>NW_026526788.1:63916007-65148507 GCF_024362965.1 Panthera pardus | reverse complement strand
TTTTCATTCCCTTGCACTAATCCAAAAAGCCAGGCATATTCCTTTAATGCCTTCAATGACATTATTTACTTTTACTTAATGGTTAAGCCTTGATATGACAGCTAATTTCTCTCTTAGCCTCCCACTTTAGGCAAAACAGCCAGTAGATCTTAAAGCTGTTTCAAGGAAAGAAGACAGGATAGCCCCTAGATGGCTATTATGAACCAGAAGAGGGCAGAAGCAAATGACAGATGGGCTTCTTCACTTCTCAGCAAAGTGAAAATGCAGACTCAGATATGAGATTATGGGGCAACTTTGAATGCCAGGCTTCAGAACTTCCAGCTGGTTGCCTTTTGGTTGGAAAGTTGGTGATAGTTAAAAAACATCATGAAGTGAATATGACCCACACATCACCATCGCCTATGGATCCACTGACCAGCCCACCAAAGGAGATGTTGGTTCTCCTTTATACAGATGGAACCAGCGAAGAGAGATTAACCTTCAAATACAAAGGGCCCATTAGTCCCAAGCTGCAGTTTGCAAAATATTTATAACTAGGATCAGCCACTGGCATAAGCAGAATAAAAAGGGTCAAGTTGGTGAAGCACTGAGAGATTCTATGACAGAGCTTGGAAATGGCTTGCCTGTGTGTATGTATGTGGGCATGTATTCATTATTTCCATTAGTTCATTTGCTGGGAAGACAATACTTACAAGGCTGGAATTATAAAGGGGATTCCTATCTGGAACACAAACTTGCTTTCTCCACACTTATGACTCTGATTCTATCCCACTCAGACCCCCTCAAGTCATAGAGGATGTCAGGACAAAAAGAGTAGGTGATACAAAGAAAACCATCCCAGCTATTAGGAAAAAAATAAATAAAACAAAAACCTGACAATGATAAAAGTAAAGATCATTATCTGACAGTGCCTTTTATATAGAAAACATTTTTGGCTTTTTCTCTAGGTCTTAAGACACCTTAAGGAAAGAATTATCCATGAAATAGATTTGGTCATTATAATATATTTTTAAAAGTATTTATTTTAGAGAGAGAAAAAGAGAGTGATCATGCGAGTAGGGAAAAGGGGCAGCGGGAGAGAGAGAGAATCATAAGCAGGACCTGCACTCAGCACAGAGCCCTGTGTGGGCCTCAATCCCATGACCGTGGGAACATGACCTGAGATAAAATCAAGAGTTGCACACTCAGTTGACTGAGCCATCCAGGTGCCCCTGTTCAAAAGAACTGAATATGTATGTTAGTCACAATAGACTAAGTTTTGATGTACCTCAAGATCCTTAAACATCTGGCTTCAGAGCCAGATTTATTTAAACAAACAAACAAACAAACAATAGAAATTAAGACATGTCAGGGGAGATAAAAGATGGGGACAAATGGGAAGACATTTTTACTCCTTATAGTTTCCCAGCTTCTAGATCCACATCCATGAAATGACCAAATATACTATATCCTTAAAATAGTTCCCCCCCAGCCCTACTGTGTCTAGGCAAATTAGTTTAAGCAAGTTTATTATTTTCTTACATTCCAAAGACAAGTGCAGGAGCTCAACTGCACAGGGCCCCTCATCTAAAGTCATATCCTTCCTGGGGTAGTTTCTTTGAATGTCACCAAACTCTGGAGAAGATAATTACATTCTCCTCGTTGTTGGGGTTCCCATGAAATAAATCTTGCAAACTATCAACAAGTGAATGTGAGCATAAACCAAGAATGTTCCTGGCAAACCAGAAAGTGTGATAACAGGATACATTACAGCTGTGGAAGACCCAGATATCATGAGGGCCCATGACTTCTTGGTGATCTGATCAAGATAAGGAGTCAGGTGGCCCAAACCAGCTATTTTCTCTTTGCTTCTGTAGCTTCCTGACTCTCCCTTTTCACACAATTTAACTCTATGTAACACTATTGTTTATAACATCATAGCCAAAAAGACAAATCTGATCCATGTTGCCATATAAATGATGACCAAAAGCTGGAATCAAAAGGTGAGATGTGTAATTTGGGTCCTTAAAGTAAGAAAATAAACAACCTGTGCAAGTTTAAGGATGTTCTTTCTGACTTTGGGCCATTAATCATGGACAGGTCAGTCCCTGCAGCTATTAATCCTGACAGTGCAGTTCTGGATCAAAGAGAAATAGCAAGCAGAACTGACCTGGGTGTCCTCTGTGTGAGTTCAGGTGCCTGGCAACTGATGTAGACATAGAAGGTGAGTTGCATTGTGTTGTGTGTCATTCTGTGATTCTGAAAGGGCTGGACTAGAACCACCAGGAGGTCAAATCACTGCTACTCTAAGGAGACTGTGAACTACATCAAGGATATTCTCTGGCCATCTCAGGCAGGGAAAAGCAGGGCAGTAGTTCTTTGCATCTTCAAAAACAATATAGCCAACTGTCCTTTTCACTCTTATGTGCCTAGTGTGGGATTTGGGTCAGGGAAAAGGTGTTGTCAGTTAGGTCAAAGTTTACAACTGTACTCTCTATCCATTATCATCAGCCAGTTTTGTGGCTGTAAGCATGGACTCTGGAGTCAAATAGACATTTAAATGTGGACTTTGTCACTTACTAGCTGTATGACCATGGATAAGTTATTTAACCTTACTGGTTCTTACCATAAATGAGGACATTGACTACTTATCTCATGAGTCTATTGAGAGGAACACATGAACTAAATATATGTAAAGTGTGTACAAGACCTCGGACAAACTTAATTTTTGATAAATACCTGCTATTATAAAAAATAATAAAGTTCCTTAGGACCAACTTACAAAGGCATTCTCCAGGACCAAATATTATCAACATTTTTTGCACTTCTGTGAAGAAGAGAAGGAAGGGTGTAAGATTGATAAGTGGTATTTTCAATACTTTTTTCAGGCTTTATACTCAGCCCAGCTGAAGGACTCACAACTATACTACAGAATTCTGAATGAGCCAAGGCTGTGGCCTTGATTGTGGCACACAACCCTAGATACCTCTATATAATATGATATTGTCTTGGAGACCTTTTCATCTTTACAGATATACCTGCTTCAAAGTTGTTAGTTGGCTACAACCTTGTTATTTGTCTAGATATATTAAAATCTTTTAATCTATTATCCCCTCCACTTTGGAGTTACTTGAAATAGGCCAAAGATTATTGTGTTTGTAACAAGAAGATAAAGGAAAGAAGACTTAAGATGTAACTAAAATCCTGATCATTCAAGGAATTGCAGATGAAAGTAAGGAACAATACGTTTATGGAAAATACACTATAGCAGTATCTAAGGAAGAATGTCCATGAATGTCCAAAGAATGAATTTGTTTTGCTAATACAATCAACCCTGCAATAAACATCTGTCTATACATCTTTGTGCACATGTGTAAATATGTCTTCAAGAAAAATTGCTAGAGGTGGGATTAAAAACAAGCAATTTGCCCATTTAAGGTTGATAGAGATTGACAATTTGCTTTATGGAAATGTTATGCTTAGACTCAACCGAAGTGGATGAGAGCTCACATCCAAGCTTTGCTAGCTCATTATTATCAATGATTTTAAGAATTGTCAATATTTAAGATGAAAAACAATGAAATGGAATTGCTTCTTTTACTAAGGTTAGGTTCTATATTCGGCAGATAATATAAAAATTGCATGTTGTCAAAATTATATTGGAAAGTCCCTTGAGTCACCTAAAATGTATAATATATGCAGTTGGAAATATACAGCTCTGCACAGTAATATATATGTACCCTGAAGTGAAAGAACCACTGAATTTGATAAAGGAAAGAACAAAAAGAAAGTCCCCATGCTGATGTCAGGGAACTAAAGCCATTCTGTTTTCAAGAAAACTGTCAAATCCCTGGCATTTTCCCTTGAGCAGTGGAAGGGCCTCTTATACTCTAGTCGTTGTGTCCAGGTAAAAAGTGACCCCCAGGTGAAAAATAACCTACCTCCACATGGGTTGCCACAGCACATTCAAAACACATTTATGAATAAAACATTTCTATTAGCTATACCCATATTAGAGACTGTGCCTTATAAAATTAATTATGCATCAAGTTAAATTCACCCTGCTCTTCTTGGTAATGCAGAATGTCTCTTTCACTCTTGACCAGCACTGGGATTATGATGAACTTCAACTGTATTAACTCCAGCCAAGAGAAAAGCATAAAACAATCCCCTCCTTGAAAGAGACATGGGCCTGTGGGAGGGTCACTGGTTGGCCTGCAGTGTAATATGCTGCGGCAGATATTCATTAAGCAGAGTCTTGAAGCAGTGGCTCTTAACAGGGCTGCATTTCAGAGAGATAGAGTAAGGCTGGAAATGTGGTCATTCGTCCATGTTGCCATATGAACTTTTTCTCCTGCCTGCTGCCAACAATCAATCCAAACTTCCTCTTTTAGGGATGAATTAATCCAAGGCAAAGGTGCAATAACATGGTCAGAACAGCATCATATTAGAAAATGCCAGTGCTGGAAAGGGCTTTGTCCTGAACTGTATCACTTTGTGAAGAAGAAAACAGGCTCAGCAGAAACATGTGACTTATCAAAGATAAACTTACCCAGAAAAAAAAACATATAAATCTTCATTACCAATCTTTCTTTTATATTTACTATTGCACATTGCTTATTAATATATTCATTTTATTTTGATTTTTTCCCTAAATCTAAGGAGAAGGAATTCCTCACAAAGAAATGACTCCTCTCTCACTTAAACACATTTATGTGTTCTTAATGTGCTATGCATTTGTTTTCTTAGTCATTCCTACAACATCCATGTAAAATCACTTTTATGTATTTTGTTCAGGTCAAAAACTCAAAGAATAGCCAAAGAAGCCAACTCTTTACATGATAAAGAGTGCGATAGTCACATCATTGATATGATCCAGTTTAATACTGAATAGAGTGGGTGGAATGGAATTAACAGTTAATGAGAATCTACTGTTGGCCAGATATTGTATAGAAATCTAGCATCTGTCTCCACCTTGCAGAAATTCTCTGATGTCAATTCTGTCATCCTTATTGGCCTTTTATGGGTGAAACAATTGAATTCCAGGTAGTTTAAGAAAATCATTCAAGATTACCTAGCAAGTAAATGATTGAACTGGGATTTAAACTCAAGCCTACCTACTTCTTTTTTTTTAATATTTAAATTCATTAATTATAGTTTTTTTTTTTTTTTAGAGAGAGAGCATGTATGAGTGGGGGAGAGGGAGAGGGGGAGAAGAAAGAGAGAGAATTTTAAGCAGACTTCACGCTCAGCACAGAGCCAATGCAGGACTTGATCCCACAACCCTAGGATCATGACCTGAGCTGAAATCAAGAGTCTGATACTCAACCAACTGAGCCACTCAGGTGCCCCTCAAGTCTACTTATTTCTAAAAAGCACAATGTTTCAACTCCTACACATGACCTCCAAGGCACAACTTTAGGGATATCCTCTCCAATATGTTTTTGTTTATTTGTTTGCACTAGAAGTAGGTGTAATCTAGTGTCTCATAAACAGAGTTGGATTTCTTCCTCAATAGAAACAATATAAGGGTGGGAGACATGCCTACCTCTCTATAATATTTTGGCTTTCCAAAGATTTTTGTATAAACTACATAATAGGTCATTAGAAAAGTAGAACAGATTTTTAAATGCCATTTTTACAGATGAGAAAACAAAGGCTAAATGAGCAGCTGAAGTTCTCCAGGTAAGTTAATGGGGGATCCAGCCTGCAAACCAGATCTCCTCCCTCCAAGTCCAGATCACTCTCCACCACGTTGTGCTGCTCAGAGACGTGAACAGAGGGACCCCTGTTGATTCTGAATTTCTGATGATGGATACTTTTGTTTGTCTGTTTTCTACAAAGAAGCTAAATTGTCTCCTCCACTCAAGATAGAAAGGTTGGAAATAAAATGTTGGTTCCACCACTATGCTTAGGAGCTGCTGAACCACCCTGGATTTAGCCTCTTTTCCCTCCTGCCCAGAGAAACTACAGTAGAAACATTTTGCTGGTAAATCTCCCCATTGAGAAAAGGTCAGTCCTGGAAGAG
This sequence comes from Panthera pardus, assembly GCF_024362965.1. Lineage (NCBI taxonomy): Eukaryota > Metazoa > Chordata > Mammalia > Carnivora > Felidae > Panthera > Panthera pardus. The sequence goes on along the minus strand of NW_026526788.1, from coordinate 65,142,500 downwards.
TCATAATGTGTCTCATGCTGAGAGCCGGCTCAGTGTGCTAGGCTGTTCCAGATGCTCTGTAAGGACCAGTGGCAGAGGAACAGGTTCCCACTGTGCCCCACTTGAGCACTGATGTGTTTATTGTATGCAACCTTAACCTCTAAATTGTTCCTGGGCCTTCTAAGTCCCAGGACATATATTTATCCTTCAAATAAATAAGTAAGCTAACATTTGTAAGAGCTTTATAAAGTTCTGCCATGTAAATAATCTAATTAAATTCTGAACTGAATCCAATATGCACTTATCTGCATTTTTGTCATATAGGAAAATTGCTTAGTGATGAAATTACTGAGTTGACTTTATTTGTGTCATTTGACCTCCAAAATCCGATGCCCCTTTCCCCACACCATTCTTTCCTTTTACTTAATGACCTCAGACAATCTATTTAAACCTTGGTGGTAGAAATTTTCCAAAAAAAAAAAGCATTTGTAGACCTTACCTTTCAGTATCTCAGTTATCCAGGCAGTGAGCAGCTCTTACTTAAATGCTACATGAGAGCCCATCCATGAGGGAGATATCTCACAGGGAAGCAAAGACTAGATCACTCACACATGTACTTTCTCTCCTCACCACTGTATAGATAGGAGGGGCCAGGCTTTGATCTGATGTTCAGTGAACACATATATGCTCTCGACTTGAATTTTCAATCTCATTTCTTTTCTCCATTTGGTATAATAGACCATAGCTTCTTTGTCACCAAGGTCACAATTGCCCACCTTTATCCTAGTTCGTTCCAGAAGCTTCCCATTCTTAAGTAGTCTTTGAATTTGTTCTTATAGAGAGGGATACTTATGTGTGGGAAGCAGGATGGAAGCGAAATAACGGAGCAGTAGATTTGGGCTTGCTGCTATGCCCTTAAATGGAGCTGACTTTGCCATGCATCTTGACACAGTCTATGTGTATGAATCCTGGAATGTCACGCCATACTACTTCTTCCAAGCAATTGCTCTGTCCTGTTTTCTGCCTTGACCCTCTACAATTTGATCATTTCTGTATCTACAATTTCTGACCACATTTCCTGGATCCTTAGAGATTTTCTAGTCCTTTACTTTTTTTAAAAAGGCAAACTTCTTCCTCTGGCTTAGTAAATCCATTGACCATGTCAGTTCTGCAGCCGTGACCCTCACCTTTTGTCTGTGTATTTTTACTCTCACAATTCCATTTTAACAACTGTGTATAAAATCTCCCTCTGGTAAAACCTGATTGCAAACACCCTAATGTCCAGCTCCCAGACAAGGAAGAAACAACCCACCTGAATTCTGGAGAGCCGCTACTCCTCAGTGGAACTTATTTTCATCTATAAATGGGAGAGCTGACTATATTATCTAAGGAAGGAAGGAAAGGAGGGAGAAAAATAGGTTAGTATGTACATGCAAGATGAATGATCAGAATCTGAGAGGTAAAATGACATTGAGGGAAAATAAAATCTATTATTTTCAACTTTACCAATGGAGAAACTATTATGTCAGAAGGACTCAGATGGAATGGGTCATAGACCCTATTGAGTTTATATGAGAGCTATGAATATTTAACAGAAGAAAGTGTATGTATATATAATGTAGACATATGCATAGAAATTTACTGAAGCCTATCCTAACCTGAGGTTAAGAACCCTGAAATTGGAACTCAGCTCAAGACTCAGTGTAACTGGTGTTTGGGCCACATGTTTGGTAATTAATTTAGAAAAAAAAATTTATGTACTATATAATCATCTTGAATTTTTTCTAGTTGCTCCATATGTATTAAATTAGCATATTTAGGGGTGCCTGGGTGGCTCAATCAGTTAAGTGTCTGACTTTGGCTTAGGTCATAATCTCACAGTTTGTGGGCTTGACCACATTTTGGGCTCTGTGCTGACAGCTTACAGCGTGAAGTCTGATTCAGATTCTGTGTCTCCCTCTCTCTGCTCCTCCCCTGCTCACACTGTCTCTCTCTCTCAAGAATAAATAAACATTAAAAAAATAAATACAATAATAAAAATAAATTAGCATGTTTAGCTATGACACTTGTTGAAAATGTTCACATTAAAAATGTAAAGGAGGGGAAAAAAAACACCAGAAGGAAATATGTAACTCATATGTTAAAATAAATACATACATACATACATACATAAACATATAAATAAATAGATTTATGGGTCAGACATCATTTTACATTAAATTCAATCATTTCCATAATGTTAGTAAAACTTTTTTTATTAAATATAGTTACCAATTAGCAAACAATAATAATTTATCACATGAAGTATTCTATTTTTAGTGTTGTAATATAATCCCCATATTGAGAGCTGAGATGATGTGAGTTCCACTTCATATCCCAAGATATTTGAAGTTGAAAGATTATCAGGTTAGGTTTTATATTAAATTGATAAAGTGCAAACTAGAGAAAGAAAGAGGTGCCTCTCTGCTTGGGTGATAAATGATAGTGCATCTAAAATGTTATTACAATTTCACTGAATCATGAAACATAGCAAATATAATTAATCATAAAACCATACCAAATCTGCTGAAGACAGATAAAAAAAAAAACTCAGCAATATTCTAAAACCTAATAAAGGGGTGTTTAAAATGTTGCTTTAACCTTAAGTGTTTTCAGATGACTCCATATTGTTATTTAAAACCAGTTTTGTTATATTCCACAATAAGAACATATAATGTAATTTACTAGGGTAGACAAAATTAGGCCCCAAACTATGGGCTGTATCTGGAAGACAAATAAATTAGAAAATATCCAAATGTCATAAAATTCTTGAACAAACTCATAAATTTATTTTTATTAACATGTTCAATTAGGTCAGTGGATGCTAAATTCTCAAGCTTTATCAGTGAAGGGGAAGTTGTCCAAATAGTTCATGAGATCATAATTGCTGGTGCAGCAAATTCAGTTATGAAAATTCACAGATGCAATAGTTCTCCCTTGAACAAGGGGCTCAATATGATCATTGTAAAGAGAAAGCTTCTAAAGATCTTTGAAGTGAACACAAGTAAGAATTTAAATAAGTGGGGGACATAGGGAGAGGTTTGTAAAAGGGTACAAGTTTTCAGCTATAAGGTCTATAGTGTATAACATGGTGACTATAGTTGAAAATAGTGAGTTGTATAACTGAAATTTTCCAAGAAAATAAAACTTAAATGCATATATATAAAAATAAATATATATATAATTCTAAATATATATAAATAATGTATAATATAGTTATACCTAAATATTATATATAAAATATATACATATATAATATACATATATATGAGGTGATGGATGTGTTAACTACATGGGAGGAATTCTTCACAATGTATGTGTGTGTGTGTGTATATATCTAAATATCTTACATTTATTATTATATTATAATATCTTATATTGTATATATATATTCAAATACCTTACCATTTTATTTGTAAATTTTACCTCAATAAAGATGGAAAATAGAACTTAAGTAGTCTAGAGTCTATTTCTAACCTCGGGAATTTAAAGTAAAAAAGATTCATGTCAATTCCAGAATGGGATGTAAAGGAGTATGCATTCCTAGTCCAAACCATAATACAATTTCCCTGGATAGTTTTTAGAAAATCATAGATTCAGAACTGGCAGGTAGAGTATATACTATATTTACTGGAATTAATTTTATTTAAAACGAAAACTTCCAACCCCAAACAGCTTAACAAATAAAACAAATAACAAACATGAATGTATATAATGTTGCACAAAAGTAGAAAGTCAAAGGAAATCTGAAGTCAAGTTTTCAGTCACACATGAATTCAAAGACTGAAATATCATGGGAGTTTTCTTTTGTTCCTCATTATTCAAAAAAGGTATACCACTATATCAACCATAGTAACATATTTAAGTATGCCCTAAAAATCTAAGACAGTAAATAATTAGGTGATCTTTATCACCTGTTCTCATTTTTAGATGCAGATTCCAACAGATTCTAAACAAACTAATATCCAGCATGAAGGGTATTTCATAGTCATAATAATTTGAGTTAATTATTTTATATCAATGTTTTAATTATTTTTGAGTGTGGCAAACTGTCTCAGATTTTGTACTGTGCCCTAAAGACTTAGCGAGAGATTCAGGCTGAAGTCAGCAACAAATATTTAGGAAGTATCAGGAGATTTAGAGCCACATAATCCTGGGGTTAGATGCTTCCTTATCAGCCGTGTGACTTTGGTCAATTCACTTAACTTTTCTGACCCTTAACTTCTTCATCTGAAAAATAAGAATAATAATATCACCACCTACTCCAAAAGGTTATTTTAGTCAAAGAAATATATCATATGTGAAATCTACATATCACAGTGCCTTACACACAGAAAGAACCCACTCTAATTCCAGTCCTTTCCCTAAGCCTATATGTAACCCTAAAATGTCTATTTATTCAATACTTATTGACTGACTATGGACCAGATATTGTGGTAGACACCAGGAGTTTTAAGATAAGTAATACATGCTCTATATTGTTCAGGCTCTTAAATTCTTGTAAGATGAAAAGAGAAAAAATATCAGGACCTTAATAGGTGCATCCCCTAAACCTTTCATGTTGTACTGCGAATCAACCATCTCTTCCCTAACAATCAGGCTTTATAAGAAATAGCCCATCTCAATTAATTTAATGCAACCAGTTACAGATTTCTGTGTTCCTTCTCCATTCCATGGCTTCATTTGACTAGCCTATAAGGAAGGAAGGAAGGAAGGAAGGAAGGAAGGAAGGAAGGAAGGAAGGAAGGAAGGAAATAACGAAGGAGAGACAAAGATAAGTCCATCCCCCTGAGAATGGGGTTTTTCCCCACATACAAGTTGGTCCCATATACAGATAACTAATTAGCAAGCTACCCCACTGGTCAGTCAGACATACCATAACATATATTAATACTAATAGTAGGCAGATCACTAAATCAAGATGGTGATCTCATTATAAAATAGGAATTCAGAATGTGATAAAATGTGAGATGACCTAGCCCTCTAAATATAACCTGGTAGCATATACGTGTTGAAGCCAATTATTTACTACCTGCTAAGAGGAAGTCAGCAAAATTCTCTGATGGGCCCAGAAAAAGAGGATCTGTATCAAGTGTAGCCAACTTGAATTTCATTAGTTTCTCCCAAGCACAAAGCCCTACAATTCAGCAGTAACTTCAGGTCCTAAGGGGATTTTATATGTCATTGCCACTGAAGGCAAAGTGTGTATTCAGCCTTCTTGAATATGGACTAATGGAAATTGTATTTGAACCCACAGCTCCTGGACTGAAAGAATTGCTGAGGGATTGAGTTTCTAAATATAAATACAATAATTCTCTTGTGGATAGAGGTGAAGTGTCTCTCAGCCCCTTCACTTGATGTGTTCTGCCAATCACATTGGACAGTGGGAGAGAAGTGTTGAATAGTAGAGAATTGGAAGTGACTTTCTCAATTCACAATTTATTCATTAGCTTTACATGGATATATATGTAGGATATGAGACCTACCACATAAGTCGTGAGAAAACATGATTCATGTCTATCATTTCTACCACTGTATGCTTAGAATCTGGTACAATCCCTGATATAATTTCTGCTCCGTAATGAACTCCCAGCAAGATCATTACATTACATAGAAAAGGGTCTTTTGGAGACAGGTATTCAATCTGTCACCTGCTTCCCTCTTCACACTCTGGGCAGCCAACACTATGCTCGATACCATCACTTTGCTATTCTATTTTATTTCAGTATTGAAGCTGGGCATCGTTCAGCAAACCACAATAACCTGAGGTTGAAATTCAGATTATGTAGGAGTCTCTGAAAGCCTGTTGAGCAAATCAATGCTGACAAAAAGTGATAGGAATGCATGGTTAGCAAAAGAAGTTTTTAAAAAAGAAAAAAGATACTACTTCATTCACACAAAAATGTTTTCAGTATTGTAAATTTTTTTAATGTTTATTTATTTTTGAGGGAGAGAGAGAGAGAGAGAGAGAGAGAGAGAGAGAGAGAGAGAGAAACAGAACTCAAGTGGGGAAGGGGCAGAGAGAGAGGGAGACACAAAATCCGAATTAGGCTCCAGGCTCCAAGCTGTCAGCACAGAGCCCGATGCACGTCCCAAACTCATGAACCATGAGGTCATGATCTTAGCTGAAGTCAGATGCTTAACTGACTGAGCCACTCAGGTGCCCCATTTTCATTATTCTAAAAATAAAATGTTATGCTAAATTTTAGAGTAATAAGGAAGACCAGAAAACTTCTTTATGAATGTGAAGTCCAACATAATGCCATACAAGCACATTGCTAAAGCCCAAACATCTCTTCAAATTATTTTACTTGATCTGTTTCCTCCTTTGTAAAATGTAGATATCAATTGTGCCTAACTTATAGGACTGTTCTTCCAAAGATTAATTTAGAAATTTCTTGTAAAACTCCTGATACACAGTTTTTCTAAGATTACTTTTTTTTGGATATTAAGAAGGGAGGAGCAAAAACTTTTGATTATCAATAACTTTAGAAGCAATTAATTACAACAAGTTAAACAGGTATAATTTCTGCATCTCAGATCAGGACCAATAATATAAGATGTATTATAAATCTCCAAGAGAGGGGTGTAGTATACCACATTTCCAAACTTAATCCCCTCATCTTCAAAACTTTATGTTCTGAAACAGCCAAAAAACTCTTGTTATGTGTGTCCCACTTTGGGAACCACTGATTAAGACCAAATCATTCATTTCAAAAAAAGGGAACAGAGCAGGGCCTGCATTGAAATTAAGTAAGTGAGATGCCTAGGGTGCAAAATGTAAGGAGGCACTCGTTCTTAGGGCTGACACTGCACTTTCACAATCCTGAGAGTTAATATATACATGTAAGGGTTTCCTTAAATTTTACACCCTGAGCATCTCACTTGCCCCATCCTGTCCTGGTCTTGGTACTGAGCCCCTGAGAATGAAAGTGCCTGCCCACATGATAAAGGTAGGAGTTGAATGTAAGCATCCTGGTTTCTGTACAAATTTCCTCCCATATTATTACCTTTGGGGATAGCTTAAAAACTCTTGAGAAACATCAAGCATCTGAAACACTAAACTGATCTGTAACAAGCCAACCTCAGAAGTGCTCTGCCAGTTCCCTCACACCACGTTAGCTTTGGGATCAAGTCTGGGACTTCATTAAGAAACTATAAACTATTAACTTGTTTAAAATAGGATTTAAAACAAAATAAAACTATTATGGATGGAGGCTTAAGATGGAAGCCTAGAAAGATGCCGAATTCCCCTCCTTCCATGGACACAACAAATTTACAGCTATTTATGGAATAATTTTCCTCTGAAAAGGACCTGAAATATAGATGAATAGTAACTCCACAACAAAAGACAAAGTGGACAGATTGAGAGAGGTAGAAGAGGCAAAGACATGACCTCACCAGGAACCCCAGCTCTGATGCAGTGACCCTGCAATTGGGACGGATTCCCAAAATATGGAACTCTTCTTAGAGGAGTGAAGGGACTATGCCCCACAACAAGCACCCAGACTCTGGGAGCTGACACTGAAAGGATGAATTTCCAAAATATCTGGTTTTGAAAATCAATGGGGATTAAGACCAGGAGAATTACAGAACTATAAAGAATGAAGATTCTGCTCTTCAAGGGCTTGTACACATGATAAAGCTAGGAGTTGAATGTAGACATCCTGGTTTCCATACTAATTTCTCAATTTTCTCAAACTGCCCTGAGAGCCAGTACAAATGCAATAGATTTAAAAGTTACTAGACCCACTTACTAATTTTAAAGTGGATGTCCAAGAGGCAGGAACTTGCAAGGACTTTACCAGTGAAGGATGAACTGGTAGAAGCCATTTTGGTGATTTCATCCTATCTTCCTAGTGAGACACCCACCAGGTACCATTTTTGATGCCCTCTCTCTAGCCTGTTAGCTAGCACTGGAGGGCATGCTCTACTTACCCAGTGTCTAACTGGGCTGACCAAGCACCCCTTGGTGAGTGTGTTCTGAACCCTGTCTTCTTTCTCAGCTGCCAAGATGCAAGAGGGCTGGGTGAGTGCTCTGAGACATACCCTCCCCATACAGAGACCTAACCATAATCAGGAAGTGCAGGTGGCTTGAAACCTACTTCCCCATGGAATGGCTGAGCCACAACCAGGACAGGTGAGTGCCCAAGACCTGCCCTCCCTGCACAGTAGCCACCACCCCATCACAGCTGGCAGGCACATGAAACCCACATAAGAGATGCCCAGAGAGTGCCTGGATCTGCTGTGAAAGGAGATTGTGCAACACAGAACAACTCCTTCTCAAGACCACTCCCTCAAGACTGAGAGAGGCCACTTCATCTAATATATACAAACACAGAAAGACAGATATAATGAGGAGACAGAGGAACATGTTTCTCCCATTTTATCTCCAAATTCCTCCCTGTTCTGTTTATGAGGACACCAGCCATATGGATTGAGGCTCACCCCAATGATATCATTTTAACTTGATAAAAACCCTAATTTCAAATAAGCTTACATTTTGAGGAACTGGGGGTTAGGCAACATGCAAATTTGGGGGGGGGGCATAATTCAATCAATAAAATCCACCAATAGCCTGAACTCGTTATGTATTAGCTTTTCTAGCCAAAAGAGACTAAAAATGAAATGGAAAATACTGAATCACAATGTTATTTTTTTTTTTTTACCTTCCCTAGGACAAATCTCTTGTCACAAAATGTAAGTATATATGTCTGTCATCTGCCATTATAGAACTTTGCTATCTGAATCTGGATATATTTTCATTCTTTGAATCAAGCTTCTGTCAGAGAAACTCTGTGTGGTAGAAAGATTTAAAAAAAAAAACTGTGTCAAGGAAACTTGAATTCTAGATCTGTCTCTAGCTTGATGTATGACCCTTAGAATTTTCTTTCGCCATCTTTGGTTCTTGAAATCAGGCGGATTTGATGATGTCAAAGCCCTTTATGATTCCATTTTTCTAGAGTCAATTAAATTAAAATGCAATTTATCCTTAATCACTTACAGACTAAAAAGCTCCTACTAGTTTTTGTGTGTATTATGAAAACAAATAAAATTTTCTCATTTTCTGGAACATTGTCATGGTAAGTATGTAAATCTGTGTTGATTATAAATACCAGTGTTATCCCTTATAGTTGTTTACCATGAAATTTCCCAGGAGATTGCTGGGAAGGAAAATGTATGAAAAGGGGAATATGAATCATGGATAAGAAAGTTTTGCCTCTGAACCACCCAGAACACTAAAATAAGTAGATAAGTCAGAACTTTCATGGAAAATACATTCAACTGCCAAAGTGGGCCCAGAAAGGGGAGAGTTTGTGGAAAGTTTTATGCAAAGGTATTTTTATTGTGTGACTACCACTTCTGTTCCTACAGCCACACCACTGCTGGTGAGCTGGAGTTCACTATTGGGCAGCATCTTCTGCCATTAGGACAATGAATTCCTCACCCATTCATCATTATGCCTAAATTTAGAGAGTAATGTCTATTGTTACTCTTGTCTTCCAAGTTAATTCCAAGTTTCTTTGTTCAATAAATGGAACCCAGAGCCATAGCATAGCCTAACGGGTTATATTACTTTTCTAGAACTGCTGTAGGAATTACAAACTTGCTGTCTTAAAACAAAAGAAATCTGTACTATTCCCACATTTCTGAAAGCCAGAAATTCAAACTCAGGGAATGGGGAGGGTCATGCTCTCTCTAAAGGCACTAAGGGAAAATTTTTCCTTGGCTCTTCCAGCTGCTGGTGGCTCCAGGCCTTCTTTGGCTTGTGACAGCATAAGTGTAATCTCTGCCTCTGTTTTATATGGCCTTCTCCTGTAGTCTTCTCCTCTTCTTAGAAGGGCATTCATATTTGGATTATCACCTAGATAATCAAGGATGAACTCAATTCAAGACCCTAAACTTAATTATATTGGCAAAATACTTTTTACAAATATGGGTTCTAGGTGGTCATTTCTTTTGGGGGCCACCATTCCACCTATTACATGGTCATTCTGGGAAATAAATTTCCCAGCTTAATCAGGTTGGCATAGTACAATCCAGAACTAACAATTTCTTTCAACTTGTCATCCATCCATACATCATTTAACCAAATTTGCTGCTACACAAAATCACTAGCAAAACCATGCTTCCTATAAGATGATACAATTATTCTTTGGAAAAGTGAACACACACTAACCTTCTCCCCAGAACAGACACAAAAATTATCATTTGTCATGTTTTCATATTTATTTTTATTTGGGTATATTTCTTCCTCATCTCGTTGTACTCTTCCTATATATTCTGATTTTACAATACTGAGATTTAAGTCTAATCATTATTACTCATTCTTAACACAACTTATTTTTAGATGTTTGATAAATAGTGAAGGAAAATTTTTAAATGAGTTTCACATACAAAAATATTCATGTCAAGGCATAGAAGAAATATTCATAAACAGTAAAGGGCTCACTTATGTGATTGCTCACATGTTGATACCTGGTATTCAAAGCTTCTTTCATCCAATACCCACACCACATACTCTTTGCCTTCAGAAAGAATTTCACCTGGCAATGATTCCATGCCTGGTGGGATGACTCAAATGTTCACACCTGAAACATCTGTGCTATTAGAAGTTCTGTCTATATTTCATTGTCGATGTTTATTATTAAGATTTTTAATAGGCAGAAGACATCCTAATTTCAGTCATATCTTTCCATGTCTCTATTTTCTAGAAACATTCTAATTTCTCCTTGGTAATCAGGATCAATCACCTTAATTGTAGGTTCTCTCTTCTTTGTCTATTGGTTCATTGATATGAAAAGCCAGAAGTTGTCAATGACATTCTTAGCATCCAGTTAACAAAGTTACCTTATTGTGTCACATGTGGGAAGTATTTAGAGCAAAATCTTCTAAACCAGAAGAACCCAAAATTTTGTATTAGACAAGAAAAAACTTTTATCATAGATAATTAGAGCTTTAGTTAGGATAATGTTTACAAATTAATTGCCTTGATCCCTGGATCCATGAATTCTGGAAGTAGAATAAAGATTACTGCATATTTATCACACACTCAGAGGATAAAATACATCCTGGAGGACATACCTCAGAGCCTCAAAGTGTTGCATCCTGTGATCCTGTCAGTGCATATTTAAAAGGTTATCTTCTATTCTGTTAAGCTAGATGTATCATGATGATGAACAATGTGGTGAAAACAATGAATTCCCTGAGATTAAATCTACTGGTACTCTTCATTTTCTACAAAATAAGCTTCCTAGTCAGAAGCAATGCTAAGTCACATGCGTGACAATAAATAAGGCATCCTGTGAATCTTTAGTTGGGAGTTTTAGCAGAATCATTGTAGTCAGGAAAGAAAATCTATATCCAAAACAAGTGCCCATTTCATCAAGAATAAAGTACTACCTATTTCTTGATGAAAATAGTCCAATGTAATCAACTAGCTACTTAATGGCTGGTTGGTTCCCCAGCTAACTGTGAGCTCAGTGTTAATCTGTGCTGTTGTCAGGCTGAGTGCTCACCAGTAGCTGTGACCAGATTAGCCTCCATGAAATAAAATCCGAGTTTCTGAAACCATGCATAAACTCTAACCTGGTCATCATGGTCAATTTGTTCATGAGTCCATTGGACAAGGATAGGAAGGCCTAGACAGAGAGACTGACACTCACTGAATATTATCTTATCCAAATGATTACTAATATCATTGAGATTCCCTCCCAGCTGAGTTTATTCTTTTGTGAGCATTGGCACACACCTTCTCCCTATACCCATTGGTCGTCAATTTTTCCACTGTCTTCCTTCTAAATATTTGAACATTTAGGCAAACCATTAGTCACTGTCTGCAAATTAGAGTAATTCTGTATCTTTGGCCAATTTTCCTTAAAGGCAAAATTCACTGTCCTCTGGGTTGAGCATATCATTAATAATAAATCAACTCAAGCATTCCGATATCTAAATTTTGGGAAATCTTCTCTGTTTTAAACTATGGACATTCTCTTATCTGAGCTTGATTCAATGCAGACCACCTCTGAGTTCAGTTTTCAGACATCTAACTAAGAAAACTGTGAGAACCATTCCTCACTGCTCCAGCTGACTGAATCCAGGAATTTTGTCCAGTGTACCCATTTGAAATAGTTGGCTTAACTCAACAATATGTTCTTTCCACTCTGACTCAAAGTTTTCATAATTTATCCCCATATATATTCCAGTTCTACTGAAATAAATTAGCAAAGTCTTAAAATTATGTCAGTGCCTTCCATCCCCCTTCCGGGCTCATGCCATAGACCCAGTCTTCTGGAACCTGCTGACACTAGATATGGTTATAAATCTAGATGCAATGAGATATTGCATGGAGACGTGTTGAACAGTATTCCCATTCCCCCACAAGTCAACTACCTCAGGAGAACCCATTACATGGTCAAGAAAGGTATAAACATTCCATTCAGATAGGGTAGGATGAGATGCTTTTCTGGACAGTTGAGATTTGGCAGAACTTGGAGCTTCAAAACCTTCAGCCTCATCAGAATTTGCCATTTTATTTTTATTCTAATTTTCAATGTCCCACTCCTTCCCAATAATACCCTAGCATTAACATAAAAGAACCTGTAAAGTTTAGTCTTGAATTTAGATTTTCAACAATTTCAACACTGTGACTATAGGAGATATGGGTTATGTTCAAAGCAGAATGAAAATATTCTGTTTTTTTATTATTCAAACATGTATCCGGAAATGTGAAGTCCTATGCTAATTTTCTTTTTCTCAAGTACTTCACGACTCTTAGAAGCAACCACAAATGTCCACAATCATTATAGTCTTTATTTCCACAAATTGTTCTGTGGCTCTATGGCAGCAGCTACTTGACCAGCCAAACTCTTGCCTTCTGAAAGCAATTTTCTCCAAATGACCAAAGGTCTTTTAAGTTAATAACTCTTTGGCCAAGGCCTAACAGGTACTGTAAATGTCCTATTTATCCCTGGCAGCAGTGTCATTAGTCCAACTAAATCTTGTCAGATGAGTCAACCAATTCCACATTTCTATTCTTAAGCTTCTCTTCCCATGAAACCACTTCTGATACCAGTAACCGAATCTTCAAAACTTTAGTCATAGAGGAAAAGTAGAGAATTAAGAGATTAAAGGACTTATTTTAGATATTAGACATGTGGCAAGAGATGGAGAGATAAAGGTCAGAAAGTAGGAGTCAGGATTAGAGAAAGTATCACTAATTGTTCCTCTGAAGCACTGGCACAGTTGAACAAATCAGAGCTTTGGGTGAAATCTGAAAAGCTAAGCAAAATCCAGCTGTTAAAGCAGATCTATAAAGGGTGAGCTCGTGAGGAGATTGACAGGAAGGTGTGCTGTTGGGTAATTACCACTCAGGGGTTCTGCAGTTGTTCATCTGGTAGAGGGCTGATGGCAGCAAAGTCTGCACTCTGGAAAATAAGCCAGATGCAAAGCAGAGGTCATCAAAGACAAATCGTATATGCTAAGCTGATCTCTGTTTATGAGCATATCTTCTCAAGACAAGCTTCTGATATTAATGGGAGTTGCTGTATTTCCTCCTTCCAAGTTTCACACAAATTTCCCTCTCTCTCTCTCTCTCTCTCTCTCTCTCTCTCTCTCTCTCTCTCTCTGTATGATACCTAATCTGGTGTCATACAGAAATAGGCATTCTGGGATACACAACTCCAGCTTAGCTAAATCTCCACCTTAATCAAGTTGACCTGGAAACATCCAGCACATATATAGCAATGTTTATTTAAATAACTAGTCACTGATGAGGCGCCTGGGTGGCTCAGTCGGTTGAGCATCTGACTTCAGCTCAGGCCATGATCTCACAGTTCGTGGGTTTGAGCCCCGCATCGGGCTCTGTGCTGACAGCTCAGAGCCTGGAGCCTGCTTCAGATTCTGTGTCTCTCTCTCTGACCTGCCCCCCCTTTCATGCTCTGTCTCTCTCTGTCTCAAAAATAAACATTTAAAAAAATTAAATAACTAGTCGCTGTTTTCCTTGGTTTAGTACTGTAGGCACTGCCCAGTGCAAGGTAAAGCTTTCTGTGGACTACATCTAAACTGTCATACATGCCAGGCAATATTTATCTTTCCAAATCTGAACTATAACTCAGAATTTATTGATTGCAGTTTTATTCTCCTGGAGATCCGCATTCCACAGACTTCTGACCTCCTACTGAAAAATAGATTGCATTCTGTATGTTTTATATCTACTGAGTGTAGCTTGTTGTTTCCCAGATTTTGATGCCATGATCTTTGCCAGTTTTTGTTTTGTTTTGTTTTGTTTAATCTCTGTGGTTGCATTCCTTCTAGGTCAGTAGCTTTCTAAAGAAACGTATAGAGGAGCAGAGGAAAAAAGGAGGAGGAGGAGGGGATGGGGCAAGCGGAGAAAAAGAAGGAGAAAAGAGATTACGTACGTCTGAAAATTCTCTTTGTTCTATTGTCCCTGGATTATGAGTTTTGGTGAATATACAAGTCTAGGTTAAAGGTAATTTTTTTTTTCCTTAGAAATTTGTTGAACACATATATCTATGTTCTGTTTCACCAATAAGCCTATTGAGACTCCTGTTGCTATTCTATTTTCAATCCTATCTTAGCTCTCTAGAAATGCTTACAATCTTCTCAATTTTCAATTTCTGAAATTCAGCAAGGTATGCCTTGATTCAGATCCTGCTTATTCTCTGTATGGACTATTCAGCCCACTAACTATTCAATCTGGAAAGGAATCAATTATTTCCTAGTTGTTGTTTTTTTTCCTTCAAGTTAGTATTTTAAATAGGAAACCCAAATTAAATTTTGTTTTTCATTACTATTATTTGTTTATATGAAACAAAACTCACACTCATTCAAATCTCTTTTTCTTTGTTAGGTTCTCTGGAGACTATGCTCCATATAACGGTTACCAAACCTATTGCTAAGTGCCTCCTACCCCATGCCAAGTTTGTTGCAATTGTGTAGCCCTTGCACAAGTTCTCTCTTATTTTTCATTCCATTCATCCAGACAGCAGTAGACTAAAAAGGTCCAGTGCCTGCCCCATTTCCCCAAGGGAGTCTTCTTAGTATCTATTTATTATTTCTCTGCTCTGAACTCTTGAGCCCCACATGTTAAGAAGAAGGCATCATCATGTGCTGGCAATGTTTTTAAATTCAAGAGAGTTTGATCATTTGAAATACATTTATGTAAATATTTCAGAAAGTTCTGGTGATAGGTTATAGTGTTTTAATTTTAATTTTAATTTTATTAAAGACTACCTTTTTAGAACAGTTGTAGATTTATAGTAACATTGAGAGAGAGGTACAGAGACTTCCCCTGTACCCACTCCCCCCACACATGCATATCCTCTTCCATTATCAACATTATTCATCAGAATGGTACATTTTTTTTTTACTGAAGATAAACCTACATTGACATATAAAAATTCATTTTATGGGGCGCCTGGGTGGCTCGGTCGGGCGGGCGTCCGACTTCGGCTCAGGTCATGATCTCACGGTCCGTGAGTTCGAGCCCCGCGTTGGGCTCTGTGCTGACAGCTCAGAGCCTGGAGCCTATTTCAGATTCTGTGTCTCCCTCTCTATCTGCTCCTCCCCAGTTCATGCTCTGTCTCTCTCTGTCTCAAAAATAA
This sequence comes from Panthera pardus, assembly GCF_024362965.1. NCBI lineage: Eukaryota > Metazoa > Chordata > Mammalia > Carnivora > Felidae > Panthera > Panthera pardus. The sequence goes on along the minus strand of NW_026526788.1, from coordinate 65,126,856 downwards.
ATTAAAAAAAAATTCATTTTATCATAGGGCTCATTCTTGATGTTTTACATGTTATAGGTTTGGACAAATGTATAATGACATATATCTATTATTATGGTATCATACAGAGCATTTATATTGCTATTAAATTCTTTGGTGATCTGCATATCCATCTCCTCACTCCTACCTGCCCTTGGCAACTACTGATCTTCTTGTTGTCTCCATAGTTTTGCCTTTGCCAGAATGTCATACAGTTGGAATCACACAGTAGTAGCCTTCCAGGTCCTTTGCGTATACACTGTGGAGCACAACTACTACATCATATGGCAAGAGTATATTTAGTTTTGTAAGACACAGCCAAATTGTCTTCTAAAATGACTGTACCACTTTGTATTCCCACCAGCAATGTATGAGAGTTCCTGTTGCTCCCCATCTTTGCCAGCATTTGGTATTGTGAGTTCTTAATTTTGGCCATTTCAACAAATGTGTAGTGGTACCTCTTTATTGTTTTAATTTGCATTTCCCTGATGACATCTGACATAGACCATCTTTTCAGATGCTTATTTGCCATCTGTTTTTTTTTAGTGAGGTATCAAACTCTTTGGCCCACTTTTTTAATTGGGTTGTTGGTTTTCTTATTTTTGATTTTAAAAGTTCTTTGCATATTTCAGTTAACAGTTCTCTATCAGACAGCTATGATAGATAAATAAATACTCTTTCACTTTAAATTTTTTTATGTTTATTTATTTTTGAGAGAGAGAGACAGTGAGAGAGAGAAGGAGAGGGGCAGAGAGGGAGACACAGAATCAGAAGCAGGCTCCAGGCTCTGAGCTGTCTGCACAAAGCCGGATGTGGGACTCAAACCCAGGAGCAGCAAGATCATGACCTGAGCTAGTCTCACATTTAACTGACTGAGCCACCCAGACACCCCAATACATCTTCACTTTTGAAGGATATTTTATAGAATATAAAGTTCTAGATGTGTGTTTTTAATCTCTTAACACTTTAAATATTCCATCTACTCTCTTCTTGCATGCAGGCTTTTTGAGAATTTGCATGGAATTCTTTTTTTTTTCATCCACAGATATGGTATTTTTTCTTCTAGCTTCTTTCAAGATTTTTATTTGTCTTTGACTTTCTGAGTTTTGCCCATAAAATGCCCAGGTATCTTTTTTTTCACTTATTTATTATTCTTGGCATTCTATGAGCATTCTGGATCTGTGATTTGGTGTCTGCCATTAATTTGGGGCAAGTTCTCTGTCATTATTGTTTCCAATATTGCTTCTGTTACTTTCTCTCTTTCCTCTGCTTTTGGTTATTGAATTGTGTGTATTTTGCACCTTGTAGTTTTCCTGTAGCTCTTGGATATTCTGTTCTCTTTTTTCAGTATTTTTTATTTTTGTTTTTGGAAATTTATAGTGTCAGATCTTTAAACTCAGAGGCTCTTTCACAAGCTATGTCTAGTTTACAATGAGTTCATCAAGGACATTCTTCATTTCTGTTACAGTATTTTTTAATCCCCAGCATTTCTTTTTGATTCTTTCTTAGAATTCTCATCTTCTCACTTATATTAACCTTCTGTTCTTTCAAGTTGTTTACTTTTTGCATTAAAGCCATTAGCATATTAGTCATAGTTTTTCTAAAGTATTATTCTGTCTTTCAACAACATATTATAGGGCATACTAAAAGGTAGCAAGACATCTTTAATAATGTAATGAATGGGGAAGAATTATACAGTAGTCCTATGATTGGGTCTTAGTCTTTTGGTAACCTGTGTCCCTAAATGATGAACTTTGCCACAGCTCTTCTCAGTCTCCTCCTTCCCCTTAAGCAGGACAGGAAGGTTGGAGAGGCCACAACTGTGTGTTTCCCTTCCCTTATGGGGAAGTCTAGAGGGGTTGGAGTCAGGCTGTTATGGGAACTTAGAACTGACCAGAATTCTGTGAACTGGGTATCACTCCTTCTACCTCCAGGTAGGTTAGTCTCTAATAAAACTCCAGCAAGCTAAGTTCTAGTAAAATTGTTCCTCCTGAGAGTTGACTTTGTCAAGAAGAATGGAATGCTGTTAGGTCTTTCAAAATGAAACCTTTCCCCCATCTCCTGCTGAAAGCAAAAGGGGATTTTTCTCTGATATTTACTGTGAGGATTTGGTAGAACTCTTCGAGGTAAAACTGACAAAAGTTCAGAGACCCCTCTATTACTAGATTCCTCTGAAGTTTTTAGCTCTCATATTTGTCTACAAGAAGCCTCCAGGAGTGTATCAATTATAATTCAGGTTTTCATACCCTGCCATTATTTCCCACAGAGATTTGTGCTCCAATAAGTTATTCTCTGCGTCTGCCTGTAAGATCCTCTAATTTTGGGGGCAGTGGTATGCCCTGAAACATCACATCTCTGCCAGATCCAAAAATGGCTGTTATTTTTTCAGTTTATTTAGTGTTTTCCTTGTTTTTAGGATGGAGTGGCAACTTCTAAGTTCCTTATATTCTGCACTAGAAACCACGAGTCCATAATACCTTAGTACTTTCATTGTTATAAAGAATTGAAGATTTTCTCAAATCTTCAATTGGAATGATCTTCAGCAAATTCATGTCTAGTAAACAAATACACAAAAACAACAACAAAATATCTCCCTCAAACTTTATCATAAAAAGTAATCATTTAAATAACTTAGAAATATCCTTTGTAGAGATAGCAAACAGGATTCCTTTTTAATTCTAATAAAAATCTTATTTGAAAATTAAATTCTCACTTGCTCATGATGAGTGTAATAAATTTTTGCTCCAATGAAAAGAAGCTTAAATCAATTTTGGTATTCTCATTGAGCGCAAAATTGTTATTTTTTCTCCAGTATAATATAGATGCCATAAGCCATGCCTAAATGTGCAGAAGACATTTACTTCCATTAGGTTTTTTTTTGAGCAATATGAGACTTTATAAGTGAATATATTATACCTTGTAACTACATTTTAATTTAAATGTATTTTTAAACATAGCCTTAATCTTCCTAGCTGACCAAAGTGATTTAATTTCTAAAGTAATAGCATATTTTAAAAATCTCTTTAAAATGCTCTTAGGAACTTAAATACTTTTATTATTTTTAAGCTTACTTAATTGCTTGTAATTTTGTGAAATTTTAGAGTAGTGGAGTATGGAATGTGATTTTTGATTACCAACTTTTTAGCCTCCTTTCTAGGCTTATTATCAAAAGATTTCATAAACAGACTGTTTTCCAGAGAAAATATCTTCAAGAGGCCAAACAGTAAAAAACCAATATATATAAATATCTGAAAATTAAGGGACAGAAAAATAAATTTAATCATACATAAGTGTGTTTGGGGTGTGGAGTGAAGCAAATGATGAATTATCATTTATACACAGTACATCGGAGAAAAATTAATTTGTAGACGTTTCATATCAGCTTCCTAATTTTTGTATTCAATGAAATTGTCACTTCCAATGACTTTATTTGACTGGATAGTGTGTTGTTCAAGAGAGAAAATAATTAGTTTCTGGGTATAAACATCAGATTTACTGATGTATCTTATCCTAAGGATAAGTAAACTGATTACTTCCCTCAAAGTTTGTGCCTAGTAAGGATGATGCCAATTCTACCTAGGGAAACAAATCTTTCCATAAGAATATAACTATTTTCTGTATAATCAGAATGATACTCCAAATCAAAATGTTCCATTAGAATATATCTATAAGGAAGGAGATAATAAATGATGGGAGTTAAAGTGGATTATAGGTTAGGCTTAGAAAGAATAAAATGAGGGGCACCTGGGTGGCTCAGTCAGTGAAGCGTCTGACCTCAGCTCTGGTCATGATCTCATGGTTCATGAGTTCAAGACCTGCATCTGGCTTTGTGCTGACAGCTCAGAGCCTGGAGCCTGCTTTGGATTCTGTGTCTTCCTCTCTGTGCCCCTCCCTCTCTCTCTCTCAGAAATAAATAAACATTTTTAAAAATTAAATGAAGAAAGAATAAAATGAGTAAAAATCAGATGAATAATAATATATGGCTAAGTAACACTTAAATGTTAGTGGCAATCCCATGTATTTTACACATACTAACTAATTTAGTTCTCAAAAATGACACAAGGTAGGTGCTGTTACCATCTCCTTGAATAAAGTAATTAAAAACAAAACAAAACAAATACAAGGAGGAAATTGGGACACTGAGAATATAAGTGATCTGCCCATACTACAGTGCTTAGCAATGGACATTTGTTTCTCTTTTTAAGAAGCTGTGTAAGTGCTTTCCAAATGTTTGTAACATTTTCATCCCCACCATTAATGATGGATCCCCACCATTAAAGAGAGTTCCACTTGCTCCTATCCTCAGGGATGCTTAATAGGATCAGTCTTCCTATGTTACCTCTTATACTGGAAGTATAGTATATCATTAGGGTTTAAATTTGCATTCCTTTAATGACTAATGATGAACATCTTTTTATGTGCTCATTTTCCATTCACATATCTTTCTTATTAGGATATATGTTAAAATATTTTATTCCTTTTTATTAGGAATTTGTTTTATTATATATTTATATATAAATATATATATGATATGTATATTATAGATATATACAGATATATATTAGATATATATAGATATATATTAGATACATTCTGTCAGATATTTGTTTTGCAAATATTTTCTCATAATTTGAGACTTTCTTATTTCCCTTAATAGTATATTTTGGAGAATAAGAGTTCTTAATTATGATTAAGCCAGTTTATTTGTTCTGCGCTTTTTATGTCCTATTTAAGAAATTGTGCCTAATTCAAGGTCATTATGATTATTCTCTTGCATTTATTTCCAAAAATTTTATAGCCCTAGATCTCATAGATTTTGATCCATTGTAAGTTAATTTTTGTATACAGTTTGAGGTAACAGACAAATGTTTTTTGTTTGTTTGTTTGCTTGCTTGCTTTTAATATGACTATCCATTGTCCCAATACCATTTGTTGAAATAAAACTTACACTTTCTTCACTGAATTGCTGTGGCACTTCTATCAAATATCAATTTTCTATAAATATGTGGGTCTATTTATGAACCATCTCTTCTATCCATTTAAGTCATATGTCTTTATTTATGCCAATACTTTCTTGATTACTAGAGCATAATAACCTTAAAATCAAAAACTTCAAGCCCTTTCAATTTGTTCTTTTTTCAAAATCTACATTTTACAACATTACACTTTTTTAATCTAAGACATTTTTCCTTCTAAAAGGAAAGCATTACTATCTTATTCTACAGAAAGGCCTAGACACCCAAGTTGGGAGGAAACTGTGTCTGTTGAGATGCGTGCGACTCATCATCTTTGACCACAGATCCCTCCTGAGATCAGAATGGTAGTGGTTCCACCAATGGCCTTTTACATTCCAATGGCACACAATACAGATGAAGACAAAGAGGAACATTAGTAGAGCCACATAGTTACTTGTGCCTTATATTTATAGTCAGTCACACAGACAGCTGAAAGAATAATTAAATATCTATCAGTCATCTACATACTTACCTACCTACCTACCTACCTACCTCTATTGCCCTGGAAGATGAGAAAGACATCTTTTTTCCCATGAAATATTATTGTGTAATTTTTCTGGCTTCTGTAATCTTGGCATCTTGAGATACCATTTATGTGGAGACAGAATTGCTAGATTAGACAGGGAAGTTATTAGTTACAAACAGGATTCCAAGTAAGATCTCAGAAAAACTAAGAAGACCCTTTATAACTGAAGGCAAATAATTCTTAGATGCTTTCCCTGGAATAGAACTTAAAAATTTATTCTTAAACTTCATTTTCACAACAAATAATTAATCTTTATATACATATAATGTGTATATATATATATATATATATATATATGTATAATGTGTATACATATATGTAGCAAAAAATCAGTTGTTTTATTTTTTGTTGTTCATTAGTATGGTATTTTTACTTTTTTATTTTTTAATCGTAAATTACTAATAATACTTGCTTTGCTTTACCTCATATACCTGTTGTAAGGATCAAAAATGATAATGTGTATGAAAGAATTAGGTAAATTGTAACATGCCATATGTACGTGGGAAAGTGAAAAATAGATACTAAATATTCTAAAATAGTGAGATGGAACATTCCAGGTAGTTTGTGAAAATGCCAGTGGCTTTTTTTTAACCCACTTTTAACATTCTCTTCTTACCAGCACATTGTATTGGGGGTCAGAGTGAAGATAAAACTCTCTATGATCATAGCTCAGATCATTGAATTCTCTTTGAAAAGTTCAGAATGCTTGCTTGGAGGTTTATGTTGCAAAAGGTTTTGAGATTTTCTCAGTACTCTGCATGAGAGAGTTTTTTGGTAGATTGGTGATGTTTTATATGAGCAGAAGATGAGAGCGCTATGCATTTTCCTTTCATATCATAGGTTATATAGATTTATTTAATTATTTATTTCTTTCCTCATAATTAAATTCCTAATCCTTCATCCTTGGTGTTGTGTTCCATATTATTTCATGAGACAGCTAGAATCCACCATAACCAAAATTAATGATGGGACTAAGTTATCAGAATTTCTCTTAGCACAGTATCTTCTGAGCATCTGTTTTGAAATTATGGCCAGTGGCCAATCTACCAACTCATCAGTGCTCTTTCCTTTATAGTACATGCTGTTCTTTATATCATAGCAATTTTAGAAAATCACCAAAATTGTAAGTTTCATTACCGCCCATATCACTTAGGGACTGAATAATTTATTACTATGGTGTTAAAAATGCCTCTTCCCTCTCTCCAATACATTTTGAATACAAATTTAAGCAGTGCTCTGCATAGGGGAAAGAGCCTTTGAGAAGATCTTCAGTAGATGAAAAAAATAAGGTAATGTTCAAGGCTCCTCTGGGAGCGATGAATCAGACATCTTTAGTTATCTGGAGCTGCTACTTTCAAATCCAGACATGTGCTTTGTTCATCAGAAGTTTTGCCCCCTATGAAAAATGGTGGGGTAGGAAGGGAGCATATCCAGAAGTCTCCCGTGGGCTTGGTAAGGCAACTAGCTGTCTGTTCCCAAGAGTCACCATTGTTGACTTCCATTGTTACACACCTAGCAACGCAATGTGGGTTTCTAATTTGTTCCAAAGCCTACCAATATCCCTAGTCATTCATGGCTCTAAAGAAATAGTGGTGATAGAAGCCACATCTCTTTATCTCCCCATTCTAATTGTGATAGATCATGAAGATATTCCTTCAGTCTATCTTTGGAATCAGCAGAAAACAGTGCCTTCTTTTCTGGAACAGAAGCAGTGAGTGATTGGAGTAGGCATAAAAATCACTTTCTGCTTTATGATGTGTGAATTAATGAAGGTATTAAACCATTTTAATGATAGATAAGGAAATTATATCTGCTGTTGCTGAAAGAAATAAAACTGTTTTATCATAAATTAAAGAGGTTTAAAACGTTGCAAGCTCATCAATAGTGCATGGGCAACAAAGAGGTACAATTTTATAACCCATTATGAGGCACCTTAATTTCTTAACATCTATCATTTTTTCTGCTTCATATCTGTTGGTTTTATTCTTAAAAACTTAGAGAAAACACCAATTTTTGCAGAAAGGAAGAATAAATATAGGTCAGGCTATTATCATTTTTAAGAGGAATACTGGGATTTCCTTATTTTATTAGCATGCTGCATTGTTAATTTTTATTTCATTGACACTCTTCTCTAGATAGCAGCTGTGCCCTGAGCTTGAATGGCATGATTTACTGTGCAAAGGTTGAATCCAGATTTGTAATAAATGGTTAGATATATTCCTAAGCCATCACAGCAGGAATGTCACTCCCTCACGTTGGTAAAATACTATGGAATTTGTTGATTCATTAACACAGGGTATTGCAGAGTATAATGTCATAAAAAGTGGATAGAAGAATATCTTTATAGAATTTATTTTGTCAAGGTGCCTTGGTGGCTCAGTCAGTATCTGACTTTTGATTTCGGCTCAGGTCATGATTTCACAGTTCACGGCATTGAGCCCTGCCTTGGGGTCTGTGCTGATAGTGCAGAGCCTGCCTGGGATTCTCTCTCCCTCTCTCTCTGCCTCTCCCCCACTTGCACATTCTCTCTCATTCTCTCAAAATAAATAAATATTTTTTTTAAATAACTTATTTTGTCTCTAAGTGTATATAATCTCCACAGCTATGGTAACCACTACATGACCAGCTTTCTGCAAGTACAACCTGGTAGTACCTTGCCTCAGGCCTTGTACCATGTAATTCTCACTTCTCATCTTGGAACTAAGCCAATGCCAGGATAACAGATGCCTTCAGGAAACTATTCAAAACTCATATACGTCCAATATGGCAATACAATCTGGGAATGAAGAATTGGCATACTGTAGCTATTCTTGACAAACTCAGGATAAAAGGCATTGACTGGTCCCTTCTTTCATCAACAAGATAATATCCCTTTCACTCTTTCCTTACGAATGGCAAGTAAAATTTATGTCTGCTAACCTTTTGCATCCTCTTATTTATCACTGATGAAAGATAGAGTTATTCTTCACTACATGACCTCAGAAACTCATGTAAAACAGTGCAGATTCTAGATAGGCATTATCAATTGATTGGAGTTAGTATCTTTGTCCTACTTTTTCTATCACTCTAAAGAGAATACATTTCATGGATTACCAAGGATTCTCTGTCTTTTATTCATTAATCATTGGTTCCTGTTACCTGAAGAACTAAGACTGTCCACATGGAACAGAGAGAGCACTCATTGTTACAAGGTGGAGGCAGGATAGTAAGTGGGGCTTGCTTTTCTACCTACTGACTCTTCTTATACTAATCTCATAGAAGTAATAGATAATAATTTTACTGCATCTCAGTATAATCATACTGCATCTCAGTATAATAATTATACTGCATCTCAGTATAATCACTACTTCACCATAAGGATAAGTTAAAAAGAGTTAAAAACACAAATGTTGATTTTGAAAATGTCATTAATCTATGATATAAAATGTAGCCAAGAATAATCATGACCAAGATAAAGCCAGGCTTTGTTTTTGCTCCCTCCATGGACCAGACCTTTTGAGTTCAGAATTGCTTTGAAACGCTGATGCTGTTTTCTTCCCATTTTTACAAGTTTGAAAAAGAGATTCATTAGTGGTTATCCTAGATTTACCCATTATATATTGAGTACATGACTAGTAGCTCCTGCCTTGTTCCATTTTGGGAATGAGCAATACTGGAAATGTTCCTAGTAGCATTGATCACCTATTGCCTATTGTAGTAATAAATTTGTAACAAAAGTTTGTTAGCTTTGCCTATTACTCTGTTACTACCCAATCCTCACACCCATTTGTTGGGATTATTTCCTAAAATAAACTAGCTGTGTGGGGGTAATAAAGGGCCTTGCTCATCAGGTCCTGTATTTTAAGAGAAATTAAGTAAGACACATAACATTAGAATTAAGAACTTGCATAGCATGATTATTCTGAGGAATTCCAGTGGCAGCAATCTAACCTAAATTAATTTTAAGCAAAATAATATTATTTATTTGCTTATGTATATGTATATGAATAATGTGGGGAAATTAGATAGGGGCTCAATGAGTTTATTAGTATTGGCCTCTCTCTTTTGGGTTTGTGTGTGTGTGTGTGTGCAGTTATGTGTGCGTATATATGTATGTGTGTTGGATTCATTCTAAAACAGGCTGTCTCATCATGGTAATTTCCTATAGCTATTGATATGTACCTTGTTAATTTGTGAGTATAGCAAAGTGTGTGTGTGTGTGTGTGTGTGTGTGTGTGTGTGTGTGTATAGTATTCCCAAAGTTTTTAACAGAAGGTATAGAATTGAGTATCATTTTCTCTGGTTGGCCTGACTCCATTCACATATTACTCCATGGCCAGTAAGATGACATGTCTGAGCTACATTCCAATCTCTATAGGTAATGCCTGCCTCCCCTGACAACATAGTTTGAAATCACAAACTAGTTGTTCACCGGGTAAAAACAGAATAATACCATAAGAATTGAAGATCAGTGTTGGGAAGACAAAAACAAATAAATTTGCACAGTTCAATCATTCCATTCATACTTCACAGCCCCTTTGGCAGACAGAAGTCTTATGGGTTTATGGGGCACCTGGGTGGCTCAGTCTGTTAAGTGACTTACTCTTGATTCCAGCTCAGGTCATGATCTCATGGTTGTGAGATTGAGCCACGCCCAGCATGGAGCCTGCTTAAGATTCTCTCCCTCCCTCTCCCTCCATCCCTCCCCCACTTGCCCACTGGCTTACACCTCTCTCTCTCTCAACAACAACAAAAAATAAAAATAAAAATAAATAAATAAAAAGAAGTCTTATGGGTTTGTGTTTCCTATTCCTGTCCCAATACCCTAAATATTCTGTTTGTTCTCTTGTCTCATTTATTCGCTTTCCTGGCTAATATACATCATTTTATGAGTACTTCATTAGTTTTGATATTTGGCTCTGTGCTTTGGTGTATTTGAATGGTTTGTTTAGAGTCAGATGACATCCCCTAAATGTCTACTGTGGGACTTCTCAGTTTTACTAAATGGCAATCACTTTTTTTTTTTTTTTAACATGGTGATCACTCTTAAAAAGTTTCTTGTATTATCAATATTCTTTTTCAGTGACTGTCTTTATGGTGACATTCAAACACCTGAAAGGGGCCTACTGAGGTCATCAGAAACTTCTTGATGTGTTACACCTACTATGGAGTTTTCATAATAAGCACAAGGGCAGGATATGGTGTTCTGATAGCTTGGTTCATCGAGTAACTAACAAGATAGATATGGTAGGATGGTGGCAGAGACATCGCGGCGAGAGGGAAGGAACAAGTTAGTGAAATTGCTGAAATTACCCATGATCTCTGTTAAGGAACGTCAACTTCTGCTCAAAAACATCTGTAATCATTTTGGATTGAATTTCAATTAAAAAGAATTATGAATAAAGAATTCAGGGTGCCTTGGGTAGCTCTGCATCTACACAATGGATATACTTTCATATATTCTTCATTGTCTCCAACAATCCTCTACTGACTCAAGTCTAAAGACTTGCAAAATTACATGCCAAAAATGCCATTAAAACTTATGTTGACCATTGCTAATGTATGGTACGGCATCCACAGGGACGTTTTAATTCCTGGGTGGCCAATTAATTTTAGCTCTTTCCATTACACCAGTGTTTAGCTCAAATCCTTACTATTTAGCTTTCCATCTGGTGTTAAGATTGTTGGCACAAAAATGGAAGGACAGGATACACTGAGCTCAGGGCTACAAGATCTCCCATGATGGAAGAACAATTCAGAAAGCATGCTTTATTGAAAATAAGTTGGGAGGGACATCTTCAAATGTAAATAAATATAGATATTTGATTGGGATTCATATGTGAGGTGGTCATTTGACCACATCATAGCAATTAGCCAGAACACACCATCCATTTGTTTCCACAGCAAGAAGATGAAATCCTAAGGGATTTTGACAGATTATCTTTATTTTCAATGTCAACTTTCTAGAAAGTCCTACCTTAATCTATCAACACATTTTTTGCATAATATTAAAGAAATAAATCTTAGTTTTAAGTCTAAATGAGGTATACTGTGAGTCAATATTGGACAATTTATTATCTAAAATTAAGTCCTTCAACTGTGAAGAGAAGCAGTTACAATTCCTGTTGTAAAGCCTATATATGTCCTTCAAAGAATTAATGATACAAAAATATCTATGGACCTTTCACATAGAAAATGGGTGCTCGGCTTGTGCCTTTGACATTCATTTCTGGGATCCTAAAAGTTGATAGAAATCGCTGGATGGCAACCAAAGAAGGGCAGGCTTTAGGACATCTAGTGTAATGACTATTGGGCACTGAAAATTATTGAAATAACTAGTAGGTGAAGCATTCACTGTTTTGTGAACATTCTATTCACTTTGCTCACATATCCAAATAATATTGTCATTTCTACCCAAAAATCATTTTTGGAAGAGTTTCCACTGCTGCTTCTTTAACTCACCTTTTTATTCTTAATTCCTTACTCAACTGGATTGTAGCAATTGGGTGTTACTGATCTTTCCTGCCACTGTCTCTTCTCATTCCATCCTATCACACATACTATCATTGTATCTAATTATAATCATCCCCTACCCTTTTAAAATCATTGTAGATTTTTGATTGTTAGAAGATATCATGCAGACTTTTTGGCCCATCTTATGAGAAAATCATATAGAGTGCCCCATGAAAGAAAAATTGCACCAGACCAGTTATATAAGCAAGAAAGACTTTATTCAAGTCTCTTGCAGCAACAGAGAGAGATTGAATTCAATCCTTTTGAAACAAAAGGCAGTTTGTTTAAGAGAGTGAGAAAATTATTGGAAAAGTACTAGAGGATGTTGGGGGCAGGTTAGTCGATATAAAGAAGGCCAGCAGGGTTTGCTAATTGTGTTTATCCAAATGCTAGTCCTACTCCCCTTCAGACATTGGGAGATAGAAGCTCTATCTTTCCTAATGGTAACATTTCAATGGGATGGCTCCCAGGTTTTTGAGCAGGATATTTCTGTGTTGTAGAAAATTTACATCTCAAAGGAGAAGATAAAAAATTTACAATTGGAAGGTTTTGGAAGTAAATAATGCTCCAGGAAAAGGGAGACCAGGGGCCTATAGTCAGGAAGAAACAGGTCTGAAATTAGTCAAATGGAAGAGAAGGGGAAGGTATCTTGGTCTCTCCTCACTCTGTGGTCAGAGACAGAAAAACTATACTGCTTAGTGTCTTTCAAACGCTGCTCTTCCCTCTTGTCCTTGTTGTTTCTCTCATGCTGGATACCTCTGTGTTCACTTGGGATTAACCTTATTAAGCAGATTTTTTCCAATGGTAGGGATAAAATAAACAGAAAAGTTGTGGTTGTTTTCAACGTACAATTCAAATGGTCTGGGGAAATGGTCTGGAACTCTAGAGTCAAGAATGCTGATAACCAGCTCTGTCACCTTCATTTCTACATCTTTTACGTGCACCTTTTATTTCTCTGTATTCTAATATGGGTTGTTCCTGGAATTTTATGCCTCTGTGCAATTTGTTGTGAGATTTTCTAATGGAGTTCAGAAGGCCTTGTAGAGTTCTAATTGTTTTAATTTTTAGAAAGTTTTTGTGAAATTTGTTTTCCCAAAAATTAATTCATTGAGGGGAGAAGCTATGTTGAGGGTGTCATATCTCACAGTATCATGATCATTAATCATCAAACTTATTTATGGCTTACTATGTGCCAAAGTGCTGAGTGCTTTACATCCATTATCTCACTTAACTTTCCAATAATCTAGTAAAATAGCCTTTATAAATATTATAGTTTTACAGGCTAAAAAAAAAAGTGTAGCACACAGAGAAGTTTACCAATTTTACAAAGCTAGGAAATAACTGAATATGTTTTCAATGTTAGATTTTTCTGATTTCAAAGCCAAGGCTCCTTAGCAATATGCTACACTTGCTCCCATATGGACATTGTAATGGCCATAATAACTGGGCCATTTTACAGCCCTTTATGAAAATGTAAACTTACTTTAAAGATAGTTTTTTTTTTTCAGTTCTCTCCCTCTCCCTTCCTCCCATATGCACACACAGTGCTCATTAAAATTAATCCTTCATATCTTACTCATCCCATGAAAATAGATCTAGAAACCTATTACTGTTAAATTTTCCATATCCAGGATTTAAAACTTCAAAATGTTTCCCATAGATGCTCAAGTGCTTTAAACTTTTCTTATTAAGAAACTACTAACTCGTTCCTCCTTTTCTGTGCTACTTAATCATGAAACTTCCAGTACTCTGAACATTTTATTGACTCATAAGACCACTAAAATATTTAGCCTTGGTAATCTACACATAAAAAGCATAAACACAATATAAACAAATAAGCTGATGTTCATAATTTGAAAACAAATAACTAAAAAAAGTAGATAAGACTATTTTTTCTTTGAAAAACCCTGAAAAGGTACATCTATAATAGTTTTTAATGATCATGCACAATATAGAATAGCAAATATAGAAATAGCAAAAAGTAGAACTTCAATGTCAAAATCAACCAGACCATCAGATATACACATGGAGAACTACCTACATTTCAGCTTTGGCTTTATAAACCTCATAGTAGTGATAATAAATAAAAGACTTAGATGTAGGTTTTCTCCAGAAGAAAAGTGTCATCCCGAGTTATGATGCACACACATACACGTATGTGTGTACATATGTGCGCACACATACAATTATGTATTGTATACTGATTGAGTGCTTCCAATTTTTTCATGCTTTTTTTACTTTTTTTTTTAGTGTGAGCTATTTATAGTTTTTTTACCACATGTAGACAGACATTGTCTTGAACAATATAGTCTTTTATTTTTTTTAACGTTTATTTATTTTTGAGACAGAGAGAGACAGAGCATGAACGGGGGAGGGTCAGAGAGAGAGGGAGACACAGAATCTGAAAGGGGCTCCAGGCTCTGAGCTGTCAGCATAGAGCCCGGCGCCGGGCTCAAAATCACGGACCGCGAGATCATGACCTGAACCGAAGTCAGACGCTTAACCGACTGAGCCACCCAGGTGCCCCAAGAATATAGTCTTAAAGAATGGAAGAATGGTCATAATGTGGTTGAAGTGAGGGTTAGGTACCCATCTGCAGAGACATTTGGTAGATAACTGATAAGTGTGTCCTTTATGTTCTTTTCATCTGCAGAGAAACAACTCCTTTGGCTTTAATTGCATAATTAATAAAACAGAGAGTCTGGATTTTTACCTCTATAAATGGGACCTTGCAAAGTTCTAAGGAAAGGAATTTGAGATCTCTGGACAAAAGTTAAAGCAAGCAAAGACTAATACCTATAATGAAAACTGCAAAGTGAATGTTTTCCCCTTTGTTTTCCTTAGGATATAAAAGTGTAGTGGGAGCTGGGAAAAGATGCATAGAAATGCAATTTTTCAATAACTAAACATCATTATTTAATTTGCAATGGCTGCTTCATAATTTCTTTTATAGACATCATTCCACATATTGCTGCTTTCAAGACAGCAACTCTTGCTTGCATGCTCTTTCTCCCTCCTTCTCATCCTATGTCCTCAGTTAGCCAATTAGTCAACTTCTCAGTCACTGCCTTGCTTTCCCTACATCCTCATTTGTTCATCTCAAAGAGAAAATGCTTCTACCCTTAGTTGACATATAACCCAGTCAGTGATTAGATAACCTGGTCAATTATTTTCTTAAAGAAATATAATGACTCTTAAAATATATATTTATTTAATAACACATTCTCCAGTTCTCATTTCACACTCAAACTAGAAACAATGACTTGCTTGTTTTCATATCTTAAAATTAAGCCTTTCCTCTTTATCTCTAGTTTCTTATGGTCATGCAATATTTAACAAAGGTAATATAATGGGTAGAAAGGGGGTGAAATCAGGTTAATAATGAGAGTGATCCTTTATCATTCTCAAGGGATCTCCAGTTTTGTGTAGGCAGTAATGAAATAAGGGTTTTTAATTTCATAAACCCATAAGTAGGGTTCCTAGCAATCGATCTTTATTGTTACTAAATTGAGACTGGGACCAGAGTGCTCAGGCAGGATATTTTTTTTCATCAAGCATTCTAGAAATCATGTGGAGGAGGTACTGATTGGGATTGGATGAATGAAGATGGTATCCATGACTGTGGGAAACTCTATCCTCAAGTATCCTTGAAACTGTAGAGAAAGATTGAAGAGCACCCTCACAATTATTAAACAATTGTCAGAATGGAACTCCAGCAAAGGTAACAGACATAGACATATTCAGATCGATTCAAGAACCTAGAATGGAGTAGAAATGAAAAAAATGACTGCATGTCTAGGGCTTTTTTGCAAGAGAAGGTGGTGACCAGCGCTCAATATTTTCTGTTCTGGTGAACAATAGTCAATGAGCTCACCAGGAACCTTGGCTTAGATTAGGCTGCAAGGAAATTCCTTGACATGGTGAGTCAGAAGGTGTAGAATGGGTAAAAGAGGGTAGTTATTGACGCTCCAATCTCTCAAGATCTTGTCAGAAGTGATTCTCAATTGAGATTAAAGGCTCTATACCATTCTCACAAATGCTTTCTTATCACAGAAACTAGGATATCAGGTGTGTTTTTGAGAGGAAGGCATAAAAAGAAATAGGTCCATTTTTTTCAAACCTATTGTATTCTCTTGACTTAACTGCATGGGAAGAGAGGAAGGGAGGAAAGGATACAGAAAAATAGGACAGAAAGAAATGAGAAAATGGAACATAAAAAAATGGGAAGAACCAAGGGAGGATAAGGAGGAATCACCTGAGTAAGAAGAAGGCATACTAAGATCATGTGTGTCAACAATAGGTTGAAACAAACATCGACTGGCTTAAAGGATAAGAAAGAAAAAGAAGTGCCAACAAATGGACACTCATGGACTGGGGTAGGAGAATGTAGTAGTTGGGAGAGAAATGTTACTATAAAGTTACCTACCATAATCTTCCTCAAAGTAGGATATATGACTAAAGACCTGTGGTCTGACTGCATGTATCTCTATTATCATTTTGTCCTGTTTGGACCTAAAACTTTTTTTTTTCTCTTTCTGCTTTTTCATTTTTACTGTTTATTTTATCATTGCTTCTAGTCATCTATTCTTAAGACCAGAACAAGGCTAAACTAAGTGAACAAGTTGGCTATGCTTTAGTTATTACTTGAATGGCAAGAGACAGGGTAGAGTTGGAGCAGTTGGGAAATTTATTTTTTACTAGTTTTAAATTAGTATAATACAGTGGTTAAATGCATCACTCAGATAAACTTCAGTGTGACGTCCAACCATTATAAAGTCAGCGACTTTTGGCAATCTCTTAATCTTACTATTCATTCTAAAACATGACAAATGGGAACAATTATAGTCTACCAAGAATTATAATGAGGATTAAGCTAAATACTGCATGTCATTTTTTCAGTATGGTTTTTGTTAAATTCTCAACCAGTGCTAAATGTTATTTTAGTTCAAAAGGTAATAATAAGAAATTCTTCAAGGAAAAATGTGAGGATTTTTCTACATTTCAACAACTCACACCTTGTTCCTGTTTAAGATCTTATGTTTAGGTACTATAGGTCATTCAGTTTTCAACTTCAGTGTCCAGATATGTGTTAACACTGCCTGTGTTCTGGAAGCTACTTGGGACTAGTAAAGCTGGAGAAAATTAATTTTAGCAAGTTGAGAAGATTAAATCATTAGTAAACAGCTTTAGAAATAAAAACAGAGCTATGTCTTATATCACCCACACTATGTGTGTGTGCGGGTGTGTATATATACATACATATACACACACAGCCAAGAGAAGTCTTTACCTTTAAGGTATATGTATTTTTTTCCAAAATAGGATTCACATGTCCATTAATTTCTGGGGTGTGGCTGGGAGTATTTCACAATGACTTGAAGGAACTGCTCAAATAAAACAAACACTCTTAGCACAGAAGATAAATCCACATTCAGTGCCTATCGTCAGGGATAAGCAAAAGATCTGAGAATGATTGCTTGTCTATGAGGAAGAGGGAGAAAAAGAATGGTGCCCTATAAATAGCTTTGTGACCCTTGGCTGTCCTAAATTAATATTCCAAGCATGTTACTTAGCATTAAACTCATGTACTAATCTGGGTTTCCATCCATCCATTTGTAAAATGTAAATATTAATATTTATCTTAGGGTTTATGTAAGAGTTAGCCAGGATGCTCCTTATTTGTTTTTAGTAAGTATTTTTAATTTTAATTTCAGTATAGTTAACATACAGTGTTCTATTAGTTTCATGTGTACAATATAGTGATTCAACAATTCTATACATCATTACTCAGTGCTTATCATGATCAATGAACTCTATTTTATTTAATTTTATTTACTTAGAGAGAGAGAGAGAGAGAGAGAGAGAGAGAGGAAGAGAGAGAGTAGGGAAGGGGCAGAGAGGGAAAGAGAGAGAGAATCCCAAGCAGGTTCTGCTGTCAGTGCAAAGCCCTATGCGGCATTTGATCCCGTGAACTGTGAGATCATGACCTGAGGCAAAATCAAGAGCCAGACATTTAACTGACTGAGCCACCCATGCACCCTAATAAGTGAATTCTTAATTCCCCTTCACCAATTTCCCCTATCCCCTCACTTCCCCTCTGATATGCTTTATTTTAAATTAATACCTCCAGTTAAAGTTATTATTATTGTTTTCAACAAGAACATTTTTTACTTGAAGCACACTTCAGAATATATGGTTCTAAAAGATATATATAAAACATTCCATCCAATAAAAAGAGAATACATATTTTCTTCAAGTACACGCATAAGAATTCCCTTGTTGAATCATAAAAAGAGATATAACAACTATTACAAATTTAAGAAGACTGAAATCATATCAAGTATATTTTCTAACCACAATGGTACAAAACTAAAGATCAACAATAAAACAAAGCTTGAAAATCCACAATGTAAATATTAAATATGTAAATATTAAACAACACACTACTGTACAAGCAATGGGCCAAATAAGAAATTAAGCAGCAGATCAAAATGTGTCTCAAAACAAAACAAAATACAATATTCCAATACCTATGGGATGCAGTAAAAGCAGATATTAGAGTGAAATTTATAGTATAAGTGCTTGTATTAAGAAAAACAAAGTTCAAGTAAACAACATTACTCTTCAAAGGATTAGAGAAAGAAGAAACTTAGCTGAAATTTAGTAAAGGAAGTAAATAACAAAGAAAAATCAGAAACAAATAAAATAGATACCAGAATAAACAATAACATCATATTGAAAGTAATGACCAGTCGCTCCAAAAAAATTAAAATAAACAAAATTGGTAATGCTTTAACTCATTAACTAAGGGGGAAAAAAGAAGACTCAAAAAGCAAGATGAGAAATAGAAGAGAAAATGATACAAGAGATAACTACAGAAATACACAGTGTGAAAACAGATTACTATAAACAATTATACACTAACAAATCATATAACTTATAAACAGCAGATAATTCATAAAAAATGCACAAGTGATATAATTAAATTAAGGATCTTGAATCCAAGAAATAGGAAGCCTTCTTAGAACAATAACAAGAATGAAAGATGAATTAGGAATCAAAAATCTCCCAACACAGAAAAGCCCAAGACCACATGTTTCATTGGTGAATTTTACCAAACATTAAAAAAAAAGAATGACAATCTTTATCAAAATCTTACAAGCAATTGAATAACAGGAACACATTCATATCATTCCGTGAGGCCAGTACTACCCTAATACCAAAGCAGGATAAAAACAATACAAGAATGAAAAAGCTTAGTTTATTTGATCTAAGTATTGCTACTCCAACTTTCTTTTGACAGCCATTTGTGTGATAGATGCTCTTTAAAGAATAGGGATAATGAAGAGGTGGAAAAGTTCAAGAAAGACAGTTATGGTAAAAGTATGTGTTAATTGTATGTTTCCCATTGCCTATTGAAATACTGGGGTAACAGCAAGTTAGTCCAGTAGAAAAAGCTAATCTCATGTACTAACCTGAATACAAGTTATGTAAGCCTTTTTAGTTAAAGAAATAACTCTCATTAGGAAGCTAGGTTCA
The DNA here is from genome assembly GCF_024362965.1 of Panthera pardus. Classification (NCBI taxonomy): domain Eukaryota; kingdom Metazoa; phylum Chordata; class Mammalia; order Carnivora; family Felidae; genus Panthera; species Panthera pardus. The sequence continues at coordinate 65,107,266 of NW_026526788.1, read as the reverse complement.
TATCTAAAACATAGAGCTAGTGAAGAGTAGAGTATCCTAATAACTTTTAGATGCCATTTGAAGAATTACCAACATAGCAGTGTTGAAAAAAAGGCAAGGTGTGGTTCAAAAAAGAAAGAAGGAAGGAAGGAAGGAAGGAAGGAAGGAAGGAAGGAAGGAAGGAAGGAAGGAAGGAGGGGCGCCTGGGTGGCTCAGTTGGTTAAGCGTCCGACTTCAGCTCAGGTCACGATCTTGCGGTCCGCGAGTTCGAGCCCCGCGTCGGGCTCTGGGCTGATGGCTCAGAGCCTGGAGCCTGCTTCCAATTCTGTGTCTCCCTCTCTCTCTGCCCCTCCCCTGTTCATGCTGTGTCTCTCTCTGTCTCAAAAATAAATAAACGTTAAAAAAAATTTAAAAAAAAAAAAGGAAGGAAAGAAGGAAGGAAAGAAGGAAGGAAAGAAAAAAAGAAAGAGTGAAAAAGAGAAAAACAAAAAAAAGAAGAAACAGTCAAATAATGGCCTTAACAAGCTGTGTTTCCTTCTGTCCAGCTTCTTCATGGTCAGTGTTACTGATGAAGAATACAGCCAAGCATTAGAAAGAAAATAGATCCTGGTGGAAAATGTGTTTGTTTTTTTTTCTGGTGTCTTTGAATATAACCTCTTTTTGTCCTCATCCATGCACCCCATCCTTCTCTTCCATTCTTTTTGGACTAATTCTTACTGTACCTTCAATTCTTAAATGTAAATTTTGCCAATCTAGACATGTCCAGATATGTACAAAGATATGTTCTATCAAAACCTCTTAGAGATTTCCAAATTCCTATATGAGATAAGGCAATTGTCTTAAATTCAGTGCCTACACATGATCCACTTAAATGTCATAGGTTCAGAATCAAAACAATGACTTCCATATCTTCAATCCTTTAAATCAGGGGACCATTCTGAAATGGGCAGATACTGTAAAGAGAAACTGGCTATAGGAATGTAAGCTATAATAAGCCCCCACTTTCTACTTATCCAAATAACAATTAGTGAGTATCTGTCAAGTTTCCTACCTCATAATCTTGGTTCAAATTAAATGTGTTCATGTTGAAATGCTGGAAGTTGGAAGTTGTGAATACTAAACTGAAGAGGGTCATCAAGAAGTCATCCAGAACTCTTTTCTCCATGAGTAACATAGACCCTTCCATTGCTTGTACCACAGTTTAGTTTCACACCTGAAAATAATAAAATTTTAATTTGGAGAAAAATAAGACAGTATTTTCTCTTTCCCTTGTGTTCAAATCAAGGGTCTTACCTCAAGGTTATACCCTCAAAACAAGTTACCCAAAATCTAATGTGGTTAGTTCTTTTTTGTTCTATAATTATCTCATAGGGGTTTTATTAATCTCCCCATAAGTGGTTGAAGAAATAGAGTGGCATTCCTCCACATATTAAAGGAAAATGCTAACCCATTCTCTGCATTCTTTCCTCCAGCACTCAGTTGTAAAGATAAATTCTCCTGTCAATTTTACTTCAGCACCTGTATGAATCTAAATATTTTATTATCTGAGCTTTTACATTGACAAATTTTGAAAATGAGCTAACTTTATGTTCTTACAAATCATCTTGCTGGGATAATGAAGACGAGTGTTCACAACAGGAGCAGATGCTACAGGAAACATCAGTCATTCTTTGTTCTCTTCCTACTCAAATTTGTCATCTTGATTCTACCAAGTTCATTTCTTCTGAATCTCATACATTGCCTCTTATCAATTAATCATGGTTATGGCAGACTAAATAAAAGCCCATAAAGTTCTCCAGATTCTACATATTCCACAGATTCTACACTCTGGAACCTGTTCCAATGTTACGTTATATGGAAAAAGAGATTTTGCAGATGGGAGTAAGTTAAGGATTTTGAATTGAAGAGATTATCTAGGATTATTTGAATAAGTACTAAATATAATCACCAGTATCCTTATATAGGGGGATAGCCATCTACTACTTTGGTATTAGCCCCATTAAATTGAGTTTCTCTTTTCCAGAACAGTAAGAGAATAGATTTAGGTCATTTAAAGCCCAAAATTTTGTGCCAGTTTGTTATAGCTGCAACAGTGAACTAATACAGTGGTGGTCCAGATCTACACTGAGAAGCATCCTAAGCACTTTCCAGAACTCAGAAGTAGTGTTGGGATTTATTGGTCTTGGTTGTTGTGAGTCAGGAAGAAGTGTAACAGCATTTGTGCTGTTTATGATTAGTTTCTGCACATTTTGAAAGATACTACAGGACAGACAGTAGTTTAAAACCAATTGTAGAGACTAGAAGTTATAAAATCTGGAGACTGTTGTCACCATGCTGGCATTCACCACGTGAATAGTCATCCCTTGGCATTCTGGGGAGATACGTAAATCAGACACCTTGGCAAATCACTAGTTGTTAACATCACTCAAAATTTCCTAAGCACTATGGTGCCTGGGTGGTTCAGTTGGTTAAGCATCTGACTTTTGATTTCAACTCAGGTCATGACCTCATGAACTGAGAGATCAAAATCCACATTGGTCTTCATGCTAACAGCATGGAGCCTGCTTGGGATTCTCTCTCCCCCTCTCTCTCTGCCCTTCCCCGGCTTGCACATGTTCTCTCTCTCTTTCTCTCCTTCTGTCTCTCACTTTTTCTCTTTCTCTCTCCCTCTCTCAAAATAAGTAAACTTTAAAAATTTCCTAAGCACTTTTCATGTACCAGTCACTATTCTGAAATACTTTACACATATTCTCTTTCTTTTAAAAAAAAAAAAAATCTTCACAGCAGTCTGATGTATAGGGGTAATTATTATGACCCAGTTAATGTATAAGGAAACTGAGGTTTAGAAAAGTTAAAAAGTATAGTAAATAGTTGAGCTGTGATTCAAGGGCAGGCAGTCCAACTTCACAAGTCTTAACCCTTGTGCTATTGGGTCTCCAGCATGCTGGAGAACTAAAATTAATTGCGGCAGGAAGTCAGGAAGGTAAGGTCATTCAGTAGGCTTGCTCATGAACTTCTTAACTTGCTACTTCATAGCAGTCTCATGACTACCTCTATTCAACCTTGGCTGGGCACTCTATATACTCTGTCCTACTTAATCTCCACAACAGTCTTAGAGCATAGCTGTGATTTTTCCTAGACGTACACTTTCATGGTCTCTAGAAAATATTAAAAACTCTGAAACTCTAAACATCAGTGGACTATTATAGCATAAAATATTTTTCACCAATCCATTTAAAGATTAGATTAGCTCTTGACAAGGAAACAGTAAAGGGTAGTAGGCAAGGTCATGATCATTTGCAATGATAGGAAATTTCAGTAGAAATGAAAAAAAAAAAAAGAGGTCAAGTTACAGAGAATGTGGATGCATGTATATTTATCTTCCCTTATGCCCAGATAGCAGCATGTTTCACTTCACTATATGTAACTCAGTTGTGTATACAGTACATTAGGTACCTAGTTTATCTTTTTTAAGTTATCTGTTATTTATTTTAAAGGATCAGATGATCAAACAAAGGAAAGACCATGAAAATATGAAAAAGCTGCCCAAGGGGTCTCCCTCCTCTCTGGCACTAGGGAAATGCTCAGAGCTGAACTCATGTGGTGGCACCCAAGTCTGAGTCACATCACTCAGTGTAGACAAATGCTGATACGTCTGGGGAGTATTTCATTGCTCCTTCTGGCTGAAATGTGAGATAATGTAGAGAAAAGAAAGGAAGAGGGTTGCTTAAGGGACATTAATATTAAATTTTAAAGTTTAAATTGTATCTGCATTAATAGGGTTGTCTGATTCATAATCAAATATTAAACTCAACCAGATTTGAATTTGTAATTGGATGTGGGCCAGCATAATTTGCTCACTGCTATATTTTACAAGATTTAAGAATTAACATATTTCTGTTTATGGTTTTCTTTGTTTTCTTATTTTTATATTTTCTCTTTTTTGATAGAAGATGGAATGATAAATTAATAATCATATGATCAGTTTTTAATCCTGCTTCATCATCTTTAGTTTTATAACCTGGGATTATTTAGCTTCTCTGCCTCAACAACAAAGACTGGAGATAAAATACTGGCCTTGTCTAGATGAGGGAAATATATATTTACATAAATAAAAATAAGTAAATACTTATAAATATTACAAAAACCAAATATATATTTTTACATATGTGGAGAGAGAAAGAGAAAGAGAAAGAGAGGGACGATCAGTATTTTATAAAATAATTAGATGCAGTGTTTGTTCCCTATTCTATACTCACACAAATCATACTTTTCCTTTTCCTGTTTTTGTTTTTGTTTTTTTTTTTTTGCAACAGACACAGTGTACCATTTTGTCTTTCTCACTTTATAAGAATGCGTGTTCATGGAGGGCAGCGTCTTTTCCGTTGAACTTTCAGCAGTGCTGATCACAAAGTAGGTGGTTAATAAATGTGCTTTCATACCATGCAAGAGCCAGATAGCCTAGTGATTTTCAGCTACTAAATTAATATGATTTGGACTTCATCCTTTCCATAGTAGGCATTTTGGTTTCATGATTGAACCTCCGATTTTGCCCTTAGGTGAGCAGCCTCCATGAATGGTTTCTAAAGAATGAATCAAAGGCTTATTTAGGTAGTAAAACCAACCTATACTTCAAAAGGGAAGGAAAAGCAGGATTGAAGGTAATAAGACTTTTTCACAGAGTCTCTCTGGGCATTTTATTTCTGCCAGTGACATGGAAAGTGTCATAGGCAGAATGATCCCCCTCGTGACGCTGCCAACAATGTGCGTGTGCTCATCCCCAGAATTTTTGAATGTGTGACCTTACAGGGCAGAAGGAACTTTGAAAATGTGGCTAAATTAAGGATTTATAAATGGGAGGTTAGCTTGGATTATCCAGGTAGATCCAATGTAATCACAAGGGCCTTTTAAGAAGGAAGCAGGAGAGTCTGAGAAGGAGCTGTGACAATGGAATGTCTGATGATGAGGGCAAGAGTCCAGGGATGTGGGCAGCCTCTACAATCTTATACAAAGTATAAGGCTCCCTAGAACTTTCAGAGAGAACATATCTCTGCTGACAGTTTCATTTTACTTTATAAGACTCATAAGACTTCCTTAGCTCCAGAACTGTAAGATTATACATATACATTATTTAAAGCACTAACTTTGTGTTAATTTGTTACAACAGCAATGTCAACTAATACAGAGAGGAATCTAAGGGAAATCAAGTGTGTAGGAGAGAATAAATACCCAGGAAAGGGGCCATCCTGTCAGACCGTGTTCCTTTCTGTCCCAGTGGCCAACTGATATTTTTGCTTTGTAGCTTGGATGATGCTGCCCTGAGTTTGATCCTTAAAACTGAATCTCCTGGAGAGGAAATACCACTCAAAAGGTTTTCCACCCTGCTATTTTCAGTCCTGATTTTGCGAATCCACAGAATTATTTCAAATAGCTCTTTACATTTCTGATATGAATTTTTCTCTACAATTATAATAAATGTCTTATGTTGTTTTCTTATTTATATTACCCTTTTGCCCCTATGGGTATGATATAGAAATAATTGAACACTTAGTAAGGTTGTACTCAAAACGATACACCTGTACTCTACAGCATTTTGCCACAGGATACATTATGCTACAGGATAAATGTGACCTACCTTGCTGGATAATATGATTTATTAGTATTCTGGGAAACTGTTATTATGGTAAGGCACACAGGAAAATATGAACGAATTGCTCACATATTCATATATTATATGACAAACACAATATAAAATCCCCTTTTGTTTTTGAATAAAAAGTACAAGTCTTCAGAGGAATATTACAATAGACAAATTCAAACAACACCTCTACTTCCACGAAGAAATTGCCAAGGTTGTTGTACAGGGATTTCATGGAGTTACTTCATTTTGAGTAATATCTTTTGGCCACAGAATATTTATTTTCTGATTTATGCATAAATAGGCAAATGTCTACTACTGCACTGTCAATTTTGAGTCCCTTTAACGCAAGGATTTTACTTACTCTACCACTTGTAACACCTTCCATTCACTTGGACTTGATTATTCACTGTTCTTCAAACTCAATTTACAATTTCACATCTCAATGCCTTTTTTCATTTTAGTCCACATTCCACGAAATCTCATCTATTTTTTCAGTTCCTGATTTGAGTCTGTCCATTCTTTAAAACCAAGCTCAAATTCTACTTCTTTCAGAAGCCTTTGTAAACCCTCCTTTCTCCTTTCATCACATTAAAGAGGAACATTCACTAAATAGGTATCTATCAATTCCCTGCTTTAGGCCAGGTACCACACCAGGCATTGGGTATACAAATATGAACAGGGAAATATTTAGATGATTTCTCTTCTGATCTTTTTCTATCCCATATAAGTAATGACTTTATTGCCTGGTATCTTATTTACTTGAAAAGATATAATATAGTTGAAAGAACATGGAGATAGGAGTCAGGCAGATCTAAGTAAGAGTCAACTCTATGAATGATAAGTCTATGATTTTGAAAAATCATGGAACTTCTCTGAACCTTCTTCTGTCGTCTGAGTGATGTTGAGATTTTTGATCATGGTGAATTTTAAATAATATGTATCAATAACTTTGCATGCTAAGTAGTCAACGATTCAAAAATATCAGTTCCCTTCTTTCCCACAAGCCTGCGTATCTGTTGAGGGCAGTATTCTTATGTGGTTAATCATTATATCCTCCATAACACACAACCCGGTTCTAGGCAAAAAGTAAGTTCTCAGTAAAAAGAGGAAGAACATGTATCAGTACATTTGTCCTCCAGCAGAAGTGATACAGTCATGGGTAATTTTAAGTACATAGAAACTCTGAGAACAGTTTCAGGGATACAGAGAGCATAATTGAGTGTGTGTTTGAAGAGGCTGGCAATGAGTCCTGGGCAATTAGTCAATGGAATACAATAATAACAGGTTGGCAAGAACCCTAAATGTATCACGTGTATCTCCCTCAGAAAATATGACCTTTAGTAAAATCATTCTGGAGAATCTGATTAGTCAGAACATTGGTTCATAATAAAAAGAGGGGGAAGTCCTTTAATAATAGGTGGAAAGGCTGAGGTAACATTAACTGAACACTTTATGAGACATTCAATACAGGGGGGTAAATGCTAATTGGAGAGTGAAATTACATCCTAACAAAGTGAAATCATTTGAGGGAGATACACCTCTGAAAAACTCACCTGGGAGTTCTAATTCAATCTTGAATCAATTTTGAAATAAACAAAACTACATATTCCTTCTCATACTCCATAACCCTAGAAACGTTGTAGGTCCCTTCACTGAATAAGAAACTATATTGTCCTAAAAGGTGAAAAAACAAAACAAAATGTATGGATGAAGAAAACCCCAACCACAACATGCACATCGGGAAACTGTGTGGATTGAGGATGGTCATGGGGGGCGGTGGTAGATCCTGAAGGTCAGAGAGCATTCAAGGAATTTCTCCTCTTCAAAACATTTGAGGGCTACCCCATCTCAGTTACAACTATGATCTTTGCTTTACCGGTTCTCTAACCTCCCTGTCTCCTGCTTCTCTCTCGAGTCTTCGCAATTCAGACTTCTTATGTACTGGACTTTGCCTCTTATCCCAATGTGTAGCCTTCCTCTGGCCATTAGATTAGCATTTGGGATAAAAGCTGACAGTACCTTTTTAATGCCAAGAGAAATGAAGCCTTGTTATAGGAAGTAGGCAGGATATAGCTACCAGAGCCTCTCCCAATAACAAATGCCTCCATTTGCCACTAAGAATCCAAGCAATTTCTTCAGCAGATAAATATATGCATGTCCACACGTCACTACCTCAACTGCCATCTCACCACTGACAACAATTCCAGAACCATGTGAATGAGTGGTACTGACTGAATCTGTAGATGGAAAGAGAAAGAGCAAAAATTTCTCTGATTTTATAAAATAGAGGAAGGGGAGGAGCATGTATCAATTTTCCCACCTATCTAGGATATAGCAAGAGAATTATTAAAAGTAACCAAAAATTCTGAGAAAGAATAGTATTCTGAATTTTGGACTACTAAAATTATGGAAGTTTTTAGTTACTATTTCAATAATAATTTACTATGCTAAGTCTTATGGGTTGATATTCCTTCAAAGGTACATTTTCACAGAGGGGCTCTTCTGATTTCCAGCTAGAGATATACAGAGGTTCCTAAATCTCTGTTTTTATCTTTGTTCTGGTTTTATCACTTTGGCCTGCACTTAGGTGAAGGTTTTGGTTGCTGTTTCAAGGGCTTCATTCTGTTTTCTATCATGTTAGACCCAAAGTAGAACTGTTTCAGTAAAAGGAGGAGATTTTTGTGGGTCAAATATCTCAGTCAATTTCACACTGGGTACACTGTAAACTGGATCCAGAGATTTCCACTGAGAAGGTATTTCTACTAGGAATACTTTTGGAAACAGGACACTCAAGAATTCTATATTCCCATTTATTCATAATTCATATCTTTCTCATCACCCACAATGTATTATTACCATCTCTCTCCATTTATCCATATTCTCCATATTTACATGGAAAATCCTATCTTCTGTTCATCCTTTAATAACTTATGAAACTTTAAGACCTGTTTCAAATTACGTTACCTCCTTTTACAGATTATTCTGATTTACTATTAGATCTTTATCACTGAATTAGTATGGCATTTATCATTTGCATTACTCATTTTAATACTTAATCATTAGTATCTGCTGTTATTACATATAAAGAGCTTAATAATGTACACACTCCTAATGGGTTGGTTCCATAACTTTGAAGTCCCTATGATACCTCCTACATGGTAAGATCTATTGCTGAAATGATTCCAATAGTATGCTTCCTCTGTGTGTTTCCTCAACTCTCAAAAAGTTCTCAAAAGTTTTACATTACGGTGCAGATTTCTGAGCTCTTCCCTATAGAGATTCTGAAGTTTGTTCACTACGAGTTTGAAATATTTCTTATATTTGCAGTCTCCAGCTCTATTTCTCTTTTTTCATCTTTTATATATTTTCTTTTTGCTTGGTGTGGTGCTATTTTTGTTTTTAATTTCAATGGTTACATCATGTAATTGTGAGGCAGGTGAGCCAAAGTACAAACTAAAATATTGCCATGCTTATTCTAGACACTTTTATTCATGAGGCCCCAGAGGCATTAGGAATTCCTTTCTAAAGAAAAAAATATCTCTGCTCACTGCGTGGGTTTTCTTATGCAATATTTGGTCATACAATCATCAATGGTATGTTGCAAAATTCAGGGTTAAATACTTGAAACTGGAGAAACAAGAAAGAACATTGAGAATGTGAAGTGTGGCTGTCCCCAGACATGAGGTTGAGTAATTTGGATTTGGGGTACAGGTAAATTTTGCACATTATTGATTTAGCAGAGGTAAAACTACCCACTTAGGTGGCCAATGAATTGTGTAAGGCTCTTAGCAACATTTGAAAAGGCCATCATCTGCACTTCTACAGCCATTGATTTACCTAGTAAACCATGAAATTTGATTATCCTCTTTTTTTTTATTCTTTAACAGTCATGGCTAATTAGACGTAAAACCATCTAGTCCTATTCAAGATCAAACTAAATATGATTCAGTGAGCCCTGCCCACACAAGGCAATTATGAGATTTCCCATATACAAATCTTTGGGGGTAGATTTGGTTATCACAAGTGCTGAAAATGTTCAGTTGCTCATTAAGTTCTTGGATATAAGACATTTCAGAATCTCCCTACTCCATGAAGCTTTTAGTTAGCGAAACAACAGAGACAGGGAATGAGGAAAGCAACTAAGAAACGGCAGGTGTGACAGGGAGACAATATAGGAAAATTTCTGCACTAGAAGTTAGGAGACCTTGGTCCCAGCCCCCAGCCTGGAGTAAATCTCCATAATTAACATTTATCAAGCACGTTGCTAATAGTTTTCATACCTCTTCTTTAATTTTTCCAAAAAATGCAGTTGTGTTTGCTTTATAAATGAAACTACATCTCAATAAGTAATTTCCCCAATATTACATAGCTGCTAAGTGGTGAAACTGGGATCTCAAGTAGGCTATTTAACTCGGAGACCTCTTAGCCACTGTGTTTCTCTGCAACTATTTGATTTATGGAAAAACCTCAGATAGCTTAACCTGTATATGTGTATGCATGTATATGTATATGTAAATATGTTTTTGTGTATGTGTATTCCAGTTCTGTATTTTCTTAGTTCTCCTATAGCATATATTAAAATGTTCATTAAAGTATATGATACTATACCAAGGTTTGTTTCACAAATATAACTGTCTACAAGAATCAGAATGTATACAGAAAAGGTTTGGATTTTTGGATTTTTTTTTAAATAAAATATGTCAGGTGTCATTGAGCTCTTGGAAGAAATAAAAGCAACAACCTATTGTATATGGAACACAGGCCTAAAATTTATAGGATCTCTCAATTGTTTCTACATAGTTTTTATATGAGGTCTTCTGATTTTAAAATATTGTGTCAAAAAAAAACCAAATAAAATGCTGGTCAACAAAATGTCTGCAAGCTACTGACTTGAGATGCCTAGACTACCCAAGTGCATAGTTTCACTGTTAAAAAGAGCCCTTATATTACAAGGCAGGAGAATGATATTTTTTTAAGTTTATTTATTTTGACATAGAGAGCATGAGTGGGGGAGGGGCAGAGAGACAGGGAGAGTAAGGATCCCAAGCAGGCTCTGCACTGTCAGCACAAAGCCTGATGTGGGGCTTGAATTCACGAACAATGACATCATGACCTGAGCCAAAATCAAGAGTCAGACACTTAACTGATTGAGCCACCCAGGTTCCCCAAGAATGATATTTGTATGGATTTGAAAAATATCTCCTGGGATCTCAGTTGTCAATGTACAAAATGGGTCTTGAAGTGGATTGCTTTATTAGCTTTTGCTGGTTCTCCAAATCTAAAGTTTTAGATTCTCATAATAAAATGCATGGTCTTAACCTGACTACCACACATTATGACTGAGGAGATAGAAAACTCATATATAAAAATGATGCGAGGAACATTTTATGGCAGCTTACAGACCAGAGAATCATTTCTCCTCAGCACTCAAGGGAAGGAGTGATTATAACAAAGCAATGCAAAAAATTCAAAAGATAAGCCAGATATTAGAAAAGAGAGAGTATGAACAACTGATATCCTGATAAGGGGAATATATTTGACAAGCAGATACTACTTGACAAGGAGATATGACTACAGATAGTCAAATATAGACAATATAGACAAGATTGTCTTGGTTTTTTTTTTTTTTTTTTTTGCACATCTACTAGCAACAGATTCTGTCAGTTCTTATATAACCAGGAATATCTAATTCAGTTTCTATTTTGGTAGTGTTTTACTGGGTACAGAATTCTTGGGTGAGAGTGTTTTCCTTTCATCGTGTTGAATATGTCATCCCATTGACTTCTGGACTGCATCGATTTTGATGATGGCAGATTATGATGTATCTAGGTGAGGATTTATATGGCTTTATCCCATGTGGAGTTTGCTGAACTTGGTTGTCTGTATTAATATTTTCCATCAATTTGGGGAACAGTTTGCCATTAGGACTTCAAATATTCTTCCTGCCCCTTTCTTTCCTCTCCTCTTGGGATTCCCTTATACAGATATTAGTATGTTTTATGACATCCTTCAGTCTCTGAGGCTCTTTTCATTTTCCTTCATTGTGTTATTCTTTTTGTTCCTTGAACCAGATAATCTCAATTGAGCTACATTCAAGTTCACCGATTTTTGTTTTCTTGCCTGTGCAAATCTGCCTTTGAGACCTCCATTGAACTTTTCATTTCACTATTGACTTTTCAACTCCATAATTTTTATTTGAATCATTTAAAAAAATTTCACCTATTTAGTAAGTCTCTATTAGTCAAGACATCATTCTTTTTTTTTAAATTTATTTATTTTGAGAGACAGAACATGAGAGGGGCAGAGATAGAGGCAGATAAAGAATCCCAAGAAGGCTTCATGCTGTCAACACAGAGCCCAATGTGGGGCTTCATCTCACAAACTGTGAAATCATGACCTGAGCCAAACCATGAGTCAGCCACTTAACTGACTGAGCCGCCAGGCACCCAAGACATCATTCTTACACTAAACTAAACCCATACTAAACTAAAAGAATGTTAGTTATTCAGATGTGATTTCCTTTAGTTATCTGAATTTACTGAAAATAGTTGATTTATCTAGTAAGCCCAATGTTCGGGTCTCTTCAGAGACAGTTTCTATTGACTGATTTTGTTTTTTTGTGTGTGGGCCACATTTTCTAGTTTCTCTGCCTACTTCATCTTGTTGTTGAAAACTGGACATTTTACCTCATACAATATGGCAACCCTTGGAAACCAGATTCTCTCCCTTCTCCAGAGCTTATTGTTGTTATTTATTTAGTGACTTCCATGATCTAAATATGAAGTCTGCATTCTTTGTTGTGTGTGGCCACTGAAGTTTTGGCTAGGTTAGCTTTAGTGACCAGCTAATGATTTCAGAAGCATTCTTCTAAATGCCTGAAGCCAATAAGTCTTCCAAATGAAACAACGTCTGTGGTGTTACACATTTCAATTTCCCAGAGATTGGAGTATCAGACAGCTCAGCTTTGTTAACCCATTTAGTTTACTTATTTTCCAAGACAGAAAAATAGAAACATGATAAACATTTTGTTTTATGTGAAGGACACCAAATTTTGCTAAATTAAATTGGACTCTGGATATATATAGGTCAGCCTAGCACTTTTTTTTTTTTTCACCATCAACAAATCAACATATAACTATGATTGCTGACAGCTCTTTTACCAAACAGAAAGGCTTGGAAATGCCACCAGAAAGGATCAATGACGCATATATTGTGTTACAAAATTATGTATTTCTGAGGCTAAAGCCAACTGTATATAACATACACAGAGAGATAGATTCATAAAAGAGGTTTTATATCCTCACATCACATTATCTGGTAATTATGTAACCCATATAATAAGATGTGGCTTTTTCACAGATGTTTTCTATGGTTATAAGAAATATGATATTAGTTTCCAGCCACCAATGAAATTCAAAGCTGTTGCTTTGACAATGAGCTGATCTCAGAGCTTAACATTTCTTTCAGAAAATGCTCCAGTGCAATGAACATTAGCTATCTTGTAGCCCTCATAGCCATCATCATTACTGTAACAGTCAAATGCAATGCCCAGTACAACCTCTCTATAGGTTCTTTGCCATAATCAACAGGTGATATCTTACTTCACTGTGATGAAACTGCATGCCATGGACTGTCAGTTTCCTATGTTCTTTTAGAAAACAGCCAGCATTTAGTACCAAGTAACCAACCAACCATTTCCAAAAACCACATTCAGATGGTTCTGCTAGCTTTGAAGAAGCACAGGAAGGATAGTTTGGAAAATAACAAAAGAAACTGGAACATATAACACTGTCGATTGATTCTTGGGTGAAAGATTATTGCTGACAGAAATAGCAAACAAAATAGGAAGGAATAATTCCTGCTTCCTTCCTCCTGTCTTCCTTTTGTGTCTTTTTTTTTTTTAATGGGACTTAAGAGGAAGTCATCTAATGAAGGAGAGATATAGTTTGTAGTCTCAGTTCCAGAATTGTAAAGTAGAGTACAGAAGGTTAAGTGTGAGGGGAAAAAGGAATAATGTAATAATTGGTAGAACTTTGCTGGCAGCAATGAGTCATTACTTAAAAGTAAGCTGTTCTTCAGGTCTGTACTATATTTTTGTATAAAATAGGGAATGAATCTCTAAGTTCAAGTGAAAAGATATTTATATATCTATATAACTGTATATAACATGTAATTATATTAATAATGTAATATAATTTTGCATAATATAAATAGCATATAATTTTATATAATTATAAGTATATATTAATTATACATACAAGTCACAAACTTTTAGTTTTCTATGAAGATAGTAAGGAAAACATGATTATGTATGTGTGTTTCTGAGTTCTTACCTTTCCAGGTAGTATTTTAAATTAAACATAAAATTAAATTTGCATACATATTTGCTCTAAACCATTTCTATCACTGGTTTTGGAAAAACATTGTTTTTTTATTGAATTAAGTATATGCACTACAGTATGTCAAATCATCACTAAAAATACCAGATTTAAGAAAATAAAACTGAGGGTATCAGAGTTTATTTAAATTTATAACACATTTATTTTTTCCAAAAGAGTTCATCCTTTACAATAAAACAGTATAATGGAACTCATATGCAATAAGCCATCCAATTTGAGTGTCTGAAAATAAGAGTAAGGCATTTTGGACCTTTCACTAGCGTGTTTCATTGTATTTCTTTTGGGGGGCCATAAAAAAAATAGGCTACTGGCCATAACATATTTTTGTGTGAACAATAGTTTCATTCTTCCTCTACAGGAAGTGAATGGAACCAGAGGTTTCTGCCAAACTCAAGGATTATGCACAGCTTGTGCCTTCTAGAGGCTGGGGTCTAGAAAAATGTACAAGAAGATCTTTAGAAGTGTTTAAGACAGATGAATAATAAGTTAAGCAAAGAATGAGGAAGAGGTAGATTTTGAAAGCCAAATCATACACTGGCAGGCACAACATGCTAGGCTACATTCAAGCATTTGTTTTATGAAGAGTTTCCCCAGTAATTGTCAGGTAAATCTGAGCAACAAGAAGGAAGGCTCCTGGAGTCGCTGGTTGCTGAAGGAAGGATTTCAGAAAGCTAATCTTGGTGTGCTGAGAGATCCTCCTGGAAAGTTTGAAAGCCAAAATTTTTTTTTGAAGATTTCATGTCTCAAGTGCATGCTAATAGTGATAAGCAAGTTCAGAGTATTTCAAAAAGAAATAAGAAAGGGGTGCCTGGGCTCCTCAGTTGGTTAAGCATCCAACTTCTGCTCAGGTCATGATCTCATGGTTCCTGGGTTCCAGCCCCATGTTGGGCTCTGTGCTGACAGCTCAGAGCCTGGATCCTGCTTCTGATTCTGTGTCTCCCTCTCTCTCTGACCCTCCCTCCATTCATGCTCTGTCTCTCTCTGTCTCAAAAATAAACGTTAAAAAAAATAAAAATAAAAAGAGCATATTTGTAACACTGGAAATAGTGACCTTTCTAGAAAGAACAATGCATTCAAACCAGTAAGGAATAGTGTAAGTTATGGAAAGATGGACAATAGTTATTGCTTTTATATGTGTAGCTTTTGGAAGAGTAGACTAAAAAAAGGCAGAGCAAACCATTTATACCATTTTTATCAGAAGAGCTTCATATTGGTTAACATATTGGGTTCTTTATTATAAGTCTTCAAAATTAATTTGTATTTTGCACTTTTTTCCCATGCAGGATTACTTGAGCTATAATGCATTTGGAAGCAGCAAAATAAACTGGAAACAAACTTACTTGTTTTTGATGAAAGATAAGCATTCTTGGTTTCACACAGTGCTAAACTAAAGGCAAATGGTTTTCTGGAATATGGAGTTGTTGTCACTTAGAACAAATAATAACCATTTAGAACATTGGAGGGAACTGCTTCAGATTAAGTCGGAAAAGGCTTTTTGCACTCCATTCTTTTCCTCTGTGCCCTTTTCTACTTTATCAAGTGACATTTTTTTGTCCATTTCTTTTTTTTTCATTGCTTTTCAATTAGTGAGCATCTTACTATGAAAAGCACAATAATGACAAAATAATGACTCTCCATGAAAACAGAAACAAATTCTTCTCTCTCTACTCCAACTCACAATCTCACCCATTCCCCCCAAATAAGCTTCCTAATCAAAGAGTCTACATGGATCTTCCATAAGTTTATTTTTCCAAGAATCAGAAAAAACAGAGCCTCAGCTTGCAAGTCCCGATCAGCTTCCATGACCTTGGTTCAAAACTGTATTTTCCGAATCTTACTGACAGAGAAGACGGGAAGTTGATTGACTTGGGGATTGTTTTGCAATCAAACTTTTAAACTCAGAGCAGCCTATCAGACAATCTACTTGGATCACATCCCCATTCTCGTGTAGAGAAATTAGAGAAAGAAATTAGAGAAATACACAACCTCAGTTTTACCTCAAAGAGCTGCATGAGAACACATCTGCCAAAATGTAGAGCGTTTGACCTGGATTGGAACTTAAATGTGGATACCATCCTGGCATTGCTCTTAGGTTACAGGCATCCTCTAGCCCAGAAAGTAGATCATTATTTTCTGAAACAACATAATTGTCTTCCTTCTGGAGGGTCACTCTGACACAATCTCAGACTATAATTTCAGCTTTCCTGACAACGACTCAGGGTTAGCCTTCTGTTTTGCTCTGACTTCCTGTCATTGTATAGGTTCCCAGAGTCCCGCCTCTTTTTGGAGTTACTTTCCATTCCAAGCATTTACCTTCCCAGTTTGAGGCCTTGGTGTTTCCTATCTCTTGACATTTATGACCTTTTATGATCTTTTCCCCTTAAATAACTTTGTTCTAACCAAAAGAATAACATTGAAAGATGTCATTTCCACAATTAGATTACACAAGAGTGGGACATCTGCCTTACTAGCATACTCTATTTCCTTCTTGGCTGAATGCTTTAATGAAACCAGATGCCATTTTGAAGAAGGTTGAAGGTTGAAGCAAGGAACTGAAGGTAGCCTATATCCAACAGTTGGTTAGAAACTGAGGCCCTCAATTCAATACCCCTTGAGCTACAGATTTTCCAAACAATTAGAGGAGCTTGGACGTTCATTCTTCTCTGGTTAAGTCTTCAGATGAGATATTGACCCTGGCTCCCACCTTGGTTGTAACTTTGTGAGAGACCTTAAACAGAAGACCCAGTCAGTTGTATATACCTTTCTGGCCCACAGGAACTATAAGGTAATAGGGGTGTGTGTGTGTGTGTGTATGTGTGTGTGTGTGTGTGTGTGTGTGTTGTGTTAAAGTACACATAACATAAAAGTTACCATCTTAACCATGTTTAAGTGTAAAATTCTATGGTATTAAGTATATTCGCATTATTGTGTAATCATCACCATCATCCATCTTCAGAACTTTTTCATTTTCCCCAACTGAAAGTTTCTCATTCAACACTAATTTCCATTTCCCTCTCCTCTAGCCCCTGACATCTGCCATTCTACTTTCTGTCTCTATGATTCTTACTATTCTAGGCATCTCATGTAAGTTGAATCATACATTGCTTGTCCTTTTGTGACTGGGTTATTTCACTTAGCATTATTTCTTCAAAATCATTCATGTTGCAGCATGTATCAGAATTTTCTTCCTTCTTAAAGCTAAATGATATTCCATTGTAGTAATTCCATGTATATATTTACTTTATTTTAATTTAGTAATTGCCATACTGGTTTCTACTGTCTGTATTATTTTACAAATGAGTGTTAAGTCACCAGGATCTGTAGTAATTTGGTTCACAGCAATACACAACTAAAAGGAATATTTTGTTAGGATACACAAAAGAGAAAAAAAATACATGGTCCTTGTACTGATGATGCTTATAGCCTATCAGAGAAGACAGAAATGATCAAGTGTTCATGGGATTGCATGCATGTTCACAACTGACATATATTTAAAAAGATAAGTGTATAGTATAATAAGATTTATAAAAATTGATTTCACCCAGGCAAGGTAGTCATAATTACTATCAAAACGAGCAGTAGTTTCAATTGAACCAGGTAGCCAATGGCCTATGGCTCAGATTCAATAAAATAAAGCCCCTTGCTTTAATATCTCATCCTTCCCTTGCAGCAGAGACCATAGACCACACAAGAAGAGAGGAAAGCACATTATCAAGGCCTCCTCTGTAACCAACCCTAATACCAACTGTCTAACCTCTTATATGCAATTGTTGTAGAGTGGCGGAAATTTATCACGTCATAGGGAAGATTTTTCTGGCACATGTATTACTGTTTTGTGTAACTGTTTTATTTTATTTTGTTTTAAAATAGGCAGTGTTTCTGCTTTGCTAAGCCTTAATTAACAGTTATGAGTCTTAGTATCCCTCAAAACAAAGATATAGAAAGATTCAATATTACATGAGTTAATGTGGAAATGTGAGCAGGTATTATTAGAATCTCCTGCTATTAAGACTACTTCTTTTTTTTCTTTTTTTTTTTTTATTTTTAATTTTGGACTTTTCATTTCCCTCAAGTGAATTGTAACTTATTTTGGTTGAAATCCTAGATCTCTAGCACCTAAGCTCCAAAATAAAAATAAGGAAACTAATATATTTGGTCTCTCTCATAAGTTTGGTTTACAAATATTTTGATTCTAGACTTAAGCATAACAATTCCGAAATGACAGTTCTCCTGAAAGGTTTTATACTTATCTCCTTTCTGCCATAAATAAGTAATGGTAAAAACAAATTTATTAAGAAAAAATATATATTAGAGTTCATTTTGCACAGTGAGTTAGGATTCTCCAGTAGGGTGTTTGTTTGTTTTCCCTTAGGCATGAGAAACCTCTCTTCCTTTCATAGCTAAGACTGGGATATGACTAATGATATGGTCAGGACAGTTTGATTCTCTTTTCTTCTTCCCTGTTGTCAGCCTGTCACAAATCCAGTGCTAACTGGCTACATGATGTCAAACAGTGCATTTTCCATATCCTATATTTAAAATGACAATATTAGAAATGATAAACCAAAGGATTTATTTTAGGGGAAAAAGACACATAGATCACAAATGAAATTAACACTTACCACTTAAAACAATATGCCCTCCTAAATAATGATCAGTAAAATGAACTAAAAGCAAGTTGTAGGTAATCCTACACAAATATAACAAACTGAACTCACAGAACCAATTAGCATAGTTTTGAGAGCCATATTTTTTCATAGAGTAAAGGGAATCTTTGAATTTTCCAAGATTCATTGCAAAGTAGCTTCAATATTGAGTTACTCTAATGCTTATAAGTGGAATTGTCTGTAAATTCTAACTTGGCTATTCAGGAATGGGTTGTTATTCTTGTATAAAGGGAGAATGTGCAGAATTGGAATGGGGCTGATTTTAATACTTCTTATGGCCCAGTGGGGTCTTTTTTCAAGAGAAAAAGTCAATATGTATTATTCACAATCATTCACTATTCTAGTGTGAAGTTAATGTCTGGGCCAAGAAAGGTTCCCTGCAGTTACTTTGTTTGAAGTCAACTTTTTAACATCTCCTAGTCTACACTTACTGGCTTTGAGCCAAGGTAGGACTAGTGAACATCACAAGGACAATCAAGAGTGGCACAGGGAAAGTGCTTCTTTTCTTCTTTAATCTCTCCCAAGCAATGTGTTTTCTGAAGCTATCTGTGATTTATTTTCTTTGCTTCTCTGTCATTTCTTGAAAATAATAGAGGTCATTACTTATTAAATATGGAGATCTTATACCAGCCCATTATCCCCAAAAAAACACAGCAGGGCTATACTGGGGGAGCCAACGGAAGAAGGGAGGAAGTCAGAGTAAACAGGTCTTTCATAACCCAACCTGCTGTGGCTTATAGAGGGTGAAACTGCTTTCAACACATGCACCTGATGGTCCATCTTATTTCTATAAGAATAGAAGCAAGTGAAGGGTTAATTTATCTTTCAAGTTTTGAAGTAAAGTTTGGCCTTAGTTAACACTGGGATTAAAAAGAAGTTCTTTTTATGCCCACTCTCACCGCTGTTGTTTAACATAGTGCTGGAAGTTCTAGCATCAGCAATCAGACAACAAAAGGAAATCAAAGGCATCAAAATTGGCAAAGATGAAGTCAAGCTTTCACTTTTTGCAGATGACATGATATTATACATGGAAAATCCGATAGACTCCACCAAAAGTCTGCTAGAACTGATACATGAATTCAGCAAAGTTGCAGGATACAAAATCAATGTGCAGAAATCAGTTGCATTCTTATACACTAACAATGAAGCAACAGAAAGACAAATAAAGAAACTGATCCCATTCACAATTGCACCAAGAAGCATAAAATACCTAGGAATAAATCTAACCAAAGACGTAAAAGATCTGTATGCTGAAAACTATAGAAAGCTTTTGAAGGTAATTGAAGATTTAAAGAAATGGAAAGACATTCCCTGCTCATGGATTGGAAAAATAAATATTGTCAAAATGTCAATACCACCCAAAGCTATCTACACATTCAATTCAATCCCAATCAAAATTGCACCAGCATTCTTCTTGAAACTAGAACAAGCAATTCTAAAATTCATATGGAACCACAAAAGGCCCCGAATAGCCAAAGTAATTTTGAAGAAGACGACCAAAGCAGGAGGCATCACAATCCCAGACTTTAGCCTCTACTACAAAGCTGTCATCATCAAGATAGCATGGTATTGGCACAAAAACAGACACATAGACCAATGGAATAGAATAGAAACCCCAGAACTAGACCCACAAACGTATGGCCAACTCATCTTTGACAAAGCAGGAAAGAGCATCCAATGGAAACAAGACAGTCTCTTTAACAAATGGTGCTGGGAGAACTGGACAGCAACATGCAGAAGGTTGAAACTAGACCACTTTCTCACACCATTCACAAAAATAAACTCAAAATGGATAAAGGACCTGAATGTGAGACAGGAAACCATCAAAACCTTAGAGGAGAAAGCAGGAAAAGACCTCTCTGACCTCAGCCATAGCAATCTCTTACTCGACACATCCCCAAAGGCAAGGGAATTAAAAGCAAAAGTGAATTACTGGGACCTTATGAAGATAAAAAGCTTCTGCACAGCAAAGGAAACAACCAACAAAACAAAAAGGCAACCAACGGAATGGGAAAAGATATTTGCAAATGACATATCGGACAAAGGGCTAGTATCCAAAATCTATAAAGAGCTCACCAAACTCCACACCCGAAAAACAAATAACCAAGTGAAGAAATGGGCAGAAAACATGAATAGACACTTCTCTAAAGAAGACATCCGGATGGCCAACAGGCACATGAAAAGATGCTCAACGTCGCTCCTTATCAGGGAAATACAAATCAAAACCACACTCAGATATCACCTCACACCAGTCAGAGTGGCCAAAATGAACAAATCAGGAGACTATAGATGCTGGAGAGGATGTGGAGAAACGGGAACCCTCTTGCACTGTTGGTGGGAATGCAAATTGGTGCAGCCGCTCTGGAAAGCAGTGTGGAGGTTCCTCAGAAAATTAAAAATAGACCTACCCTATGACCCAGCAATAGCACTGCTAGGAATTTACCCAAGGGATACAGGAGTACTGATGCATAGGGGCACTTGTACCCCAATGTTTATAGCAGCACTCTCAACAATAGCCAAATTATGGAAAGAGCCTAAATGTCCATCAACTGATGAATGGATAAAGAAATTGTGGTTTATATACACAATGGAATACTACGTGGCAATGAGAAAAAATGAAATATGGCCTTTTGTAGTAACGTGGATGGAACTGGAGAGTGTGATGCTAAGTGAAATAAGCCATACAGAGAAAGACAGATACCACATGGTTTCACTCTTAGGTGGATCCTGAGAAACGTAACAGAAACCCATGGGGGAGGGGAAGGAAAAAAGAAAAAAAAGAGGTTAGAGTGGGAGAGAGCCAAAGCATAAGAGACTGTTAAAAACTGAGAACAAACTGAGGGTTGATGGGGGGTGGGAGGGAGGGGAGGGTGGGTGATGGGTATTGAGGAGGGCACCTTTTGGGATGAGCACTGGGTGTTGTATGGAAACCAATTTGACAGTAAATTTCATATATTAAATAAATAAATAAATAAATAAATAAATAAAAAGAAGTTCTTTTTTTTTAAGTTTATTTATTTATTTGAGGGGGGAGGGGCAGAGAGAGGGGGAGAGGGAGAATCCCAAGAAGGCTCTGCACCATCAGTACAGAGCCTGACACAGGTTCCATCTTACAAAGTGTGAGATCATGACCTGAGCAGAAACCCGTAGTTGGACACTTAACTGACTGAGCTACCCAGGTACTCCTAAAAAGCAGATCTTGATTTTTTTTGTTTATTATAAAGCTTTCCAATTTAATTTAATGCTGTATTTATCTAGGAGTGCCATGTTCTGTGTTGTGCGAGACATGGAATATAAGGGGATTTGGTAATCCATTTAAACACTCCACCCAGCAGGGAGTAAATCATGTCTTCCCTAAAGTGTCTAACTATTGTTTCTTCTCTAATATCAATGGTTTGGGATCTGACTGCCTTGGTCAGATCCTCACTCACTCTTCAAACATCAGACCACCTGTATCTAGTGTTCCCATTAAACTTGATATAGAATCATAAAACACTACCCTTCCCTCAAAGAGGTTATATTCAATGCTAGGAGACTGGTGTATATTTTCTCTCAATATATGTATGTATACACACACACAGAGATATATTTATTTGTGTGTGTGTGTGTGTGTGTGTGTGTAGATAGAGAGGGAGGGAGACTGCTATGTATCTTCTATCCAACTACATGCATAGAAAAAGAGGGAAAATATATACATATATTTTATTATATATATTTATAATATAAATATATACATATATTTATATAAATATATACTTATGTAAATATAAAGTATATATTTATATTATAAATACATATAATATAAATATTTATATTATAAATATATTTTATATAAAGGAGTTAGTAAAGGAAAAACATTAAAAAAAAAAAAAAACAGAGGGAATTATATAAAATGCTGAGTTTAAAACCAGGCCTATTAGAAGGGTGATACAGACAAGACCACAATCTTCTTTAATTATCAATTTCTTAATCTGAAAAATGGGAACAAGAGACAAGTCTTGCATTCTAATTACCTCCATGCACTTCAATAGATTGAGAACACTCCTTAAAGGACTTATTCCCAAATGTACGGGTCCCCAGGGGTAGCATTTGTGCTGTGCATATATAGATTTCAATAACAAAAGACAGAACATTTCTTTCTTGTGAGCACCAAAGTCAATGGCAGAGCCGCAAGTGGCAAAGCAGCCTTCTAGTTTGTATGCATTCCGTGTATCCAATTGATTGAGCTTCCATTAGGATAGGTAGGGGATACAATGGATAAGCATATACTATTCTTGCCATCATGGAGCTTACACTCTCAAAGCCAGCACTTTCAGAGGAGACAGGCAGGCAGACAGATACACAGAAGCAAATGCATAACAAACATGCAAAAATGAGCTGGAACATGGAGACTGAGTTGGAGTTTCTAGGTGTGGTTGGATAGGCAGGAGAAGAGATAATCAAGCAGTAACTGTGACAAGTATAAGGAGCATAAAGCAGGTGGATGTGGTTGGTGGGGGTTGGGTAAAAGAGAAAAAGATAGGAAGCAGGAGTTGAGGCTGGAAAGACAGGCAGTGGCTAGACCATGCAGGCTCTTCTTATGTTATGTAAATGCCCTAATAATTTTTATCTCTTTTAGGAACAATAGAGACACCTTTCAAGAAGTGGTATAAACAGAAGAAAGATGGCATACCAGAGACAGTTTTGTTTTTACTAAGTGCTGTTTAGATATAATGTGGAAATCAATTAGTTTGGGGTAACATGGATTAAGGAGACCAGGCAGGAGATTCATGAAGCCTTTTCTAGACAGAGACTATGGTTGCATGAAATAGACCGTTGATAACTGCGTGTAATACTTTCCTGTGACTATCTAACAAATTTGGTAGCTTAAAACAACAAAAAATGTTTCTATTCAGTTCTGTAGATCAGAAGTCCAATATATCCCACATATTTCAGGATAATCTCCCCAAATCAAGATCCTTAACTCCATCTGAAAATTCTTTTTCCATAGAATACAAACAACAACAACAACTAACCAAAATGCCAAATCTGAAGGCACAATCTCCCTAGACTTACATCAACTACAAGTTTAGGGAGTCACAAAAATCAGTCTCCATTTCAATAATTTACTAGAAAGACTCACAGAACTCATTTTAAGCTATTATACTCACAGCTATGGTTTATTACAAGGAAAGGTATAGGTCACAATCGGAAAAGAGACACATAGGTCAGAGCCTGGAAGCTTACAAATACAAAGTTCCTTCTTACCCCAGGATATATTATGCTCCAGGCACCAATGTGTGACAGCTACTTGCAGTATTGCTAACCAGGGGAACTCAGTCAAGTTTTAGTGTTGAGGATTTTGTTATCTACTATTTTCTGGTGTCCAGTGATATCCAAGTGATTGATTGATTGTCCAGGAGGTTGAACACAATCTCCATGTCGACTGATACTAGACAATTTAAAATGACCACCCCAAGAGGTTCCTGGGTGGCTCAGTCGGTTAAACACCCAACTTTGTCTCAGGTCATGATCTCATGGTTCATGTGTTCAAGCCCTGTGTTGGGCTCTGTGCTGACAACTCAGAGCCTGCTTTGGATTCTGTGTCTCCTTCTCCTTCTGCCCCTCCCCTGCACACTCTCTCTCTCTCTCTCAAAAATAAATTACAATTAACAACCCTTGTTATTTTTTACTTATGTACTACCCCAGTTCAAATTCTGTTTAGAATTCCTTATTAAAGTTCCCAAACTTTTCTTTCTCTTGCAGTTCCCCACATATTTATTGACTCTTTGTCCAAAAAGTATTTAAAAAAAAACGCCTGCTTTGGTCATTTCTTTACATTTCAATTTCATTACTGAGCCTCCACGTACACGTAATAAAACTTTGGTTATTTCTTTTGTTAGCCTGTCTCATTTAAATTTAATTCTTAGTTCAGCTACAAGATCCTAAGGGTAGAGGAAGAATTCTTCCTTCCCTTTGATCTTAAGGAAAGCTCTTTGGGTAGAGAAGTAGACAGCAACAGACTACAGAGGAAGGAACAGGGGAGAATGTCAAGAAAATTCTGAAAATCAGTTTTACTGTCAAAAGAGAGAAGAAAAAGTGAGGAACTACATGTTTGCCCCCCCCCCCCCCCACTTTATGCAGCTTGACTTTAAGCTCTTCAATTCTGGAATTTCTACCTCTAGATTCCCTATTCTGTAGATTTCCCAAGGTCAGATCTCAAGATGTTACTGAGACAGCCCCAGGGCACACCTCAGGGTATTCCCTCAGCTTCTGAGATGCCAGTGAAGCTACTGCAGGAGGCAGATCACAGTGTGTAAGTGTCCAGCATTACCTGATCCCAAAGTCATGAAACTGTTAGAATGGTCCCAAGAATAGGAAGATAACATCTGAGGGTCCCACAAGGAATTTATCTTTATTAACAAAAATGCAACTCTGGGGAATATCTCAATAGGCACAAGTGTTCTGTTAACGTAGCTGGGGTTCAACAATAACAAACCCATTATTTTATGTGGCAACTAACAGTGACATTCTGTTTTCCAAAAGAATCTGTCTTATTAACTGAAACTGTCCATTTCCTTCCCATTAACTCCCTTCATCCTGCAACTTGAACAAATACAAACTGATATGTACATGCTTTCTATGTGATCTCCAAGCCCTGTTTTGCTCTGCTTCTTTTTTTTACAGAGCCAGTTTCATGACGATCAAAGGTTGCCAACCATCACTTGCCACTTGCTCTCAGCGGTAATTTAGCATCTAATAGCCATAACTCGCAAGCATGAGGAAATGCAGAAGCTAGGCAGATGATGATGGGGCACAAATGGAAACGCCTTTAAAAGGGGAGCAAACTGCAGCTTTAAGGACCCAGGACAGGCTGCCCCCAAATGTTCCTAATGGCATGTTAATTATTTCGAATTGAAGCTACCTGGGAAATGTTCAGGAAGCATCCTGTGCAAGGACAGTCTGACCCTCCTCTGTCCCCCAGAAAGCAGGAAACAACGCTCCCACGTGAAAACCACCCTCCCTGTACTAAGATGTAAAATGACATCCTTGTCACCAGAGACAGGAACTTTAAAGTGGAAAAGCTGTAGAAACAAACCTTATTATTTTTTTCTAGTCTATTTTCACCACCTCAATTTTGCTTAGAATCTCTTACTAATTAAAGCTCCCAAACACCTATTCTCTGTATCCTGTCAATTATTCACAAACTTATTGTCTCCGTCTGAAATGTATGAAAACTGGGGCGCCTGGCTGGCTCAGTAGGTTAAGTGCCTCACTTCAACCCAGGTCATGATCTCTTGGTTCGTGAACTGGAGCCTGGCATTGAGCTCTCCACTTTCAGCACAGAGGCAGGTCAGATCCTTCACCTGTCCCTGCCTCCCCCCCACCCCACCCTCCCTCCTCATACACACTCTCAAAACTAAACATTCAAAAATAAAAATAAATAAAATGTATGAAAACTGCCTGCCTTGCTCATTTCTTTGGGTCTCAATCTCATTACTGGGCTTCCGTGTGCATATAATAAAACTTTGTGAGGTTTTTTGTTCTGTTTTGTTTTGTTTTTTCTCTCTTGTTACTCTGCTCCATGCCAATTTAATTCTTTTTTTTTTTTTAATTTTTTTTTGACGTTTATTTATTTTTGAGACAGAGAGAGACAGAGCATGAACAGGGGAGGAGCAGAGAGAGAGGGAGACACAGAATTTGAAACAGGCTCCAGGCTCTGAGCCGTCAGCCCAGATCCCGACGCGGGGCTTGAACTCGCGGACCGTGAGATCATGACCTGAGCCGAAGTCCGACGCCCAACCGACCAAGCCACCCAGGCACCCCAACCAATTTAATTCTTAAACCAGCTGGAAGAACTCTGGAGCAGGGAAGAGTGGAGAAAACATTTTCTTTTTCCCCCAACACAGTTCAGAAATGGGAATTAAGCTGAAGAAACATGCTCCGAGTGTACATGAAAAGGAAATAGAAGAAACCTAAAGGCAGATTACTGGCGGAGGTTGGCCACTCTGAAGAGGGACAGCTGATGTTTTCTGTTCTACAAGCAGCAGTAACAACAATGACCATGATACTGGTATCTTCCCTCTTTTACCAAGTGCCGTGTGCTGTGATGCCATACATCTTGCCAAAGGTTTTGCGAGGTGATCTTATTTGCGCACATGAAGTTCACGTTCAGCATATAGAATACACTCTGCGCACTGGGAAAATTGTTTAGCTTCCCTAAACATTAGTTTATAAAATCTATAAAACGTGACTAAGGTCACAAAGATGGTTACAAGCGGTAGACATAGATTTTAAAGTTAAGTATGGCAGATTTTTGAGGGTAAATTTTTGCCGTCCTACAGGGTTTGGATCGAGAAGGGCATCTGTGAGCTCTTCCTATGACCAGGAATGAACTGTGTGGCTCAGAATTAGAAGGGTAAAGCAATGTTCCCTTTCACACAACTTTTTGCAAGTTTCCCTGTTGGTAAAATGGAGAGGCTGGCCTACGCGACTGCTCTTTTCCTAACGTTAACATTTTACCAATTCTCCTTGCTGCAGGCTTTTGTAGAGAGACTTCTTGATTTCCTTCTGTTGCCACCAGGCCACGTAAACCCTAAATAGTCCTTCTCAGTTGTAGACCAGAGTGAACACATGAAAGAAAGAATGACTAAGGATCACAGCTCACGGCACTGTTTCAGATATCAGAGCAATAAAGTTACATGCAAGGTACGGAGCGAGAACCAACCTTTCTCTGATGTCCCTGGACTCTGGGGTGTCAGTGCAAGCAGAGAACACTAAGGCGGCAGGAATCCACAGGTATCAGAGAGAATCAGTCTCCAAATGCTCTTGCTACAACAACCTCTTGATTTTTTTTTTTTTTCTTTCATCTTGATTTTCCAACATCGAATAACTCTGGAGTTCAGGAAACTCAGCACCTCGTGCCCAGGGACAACCAACCAAGTGAAGAGGGAGAGGAAGGTATTAGCAGTCTCTACCCCTTGTCTATAGGGCGGTAGCTTCTCAGGGAGGGAGGTGAGCTGGCTGCAGCCGCAGACACCCATGACACTGAGATCCGTTTTCAACTCCTAACACCTGCCCACATGTGAACTCTTATTGCCTAGGCAAACAGTTTTTGCAGGAGTGCTGAACCGGCCGAGTGGGTCTAACAAAGAGAACCTGCTAGTGCTGATTTACTTACAGTGGCCTGCCACCAGGTCAGGGGGAGAGATAACCCGAGAGATTCCCAAACCCACATACTTGGAATTATGGACTTCTATAAAACCGTACATTCCTTTGAATGTTCTGCTCAGCTCCCCTATGAGGTCAATCTGCACCACCATCTGGTCGGTCCTTCTCCGTGCCGGTACATTTTTTTTTTTTCCAATAAATTGGGCCTGTTTGTCTAACTCCTTATATGACCATGCTATTAAAATGTAAAAGGGGGTTGGCATCTTAGGTGATCCCTATCCTTCTCTAACCATAACCCTAATGCTGCTTGGTTTTCTCTTAACTGTGAACAGATCACATTTACTTTTGACATTCAAATGAACATGTTCCTTTTTCATTTCTTTAAAGGTATCACCTGTTCTTAAATTCAAACTCTTCCTCCACTGTCCTTACCTCTTGGTTTTGCTGTGGTTTTTTTGTCTTTTTTTTTTTTTTTCATTTTTATGTTTGGCTTTTTTTCTGTTTTTCCTTTTTTTGCAAGTCTCTTTTTTTTATTTACAAAGTTTACTAATCCCAAAAAGTCATTTTGACAAATTTTGATTTTTATGTCTCTCCAGGTAAAAAAAAGGCTCGGTCTGGCAGTGTGTTTATCATGGGTGAAGGTAAAAGGAAGACTTTAGGTACACAGAATACTAAATTCTACTTGGCAGCCAAAAGCCATGTAACTTTGCCTCAAGCCTTTTAGAGTATGTTAAACATTTTAAAATAGAGTTCTTTCTGTGAATAACTCACATATATAGTTAGCCAAACCCACGCAACCTTTGCTCTTTTTCCTGCTATTTCAATAGATTGTTAGAGACGATATGCAAATATCCAGATGGGTTTTGTGTTTGCTTTTCACACCTAGGAAAAAACTTGGTGCAGCCCCACCATTGCTGGAGAGAATACTGGGATTTGGGCAATAGCGAGCCAAGTTCTCAGTTGCCCATGTTGGCTTAATTCATCAGTTTTGTGCAAGTGTAAAACTACCTCTTTTCCCTTAGAGCCGTGGCCCTGGGGCAGGCCGCAGAGAAGTTCGCAGCTCTACCTGGCCCTTCTCAGCCGCTGCCTTTTCCTAGACGGTGCCTGGTAATTGCTCGCTCTGGGAGCATCTGCCGTGTGGGGTGGTCCTGGGCAGAGCAGGAGCAGGAGACCTCCCACACTGCAGGGTTGTTTTATCTCCCCCCATTTCCTGCTTCTCTCTTCCTCTTACAAGTAGCTGTCAGTTTGTTACACTGAAACACTTGTTGTGGGTTTTTGGTTTATTCTGACCCACACAGCACAGCCACGTAAACAACCTTCTTCTCACCTAACGTTTAGGCCCCGCCCCGCCCCTTCCAGGGTCTTAAGCCTTTTATCTTGTGTTTCATCAGCGAGGTCCTCGTTATGGCCCAAGATCTTAGGATTTCTGAAAAGTCAGAGGTGGGTGGAATCATTCTTCCCCATCTGCTTCTTTTTCAGGGACCAATGGACTCCACGAGGATGGTGGTAGAAGCTCTTTAATCTCTCCACCACGAGGTCCTCCTAGATAATGAGTTATGAAAAGAAGCTGAGGCATGCAGAGCTGGAATCACCTAAGATTTGAAGCTTTCAGAAGTTAAAAGAATCTACTGCTCAAGATCACCTGTGGATAGGTAATGCCCACCCCTCCCCCCATTGAAACTAGGCACTTGACTCTAGAGACAAGAGGCCTCATCACCTTACCACAGTATTTTCCAAGGCTTTTTACCCCAGGGGTCCCTTTGAAAAAATATTTTTAAGTTTTTTTTAATGTTTTGTTTATTTTTGAGAGGTAGAGTGTTTTCTTAATGTTTTATTTATTTTTGAGAGATAGAGTGTGAGCGGGGAGGGGAAGAAAGAGAGAGGGAGACACAATCCAAAGCAGACTTCAGGCTCTGAGCTGCCAGCACAGCTGACGTGGGGATCGAACCCATGAACTGGCAGATCATGACCTGAGCCGAAGTCGGGAACTTAACTAACGGAGCCACCCAGGCGCTCCTGAAAAATGTTTTTTTAAACTGCGACTGGAGCATGTGTGAAACCATGCACGTATGTGTGTGAGTGTGTGCTCCATGCAGCTCAGGGACAGTCTAGACAGCCCGCCCTTGTGATTGCAGGGGCCTCCATCGCTGCTTCTCTGTGGTGCTGGCCCTAGAGAAACTTCCTCTGTGCTCAGCTCAGCCCAAGTGCAGCTGCTGAAGTTCTACGTGTGCGGTTCCATATGACGTATCCGTGCTGCTAAAATGAACCCCCTCTCAAGCGGAAATTCAAATCACTTATCATCAGCGACGTTTCCAAACTGCTCATTAGTATATTTTAAAATGGCCTGGAATCAATGACATTTAGTCACGAGAAAGAGCATTCTTCGAGATTAATTATTTTAGCCTGTCCCAGCTATGTTTTCCTGTTTGTGTGTAAACATGTATGTACGTATACACCTGCCTTTATATATACGTATACAAGGGCGCTTATGTACATATCCATAAATACGTGTTACTTGGGGGACAGTAGGCAGAAATACTTTTGAAAACTCTTTCTGCTTCATGTGTAGCCATTTCCTTCTAACATACAAGGCATTTTAAGAACATATGATGAATTTTTGTTTTGATTTTTCTCAAAAGCAATCTCTTAATTTGAGAAACAGAATAATAAAAGGTAACTTTGACAAATTACTCGAGGTGAGAATTGAATTAAGAATCAGCCCTGTTTCTAATGGCTTGTGTGAATGTGTATCTATTGTAGCATGTCCATGCATGAATTATAGAAATAGGTAATGGTAAAGGTTGAAAAATACTCAACTACCCTCTATTTACCCTTCATTTATCAAACTGTTAGTTCAGTGAAAACATGTCATATACCATTTGGCTCAATAATTCTATCCTAAGAGTTTAACCAAGAAAAATATTTTTTAAAACTCTGTAGAAATATAATTATATGAATGTTCACCAGAGCATTGTTGCTAATATTGAAAAACTAAAAACATCATTATGTAGATTAAACAATTGGCTATATATATATATATATATACACACACACACACACACACATATATATGTATATATATGAATTTAATTGAATACAATCTAGCTTTAAACATGTCATTGCCAAATGAATGTACTGATGCAAGAATATGTCAATATTAAACAGTTATGTTAAAATATAAGTTAAGCCATGGGGATGTAATGTACAGCATGGTGACTATAGTTAATAATACTGCATTGTATATTTGTAGCTGGGAGAGTAGATCTTGTCAGTTTTTGTCAGAAGGAAAGAAAATATTTAACTATGTAGGGTAGTGGATGTTAACTGACTTGTGGAGATCATTTCACAATATATGCAAATCTTGAATTGTTGCATTGTACACCTGAAACTAATATAACGTTTTGTCAATTACACTGCAATAAAAAGGGGAAAAAAAAAGAATACTAGCTAGAGGGGAAAAAAACCCATCAAAACAGCAATTAAAATATCCACAACACAGCAAAAAATAAAAATATATTAATTATAGTTCATGTCATACTTCTAAAGCCCAAACTAATCTTTTGCTCCAGAGAGAAATTTTACCTTGAATAATTTACTTGAATTTATTTACCTTGAAAAATTTATTAATAAATACAATGCCTCTTACACTTCTCTGCATTTCAAATTTTATGGGAAATATTTGAGGTTTGGTGAAACTTTTCCTCCATTAGCTCCTACAATCAAGTCATAATAGCTTACTTACTCTAAAAACTAAGTGTTATGATACATCATAAAAAATAAGTTAATAAAAATTACAGTGTAAACCTCTTTTTGAAAAAAAATACAGGTAAGAAAATGTGTGGAAGTATATACACAAAAGTGTTTAGAGGTTATTTTTAGGTAGAGAGTTTATGAATTATTTCTATTTTTTCTTCATATTGATGTTTATATTAAGATTTTTATTATAATTAATTCATATGGAAAACATGTCTTATGACTTCATAAGCATTGATTGTACCCTTGTAAAAACTCCAGTTTCTTTCTTGACTTTGGTTTTACTTAAATAAGTGATTATAATTGTCAAAAAATATGTGAAGATATATTAGTAGAATATGTGACAACAGGAATTTCACAATTTTTATAATTTTTCATAGAGAAGCAATTAGGCAAATTAAAAACAATTTCCAGAGTAAAGCATGTGCTTAGTAGATAATTCATATATTCTCCAATTGTCCTTCCTTGCTAGGGACATGACTACGGTGGAGAGATAAAGATGGAACCTTATCTTGGAGGGACCCATAGCATGCTTCCTCCTTCCAGTCTTCAAGCCTCTCTTCTCACTGTGAGGGAAGCCCTGACATGGGAAGTGCTGTTGTAATTGCAGAAATGGTTCTACTGTCAATCTTTTGAACTGTGAAATTTAACCTGATCACATGGAAAAAAAAAAATAATAATGCACCTCGAGTAGCTTGTCCCACTGGAGAAAAATGTTACCAGGGAGGAGACTGGCCTCAGGCCACTGTGCCCCAGTCAAGTGACAATTCTGTTTCTGCCTTTGTGCATCATTTCAAAGTGAATAAAGGTAGAAATCTTACTGTGAATCCTGACCCAGCTCATCCCACCCAATTAAAGACACTAAAACGTCATTGTCATTTACCTTAAGTAGCTTCAAAGTAACTCATTCTTGGGGTGCCTGGGTGCCTGAGTCGGTTCAGCGTCCAACTCTTGATTTCAGCTCAGGTTGTGATCCCAGGATGCTGGGATCCACACTGAGCATGGAGCCTACTTGAGATTCTCTCTCTCTCTCTCTCTCTCTCTCTCTCTCTCCCCCCCTCCCCCTCCCTCCCTCCCTCCCTCTCTCTCTCTCTCTGTCTCTCTCTCTCTCCCTCTGCCCCTCTTCTCCACTCACAATCTCTCTAAAATAAAATTTACAAATAAAATAAGTAACTCACCCTGCAGAAAATCTGAACTTTTAAGGCTATCCCTGTCCTTAACCCCAAACTTCTGCTGTAGGCCTATCTCTCATAATTTGTCCACATTTAGTATAAAGAGTGGAATCAATGATTAAAAGAGGAGCTCACGTGCTATAAGAGGTAATGGTGGTACCCGTATTGAAGGGAGGGAGAGTGTTCTTAGTCTGGCTCTCTCCCATAATGGTGATGATTGGACATTGAAGACTTGGACATTGCCTGGGGCTCCATCTAAAGGGCTGAGCTGTGAGATCTGGACCTAGGGGCACCAACTGGGTCCTTTGTACAGATACAGGTATAGATGCAGAGAGAAGGTTCTTCCACAACATTCAGGCTTAGAACAAAGGGCTCTAGCACCAAAGGTCCTGGTCAGGACCAGCTGTCCGCTCAGAAATTCTGAGGTATGATGATAGACAAGAACCCAGAGTTGGCGTTATGCACACATATAGGCAGACACACATTTGGCATCATTAGCAGGGATCTGGATCTTGGCCTTAAAATGAGACTCAAGAAAGGATTCCAGGGACTGGGAACCACTCTGAAGGAAAATGACAGTGCCTTAATTTTATAGATATTAGCATAATAGATTAATGGACACTGGGGATGTGGTTTACCTGCTGTGATTTGAATGGGATCTCAGAGCACAGCTGGCTCACAAGCAAACATGAGAACACTGAGCATTCCTGT
Source organism: Panthera pardus (assembly GCF_024362965.1). Classification (NCBI taxonomy): domain Eukaryota; kingdom Metazoa; phylum Chordata; class Mammalia; order Carnivora; family Felidae; genus Panthera; species Panthera pardus. The sequence continues at coordinate 65,073,794 of NW_026526788.1, read as the reverse complement.
CTGAGGTTGTTCTAAGAGTTGAGGGTGGACGATCCTGCAGATGGCCTCGGGCAAAGGGATCGACCAAATGTGCGGCCCTGGTACAGCTTTTGGACATGAATGCCAGAAGGACTGTCCAGCATCAGAAAAACCTGACCTTCTTTCTGAAGAGCTGGATCCCTGGATCAGGTGTTGGCAATAGAGAGGGAATGCTTCTCCAAAGCCTGCTACGTAATGCAGACAAATAGGCGCCACCCTGCCTGGAAGCTTGTCAGAGCACTGGAAAGATCACTGTGCCACAGACATAACCACGAAGGTAATGGAGCAGAAGTCCAGCGTTAGTGCAAATTGTCTGCCCTCATATAATGTCTCTCTGATGTGCCTGTTGTTCCTCAGGGTGAGGAAAACAGAGAACAAATGAGTCACAGAGATAGAAGTGTGATCCTTCTAGCCTGCTTAGCACACACCTATTTTCATGTTCATTATCTGTGCTCCCTACTAGAATGTAAACCCTGTGAGGATAGAGATGGTGCCAGTCTTACTCTCTGGTGTGCCCCAGAGTCCCATACAGTGCCTGGGTCAGATTGAATAGTGGTAGGACAGGACGATGTTGGAAAGGCATGTGAGGTGTTGCTTCTATATTGGACTGGTCAGATTGGCCCATGTCTGCTGGATCTGGCTACTGGGAAAGAGAAGGGTAAGTCAAAGTCAGATATATATGATGTGATATGTGAGCTCTCCAAGGCAAGGCAGAGACCAAAAGGGGAAATGAGTGGGACGTGAGATGCAGAACTAAGGTTTGAAAGAAAGAAGGACATAGTTATAGGTAGCCCAGAATGGGATCAACTTCCAGAGAGACACAAGGCACCATGAGAAAGACAACAAGCTTGGAGGAAGCAGTGCTCATGTTCTTCTAATTAAAGGAGATTTCTACGACATGGGGAGGACTTCCATTGTCCCTTCAGACTCTCATCACAAGGTGGTGGTGGTGGTAGAGATCTGATCTGTAACCATTTCAAAGTAAACATACTGTTTGTGAGCAGCTCACCTCAGCTTCCAAGGTCTGAGTAGGCAGTTGAAGCCAAAATTGAAAATAATAGTTATGTTTAATCACTTACTATTAGAATGTAAGCAAGAGGCCAAACTGGAGAAGGAACTGACTTGCTTTTCCATTTTCCTATCCACACCTGTTGCAGAGACTCATTGCCTACTAATCACCGCCACCAACCCCCCCCCCAAAAAAAAAAAAGACTGGCATAGTTTGTGAACCAAGGGACCAGAAGGAGAGAGAGGGAGAAGACTAAAGGCAGAAAAGTATTGAACACAAAATCATAATGTAGAAAAGTGTCTTCAAGATTCTGTCACCTTCCAAGGTGGTCTAGGCAGGGGTGCCTAAGAAAGTCCTCAGTCAAAGCCCCAGATAAAGGGACCTGAAAGGTCCTTACGCTAGTAATGCAAATATGTGTAAGAGTGTGGCTGGCCAGAGGGTCCTGAGTTTTTTTTAATGCAACTCCCGTTAGAGACCCCAGCACTTTGGCTGTCACCAAATCCAGTGTGAGGAGGGCAGCTTTCCCTGAGGAGGCCTGTGGGTAGCCTGTTGCCATATCATTGCCATATCAGTTGCCATATCATTGTTCCTGAGAACCAGTTTTCTTAGCAATATGGATTCTGGGACCGTCAGGGAAGTCTGGTTCTTTGGCCATGATTTTCACATGGCTTCTGAGTGAGTATATGAGAAGGAGGGGACTCCAGTAAGTTGCTTAAACCAAGAGTTGACAATTGTACATGTACAATTATTTTGTAAACACTGCTTACTAACATAAAAGTAAAACTGGGTTCTTTTCTATAAATTACTTAGGATTAAATGTATAACTTCTTTTCCTTGGAAGATCATCCTTTTAAAATTTTTTACGTATGTGACTAGAATGCATATGTAAACTTTGGAGAATATGGTGACACATGTGTTCATACACAGTGATTATCTAGAGCCTTCACATTTTAATGACCATTAAATAGTAGACAGGGTTTACTTCATTTAGCCTTTCTTAAGAACCATGACATTTAGGGAAAAAAATCATTTTTCATGGCGAGCTCCTGCTAGGAAGAAATACCTGTTTACTTCATAAATCATTAACATTCACAACTTTGGGAACATTAGTTTATTTGGTCATCCACTTACTTATCTGTCATTTATTGAACATATACTATGTGCCAAATGCTTTGCTAGGACAGGAGTTAGACAAGGCTCTTATTCTAACCCAGAAAAGGAAGTTCAAATATATACTTATAGGGCAATACAATTAAGGCAATGGCAGATTTTATATTTATATTTATATTTATATTTATATTTAGGGTTAGGGTTAGGTTTATATTTATATTTATTTATAGTTATTATTTACAAAAAAAAATCTTTCTAAGGAGGAAAGAGAAAGGACACTCAATGGTACAAAGAACATCATTGGAAGTGTCAGAAAAGTCTATGGCATGTATGGATAAGTAGAGATTATTTACTTTGCCGTGAGGTTGGGTAAGGTTGAAGAATATTTAGAGAAAAAAGGTTTAAGTTGGACTTATATTGTGAAGGATCAAGAAGTAAGATGAAGGAGGGCACTTGTGATGAGCACCGGATGTTGTATGTAGGTGTTGAATCACTAAATAGTATACCTGAAACTAATATTACACTGTATGCTAACTAACTGGAATTTAAGTAAACCCTTAAAACAAAAACTAGAAGGGAGATTGAGAGGGAGAAGGAATGAAGACATATATAGCAGTAGAAGTGGTTGTGGGAAAAATGAACAATGAAGGTGGAAATTTGAATCTTTTGCCCACTTTGTACCCAGACAGGTTCTGTGTTGTAGATATCAAATGTATGTTATTTTTTAAATCTTATATCTACACTGTCTGAGACCATGTACAAGCCACTTCCTCTGGAATACACTCATTGAATCCTCACATATAGACGATGGAGTGGGAAATAGGATCACAGGTGGAGCCAAGGGCATGACTTTGGTCATGTCTGAAGGGGACAAAAATAGGGCAAGGTCCAGAAATACCTCATTCATTCCATCACTTTCATCTCATTGTTCCTGATGGCAAGCATGATAGAACCATGGAATATCACTATAAGGAAGAATAGCAAGTCATCTACACATCCCCCAACCGATGTACGATATCACTGTAGCACGGTCTGTGCTGGCAATTTTTCTTGCTTCCCTGGAAAACCCATCCTTACACTGTGCTGATTTCTAGGACATAAACATAAGTTTTAAGTATCTCATTTTAAAACTGTAAAAGCCTTTTCACAAACACAAGTTTTAATTTTCCAGTGTGGTTTTAAGGATTCTGAGGAAGGGAGCATATTATATGCTGCCTGCTTACTAATGTCAGGACCTAGCTCAAAATGGGACATAAACTTTGTACCTTCTAAATCTCTTTCAATGCATGAGATTAAACAGAAATGGATTTTGAGGAGTTGGAGTACACGCAGACAAATGACATTAACGTATGATGACATAAGCTGCTAATCCAAGGAGGTAGGCCACAATTGACTCCACCCCCTGTGTCTTCCGTTCTAGATTGTTGTCTGCCTCTTTATGATTTGTATGTGACATTTCTGGGGTTAAAGGGGAGACTACTCACAGACCTTGAACTAGCCATGAAGCTAACATTCTTTGGTAGGCACTTGCTTTGAGCTTCAATTCAGGGAAAAGCTCTTTTGGAAAGGTGTACTTTTGGTCTTCCCACTATTAATAAATCTTCACTGTGATATATGTTACCACATCTGCCTGGCGCAACAGGACTTGAACGCCTGTTCTTGTCCACTTCCATTGGGATACAAGCCAGACTCTTAATTGTGCACATAAGGGAATATAAAAGCAATGTCGTGGACCTCGTACCCTTCTGAAAAGCAGGCAGAGCATATACATTTTCCATAAAACACCTGCCATGGTGCAATTAAAGGAGAGATAAATCTTACCATCTTGATGACAGCCTGCGAAACCGAAACCAGGCAATATAGATTTCTCTGAGAAAGTGGAAACTTGTATTCTTTGACAGTGCAATTATTACGCTCTGTCAAATTACTTGGCTTTTGTTCAAAAAAACCACTTAATACTTCATGCAGATATTATTTTCACCATCACATATCACTTGGAGAAAAGTTAATAATTTAGGAACTTTCATCTTTAAAAATGGCAAATCCAACAGATGCATGAGAGACCATAACTGGATATCCCTCCCTCCCTGAAAGCTTTGTGTCACTGCTTCAGCCTCAAAGTGGGGTTTTGGACAGAACAAGGAGACTGCACTGCGTAGGATATGCGGAGGTTCAAGCGTCAACAAGAATATTGGAAACAGTTTAACAGAATGCTGTGAGTTTACTTTAGAAGAGACACCATTCCTCTTCAGCAATAGTCTCTTTTATTTTAGGACATCTTAACTTAAAACAAGCGTTTCATGTTTGCAGTAGACAGTCTCCAGTTAATGTTTACTGGTGAGTAAAATCCATTTTTATTCTGGTGACAGTAATTATGGTAAGAATGATAATTTTAACTGGCATTTACGAAGAGATTAATAGATGCCTGGCACTTTTCTATGTTCTTTAAGTATACTATCTTGTTTAACTCCCTTAACAGTGTAAGATAGGTTGTGTCATTACCCCATTTTTCAGAAATGGAAATGAAAGTTCGGCAATACTAAATAACTTCCCCAAGGTCACACAGCTAGCGTGAATTTGTACCCAGGCCATCTGAGTCAGAACCAATCATTGTAACCACCACACTTTACTGCTTTCCTGTAACAGCTGTCAATGACTGAGTACCTTCTCTCCAGCACGTGGTAAGCATCTTTTCATTTGAAACTTACAACAAATTAGCTGTATCTTCCAATTTTTCTTTTGTAAACGAGGAAACTGAGGCTTATAGAAATTAAGCCATCTGTCCACAGTCACTCTAATATTAATTTTCAGAGACATCTCTAAATCCCAGTCTTAGAAGTTAGAGGATGTTTAATGTGTTTAGCAACAACATCATCCTATTTGCTCATTGATATTTTACTTCCCATTTTTTTTCATCATGAACACGGCTTCTGCTATAAGAATGACTTGTTGGAAACACATGGCATCTTCCATACTCCAAGATCATAAAGGAAATAGTAAAATATATTTGGTAGAAAAGAGATCTTGTCTTTGCTTTGATTTTTTTTTAATTTTTTACTTTTAAGGATTGGAAAAAATGCACTCAAATCTAATTGCAAGGAAGGGGAATGCAATGTAGCGGGGAAATTTTATATACATTTCAATACTAAATTCTCACTCGTGAGGCTACATCTTTTTCTAAAGTTGAAGATTTTTAAGACCTCTAGATTGCTAAAAAAAAAAGTGAAAAGTAAAATAAATAGGTAAATAAATAAATAGAGCTAGATTGCTGATAATTATGCCTTTTTTAAAAAAATTATTAGTATATAAATAGAAATATCAGCTATCTAGAAGAGATGTATAAAGAGAGGATTTGGTTGGTTTCCCAAGTGTTTCTGTGATAATGATATTGATTTCAGCTCTTGTATCTTCTGAATGACCCTAAATATCTCAGCCAAAGATATTATCAAAGCATTGCCAGGTAGACTTTGGCACACCTTCAGTTAGATTCACCATATTCTTTGCCATCATAAGATTTTCACAATGGTGTCTCGTCCTTAAGTAATTGTTAATTGGTTTTCCTGTGACTGGGAGGGAAGTCTGGAATGACCTATGTCTCCATCATGGTGACACCCCTTTGCCATCATAGAAATCAGTCCTGCATGAGATTTTTTTCAGAACCATGCTGTAGTTCTTTTGAATCCACCTTTCTTTCTTCTCCCCTCACAGGTTTCAGACCTGCAGTGTGGTCTGAAGGTTGTCTCCACTTACCCCTGTTCCCTCACCCTCTACCTTTCACAGGTGTTTCTCCAATGAGTCTCTTACACCTCTCACCCCATGTTGACATCTTCTTCTCAGAGGACCAAAAACTGACATATCTAAGCAATTAATATTCAAGTGTGTATAAGTTTCTCTTGAGCACTATGAATTTGGGGGTCATAAGTTACAGCCATCACTTTTATATTAATGATATTCATCAGATTCCTCAAAAATTGACTGGGAAGGTGTCAGCATCCACCACACTTCTAAAGATAGAAATCTCTGGGCCCAAGAACATGGTGTCCTTCCTATTCCTCAAGTCTATATATCCTCTCTGCTCTCACCACCTCCTGTGCTGTATGGGGTGGGCAGTGTTAAGTGGACTTTGCAGATGTGTCCAAGTCCCAATGTTTTCATTGTCAAAGATCCCCAATCCCTTTCTCTTATAGGGGTACTCACAGCATCTATCATATTAGAGTGTGTCAGTAATGTGTCTCCATAGAGAAAATTGAAAGACACAATCTATGGACATTTGACGCTTAGCGTAAAAACTAAGAAATCCACAATTTCAAGCTAAGTTCCAAGGCAGTTCTTTAATTACTAAAAGGACTTGACCTCTAAGCATAATAGCAAATATCGCCTTCCAACTTGCCTTTCCAGTCTGAGAAAAAAAGAGCTATGAGGGACTGAAAATGTCGTCTCTCCCTTTCTTAGTCAGGGTCTGAAAGAATGAATATAATGAAGTCTTGGCATCTGCAGAGTGCCACATGGGGGCAAGAGAGATACCCAATCCTCTTCTGGGAAGTATGAGTTAGAGCCCAGCTTAATTCTCTACTATTCCCAGAACTACCACCTAATCTAACCAAACCTGTTCTACTGCTCTGCCTCAATGGGACATTTCTATCCTTATTTCCTCCCGGAGGTCACTAGGAGCCATGTAATGTGTTCACTACTGTATTTCAAGTTCAATGTATCCCCTTAATTCAGGGCCAACTGGCACTTCCCATGTGGAAAGCTTTGCTTTCCTTTCCCACCGACCTCATCTTTCATTCCACAAAATACAGCAAAACTTCCCTTCTCTACTGAACATTAATGACCTACTGAACTGGTAACTTTCTCCTTTTCCACAAATGCTGCCTTATCTCCTTACCTAGACTTTTAGTTCCTAGAGGCTCTGTGCTGAATGCTTTCTCCATCTGTCATAACATCTAATGAAGAAATGCTGGCATAGTAGCCTCAATTAATATTTGTGGTTGATTCATATGACTGTATAAATACATTGGGCAACATTTTAGGAAATTATTATCTAAAAAGAATAAGAATAGTCTTTCCTCTAATATTAAGAACTCAGGATTTTAAAGATAAAGGATACATAGGGATTCATTATCCAACTTCCTTACTTTTCAGGGAAATAATCTAAGTCCAGAGGGTGAGGTAACTTGATTAACATGTAAGTGATGAATCACTAAATTCTACTCCTGAAATCGTCATCACACTATACGTTAACTAACTTGGATTTAAGTAAAATTAAAAAAAAAAAAAGATTACAAAGCTGATGTTGATGCAATCTCACTTGTGTTAATTAGCTTGATCATGTGCTCATTTCATAATATATACATAAATCATCTTGTTGCATGGCCTTGGTGCTGATAGTGACAGGACAAGCGATGTCTAATACATAATGCTGTTCTGCAGACTAACTGTGTCAGTTGTCAGGTAGGGTACTTTTTCTCTGTACAGTGCTGCCTCCACACAAAGGATGGCAGTGATTGTTACTGGGAATGGTAATGATAGGAGCAGCTACAGAAAATCATCAAAAACTGCATCCAAGTCCACCAGAATCGGTTCCACCTCAACATCCCAAATCTCTGCCCATACTTGGTCTCCAGTGTTTACAAAAATGTGTTATTTAAAACTAGGTTATGCCTCTGAAAAACCCTGAAAAAGTCTAGGAATAATTAGTTTAAAGGCTTACATATAAAATATCAATGATGGTTGTTAAAAGATCTACAGTGTAGTAATCTGCTCCACTTCCATCATTAATGTGATAAGGGAAAGGGGTGTGTGGGTCGAGTACTTAACTGAGCACAACTCTGGTATAAACAGACTTTCCTTATTTAAGTGTATTACTACTTAATGCATTATATATTTTATTATTGCTATTATTATTATCATCATCCATATCATTTTTGAGATTGAGATTGGTCCCTTTAAGGACATTAATTTTACATTGCTATCTAACAAAAGTACCATCAACTTAGCAGTTTAAAACGATAAACATTTATTTATTTCCTCACAGTTTCTGTGGGTCAGAAGGGCAGGCACAGTTTAGCTAGGTCTTTTGCTCAAGGTCTCACAAACTTAAATCAATAATTTAGTAGGATGGCATTTTCAACTGGGACGAGGGTCCTCTTCCAAGCTCATTCAGGTTGTTGACAGAATTCAGTTACTTGTTACTGAAAAACTGAGGACCCTGTTTCTGTTGTTGTTGCTTGTTTGTTTGTTTTGTTTTGCTGGCTAGTGGCCAAGGGTCATTCTCGGCTCCTAGGTTCTGGTCATGTGACCATCTTGTAATATGAGAATGTCCCTCCCCAGAGCCAACATAAAAATGTCTCTCCAATCTGCCACAAGAGTCTTAACCTAACATGACCCAATCAAGGGAGAGGGCTGTGCAATCATAGTCAGGGGTTCCACCACACCAAAGGAAAAGGATCATACAGAGTGTATGCAAGAGTAGGAAACTTAGGGTTCTTCTCAGAAATCTGCCTACCACCAAGGGTTTTTATCCTCAGCAAAGTAGGAAAATCAGTTATTGGATCCACCCATCTCCCTATCCTTCCAGCACCTTGTGTTAAGATCTATAGTAAAAATTGCTCTGCCTCAAGAGTCAGGAAACTAGAGGGGCGCCCAGGTGGCTCAGTCAGTTAAGTGTCTGACTTCAGCTCAGGTCATGATCTCACAGTTCACATGTTCAAGCCCCGCATTGGGCTCTGTGCTGACCGCTCAGAGCCTGGAGCCTACTTTGGATTCTGTGTCTCCCTCTCTCTCTTCCCCTCTCCTGCTTGTGCTCTGCCTCTCTATATCTCTCAAAAATAAATAAAAACATTAAAAAAAGAATCAGAAAACTAGAAAGACTTCCAATTTCTGCTTCAGAAATCCCCAATAATCTGAGTAGGGCAGTGATTTACCTCTCCTGGATCTCAGTTTTCTCTTTAAACACCAAGACCTAACGTATCTTTTTCCTTCTCACAAAGGATTTTGAAAAGAAAATGAAAAGCAAAATAATAAAGGCGATAATGAACTTGGAAAGTTTAAAAAGAATGAGACTCTATATAACTATAAAATAGAAAAACTAGCCAACAGTTATATAAAGTTTTTAATTTGGGCCAGATATCCTTTTTAAAAAACTTTTTTTAATGTTTATTTTTGAGAGAGAGTGTGAGTGGGGGGTGGGGCAGAGAGTGGAGAGACACAGAGTTCAAAGCAGCCTCCAGGTTCTGAGCTGTCAGCACAGAGCCTGATGCAGGGATCGAACCCACAGAACCGAGATCATGACCTGAGCCGAAGGCAGATGCTTAACCAAGTGAACCACACAGGTGCCCCTGGCCAGATCCCTCTTAAGAAATTTACATAAAACACATTGACTAGTAACAACAATTAAGGAGGCCCAAATTTAATAGAAATTTATGCATATGGCTATTTACATTTTTAAAGGAAAAAATCAGCACTTTTCACCTCTTGCCTGTACCTGTCCATCTCAGTTGCAGGACAGGAAGTTGAAATATTGTTGCCAAGCCTTACACAACTTGTTGGAAAAGTAGGGTAGACTGATTTACTTTTAAAGGGGTTTGAGTGAATGGTTTCTGACCTTTGTCACCCTCATCAAAATGGATTGTGCAAAGTCTTTGCTTCTTTGTCTCTCTGACTTCAGAATCAAAGTCCAATGTGGACATCTCAAATTGACAGAAGCCAGATCACATATCTGTGCCCTACCTGTAGAGGAATCTAGGAGCATGAGTGTCTTGTATCCTCATCTTATAGACAGGGAGGCAAACTCTTTGGAATTCACCAAATACAGGAAACAGATACAGATATTTGGTAGTGAAAACAAAAGAATGGTAAATATTCATATAGCCAAGAACTGAGCCTTTAACACATTGTTATTCCCAGCACCCAGCACAGTATCTGGTACATAAATGACTCTCAGAAAATATACCGTGAAGGAATGAAAAATAGAAATATCAATACTTACTTTATCCCAGTCATTGAAAATGCATCCCAATAAATAATGGGCGTTATCATTATAATTGACTATGTGCAGAATAGAAGAGGCAGATACGTACTTAACCCTTAATGTTGATACTAAGGTTGATTCTTAAAATATATACCTTGAGAACATAGAGAGAAAAATGAAAGAAAGAAAGAAAGAAAGAAAGAAGAAAGAAAGAAAGAAAGAAAGAAAGAAAGAAAGAAAGGAAGGAAGGAAGGAAGGAAGGAAGGAAGGAAGGAAGAGGGAGAGGAAGGAAGAGGGAGAAGAAGGAAGGAAGAATAAGGAAGGAAGGAAGGGGAAAAAGAGAAAGGAAAGACAGGGTGCCGTTGGAGCATAGGAGTGTCCTCTGTGACAAACTACAGGTATGGCAAGACCCCAGGAGGATTTTGAAGATCTTTACCTTTATCTTGTATCCAAAGAACTGAAGAAGGAGGGGGTCCACTGGAGGATTTGCACGAGAAGAGTACTTCCTCTGCCAGGGTCAGAGTGGACATTTGGAAAGGTAGTCATTGTTGTACTATGAAGAATGGTTGGCAGGAAAGGAGAGGAAGGAGGAGACCTGCTAGCAGACTGGTCCCCAACAAGAGATGAGCAGATGAGCGGTGGCTTTGACAAGGGTGGTGGTGCAGTTGAGGAGAGGCAAACTTTTCCTGACAAACGAGGCTGAGATGATGTTGGGGGCAGAGGGGAAGCAGGGAAAACAAACACCTTCCTCTCAGTTTTCTGTGTTGCACCAGGACGCTAGTGAGAATCCAACCATGTCAGCTTCCCCCCTCACAATTCATCATGCATCTCTGCTGAGAAATAGCATGTAAACCCATAAACTGAAGCTAATTAGTCTTTTTATTCTTTGCCAATAAAATTTGAAACTTTCATTTGATTGTGTAAAACTCTTAATCACCCTTTTTTATTTCTCTCTTTTTTAAAAGCCATTTTTATATGTTCAAAGTAAAATAATGACTGACTAGTGAAAAATGTATTCCTAATTCCACAATTACTGTATTAAAAAATTACCAGCTTAAAAGTGCTTAGAGTCTGAAATTTATCTAGGAAATAAATTACTTTATTTAATGTGTATTGTAATTTTCTCTCAAATAATTACTTAGGGGTCGTGGAGAAATGTGGTTGAGCTGAGAAGCTCCAATGTATAATTTCAGGCCTGATCTGTTGGCATAAGTCAGGCAGCATGGGTTGCTGTGAAATGAGGTTGGGGTCCTGGCTTCCTGTGGAGTGTAAATAGGCATAGATCTCTGTGTGTATACACATGTATGCATGTATGTGTGTGTAGTTTTGGTTTGTCATGAACGGGAAGGAGTCTTTCACCATAAGAAGCTGATTTTCAGTCTCAATGGTTAAAAGTTGAAGTAAGTATGTATGTAGTCAGTGCCCTCCCATATCTACCACTGAAAGCTTTTTTGCCAGATCTCTATTATAGCACCCGACATGTATATTTGAAAACTTATACTTTCTGGACAGGTGACATGGAATACCTTAGTCAGCTAAAGGGAGTATAATTATCAAATGATCTGTATTTTCGAACAAGTGAGAATAAATACCAGGGTTAATGGAAACTCAGGTGGAGGGCAGGTTGAGGTCATAAATTGGGACCTGAGCACTTACAGAGCCCTGGACACTACTAGGTGGAGGGTTGGGAAACAGGTAACTCACAACTGACTTCATCAAGTATTCAATTTCACAAATTTCTGGGTAGCCAGTTGTCTCCCAAATGAATCATACCTTAAAATTAGATATGATTTTTGCTCATGTAGACAATCTTCTCAAAGCTTAGCTTGGTTCACCTCACTTCACAGGAATATGGCATTTTTGTAGCTCAGGCATGGGGCCAAACAGTACACCTGTCTCTATAGAACCATAATTAGGATGCTTTAGGAAACTTGCAAATTAGGAAGGTTTACTGGACTTTTCTGGAGAAATTGCACTACCCACTTTGGATGAATTGGGTTATACTTAAGTGCCGTGCGGTGTGGACTTCGTTCTTTCAGTTCTCCCCTTTATCTCCATTTTCTGCACTTGTCTCTCTTCTCTTGACCCCCTTTCCCTCTCCTGTCTCCCTCTATTCCTCTTCTGGCTCCTATACCTGAGAACCTAAACACATAAAAATCTTATCTGTTTTTACTTTCTTACTTCTACTCAGTCTTCAGGCCTCAGCATAAATGACATTTCCTCTTGAAAGTCCCCTCTCCTCTCAACAACCCTCTCCACCATTCCCTCTTTCCTCAGACTACATTAGGCCCTGCTTTTTCTGTCATCTAATTTAATACTGGAATTTATTCTTCACTTGATTGCTGATTTGCTTGTATAACACCAATGTCAGCTGGGGGCCTTATTGCCTCTTGAGATCTGATAAATTTGAGTTGAACCTCTCAATGTCATGGCTTAAGAAAGTTCATCCATCCACAGGTTGGCTGGTAATGAAAAAGTGAAAGAATTGGGAATAAGGCTGGGACATAAGTGTCCTGTACTACGTGGGCTTAAGTTTAAATTCATGGCAGTGCTCACTATGGACAAGAGCAAACCAACAATAATTAAAAGCGCTTATGTATATATTATACTTTATTGAAGAGTTTTTGAGGGAGGGTTTCTGGGAATGGGCTCATACACCCAACCTTATTTCTGCCCTTCATCTCCTGCCTATCCAGCTGTTCTACAAAGCCAAAATAAATCCTTTTTTCTTTCTTTCTTTCTTTCTTTCTTTCTTTCTTTCTTTCTCTCTCTCTCTCTCTCTCTCTCTCTCTCTTTCTTTCTTTCTTTCTTTCTTTCTTTCAATTCAGAGCACTTTCGCTCTGTGAAACCTGGGCATCAGCCTGAACTTGGGCACTTAGGGTAGGTGGGAGAGGTTCATCTTTCCCAAGTCCTTATCCAAATTCCATCCATCAAATTTCTCTCTCTAAGAGAAATCCTGCCATTGCTGCTAAAATAATAAAATTTTCTACAGCTCATTACACTTGCTTATTTCCCTCATTAGATTGTAGGTTACATGAGAGAAGGGACTGTATTCATCCTATTCAGATCTGTATTCCCAGCAGAATGTCTGGCATATGAAAATGACTAGAAAGAATTTGTTTCAGGGAATAAATGAATGAGAGAAACACTATCCACCTATTGAAATTATGGAAATGACTGGAATGTTTGGCGTCCCAATCTCTTAGTGAAGAAACCGTTCAATTAAGCTTTCTTGAGTCATTCCTTGGTGTTTATTCAAATATGTATATTTGGTGGGAGTATATAAATTGATTTTGTTCTAATAAAATATACAATGAAAAAGAGAAAACTAACACATCTTAAATAATGAGCCTATAGGTAACAAAGGATCTGTTTGGGGTTGCCCATATGAAATAAATGTATAGAAGTAGAGAGTAGAATGGATGATTCCAGGGGCCAAGAGGAGGAGGAAATGGGGAATTTCTCTTCAACAGTTGCATAAAATTTCAGTTAAGCAAGACAAAAAAGTTCTAGAGATGTGCTGTACAACATAGTGCCTATAAATAATAATAGTGTATTCTGCACTTAGACATTGCATCTCATGGTTGCATCTCATGTTAAGTGTCCTTACCATTATTAAAAACAAGCAAAAATTTCAGAGAAGGATATAGCCAGTGTTGGCTGGAATATTTGAGTGAATTTTTATAGAGGGAGAACCTGATCAGGGTCTTAAAGGATGGGTAGTATTTGGACTGCAGATGAGATTGAAGTGTAATGTTCTCCCACATGAGGGAGTGGATCATGAGCCAGGATAGTGAGATTGAAGTGAGCTTGGAAAATATTCTTAATGGGTAGAGGAATTCAGCCTGGGTGGAGGAACATATATGTTAGGGAGAAGTAAATTTCAGATCACATAAATAGCCTGTGCTTGGAGATACTAGGGAAAGCCAGGTAGAAATGTCTGAACTCCACACATGTAAGTGATGAGAAGCCATTGTAAGATTTTTAGCAAAGGAGTGACTTGATTGATGTTGAGTTAAGGTACCTCTTATATGTCAGATTCCCAGTCATAACCTACACCTTTTAACTACCCAGAGGGTTGAGATATGTTAATTTATTACAGGTAAACAATTTGAGACTCAAAGAGTCTGATTAAACTCCCCGAAGGGCACACAGCAAGCTACTGGCAGAGGTTAGGTCCATTCCTGATCTTTCAGACTTTAAATTTGAGGCTCTTTGTATTCCATCTTTCTGACTGTAGAATAAAGACTACAGACAGATGATGAGGAAACAAGAGTGGTGGGGTCCTGATGTGGCCCCTTATTTCCCGAAGGGTGGAATGAAATTTGCTCAGAGGGCAGGGGAAGAAGACTCCACACAGCAAATACTGAGAAATACCTCAGGCTCTCAGTCTGCTATGAACCAACTGATGTTGGAGACAGCTGAAACACTCAGAAGAGAAGAATCTGTGGGGGGTCCTTTGAAGCTCTTGCAACATCTCCCTTCCCTGGGATATGAATTGTGTCCCAGAGAAATCACAGCAGGGATAGCCATGGTGGGAAATGAATATTCCATTCTCAGATTCAGAGCAGATGACACTTTGCAATTCTTGTCAGTCGCTAATGACTTGACTACATCTATGTCCATTTTTGGGTTTCTTGATTTTCTTCTTGTCCTCTAACTGGCCTGTAGGCATCAGAACTCAATTGCAAAGGCAGGGAGGACTTGAGGTAAGGGAAGAAGAAGAAAGAAAAGGGGCCATGCACAAAGTAACCATGGCCAGTGATACAACACAGGTGTTTATATGGATGAATGCTAGAGAGCCATCTCAGGACATCAAATGTTGCTGTAAGGTCCTGAGGAGAATGCTGAAGGCCCTCACAGGTTAGGCTGCCACTTTGAGTGAGGTAAGTGGTTCCTAAACCATTCAGAGCAGAAATTGGACACAGCCTCTAGATGTTCTCCAGCCAGGCATGGCTTTTGTTAAAAATACAGTGAAGATGTTCCAAGAGGCGATGCCCATCAATGGTTTATCCTTTATGTGAGCATCCCCTGCCCTGCCATTGGTTGATTCTTCATCTGGAGATGGGAAATTTTCCTTGCTGTGTGCACATAGGATAGTATCATTGTCTGTCCAAACCCAGATAATACTACCATAAAAGCTATAGGGGCTAAAAACGGAGAAGGTTAGCCCAGTAGTAATCTTAGGGCATGGGTTTGAGATCACAAGGGAGGTGATCAGGTTTTAGATCAAGTTTTAATGAGTTGAGTTCTTGGAAGGAATCAAACTCTGAGATTACATTATTAAGAATTCTATGAATAATGCTCTGAGATGATTTTATTATCATTCTACAGATGAGATAGAATGCAAAATTCTATAATTCAAAACTTTAGGAGCTGAAGTAACTAGACTAAGATGTACATGACAAGGAAAATTGACATGTTGGTCTCCAATATTTCATGGCGCTTCTGTTGCATCACAAAATAATCAAACTGTAATTCATAGGAATATTTAATAACTGACATATGATGTGATGGGTATTTTCAGCTTAAAAGCAAGAATTCTGGTTGAATTGAATGTGTCTATATTTTAGCATATGCTCTGAAAATTGTCAAGACTTGAATTGTATAACTTATATGTGCTTGACTTTTTGTCATTTCTCCTTGGCTGTTTGAAGGTACATATAGCAAGTCAGTTCTAGTGCTGATTCTTCTACTCCTGTGTAACCCTGAATGAATTATTTTCTCTCTCTGGCCTTTACTGGTATCATGTGTAAAATGTTTATTTGATGCATTGTGTGAATTTAAAACCAGATAAACACTTAGTGTGGACAGTGGAGAGTGCCTAGAAGAGAGAACCAGGGGGCCTCTGCAAGTGTGGAGAATGTTCTGTTTATTCATCTATGCTCTGGTTACAAGCTGTATTCACTTGGTGAAAATTTATTGAACTATACATTTTTTATTTGCATTTATATGCATTTATTGAACTATGAATTTTTCACTTCTCTAATGTTTTATTCAATATTTTTTTTTCTTTAAAGGTAAATAAGCAACTACAACAAAAATACACTATCTGAAAGAAGGCAGGTATAAATGCATAAAAAACTAAGCAATAGACAACTAAAAAAATGTAAAACCATATATGAATCTTCATCTCTTTGAGAGATTACTACTTTCAGGTAACATTGAGGGCAAAAGCAACTGTTAGAAGATAAAGATATGCCAGTAGTGACCATAGCTGTAAATGGAATGGGTTATTTTTGGTAGCAAATATTTAATTAAAAGATCACCTGGGCACCTGGGTGGCTCAGTCAGTTGAGTGTCTCTTGATTTTGGCTCAGGTCATGATATCATGGTTTGTGAGATCCAGCCTCATGTTGGGCTCCATGCTGATGGCAAAGAGACTGCTTGGAATTCTCTCTCTCCCTCTCCTACCCATGTGCTCGCTCTCTCTCTCTCTCTCTCTCTCTTTCTCTCTCTCTCTCAAAATAAATAATAATAATAAAAGACCTAAAGCAAGCTACCTTTTGAAATTTGGGTGATCGTTGCAGAATCTGATTTTTTTTGAGAGAGAGAGAGAGAGGGAGCGTGAGTGAGGGAGGGGGCAGAGAGAGAAAGAGAATCTTAATCAGGCCCCATGCTCAGTGCAGAGCCTGACACCTAATAGAAGGCTAGATCCACAACCCTGGGATCATGACCTGATCCAAAATCAAGAGTCGGATGCTCAACCAACTGAGCCACCCGTGCAGCTCAGAATTTGATTTTTTAAATTGAACTTTATTCTGAGGTACTATGATATTTACTAAATGGAACAGAGAGATAGTAAATTGAAAAGTGAAACTTGCAGTTTCCCAGACCTCAGAACCTCAGCAGCCATATTGTCACCCTGTGGTGGTGCTGCTAACCCCCAGCACAATGTCACAGAATATTCAAGTTCTTAGAACCCAGGAAGACCAGAAGCCAGTGAGTAGGAACACAGTCAGTTCTGTTAACACAGATCAATTCAGACAAATGCAAGCCTTTCTTCCCATCAATGGTAATCTTCAACTGTGTTAGAAACTGTTTATAATAAATGGGTTAGAAACCATTGAGGGTAAGAAGGAAAGAAATCTTGCACTCTAGATACTGAGTACCACTGTGCCATCAAGTTGTGAATTGAAAGTGGAACCTATTCAGACCATGGCAGGTCTTCAACTTCCTTGCTCTTGAACACACAAAATCTGTTTGGAGCTTTGAGACACAGCTCCTTAAACCAGCCTGGGAGCAAAGACTTTCTTCTTGTAGAAGCTGATGCCTAAAGGCTAAGGTTATTGTTAGAAAGCTGAAGTTTTATAAAGTGAGGATTCATAGGAGTATAAATAGAATAACCATTTTTGAAGAGAAGTCTGGTGATCCCTAGGAACACTGAATATATGTACACTTTCTGGTACAACAGTTTCACTCCTGGGGCTATTCTCCAGAAACCTGCTTACTTGTGCAACCTAAAACATGTATAAGAATGCCCACAGCAGCCCTTTGTTAAAAGTAAAAAAAAAATGGGATAAACCCCCAATTTTTATCAATATAAAAACATACAAAATCTCATATGCTACATTATGCAAAAAAATACTATTGAACAGTTAAAAGAAATGTATTAGAATCTCTGAAGTGAATAAAAGCAAGCTGCAGAAAGAAAAAATAATACAATATTGAAAACATGAAAAAACACTATATATTGTTTAGAGATCGATATATAAGGTAAATATGAAATGCAGATAAATTATAGCGTGAAGTTCTTTATGTGGTTACCTCTGAAAAAGTTTGCAAATAATTAAAATAAAATTATAATACATCTACTTACCCACATGCCTGCTTCTTCATGTATGCAATAAATATTTACAGAGTTTCTTCCTTGTCCTACTCCATCTTCTGAAGGCTAAGAAACCAACAAAAGAAGAATATGATGTAGTCCTTGTCCTTGAAAGATTTATAGTCTAATCAGAAGGCACACGGGGGACTTTATGTCTGAAATGAAGATACAGCTTGAAGCAAAAGCATACAAAGCCTAACTCCCAGCATACGGCTAAGGATGGAGGAAACAATGTGTGTGAGGCAAAAACCAACTCTGCAAGCACAGTATAAATCCCATCATTGGGCTCTTCATTCTTCTTTCCAAGATGCAGTGAAATCCACTGATTTGACAAATGATCCCATTCAAGCCTGGTTACTTCAAACACTTTTTACAACAATCTTAAATTCTGCAAAAGGGTGTTTTTTGTTCTATGTTGTATGTACTGTTTTTAAATGTAAGTATGATGACTCTCTTTATGAATTCATATCAGTGATAGGTGTTGTATAAATTAGTCATTTTGTATTTGGAGAACACAGTGTTTTTCACAGTCTTTTATAAAAGAATACAGTAGAATAGACTAGAGCAGATGCTCCCCCTCAAGAAAAAACAAGGATGTATAATAGGAAAGATCCAATGTCATTCCTTTTTTGTAAAGGTTTTTATTTACTTATTTTGAGAGAGAGAGAGAGAGAGAGAAGAGCACTTGTGCACACAAGTGGGAGAGGGGCAGAGGGAGAGGGAGACAGAATCCCAAGCAGGTTCATCACTGTCAGTGCAGAGTCCAGCTGGGGGCTCAATCTCACAAACTGTGAGATCATGACCTGAGCCAAAATCAAGAGTCAGATGTTCAACCAACAGAGCCACCTAGGTGCTCCTATGCATTTTAATGTTAACATCCTTATATGGAAGGCAGGGCAGCTACTATTGACTCCATCTTCCAAATAAGAAAATTAGCATGTGGAAAGGTTGATTTGCTTAGAGTATTGTGATGACCAGACACAATATGAGGCATTTGGTTTGCAACCTCATGCTCTTCTTGGCTATCTCACCTTAAAATGTGGGAAAGTTTTATACAAATATGCATGCATGCCCCCCACCGCCCCCACACTCTTCTCTCAGACTCTGAGAGTAGGTAGAGGGAAAGAAGCTATATACAAATTATTAAACCTTTTTTGTTTGTTTGTTTGTTTGTTTGTTTCCCCAAATAAGGAAAGATTAGGGAAGGGCTTTCTCATAATGAGAATTTATAAATCCTGTTACATAATTCAGCAGTCTAATATGGCAACATCGTTTTTTTTTTTAAATTTAAGATGTTATATTTTTTACAGCAGTTTTAGCTTCATAGCAAAATCAAAAAGGCACAGATTTTCTGTATACCCATGCCCCACACATGCATAACCTCCTCATCTCCCACCAGAGTAGTACATTTGTGATAATTGATGAACCTGCATCAACACGTGTTATCATCCAAAGTTCATAGTTCGTAGTTTAAATTAGGGTTCATGCTTGGTGTTGTACATTCTATGGGTTTTTTCAAAAGTATAATGATATGTATCCCTCATTATAGTATAATACAGAACACTTTCCCTGCCCTAAAAATTCTCTGACAACACTATAATTTTAACCCACATAAAAAATCCAAGAAATCTTGGAAATTATATACCTTTAAGTGTCCTCAATGTGCATCCAGTGATCACTGCATGTGAAGGATGTTTATTAATTGCTATGATTCAGAAATAAAAAATTCTATAGTTAACTAAATCTGAGATAAACTGAGAGACTTAAACAAGTTTCTTCCCTTTCATACCTCTCAGAGCCTCTAATGTGTGATGAGAAAGCCAGATTTCTGAGAAGTGTAAAATGCAGCATTTTCCAAACACTTAACTATAGAACTCTGTTTCTTTTATGGTGCATTTTATAAAACTACTTTTGGGAAATATTGTTCTAATCAAACCTTATCATTTTAACAAAAGAGGGAACCAAGGTGTAGAGAGGTGAAATGACTATCCAAAAATAGCTCGATAAGGGAAATTAAGCTAGAGAGTTGTGGAGAGATCTTGACTATCATTTTTCCTCAAAATGAGTGAACATAATTAGATGCTATTTTATCGCCTATATAATGCTATTAAAACAAATGTATCCTCCAGAAAACTAAATAGGGAATTATGTAATGCATGTTTATTTCATACCTCTAAAAGCATCCATCATCATTAAACAGCATACAGAAGGCACACAATTTCATTTTGGAAGCAATAATACTACTCATACATTAAATATCTATTAGACATCTGGAATACCTACAAGAGATTAACATCACTAACATTATTCTCACATACAGAAATGGTCTGATAGTAATAAGCTGGAATGTGTTAATATACGCTTCATAGGCCCCTGGATGGATCTATATAATTAAGGGGAACAGGGGTTTTTACATCATTTAGACTAATCCTCTCATTTTGAGTAAACTGAGGCCCACATGGATGAACGAGCAAAGGCAAACACCTGGCTTTTGTCAGCTATGGCCAAAGAGCCTGCATTCATAAGCATGTGTAACCATGCCAACTTTTGGGAGATGACTCATGGAATACCCCATTCCATTCTCATTTAAACTTCCATTCAAGTTTATAGCATAGAGGATAATGATAAAATAATAGCATGCCATTCCTGGGTGAACAATTCTTGTATTCAGGCAAAACAAAATAAGAACATGCTTTACCTTCTGAAGAGGGTGAGGAGTGGGCAATTGCTGCGTGATATATGCAGGATTCATCAGCCATATATTCTCTTGTTTAGAAATACCTGCTTCATTTGGAGACGCATACTCTTTAAGGAGAATAGACCTTCTTTCTTGTCTATAAATGCCATCTGTGCCAAAAAGTATAAATACGACTAAGGCCAGTGAATGCAGGAAGTAGAATAGTCTTGCAGACAAAAAGTTTAACTTTCCTTGACATACATAATGGAAAGAAGAAAGAAAGAACATTATTCTTTTCTGGTTGTTGTTTGTCACTAGGTAGGCTTAGTGTCGTTCCAATTTTAGTATATGTGCTGCCGAAGCGAGCACCTTAGTGTCGTTACAAATGCTATGATATCTTGGGATGATTGGGTGGCTCAGTTGGTTAAGCATCTGACTTTGGCTCAGGTCATGATATAGTGGTTCATGAGTTCAAGTTCCACATTGGGCTCTATGCTGACAGCTCAGAGCCTGGAGCCTGCTCTAGATTCTATGTCTCCTCTCTCTTCCCCTCCACTGCTTGAGCTCTATCTCTCTCAAAAATAAATAAACATTTAAATTTTTTAAATGCTATGGTATCCTATCACTTATATCAGAAGCAAGCATTTATTCTTTTCTTTAAGCTTGATAATTGGCTGTCTGATTAGTCTGCATTTCCAACTCTAGAGTCCAAATAATTCCCACTCAGTCACAGAAATACCCAACATCTATATATCTAACACCAAGTTCTCTGTGTAAGGTTTTGGGGGTTAGTATTTCTGTCTTGTCCCAGTATTGGATGGGGTCCACCTGACTACCTATCTGATTTGAAAACCAAGTAGTAACCTTAGGCTTGGATAGCTATCTTTTGATCATGGGCCTGAACTTGTCTTGAACACCCCTTTGGCTGACCAGGTGTTTCTTCTCCTGATATGCTGGCCCTCAGGCTTTGGATCATTCTGCCTAGAAGACAGGATGTGACCTGCCTTCCTCCTTAATATCCATTCTCTGTTCTCAGTTACTTGTTGTTATGCTGCTTGTCATCCCTTGAGATCCCCTAGATTGTAGACTATTGTTTGGAGATGTGCAAAGTCTACTGGAAAACTTTAGGCTACTTCAATTCTTCAATGCCACACATGGCTAACCTTACTCTATTACTGCCAGAATTTGTGGTGGGACATCCAATCTGAAAGTTGTGTGTAGCACCATATGACTTGGGATATAATTATATAATATAAGTATCTGAATGTCACAGATGATGTTCTCACCAAGGCTTCTTGATCTTGGCAAAACCAATATTCCCCAGTACCAGTTTGGTCAATGATCAGGAGAGATGAGATTATCTTTACCTTCTGATAAATAGACGCAATATTTGAACAACGTCTGAGACAAGATCAGTGTCAGAGACTGTGACTCAGCAATATGTATGCCATGTAGGATCTTACATCCAAATACTAACAGCATTTCTGCTGTTAGTGATTTTTCCATTCCCATAGAGGACTAAAGCAGAATCATTTCTCAGAATCCAAATGTCTAGCCTAGGTTTGAATTTCTCACTCCTTATCAGATTACTTTGATCCTTAGATAACAAAGTATAGTGTAGACTAGCTGAACCAAGAATCACAAGTGGAAACAAAACAAAACAAAACAAAACAAAACAAAACAAAACAAAAACAAAAACAAAAAAATGATGTGGCTTCATGGTTTAGAGCTGCTAGTATACCTTAGTGTAGATTTGCTTTTTCTTTATGATTGATTACATGATTGAACAAACAAGACCTGTGCTTCTGACTTTGGCTTTCATTTAAAATCCAAACAGAAAGCTGAACATCATGACTCTACTGGCTAGACCAGAGAGTGAGGACTCTTCAGATCCTCCATTACTCCTGTGAATATAATTGGCCACACCTGCCACAATGATGTACAGGGAGCATCCTTATCTCAGGATGATAAAAGACGCTCTCTTGCCATCTGAAGTAAAAAGCAAACTTCTAAACACCAAGAATTGCAACTCATGCCCCTGAAAATGGGTTCCCTGGGAGCATCTCAGCCTTAACACGTGAATGATGGTTTGCTGGTGAATCACACCTCTTGACAGGGAAAGGGACAAGGACTAAAACAACACTTCTACACAATAAGTGACTGGAACTTTCCTCTAGCTGGCTGCCCTAGCTGGTTGCCCTATGTAAACTAAGTCCTTGGTGAAATTTGAAATGCCAAATGTCAATACCTGCTGAGGTAACTGTCTCCTGGTGATCTATAAATCTGAAATTTAGGGATTTAAAATAAAGTATTTTTATTAATAGATACCTTTATTTAAAATACAAATTGATGACACAATGGAAATGGGTTGAGTTAGAGTGTGGTGGGTTAGCTTAACTGATGTCACTCAAACCGAGCCTTTCTAGTTCTTTCCCTTGGGACATATTGCCCGTCTTCACAGAGTTTTGTACTTCACATTTAAACAAAAGGAAATCTCATCTCTCACCAGAATTATTCTAATATTGGCTACAATAGTGCATATGCCACATTTAGAATAGGCCCTGGTTCTGAAGTCTTCTCTTGCTCCATCACAGGGCAACTAAAAGGACTGAAGTCTGGATTCTCAGCCTTTTTAGTTTGTACCTCTATGAAGACATCTTCATTCCTCTGCATAAAGATGAAAGAGGAGTAATGAGACATCCTAATATAGAGGTTGAATTGAGATGATTGAAAAGAGAGAGAGACAGAGGGAGAGAGAGAGAGAGAGAGAGAAAGAAATTTATTCAGGCCTTAGAAACACAGACTGAGGTTTCAGGCAGATGTCAGAAGATGTCAGACTAATGCTGTGGGGGTCTACTGTCTTTGTGAGCCAAAGCTACTTTCAGCCTAGATAATCCATAGGTAAAGGATCTATCTATCCCCTCAGCCTCATAATAGTTGATTGTACCTGCTTTGTTACATGGTAGTAAGCCTTTATGAAGGTCAGGGTGATGGAGTAGAGCACCCAGTAGATTCAATTCTGACACATAGAAAATGGTGGTTTTCCCAAGGCAGGTCCATTCTCCTATCTGTATATACAAAGGTAAACAATTGTGTATATGCCCATGCATGTGTCTATATTACTTGCAGTGTATTGGGTTCTTACCATATGCCTAACTCTTTAAGTTCTTTACACTATTATATCACTTAATTCTCATGACTACTCTCTAATGTAGGTACTTACTATTATCTGTTGGGCATATGAATGGTCATGAGAAGTAGATTACACAAGGAAGATACGGTTACTCAAGACCAATTGAATCCAGATGATAATTTTGCTAGGGGTTAGTCTCATCACAAGCCCCATACAACTTCAGGGGAACTAGCTGGAGAGTCTACCCCTGTCCTAATATAACATACCCTCAACATCACCAGGAGAGACTCCAAACTGGTGCCCATGGAGCCACAGATTGTGTAGAACCAGTTTAATATGTAGATGACTCTTGGTCCCATAGAACATAAGGACACCAGAACAGGAAGACAGAGGCCGTTCTGATCCCAGGTCCCATTCCTTTATGGTCTTTGCTCTTTTCCTCATTAGCTATGTGACCTAGCATAGTTTTATAACTTCTTCAAGTCTCAAATTTATCATCTATGGATGAGAATAATGAAGTCTATCTTAGCTCAGTGAAGATTACTTAAGATAACACATGCAGTGTGCTTTTCTGTGTGGTGCCTGGGAACAAAGTAAGCTTTAGATAAACTATTGACTTTCAGAATTAATACTAGTAGTAGTAGTACCAAAATATGCAGAAATACTTGGCATATATTAGATGCCAAAAGTGTCTGTGGAAGGATGCTGGTTTTTTAAAAGCTTATACAGTAAAAACTTTGGATTGCAAGTAACGTGTTCTGTGAGTGTTCCACAAAACAAGCAAACATTTCTAACTAATTTTAACTTGACAAATTAGTGATGTCTTGCAGTATGAGGAATACATGACATCAAATGTCACATGATCACAAGTGAGCCAATGGCTCCTGACATTCACTTTGATATACAAATGCTTTGGATTGCAAGCATGTTTCCAGAATAAATTATGCTCACAAGCCAAGGTTTTTAGTGTATATATTTCTTTTTATCCTTACAAATATAAAGTAAAACAGACACAATAATACATACAAATCTTTTTACCTACTTCACTTTGCTCTGTTGGCCCCCTCTGTTCCACATCATATAGGAACCAGCATAGTTATTCTAGGATGTCATGGCTAGGTATTACTGTGACACTAAATGTGTTGACATTGTTCATCTTTGGCATCTTTAAAACTTCTCAATGGAGTAGTCAGAGTAAGTATCACTTGGGTAATGAGGTTATCTAATTAGAAAATGAATCAATCCCCAGGTTATCTGATTCTTTTTTTTTTTTTTTTTTTAACCTTTATTTATTTTTGAGACAGAGAGAGACAGGGCGTGGATGGGGGAGGGTCAGAGAGACAGGGAGACACAGAATCCGAAACAGGCTCCAGGCTCTGTGCTGTCAGCTCAGAGCCCGACGCGGGGCTCGAACTCACGGACCGCAAGATCATGACCTGAGCCGAAGTCGGACGCTTAACTGACTGAGCCACCCAGGCGCCCCTAGGTTATCTGATTCTTTACCACAAATTCTGGTAACATTACTACAAACTGGGTCTATTCTATGTTTCTACTCCCCTCAAACCTGTGAATCAACTGATCAAAGTAGTAAGATCATCTGTAACTGTCACCTGCCATAAGCCATTCTTATTCTTGAGCAAAGCCATTTTGCAAGGCATCAAGCATGGTCAACACAAGTGCGAGGGGGAGGATTCAGGTGACACTGAGCCACAATATACACCTCTCTATCTATTAACACCTTTTTGTTTCATTGAAGGGAAACAGATAACACTCATGAAAGTCGCAAGTGGCATTTATGATGAAAGCAGTATAAGAATAGATACAAATTTGCATCCATTGTGAAAAGGAAGAAACATTGGAAGAATCTGGCTCTTGTGTTACTACTTGGTTCTACATGGACTAGATCCCCCACTTTGAATAATAAATGCTTTCTTTCTGAGCCCCAAGTTTTTCATATAATATTTTGGTGTGTTACTTAGACCTAAGAACAAAATGAGCAAGTATAGCTGAGAGTTTTCCTGCCTAGACCTTGTCCCACTTAGGTGAAATTAGCTTCACCATAATGTAAATCAACAGATGAATAAATAGGGTGAATAAATATATAAATAAATAAATAAAACTTGGAATAGAATTTCTAGAAGCAAAACCTAACCCCCCCCCCCAAAAGAAACTTTTTTTAAGTCAAAAGTAATAGAAAGACTGTATTACTGTTTGGTGTTAGGATGCATAATTTATTTCCTGTTAGAAATCCCAGGATTTGATGTTTGGTTTGTAAAGATATCTTTGTGTTCCAATGAGCATATAAATATCTGCGAAGTATTGAAGAACAGAAGAAAATAAGCCTTTAAAAAATACCTATAAGATACTTGCAAGATGACACTCATTAAGAAAAGACAACACATATTAAGGGTATTATGTGTTGAATTGTGCCCCCCCCCCACAAATACTCATTTTGATATCCTAGCCCCAGTACTTCAGAATATGACCTTATATGTCAATAGGGTTGTTGCAGATATAATTAATAGACATGAAGTCATACTCAGTAGGATGTGCCCATACTCCAATACGGCTGGGATTTTTATCTAAAGGGAAAACTCAGATGCAGAGATGCACATAAGGGAGAATGTCATGTGAATATGAAAATGCAGTGTTTCTACCAGCCAAGATATGCTACAGATTGCCAACAACTGACCAGAAACTAAAGGAGACACACGGAGCAGATTCTTCTTCAAGCCCTCCAAAAGAACAAATCCCTCTGACAACTTAGTTTTGGACTCTTCTAGCCAGAATTGTGAGATACTGCATTTTTAATTTCTTTATTTTTATTTTATTATTATTTTTTTTAATTTCAGCTTAACCCACTAGGTTAGTGGTACTTTGTTATAGCAGCTCTAGAAAACTAATACAAAGGGAAATAGAATTTGTCAGAATTGACGAAAGCCACTTATATCACTGAAATTTTTTACATTGTTAATTGCTATTTATATAAGATGTTTGGAACCAAAAGTTCACAAAAAGTGGACAGTCCTAAATATATTCACAGCTGTTTGACCCTCAGGGTTTAAGTGTTGCCATGGAGAAAGTTTCACATTTTTATTTCAGTTGGAAATCTTTTCCCGATTTGTGCTGTAATAAGATTCCAACAGGTAGAACCCATTGAGGAATATTACTTTCTTCAAGCATGTATGATTTATACATCCATATGTCTAAGCTATTTAAAAGGAATTACCTAGGGGCGCCTGGGTGGCTCAGTCGGTTAAGCGGCTGTCTTCGGCTCAGGTCATGATCTCGCGGTCCGTGAGTTTGAGCCCCGCGTCGGGCTCTGTGCTGACAGCTCAGAGCCTGGAGCCTGTTTCAGATTCTGTGTCTCCCTCTCTCTTTCTGACCCTCCCCCGTTCATGCCCTGTCTCTCTCTGTCTCAAAAATAAATAAACATTAAAAAAAATTTAAAAAAAATAAAAATAAAAGGAATTATCTATAGGATTGTATCATTAATTTAAAAGCTGTTGCAATGGTTTTTGTGTCAGTATGATTTTAAGTTATGTAAGAGCATTACCTGGAAAACATGTTTGAAAAAGTGACTAACTCATTTCATTTCATTAAAAAATGTGATTGAATGATAATTTTACCCCTTATTTTTAACTGACCCCATGATTGGGGTTGAAAACAGACCTACCCCTCTTTTGCTGTTTGCATAAGGTTATAATTCACTCCTAAATCCTGCATTAGAGATTGTTGCATAGTCAAATGGAAACGTCAGTCCATGCTATGCTTGGTTTATATATGCTGAGAGAAAAGGGCTTTAAGCTTCTTTCCTGTTAAGTGCTTTTGAAAGTGTGGTTATAGCAATTGAGTCTCTGAGTTCTATATGGATCTTAACATATTTTTTTGAATTCTATATGGAACTCAAGTAATTTCTCAAAGTTGCATAAAAAGCACATTTTCTTTTTGATATAATGCAGGCATTAGGAATTTATAGCCAAGAGGGCTTCTCTTAAAACCAGAGAAGTACTAACTATATCTAAATTCTTACATCTATCTATATATACCTACCTATCTGTGCATCTTTATCTCATTTATTGTAAATTTTAAATGTTCAGAAGAGTCATTATTTAAAGGGCAATTATTTAAATCCCAAAAGTAAAGGCAAGCTTCCATGGGAGAAATTTTATCAGAGATTGATGCATAGGTCAGCAGAATCAAGAGAAAAGACATTCCCTCCACCCCCCGGTAAACATTTTTAGGCATTTCTTTAAGCTAAAAGACTGTTTGACCATATATGACAAAAGTAGACATTTTCTCTTTTCAAAATAAATACTTGCAGTGTAGAAAGTCAAACTCCACATACACACATTTGTCAAACTCTTAAAAAAAAGAGTTAACATACAGTTGTATATGAGTTTCAGGTGTACAATAGAGTGATTCAATAATTCTATACATATTCAGTGCTCATCACAAGTGGACTCCATAAAATTTTTTTAATGTTTATTTATTATTTTGAGATTGAGAGACAGAGACAGAGACAGAGACAGAGACATAGTGAGAGCAGGGAAGGAGCAGAGAGAGAGGGAGACACAGAATCCGAAGCAGCTTCCAGGCTCTGAGCTATCAACACAGAAAGAAGTACAAAGCCCATAGACTGCAAGATCATGACCTGAACCAAAGTTGGCCATTTAACCCACCGAGCCACCCAGGCACGCCTCAAGTGCACTTCTTAATCTCCATCACCTCTTTCACCCATCTCCCCCTTCCCCCGCCCACTTCCCCTCTGACAACCACCAGTTTGTTTTCTAAAGTCCATTTTTTGATTTGTCTTTTTTTCTTTCTTCATTCCATTTCGTAAATTCTGCATAAGAGTGAAATCATATGGTATTTGTCATTCTCTGATTGACTTATCTCACTCAGCATTATACATTCTAGGTTCATCCATGTTGTTGCAAATGGTAAGATTTCATCTTTTTAATGGCTGGGTAGTATTCCATTGCATATATACATTTACCACTTCTCCCTTATCATTCATCTATCAATGTACACTTGGATTGTCCACAATCTGGCTATTGTAAATAATGCTGAAACAACAACAACAACAACAACAACATAGGGGCACATATACATCAATTTGAATTAGTGTTTTTGTATTCTTTGGGTAAATACCCAGTAGTGAAATTATTGGATCATATGGTAATTCTATTTTTATTTTTTTTAGGAAACTATATTCACATTTGTCAAATTCTTTATGGAAAATGCTGTAGTGTAAGTATTTGATTCCTTATCTTTATATCCTAACAAATAGCTATTGTTTAGTTTCTTTATACCCAGCATTTTATAGAGGTTGATCCAAAATAAATAATTTCACAGGAAAACTGCTTAAAGATAATTTTAAAGATGCTTAGTGAGGTAGGATTTAGGGAAAAAGAAAACCCCAAACTCCATTAATTTGAAGGTTTTTTTAGAAATAGGTATGTGGGGCTATTTACTATGTATTTGAGAATTTTTTTTTATGAACAGTTATAAGTTTACAACAAAATGAAGAGAAAGATATGGAGATTTTCCATATACCCCTACCCCCACATATGCTTAATCTCAACCATTATCATCATCACTTATCAGAATGGTACTTTTTTTTTTCTTCAAAGGATGAACACATACTGAACAGATTATGATAATCTAAAGTCCATAGTTTATCGCAGGTCTCACTCTTGCTGTCACACATTCTATGGGTTTGTACAAAAGTATAATCTACATATCTATCATTATAATATCAGACAGAGTATTTTCACTGCCCTAAAAATACTCTGTGATATGATTACTCATCTCATTCCAAACCCTCATAACCACTAATCTTTTTATTGTCTCCATAATTTAGCTTGTTTGATAAAATCTTTTAGGATTGGCTTCTTTCACTTAGTAATACACATTGATGTTCCTCCATGTCTTTTCATGAATTGATAGCCCATATTTTTTAATGTTGAATAATGTTCCATTGTCTGTCTTCCAAAATGGCTGCAGGATTTTGAATTCCTACCAGTGCTGCCTGAAAGTTCTCCAGTGCTCCACATTCTGGGCAGAATTTGGGGTTGTCAGTGTTCTGCATTTGGCCATTCTAGTAGGGATACAGTGCTATCTCATTGTTAATTTATGTTGTTAATTTACATTTCCCTTATGGCATGTGATGTTGAACATCTTTTCATATGCTTATTTGCCATCTAGACTATCTTTGTTGGTGAGGTATCTGTTAAGACTTTGGCCTGTATTTTAATTGAGTTTTTTGCTTTCCTATTGTTGAGTTTTAAGAATAGTTTGCTTACTTTGGATAATATTCCTGTATCATATTTTTTTTGCAAATATTTCTCCCAGTCTATAGCTTGTCTTCTTATTCTCTTAATGTTGTATTTCACAAAGCAAAAATATTAAATTTTAATAAAGTTGACTTTATTCTTTCTTTCATGGAGCATCTCTTGGATTATGTGTCTAAAAGGCTTCAGTTGCCCAAGGTCATTTGGGTTTTATCCTATGTTATCTTCTATAAGTTTCATAATTTTTGTGTTTTACACTTAGGTCTATGATCCATATTGAGTTAACCTGTATGAGGTGTATAAAGTCTATATTTAGTGTGTTTTCTGTTTTGTTTTGTTTCTGCATGTGGATTTCCAGTTGTTGCAACATCATTTGTTGAAAAAACTATCTTTGCTCCATTGTATTCCCTTTGCTTCTTAGTCAAAGACCAATTGACTATATTTATGGACACCTATTTCTGGGCTCTCTATTCTATTCTGTTGATCTATTTGTCTTTTCTATCACCAATACCACACTGTCTTGATTACTGTAGCTTCAGGCTTTGTTGATGAATATTCTTTAAAGAAAAGAGCATTCTTCACATCATGAATGTTCAATCTTTCTCAAGTTTACTTATGGAAATTCTAGTAAGTTTCTCTACAAATATGTGGGATGTTTTTTCTCACTTTGTGTCTTATAACTAACCACTCTCTTCTTGAATTTGTATGTGTTAACTATATGGAGAAAGTGAATAAGAAAAATAAGGCTTGAAACAAGGAAAAACAAAGCAAACACACAACATCCCAATATATGAAAACTCTACTTTGAATTCTAGTTTTTAACTACCTTAAAAGGTCTTTTAGATTCTTTTACTTGTATCTCTGATCTATAGGTGACTTCAAGTTTCCACACAAATCAAAGAGGAGCATTAGTATGAGTTTTCTAATCAATGCTGCACATAGTAATTTAGTGTCTGTATCTGATCATGAGGGTCAACTCCAACTTCTCCATGTACTCTTCCCCAAACAGCCACATTTAACCTTCAAAATCACAGAACTTCAGAGGTAGAAGAGGTTTTATAGTCCTTTTAATTGAAGGTAAATGTAAACAAATCTAATAATTAGTATTAGCTGGGAGAAATCTAATTTCCTCCAAAATACAGAGACCTGAGTCCCAGATGTAGTGAGTCAGAAGTTCTATGGTTGGGGCCTAGGTTAAAATTACCTACCTATTTAATTACATTACCTATGTAATTTACCCACACACTCCATATCATCCTAATGAATCATTGACAAATTCCTGCCTTTATTCAAACGCTGTATCTATTTTTTTTGTCTCTAAGCAACCCTACAAAGTTAAGAAACTTAACTCAGTATCTTAACTCAGTGTCATAATAGAATAAGTGTCAACCAACATCTCAACATGTAATCTGGAGCCTGAATTTTCACCCTTAGCCACCACGATATTCTACCACATTATTTAAAATTTTTTTAAATGTTTATTTATTTTTGAGACAAAGAGAGAGAAAGAGCATGAATGGGGGAGGATCAGAGAGAGAGGGAGACACAGAATCTAAAGCAGGCTCCAGGCTCTGAGCTGTCAGCACAGAGCCCGATGCAGGGCTCAAACTCACGAACCATGAGATCATGACCTGAGACGAAGTCGGACTTTCAACCGACTGAGCCACCCAGGCACCCCTCTGCCACATTACTTTATGACTTCTCCACAGATGGCATTGAGTAAAGTGAAATTGAAACTCTTGCTTTTTTCTTGAAAAAGCTATCCATAATTTTTTTTGAATACACTTATGCTTTAAGATAAAGAATGTAAGATTTGGAATCAATATTTATCTAAAAATGTACCTTTACCAGTGAGTTTTATATTTTCAAATACATAAACATTGCTGTTCAGTATGCTATCATTTCAAGTTGAAGAATCATCTTTAGCATTTCTTATAAGGCATAAATGGTGGTAATAAGCTTTCATTTGTCTGAGTAAGTATTTCTCCTTTATTTTTTGAAGGACAGTTTTTCAAGGTATAGTAATCCTGGTTGGCATTTTTTTTCCCTCTCAGCACAATGAATATATCATCCCATTCCCATCTGACCTATTGGGAGGAAGGGTAAATGTGGTGTTTCTGTTTAGTGGGCATAAAGTTTCAGTTATGAAAGATGAATAAGTTCTAGAGATCTGCTGTACAACATTGTGCTTCTAGTTAATAACACTTTATTACAGACTTAAATTTTAAGAGGATAGATCTCACCTTAAGTGTTTTTCCATAACAAAATAAGATTTGAAAAATTCTCATGTATATCATGCAAACTACTGAATAACACCTGCACAAACCAAAATAAGAAAGCCTCTCAGAACTGAAGTTGTATCTAGAACACATATTCAAATTTTAACCTAACTGCTAAGCCATACATGTACAAACAGACAAAAAACTAATATAGCAAAGCTTCTGAACTGAATTGGGATCTAAACAATGGAAGCTGCGGCAGAACTTACTTGATATTGCATTGATGGTCTGTTAAAACATCATCATTTAGCAAAAGGTTATAAAAGAGTTCATGAACTATAGATTGAAACTTTCATACTATCTAGCAATAATCCAAACTTAATTACCATACTAAGAACAAGGAAGGCATGACATAATCTCAAAAGAAAAGATTTAAAACAAAAACAAAAACAAATATCATCCTTGAGATGATCCAAATGTTGAAATTATGAGCCTAAGACTTTTGGACAGCTACTATAATTATATCTAAGAACAAAAGGAAGAAAGATATAAAATGAATTAAATAATAGAAAACTTCAGCAGAGAAATAAATATAAGGAAGACCAAAATATAAACATCAGAATTACATTTTTCAAAAGCTATATATGGGATCCATAGCAAAATGAAAATAACAAGGAAAGAAAATCAGGGAACTTGAGGAAAGATTAATGAAAGTGATATAATATGAAGAATAGAAAAAAGTAAACAAATTAAAAAAATAAAAAATGAAGAACCAATGCAGAAAAAAATGCATTATACACAGTGAAGTGATAATTCAAAGGATATGATTTTTTATCAAAAATCGTAGAGAAAAAATAATAATGTGTATCAACATGTTTAAAGAGTGGACAAAGAGAGAAAAAAAATTAAAACTCTATCAGTGAAGAAGTCTATTTTGAGCAAAAATATCCATCAGGAATGAAAGTATAATCCATTTAAGAGAGTAATTAATACAAATTGTCACCATCATACCTTCTCTACAAAAAATTAAGGAATTTCTACAAACTGGAAGAAAATAATACCACCTGAAGGAAACTTGAATTTTCAGAAATGAAAGAATAATATCTGAAGTTGTGTTATTTGGGTAAATGCAAAAGATTTTTTTTCCTCTTAAGCTATTTAAAATATAGATGACCACTTTTCTTTAAATATAATTTACTGCCAAGTTGGCTAACATACAGTGTATACAGTGTGCTCTTGGTTTGGGTTTTTTTAAGCAAATGTTATAACATTGGCTTTAATTTAGATTTAGTGAAATAATATTAAGTGTAAGCAAACCATTAAAGTTTAGATTTATAAATAATACTACCTATCATAAGTAAAAATACAAAGAAATATGGGAAAAATAGATGTATTAAAATAGTATAAGACTTCTGGGGAAGATTGCAGAGTAGGAGAATCCTAAGCTCACTTCACTCCATGGTACAAAATAACACTCACATCTGTGTAAATAACTGAGAAAATGACCCCAAGACTGGCAGAACAGACTCTCCACAACTAAATATAGAGAAGAGGTCACATAGAAGGGAGTAGGAAGGGTTGGACATATAGTAAGGAGCTAAATGGACCTGAGGGACTGTCCACAAGAGGGAGGAATGTCCAGGCACTGAGAGGGGAGAGAAATAGACTCTCACACCGGGCACCCTAGGCATGAGAAACTTGCATGGGGAAGATGAATCCCCCTAACATTTGGCTTTGAAAACCAGAGTGGAATAATTTTACAAGTTCTTACAATAATCATGGTTTAACACCTGGCACTTTAAAAATCAGCAGGCTTGGCTCTGAGAAAGCTGAGAGATCAAGAGAAAATTGAGTCCTACACTTAAAGACACAGCAAGGCAAACAGCCCCTCAGAGATACAGTATAGAAGCAGCACTTTGAAAAAGGCCTAGGGTACACCAGAGGAAGATTTGTTTACTAATCTCAGACTGTGCTGGAAGGCTAGGGATTACTGGGAGACTTCTCCAGGAACAATGGGGTTGACAGGTGTCATTTCTGTCCCTGGACCCCCAGCCTAGACACAGAGACAACTGTGGGAACCAGTGCAATGCCCACACTCTCCACCTAATTTTCTAACAGTGCACCTTGACCCATGTGATTCTATGGATGAATCCCCTCCAATCCAACAAGCCTCCACAGGAATTTTAGAAGACTGCAGGTCCCCTCCCACAGCAATCACTTGTGAACTTTGCTAATACTGAGTTCTGCACCCATACATTTTCCTTCAGACCTGCCACCTCCAATACACCCTTGGCCAGAGCCCCTCCAAAACAGCATCACAAGCCTGGCAGTATGCATACAGTCCACACAGGGGCCAATACTATTCCAAAGTGATTCTTGTCCTGGGACGAGAAGAAGGTAATCACACACACACATCAATATGACTGGCCCCAGTAGTGGGCTGGAGGCTGAGATCTGGTCTAACTGCAAGCCCAGCCCACCAATGAAAGCTTCTCAAGGGACAACACAAGGACAGTACCCTGCCATGTGGCACTACTACGTCTCTGCCAAATGCTTATTCTGATTCAATCAGGCCCAAAGCACCCCCCCAACTGGCCCATTAACAACACAGGGACCAAACCCTGCCCACAACAGGCAAAGAGAGCCATTGCAGATGACTGAAGACAAATATGGCTCAGTCAGAAGAGTAAGGTGTATATGTAACATATGTAGGAGACACTTCTGAAGCAACAGAAGTGCTCTGTTCTGGCGAAGAGAGGACATTGCACTGCAGGACACTATAGGACCTTCTCTTCATAAGTCACTACTTTCAAGAGTAGGAGACCCAGCTGACTTTTCTAACACATAGAAACAGACATGGAGAGTTAGATGAAATGAGGAGACAGGATTATGTACCAAATGAAAAACAGGACAAAATCACACCAAGAGACCTGAGCAAAATGGATATAAGTAATATGCCTGATAGAGCACTTAAAATAAGGGTAATAAAAATACTGGACTTGAGAAAAGAATGAAGGATCTCAGTGTGACCCTTAAGAGACTGAAAACATAAAGAAGAACCAATTAAAGATGAAGAACTCAATAACTGAAATTAAGAATATACTACAGAGAATAAAGTAGCAATGGGAAGAAGAAGAATAGATCAGTGAACTGGAGGACAAAATAATGGAAAGAAAGAAAGCTGAACAGGAGAGAGAAAAAATATTAAAAAATAAAAATAGATTTAGGGCACTCAGCAATACCACCAAGAATAATAACAATCAATACTTTCTTCTCAAGTGCATATGGAACATTCTCCAAGATAGATCACATACTGGGTCACAAAACAGCCCTTAATAAATATAAAAGAATTGAGATAATACCATGCACACTTTCAGATCACAATTCTATGAAACTTGAAATCAACCACAAGAAAAGTCTTGAAAACCTCCAAAAGCAGAGATTAAATAACATCCTACTAAAGAATGAATGGGTCAAACAGGCAATTAGAGAAGAAATTTTTAAAAATATGGAAACAAATGAAAATGAAAGTACAACAATCCAAATGCTTTGGGATGCAGTGAAGGCAGTCCTGAGAGGAAAATACATTGCAATCCAGGCCTATCTCAAGAAACAAGAAAAATCCCAAATACAAAATCTAACTGCACACCTAAAGGAAATAGAAGCAGAACAGCAAAGACACCCCAAACCAAGCAGAAGAGACATATTAAATACCAGAGTAGAAATAAACAATATAGAAAAAAAAACACAAAACAATAGAACAGATCAATGAAACCAAGAGTTGTTTTTTTGAAAAAAAATACACAAAATTGATAAACCTCTAGCTAGGCTTCTCAAAAAGAAAAGAGAGAGAACCCAAATAGTAAAATCAGGAATTAAAATGGAATTATTACAGAAATACAAAACAATACAGAAATACAAAAAATTATCAGGGAATACTATGAAAAATTATATGCCAACAAAATGGACAACCTGGAAGAAATGGACAGATTCCTAAACTCCCACACACTTCCAAAACTCAAACGGGAAGAATAGTCAATTTAGACAGACCCATAAGTAGTAAAGAAATTGAATCAATTATCAAAAATCTCCCAATAATAAGAGTTCTGGACCAGATGGCTTCCCTGAGGAATTCTACCAGACACTTAAAGCAGAGATAATACCTATCCTTCTCAAGCTTTTCCAAAAAATAGAAAGGGAAGGAAAACTTCCAGAGTAATTCTATGAAGCCAGCATTACTTTGATTCCCAAACCAGACAGAGGCCCCCTCCAAAAAAAGAGACAACTACAGGCCAATATCCCTGATGAATATGGATGCAAAAATTCTCAAGAAGATACTAGAAAATTGAACTCAACAGCATATAAAAAGAATTATTCACCATTCATTCCTGGGCTGCAGGGCTGGTTCAATATTTGCAAATCAATCAATGTGATACATCACATTAAAAAAAGAAAAGATAAGAACCATATGATCCGGTCAATAGATGCAGAAAAAGCATTTGACAAAATACAGCATCCTTTCTTAATAAAAACCCTCGAGAAAGTCAGGATAGAAGGAACATACTTAAACGTCATAAAAACCATTTATGAAAAGCCCACAGCTAATATCATCCTAAATGGGGAAAAACTGAGAGCTTTTTCCCTGAGATGAGGAACATGACAGGGATGTCCACTCTCACTGCTGTTGTTTAACATGGTGTTGGAAGTCCTAGCATCAGCGATCACACAACAAAAGGAAATCAAAAGCATCAAAATTGGCAAATATGAAGTCAAACTTTCACTATTCGCAGACGACGTGATACTCTACATGGAAAACCCGACAGACTCCACCAAAAGTCTGCTAGAACTGATACATAAATTAAGCAAAGTTGCAGGGTACAAAATCAATGTACAGAAATTGGTTGCATTTTTATACACCAAAATGAAGCAAGAGAAAGAGAAATAAAGAATCTGATCCTATTCACAATTGCACCAAGAATCATAAAATACCTAGGAATAAACCTAACCAAAGATGTAAAAGATCTGTATGCTGAAAACTATAGAAAGCTTATAAAGGAAATTGAAGAAGATACAAAGAAGTGGAAAAACATTCCATGCTCATGGATTGGAAGAATAAATATTGTTAAAATGTCAATACTACCCAAAGCAGTCTACACATTCAATGCAATCCCACCAGCATTCTTAAAGCTAGAACAAGCCATCCTAAGATTTGTATGGAACCACAAAATACCCCAAATAGCCAAAGTAATATTGAAGAAGAAAACCAAAGTGGGAGGCATCACAATCCCAGACTTTAGCCTCTACTACAAAGCTGTCATCATCAAGACAGTATGGTATTGGCACAAAAACAGACACATAGACCAATGGAATAGAATAGAGACCCCAGAATTTGACCCACAAATATATGGCCAATTAATCTTTGACAAAGCAGGAAAGAACATCCAATGGAAAAAAGACAGTCTCTTTAACAAATGGTGCTGGGAGAACTGGACAGCAATATGCAGAAGAATGAAACTAGATCACTTTCTTATACCATTCACAAAAATAAACTCAAAATGGATGAAGGACCTGAATATGAGACAGGAAACCATCAAAACCCTAGAGGAGAAAGCAGGAAAAAAACCTCTGTGACCTCAGCTGCAGCAATTTCTTACTTGACATATCTCCAAATGCAAGGGAATTAAAACCCAAATGAACTATTGGGACCTCATCAAGATAAAAAAAGCTTCTGCACTGCTAAGGAAACACGTAACAAAACTAAAAGGTAACTGATGGAATGGGAAAAGATGTTTGCAAATGATATATCAGATAAAAGGCTAGTATCCAAAATCTATAAAGAACTCACCAAACTCCACACCCAAATAAACAAATAATCCAGTGAAGAAATCGGCAGAAGACATGAATAGACACTTTTCTAAAGAAGACATACAAATAGCCAACAGACATATGAAAAGTTTCTCATCATCACTTATCATCAGGGAAATGCAAATTAACACCACAATGAGGTATGACCTCACACCTGTCAGAATGTCTAAAATCAACAACAGAAGCAACAACAGGTGTTGGCGAGAATGCGGAAAAGGGGGAAGCCTCCTTCACTGTTTGTAGGAACATAAACTGATGCAGCCACTGTGGAAAACAAATATGGAATTTCCTCAAAATTTAAAAATGTAACTACTTTACCATCCAGCAATCTCCCTACTGGCTATTTACACAAAGAATACAAATTCAAAGAGATACGTGCACCCCTATGTTTATAGCAGCATTATTTATAATAGCCAAGATATGAGCAGCCTGAGTGTCCATCGATTGATGAATGGATAAAGAAGAGGTGGTATAAGTATTCAATGGAATATTACTCAGCCATACAAAGAATGAAATCTTGCCGCTCATAAGAACATGGATGGACCGGGGCGCCTGGGTGGCTCAGTCGGTTGAGCACCAACTTCGGCTCAGGTCACGATCTCGCGGTCCGTGAGTTCGAGCCCTGCATCAGGCCCCTGTGCTGACAGCTCAGAGCCCGGAGCCTGTTTCAGATTCTGTGTCTCCCTCTCTCTGACCCTCCCCCGTTCATGCTCTGTCTCTCTCTGTCTCAAAAATAAATAAACGTTAAAAAAAAAAAAATTAAAAAAAAAAAAGAACATGGATGGACCTAGAGAATATAATGCTAAGTGAAATAAGTCAGTCAGAGAAAGACAAATGCCATATTATTTCATTCATATGTGGAATTTAAGAAACAAAACGAACAAAGAAAAAAAAAGAGAGAAACCAAAAAAATGGACTCTTAACTATGGTTAGCAGTTACCAGAGGGGAGAGGGGTGGGGGGGGATGGGTGCAACAGGTGAAGGGGATTAAAAGTACACTTATCATGATGAGCACTGAGTAATGTATAGAATTGCTGAATCACTATCTTACACCTGAAACTAATATAACACTGTATGTTAACTGTACCGGAATTAAAAGTTTTAAAAATATCAACATATATACATACATACATACATACATAAAATAATATAGTAAAAATATTCAAAAATACAGAAGACAACAGGAAAGGGATTAGAAAGATAAAACAACCAAAATAAGAGGGGCAATCAGAAAATAATTAATGAAATCATCTACTTAAATGTAACGATATTAGTAATTATGTTAAATATTAATATTCTACAACATTCCAATTAAAAGGCAGAGATGGACATTAGATCAAAGTATACAAGGCACTTACCTACATGCTATCCAGAAGATACACATATAAATATGAAATACAGATAGTTTTAAAATTAAAGAGGGAAAACTGTACCATGCAAACAGTCTGCATAAACAGGCTGAAGTGGCTTTACTAACAACAGATATATAGACTTCAAGATGAATAGTATTACCCGAGATTTAAAAGAACATTTCACAATTAAAAAGGACAACAGTCATCCTAAAGATACAACAACATATGCATGTGCTTTATAAGAAATCTAAAAACAAACAAATGAAACATACAAAATGCATAAAGCTAAAAAATAAAGGAATTAAAGAAATAAAGAAATAATTCCCAATTATATCTGAAAATTTTAAGCCTTCTCTCAGCAATTGGCAGACATCAGAAAAAACTTCAGTGGAGACAAAGGATTTGAAAAACCAACTTGATTCAATTCTCATTCATAGAACTGTATTTCCAACTACAGAGTACAACACTTTTTTAAGTGTGCAAAATACTTTGATTCCAAAAGAGTTTTCTAGACTACAAAACAAACTTCAGTATATTTAAAAGGATGGTAATCATGTTATTCTGAATGGTTTTAATAAAATTAATAATAATACATCCAGGAAAATCCCATGTGTATAAAAGTTAAGCAATATTTTATAGATAAAATCAAAAATATTTTAAATGATATTATCAAACAATAATATCTATTAAGTTTCTTAGGATCCACGTAAGAGTGAAAACATATGGTATCTGTCTTTCTCTGTATGACTTGTTTCACTTAGCGTTAACACTCTCCAGTTCCATCCATGTTGCTACAAAAGGCCATATTTCATTCTTTCTCATTGCCAAGCAGTATTCCATTGTACATATAAACCACAAATTCTTTATCCATTCATCAGGTGATGGACACCTAGGCTTTTTCCATAATTTGGCTATTGTTGAAAGTGCTGCTATAAACATTGGGGTACAAGGGCCCCTATGCATCAGCACTCCTGTATCCCATTATTACCTGTTTGAAAGTATACATTATATATCTCATATAACACCAAATCTGTGGAGAGCAAATAACGTTAGTTTGGAAAAAAATCTGAAGACCCTAGCTTTTTTCACTAAAAAAATAAAATAAAATAAACAATAATTTCCAAATAATCAGTGAAATATAAAATCTCAAATAATATTAGAAAATACTTGGAGATGGGAGGGAAAATGCAAATTACCCCTAGGCGCTATATATATATGTGTGTGTATATATATATATATATATACACACACATATATATATATATACATATATATACACACACATATATATATACACATATAATATTATATATTAATATATAAAAATATAAATATAATTTTTGATCATTCATTCTCCTTGAAATGATTTTGGAAGCACTCACTAAAAACCCAAATCCCATGAGAATATGACAAAATCCTAGGGAAGTTTTTAGATCTCCAATTGGTGGTGGTTGAATCAGCTTTTTCTGGATCATGACAGTCAGGGATATCCTCCTGGGACCACTGGATTCAACAAAAAGGAGAAACAATCCCAGTTTTATCAAAGCTTCCTCATACTACATTTAAAATGAGTTCACATATGATGCTCTGATACAAGTGGAAGGGAGATAGATACATGAGGTAAGGGGTCTCTACCTCATGCAGGAAAGACGGTTCTACAATAAATTAACAATAAACAATAATAGAATGCTTAATAATAATTTTAAGCATTAACATGTATTGTTCCTTTATACACACATAACACTTTTGGTTTTGTAGCTATGATTAACCCCATTTTACAGGTGAACAAGCTGAGTTAAGAGAAGAATCATGTGATCATAGAGTAAGTAGGTGAATTGGGACTTAAAATCATATCGAGATGAATAAAAAAATGGAGTATATATAAAAAATAGAATATTATTAGCCATAAGAAAGAAGCAAACCTTGCCATTTGTGACAACTTGGACGTGCCTGGAAGATATCATGCTAAATGAAGTAAGCCAAACATAGAAAGGTTAAGTAATATATGACTTCACTTATATGTGGAAATTAAAAAAGCTTAATTCACAGAAGCAGAGTAGAATGATGGTTACTAGGGGTTTGGGTGGGCGGGGAGAGAATGAGGAAATGTTGGTCAAAGGGTGCAAACTTTTAGTTGTAGGATATATAAGTTCTAGGGGTCTAATGTACGTGGTAACTATACATGGTGACTATAGTTAATAATCCACCATTATAGATATGAAATTTGCTAAGAGAGTAGATACTAAGTGTTCTCACCAAACACATGAAATATTATCTGTGTGAAGTAATGGATGTATTAATTAGTTTGATTATGGTAATCATTCCACAATTTATACATATATCAAAACATCATATTGTATACTTTGAATATATGCAATTTTTATTTGTCAATTATATTTCAATAAAGCTAGGAAAAAATCTTAAGAAGTTTGATTTGAAGTTCTGGGAAGTAATCACTGTGCTCTCAGAACCCCTCGCCTACAGTACACAATACATAAGGAAGGGAGACAGCATTTGCAGAAAAACAATGAAGAGGGGAAAATGACAATGGTGAACTGAAAAAGCCACTCAATGCCTAATTTTTCCTGCCAGAATCCAAGAGTATCTGCCAAAGACTAAAGCAGGTATGAAAATGATGGTAGAACCCTTTGAATAGTTTTTATCTCCCAGAATTATCCTGATTCCCTGGCACAAGCTTACCAGAGCCCCTCCTCCAAAACCATAGCTGCCCTCTTAGAAAAACAAGGAAATATATTTATAATTTGCATTCTGAATGAAGGAAAATTGACAAGTGATATTTTAAAATTCCATTTATTTATATTTTCCATCTCTGAGAGCAGAGACTGTATTTCGTAACACTATAGTAATTAATACATGATGTGTAATGTCTTATTTTATTTAATGTATAGTTATTATCCTGCCAAAGATGCAATAAAAGAAAATTAAAATGGCCAGGAAGGCATAATATATGGCATTTTCTCCCCCTGAATCATGCTTTTAAATAACATTCAGTCAGTGCAGTGTCATCCAGGCCATTTGGGGATTACAAATTGTATTATTAATAAATTGTTTGCCTGAGATGAATTGAACTAGCAGAAGCAATGCAAGTTAGATGTATCTTTCAAAGACTGTGAAGAAACTAATGCATATGGAAGGATAAGGTTCCCATCTGATGACAAATTAACCCACGTTAACATGGTGGGTGACAAGGATTGGGAAAAGATCTCCCTCCTGTCCACTTCCTTTCTTCCCAAACCTTTGTAAATACAAACAGTGTTCTTCAAGGTGCACTTCCTGAAAATTGTACCTAACGACAATTCCTTCCGCTAGATAGGAACCAGCGGTTATAAGCTTCTGCCTCTACCAGCATCCAGAAGGATCATGGTCTCAAAGAATCTTCTGATGGTCAATTAGGTCTTTGAAACTATCAACAACACTTGCTTCTAAATATTTCCTTGTAAGTATCCTGAAAATCTGAGTAAGGTCCAGATGTTTTTCTCCATGTAATTTCATGTTTTCTTGTGGGAAAAGACAGAATAAACAAAAACAGGATAATATATGAAGAAACAAAAGATACAGGACCATGATTTTTTTTTTCAATATTAGCTAAGATGAAGAGAAGCATCATGAAAGATTTCGGAAAAAAGCTACAGAAGCATGTGCTACGGAGCGGGGGTTGGGGGAGAGGGAGGCGAGAGAGAGAGAGAGAGAGAGAGAGAGAGAGAGAGAGAGAGAGAGAGAGAGACTTCCAGATGATATATGAAAGGCAGAGGGAAAGCTAGTGAGCTGGAAGCAGGCGCAGGAGGGATATAGAGACTGCATGAATGTGAAAGCAGCTTGACCATGCTTGGGGCTGTTTTGTGGACCTTTTCAAGGTAGAGTATAAATATGGAGGAGAGTATATAGCATAAGTTTACAGCCCAAGAGATTTTAGAAAGTGAACCATCCCATATAACCAGCACTGAACTCAGTAAATTAAATGCTATCAAGTCCTTCAAAAGTCCCACTCTTTCTCTGTAACAGTCTATTCCACCAAGAATAACTATTACCATAATGTGTAAGGGCATAGGTTGGTTTTGCGTTTTTGTCCTTTATCTCTCAATGTGGCTTTTGTGAACCTCTACTCATATGGTAGTTAGCTATCAATTTGTATTATATAGTATTTTATTTGGCAAATGCACCACGGTATATTTATCTACTCCACTGATGGGAATTTGGGTAATTTCTTATCCATGGGTAATAGAAATTGTGCTTCTGTGAATATTGTAATGCAGGTATTTTGGTAAGCACATGTATGTGTTTCTCTGGCTAAAATTAAGAGTAGAAAGGTTATCTCTTGGGGAACCTGGGTGGTTCAGTTGGTTAAGCATCCAGCTTTGGCTCAGGTCATACTCTCCTGGTTGTGAGTTCAAGCCCCACATCAGGCTCTGGGCTGACTGCACAGACTGCTTGGGATTCTCTGTCTCCTTATCTGTGCCCCCCCCCCTGCTCACATGTGCATGTGTGCACTCTCTGTCTCTAAATAAATAAATAAATAAATAAATAAATAGGCTATCTCAGTGTCGGTGTATGAAATGTGTTGTCTACATTAGATACTTCCAAATAGAGAAAGGGCTGCACTCCTAACAGAGTGTATGAGCATTCTATATGTCCCACATTATTGCTGGCACTTTGATAGTCATCTTTTATAGCTTAGCAATTTCTACAGGTGCAGAGTAGGCTGGTTATAATTTTAATTTTCTTTTTTTCTGATGAATTAAGAAATCATGAATTTTTTTTAGATTTTTATTCATTACTCAGGAATATTCTTGTATAAAGTGTCTGTTTTAGGTGGTTCTTCATTTTTCGATTGGATTGTTTATTTTTAATATAGTCTTCTGGCTTATAGCTATTGTCTGTAGGTTTAGAATACAAATCATCAGTCAGATATATGCATCTAAAAACACCATTTTCAAACTGGGGATTGCCATCTTGTTCTCTTATTGGCATCCTTTAATAAAAAAAAGTTATTAATTTTGTTTCATAATTTATTTCATTTTCTTCTCAGTTTATGTTTTTGTTGCCCTTTTAGGAAATATTTTAGGAAATACTAAGTTCAACATAGCAAAAATGTTATTTCTATTTATTTATTTATAAAGCTAATTATATTTTTTAAACCATTATTCAGATGTGAAGTCAATCTGCAATATATAAAATATTCATATATTTTTCAATAT
This sequence comes from Panthera pardus, assembly GCF_024362965.1. NCBI lineage: Eukaryota > Metazoa > Chordata > Mammalia > Carnivora > Felidae > Panthera > Panthera pardus. The sequence goes on along the minus strand of NW_026526788.1, from coordinate 65,029,099 downwards.
GTAACTTAAATAGATTAAGATCCAGCACTGTTTTTTTTATTTTATTGAATAATGAAAAGATGAAAATTACATGATTTGGATTATGTCACTATATTTAATTCATGATGCCTTTGAGAAGAAAAAAATTACTTTTATATTTTGACTTTTTCAACCTATGAAAATGATCCATCTAGGACTTTAATAATGTATCTTAATAGAATTTTGTAGTTTTCAGTTCAGTAGTCTTGCACACATTTCTTTTAATTTTATTCTTAGACACTTGCTTGCTTTTGATGCTAATTGTTAGTAGCAATTTTTTTTTTAAATTGCAGTTTGCATTTATTTTAATGTAACATCGAATTCCAATATTTGGGGTATATTGATCTTATAGGTAACACACTTGTCAAGGGCATATTAATTTCATATTTCTATAATTGTTTTTATGTGCTAGGTAAACTAGTCATCTACAAATAATGACAGCTTTATATTTTTCTTTAAATTCTAGATGCCTTTGAATTTTTTTTCCTTACCTTCCTGTGATGGCTTGGCTATCTAGTACAAGACTTAATGGAGGATGATGTTAGTAGGCATTGGTTCTCTCATTTACCATCCCGAAGGAATACTTGAGTATTAAGTGTTTCTCCAATGAATTCAATATTGACTACAGGCATTTTAAATATTTTTTTTCCTTAATTCCCTAATTTAAGAATCCTGGATAACCTATTGAAGCTACTGATGAAAAACAATTTTACTTTCAAACCAAGTTATTCTTGGCGTCTTTATTTTCCTAGGTTTTTTTTTTTTGTTTGTTTGGTTTTTTTTACTGAGCATGTTTGGTGGTTTGGCTTTGTTTTTTGCTTGTTTTGCTTTCTATCTCATCTCTCTATATCCATACCTCATTTTAAGGAGCTCAAAGAAACCAGTTGGCACTTTGGAAATCTGGCCACAAATTTTCTTTTCCAGGTCCAAGAGTAATTAGATAGATATTCTCTTTTCCCACGTAACTACAGATGATAGTTTTGCTAAACATTCTGCAACTACATGAACAAGTCTAGTGGTTCATAGGAGCAATGATCTGGCCTTTTTACTTAGGAAACATTGAATGTGTAGGATATTCCTAATACATGGTTTATGATTTGACCAGTTGAGCCAAATAAAAAAGCGTAAGGAACTGCTGCTTTAGGTGGAAGAGACGGCATAATTTTCAGAAAGTTGTGTCCGTTTTAATTCCCAAGGCCTTAGAGTCCAAGTAGAGCCACATTCTCCTTTTAAGTTATTTCGGCTAGGAATGGCCCCACTTTCAAACTAGCCATATAAGCTACTTTTCATTTTAGTCACTAAGGCTTGGTGAGTTGACTTTGTGTTGTCTCCGTAGTGCAATGCAATATTCAATATTTTTGCTATTGAAAAAGAACTTGTTAACTTAGCAAGAAAATCAGGAAAAATAGGCAAAGATCATGTTTGTGTTCTGTTGTTTTTTTTTTTTCCTCTGTATTACATAGAATAAAGACATTTAAATGCATCAACGCTGTTTTTACGGGAAAATTCATGATGGCATTTTCTATAAAGTCATGCTTTCAGTCATGCCTTCACATATTCAGATTCCCCATTGCACCATTTTGTATGGGTATATAGAGTAAGCACTATGATATATATCTATATCTGCATTTTTGGAAGTATCTAACATTTGCAAGTATTTTATAATAGCTTTCATTAAAGGAATAATCTAGCTGAGAAGTCACAGAATAAATATATGAAAAAATTAAACATCATTACAAGAGATACATAAATATTCAATATAGCAATGCAAAAGGATCATAAGATAGTTCATGCCTAACAAGTTTTTATAGAATCAAACTGAATAGAATCATTATGGTGGTAAAGGAAATAGAATGTTTACTTCATTTTCTTCAGATCTTTCAAACTAATGGGGAATGTAACCACAAACAGTTCTTCTAAAATATTCTAGAATATTTATAAAGAAAATTGAAAACCCATAGGAAGGCATGAAGCAGGTTGTGGAAAGTGTCAGGTAACCTGCTGTTTATCCAGATAATTGCAATTGTATAATTCATCCACAAAAAGTGGGTGTTATGGTGAACTCGTAATGAGGTCATGAGATGTGTTAGGGTTTGGCTCACAGGCAGTGAAAGATTTAGGAGTCAATTCCAGCCCACAACAGCCAGAGGTATGTTTTAAATGACTCTACCTCTATCCTAAATAGTCATACCTTCTCGTGGGGCATCAGGAAAAGCCTCTCTCCTCTGTCATCTTCCCTTGACTTAAAACTGATAGATTTAATTTTTTTTTTTTTTGTTTTTTGCTGTCAGATTCCTTCTCAGATTTTATTGTGTGTCAGCTCTTCTTTATGGGGAGCTTTTTGAGATAGAAAAAAAATCTGCAATTCTATTTTTTGGTGATGGCTAAGGAAAAAAAAAAAAAGTAATTGATCTGTGTGTTCTGCTTCGCGGCTCATTTTAAATGTCTCCTATCATCCTGAGTAGTAAATTATCTATTTGTTCTTGTAAAGTCTAATTTTTCTTTTTTTAATGGTTTTATTTATTTCTGAGAGAGAGAGGAGAGAGAGACAAAGCATGGGTGGGGAAGAGGCAGAGAGAGGGAGACACAGAGCCTGAGGCAGGGTTCAGGCTCTGAGCTGTCAGCACAGAACCTGACACGAAGCTCAAACTCACAAACTGTGAGATTATGACCTGAGCCCAAGTCAGACGCTTAACCTAGTGAGTCACCCAGGCAACCCTGAACTCTAATTTTTCTATTTATCTTCCAATATAAGTTAGGGTCAAGGACTGTACCAGGCTTCATGACATGGCTAAGATATTAATCCTAAACTACTTTCTTCCCAGAATTCTATCTTTCATGCTTCTACTCTATCCCACACCCCAATTTTTTTACACTCACAAATTTACGGCTTAGTTGCCTGATTTTCTCCACTTGTGACGACTCCCACTTTGTATTTCCAAGGACATTCAGATGAGTTAGAAAGCTCTGAGGTGGGGAGAAAATATGGGAGCAGAGTCACTGTGGCATTTCTAGATTTCTGCCTGTCCCTCTGAGCCAAGGTGTTATACAAAAGTAAAGCTTGGGAAGGATCCAGGTTTAGTGGGCCCAATATTAACAATTCGAGGAACCCTTTTAAGGTAAAAACTACACAAAGCTATGAATACAAAACTAGGTAAAAATAAAACTAGATATTTCTTTAGAATGAGAAACTAAGAGGCTTGGGATGAGGGTTGTTTTAAGTAAGGGATCCTGAAATATAAGCTACATGATTAGTTTATTCTGAAACCGCTCATCGGGGAGAAAATGTTAGGGCATGGTGTTTGAAGAATTATTAACAAGATCCCTTATCCTTAGCTGAAAAGAAGTCTAATAGATTTGAATTTAAATGTAATGAAATGATCATTTTATTTACTAAAATGAATCAGAGTGAAGTTCCTTTCCTTTGTTCTCTTTCTTTTTTTTTAATTGAGTTATACAAATGACACACAATATCATCTTAGTTTTAGGTGTACAACATAATTCAATATTTGTATGCACTGTGAGGGGAGCCTGGGTGGCTCAATCGGTTAAGCATCTAACTCTTGATTTCAGTTCAGATCCTGATCTCACAGTGGTGAGATCAAGCCTCATGTCAGGCTCTGTGCTGACAGCGTGAAGCCTGCTTGGGATGCTCTCTCTCCCTCTCTCTCTGCCCCTCCCCCACTCACACTCTCTCTCAAAATAAATAAATAAACATTTTTAAATGTGTATTTGTATACGCTGTGAAATGATCACCACAATAAGACCAGTTACCACCCATCTTTAAAAAAGTTACAAAATGTTATTTTTCTAACATTAAGAACTTTTAAGATTTATTTTCTTGGCAACTTTCAAATATATAATACAGTATTATTAACTGTATTACAGTATTACCATACTGTAAATTACATCCCCATGACTTATTTATTTTGTAATTGGGAGCTTGTACCTTTTGACTCCATTCTATTTCACCCACCTTCATTCCCTGCCTCTGGCAACAACCAGTCTGTTCTCTATATCCATAAGTTTGGTTTCTTATGTCACTTAGCAAAATGCCCTCCAGGTCCTTCCATGTCTCTGCAAATGGCAAGATTAAATTCTTTTTTATGGCTCAGTTTTACATATATCATATGGTCTTTATCCATTCATCCACCGATGGATACTTAGGTTGTTTTCATATTTTGGCTAACGTAAATAATACTGCAATGAAAATTGGAGCATATATATATATTTTTGAGTCAGTGTTTTCATTTTCTTCAGATAGATACTCAGAAATGGAACTACTGGATAATGTGGTAGTTCTATTTAAAAAAATTTTAAGGAAACTCTGTACTGTTTTTCATAGTAACTACACCAATTTACATTCCCACCAACAATGTGCAAGGGTTCTCTTTCCTCAACATCCTCGCCAAGGCTGTTTATTTTTTGTGTTTTTTATAATAACCATTCTAACAAGTGTGAAATGATAACACACACTTTTGATTTTCATTTCCCTGATGATTAGTGATGTTGAGCATCCTTTCATGTACCTGCTGGTCATCTATAAATCTTCTTTGGAAAAATGTCTATACAGATCCTCTATCTTTTTAGTCAATTTCTTTTTTTTTTCTATTTAGTTATATGAGTCCTTTATGTATTTTGGATATTAATCTTTTAACAGATATATGATTTGCAAATATTTTGCAAATAAGTAAAGTTCTACAACTTGGAATAAATTGTAAGAATTGAGCTGCAAACTCAAGTACCCTAGTTCTTTCTGCTATGATAGAGATAACATAGATATAGACATAGACATAGACATAGACATAGACATAAACATAGACATAGACATAGACATAGATATAGATATTATCTGGAGAACATATGTAGAAAAGAGGGTATAGAAGAGAATTTTTAAATAGGCCAGATAAAGGAACAAAGGAGGAGCTTAGTACTGCCTTATGGAAAGCCAGAGGAGGGATCCTGTTCACAGAGTTGCCCAAAAGTCTCCTCAGAGTACAGCAAGTCCATGGGGTAAGAGGTGGGGGATTGGGTGGTTCAGTTTCTTTTTTTGAGAACTGGGCAATGTAATCCACACATAACTGCCTCCAGCCCAGGTTTACTCCTCCTATCTTTCTCACTGATGCTTTGAAAGTATCTTGTTCTGAATCCAATTTGCAACTGACCCAAGCCAAGAAGACACTGTATCACAGATTTCATGAGCAGCATAAAGTGTGGAGGGTTGAATGATTCTATAGAAACTATGAGAAGCAGAAATAAAAAGAAAATTCACTTGTGTTTAATGTGAAATCATTTGTTTCCTGTTCCATTATCCCCATTTTTTAGATGGAACAAAACTAATAATGTCTGTGCTTTGCCTCTGGATGTCAGGTCCAGAGAACACACCTCTTGCTTCTAAATCTAGTTCCTCATATAGCCCTTTTCTTTCCCCCAAAGAAATGCACCTCTTACCTGCACTAAGATTTGCACACTGATGGCCACCTGGAGTTTGTGGCCTAAATCTGCAGAGCCTTGTGAGCATCTAAGTTTGAAGAGCCCTATGAGTGTCTAAATCACAAAGACTGAGCTTTCAGTCAGCATTCCACTAGCACAGAAATATCACAGCTGCCTGCTTGACTGTTCTATATGGTCAGCTCTATTGTCTGCAGATCAGGGCAATATCTTCATGAACAGTGAAGTGACCTGGAAACATTAAGCACTAATGAGACTTCTCAATGATGCTATACTTTTCAAATGATTGAACGGGGGAATGGATGATTACATTTCCTTTTCTTTGCACTTAGATGATCAGAATTCATTTTTTTTTTAATTATTTAAAGTTCTCTGTAGGACACCAGCAATTTACATAAGCACTATTAAATGGTGAGTCATCCTGTATTCTCTCTTATAACAGTCTTTTTCTTGACAGCTTGTAACTTAAGCTGTTGTATTTATTTGAGCCTGATAGAAGCAGGAATCATGCAAGGTAACAATGTCAATGCTGCCCAGGAATTGGAATCCAGTTGCAGCAAACAGCATACCAGATTTCAGGGGACAGTGCAGACACTGAATAAACTTTAAGAAGTGGATGTATCTACCGTTGGTGGGAATGCAAACTGGTGCAGCTGCTCTGGAAAACAGTGTGGAGGTTCCTCAAAAAATTAAAAATAGAACTGCCCTATGACCCAGCAATAGCACTGCTAGGAATTTACCCAAGGGATACAGGAGTGCTGATGCATAGGGGCACTCGTACCCCAATGTTTATAGCAGCACTTTCAACAATAGCCAAATTATGGAAAGAGCCTAAATGTCCATCAACTGATGAATGGATAAAGAAATTGTGGTTTCTATACACAATGGAATACTACTTGGCAATGAGAAAGAATTTAATCTGGCTATTTACAGCAACGTGGATGCAACTGGAAGGTATTATGCTAAGTGAAATCAGTCAGAGAAAGATACCATATGTTTTCACTCATATGTGAATATTGAGAAATTTAACAGAAGACCATGGGGGAGAGGAAAGGGGAAAAAAAGTTACAGAGAGGGAGGAAGGCAAACCATAAGAGACACTTACATAATGAGAACAAACTGAGGGTTGATAGGGGGTGGGGGAGAAGGGAAAATGGGTGATGGGCATTGAAGAGGGCACTTGTTGGGATGAGCACTGGGTGTTTATGGAAACCAATTTGTCAGTAAATTATATTTTAAAAAAGAAGTGGGTATGTCTGGGAGAAACTTTTTAAGTAATCTGTTAATTGTAACACATTTTCCAATTGCATTTTGGAGTTATTCAGTTTTATTTGTATAAATGGTTTAAAGACTTGAATAGTTTTATATTTGTACAATAATTTATGTCTATTCTATGTGTCGAAAGCCACAGCCACAGTTATGTTCAAATAAGCCTCTCTAGACTATATGTATATTAGGATTCTGCAAGACCATATCTCCAACATATCCAAGATTTAGCTGGATACATCTGTCCAGCTAAAGGGATCTACAAGATGCTACCTTAATGCTTTCAGAACTACCAGCAAATGTGTAACAACCACCTCCTCCATTATGTCTTTTCCATGATTCTTAGTCTTAACAGCAGTGCTCTGGATTTTTGTTTTTCTTGTTGTTGCTTAGCAGCTTAAAAATCACACTTTAATTATCCTACCCTTTCTGGATGACAGGAGTTTGGGCATGGCTTAGCTGGATCCTCTGTTTCAGAGTCTCTCACCAGGCAATGAGTAAAGATGTTAGCCAAGTCTGGCGTATCATCTAAAAGACTGATTGGAGACAGATCTGCTTCAAAACTCATGGGCTGTTGGCAGAATTCAGTACGTTGAGGATTGTTGGACTAAACCTCCGTTCCTGCTGGCTATTGGATGGAGGCTTTCTTAAATACCTGGCCATGTGAAATTCTACAGCATGGAAGCTTGCTATCAAAGTGTAAAAGCTTCATAGGCAATAAAGAGATTCTTATAGCACAATACAAATTAAAATCTTGGGTAGGCCAATCATAGAAGTGACATCCCATCACTTTGCCTTATTCTATAGTTATAAGCAAGTCACTAGAATATGTTGCAGTGGAGATTATACAAGAATGTGAATACCAGTAAGTGAGGTAACTGAGATGGAGCATCCTAGAGTCTGCCCGCCACAATAATTATGCACTTATTGTGTACTTATTTAATTTTGTGGTTAAATTAGTATTGTAAAATATTGATTTAAAAGTGTAAAATTAGGTTGTTGGCATAAAAAGACATTATATATTTTTTAAAGACCTGATAAAGGCAAGTTGCTAAAGATAAAAGTTTTAAGGGTCACCAAGGTGACTCAGCTGGTTAAGCATCCATCTTTGGCTCAGGTCATGATCTCACAGTTTGTGGGTTCAAGCCCCGTGTCAGGCTCTGTGTTGATAGCTGGGAGCCTGGAGCCTGCTTCAGATTCTGTTTCCTTCTCTCTCTGTCCCTCCCCTGCTCATGATCTCTCTGTCTCAAAAATAAATAAACACAAAAAAATTTTTTTTGAATAAAAAAAGGGGAAACCTGGGTGGCTCAGTTGGTTGAGTGTCCAACTTCGGCTCAGGTCATGGTCTCACAGTTGGTGGGATTGAGCCCCACTTTGGGCTCTGTACTGACAGCTCAGAGCTCAGAGTCTGCTTTAGATTATGTGTGTGTGTGTGTGTGTGCGTGTGTGTGTGTGTCTCTCTCTCTCTGCCTCTTCCCCATTTGTGTTCTGTCTCTGTCTCTCCAAAATAAATAAACGTCAAAAGGATAAATTTCTAAAAAAAAAAAAAAGAAAGGAAAAGATAAAAGTTTTGTAAAGTATATGAGCTAGGCAACGGACAATGACAATAAAAACCTATGATTAAACCATCAGATTTTTTCACATGTTCAATTTCTTATTATACTTTAAATAAATAGGAATGAAAATTATGGATGTTTCACTGCAAATGTGATTTAGATAACAAAAATAATGCAGAAATTCTATTAGCCATACTCAAAAAGGTCTTGTAACTGCATTAAAAATATGGCAGCCCCAAATGTTTTAACAAATTAACTTTTGGTGTGGATACTGGAAAAAAATATATGGAATCTACATACTATGTGCTAATTAGGAGACATTACCTACTGAGATACATGTTCCTCAGAAATTTACAGAAGAGTTAAAGGCCATTCATTGTCAATAAAACTGAATTAAAGGGCAACATTACAAAATATAAGAAATGAGTCTAAAATGAATACATGTTATATTTGCTTAAAAATATATGGCTTTAGGGCATCTGGGTGGCTCGGTCAGTTAAGCATCCAACTCTTAGTTTTGGCTCAGGTCATGATCTCACAGTTTGGTTCATGGGATGGAGCCCCACAATGGGCTCTGCACTGACAGTGTGGAGCCTTCTTGGGATTCTCTTCCTCTCTCTCTCTCTCTTTCTCTCTCTCTCTCTCTTCTCTTCTCTTTCTCAAAATAAGTAAATACACTTTTAAAATAATATATAATGGCATTAAAATAAAAATCAGAGTAAGCAGCATCTATCTTCAGAAATCCAAGTACGAAATTGTATGGATTTGTTTTTGATTCTAAAGTCCATAGCTTTTAAATGTCCATAGCTTTTAACTGCCTGGAAACAGTTTCATTTTACCACATTGCAGTCCTCATATTTCAGGGCTCTCTATATCTCTTTTCAATAGTTTTTGTAAGCCAGAGGTACTCTTCTGAGCTTATTTCTTCCTCAGTGAACCTTATCAAATGTAGTTTCTAACAGCTTACTTTTTCAATACTTTGCCTTGGAATTCTGTCATACGATGCTTTATGTCTATCAGATACATTTCTGTCTTTGCTTTGTTGCAAATATGTTGATATTTTTCTAGTGTCCTGTAATAGTTTTATTGCCACCTATTGTTCTTTCTCTGTGTCAGTGGAATGCATTTTAAGTTCCTTATGGCAGCATACAACTGTCAGTATTGATTTCTCTATTGGTCAATTGTTATGACAATACTGTGGCATGAGAAGCTCCCCAAATTTAAAACAGCATTATTATGTTCATGGGACTGTAAGTTAACTGGCATTTAACTGATCTCTACTGGCCTTAGTTTCAGGCTGCTGTTTCAGTTCATGCCTACTCCAGATATGTTTGTTCAGAGACCTCAGCTAAAAGTCAATAGCTGCATGGTACATACTCTTCTCATGGTGGATCATTAGATCAAAGAGAAAAAGCCCACACATGCATACTCATTTCAATGCATTACCTGTGTCAAAACTTCTAGTATTCCACTAGTGAAGCCAAGTCACCTGGCAAAGCTCAAACTCAGTTGCAGGAGAAATGTATATTGTGCCAACCCTATGGCCATGGCAATGGGGAGACTGTGAAAATATTACATGGTAGTGGTAAAATTGAGACTAAATAATTAACTCACCATTGTGTTAGACCCAAACTGGGTTAATCACAGTCCTTTCCTTGGGAATGGAGACTAATAATCTGCCCATGTCAATACCATCTATACAGCTATCTCATTCCACAATAAGGTTTTGGTAAAGAGAGGCAATTTTAAGAGAGAAGACCAAAGCACCTTTGTCTCTGAGAGAAACATCTATATCTTTGTCATATATTACAATTTTTTAATCTTAAATTCCCTCAAGTAATTTATTATAACTTGAAACCAAATGTGCCCACCTGATGTAAAGGCCTGGATGTTACTGAGGCCAAAGGCATCAATGCTATCTCATGGAGACTAGCTTTCTGGCCCCAGGCATTTAGAAAACAGACTACATGATTTTGTTGGTCTCTGCTACTTCTAAAACTATGGAGAGAGCTTCTCAGTGATGCTACTGTCAGGGGGAATTGGTGTCTTCCACACAATAGCAAGTGAAGAGTGAGTAAATTATTAAAGATAACACCACTCCATTACTAGAAAAAGAAAACACTTCCAACTGCACACTCTATAGGCTGCATGAACAATTAGTTAAGCATTTACTAAGTATAGTCTTTCTGAGTCCAGTTCCACCATATTTGTTTCTAGATTAATGGATTTTTCTTGCTTATATATGTGAAAAAAATAAGACTAAGTCATAGAATGAATAGGAAGCAAAGGCAATTTACTATATAGATTTCAATGGGTTTTGTAAGTAGCAATGACCGTGTCTATAAAAACACTGCAGCCTGTTGTTGTAGCTGACTGAATCACTTCATGATATACATCCTTACATGAAAACTTCCTAGTTAAGTGGGTTAGGGAATCAGTCACTGGCCATCACACTAAACCAAATAATTTAATGCCATATATAAAATGGCCCCCAAAGTTGCCTTCACTTAAATGATGGTGGTTCTATTTAGTCTTAGGCAGAGCACACTGTACTTTCTGAACATTCTAATCCCTGTACAAAAATCATGAAGTCAGTGCCAGCTCAAGGGTACTGACTAATGAACCTATGTGTGTCTATGTGTGTGTGGTGGGGCACAGTGGAGAGTGTACTGTCTGTAGAATCCCAGAATCTTATATTTTGATATGCATTTTATAGGCTTTTATTCCTATAAGAGACACTTCACTGTTCACAGGAAATTCCTTTTTCTTGGTCTGAATGTCAGAAGGTCAATCCTGTTATATTTGCCCAAGCGGAGGAGGAATGAAGTTTCATATAATATCATAGACCCTGCTGATCATGTGATGATTAGTTTTTCTCATCACAATGACAGATTAAATGAAATCAATAATGTTATAAAAATAATAAAATAAAAGTACCACAGGAAAAGAAAATCAATACTGCACTGTTTTCATACATCATTCTTTCTGGTATTTACAAAAATCTCCTCAATTAATGTCCATTGAAAATACAACTGCTTTGTTTAGTTCATTCCAGATGGAGTAAAGGAATAGTGGCTTTAAACTTAGAAAGATATGAGTTTGAATATAAAAACACAACTTACAAGTCCTGTCACCTTACTGTCTCTATGCCTTCATTTATTTACCTCCCAAAGATGAGGTAATAAAGTCTACTTAGAAATGTTGTAAGGATCCTAAAAAGTCACCATGGGAAAAAAAATAGCCTAGTGTTTGACTCCTCCATAGTGTTAAACACCTCTTTTTGTGATTACTGTTTTATTATCTTTGATTTATAAAGTAACATTGCATATGAATGCCCCATTGGTGAAGATTAATTTTTATGGGTAAAAATTAAGCACATTGCATAATGGTATTCCTTGTTCTATTTATCTATATTCCATTCATATACAAATATTCACTATACTATAGCAAATCTATTTCCCTTCAGGCTTTGAGGTTTTTGAGTCATGTGTTTATAGAATTTTAAATTAGAAAAGGTGTTAGAACTGGTTCATCAAAGCCCTCAAAGATAGAGTGACATAGTTCAGGAAAGTAAGTGAGGCAGTGACAACTAAAAGTAGAATCTCTGATAAACTGTTTCAGTAAAGACATTCAATTTGTTGATTCCTCCCTCTGCCCATGTCCTTGGGTAGTCCCTTGTCATAGTGGCTCTCAACTCAGGGATATGGTTTGCTGTGGCCACTGAGACTATAGAAATCTGATTCATGCAGAGACTTAAAAAGAGATTGTGCACTGGAAGCTAAAGTACCATGGAATGATCCCTACTACAAAAACTGAGGCAACATTTCATTTTTCTTACCTATCATTCCTTGATATGTCTTGGAATCTTGCCACTAAGATATAAGACATTCATCTACTAGTAGATAACAGAGATGTGGAGAGAAATAATACTCAGCCCAGGTATTACAAATATCCTATACATCCTAGCCAAGTTCTCATCCAAAAATAGCTAAGCCAGGACCCAATAAGTAGGATAGCCAACCGAGTGGAACCCAAATGTGTATTCCATACCAATATAAAGAGCTGTTGTTAAACATACTCTGTTCTAGGAAATTTGGTTACAAAGCAAAATTTAATAGATACAGAATTAATTCCAATTTACCTTTTGGTCTGGCATCTAACCTAAGGGATAAAACTCAAAATGTTACTTTGTTTTTTACATCAAGATAGATGAATGGATAAAAATGCCGTGGTATATATTTGGAATATTATTCAGTCATAAAAATGATGAGATTTTGCCATTTGCAATGACAGGGATGGATCTAGAGAGTATCATGCTAAGTGAAATAAGTCAGACATAGAGAGAAAAATACCAAATGACTTCACTTATATGTCGAATTTTAAAAACAAAACATGGCACAAAAACAGACACATAGACCAATGGAATAGAATAGAAACCCCAGAACTAGACCCACAAACGTATGGCCAACTCATCTTTGACAAAGCAGGAAAGAACATCCAATGGAAAAAAGACATTCTCTTTAACAAATGGTGCTGGGAGAACTGGACAGCAACATGCAGAAGGTTGAAACTAGACCACTTTCTCACACCATTCACAAAAATAAACTCAAAATGGATAAAGGACCTGAATGTGAGACAAGAAACCATCAAAACCTTAGAGGAGAAAGCAGGAAAAGACCTCTCTGACCTCAGCCGTAGCAATCTCTTACTCGGCACATCCCCAAAGGCAAAGGAATTAAAAGCAAAAGTGAATTACTGGGACCTTATGAAGATAAAAAGCTTCTGCACAGCAAAGGAAACAACCAACAAAACTAAAAGGCAACCAACGGAATGGGAAAAGATATTTGCAAATGACATATCGGACAAAGGGCTAGTATCCAAAATCTATAAAGAGCTCACCAAACTCCACACCCAAAACACAAATAACCCAGTGAAGAAATGGGCAGAAAACATGAATAGACACTTCTCTAAAGAAGACATCCGGATGGCCAACAGGCACATGAAAAGATGCTCAACGTCGCTCCTCATCAGGGAAATACAAATCAAAATCACACTCAGATATCACCTCACACCAATCAGAGTGGCCAAAATGAAGAAATCAGGAGACTATAGATGCTGGAGAGGATGTGGAGAAACGGGAACCCTCTTGCACTGTTGGTGGGAATGCAAATTGGTGCAGCCGCTCTGGAAAGCAGTGTGGAGGTTCCTCAGAAAATTAAAAATAGACCTACCCTATGACCCAGCAATAGCACTGCTAGGAATTTATCCAAGGGATACAGGAGTACTGATGCATAGGGGCACTTGTACCCCAATGTTTATAGCGGCACTGTCAACAATAGCCAAATTATGGAAAGAGCCTAAATGTCCATCAACTGATGAATGGATAAAGAAATTGTGGTTTATATACACAATGGAATACTACGTGGCAATGAGAAAGAATGAAATCTGGCCTTTTGTAGCAACGTGGATGGAACTGGAGAGTGTGATGCTAAGTGAAATAAGCCATGCAGAGAAAGACAGATAACATATGGTTTCACTCTTATGTGGATCCTGAGAAACGTAACAGAAACCCATGGGGGAGGGGAAGGAGAAAAAAAAAAAAGAGGTTAGAGTGGGAGAGAGCCAAAGCATAAGAGACTGTTAAAAACTGAGAACAAACTGAAGGTTGATGGGCGGTGGGAGGGAGTGGAGGGTGGGTGATGGGTATTGAGGAGGGCACCTTTTGGGATGAGCACTGGGTGTTGTATGGAAACCAATTTGACAATAAATTTCATGAAAAAAATAAAAAAATAAAAAATAAAAACAAAACAAATGAATAAACAAAAAAAAATCAGTATCAGACCTATAAATACAGAGAACAAATTATGGTTGCCAGAGTAAGGGGTATGGGAAGATGGGCAAAATGGATAAAGAGACGTGGGAAATACTGGCCTCCAAATACAGGAATGAATCAGTCACAGGGATGAAAGATACAACACAGAAAATATAGTCAATGGTATTGTAATAGTGTTGTATGATGGCAGATAGCAGCTATACTTGTGGTGAGCATAACATAAAGTTTGGAGAAGCTGAATCACTATGTTATAAACCCCAAACTAATGTAACATTGTGTGTCAAATATACTCAAAAAAAAAAGGAATAAAGAAAATGTTATGACTTTTTCTGGGTTGAGTTCCTAAAATTATTGAATTAACATAAGTGAATTAAGGATCTAGTTTGCTCATTTCATTTTAGCTCCAGATTATGTACCTAAACATTAAATTTCAAGTCTCATAAGTAGGAGGCTAGAACAAGGGTGATCATGAGTTTATTTTAGACAAAGTGAACAAATCCATTGGTCCCACAGCTTCTAAAAAACAATTATTTTGAAGAGTCCACTACAGGCCATCTCAGAACTCATATAGGCTAGCATCCAGGAATACCTATCAGGCAACCAAGGGAGTAACCTAGAAACAAGCTTAATTAAATGCATACTAGTGGATAAATTGGAATCACTTGCACTGTTAAGACCCAGACTCTGGGTCTCTCAAAGCAGAGAGAAGAAAAAATAAAGACAACTTATCTGTTGTAATTCCAAGAGAAACATGTTGTGATTGCTAGGATATTCCCCCAGAGAGCATCTGCATCAGACAGCTAGATCTGAAAATCACTGTTCTGTTGGGTGTCCAACACTAGAACCAAGGCTTTATCAGGAGATTTCTAAAGCTGCATTTGAAAATAATGACTGTGTCTTTGGGGTACAGTGAGACTTTCAAAACTTATGACTTGATAGGCACTGTTTTGTGGCATGTACTGTGTTGGCCAAGAAAATAATGGAAGGTGGGCCATGGTTTCATTGACACTGGTCTCCTTGACCTTACTGGATAGATGAGGCAGACTACCCTCTCAAGATAAGGATCACCTGATGTACCAAAACCTCGTTACCATCTAAATGAAACAGCGAGTACAGGAGGAATCCAAGTGAAGAGACTGTGTAGTTGGCGGGGAATGAAGAAAGACTTCATGGACTAGGCTCAGTTAGCACATTCCCACTGGTACCCACTTCTTGAATCCTTCTCTTCACCCATTTGGTCTTGGCATTTCAGTTTGAAGTATATGTCCTTTAGCCGCTGGTAAACTTCAGATTCCGATTTAGGGCATTTAAAGAAATTGCAGCTATAAGTTCCTATTCTTAGCTCCACCTTTCTGAATGTTCAAATGTCTGCCCAAGAAGCTCTTCTTCAACTCAACACAACACTAGCTATGCTTCCACTCACATACATTCTAAGCCCTTTGGTCTTCCTCTGGGACACCTTATCTCCATCTATTCACTCCCTCTACTCCATATTTTAATGTGTTTTTACCCTAATAATGCCTCTGGAACAGTCATGTTTTCCCCCAAAACAGGTATTGCTTATTTGTGCATAAACCGCTGGAATTTCTACTTTTCCTTTTGCTCACCCCTTTGAATGAAACAGTTCCTGAATGATACATGATTTTTGCTTATCTGTGAAATACCAGAGAATCTCTTCACTCTTATAGTTCACTTGTCAAGTTGGATTTAAATATCACAGTTATCTATCCACAACACAAGATAAAAGTACTCTGGGAGCCTTTTAAATTTTCCAAGACATATGCTATAGTTGTTATCCTTAAGTGGTACTGTTAGCATTATTAAATAGTCCACTAACCGCTGTGGGAAAAAGGCACTTGAGAAAACCTTGGAGTGTAAATGGGAAGAATGTTGATGAGAAGTGAAATCATTATGTAGGGTTGTTTCAGCAGTGTGGAAGGAAGCATGTGCATTTGTCTTTAGGAGCATTGCTTTGATGACTCTAGTGAACAGCAAATTAGTTTATATTTGTGAAAGGCTTTGTTGACTTATTTAAAAAATATTAATTTATTTTGAGAGAGAGAGAGAGAACACAAGCCAAGGAGGAGCAGAGAAAGAGGGAGACAGAACCCCAAGCAGAGCAGGCTCCTCACTCTCAGCTCAGAGCCCGGTGAGGGGTCAAATCCATGAACCCTGAGATCATGACCTGAGCCACAATGAAGAGCCAGTTGCTTAACTGACTGAGCCACACAGGCACCCCTGTTTACTTATTTTAATGAAAGTATTTGTTAACGGTTCTATTTAGCTATTACCAGATACATCACACCTTGCTATAAATAGGCACTCCTTTTATTATAATCTGTAACATGCACAGTTACTTATTCAACCTAAGCGTGCAGGAGTCCAAAATGCAGTAGGCACAGAACAGGAACAAAGGGTAGGATAATGAACAAAAGGTCTCTGTCCTTACATTTTAGGGAGGAATCTATTTATATATTTACTAGTGTGAGTATGTGCTTATACCTATTTTAGAAGAAAAGTGCTGGGTCATAATGGAAACTTAAAATAAATGACCTAGTGTGAGAGTGATTGTTATTCGAGGAAGATTTTCCTGAGAATGTGAAATCTACACAATGCTCCCAAAAGTAAGCAGGAAAGAAAGAGGATGAAGTAGGGCAGAAGAGGAGTCAGGAAAATCCAGTGAAGAATGGTAGCATGTGGAGACCTCTGAAGCAGGAGGTGGCATGGTGCATTTAAAGAACTTCAGAATATCCAGTGTGGCCAGAAAGCAGAGAAGACTGGTTAGAAGTGAATGTGGAGAGACAGACAAGGGTCAGGTCATGCAGTGTCGTGTTCATCATATTGACAATTTTGAGTTTTATCCCAAAAGCAACGTGACCCAGTAGATCTGGGCTCTGGCAATTTTAGCATTACATGTATATAAAATATAGCATGAATTACCTTTGAATTAAACATGCCTAATTGAAACATGTGAATGAAATAATACTGTGAATCTCTCTTCTTTTAGATATCTTTCCCAAAAGTACCCTAAGAATTTTACCTGAGGCTTTTATAACACTCATCAAGAGAAACTGTCCTTGATTATTGAACAGGCAGGGTAGAAAAGAAGCTGGTTCCATAGAGCTATGGCTTGAATGTCTGCTCTTGTGTTATTACATTTTAAAGTCCATTGTGTGTGTGTGTGTGTGTGTGTGTGTGTGTGTGTGTGTGTGTGTGTGTTTTAAGTGTATTTAGTTTTGAGAGAGAGGGAGCCTGAGCAGGGGAGGGGTAGAGAAAGAGAGAGACAGAGGATTTGAAGAGGGCTCTGTGCTGACAGCAGACAGCCCACTTCAGGGCTTGAGATCATGACCTAAGCCAAAATTGGATGCTTAACTGAGCCACCCAGGCACCCCTAAAATCCATTGTTTTGAGGACTCAAGGTTCAAAGAAGATCGTCATGGAAATGTGACAAGAGAGATGGGGGTGAGTGGGTGTCAGTGAGAATGTAATAGTTCTCTTAAAACCTGAAGAAGAGAGGAGCTCCTGGGTGTCTCAGTCGGTTAAGCACCCAGCTTTGGCCCAGGTCATGATCTCAAGGCTCGTGAGTTCGAGTCCCACGTCAGGATCTGTGCTGACAGCTTGGAGCCAGGAGCCTGCTTTGGATTCTGTGTCTTCCTCTATCTCTGCCCCTTTCCCACTCATGCTCTGTCTCTCAAAAAATAAATAAATAAACACTAATTTTTTTTTAACGTAAAGAAGAGTTTTACCCACTCCTAACACAGACTCATCATCAGTCAATGTTTGTCATGTTATACCTGTCAACCTGGAAAGATGTGGGTTTTAAATGGATTCAATATTAATTTGAAGTTTACAATCTGAAAACTAAACACACCCCTGAATGTTACTAAAGTCAGCGTCTGGAGAATCCTTTTAGCTAAGAGAGTACCAGCATAAGGGAGAAAAATTTTTATTGATTGCACTGATAGTGCTGCTTTCTAAGATTCATTTGGAGAATATATATATATATATATATATTTTTTCCTTTCTTTTGATGTAGACTTGTTGTACCCACCTCCTTGCCTAGAATATACTGTCTCAGTATTGCTTCCCCCATTGTATCTCACAAACCCTCTTTCTTCATCCATCTGCTGAGTGCTTTTTTTTTTTTTCTGGTTTTGACTCCCATTGATTTCTTTACGGAGGTGAAATTGTACAGAGGAGATTTCCTCAAGAATTGAATCCAGGAATATTATATGAAGAAGAACTTCCTACTCTTCAGTTCTATTACGTGACAGAACAAGTTTCCAGGAGCTATAGTATGAGACCAATCACATGACTTATTTAAAACTCAACCAGATAAAGTCAGGGTGAATGTGCTGTCAGGAATTCCCTCTTTTCAACTACAACAGAATTACAAAGACAAAAAGATAATAAAAGGATTTTTTTTCTGCCATTTGTTTTTTCTCCTAAGCTGAATTCTGTACTTTCTACTGAAATCAACTGATACAAATCAGCAATAATAAAAACAAGATTCTTCACTTTTCTGATGCCAAATTTATCAAGAATTGGAACAAAAGAAGGATTGAGCCACTAAGGAAAATCATCAACTATGAAGAAGTAGTCCAATCTCATGAATGAAAATCTGAACTCTGTGTTTTGGAATGTGGGCCCTAATTCTCCTTCTCTTTCTGATTCAGGAAGAGAATCACAGATCAAAGAAAGAAAAATTGCATGGGAACGGGCAATAAGTCCTGACAACATCTTATGATAAATATGTCTGATTATAAGTCACTTCCTACAATGTCTATGTATCAATTTTGTCTGCCAAATGTGTAATTAACTTAAATTAGTATCTGTTTTGCTATTAGGGACTGAGATGATTTCTCTCTTATCCATTTAATACTTATAGTGCCACTACTCCTACTACTACCTGCTTCTATTACTATGACTATGATTTTGATTATGGCACACACCCACCTAGAAGAACATCCCAGAAAATTTTCCTAACCCAAATTATGTAAACTATATACATTTCAGTTTAGAATACAACTATGCCTCTAGTACTATAGTGTCATGGTTTTTCACTGTGATATCAGAAAGAAAATACATTCTTAAAATGCCCTGAACTTTTAATAAAAATGCCACTATGGTTTCATGAATCAGCAGACTAATTAAATGTAACTTTTAGTTTCTGGAGCACTTTCCCAAACACTCCATCATTTAAACTTCAGGACAATCCTGTATGGCATGTATTATTATTAACTTTATTAACGTATGAAAAAACTAAGGTTCAGGAAGAGGAGAGGTTTGCTCCGAGGGAGAGTAAGTCCAACCTAAATCCAGCTTGGACTCGACGGCCTTTTACTCTTCCCCTTCTAGATACTTGCCCTTCTCAAGCATTTGGGGGGCTTCGTTCTTTAAAAACCATTCAGGTGGCAAATTGTATGTGCCAGTTACACTTTCCTTCTTCAAAGTCCTCCTCTACATGTTCTGTTTCAAAACTACACACATAAATATAGGTAGTATTTCAATGAAGCGCTCAGAAAAAAAGATAGAGCCTTATTTATTTGAAAGTATTTTATTTTTCATTCACTGGGAATTCACATTCACATACGAATTCACAGTTCCTATGAATTGTATGCCTTTTGGATGAAGTAATTAATCCTTCACTTCACTTCATCGCCCAATAACTGGATATATTCTTTCTGCTCACTCTGTAGCTTCCTCTGACCCTTAGTCTTCTTAAATGGTTCTATTTACCCACCAGGTCAAAGAATGTAGCATGTTTCTCTGTGATTTGAGAAAAGAGTCTATGATTGAAAAAAACGACTAAATTTTGGTTAGTTTCAACAGGTAGAGGGGGTAATGTCTATCTTCACTGAGATATGAGCAACAGATATTTGCATCAATTCATTGCTTATTGTCAGGTAACCATCAAAAACTAAATCTTGATCTTAAAAACGAAAAAGAATAAAAGATATAAACTGGCAAACAATGAAATAATGAATGCTTTGGTTAATGTGGAAAGAGCAGAAAAGAAACAGTTATTTCAACAAAGATCATACATAGCACAGTGTTTTATCCATTGGCAGGATGAACTAGTTCTACATAAACAATAATGTAAATGGATGTCACAAATATTATTTTCAGTGAGGGAATACAGACACAAGAGTAAATGCTGTGAAATTCTGTAGGTAATTTCCAAGAAAAATGTAATTTAAAGTGATTAAAATCAGAGTAGAGGATACCTCTGGGGAAACATATATATTATATTTATTATTTATATTATATTATTTAATATATTCAATTAAATTTGTTTATTTAGCATGTCATATAATATATATACTATATAGCAACAACGTGATTAAATTTGCATTTTAAAAGAATGCTTATTGGGCGCCTGGGTGGCTCAGTCCATTAAGCATCTGACTGAAGTTCAGATCATGATCTCATGATTCGTGAGTTTGAACCCCGCATTGGGCTCTGCACTGACAGTGCTGAGCCTACCTGGGATTCTGTCTCTCTCCCTTTCTCTCTGCCCTTCCCCTACTTGCACTATCTGTCTCTCACTCTTTCTCTCTCTCTCTAAAAATAAATAAAGTTTAAAAATAAATAAATAAATAAATAAATAAATAAATAAATAAATGCCTGTTTGTTGGATCTCTGGAGGATTGAGTGAAAGAGTAGAGGAGCTGGAGTCACAAACCTACTCTACAGGCTATTTAAATAGACCAAGTAAGAAGTGATGACAGCAGAGACAGAAAGAAAAATGGCAATGACTATTAATAATGCTTAATGGATACCTAGCTGTGAAAAATAATGGTAAACAAAAAAAGATAAGGGTTATTTTCAATAATGATAATCTTAACGAAGATGATTCAAACTAGGTAAATAATTCATCAAATTTAAGAAGGAGCTCATTGTTTTCCTCCTGTGTTTTCTGTGAAAATATAGAAGTGAGTATGAGTGGGATTCACCAGGAAGATGTTTGTCTGGTGAGGTAAGCCTGTGAGTCATTAGCACGATCACATTCTAAGTGATTATCACATTAAATATTATCCAGGGATACTGTTTAGGGCAGGAAATTTTTAAAAATAAATAAATGAATGAATAAAGGATTAGCAAAGAAGTAAAAAGTGAAGAAAAGAAAAGAGGAACATCTAGGGAAGCACAATAAGATCCAGATGGTCACAGAAGACAAGGGAAAAAGAGTGTTTCAAAGATTAAACGGTCAGTGGGATCAAATCTACAAAAAATTTACAGATGTGCCTGGGTGGCTCATTCAGTTGAGCATCTGACTCTTGACTTCATCTCAGGTCATGATCTTACAGTCTGTGAGTTGGAGCCCTGAGTCTAACTCCATTCTGACAGTGCAGACCTGCTTGGGATTCTTTCTCTTTCTCCCTCTGCACCCCCTTTCCCTGCTCTCTTTCTCAAAATAAACTAATAAACCTTAAAATAAAAGAATCTACAAAGCTCAAGTAACTTGATATTTTACTTGTGGTTATCAGTTATACTTGTAAGTGAAGGGAAATTGGTAGTGTGGGTGGTGACGGGAAAACCGACAACTATGCACCATGGAAAGATTTACAGGTGAGACATAGAATATGTGAAAATGACTGTTCACATAAATTTAGAAGATAAAAAAAAGAGGTTAAGAACTACATGCATAGGTTTTTAATTAATGTCATTTTAATAGTAGAGAGACTTCTGGCACTGTACTGGAAGCCAAAGTATAGCTGAAAGAGAAAAAATTAACAAGAGAAAATGAAAGAGCATGGGATTAACAACCTTAGTGACAGAAGTGCAGGTTTCAATGCCTTTGACATTGGAAGAAAGACCTTATGGACATTGTAGACATAGATAGACTGCACACAGAGACAGAAGAGGTACCTTCTCAAAAAGGAGGAGATGAAGGAGTAAGTCTAGTGTATACAGCAAGCAGGGAAGGTTTAGATTAGATTGAGCAGAATGGAAGAGGTATTACAACTTTTTGTTCCTTATTGCTTTTTGTTTAATGTTTATTTATTTATCTAAAGACAGTGTGAGCAGGGGAGGGGTAGAGAGAAAGGGAGAGAGAGAACCCCAAGAAGGCTCCATGCTGTCAGCACAGAGCCCGACACAGGTTTCAATCCCACAAACCATGGGACCATGACGTGAGCCAAAACCAAGAGTTGAATGCTTAACCGACTGAGCCACCCTCACACCCCTCCTCTTCAGCTTTCTAATACCTTGCCTGAAATATTGAAACATAGGAGTAGGTAACCATTCAGATTTGAAGGGTAATTGTAACATAATGAGAATTAAATGCTACAATTCTCTAAGATCAAGAAAAAGCATACCAACTATTCATTGTTCCTAGTCCCAAACATCCACAGCACTGGATGTGAACCCACCCCTCTCAATCAATGGCAGCCCCTCCTCTGTATGCATGCTTTAAATAGTGTGGGACTAGGGTGAGATGAGTCAAGCACTCATTTCAGAGACAGAATTTAAGGAGGTAACAAATAACTCAGTAATCAAGACAACATTATAATGCATTATCTGAAACAAGTGAAATTAATGAACAACAACATACTGAAGAAAATACAATTTTTATTAAAGATAGGCTCCAGTCCTAAACTGCATTACCTTATCTCACCCTAATTTCCCTGCTTCTGGAAGTCAGCCAGTCTCCTAGCTCCCATTATCACTTCACCCCCCAAAAAATATATATATATATATGGCTGGTTCCTTGCTTTCTTCTAAATGACTGAGCTCTGCAACCAAACTTGCCTTTTTCTTAGCAAGCAATAAAGAGGTTTGTTTCAGATATATTTGACTACTCATCTTTTTCCTCAATCCAAGGATAATAGAAGGACATCTATATTTTCTGTGTTAGTCAAGGGTTCCTAACCCAATCTTGCCATTAATATGCTTTGAGACTTTGCTAAACTTTGTCCTCTCTGGGTATCTTTTCACATGTATTAAGCAGGCTTTTAGGTTTGTAATAATAAATGATTCTTTGGACACCTTCAATGAAGAGCATTACTAGAGGAATCGCAGAAATAAACTTGGGGTTGCTATGGTCATGGACCCTTAACCCTTAACCCTGAGGCATACAGCAAAACTTGGAGAAAGCCCAAGGAAATAATTCTGCTTCTTCTATGACAGGGCCAAAGCACTGGTGACTTTCTTTTATTTATTCTTTAATAACAAAGATACAAACATTTAAAGTGAGGCACTTCCCTGGTAGTTATCTTTCATAAAAAAGAAAATTAACCTTTGAGAGCTAACAAATTATCTCCAATCATCACACTAACTCAGTTACTTTTTTCTACACAAAGCAAAACTAACAAACAATTTTGGGCAAGACATATTATTATGAAATTACCTCAGTCATTGTTAGCTTGGAATGCTAATAAAAACAGAATGCATCAAGCACTAATAATGCTCAAGGCCCTGATCTTTATTTAAATTTTCTTTTGATCTTTATATTAATTCTGCAAGGAAGTTATTGTTATTACCCCATTTCACACATGAGCAAACAGGGAAGAAAGCAATCCAAGTTTGAACAGTTATAATGGAGAAAAGCCAATATTTCAGCATGGGCCATTTTGCTCTGGAATGCACAGTGCAAAACACTATGGGCTTTTGCTTATAAATAAGGTTTATCACATCAAATCAGATTTAAAAAATAAGTTAAAAAGGTGGACTAACGGGGAGGGGTCAAGATGGTGGAAGAGCATAGAAGGTTTTTGTGTGTCTCTCATCCCTGAAATGCAGCCATACCAACACTAAATAATCCTGCACACCTAGAAAACTAATTTGAGGATTAACACAACAATCTGCGCAACCTAAACCATAGAATTTGGCAGGTACACAGCACAGAGAAGTGAAGTGGGGGAGAGAGAAGCCAAGGAGGGCAAGGAGCTGTTTTTGCTTGCGGAGAGAGGATGGAGATGGGGGAAAGTATGAGAAAAGCACACCCCCCCCCAAGCAGCTGGAGAGAAAGTGGAAAAGTGGAACCAGCCACAAGAACTGAACAAAAAAGGGAGAAAAGAGAAAGGAGAGGGTTTAAATTCCATTAAGACTCTATAAACAGGAGGGGGGGGCAGGCATACAGGATGAAACTCCACAGCTTGATACGTGGTGGAGCTCTGGTGGGAAGGGTGAATCCCCAGGACAAATAGTGAAGTTCATCCAAGGGGTCCTCAGGCCACACGGGGAGAGGCAGTTACCCTGCTGGGAGGACATTTGGTAGAGGCTGTGTGCCTTCCCACAGGCAAAGGTCCCAGTGCACCCCAGAGAACAACCACATTCGCTGGTGTTAGAACAAGGACGTTAAGGGGGAAGGCTGGTGTCAGATGTGTGTTGTGATTTTCCATAATCCCTGAAATGCTGCTGTTACAAGATCCTGTGAAGGTTTTCTGGGACAGGATGGCACCCAGCTGCAGTCTCTGGGCATCGGCAGCACTGCAGTCTCACAAGTGTTCCTGGGCATGGGCTGGCACCTGGCCATTGCTCAGTGAGATCCTCCCCCAGAAGGTCTGAGGGGGGTCAAAACCACAGTCCCTCAGAAGTGACGGGTTGGGAAACAATGCCATTTGGGATAAAACTCAAGAGAGAGGTGCCACCAGACAGCCTGATGGCTTAGTTACAGACAGTGTAGAAGCAGAGAGTGGACAGAAGCTGGAGACAAAGCAGTGGTGCTTGACTCCCAGTCATGGAGAGACGGAGTTCCATTACTAGAGACTGGGTAGCAGGGAAACCAGGTGTAATTTCTATCGTATTTCATTCTGTTCGCTGGTCCTTTTACTCAATTTTTGTTTTGCTTTTCTTATTCTTAAATATAGAAAGAGAAAAAAATCTATTCTTATTTTCCTTTTTTATTAAAAAGATTTTTAATTTTTTCTATATTTTTTAATTTTTGTAATTTTTTAAAATTATATTTTACTTTCATCATTTCATTTTAGTCTATTTTATTGTATTCATTTTTTCAAATATTCAAATGTTTTCCTTTTTTTTTCTTTTTCTTTCTTTTCTTATCTTTCCCTTTTTTCTCTAACCTATCAAGCTTCTTTCAACAACCAGACCAAAACACACCTAGGATCTAGCATCCTTTATTTAATGTCTGTGTGTGGTTTTCATATTTTAATTTTTTTTTTACTTTATTAATTCTTTCTCATCCTCCAGAATGACAAAATGAAGGAATTCACCCCAAAAGAAAGAACAGGAAGAAATGACAGCCAAGGACTTGATCAACAGAGATACAAGTAAGATGTCAAAACCAGAATTTAGAATCACAATAATAAGAATACTCCGTAGGGTGAAAATAGGTTAGAATCCCTTTCTGCAGAGATAAAAGAAGTAAAAGCTAGTCAGGATGAAATAAAAAATGTTATAACTGAGCTGCAATTTCAAACTGATGCCACAGCAGCAAGGATGGATGAGGTAGAGCAGTGAATCAGAGATATAGAAGACAAACTTATGGAGAATAATGAAGCAGACAAAAAGAAAGAGACTAAGGCAAAAGAGCATGAAATAAAAATTATAGAACTCAGTGACTCATTAAAAAGGAATAGCATCAGAATCATAGGGGTCCCAGAAGATGAAGAGAGAGAAAAAGGGGCAAAACAGTTATGTGAGCAAATCATAGCGGAAAACTTTCCTAACCTGGGGAAAGACACAGACATCCAAGTCCAGGAAACACAGAGGACTCCCATTAGATTCAACAAAAATTGACCATCAACAAGGCATATCATAGTCAAATTCACAAAATACTCAGGCAAAGAAAGAATCATGAAAGCAGCAAGGGAAATAAAAAGTCCTTAAACTACAAGGGAAGACAGATCAGGTTTGCAGCAGACCTATCCACAGAAAATTTGGCCGGCCAGAAAAGAATGGCAGGATACAATATGCAGCCAAGAATTCTTTATCCAGTGAGACTGTCATTCAAAATAGAAGGAGAGATTAAAAGCTTCCCAGACAAACAATAATTAAAGGAGTTTGTGACCACTAAACCAGCCCTGCAAGAAAATTTAAGGGGACTCTCTGAGGGGAGAAAAGACAAAAAAAAAAAAAAGGCCCAAAGCAACAAAGACTAGAAAGGACCAGAGAACACTACCAGAAACTCCAAGTCTCCAGGCAACATAATGGCAGTAAATTCATATCTTTCAGTACTTACTTTAAACATCAATGGTCTAAACGCTCCAATCAAAAGACTTAGGGTAACACAATGAATAAGAAAACAAGATTTATCTATACGCTGTTTACAAGAGACCCATTTTAGACCTAAAGTCACCTTCAGATTGGAAGTAAGGGGATGGAGAACCATCTATTATGCTAATGGTCACCAAAAGAAGGCCAGAGTAGCCATACTCTCATCAGACAATCTAGATGTTATTTTATTTATTTTATTTTTTAATGTTTATTTATTATTGAGAGACAGAGAGAGACAGAGCATGAGCATGGGAGGGGCAGAGAGAAGAGGAGACACAGAAATTGAAGCAGGCTCCAGGCTCTGAGCTGTTAGCACAGAGCCCGACACAGGGCTCAAACTCACAAACTGAGAGTTCATGACCTGAGCCGAAGTCGGACGCTTAACCAACCAAGCCACCCAGGCGCCCCAGACAATCTATATTTTAAAATAAAAACTGTAACAAGAGATGAAGAAGGGCAGTATATCATAATTAATGGGTCTATTCACCAAGAAGACCTAACAATTATAAACATTTATGCTCCAAACATTCCCTCCCAAATATATAAATCAATTAATCACAAACATAAATAAACTCATTGATAATAATACCATAATAGTAGGGGACTCCAACACCCGACTTATAGCAATGGACAGATCATCTAAATAGAAAATCAACAAGGAGACAATGGTTTTGAATGACACACTGGTCGGGATGGACTTAACAGATATATTCACAACATTTCATCCTAAAACAGCAGAATACACATTCTTCTCCAGTGTACATGGAACATTCTCCAGAATAAATCATACTAGCACACAAATCAGCTCTCAACAAGTACAAAAAGATTGAGATCATAGCGTACATATTTTCAGATCACAACATTATGAAATCCGAAACCAACCACAAGAAAACATTTGGAAAGATAACAAATACTTGGAGACTAATGAACATCCTACTAAAGAATGAATGGGCTAACCAAAAAGTTAAAGAGGAAATTAAAAAGTACATGGAAGCCAATAAAAATGATAACACCACAGCCCAAAACCTCTGGGACGTAACAAAGACAGTCATAAGATGGAAGTATAAATAGCAATCCAGGCTTTCCTAAAGAAGGAAGAAAGGTCTCAGGTACATAACCTAATCTTATACTTCAAACAGCTGGAAAAAGAACAGCAAATAAAACCCCAAACCAGCAGAAGATAGGAAATAATAAAGATTAGAACAGAAATCAATGCTATCAAAACAAAAAAAACAAAAAACAAAAAACAAAAAACAAACAGAAAACAAAACAAAACAAACAAAAAAGGTAGAACAGATCAATGAAACCAGGAGCTGGTTCTTTGAAAGAATTAACAAAATTCATAAACCCCTAGCCAGTTTGATCAAAAAGAAAAAGGAAAGGACCCAAATAAAATCAAGAATGAAAGAGGGGAGATCACAACCAACACAGCAGAAAGCAAAACAATAATAAGCGAACAGTATGAGCAATTACATGCCAATAAAATGGGCAACATGGAAGAAATGGACAAATTCCTAGAAACATACACACTACAAAAACTGAAATGGGAAGAAATAGAAATTTTAAACAGACCCATAATCAGTAAGGAAATCGAATTAGCAATCAAAAATCTCCCCCAAAACAAGAGTCCAATGCCAGATGGCTTAACAGGGGAATTCTACCAAACATTTAAAGATGAGTTAGCACCTGTTCCCTTGAAGCTGTTCCAAAAAATAGAAATGGAAGGAAAACTTCCAAACTCTTTCAATGAAGCCAGCATTACCTTGATTCCAAAACCAGACAAAGACCCCACTAAAAAGAACTGCAGACCAATTACCCTGATGAACATGGATGCAAAGTCCTCAATAAGATACTAGCCAACTGGATCCAACAATGCATTAAAAGAATTATTCTCCATGACCAAGTGGAATCTATACCTGGGATACAGGGCTGGTTCAATATCCACAAATCAATCAATGTGATACATCACATCAATAAAAGAAAGGACAAGAACCACATGATCCTCTCAATAAATGCAGAGAAAGCATTTGACAAAATACAGCATCCTTTCTTGAAAAAAAAACCCTCAAGAAAGTAGGGATAGAAGGATCATACCTCAAGATCATAAAAGCCATATATGAAAGACCCACTGCTAATATCATCTACAATGGGAAAAACTGAGAGCTACCCCCCGTCCCCCAAGGACGGGAACATGACAGGATGTCCACTCTCATCACTGTTATTCAACATACTATTGGAAGTCTTAGCCTCGGCAGTCAGACAACACAGAGGAATAAAAGGCATCCAAATTAGCAAGGAAGTCAAACTTTCATTCTTTGCAGATGACATGACACTCTATATGGAAAACCTGAAATATTCCACCAAAAAACTGCTACAACTGATCCATGAATTCAGCAAAGTCGCAGGATATAAAATCAATGCACAGAAATTGATTGTATTCCTATACATCAACAATGAGGTAACAGAAAGAGAAATCAAGGAATCAATCCCATTTACAGTTGCACCAAAAGCCATTAAAATACCTAGGAATAAACATAAACAAAGAGGTTAAAAACCTATACACTGAAACTATAGAAAGTTTATGAAAGAAATTGAGGAAGACACAAAAAAGTGGAAAAATACCCCATGCTCCTGGATTGGAAGAACAAACATTCATAAAATGTTGATACTATCCAAAGCAATCTACATACTCAATGCAATACCTATCAAAATAACACCAGCATTCTTCACAGAGCTAGAACAAACAATCCTAAAATTTGTATGGAACCAGAAAAGACCCCGAATAGCCAAAGCAATCTTGAAAAAGAAAACTGACGCTGGAGGCATCACAATGCCATACTTCCAAGCTGTATTACAAAGCTGTAATCATCAAGACAGTATGGTACTGGCACAAAAACAGACACATAGATCAATGGAATGTACCCACAAACATATGACCAACTAATCTTTGACAAAGCAGGAAAGAATATCCAATGGAACAAAGACAGTCTCTTCAGCAAATGGTGTTGGAAAAACTGGACAACAACATACAGAATGAACCTGAACCACTTTCTTACACCATACAACAAATAAACTCAAAATGGATGAAAGATCTAAATGTAAGACAGGAAGCCATTAAATCCTAGAGGAGAAAGCAGGCAAAAACCTCTTTGACCTCGGCCACAGCAACTTCTTACTCAACATCTCTGGAGAAAGGGATACAAATGGAAAATTGTACTATTGGGACCCCATCAAAATAAAAACCTTCTGCACAGTGCAGGAAACAATCAGCAAAACTAAAAGACAACCAATGGAATGGGAGGAGATATTTGCAAATGACATATTAAATAAAGGATTAGTATACAAAATCTATAAAGACCTTACCAAACTCAACACCCAGAAAACAAATAATCCAGTGAAGAAATGGGCAGAAGACATGAATAGACACTTCTCCAAAGAAGACAGCCAGATGGCCAACCGAGACATGAAAAAATGCTCATCACTCATCATCAGGGAAATAACAAATCGAAACTACAATGAGATACAACCTCACACCTGTCAGAATGGCTAACATTAACAACTCAGGCAACAACAGATTTTGGCGAGGATGCAGAGAAAGAGGATCTCTTTTGCATTGTTGGTGGGCATGCAAGTTGGTGTGGCCACTCTGGAAAACAGTATGGAGATTTCTCAAAAAATTAAAAATAGAACTACCCTACGACCCAACAATTGTTCTACAAGTATTTATACAAGGCATACAGGTGTGCTGTTTCGAAGGGGCACATGCATCTCAATGTTTATAGCAGCACTATCAACAATAGGTAAAGTATGATAAGAGCACAAAAGTCCATCAAGGGACTAGTGGGTAAAGAAGACGTGGTATATATACATATATATATATATATATATATATATATGTATGTATATGTATATACCTATACACACACACATGTGTATATATACATATACATATATATACATATATATGTATATGTATATATATATACACACACACATGTGTATATATACATATATATACATATATATGTATATATACATACATATATATATGAATATATATATACACACACACATACAATGGAGTAATACTCGGCGATGAGAAAGAATGAAATCTTGCCATTTGCAACTACATGGGTGGAATTGGAGAGTACTATGCCAAGAAAAATTAGAGAAAGACAAATATCATATGACTTCACTTATATAAGCAATTTAAGATACAAAACAGATGAACATAAGGGAAGGGAAGGAAAATAATATTAAAACAGGGAGGGGGACAAAACATAAGAGGCTGTTAAATACAGGGAACAAATGGAGGGTTGCTGGAGGGGTTGTGGGAGGGGGGATGGGCTAAATGAGTAAGGGACATTAAGGAATCTACTCCTGAAATCATTGTTGCACCATATGCTAACTAACTTGGATGTAAACTAAACAATAAATACTTTTTTTTAAAAAGGTGAACTAGAAATATTAAAAAACTCTAGTACTTGGTCAGAGGACTATGTGTCTACAATTGCAAATCATATTATTTATAAGTAAGCCTTTTAATGATCGTACTAGAAAACAACATGGTAAGCTATTACTGTGAAATTAAATTCTAGAGATCATAAATGCATGTTTAAAGGCTGTTTAAAATTTGCTGTAATATTACATAAAAGGGTACTTGTGGCTTAGTATAAAATCTTTAGTATTCACATCGGATACTAATTCAAAAAGTGCTGTCTTGAGCAACTGCACTTTATAAAACATGACATACTCCCCATTTTTTGTGTTATATACGTAAAATGTGGATCTAGAAATGAAGTTCCTAAGATCGAAAACAGCAATGACAAATTTAAATGTCCACCTACATTCGCTACTCATAAGCTTTGTTGCAGTAGTTCAGGTTGTCTTAAAAGTCTTTATAACAGGGGTGCCTGGGTGGCTAAGCCAGTTAAGTGTCTGACTTCAGCTCAGGTCGTGATCTCACACAGTCCGTGAGTTTGAGCCCCGCGTCAGACTCTGTGCCGACAGCTCAGAACCTGGAGCTTGCTTCGGATTCTGTGTCTCCCTCTCTCTCTGCCCCTCCCCTGCTCATGCTCTGTCTCTCTCTGTCTCAAAAATAAATAAAAACATTTAAAAATTTTTTTAAAGTCATTATTATGTGTTTTCTTGCTGTGAAACAGGATACACACTTTACATTCAATGTGGTCACATATTTGAGCATACATATATATTTTTTAGACTCTCCACAAAGAAATACTGATTTCATTGCATCTTTACTTAGATATAGAATGACCTTTTTCAGCAGAGATTGAGACCACGTCTCTGAGAGACCATTGTTCCTCCTCTGCTCTGCTCATAGGTGATTTGCCTTAGTCCTGATGCCATCATTTGTGGCCACATAAATGGGCTCAGTTCCCCTCAGAATGCACTGAGACTGAGTCTGTAGGCATGACAAGCAATTGAGGCTTGATGGACACCTCCACTATCTGACCACAGTTCCCCACCTCTGCCAAATGCAGGTAGTATTGCCTGTTCCATTAGCTCCCAGAGAGATAGCAGAGCTTTCTCATTTCTTTCATCCAACTATTAATATTAGAGAGTACTGTAGGTAGGCAATTCTTCTTTGCAGTACTTAGTGGAATACCGGAATATGTACAATTTTCTTAGTCTGGAAAGCCTCTACAAATGTGAAGTGTTAACCACAACAGTCAGCAAGCCTGTCATGGTTTTTGCTTGCTCCCAATCCTGTCAGACCCTGGCCTGGAACTCTCGACATATTCTACTATTTACTGGTATGTTTCATGAATAAGGGAAAACTCCATCCAATCTCCAATGCCAGGGATACATGCCTTTTGGTTCCCCCACATATTTCAAATGCCAGCTGCATGCCTTTATATGCTTGTTATTCTTTCTCAAAGTACTGGATGTCAGAAAATACTACTCAGAACAGCGTGTTGTCCTCCCATTGCCTCTATATTCTGTAACTGGCTGGTGAATATAGGAAATGTGGAATAGCTTCAAGAGAACCAGGATTGTTTTTGGCCACTCTGAAGTCCAATCCTCCTACTTGCTTTGTGACTTTGAAAAGGCAGTTTACCTCCTGAGTATCATTTTTCTCCTTTGTAAAAGGAAGGGATTTCATGAAAAGATCGGAAAGATATCTTCAAGGTAAACAAATCTCTAAGTCTGTGATTGCATAGATATCAATAAATGTAATTTTCTCACTTTTACTAAAGGAAATTTGGGAAGCTAAATATTGTGGGGTCATTTGCGAGGATGTGCTCTATTTCATTGTCACTGCTACTATGACATGACAGCTACTTAACATCCCTATTCACATGTCATTGATTTATTTGTGTGCATAAAGTCAGCAGATGTCAGGCACCTGGGATTAGTGGAAGAATATGGTATTATGTGGCAGAAAATCAAGGGATCAAATCTAGGCTGTGTCACAGATCAGGAACTTATGTCATTTCACCTCTCTCTACCTCAATTTCCACATCCATAAAATTAAGGTAGTTATACCTAACTCCCAAGGTTGCCGTGGGGATTACATGAGGTGATAGATGTGAAAAATGAAGCATTTTTGCTGACCCATATTGAGTACCCATGACAGCTTAATTTTCTTTGCATCCTTCCTTAACATTAAACCTGGACAAATCTATAAGATCTATAATTATCCATTTCTCAAATAAATTTCTTGTCAAAACTTAGGCTGAATGAGTATCTCTCCCTCCTGATTACTCTAAGAATTCAAAGATATAAAATCATTGGAAATCACCAATGTTACTTCTCTCCCAACATTCACAGACAGTAAAATAAATGACTTAATGTTTGCCATAATGGTATATAAAAAATTATCTTTGGGAAGTATACGTGGAATAATAGAATCCAGAATTTTTGATGCAACATTATAAATACTACCACTTGACAGTCAATACTTTACTGATTTAAAAATATTTTTTTTTAATTTTTAAGAGAGAGACAGAGCATGAGCTGGGAAGGGTCAGAGAGAGAGGGAGACACAGCATCCGAAGCAAGCTCCAGCCTCTGAGCTGTCAGCACAGAGACCAACATGGGGCTCAAACGCATGGACTGAGAGATCATGACCTGAGCCAAAGTTGGACACTTAACCCACTGAGCCACCTAGACGCCCCAATACTTTACTGATTTTAAATATTATGTTTATTAGAAAGATGTACATTTCTTAAATATCACCCAGGAATTCTCCATTATGTCATCCTCCTGTTACATATTGCTTTTGGACACGTACTGCTATTTTCCTCTATTTTAATTCACATATACATTTATAGAAAACTGAGATACATATCAGTAGCTCAGACGTTAAGTCTCTCAATTATTATGTGTTATTTAATCTTGAAAGTGGTAAAAATCCAGGCTGTGTGATTGTTATTCCTGATATTATAGCCCCTGACTCTACTAAAATATCTACATTATCCTTGGCTCATGATAAGAAAGCATTCTGCATAGCCTTTCTTGTTGGACGTCCATATTCCTGACCTGAACAGCTAATTACTAACTGTTTTAAGGTCAGAGTGTCAAGTCTGGCAGAATTATTCCCTCAAGGATCCCATCACCATGTTCATACTTACTTTGAACTTGAGTCATATGTTTAATGCTCTAGACACTTTCCAGAGCTATAGTTCTCAACCTGGATAATAGATTGTAGGGAAGGTAAATCATTTTCTGTCTCTGTTTAGTCAAGCCAACAAAAGTAATCTGTTGCTTTGATAACTATGGGAGAGTACCTTCCCCCACTTTTGATTTCATTATTGTCATCAATAATATAAAGGAATTGGACTAATTGACGTTTGCCGTTACATCATCTTCTATATTTTCCGACTTTAAGTATTTTTGAGTAGCTATTTTGTACCAGGTTCCATGGGTTTCTAAAGGAAGTAAATGCCCCTGGCTAGAGGTAAGTAAGTAAGATTCTCCTACTCAACGACTATGTATGGGTACTGAGGCTGTGGTATAATCAACCAGGAGAGAATGGAAACAAAGAATTAATTGCTCTGGCTATGTGTCTTCTTATCAGACCTTCACCCTGAGAGCAACAACGAGGAAGTGCTTAGGTATGCCTGTGCTGGGCACACAAATAAAGATACTTCTATCTCCTTGTTGAGGGCATATAGGACAGTGGAGAAGTTACCAACCTAAGTATGAATTAGAGGAAGTTAAATATTCCTAAACCAAAATAACTTCACCACTCACTGCCCATCTCTCTGATCTAACACACATTTAATGAGCAGCCATTCTGGCCCGACATTGAGCATGGTGCAGAGTACTCCAGAACAAATGAGAAACAGCCACCGCTCTCCAAAAACCCAAAATCCGAGACAATGACTATTCTTGCAGGAAGGAACCTTGGAAAGATTAACACATTAAGAGTTATATGTTGAAAAGTCTTGTGTTCAGAATAGGACCTCTAAACTGTATGATTTAAGAGCAATTACTTAACTCTCTGACCCTCACTTTCCTTAACTATACACATAGTCGATAATGGTTTTAAAGACCTTAGAGGAGAGTAAGGCAATGTGAGAAGAGAGCTCCAGAGTTATGATATGATTCAAACAGCTGGGGTAGGAGATTCCAGGAAATCAGATACACACATATGAACTACATATTGGATATTTAGCCATCAGGGCTGAACAAGGATTCAGTTAGCATGATCAAAAATATGCTGAGTCATCAACAGTGGGAGTAAGGAAACAATCTGAGATGTCACTGTGGGAGTCTTGGTACGCTCTTCACAACTCATGTCAGCTTCAGTACTTTTGAGATACAAAGTTAGCTAAGCATGGATGTCAGCTGCATGGTCATTGCCTTTTAGATAATACAGTGTGGGCTCTGGGTGCTATTTTAGCCTCAGGTGTTTACTCTTCATGTTTCATGTTGTTTTCATATGACGTAGTTCCTGGAAATGAGGTCAAGGCAACAGACCAGAAGTTAATATCCTTATTTAAAATTTTGTGCACTTGGGATGCATTTGAGAGTGGTGGGAGAGAGAAGGGAACAGGTCAGTTGCCTGCAAAAGCCACTGCATTTCAAGAATATGGATACCTTTCTGATTCATTCTGGGACTGATATGCACAACCTGGGAAAACTAGGAGAGAGGGAAAGTTCTCAAAATATCCCCTAGAAGAAAGAGCATATTCATCATCTGATGACAAGGCAGGGATGTACCTTCCTGACAGTATATAAGATGTGATTGCCCAGCTGCCTCCTGGGTTTGGACTCCCCACCTTCTGGCTGTTTGGCTGCTGCACCATCCAGCCTCAGGAGCCCATACTCTTCATGCCTACACAGATGATGAAATGGAGACATAGAGATAAAGAAAGAGTCCACGTTTGTTCAGCTTGAATTAGTGAGTATCTATTTTTTACCGATTTAACCCTTGTTTTGAAGTCTGGCTGCCTGGGATGCCCTCTCCTTGAAGGCTCTGCTGAAATGACTGGGGCCAGTGGAAGGGAGAGCTTGCTAACCAGAGAGCCTTGCTGCAGGTTGCTCTGGAACTCATGGGGCCTTCCCGGTAACCAGAGGGCACCAAAGTTTCCCTCTAGGACATGATTTTGCCCCAGGCACAGTCAGAACCAGCTTGGGGTGCTCTTTGGTCAAGGGTGCCAAAAGACTTTTGGTCTTTTTCACCTGGTCCAGAGGGACCAGGAGCAAATACACCCCAGCCTCACCCTCAAGGAATATAAACCTCCACCCAGACTGTCCTCACACTCTTCCTTCATAAGAAAGGCTGGTCAAGGTTGCTGGTCAGCCTTGATCACACACACAGACAGAGCCTATGCTAGATCTGGCCTTGTGAGGGTGCCTGGGATCTTGTCCTCCCTCATCACACCTTCCTAGTTCTGCTGTTCATTCCTCTAAAATAAACAGGTCTTGATCAAACACACACACACATGCACACACACACACATATGCACATACATACACACACATAAATACACACACACACACAGTTTAGGCGCATTGTGTAGTTTTTACCAAGAAAAAAATGTTCAATGACTTTAGACAATTTCCATGCAAGGTCAATTATTGGGGCCATTTTGGTATTATTAACTATGCTAGTAAAGCCGTTTCTGTTGTGGTGGCAGTTGTGTTTTAAAAGGCATTTGCAAATGGTCAGTGTAAACCCAGTGCATGTTTGAGTAAAACTATTCCTTAGGGCCAGCTGCCACCTAATAATGGTTATGCAAAGGTGGGTGGGCCTACTCTGTTACCTTAGAATCCCCTTTTTGTTTTGCTGCCCAAATCTAAGTAAATAACCTTGCGAAAAAATAATTACCCTTTTACTAAGAGGTAATTTTTACCCTCAGAACGCCCTCTAAAAACTCATTTTACATAGCAATTTTTTTTAGCCATCGAAACTAACCTTTTATAAGTAAAACACTATTGTTTAGATATGTTTAAAAGTACTTTTTGTAATTTATGTTTTATTTAAGAATTGTGCCCAATTTTATTATTTCACATGAAGGAAGCAAGAAATAAAAGTAAGTTTAACCCTTCCTGGCTCCTGACCACTGCTAGTCCACTGGCCACTAATGGTACTTCTTATTCACTAGAGTACTGACGTTTAGAAAGACAGTTACAAGATGAAGGTGTGTCTGAGCTATTATATATAATTATAAAAGCTGATGCTGTAAATTCCAGTCTCGACAGTAGAAGTGAAAATTCCATCAGAAGTAGGTAAGATTTCCTTTGGTGGGTCACACCTTCTCCACTCTTAGCCCACATGTTCTGAGTAGAATTGACCTTATTCACGTTTGCAGGAAATGATACTGAATAGTACAAGTTATTTCTCCAAATGTGGACTATAAACCATGTCATGAGCATCCCTTGGCAACCTATTAGAAATGTAGTGTCCTGGGCCCTGCATCAGACCTACTAAATCAGAATCTGTCTTTTGAAACATTCCTCAGGTTAATGGACATCAATCATCATAGTCCAAGTCTAAAACAAAGGTTCTTAAGTCTGGGCAGACACTGAAATCACTAGGGAGTTTCAAAGGATACTAATGCCTCAGTCACAGACATACAGGCTTAATTAGTCTAAGGTTGGTGTTTTATTTATTTTTGAGAATGAGAGCACAAGTGGGGCAGGGGCAGAGAGAGAGAGAGAGAGAGAGGAGGACAGATGATCCAAAGAGGGCTCTGCACCGAGAGCAGAGTGCCCGACACGGGCTTGAACTCACCAATCCTGTGGTCATGACCTGAGCCGAAGTCAGACGCTGAACCGACTGAGCCACCCAGGTGCCCCTCAACATAAGTATTATTAAAATCTCTGCAGGTGATTCTAAGGTGCACACACCAATTTTCAACCATTGGAGAGCTTACCTCCTTACCTATAATGATTGCTTCAGATGTAGGAATTCAATCTAATCCAACCAATGAGAGGCTCACCCTGGGTATTTGTCTGATTCTGAAGGAAAGATAAGGTCTCTCTTTCAAGCTGGAGGTGAAGTTAAAAGTATATGGAATTCAGAAGAGATGTACAAGTGGACAGAGATCATACCTGCCTGGCAGCAAAGCCAACACATGGAAGAGAACAGAGCTGAGCAGTGAAAATGGAATGAAGTGGGTCCTGGTGAGAGTTTTCAAGCCTCACTTGAGGTCATTCCTGAAGCATTTAAGCTTTGCCTTGTCAGCTGGTACATTCCTTCACAGCTTATAATCATTTGGTTGTTTTTCTGTTTTGGGCAGCAGACAGTGCCCTAGCTGATAAATTCAGATCGAGGACCCTCTTACTAGACTCAATCTTTAAAGTAAAATATATTAACCCATAATAAGGTTATAGAATTTAAAGCTTAAAACTAGAAAGGAACTATGAAGTTCTGAATCAGTACTCGTACTTTATAATTGAGAGGACTGGGGGCTATAATGGGTTGAGAAAGCGTTCACGACAGGCAAGGGATGAGACTGGCCAGTAGGATGGGATGTAGAGCAGCAAGGTGGATCCCAGTGCCTTCAGGACACTTGAACTTTACTATTTGTAATACTCTCTACCTCACTGACATTCATCCTTGACATTCATAGCATGGACCTTTTAAATTCTCAAATTCTGAAACTCTCATAATCAATTACTAACCAGTGCTCTAAAAGTCACCAGCAACCTGGTAGATAAATGCACAACAAAAGGATTCTTTGATCAAGGAAATTTGGAAAGTGCTTTTTAATAATTTTTATCTCCTCTGGGGTTGTCTCAATTCACTTAAGTTTCTGATAAATGCTTCCGTAAAGGAAAACTGTTTAAGTTATCCTTCTCCCTCAAAATACCTATTAACATAACAGCTTTCTGAATTGAAGATTTAGTACACAGCTAGTGAGTAGTAATATGGCTCTGGAAGAGTTTTGGTTCATAAAAGGAGAAATGCCTGGATTCAGTTTCTCCCAAAGCAAACCCTGACAAAAAGATTTGCATAAAATGATTTACTTAGTAGGTGATCTCAGGGAGCAGAGCAGGACTAAAGGAGTAGATGAAGGAGGGGTGGGAGTAAAAGCCAATTAATCAGTCCCCATTTGATGGGGCTCGGACTTCTGAAAGGATAAGAAGGTAACAAAATGCTGCTTTCTTTTTTTTTAATTTTTTAAAAGTTTATTTATTTTCAAGAAAGAGACAGACAGAGCATAAGCAGGGGAGGGGCAGAGAGATGGAGACACAGAATCCGAAGTAGGCTCCAGGCTGCAAGCTGTCAGCACAGAGCCTCATGCAGGGCTCAAATCCATAAACCGTGAGATCATGACCTGAGCTGAAGTCGGATGCTCCACCAGCTGAGCCACCCAGGAGCCCCACAAATTGCTGCTTTCAAAGTAATCTTTAGTGGTGCAGATTTGGGGGTGATCACCTGCTTGGACAACTGAACGGATGGAGCGATTTCTCCTCTGCTCCTAGCTGTTTGCTATAATCCTGGGGCACAGTTCGCAGGCCTCTCCCCTCCTATCTTAGCAACAGTGGTCATCTCTGGAGCTTATTAGAGAATTTCAAGTCACGAAAGAAGAAAAGCCCCCCCTCCCCCCCACGCCCATCCCCACCACCTCTGATGCGGTCAGACTTCGTTTGTATTGATGTTTTGGACTCCAGTATCCTGGGTCTCACCAGAAGATAGAAATCTGATATTAGTGACTCTGGAGTCATCAGGATGATTTTAAATTCAAATAATCCTCTTAGACAAAAATGGTACATGTTGGTACCAAAGAAATGAAGGTTGACAGTTTAATTTCTCTAAATACTTTAAGCAAAAGGATGTCAGCTCCATTGACTCGTGTGGGGCAGGGTGGGTGGTTGCCTGGGTTGAGTATAATAGACTATGGCAGAGAAATATAATATTAAAACATATCTTTATAAAATTCTACATGGAGAACCTGGCAGGGACTCTTCTGGGTGAGCATTCCAAGTTGTATTTTGCCTCTTAATCTGGTCCCAGTCTTTACAGCAGGCTGAAATGGGTTGATTTATTTACTACTGCCTAAAACCCTAAAATGACCCTTTCTCTTTATCAAAATTTATCAAAGTGCCCCTTGTGTCTTCTGTACATCAGCACTTACACCATTCTTAAGAATGATGATGCTTCAAGTGACAGATATTTATAAAGGGCTCCTATCTCTTCCATTTAGAAACATCTCAATTTACAATCCCTCAAACATTTTGGGTGCAAGAGCCCTGACGTTATTGAAATAGGCAGAAGATTCATGCCACATCTAAGTTTTCTTTTCAAGACAAGGATTGCAATCTCAAATTAACTTTTTAGGCCAAATTTTCTCAACATGGAGAGCAGGGCTCACTGTGCACACAGGACACTAGAAACTACATGGTGGGGGAAAATGACAATGTGAAGAAAATCAGATCTTTTAATCTTGTATTTAATAATTTTGAGGGTAATTAGAAGAATGCCATTTTGCGAATGAAATAATTTGGGGGTGGAGAGATGGAATCATCCATAAAAATAAAAAAATATTTCTTCTTTGTTTATTTTAGGACATCTACTTTAAAGTATATACAACTGCCCTTCAGCCCAAGTATACTGAACACCATGATGATGATAATAATTACAACTACAATTTATATTAGCTGTATAGGAGAGTTTTTATACTAGAGACTGAGCTATGGTTTTTACCTATGTTAACTCTAATACTTACATGGAAGTTAAACTAGCATAGTATGTAAGTCATGAGGATGAGGAGAAATTAAAAAAAAACTTATACAAGAGGTAACATGTGTTTATACCATTAACTATGGCATTGGTATCGTTAAAATGAATTTCTAGGCTCAGGATGGAGCTCCTCCTGTCCAAGGTGTCACATCAGCAACCTGGAACTTACATAACTTTAGTGTGTCTGTAAATAATGCTCTGCACTGAGCCTCCCACATATATGACAGCTATTCAATGAGGCAATAAG
Organism: Panthera pardus; assembly: GCF_024362965.1. Taxonomy (NCBI): domain Eukaryota; kingdom Metazoa; phylum Chordata; class Mammalia; order Carnivora; family Felidae; genus Panthera; species Panthera pardus. The sequence goes on along the minus strand of NW_026526788.1, from coordinate 64,988,387 downwards.
CTTTCTTTCAATTTCTCTCTTTCTCTTTTTTCTTTTCCTCTCTCTCTTTCTTTCCCCGTGTCTCCCCCATCCCTCTCTTCCCCCTTTCCCTCTCACTGTGTACTTCTCTTTTTCTCTCTTTCTCCCTCTCCTTTCTCTCCTTCTCTCTCTTCTCTCTCTCTCTCTCCCTTCCTCTCTCTCTCTCTCTCTCTCTCTCTCCTATCTCTCTCTCTCTCTCTCTCTCTCTCTTTCCTTTCCCTTTCCCTCCCTTCCTCTCTTTCATTCTCTCAGTTTGGACCGTTAGTCTCTTCACAGGAAGATAAGTTTTCCCTAATCACTCCAAATGAAGAAGCTGAGTCACTTAGGAAAAACACAACAAAACAAAACCAATCAAAACTTTCCAAAGGATGAATTGTATTTCAGGTGGTATCAGTTAAACTGGATTTGAAAACTTCTAGTATAAGGAAAATACTTGCAGTTTTGCCATCTGGAATGGCAGAGGTGTGAAAATGTGGAAATAGACCGTGCATGTGCAAAAAAGACTGTGCAAGAGAGAGGTTCCACTCCGCCTGAGCTACAGTGGTGGAAGTTAAAAAGAGCTGCTTCAGTCTCTTATTCTGGAGTTGTTTGCATTTATTCACTCTCATCTAGGCTTGGTGGGGCTGAAACCAGGGCTCCACAGTTGATTTCTACAGCCACAAATTGGGACCTGTGGCTGTTGAGTCTGGGACTTTGGGGATGAGAAGGAATGCTTTTGCAAATGTGGACATCTCACAAAATTAGAACACTCTTTACCCGATGGACACCTTTTTCATGACATGGAACTTGTGCCTTTGGTCCTGGCTTGGACAGGAAAAGAGACAACAATGGAGTGGAAGAAGAAAAGTTGCAATACATGAAGAAAACATTTTCAATCCTGTGATAACCTTGCCTTCTCCAAAGTCTGAGTGTAAATTCTAGTTATGCTCTTTTGCAGTCTGAATCTACTTATTTATCCCTAATAAATGTATGATGCTGTTCTGAGAGGTTTGGGCACTTCTTTTTTAACAGGAAAATTGGTTCCTAATGAGAATCTCTTCTCATTTGCATGGGGATGGTGGTGGCCATGTTTGACTCTGACTCTCCATTACCTACCATGATGCTTAGCATGTAGTGGTTTCCCCATAAATGGTTAAATTATTTAATTAATTTATTGACTATTTAATCATTTGTTAGTGTTATATTTCTGGTAACAGATTACCACAAACAGTGAATTAAACAACACTCATTTATCATCTTATGATTTCTTCAGATTAGGAGTTCAGCAGGTACAGGTTTGCTGGTTACTCTGCTCAAGGGTATCATCACGCTGAAATCAGGATGTTGGTCAGGGATTTAATTCTCATTTGAAACTCAGGATCCTTTTCCAAGCTCACAGGTTATTGACAAAATTCATTGTTTTGTAGCTATATTACTGAGATCCCATTTTCTTGCTAGTTGTCAACCAGGGATAACCCTCATTTCCGAGAAAATGATCTCAATTCCTTGTCTCATGGCTCCAAAGGCAGTTTACAACAAGGCTATTTGCTTTCTTCCAGGCAATAGGATTACATATCTCTGGCTTCTTAATTCTTCTTTAGTCTGCTGTGAAGTGGTCTAATATAATGTAACATAATGGAATGACTATCCTATCACCATTTGCCATGTAGCACATAATTTCATCAAGGGAGTCCATCGTACTCATGGGCTCTGTTTCAGGAGAGAAAAGGACTATACAAAAGGTTGGGAAACTTGGGACATCTAAGAATTCTACCTACCACAAGTGGGGGTATTCATCATCTACATAATGAGGAACTTCATACATGAATTTCATGTGTCTTGTTTAAGATATCGTTGCATCAACCATCATGGTTAGTCTATTTCCCATATTTTTAAAAATCTATTTTTGTTATTAGTATGAAAAGTAAAAATTATCACTTCACCTGAAGGCATAGGAGTTGCAGGAAAGCTTACCCAAATTTGCACAGGTAGTTTGGTTTCTCAAATAGTCCCATTCTTGGTTAGAAGGGAGGCCCCTTTACTCAAAGCGTTCTCCTAATATTACCTACTGAATTTTGGTGACCCCTTGATAGAGAAAGAAATTGTTCACATTATATACTTGCACACACACACACAAAATTGGATTTTCCATCTATGGTTATCCAGTGTGACCACAAACCTTTTTCACTATTCACTGGACAATGACTGGTAACCAGAACCAAGATGAGCCAAGGTTCATTTGGAAATCAAACATAATGACTATACTTTGTAGAAAGGTCACTATGTGCTCAGGCATGTACCAGCCACCATGAAAAACACACACTTAGATAAAAATATCCCTTTCTGCAGATACAGGTGTAAAATACCTCCTTTCCTAGGGAGAGATACACAGGTCTTCATCAGTAGTAAGATGTAATTGCCATTCTCAGGGCCTTTTTAAGCATGGATTTTGATCATAATAAGGAATTATTGTTCTATTACAGAAAGTAAGGGCCTCTGGAAAAATACAAAAAAAAAAAAAAAAAAAAGGGAATAACATCTTCTGCCACAGTATCATACCACCTAGCCCAGACCTCCAAAGATGTGATTTCCTGGAGCTGCCAAGTCTAGGCCATGCTCTTCATCTGGTTTGTTCACTTGGACCTGAGAATCATTTGGAAACCTTCAAGATCATCCCTTTAATTTTCTCCATAGTGGCAATGTTGTCTAACATTTCCAGGGTAACGATGAGTGACTGTTTCCTCATGTAGTGAGGTCAGATTAATTCAGGTCCTACCTACCATGTCTTATTTTGTTCTGCTCAGATCTGGTTGTCCAAGGGCAATGATTTTCCTCCTGGGATGTAAGCTTGACCGTATCATTTTGCCAAAGTGTGGGGTGTTACAACATCTATTTTCATAGCCTCCAACTTACTAAGACTCAAGGATACCAGAGTGCTTCAGCTTCCCCACAATGAGTTGATAAACAAATCAACTGTAGGATGCTGAGTACCTATTGCAAAGGGCACAAAAAAAGTCAAAGCCATTATGTATTCCATTAAGAGTTTTTACATTTATGCAAAGTTTTACATTTATGCAAAGTTTACATTTATGCAAAGTTAATTATGATACATTAAAAAGTAGAAATCACAGTGTTTATCAAGTGAAAAAATGAATTAAAACACCCACAGCTCTACTGAAACTATGATTGGGTCACAGTCTGAGTAGACAAGGGATGGACACCTGGATACAGCTGGGTCAGTAAGAGTCTCTTTCCCACAATATTTGAATTATGGGAGTTTTTACTGGACACTTATTTATAATATTTACCCCCCAAAACACATAAAAAATGAAAAAAAAAGATAAGGAAGAGAGGGAGGGAAGGAGGGAGAGAGAGAAAAGAAGAGGTAGCTTTAAAGCTTTGGTTCTTGAAGGCTTTCTGCTGTTGGTTCCAGTCCCTCATAAGGTCCACATTCATGATGTCTCTTGGGTTGTAAAAGATACACTTGTGTTGTTCTAAGTCTTCTACTTGTTTACACTAGTTTCACTAACATCTATTACTTTTAACTAAAGGTATCTCACAAAGAGAGGCAGTAATCTCAATCTTCCAATGACACTTGCAATAGGAACTCAGAGAAAGGAGAGGTTTAGATAGACTGGAAATGTCAACATGGGATTTAAGTTAGTCCTGAAAGAATAAGGGTTAATTGAGAAGCCCAAAGGGATAAATGGTATTACAGGTAGTGTGGATAGTATGACCAAAGGCAAAGAGATAGTAATTGACATTTTGTGTATGGATACCATGAACCAATCTTGTCTCCACAGAGGGTTCACATCATATACCTATGACACATTTAGGCTGGAATATCAGAAATTCTAATTTTGTGGGAGATCAAAATGTTTGCCTGTTTTATTTAAGTTCAAACTGTTAGGTTTGCAACAATGAATCCTCATTTCTAATCAATGGTCAGTTACCCTTTTGCAAAATATTGTCACAAAAATGAGGAAGTCTTATGTGATTAAAAATGTCATGTACTTTGGGAGGCAGTTAGACCAGGGCTCTACACCAAGCTCCATCACTTAGTAGCTGTAAGATGCTGAGCAAGTTACTTAGTCTTTCTGAGTTTCAATTTTCTCATTTACGCAATAGGGGTAATAACACCTAGTATATAGAATGTAATAAAACTATGCATATATAATGATATTAGGGTCACTAAGATATATGATGTGACTTCCTTCTTGATTCATTCATTGTATACCTGCACTGTTGCTAACTCAGCACTGATCCAAAATGATGATGATAGTTATTGTCATGACAAAATGTGACCCAAGAGTTTTGCTAAATGCCTATGTGTCTTATGTATTTAATTCTCACAACAATCTCAAAAAAGATAAAGAGATCCAGTACAGAGTTATTGTTACAAAAATTTTTTGTTGTGCTTACCTCTGGAATTTCTTCCAGCTTGTTATTGATTCAGGGTAAGTGAGGATCTCCGGACGCTGAAATGGAGTTTGATTCTGCCATAAAAACAAATTCCCCTCCAACTTAGGCCATTTGGGTGGGCTTAATGAAAGTAAAATGTCACCTTCAGAACAACATGTATTTATTCTTAGGGCAAGTGTTGTATGTATGTTGGCACGGGGTATTCAGAAAGCATGAATAAGGATGCTTGTACTTGATAATTTGAGAAGAAAGAAAGAGATAAGGAAAGGAAGGAAGGAAGGAGTTGGCCTCCAGGTAGAGCTTTACTATAATTAGATTCATCTGTGACTCTTGGGCAAGTCACTTCACCTTCCTGAATTAGCCTTTCTTATTTGTAATAGGTAATTAGTTTCATAATGCACAATGTAATGAAGTTCATTGGTTTGAAACCATGGTTTTAATGTCCAGGCCCCCACCTCAGATCAATTAAATTGATTTTCCAGAAAGTAAAACCCATAAATAGATATTTTAACAGTATGCAAGTGATTTAAATGTGCAACCAGACTTGAGATCACTGAATGGATACTTTTTAATGTATAGTTTGTGTCTAAAATTCTAGGTACCATATAGTCATTACATTCTAGAAACAATGAGTAGGGGCAGTATTGTTGGAATTGAAAGGGGATAATGAAAATGATGTCTTTCAAATAGAAGTTATAATAGCCTAATTAGTTTGGGGAACTATTGTTTCAAGACTGAGTCAAACCTAGTGAAAATAATTTTGAGATACAAGCTGGTAATGATAATCAATTGGGAGATGATTCTTCACACAGATTAGTTTAATTCATTTATTCAGTAGAAGTTTTCGACCACCTATCATGGGCAAACCCCTACTGGGCATCATAGTAGGAACAGAGATAAATTAGACATGAATCCTACCTACATAGAATTTAACATTTGGTGGAAATTCATTATTAGCTCACAAGACATGCTAACATTTCTTTCCATGGGCATTTGAAAATATTTCAGAGAGGGAGGAGGTGATATTTGAGTTGAGCCTGAGCCTGTAAGAACAGATAAAGACACACATATATGTGGTTTGGGAAATGGGTGAGTGGAAGACCATTCAAAACAGAATTGTGTAATTCATGCTTTTCACTTTTTTTCTCAGCAGTACTGATTTTTGCATTTTGCCTCATGGGGTCTTATAATTCCATATCATTAATCAAGCTATTCACTTGATCTGTAAAGCCCTTTGCTTCTTTTTCAGCTGCCTCCTCCAGGAAACCTTCCTCTTACACCAGATTTGGTCCATCTACATACATCCCTGTGCTTGTCTCCACCATTATATTCACAATGTAATATCTTACCTGGGTTGAGTTCTTCCAAGTAGGAACTTTGTTCCAAACTGTCATTTATAGGTTTGTTTCTTTTACGTGACCTGGCTCAAAATAGGCCATAAATAAGTTAGATTGAACTGTAAAAACTAAATAATTTTTTAATGTGATAAACTATAATGATTCAATCCCTAGCTGGTTTGTCTAATATGATTTTTTTTTATGGCTGTACTTAACACACCACCAAATTTTAAGTTCTTTACAGGTAGGATCCTTTTCCTTGCCTTAACCTACAAAGACCCATGTGATATGCCTTCTGAATATTGGCCTACTATTGTTTAATACCCTTGTCCTTGTTTTTCACCCTGTGCTCTCCACACTGTTCTCTTTTATCCTTCTGTAGCTTCGTCTCTTCTTAGCATCATGGCAGTTATTTCTATTTCCTAAGACACTCTCCCTTGTCACATGGCTTACTCTTTCCCATTATTCTATTTTTTTCAAAATTTTATTTGTACATGTTTTCCAGCTTTACTGAGGTATGATTGACAAATAAAAATTATATATATTTCAGTCATACACTGACTTTTTTTAAGATGTCCAATATGATGATAATGTACCAATACATCCTGGGTTGATTACCACTATCAAGTTGGTTAACACCTCCATCACCTCACATAGTCACCATTTTTTTGTGTGTGTGGTGAGAATACCTGAGGTCTACTCACAGAGAGAATCTCAAGTATACAATACCACTATGCAGAGCATCAGATCCCCAGAACTTACTCATCTCATAATTGCAAGTTTGTAGCCTTTGGCCAACATGTCCCGATTTCCCCCACTCTCCATCCATTTTTATAAATAACAGGTAATACATAATACAATAAATAAATTAGTAAATAAATGACATATACAATAATAAATAAAATAAATACAAATATTATTGTTTGCTTTTTTGAACTCTTCTTTCTAAAAATGAAATAGATTTTTGGGGCGCCTGGGTGGCTCAGTCAGTTAAGCATCCGACTTCAACTCAGGTCACGATCTCGCGGTTTGTGAGTTTGAGCCCCGCGTCGGGCTCTGGGCTGACGGCTCAGAGCCTGGAGCCTGCTTCCGATTCTGTGTCTCCCTCTCTCTCTGCCCCTCCTCTGTTCATGCTCTGTCTCTCTCTGTCCCAAAAATAAATAAGCGTTAAAAAAAATTTTTTTTAATAAAAAAAAAATAAAAATGAAATAGATTTTTGAGAATCTGTGTTTGGCATCTCTGTTTTTTTGATAAATACCTGTGCCTGAGACATTTAGGGGATGAATAGCATCTGGGTAAGGATAAAAATAGGATGAGGAGGAGGGAGTAGATATGGCTGATAACCTTTAGAATTGCCTCCTGCCATTGAAAGCACTATGGAATGTTTCCAGTCAGGGTTCATACTACATTGTTTTAGAATCTTTTAAAATGACCATTGTGTCCCGAATTTCTAAAACATTTTAAACTCTTCAGTGTTATTCAAATATTAATATTTTTCAGTCTACACACATTCTGTAGGAATGTAGGGCAGTCACTTTAAGTAGAAGGCAATGAGGTTCAGAGAAGGTAACAACTTGCCAAAGGTCATATTACAAGTAAATGGATAGAAGCAGGAATTCATATTTCACTCAGACATTAATACCCTTAGATAATTTTGTAGTACTGCATCCCGTCTATATTAAAAATCACCCACACCAGTAGTTCATTACATGGTCCTATGAAATGTGTAATGCATTCTATACAACACAACTAAAGTATGGCAGAGTTAAGACTTCAAAAAAAGGATTACACTGAAAGGCAGAAAATCTTCATTCATTATGCTGAATTGCCGTTGCAAAATTACTCCAAATCATTACAAAAGGTTTTAAAAATTACACTCACAGCTGATGCCGCCTTGAAAATCTGGCATTTGTCCATGAACAGACTTGCTATTAGCTGAGCTCTGGCTCATTAAGCATCCTGAATTTGAGGCAAATTGTTTAAGATGCAACATGTGTGAAACCAGTATATTGATTAAGCATGACTTATGGCATAATCAAAATGCAACTTTATTTTATCTCTCATTATTCCTTTACAATATTGAGGAGCAGATCTTTTTCTTGCCCTGAGTAAAAATCCTCCAGGTTCATGACTTTTATGTTCATTTTTGGGGAAGAGAAAATCTCACTTTAAGTCACAAAGCAAATTTCAATCAAAAATTAGAATATCCAATCCAAGTTGAGTCAAAAGTTTGAATTTAATTTGCCATTGAAATCTCTCCTCTCCTCCAGTTGAAGACTACATCAACTCAAAATCTACTGTGAGAAAGGGATTTTACTTCTCTGCCACTGCAAAGGCCACTACTCAATTTATACAAATATATTCTGTTGGAACAGTAGGCCCCTAAATCTAGTGAATTGGCTTCAATTAACCTCATTCATCTTTGGATAAGCTCTTTGAAACTAGATGAAAAGAACTAATGTCTTCTCCTGACATGGCCTGTCACTATTCCTTAGGGAAACATTTGGAAAGATGTCTACCTCTCTTGCTGCCCTTCTAGCTAATGATCCCAAAGAAATTATAATGAACAATTTGGGCTCTCCAATTAGTTCTTTCCATTTATGCTTTACAGAGTTGGCTTTGTGAATTTGATACATCATGTTTTTTTGTTTTGTTTTGTTTTGTTTAATTTGGATTAGTATGTTAGAGAACTACAGGGTTTGCTTGGGGATGGTTCATTTCAAGACTAATGTATGAAATGGAACAACAAAAATAAAATATGCTAGGCGATTTCAAGATTATTTTGATTTAATAGTGTGTTTTAAGCCATGCCATAAAATAAATATTTTGGAAAATCTAATAAGGTTATGTTTCTTGGATATGTAGATTGAAATTTTCAAAGAAATTTGGAAAGCTTTCTATCATTATTTCTTTAAATATTTTATCTGCTCCTTTCTATGACTCCTCTCCTTCTGGTACTCTCATTATAACATGCTGGGGAGCTTAATAGTGTCCCACATTTATCAGAAACTTCGTTTATTTTTCTTTATTCCTCTTTTTCTCTGTGTTCTTTGGATTGTGTAATCTCTGTACATCTATCTAATGTCATCAAATGCTTTCTTCTGCCAGAAGAAATCTACCGGTGATCACTCCAATGAATTTATTTTTGATTGTATGTAATTTTCAACTCCAGAATTTACATCTGGTTCTTTTTTATAATTTCTGTCTCTGTTTTTGATATTACTTATTTGATATATCATCATCATACTTTTTTAACTTTAATCAGTGTTTCTTTTAGTGTTTTTGAGCATATTTATAATGACTATTTTTTTCTTTGAGAGACAGAGAGAAAGAGAGAGAGAGAGAGAGAGAGAGAGAGAGAGAGCGCTCATGCACATGAGCAGAGGAAGGTCTGAGGGAGAGGGAGAGAGAGATTCTTAAGCAGACTCCATGCCCAATGCAGAGCCTGACAGGGGGCTGCATCCAACATGGCCATGAGATCATGACCTGAGCTGAAATCAAGAGTTAGATGCTTAACCAACTGAGCCACCCAGGCCTCCCTAATGAGTACTTTTAGTGAGTAATGAGTACTCTAATGAGTACTTTTTTAAGTCTGTTAAATTTGACGTTTGATAAATCAGACAGAGAAAGACAAATGATTTCACTTACATGTGGAATTGAAAAACAAAACAAATAAACAAAAACAGACTCTTAAATACAGAGATCAAATTGATGTTTGCCAGAGGGGAGAAATGGGGGGGGGGGGGAGGGGGGCAGATAGTTGATATAGATAAAGGGGATTAAGAGGTATAAACTTCCAGTTATAAATAAGTCATGGAGATGAAAAGTGCAGCATAGGGAATATAATCAATAATACAATAATAGAATTGTTTGGTGATAGATAGTGATTATATTTCCTGTGATGATTATATTTATTTTGTATAGAATTATTGAATCACTATGTTATACATGGGAAACTAATACCATATTGTATGTTAATTATACTTCAATTAAAAAGAAATATGGCACACTTGAATGTTCTCACGGGCGCTTTCCATAAACTGTTTTTTTTTTTTTTTTCCCTAGTATATCGATTATTCTTTTCCACATTTTTGCTGGGCTCCAGTATTTGTGTGTGTGTGTGTGTGTGTGTGTGTGTGTGTGTGTCTGTGTGACATTTTGAATAATACATTGGAACAATTCTAGCACTTTCTTTCTCTTCCCAGGCCTTAATATTACTATCTTGCTTGCTTGTCTCTTTGTTAACTGTCCGAATTATTTTCCTAAATCTATCTTCCCCGCAACCCCAGGGCCCCAACACACACCCAATGTGAAGCCTCGGATTTGCTCTTCAGGGTACACCGACTTGTCCACAGTTACCCTAGGGTGATGGTGCTTATGGTGGAGCACTCTCTTTTCCTAATCACACACAGTTGTTAGCTCCACTAAATTGCTAACTAGTTGCTCTGTGGTTTTCAATAGTTCCTTGAGAGGTAACTTCCTTTACAGACTAATCCAATCAAATTTAGACTCCTTTCAAGGGATAGTTCCTGAAGTCTGTGACTGATACTTGACTCAAGAGAGTTCTTCCCAGCTGGCACTGTCCTCATTTGTCTCCACCAAAATGAGGACAACTCCCCGGTAGCCTTTGTCACCAATGAATCTATAGGTCTCCTCCCAAGTGCCTTTCACCGTGATTTTTACTGCTTTTCAGAGCGCTCTTAGGCTTGAACTTCTCTGTACTTCATTGCAATTGCAATCAATTTCTTGGGGATCAGAGATGAGATTAGAGCTCTGTTCTCTGGGCTGCCTCGCCCTGTGGGCAAAATATCTGACCCACTGGTCTGGTCTTGGAGGTAGGGACAATGACCGGCTTCTTTATGAGTGAAACTCCACATCGAGTTACTGCGTGTTCACTTGATACAAGGTGGGCGACGGTCCCAGGTCGCCTCTTCCTGCCACTCTCACCGAGGAATGCCCACCTTAAGATCCCACTCTTTGAATATCCTTGTAATTCTTCGGTAAATCCACAACAGCTCTGCAAAATACAGTTAAAATTTTTAAATATACATCAAAAAATGCCCATCTTCAGTAAATTTCCATAAATGAATTTTTGGACCACATCTATAAGTGAATTGTCCTAGAAAGTGTATTTGGGAGGTTGGGGAAAGTAACATTTATATGGAGGAAAACCCAAACCAAAACAAAACAAAGCATGTGTATCTTTACCAATTTTCTCTGGGAACTATTTCAGTCTGGATATCCATTTTTGCTTTTATGCTAGGCAGATAATCAATAATCTCTGACTAGAATATTAAAAACATTGTTTCAAAATCAACATTAGTTCTTATCTTTCCAATGTATTTATTCTCTTTCTTTTTTCATTTGCTTTATGGGTAAAACAAAGTTCCATATTTGTATAGGGACCTACTTGCAATCTTGTTTCCCAGCTGTGAAATAATTTTCACACATTTATCATGCCTAGAGAGGAGGTAGGAAGGCTTTTAGAAAGGACACTAAACAAATGCATCTGCGAATTTCTAAAACCATTGTGAGAAAAGAGAGAAACAGGTTTTCTGGGTTTTCACAAATAGTACTTGTGGCTCAGGGAGGTGGAAGGACCACAGGCATGTTGCTTTATTAGCAGGGCACAGGTCTGTTTTCCAAGGATAAGCTCTTACTCATGAGTAGTATGGGTATTTTTTGGAAGAATATTCTAGGTTCCTGTAATGATTGAACTAATCTACAATTTATGACACTTTCTTGTTCATAGAAACACTGAAATTTAATGGCTGAGATGGCTGTTTTGTTTACATTTGCTCATATTAGATTAATCTAAAGAGTAAATCTGAAGATTCTTCCAGGGACACCTGGGTGGCTTAGTGGATTAAGCATCTGACTTTGGTTCAGGTCATGATGTCCTCCTGGTTTATGGGTTCCACCTCCAGCTGGGGCTCTGTGCTGACAGCTCAGAACCTGGAGCCTGCTTTGGATTCAGGGTCTTGCTCTCTCTCTGCCCCTCCCCCATGTATGCTCTTTCTCTCTCAAAAATAAATAAACATTAAAAAAAAAAGATTCTTCCAAAAACACATCTTACAGAAGTAAAAAAAAAAAGGTTTGATTATTAAGTAATGGTTCCCCTGTTTTCTTTAAAGTGGTCCCACCATATTTTTCAATGAAGTTACCGCAAAGGAAACAAAGTACATATTTAAAAGATGTTTTTACTATTTTATTTTTGTGGCTATTACCTTTCTGACACTTACTTTTTGAATATTAGGTGCTTACATGTGCATACAGGAGTGTTATTACTTTTGTGAAGGCTGTGCAGGAATCTGAAGGCATTTCACCCTTCTAAAAATAAACTGTCAATTTGAAAAGTTTTAGAATTTAAAAAATACTTTGCAATTTCCGAAGTCATTTTTTCCTCCCTAAAATCTCCATTTGAACTTTATAACAGCAGCAGCATGAGAGCTGGTTTGGAAGCTATTATATTATACTCCCACAGTGGAAGAATTCTGGTCTCCAAAAGGTTTTAAAGGTCATTTAATCTAATCATTTCGTCATATTTTTTAAGACCATTTTTTCCACTTTCATTTGAAAATAGTACCAGACTACAAAAAGTGGCAAAAGTAAAATTATTGTATACTTTTTATTCAGCTTCCACAAATAAAAAACATACAACCATAGTACAATTTCAAAACTGGGAAATTAAATGTGATTTAATACTGTCAAGTGATTGGTAGACCTGATTCCAATTTTGCCAGTTGATTCACTAATGTCCTTTTCCTGGTCTAGGAACTAATCCAGGATCGTGCCATTTGTTTTCTTGTCTCCTAAATTTCCTTTAACTGGGGGAAGTTCTTCAATTTCTTTGTCCTTCCGGATGATGACATTTTTAATTCTATTGGTCCTTTATTTTGTGGAATGTTCTCCATTTGCAACCCTTTCATTTTCAAGTTTAAGCAACCAAGCTGATGACTCCTGAGATCTCACAGCAAATTAGTGGCAGATTTATAAACAAATATAAGGCTGCAAATTGTATGAAAATTTATCCCAAGATTTCAGAAGGCTTGTCTCTTACTAGAAGGGTAAAGACTGATACAAGGAACCGGTGAACCTACTCAACTATTATAACAGGTGCAATCAATACATGTCTCTAGTATATTCCTGATTTCCTATTAAATCTTGGATTTTGTGCTAAGCCACGGGACTGTAATAGTTTGCAAAAGCCAAAATGGTCCCACGCCCACAGTCTGAGCTCCTTTTTTGTTTCACCCAGGACTTTATCTTGTCCTAAAGAAGGTGGAAGGGTATGTTCACAAAACATTTAGAACATGGCTAGTAGCAAAGTGCTCTTTCAAATGAGTTATGCAAAAAGACTGGGTTTAGAATGAATGCTATAGAAGATCACGAAAAGGGAGCAAAGCATGGCGAGTGATGGAGAAACCTCTAGATACACATACCACCATTGGAGAGATAGATGATGGAATATCTATCTATCTATCGTCACACATACAACCGCACACCATTCCCTCTACTGTCCCTCTGGCGACCGTCCCAGGCCAAGATACATTGCCTGTGCTCTGGGTTAGATCAAGGTTCCAACTGACAGAGACTAAAGGGAAAGACAAGGAATCCCTCAATCCCTCTCCAGCCAAAGACGCTGGCAAGAGTCCTGGCTGCAGAGGAAATCTGGACTCCAGGAGGAGAGGACACAAGGGGAACAAAGGGAGAGGCGGAGAGCAGGAGGGGAGGGTCCCAGGCGCTCCCAGCCCGCTCCCAGCCGTGGGGAGAGCAGGGCGCGGACTTGGAGTCCCCGCCACTCAGGAACCGCGCCTGCCGGGGTCGCCAGACTCGGGCTCCCGCCCACGTGGCGCGCGGGATTCAACGCGCGACGCCGCCTCCGCCCCCGCCCGCCCCCTCCTCGGCCCAACTCGGACGCAGTCCGGGTCCTGAGCGCCCGACCCGCCCCCCGGCCGGCCAGCGGAGAGCCCCGCCCGGCGCCGCCTCCGCCCGCCCCCTCCGCGGCCCAACTCGGACGCAGTTGGGGTGCTGAGCGCCCGCCCCCCACGGCCGGCCGGCGGAGGGCCCTGCGCCGCCGCCTCCGCTCCGGCCCGCTCTCCGCTGCTCTCCGCTCCCGCGACGGGGAAAGTGGGCGCCGGCGGCGGCTCCCCCGCCCAGGGAGCGCGCTCCTCGCCGGCGCGGGGCTGTGGGTCCTCGGCGCCCAGGGCTCCTGCGGCGGCGGCACCGGAGGTGTCCCGTGGTCCCAGGGCCCCGCCCGGGAGACGCCCTCGCCCAAAGCCGCGAGGCCGGGCTGCGGCCACTCCCTCCCCTCCTGGAGAGTGGCTGGCTTTGCGCGGGGAGCCGGAGTCCAGCTGCCGAGAAAGCCCCGGGGGACTTTGCTCAGCGGGACCCTGGAACTCTTCTGCTAGAGTAACCGAGAGCTACGGGCTGCGGGGCTGGAGGAGCTGAGCTGACGATCCGCACGTTGGCGGTGACCGGGTGTCCGCACACAAAGGCCACTCCACCTGGGTGACCACCACCGCGTCTTTAGTCCCGAAGTGGCGGCGAGGCGCGATCGGAGAGGTGAGGGGTGAGGGGGGTAAGCGCTAAAGTGTATTGGTGCGTCGGGTGGGGAGGGGCCTATTAGGCTTCTGACTTGGGAACTGTGCAGAAAGAAACCACTGCCGGACTCCTGCCAGGAGCTGTATCACCTCCAAAATGTTTCCATTCCCCCGGGCCCTCGATCTTCTCCAAGCCCTAACCCTGCAAGAAACTTCTGAGTTAGCAGGTAAATCCTACACTCTGTCACCATGGTCTGAAGCCCAGACAAAGAGTGGATTTGTTATTAAGTGCCTGGGATGTGGGGGTGAGAGGGTTAACTTTTAGGGCAGTCTGACATTCTCAGGAAGGATTTCCCTTGTACTTGCTGCAAACTTACTCATGGGTCCAGTAAGTCCAAGATGAATTATTAGTAAGGGAATTGAGAGTGGAGAACTGCAGTGACAGGCTTTGTCCTTTGGTGCAGTCCCTCCCTCTGGGCATTCAGGAGATAGATGTAAGTTACAGAGAGAGTCTGCACGACCTTCTAAGAGCGCGCGCGCGCGCGTGTGTGTGTGTGTGTGTGTGTGTGTGTGTGTGTGTGTGTGTGTATGTTTAGAGCTGGGGCTTTTGCAGCTGGAGAATGGTTGATTGTTTTCCAGTGTGCTCCAGTCCTAGAAACATCAGTACACCAGTGACAGCAGCCCCCTGTCCTCCCCCACTGTGTGCCCTCCTTTGGTGAAGAGCATACATAAAGGATTGACCCTTCTTTATGAGGTGAAGGGATCCATAGATCACAGGAGGCTGACACTGGGGACAGTATGTGTGGTGGGCTTGGGATGAAAGCCAGTGACTTTTGGCCATGTCAGAGGACGTTTTAGAATTTGGGGAAGAAATCTGCCACTCCTCAGTGTCAGAGCTGTCGATTTAAAGTGAACCTGGAAACTCGTGGGCAGAGAAAACAACAGCTTTGGTGTTTAAGATTGAAGACCATTAACAAAGTGTGTGAAAGTTTTCTAGGCTACCATCAAGCAGACATTGAGAACATTAGGAACAAGGGCACACCAAAAATAAACATAAGTGAGTGGTGGATTTAATCAGGAAACAGAGAGATTGCTCTTTGAAATATGCACAGATTATCCTGGTTAGCACCTACTACTGTGTTTTCATTTGTAGAATAACTGCCAGAAGCCTTCCCAGAGACTTGGTACTTTAGTTAGGCACATTGCGAGCTTCTGAGATGGAAGTTTCGAGTATTGTAAGATTTTTCTGAATCTTACAAGTATTGAACAGATTTTTCTGTTCATTAGGAATTCTGTGGGACATGGGTTTAGAATGTACTGATGCAGGGGCCTCAGTTGGTTAAGCGTCCCACTCTTGATTTCCGCTCAGATTATGATCTCATGGTTCATGAGTTCAAGCCCCACATTGGGTTCTGTGCTGGCAGCATGGAGCCTGCTGGGATTCTCCCTGCATGGGATTCTCTCTCTCTCTCTGCCCCTCCCTGGCTCACACCCTCTTCTCTTTCAAAAAATAAACGTTAAACATTTTTTTTTAAATGTATTGATGCACATCACAGTAACAACATTTAGTATTTCATAGCCCTGTCCTGAGAGCATCCAGAATACCCTAGTGTCTAGCCTTGAGGACACAGGTTCTGGTTCATATGTTGTTCATATACACGTTTACTTCAACAGTTGCAGCAGAGATAATTTCCATGGAGCTCCTGGAGACCTTTGCTCTCCCTGCCTTTAACAATCGCACATCCTTAGTATCATTACCACTAAAATTATTCATTCTGCTTAAATTTGAAATTTTAAAAACTTTCTTCCTTCTTCAAGTAGTTAACTCAGAATTTCTGGCTGTAAAGGGGAAGTTTCAAACACATCCAATACGAAGTAAAGAACTTTGGTCTAGAAATACATATTGTTATCCAAGCTGCAAATTATCCCTTACCTCGTCCTGAAAGATTTCAAACAGAATGAGAGAGGGGAAAATGCATCTTTGGCAAACCAGATACTTGTGTATTTAAGGACTTACTAAGATGTATTGCCTGTGTGTGTGTGTTTGTGTGTGTGTGTGTGTGTGTGTGTGTGTGTGTGTGTGTGTTGCAAGCATGGTCAGATGCAGATGATTACAAGTCATATAGGGACAATGTTTTTCAAATCTTGGATGGGTTATGTGCAGGAAGGAAGTCTACTAAGGTTACTTATTGTAGTAATAGGTATGGTGGCTGTCAATGTTTGAGCACTCAAAGTCTGCTAACTTGTGAGCTTTCTCTTGATTGAAGTCTGTCATTTCTTAATCTTAACCCCCCACACACCCCATACCTTCGCGCTCGCTCTCTCACTCTCTCTCTCTCTCTCTCTCTCTCTCTCTGTCCTCAGGAGCAGAGGTAATAATCAGTTTCATCTAGCCAGATATATCTGTTTCAGCATCTTGGGGGAGATAAACTTACTATTTTTGTGAATTGGAGTGCGTAGAATCAGAAGTAACCTCTCAAATGGAGGCAACTTGGTGAAATGAAAAACAGAGGGGAGATTTGAATTCTAGCCCTATTTATTTGTCACGTACCTTGGGCAAATTGACATAAATCTGACTTTCGATTTCTCATCTGTAAAGCAAGGTCAGTGCCAATCAGGATTAATCGACAGAATGACACATCTTGAGGCACATGAAAGGGCATTGTTGTTGTCAAGTCCTAAACACGTGTGTCGCTGCTACTTCCAACACTTTTCTTTCTCTCAGATCATTAAAGGGAACAACAGTTCATCAACCCCAAATATGAAAACAAAATCAGAAGGTCATGATTTGCCACTTTGATTTCCTCCCCCCAGAAAGAAGTGGGGCATAGGTGTCACACATCCTCTGGATCTGTCTCTTTCCGATCTTTAGCTAAAAGCCGTAGAAAGACTAATGGTTATACTAACACCTGAATCAAAGGTATGCTGATTATAGACTGCCCACATAACTTTCCAAAAATTCGGAATGGTTTTCTTACCTCCTTTTCCTCTTCTTCCTGTCTACTTTCTGTGCACTTTGCTGATGCTCTTGGGACAGCCATTTGAGGATGTACCTTTTGCCTTGCACGTGATCAGTCCTTTCTTTATTATGTATATGTGTGTGTCTGTGTGTGTGTGCACGTATGAGACAGAGAGAGAGGGACTGAGAGAGTGAGTTCAGAGGAATTTTCAAGATTTTGAGCCATTATTTAAATTCAGGTATTGACATTTGCAGCTTTGGCATACAGGCAAGACTTTTTTGATGAGAACCATGGCAAGATTTGGACCAAATGAGGGAATAGTGTAGCATGCAAGATGCCGAACAGATCATTTGTCAGGAGCAGGAACGTATTGCTTCTACACAACTTATTTTATACATGATCTAACTTTATATGATTCTGTTCACTGCCTGGTGGGGTGTGTTGTGTGTATTATTCTTTGTTCCACCGAGTTTCAAAATGCTAACTAGTACTAGTTCATTAATCCCGATGAAATTCTTGGTAAGTATGTGGTAAGCGTTAATATCTTTTCCTCACATTTTTATGCTGAATATAAGTGTATGTTTCAGTTTCTTACCCCCATCTCTTTCTCACTGGCAACTTTGCTCAGACAGTCCTCTGCATACATAACTTATGCCATTATGATGATATTAATGTTGCATTTATCAAATTGCATGACCATCTGGTTTTTTGACATGTATGTCTTCTCCTTCAGCAGTTTTTAGACCTGACATGTATCAACACAGCCTTGGCAATTAAACCAGGACAGTATTTTGTTTGAAAATGCATTATATTCGTCATTTAAAAAAAAATTCACAAATTTTGTGAGGCTTAAATGATCACTTATGTTACAGCAACTAGGAAACCATGGTTCAGAAAGAATAAGTCACGTGTTCAGGCTCTTACGTGAGTGTCAGGGACAGAGCACAATTTGGAAATTTTTTTGATCTGACTCCCAAATTAATGCCTGCCTTGTGGATTTTAATGTAGGCCATAAAAATCCGAGGCTGTTAAGATCTGTTTGTAAAATTATGCGTCATGAATTAACTTCAGAGGAGTTCAGGAAGAGGCACATCCTGGTTATGGATGCTCCATCTTGAGAAAAAGGAATGCTTTTAATACATACCTGGCAAATTTCATTCCTTAGTTCCAGTAGTGATTACATTGTTCTCATACTGTCCTCTTCATCTTTAAAGTTTATTTTTTAATTTATTTTGAGAGACAAACCAAGCAAGGAGAGGTGGGGCAGAGATAAAGGGAAGTAAGAGAATCCCAAACAGGCTGACATGGGGCTCAAACCAACAAACCCTGAGATTGTGACCTGAGCCGAAACCAAGAGGCGAACACTCAACAGACTAAACCACCCAGGCGCCCCTTTCTTCGTCTTCAGAGAGCCTTAAAAGTCAACACTTGAGTGATTCACTGAGCACAAGTTCATAGGAAAATTTTGAGTTCTAGTCTTAGTTCATTCATTTCTGAATCAACAAGAAATCTGATTTTAGCTGGACATTGGCTGTGAAAACCAGGTTTGGTGATCATTTGTATAAGGTTTTTTTTTTTTTTTTTCAGTTGACATTTTAAATTTTAGTAGAATTGACTTTCTTTAACAAAGTTATAGTTTTTCTTTTCTGATCAGGCTCTGGCCCTAATTATGAAGGCTAGTGCATTGTGACATGGAAAGCAAGACGCTGTAGAGGAAGAAAGTATAAGATGTGGAGGCAGATGGACCGGTTTGAATCTCCTCTCTAGGAATCTAGACTATGTGCTTTCTGCTTTCTGATGACACATAGTCAGCTTTTTCTCTGGAGCTCCATCCAGGTCAGAGGCAATGTTTTAGTGTCTTCCATTTGAGGGTATTGAGCTCTTTGTACTTGTGAGTAAAGTTTTGGGGAAACAAGGATGATACATTGATCTGTGTCCTTGACAGTGAGCAAACCTTCTATTTCACATGATAGGAAATACCTATCTCCCTTTTATTCACATACATATATGTGTACAGAAATTCCTAAAATTTGAAACCCACTATTTAAATCAGGTACTAGTTTTCCTAGTAAGACATAAAGACATACTAGTTTGTTTTATATCACTTTTGTGTTGGCAAGCATGCACTCTTTAGCTACAAAACGCATAATCTGAGAATAGGAATTAAGCTTCTTTTTGGAATTTGCTTGTACCTTCTATATCATTAAATATTGACTATAGGGGAGGTGGGTTGGAGGATGTGTTAAATGGGTGATGGGGATTAAGGCTGAGCACCAGGTATTGTATGGAAGTGATGAATCACTATATTGTATACCTGAAACTAACATTACACTGTCTGTGAACTAACTGGAATTTAAATAAAAGCTTTTTTTAAAAAATTGACCCTGGGGATGATTCACATCTTTATCTTAAAAAAAATATATGAATAGAATAGAATAGAATTGGACACAAAACCGTAGAATTAGGCACAAAAGTATTTAGAATGTTTTCTTATTTGTATCAGTAATGGCTAACATGTAAGGAATACTATGGGCCAGGGACAACACTAACAACATTATGCAAATAGTCTTATTAACTTTTCATTCTACAGGTATTTGCTGAGCACCTGGTATGTTCAGGATACCGATAAAGAAGTGTGTGTGAGATGGTGTAGAAAGTCATGAACCTTTATACGAGACTGTAGAAGAAGCAGGTCATCTGATGGCAGGACTGCTAGGGAAGTAAAGGTGAGACGGGGGCCTTCTGGCTGGGGTGGTTATGATGGCTTGTGACAAGGGTGATACTTAAATTGGATCATGAGTAGTAGTGAGAACTTTAAAACGGGAGTTGTGAGAGAGCCATAGCTCGGGATAGGCAAAAGAACTGAGGAGCAAATGTGGAGAGGACAGATTAAAATTCCTTAATCTACAATACCAGTTTTGAATGAATATGGGTATATTGCATGCCTAATGAGAAATTGAAAATCGGTCTCCCCCAAAGCAAAAATAAAAACAGAAACAAACCCATGCCGTCCCTTGGAGATACGATTGCCCTTATTTGCACATTTACATCTCATCTTGAATATCATTGCTTTTTTTTTTATCCTGACTTTTTCCTCAAATACAGTTTTCAAAACAGAGACTGTTGTATTTAGTAAACTCTGTCAGAGACATCCTGAGCCAGGCTACCCAACTGCCACTTTGCTTTATGTCTTTAAATGTATATACAAATTCCATGACTTTCCTCTCTGTGTATGTTGACTATTGTCCCATACCTCTCAAAAGTATGAAGAATGCACGTGTGTCTCCAAAGGCAAACTGGCCACATGTCATCCCTGCGATGGCCGGAGGTGATGGCCTGGAAGAGCTGTGGCCAGTGAGGAGGGACCAGACTCCTTGGAAGATGATGGCCACTGCAGAGTGCACACTCCACTCAGATCAGGTGCGTGTGTAGAAGAAGAAGTTTCCTTCTTTCCTCCAACGTGCTTCCAATTGGTTTAGGAATTAAATTGACATGAGGCAGATTAACAGGATAAAAAAAAAAATAACACAGTGCACACAGAGGCACAGTAATGATATTGAGACTTCAAGAAATGACTGGGGCAGACAGTTTTTATACTTTCTCAACAAAGTGACAATAAATCTGTGAGGAAGTAACAGGAAAAGAAATGTAACTATGGGAGCTGCAGTTAGTAAAGAATTCTAAACAGAATTTGGACTGGGATGGTAAAATAGTAAAAAAGTAACAAGGGTTGTGTTTCAAACCTCCTTGGCTCAAATTTCCTATCTCTGGTGATAGAGATTGTCTTTACCTCCCATTCACATTGGAGATTTCTTGCTTTCTGGAGACAAATGCAGGTGTTGGGGCGGGGGGTGGTGGCAATCAGAGTGCACTTTTAACCCTGGTTGTCTCTCAGATAACTTTTAGTTAAAATAATCAATATGTCAATGTAGCACATTTGGGAGCAGCTGGCTGTTGGCCCCTACAGAGGCAATAGTTGAAGCTTGGCAAGAAACAAAGGTGAAATCTTACTACATGAGGTTATACTGAAAGAATAGGGCTTACTCTAAAATCCGGGTGGGAATAAGAGGACCTGAATACTCTTGTAGGAAATCCTACCTGTACTTTTACATGTACATCAAAGCTGTCATGTCTCTGTTTCTGCTGAGATCTACTGAGTATGTTTATACTACCTTATATCAGTAATGTGCCTTTTTACTGTTCAAAATGCTTCGCTCTGGAAGAATTTTGTCATATACTTCAGTTTATTATCATCATAGTCCTCAGAGATGAGAAGGACAGGTATTATTGCCTACACGTTGTGGGAAATGAAGCTAAGGGATGGCTGGTTGAGCAGAGAGATTTACATGCCAGGTGTTGGAAGAAGAGGGGCTAGAATGTAGGACACAGAATTCCATGGATACCTGGGCTTGCTCAGGCTTTTTTGCCATAGGTTAAGGAGTGAGCTATGTTTTGCCTGAAGCCTGCATTCCTGCCCATTGGGGACCACCAGTGGGCACAGGGTTCCTGGAGTCCAGGAGAACAGATAAAAGTGATATGTGCTGGGCTTTAGAGCAAGTTAGGTGGTTGAGAGTGATTGAGGGGTCATCATTAGCCTTTAGAAAGTGACCAGACAAGGTGCCAATAAGATTTACTTCAAGTCAGGTGCAATTGCCTGATGATACAAGTGTTATTTTTTATGCTTTTTATGCTGACAATTGTACATCAGACATCAATGGCTTCTTTGGCTTTTCTTGTATCTGATTGAGGCTGGCTGTTGGAGACAAGGCCAAGGGGGAGTTTGTTGAACATGAGAGCAACTCTGTTCCACCCAGATACGCTGTTTACATGACATAACAGAAACTGACTTTTAACAATGGTAGTAAAAGTCACCATGTCTTTTGAGCACATTGCAGAACATCACTGTTATTTAATTTAATCCTTACAACAACCCTGTGAAATAGGTATTATCCCCGTTCTACCATTGTGGAAAGTGAGGCTCAGAGTGTTACTGACTGGGCTCCTTGGGAGTTACTACAGAACTACCGAACTCCTTGTAGTGTTAGTACAGAATAAATGGGAGTTCCAGGCAAGGCTTTTATTGGGGCTTGTGCTCAGGCACAAGGGTGACAGAACAAAGGAGAGGATCCTTCAGGCTGGCTCTCAGAGCAGAGGCTAAGGAAAGTTGCTAGAGGCTGGTGGGAAAGAATTGACATCCAAGCATGTAGAGTGGGGAGAGATACAGGAGGTTGGCATACAGGTGCAGTGGGCAGGACATGCTTCATCATGCACTGCATGTCTTGTTAAATCTTGTTAAATCTCCACGTTTGGGTGTGATTTTTTAGTGTTATAATGAGGAAGAAAGTTGGTGAAAGGTCAGGTCAGCACTGGGGTCCACCTTGGCACAGACTGGTTTGGTTCAGTCTTCACCAGTCTTCCTGGTTGAGTTCCTTCTGTGGTAAGCATCCTTCTTCCATATTTCTACAAAGTATGCTTCTCAGGAGGCATAGGGTTTCAGCTACCAACAAATGCTGAATTTCAGGGTCAGAGTTGAGAGGACCCAAGTCCAGTCCCTGCTGGGTCTTCAAGAGAAAGCTGCCACAAATTACCTAGCTGAAAGGTGGTAAACCAGGGATTCGAGTTTTGTTCTGACTTTGACTCCAGAGTTCTTTCCTCTGTCACACTGCCCTTTTTTATGGGTTCATTTTGAAGTTTCTTAGGGAATTCATGAGTCAGTTCAAGTGATGGTAAGGAGGACCCTTGGCATGAAGAGAAAAATCTACTTGTGTTCCTTTCCACATTAGTCTGTTCTCAGGTTGTTGACCTCTTTTTCTTCTTTTCATGATGTCCACCCATTCCTATGCATGCCACATGTAGCGACACCAACATACCATCTCCAGCTTGCTCTCCAGGAAGAATGAATACGTGGAAGATGGCGTTTGATTCTTCCTGCTGGCTGCTGACCCTAGAGAGACATCATGGGCAACATGGACACTCACTTCAACATGAGGCTACTGAGACGTGTCATCAGGTAATTGGCCAGTCATGCTGTGCCCAATAGCTGAAGGCTTCCCGATAGCTGAAGGCTTGATGGTTCTAGGCATCTTCCCTAATTACGATGAGAGAGGACATGGGAACCCAAACTCATGGGTCATCTGACCCAGGGCTTGCCTGTTTGAAAGGTCAAAGGTCTTCTGTTTAACTCTTCACTTCCCACACTCTCTAGATTAGAATCAAGGCACTTTTGTCACTCTGGTTTGGAAACGCTGCTCTACTCGGTACTCGTCCTGCCCTTCATGTTGCTGGGTAGGTGGAGGGATATTGAACTGGGCAACCTTGGGTTCTCCAACTGGCAACCAAAACTACATTCAGGGATGGTCCTCAGGCCCCACATTTAAATAATCCGTGGTGTTTTAAGTAAATTTTGCCTGTAGAATTAGTGTTCATTCTGTTGATGGGTGTAGGGGAGTGAGCAAGGATATTTATGTTTTAATAACCTCCAAATGATTCTTATTAACACTAAAGTTTGAAAAACATTTCCCTAGAGGATTCTTCTGTAGGCTTCCATGAACTTTCTGAGCTTGCCTACACATTGTGTGTACTTTTTTTTTTCTGGAAAGAATTGAGGTCCACAGCTTTCAATAACTTCTCAAAGGAATCTGAATACAGTGGGGTAAGACCCTCTGAAACAGGCTGGTGGACAGATGATAATGTACACATAAGGTGTCAGAAAGAAGAAAGACGATATTTTTCCCTGGGAAGCAGTTTTTCTACTGTTGAAACAAATACTTCATTTTGTAGTTTTGTAATTTTGTAGTTAACATTCCCATTTTGTAGTGGGACCATCTTGGTACCATCTTTCTTGGTTATCCACATAAACAAGACTTGTGTTCTAAGGCTAAAATACGGTGTACTCTTTTCACTATAACATATTGATCAGTAGCAAAGACTTTGGAAAAGGCTTCTTGGGTTTGAAATACCGCTTTATCATTTATTAGCTCTGTGACTTCATGAAAATAACTTACTCTATGCCTCTATTTCCTCATATGTAAAAATATTCTTCTTAAAGGGCTCTTCTTAACCCCTCTTAAAGGGTTGTTACAGTTGTAAATGGGTTGGTGAACATATAGCCCTTAACACAGTACCTGGCACATAGTAATAAACATTAGATCTATTATTATTATTATTATTATTATTATTTATTGTTGTTACTGTCATTCAATTAATAACACTCATCATAGTATATCTAATGTCCACAATGTCCACTTAGCAGATATGTAATATATATTATCTCTCATCTGTAATTATGCTGTCTCCTTTGTCCATTTTCACATCTTAGAGCACTGAGGTCATCTCTCTCTTTTTTTTTTTTTTTTTTTTTTTAGAGAGAAAGAGTGCCCACATGCATGCCAGCAAGGGAGAGACAGAGGGAGGGAGGGAGGGAGGGAGGAAGAGAGAGAAAGAGAGAGAGAGAGAGAGAGGGGATCTTAAGCAGGCTCCATACCTAGTGTGGAGCTTGACATGGGGCTCGAGCTCACAGCCATGAGATCATAACCTAACCCCAAATCAAGTGTCATCCACTTAGTTGACTGAACCACCCATGTGTCTCCCCTTTCTTATCTTTAAAAAGTGTTTTTGTTCTTTTTTCTATGTATCCCTCACAGCATTTATACCTATTCACTGAGAGCAAATGCTTGCTAAATTCTTGCTGGGTGATTTTGGATTTTGGTTTTTTTTTTTTTTTTTGGACTTTTCTTGGTCCTCAAAAGCAAGAATACCCATGACCTTGTGCATGAATGTAATAAAATATTATACAGCCATTAAATGTATTGTAGACCTGTATTTAATGTCTTAGCAAATTTACACAGCAAAGCAAAAGTTAAAAGCATAAAATTTTAAAATAGTAGGATTTTAAGTTCCATGAAGGTAGAAATCTTTGCCTGTTGTGTATATATCTTAAATATATAACAGGGCATCTGGTACATAATAGAGGCTCAGTATACTTTGTTGAATACAATTCTATTTTTGTAAAAGAAATAAAATGTAGAAAAATTTGGAAAAATAGGACTAAAATATTATCATTGATTATGGCTTTTTAACTATCATTTAAATTGTGGGGGTTTTGGTGTTTCTTCTATGAATATATGCTATTTCTGTTACTTAAAATATTTTATTTTTTTAATTAATTTTTTTAAGTTTATTTATTTTGAGACAGAGAGAGAAAGCATGAGTGGGGTAGGGGCAGAGAGAGCAGGAGAGAGAATTCCTAGAAGGCTCTGTGCTATCAGTGTGGAGCCTAACAGGGGACTGACTCACAAACTGTGTGATCATGACCTAGGCCAAAATCAGGAGTCAGACGTTTAACCAACTGAGTCACCCAGGCACCCCCCAAAATATTTTAAACTTAACAGAAAAGATTATGAACCTTATACGCTTCATTATGCTTCATTCAAGGAACCTAAATTTGACCCCAGAAAATCTCTCTCCAATAACTAGTGTCCGTAGATAGTTTTGATGAAAGAGGTGGTAAGGTCACTTTGTGTTTTTTCTTCTTGATTGTGTGATAGCAGACATTCTGGGCCTTTCCTCATCAGTTTCTTTAATTAGAAAAGAGGCAGAGTTACTTGCACCAAGACTGTATACAATACACTAGACATTCTGGTGACCTGTAATCCCAACAAAGAAAAAATGTATCTCAATTTAAATCTCAGACATTCCCTTGATCTTGATATTCATCTACGTGTTTACCTACACGTACATATTCAAATACATACACACACTTACACTGCACACCGTTAACCATATGTATACATTGTGAGTCAGGCATTCATATTCTACCTGAAACTCCTTACCCATGAATGTGAGTCATTAGAAGGTGTCACATGGCTGTGGAAAAGAACGTGGCTGATTGAATTGTTTAGATCAAAGGCAACCTCAGACAAAGGGAGAGAGAAAGAGAAGGTAGAGAGGGGCTGAGGTAGAGAAAGAGAAAGACCAAAAGACTATGATAGAACCAAAGTGAGAGAGAGGGAGGAGCAGAAGGGAGGGAGAGGGAATGGGAGCGGGGCAAAGAGGCTATGTCAGAAGCATGGAGACCAAGAGAACCAAAGAGAGAATCAGAGGCAGAGTGAGAAACTGAGGAAATCCAGTGACCATGTAGAACTTGTAGTTCATCAGTGTTTTGACAAGTTCCAGAGTAGAACTTGATCTTACATTGACTAGAACTTTTCCTACTCATGAGTTTGTTTGTTTTTTTTTTTTTTTAAGTGTTGGTATAAGTTCTAGTTTTCTTTTCGTAGGTACCATGTCTTACTACTAAAAGTCCCAACACATATGCCAGATTGTGGGGCACAGGGTAACCGGTAGCCACCACAGTCCCCTTTTGAAGGTGTGTGCATGTGACTTCTGACTTTACAAAGAGAAAGGTATTTCGATTTTTTTTCCTTTGTCTTGGAATGGGTTTTACTTTTGAAACAGTATTCACCCTAGTGGTTAGATTCTGGCAGCCCACGAAAGCCTAGACTGTGTTAGAGCTTATGCTGTAATTTAGATGTCCAGAGGGTTAATTTTATAGGCACATCTGGGCATACAGTTAGAATTAGTAATTTCATTCCTGGTGAAAACTGTACATTTGAGGAGATGTGGGGGCCCCGAAGTCTTGGATGTATTTGTTTTCTTTTTTGACTCTGTAGGTGCTCAACAAAGGTAGTTGGTAGCTTACCTAACCACATACGTTTGTTCTTTATGGCAAAAAACAAAGTGACTTAGTATTTTTTTTTTCTCTTTGAAGAAACTAGCACAGGTCAATCACTGTGTATTTTTGCTGTCTTTAAAAGGTGCATTTTGTTTAGCAGGGCTGCATGAAGGGTACACTCAACTAACAACACATTTTATAAGAAATTTTTAACAGTTGTTAATTTGGGACATGAGACCATTGCGCACTACAGGGGCAGGCAGCCTATGTCCCCTGGAACAAATTTGGTTTGCTGCCTGTTTTCCAAAGTAAAGTTTGATTGGAACACAACCACATTCATTTGTTTTTGCATATCATCTTTAGCTGTTTTTTGATGCACCGGCAGATTTGAGTAGCCAGGACAGTGACTGTATGTCACTGCAACACCTAAAATACTTCCAATATGGCCCTTTGCAAGAAAAGTTTTCTGACTACGGGCCTAGATCATGGAGAGGAATTGTTTATGCATTCCTTTTATATTTGTCTGTGCTGTTTTGATTTTTCCCCATGTGTATGTATTCCTTTTGTAATAAAACTATTAAAACATCTTAAGTGATTGTGCTATTGTTAAGATGTAGCCTTTGCCCCCGAGGTTACATAATTACATAGTAGAGGAAGTAGACAGCTATGCAGACACAAAAAATGCAATTTATAGAGTGATAAGTGCATAATAAGTATAATGAAGATTGTGCAAAGTCCTGGGAGAACAAAAATGGGTGAGAAGTCAACTATCGTCTGTGGGAGAGGGAAGGAGTGATGGTATAAGGAATTGATATTTGAGTTAGCCTTAAACAAGATTAGGGATTTGCCAAGCTAGGGACTGTTGGGAGAGGAAAGGATATCTAGAGCCATTTTCCCCTCCCTTTTATGAGACCTAAGTCCACCTTGTGGTTCTTAGTGCATTTAACAGGATGTGATGAGTCATTCTTCCTTTTTAGTCTCCTCTATGTCCATGCCATTTGGGACTCAGTCTTTAAATGCCATGTTTGATTTCCTTTTTCCTTTTGAGCATCACGTCTCTGACTAGACCAAAGAATCTGACTTCCCAAACAGACTTGCCTTGAATCTTAAACATTTGCTCTCTCATCAATTCACGGTAGAATTTCACTAGCATGTTGTGAGGGAGTTGTGATATTTGTTATGTTGCTCCTTTTATACAAGATGGGAATGGATGATTTGTCATTTTCTTGGCATGTGTCCTGAACAATGCACTGTTGGGATCCATTATGACAAGTCCATTATCATTTTCTCTTAGTGCACTATTGTTACACTGGGAAATATGATGGTATTCGAAACAGGGAATGACATCATTATTATCAACAGCCAACCTGTTAAATACATATAAATGTAAGAGTACCTAAGTCAGGTACTCTTATCTCTTGATTTTTAACCTTACCAGCTTTCCCAGAGCTGCTCCCAAAGAAGACAGTTAACTCTTACCAGACTTTGTAAAAATTATTTTTTTCTCCAATGACTCCTATCCATCTCTTCTTTCCACCAAAGAATTTTTTTAAGTATACATTGAAAAGTGTCCATATTGTTACTGTGCTGCTTGTAGGATTTTCATAAATGAACACACCTGTGGAGCCAGCATTCTAGTCAAGAAAAGAACGTTAGCAGCTCCCCAGAGGCTTGACTCGTAGCCGCCCCACCGTAGTCAGTAGTCAGTTCCTTCCCTTAGGATAACCTGTTTTGACTTTAAATAGCATAAGTTAATTTTACTTGCTTTAAACCTCATATAAAGTTTGTATAAATGGAATCTAATTCTACATCCTTTTTTTATACCCATCTTTTTTCAATATTATGTTTTTGAGTTTCTTTCATATTGTATTTGTTTGTGAATTATTTGAAGTTATATAATTTGAGATTAGTATGAGTTATCCTTCCATAAATCTTCTCTTCTTTGTCATTTGGTCAACATGAGGACCCATATCCAATGCTGAAGGCAGTTGTGCCCAGCTTTAGTAGATACTACTAAATATTTTTACAAAGTAATTCTACCAATTTATACTCTCTTCAGTAGTAAATAAGAGTTTTGGTTACTACACATATACCAACACTTGATATTTTCCATTTTTTCATTTTATCTTTTGATTATGGAATATGATTACATACTGATTTTAGTGTTTCCATGATTACTACTAAAGTTTGTTGTTCATTTGGATGTCCATATCTCTTTTTTGCAAATTATTTATTCAAATCTTTTGTATTTTATTCTGTTTCCTGTCTTTTTCTTATTGATTTTTGGAAGTTTTTGTTTTTTGTTATATTTGTTGTTGTATATCAAATCTGGCTGAGTCATTTGTCATACATACATATATTTTCCTATATGTGATTTGACTTTTCACGATCCTAGGGGTGCCTTTTAATGTATAGAGCCTCTTGACTGTAATTTATTCCTGTATAGTTACTGCTGCTCAGAACTCTTGAGGGACTGGTTTAAGAAAACCAGACTACATCAAAGTCATCAAAAATGTTTTCCTATATTTTCTTATAAACTAATACTTTATCTTCCACATTTCGATGTATAATGCATCTTGAATAGATTTTTGTGTGTGATATAACATAAAAGTAAAGATACATATACCCATGACTTTTCTCCGTGGCCATGCAGTTGACATAGGATTACTTATTGGTACGATCAGTTTCCCTTTTTCTTTATTGAGTGATCTTTGCCATAAATGTGTTGACTTATATTTATCAGTGTCTTTCTGGTGTCTCCATTCTGATCCATTAGTTGGTTTTTCCTTATGTTAATGTCATATTATTTTAATTATATGGCTTCATCATAGGTCTTTGTATTGGCCATCTTCACATGTTTAACAATCGTCTATTATATGCTAAACAACATAGAAAATAATTCAGAGAATACAAATGATTGTTTCCAAAAGAGAAGTTTCCCTTTTCTTCTGTTAGGATCATAGGATGGGGAGCAGACCACATTAGTCTTATCAGGGACTGATCTGGTTTTGTCTGGGTTTTAGCGTTGGTAAGATTCAGTCTCTCTTGGCTAGCCCCTGCTGCCATGGTGTGATTCTCCATGGCTTTCTACTGAAATCCTGGTGTCTCTGGTTTCTTCACCCCCAGAAAACAGTTAAAAATTAAATTTTATTTTTTTTTCACAGATGTTCATCTTAGCTTTGATCTTTTTTTAAATTTTTTTTTACATTTATTTATTTTTGAGAGACAGAGTGTGAGTGGGGGAGGGGCAGAGAGAGAGGGAGACACAGAATCTGAAGCAGGCTCCAGGTTCTGAGCTGTCAGCACAGAGCCCAGTGCAGGGCTCAAACCCACAAACTGTGAGATCATGACCTGAGCCGAAGTCAGACGCCCAACCCATTGAGCCATCCAGGCGCCCCATAACTTTGATCTTCTCTCCAAGCGATACTCTTCTCTTGTCTTCTTTCCTTTCCTTTCCTTCCTTCCTTCCTTCCTTCCTTCTTTCCTTCCTTCCCTCCTTTTCTTCCTTTTTTTCTTTCCTTTTTTGGTGGAAAATGGTTATGGTTTGGTGTCCACCAAACCCCCAACCTTGTCACTCCAGCAGTGTAAAAAAGCAGAAATGGCTGCTAGTCTATCTATCAACTATGGAACTGTAGCTTTCTGCCAACAGTCCAGACTGGTTCTCAGACTCTAGGTTTTACCAATATTGGAATGTGCTCCCAGGTGAAATATGATTTAGATTCTCGGTATCAATTCACCATGCCTCCTAAGGCCTTCATGAGTTCCCTGCAGTGGGCCTCTGCCTCCTCCTCCTGGTGGGTTGCTTTTTTCCTTTCTTTCCTTTCCTTTTCTTTCTTTTTTTTTTCTATTTTAGTGTTGTTTTATTTTTGAGAGAGAGAGAAAGAGCATGAGTAGGAAAGGAACAGAGAGAGAAGGAGCCACAGAATCCAGGCTCTGAGCTATCAACACAGAGCCCGACATGGGGCTCTGACTCACTGACCACGAGATCATGACATGAGTCTAAGTCAGAAGCTTAAATGACTGAGCCATCCAGGCACCTGTGGTGGATTGTTTTCTAACTACAGCAAGACTGCAGGTTTGCTTCTTTGTGTTCCTGTGCATCAGAATTCAGCAAAAGTCTTGTGTAGCAAACTGGACATACAAATCTCTTAGAATAGAGGCAAGGTGAATAGTCAGAAGGCTAATTTAGGTAGGAAGTTATGGTGGCCAGAATTAGCAGGTTACTTATAAAGATGGATGGATGTAGGATAAAGTGGAAAAATTTGATACAGATTTTAGGATTTATAACCAGTAACCACGGGGGATATAGGAAGGAAGGTGGGGAAAGGAAAAGTCAAGGCAGGTAATGCACATATTTCCATGTATGGCAGTTGTGTGGCCAATGGCAATGTGTGTTGTGATAGGGGATGAATTAGGGGTGCTGGATTTGGGGTTGCCTGTAAGGCGGTAGAAAGGCTGCTCTAGTCTGCTGTACTCTGCCTGTATTTGTACCTTGCAAGACAGGTGAAGCCCCAATACCACTGAGGGCAACTGTGTGTGTGTGTGTGTGTGTGTTTACATATGTTCATGTGCATTCATGACTTCAGCTTGTTTAACTTGTTCACAAGAGTCAGTCTCCTCTGGCTTCTGTCCTCACTGCAATATTTTGAATCAGTGGTGACCATACAGAGGCTTTTGATATGGGGGATTTTCTGTTGCTTGATTGAGTCTTGTGTGGTGAATAAACATGTGGTTTATCTATAAAGTCCATCTTGGACATCAAATACAAATCACAAGTGTTTTCCTACAAGTGCTTTCTGGACAAAATTAAGGTGTAGGTCAGAGACTCAACCAGTATTGTCATGAGCAAAGCAATCCCCAAATTTAGTGACCCCACAGTGGTTCATTTTAAACTCATCAACTCTTCATGGTGGCACAGAGATGAGCTGCCACTCTTGATTCCTTGTATCATCTGACCATCTCTCTGAAGCTTCCTGAATGAGGTATACATGATTAGTTCAAATGATCAAGGAAAATACGTGAATCAGGCTGCGGTAATCCTTAAATAAGTTCTGTCAAGAGAATTGGTGAATAACCTGAGCTCTAGCTACAACTGCTCAGCCAGTTATGTACTGAGCCTACTACTAATGGAATCATTTGTGTGCTTTTCCACCCTTTCTTGAAATATCCTAATGTCTCAATTCTCATAAAAGTCTGTAAGATGCACATGCTAATTCTACAGCCAAGAGAACTTTTTATGTTAGAAAGTTAATAAAGAAACCCTTCAAAATCTTTTGCCCCACCCCCATAGACTATTAGTCCCTTAAACTGACAAGTGTCCTGGAATCTTACAATGAGAGGTTCATTTATTCAATCTGCAATGAATTAGTAAGTGAATGAGAAATGAAGGCTGCCCCTTCATTGCTGATTTTCTTCTCTCACATCTTGCTTTCTCAAAGTTCTCCTTTATTTAAGCATCTCAGGAGAGAACTGAAGATGAGGATTGGGTCTCGATGTGGGAGACTGAGAGGGTGCAAAGTGGTGTATAAGGAACATAGAGAATGTGTGCCTGATTGATCGTCAGTGATTTGGCCGGTGCCTCACCGTAATGACCTTTAATGCTCCATTCCCACTGGAGGTTATAAATGTGACTGGTGGAAAAACCTAAGAAATAAGCTAAACTGTCTTTGTAGAAAGCATGCCTTTTGATTGAATTGAGGAGCTTCCGTTAATAGTAATAGTCAACAAAAAGTATCAGGGCTATTTAGGTAAAGCAGGGACTTTCTCTCACTGATGAACTTTTAACAGAATCCCACAAGGTCTTATTTTCTATCTCAGTCTGTATGGCGAGGTCACCCCAAGGCTCGGCATCTCTGAATATCCAGGTGTCTGCCAGTGAATCTCTTGCCATTCTAGCATGAGTAGGTGGCTTCCGGTCAAGTCCAATTCTTCTGAAAACAGACTGCTGTTTTACACTGTCTTGACATCACAGAATTCCTTGTGCTGCTGACTGACTTCAGAGCTTTACTGAAACTATCCCTGTGACATTGGTAATTCCTTAAGTGCCAAGGACTGGCTGAGTTCGATCCTACCATAGCAACAGCTACTTGTGTGATCCATATTTTTCTTTCTTTTTTCCTTCCTTCCTTCCTTCCTTCCTTCCTTCCTTCCTTCCTTCCTTCCTATTATCTATCTTATCTATCTATCTATGTATCTATCTATCTATCTATCTCCAGAGGCTCATTTTGATTAAAAAAATGAATCTGTTCTATTCCTTTTGAAAAGGCTTGCCTCCACCAATTTTACTTAGTCTCTGGATTTTGGGTTCCTCAGTGTCTATGAGAAGGTAACATGGAAACCATACCTTAGAGAAACCAACTTGCTTCCTTGAGAAGGACATTGTTTTCATGAAAAGTGATGGCAAGCATCAGTAAAATTATATGAGGGAGAGTAAAACATCTCATTATTGTAGAGTCAGGCTTATCCCATTTATGAGCTCCATTTAATTAATTTTTAAAGGCTAGGACATTTCAAAAAATTTTATCAGCCTCTGTTAAGGTCAAAGTGTTAAGACTCACGTTTAAATGCTTTAGAAATTGTGTTTCAAGAACTCTCTTTTCCATTGCAAGAGGTAAATTGAAATGTGAAGTGGAGGGACCTGGGCTGATTCAGGAGAGCTGATTCATCTTTCTCTACTGTTAACTGGGTCTGTGACCTCAAATATCGTGCTTACTTTCCATGAGTAAGGACATAAAAATACCGTTTCCCAAGTGATTGAGAGCGATCCATAATTTAGGACAATGGCTGATGCGGTGAGGGCCTGACTCACTGTAGATGTCCAGTAAATGTTTGGCTCATCATCTACATCAATTTTTCCTAAGACATTTTGTTCAAGAAGCTTCACGAAATGCTAATGGTTGTGATTTGTGAGCACTAGTCCAGGATATTCTTTTTAGGCCAGGGGACAATTGTCCGACCTCATCCTAGAATACAAGAGTTTTAAGGTCAATTTCATTCATGTGTAACTTTGGGCAAGTTACATAACCTTTCTTGAGCATTTAATTCCCTCATCTGGGCTATTAGCACAGTCCTGCAGTCCGGTGTAACTTGGGCTCTGAGTGAGACTGCTCAAGTTTGAATCTCCGCTCTACTATTTAATCAATAGTAAATTTAGTCTAAAACCTGGGACTGGCTGAGGAACCTTCTTTGTGTCTGTTTCCTCATCTGTAAAATAAGCATAATGATAATAAAAGCCATCTCATATGATCTTCAAGAGGCTGATGTGAACCAACATGTGGAAAATGTTCTAGAGAGTACCTGTCACATGCTGCATGCTCAATAAATGTTAATCGAATGATTTTTATTTCTTCTTAGACTTCGCTTGAATGAAATCACCAATCATGGAAAATCAGAATTCTCAGTACACTATATTTTTTAATGTTTGTTTATTTCTTTTGAGAGAGAGATACAGAGAGAGTGAGCAGGGCAGGGGCAGAAAGACAAGGAGAGAGAGAATCCCAAGGAGGCTCAGTGCAGAGTCTGATAAGGGGCTCGATCTCCGCAACCGTGACATTGTGACCTGAGCTGAAACCAAGAGTCAGACTCTTAACAGACTGAGCCACCCAGGTTGAGCCCACAGCTAATACAGTGTTAAAGCCATGGAAGTTCTCTGAAGAAAAAGAAATCTATCTAGTGCTCCCAGATTTATTTTATCTGATTTTGTTTTCCTCTCTCTCCACCACCTGTGCCCTGATTCCTCTTGTTGGCAGAACAGCAGCAAAAAAAAAAACAATAACAACAACTACAGTCTGGGGCCAAACTGCCAGAAACCCAAGAATGGAGATGACCACCCCTCCTCTCTAGTCTTCTCCTCTGCTCCTGGGCTTGTTTTTGTTGTTGTTGTTGTTGTTGTTGTTGTTGTTGTTGTTGTTTGGTCAGGAATGCTTCATAAATTTTCTAAGGAGCCTCATAGCTGTCAGCAGCCTTTTTTTCTGGAAACAGAGGCAGTAGGTTCCTACTTCCCTTATGGCAGGCTCATGTTCTCACTCGGGGCATCAAGCTTTTCTTCATCCAACTGGAAACACATGGTCTGCCCCTTCTTGTTTCAGCAGCTCCCACCCCCAACCTCAGACCAAGTGAAGACAAGTAGGGCTGCCTCCTGGAGGAGTCTCCCTGAGCCCTCTGGGGGAGTTCAGAGTGCCTCTCAGAAAACAGAACTTCGGATTGGACTGTGGCTTCAGCTGCGACTCTTTTTTCCTGGCAAACTGTGTGTCAGATGACACAAGAGAAAGCTCCCTGCGGAGTGTAATCCAGTCACAGACACCAAAGGTTGAGGGGAAGTCGCCATTTTTCCTTCCTGTTTACCCCTCAAGGGTCTGTCTCCCTGGATCTTTGGGTTATTGGCATCCTGGCTGTGTACATCGGCCTTGGTATTTGAGTGCACGAGCCGGTGCTCCCAGCACTGACGGTGCGTGGTTCTGCCACTCCAGCTGTGTGACTTTGGGCCTTCAGTAAATGTCTCTGAGCTTCAAATTGCTCATCCGGATGATGCGAGTAGTCATGCCTGTCCTGTTTGCTTGATCAAATAAAATCTCAACTTTGTGAATCTGAAAGCACAGGGTCCCAGAGCTTACATGCTACTCAACGCCACGTTTGTCTGCTGCAGGCAGCCACCAGCTTACTGGCATCCTGGGCAAATGATCCTGCAGCATCAGCCTGAGCTCTGGCTGGAGAGCTGCCCTCCTCAGAAGCTTTGATTGTTAGAAAGTTCTTCCGTAGACTGGGCTGGGCCCAAATATGAACCCTGCAGTAACTTTTACCTGCTGGTCTCTGTCTCCGTCTCTTCTCTGGACTCAACAATACATTTTATCCCAAAGGTATTCTCTATATTGAAAACTACTGTAAAAAATACCACCACAATTTTTTTTAATTGGTTATTAAGTCATCTTTTTAACTTCTTTGCCTGCCCTGCCTTGGGGTTCTGATCTGGATAGACCGCATGGTGCGGGGTGTTCCTGAACTTTCTTAGGGGTCCTTGTGTCATTGGTTATAAAACTTTTCTTGAAGTTCCCTGGGAGCAGTATTATTAATAGTTACTAATGGCAGATGGCCTCACACAGAGTGGGAACGCACAAATTTCAGAGCCATAATTGGAAAAACATGCTTCTTAATATGATTTAAGTTATTTTACTTAACTTGGAAGTAATTTGCACCTCTGTCACCTTGGGTTATTTCTTTTTATTCTGAATAATACTAGAGGTATGTCAAATTTCAGTAAGAAAAAAAGACCTTAGAGGATACGGAGAAAGAGAATCTCTTTTGCACTGCTGGTGGGAATGCAAACTGGTGCGGCCACTCTGAAAAACAATATGGAGGTTCCTCAAAAAATTAAAAATAGAACTACCCTGCAATACCCAGCACTACTGAGTATTTATCCAAGGGATACAGGTATGCTATTTTGAAGGGGCACATGCACCCCAATGTTTATAGCAGTGCTATCGACAATAGCCAAAGTATGGAAAGAGCCCAAATGTCCACTGACAGATGAATGGATAAAGATGTGGTATATATATATACAAAGGAGTATTACTCAGCAATCCAAAAGAATGAAATCTTGCCGTTTGCAACTACGTGATGGAACTGGAGGCTATTACACTAAGCAA
This sequence comes from Panthera pardus, assembly GCF_024362965.1. NCBI lineage: Eukaryota > Metazoa > Chordata > Mammalia > Carnivora > Felidae > Panthera > Panthera pardus. Next base: position 64,951,814 of record NW_026526788.1, on the reverse strand, counting down.
AATTAGACAAATATCATATGACTTCACTCATATGAGGAATTTAAGATACAAAACATGAACATAAAGGAAGGGGAGCAAAAATAATATAAAAACAGGGAGGGAACAAAAACATAAGGACTCTTAAATACAGAGAACAAACAGGGTTGCTGGAGGGGTTGTGGGAGGGGGGATAGGCTAAATGGGTAAGGGGCATTAAGGAATCTATTGAAATCATTGTTGCACTATATGCTAACTTGGATGTAAATTTAAAAATAATTTTTAAAATGCCATAGATATGTTTAAAAAATAGGTGAAAGGAGCTGAAGCAAATATATACATCTTTATGTATACATACATATGTAAGAAATGTATACATGTATGTGTTCATATATATATATGAAATAATGTACGTATTAGGAAAACTGGTCACTTACATAGCATCATCAACTTAGGAGTTCTTGTTACCTAATATAGGCTGTAATTCTGAATATCATAAATGCTGACTCCTAAAAGTTACATTTATGACTGGGATTATAAAGTATAATCAGACATTCTATTCAGTATTATAGATGTGCAAAGGTACTATGTTTTCCTTTAGAAATAAAAATTTATAGGGAAAAAAAGAGCCCAAGAGAAGAAAAGATCTAAGGAATAAAATAGAAGTCATTTGTAGCCCATCTCTTTGTAAAAAAGTAAAATTATATTTTTATACCTATACCTTTATCATGTGTCTGCATATATGATTATGTGTTTATGTGTAACTGTTGAAATTATGCAACATGTGGTTCTGTAGTCCTACATTTTGCTCTCTTACCGAATATTATATTGTCTTTTCCTGTGCCATTACCGATTATTTATAAGTATTATCATTATAAGGATTGCATCATAATATTGAATGAAAACACTAAAATTTATTTAATGAATTACACCTTATTGTAATCCTTAATTTGCAGCCAGTTTTTAGGAGTTTCTCGTTGAGAAATGGAAATTGGGAAAAGGCAACACTTGTAGATTCCTGCTGGAGGATTTTCTTTCCCAGGTGTTGGGGTAATCTCTTCACCCCATTCTTCATTTCTTAATTGGGCAGAGTTAACAAGATATAGATCAAGTCCTGTTAGAGCTGGAAAGCTGAAAAACATGGGTTGATTTGTGTGTGTCTGCAGTTCACATATTCAAATTTAAAATGCTATGCTGGTGATGTATCTGATTAACAAGAGGTTTCGGTTTGTTTCATTTACTTATACACATTGGATCCAGCAAGGGCTTGAGTGACCCCTTTCCTCAATAGGAAGACTTTCCCTTGATCTAGGAAATCAAGGAAATTCAAGTATCAAGAAATTGCTGTCCTTCAGTGTCAGAAAGAAAACTTTCAATGCACTTGAATCCCCAGGTGGAAATCAAGGAATCCCAGATATGTTTTCCAATGACAAAATCTGAGGCTCCCTTGCTTGTTAGAGCATAGCCCTGGCAGCACAAAGGATTCACTCCCATATAATCAGATCGGTCTTCTGGGGAAATTGAAAAGGGGGCAATACGCCACTTCTCTGCAGACTTATAGACCAATCACCAAGATAGGGGACTAGAAATCTGTTTTTTAAAAGTCTCCAGTGAATTTTGTCAGGTAAATTTAAGAAATGGATCTTATACAATAAAATCACAAAATTACACAAAAAAATCATACACAATAAAAGATTTCTAGGCCATCAACTTAGCCTGAAAGACAATCGCTTTACCCTGCCCCACACCTATATTTCCAAGGAGTATTAGTGTCTTAGATACTGGGCTTTGCTTAAGTAATCGTTTCGTCTTTGGTAACTATCAAAATCACATGACTGGAAAGGCTTAGCTTCATAAACCTGTAGCAAGACTGATGGAAGGGGTTTTCTCCAATATAGAAGTGATCATTTTTGAAGGAAGTCACCCACATCTCCCCAAAGGCACTGCCACTCATAGAGAACCAGCTGCTGCCTCCATCATGGGCCAATACTACCCTTGTGGAATGGATAAAAACTATGTGTTATCACCTATGGGGCCTGGCTGATTTGAGGCAATAGCATATGGTGAACTGTTAAAATAAAACCAGGCAGAAACTTGTAGTTGCTTAGTCTCAGTAGAATTCTCAAAAGCCGCTACAAATGGCTAAGCCCAGACACAGCCTTACTCCATATGTGTTTTATCTCCAGCCCGGAGGAACAACCTTATTGGGCCTGGTGTGCTGGGATGCTTCCAACATTGTCCAGACTTTTCTGAGGACACAGGTTTCTGTTTGTGCAGATGAGAAGCTGCTAATGGTGTATCTCTTGTGCCTGTTAGGAAAGATGAAAAGTCACCTCCCACAACGACCTGGTTCCAGTAGTGAGGATGCCTGTATCTGGGGACAGGTGTCCTCATAGTGGTAGGCTGTGGTAGAGAGGAATAAAAGTTCTAGGTTCTTACCTTTCCCTGTGGTATAATTTCAACAACCAGAGAGGCCAGATCCTTTAACCCTCTAACTTTGGTCCTAATGCAGACAAAAATAATAGATAAGAATTATCTTATAAAAACAAGGAAGAGAGAAAGTTTGAGAAGGAGGAGTGGGAGAGAGATAGGGAAAGCCTTCTCTCTTCTCCACATTTAAAGACATTCAGAAGTGTGGGCTGCTTGAAAATAAGAATTGCTTCTCTTTTCTTTGTTGTGCTGCCTGCAAGAGGAATGGATGTTTTCTGTCCCTTCAGTATTGCGGGGTTGTTAGATTTTATGGGTGGCAGGTAGAGGTACTTGGCGTCCAGCAGAACAGGAGACGCAGCAAAGTGGGGCCCCCCCTCCTTTCAAGTGTTGTCCCTTGCAAGAAATGCAGGTGGGCCTCGGGGCTCTTTGCTCACTGCCTGTGTTTCCTGGAACATTCGGGAAATAAGAGGCAGGTTTCATGAGCATGTGCCCCGTTTTCCCAAGGGAGAGGGACACAGCCAGTGTAGGTAGAGCTGACACCCAGCAGAAAAACTGGGCCCCAAACAGGAGAACAGGAACCAGAGGGACAAAAATTCCAGGGGTATCCCACCCTGCCCCAACTTGAAGAGAAAACTCAGGTGTTGCCTTAAACACATGTATTTGATTGTAATCCTTGTTTCCTTTTCTTATCATTCCACTTTTTTTCTGACTACAAAAGCAACACATACTTGATAATAATAAGTATCTAGCAATATAAATTATATCTAATGTGACAATCACCCATTATTAAATTACCACTTATAGATACCCACCATTAACTAGTTTTTTTTTTCTTTTGATGTTTTCAGGAGCTTACAAAATGATTGTGTATGTATTTATAAAAATAATGTTTCAACAGAGACACCCACCCAGAAAAATCAGTTCATACATTGAATATTAAGCAACTTGCTTACTTTTACCCTGAAAATAGATTTCATTTTTTTTTTGTTTAGACCTATGTTGCAAATCTACCTCATTCTTTTTTTTTTTTCTTAAGTAATAGATTTTATTTTTAGAGCAGTTTTAGAGTCACAAAAAAAAAAAAATTGAGCCGAATGAGAGTACCCACATAACCTCCCCTCGTCACAATGCAGGCTCCTTCACATTCGATATCCCACAACATGGTGTGCATTTGCTACAGTCCATGAACCAATGTTAGCACATGATTATCAATCATAGTTCACATTAGGAATTATTCAAAACGTTGTACACTTTATGGCTTTTGATAAATGGATAGTGACATGTGCTTACTATTATAGCATTATACAGAGTAGTTTCTCTCCTAAAGATTCTCCATGCTCCACCTATACATTCCTTCTCCCCCTGAACTCCTGGCAACCACTGATCATTTTATTGTCTGCATAGTTAGGTCCTTTCCAGAATGTCATAGAGTTGAAATCATATAGGATTAGGCTTTTCAGATTGACATCTTTCATGTGGCCATATACATGTAAGGATGCTCCGTGCCTTAATATAGCTTGGTAGCTCATTTCCGTTTCGAGCTAATATTCTATTGTGTAAATGCACCACAGCTTATTCACCTTTTGAAGGACATCTCTGTTGATGCAAGTTTTGATAATTCTGAATAGCTGGCTGTAAACATTTGTGTACCGGTTTTTGAGTAGACCTAAGTTTTCAACTCACTTGGGTTGATACCAAGGAATGTTAGAGCTGAATTGTATGATAACAATATCTTTAGTTTTGTGAAAAGCACCCCGTCTTACGGTCTTTCAAAGTGGATTGTGCCTTTCATAGATCATCCCTTTGCTGCTATATTTAAAAGGTCATTGCAAAATGTAATCATTAAGATTTTCTTTTGTTAATCTCTAGGGATTTTATAGTTTTGTATTTTAAATCTGTGTGTCTGATCTATCTTGAGTTAATGTTTGTTAATTAATTAATTTGCATGTGGTTGTCCAGTTGTCCCAGTGTCACTTTTGAGAAGACAACCCTTCCTCCACAGAATTGCCTTTTGCTTCTTTGTCAAAGGTCATTTGACTATATTTCTGTGGGTCTATTTCTGGGCTCTGTGTTCTTTGCCAGTATGGTACTGGAACAAAAACAGACACATAGACCAGGGGAATAGAATAGAGAACCTAGAATTGGACCCACAAATATATGGCCAACTAATCTTTGACAAAGCAGGAGAAAGTATCCAATGGAAAAGAGACAGTCTCTTTAGCAAATGGTGCTGGGAGAACTAGACACCCACATGTAGAAGAATGAAACTGGACCACTTTCTTACACCATACACAAAAATAAACTCAAAATGGGTGAAAGACCTAAATGTGAGACACGAAACTATTAAAACCATAGAGAAGAAAATAGGCAACAACCTCGACCTCAGCTGCAGCAGTATCTTGCTTGACATATCTCCAAAGGCAAGGGAAATAAAAGCAAAAATGAACTATTGGGACCTCATCAAGATAAAAAGCTTCTTCACAGCAAAGGAAACAATGAACAAAACTAAAAAGCAACCAACAGAATGGGAGAAGATATTTGTAAATTACATATTGGATAAAGGGTTAGTATACAAAATCTATAAACAACTTACCAAACTCAACACCTGAAAAACAAATAATCCAATGAAGAAATGGGCAGAAGGCATGAATAGACACTTTTCCAAAGAAGACATTTAGATGGCCAACAGACACATGAAAAGATGCTCAACATTGCTCATCATCAGAAAGATACAAATTGAAACGACATTGAGATACCACCTCACACTGGTCAGAGTGGCTAAAATTAACAACTCAGGAAACAACAGATGTTGGTGAGGATGTGGAGAAATGGAAACCCTCTTGCACTGTTGGTGGGAACGCAAACTGGTGCAGCCACTCTGGAAAACAGTGTGCAGGTTCCTAAAAAAATTAAGAGTAGAATTACTTTACAACCCAGCAATAGCACTGCTAGGAATTTACCCAAGGGATACAGGAGTGCTGATGCATGGTGGCACTTATACCCCAATGTTTATAGCAGCACTTTTAACAATAGCCAAATTATGGAAAGAGCCTAAATGTCCATCAACTGACGAATGGATAAGGAAGATGTGGTTTATATATACAATGGAATACTACTTGGCAATGAGAAGGAATGAAATCCTGCCATTTTCAGCAACATGGATGGAACTGGAGGGTATTGTGCTAAGTGAAATAAGTCGTTCAAAGAAAGATATTACATGTTCTTACTCATATGTGGAATTTGAGAAACTTAACAGAAGACCATTGGGGGAAGGAAGGAAAAAAATAGTTACAAACTGAGAGGGAGTCAAACCATAAGAAACTCTTAAATACAGAGAACAAACAGGGTTAATGGGAGAGGGCGTGGGGTGGGGAAATAAGTGATGGGCTTTGAGGAGGGCACTTGTTGGGATGAGCACTGAGTGTTGTATGTAAGTGATGAATCATGGGAATCTATTCCCGAAGCCAAGAGCCACTATATACTCAGTATGTTAGCTAACTTGACAATAAATTATATTTAAAAAGGTAGTTAAAAAATACATAACATTGGTCTGCATTGCCAAAAACTAAAATGTGTGTGTGTGTGTGTGCGCGCATGTGTGTGTGTGTATGTATGTAATCTGAAAACTTCTTTTTTAGGATTTAGTTGTCTCTACTGTATCCTGAAGTCTCTTCTGTCTCACCTGCTCGGGAAATGTAAGCCCTGAATTGTAGCTGATTTGAAGTTTAAACAGACTATACCTCAAGTGTAATGGCAACTCCAGTGTTCGTTTACCAGGCCATTAAGCCTGTCATTTCCCAAGGTAGCCTACAGAGCAAAGTTTTATTTAATTGTTCAAGCATAAGAAATAAAATATAATAGGTGCCCTCCTGGTCTGAAGCATTTTCCCCGGACCTTGCCGTCAGTTAACATTTAAGTTATAGAGAAATAAATTTGGTGAGATGGCCCCATGAAGACTGAAGACCACAATCAAATGGTAATACACATATCTCAAAAGGATGATTTCAGGATAAACATGTGGCATGAAAGAATTATTTTTCCTCACGTTTAACTACATATTTTTTAAATATTTGGAGAAAATGGTCATTAAGCTAAAATTACAAAATAAATCCAGATGAACAGGCCCTATTTCTTTGACTCACCTTTTTAGCTATTAAAGTTTCATCTTTATACCAGTAATCAGTATAAGTCTAGCACTATCATTACTAGTTTCCAACAATTATCAGTCATTCTCATCAATTGATACAGAGAAAGAAATTTTGTCAGTCAGGTTTATAAGGAATTGCAACTGTGATCACCAATCTTGAGCAAGATTTTGACCTTGCTCTCCTTCAATAATTGGTGATTTTCTAGTTCCTTACAAGAGATGTAATGGAATCCCCACAAGGGTCCTGTATGAGGGACTAACACTTTGGCTTTGTGGAGGACAGATAAGTTTAAAAGGAAGATGTGTTTCTCTATTTTCAAGTACTATAGTTTTTAATCGCAATGTTAGTTAAAGGGATAGACGTTAAAAATTAAATAATGTGCAAAGTCTATAAAGCCACAGATAAACCAAGTAAATAAGTCTTAGGAGTTAGGTTGGCAGATCTGGAGGTGATGGACTGAACAGTGATCACCAACCCTAAGGGGGCAGCAGATGACCATCTCCAGCTAAGTGTTACAGTATTCCAAAGAGAACTCAGAAGAGATGAAAATCATCAAGTCTGTTTCCGCACTTAAGCAAATAAATGGCTTGCTTTGGCCAATAAAATGTGAGAAGGTATTATTCATGCAGAAGCTTGAAAAACTGCTTGCATGGGTCCATCTCCTCATTTGGAATCCTGCTACCATGAGTACAAGCCTAGGCTAATCTGCCTGAAAGTGAAAGACCCAAAGAGTAAGGAAATGTATCCCAGATTACCAGCCTGGAGCCAGCTAACTCTCAAATATGAGGAAGTTCAACCAAAATCAGTAGAAACACTTAAGGAGCTGTAGCTGACCAGAGACAACACACACACGGTGAGTCTAGCTGGGCCTGGCATCGACCAGTAGAATTGTTCAATCACCCCACAGACCCATGAGAAATAAATGTTAACTATTGTTTAACAATGAGGTTTTGTTGTTGGTTAGACAGCATTAATGTGGCACTAGATAACTGGTATACCAGTCCATGGAAACTGGTCAGTAAATATTAGATATATATGCTCGTATTTCATTGGTTCTATAATGGTACCATCTTGATATTTCCAGAAGCTGTCTGTAGAAGGTTTTTGCCCACTATAGTGCCAAGGTTTTGGCATTGTAACTGCCAACTGGATGATATTGACTATTATATTCCACTGATTCTAAGATGCATCCAGAACTTTGAAGATGTTAAAATGCAAAAATCCTGCTTATTGTAGAAAATTTCACTAAGACTCTTCAGAGTAGTGGTGATTTGTGAGTATAGCTGGAGCCCAGCCCCTCAGATCCAGAGCATGCTGTGGAAATAGAGGTTGTCAGCATGATACGATGTGGAATCAGAACTTCAGGTTAATGGGAACAGGGGACCTGGAGAGAGTGTGGCAAATGATTCCCTCCATTCAAGCATGTCAGTGCTATCATCCTCTATGACCTCCTAGGAGACCAGAGGAGGAGTATTTTCGGTGACTCATGAGTATCCTCTAAACTGCTTAAACATCACCAGAACAAAAGCTCAGACGCAAAGCTTTTTTTGCTCTTATAGTTTGAAGGTATAAAATATGCCCCCTAGGGTCTCCTTATGCTGAATTAGGATAGTGTCTAATTAAGCTGCCCATAACTGGTCCTGGGAAAGCCAGGGAGAGTTTAAATACTATAATTAAAGGCTCTCATTGTATGTTTTGCCTTTTATGTTTCCTAACGGTTTGTAAGCTACCCAGAGACAAATTAATATTTTATTCCATTACCTCCACCTTTTACTATCTTTAATGCAGTGGAGCAAACAGGGTTAACATTGGGCATTTAATGGATGTTTAACAAGCATCACAAGAAAACCAATACTGTCATTTCATTGTTATACATCATTTTGGACCAAAAACATTCCCCAGGTTGAGTCCCACCCCTGACTCCAAATAATCTTCCCCTGCTGAAAAAAAAAATGCTCTTAAAATAAAAATCTCTGAGGATCACTGCAAAAATAGATGTCCCTAGACTGTTTGGGAAAAAAAAATGATGGCACTACAGGGATCCTGACTGCCCTTTCCATAGCAAAATGCTTTAAAGGGCAGTTATCAGTCAAGAGGAATCAAGCTGAGTGCTAATCTGATTCTGAATACTCTTTCTGGCAAAGGATTCCCAGTACTTCCTTGTGTCTATGTCTAAGAAAGTGCCCTTGACATTATTGATTATCAGGCTGGGAATTGAGCTACTGAATACCCTTCTTGTCTAAGATACAGCTTTGGTTTCCTGCTCAAACCCCTTGTGGTTCCCTGGGAGGGCGAAGGTACTATCTAGGTGGGGTGAAGAGGAGTCTAACTCTGGCTCCACCATATACTGGCTGTGTGACCTTACCTAAGTGCTTTGTTTCTGAACTTCAGTTTCTTCTTTTCTTACAAGGTATGGTGATGATTAATAATACTGCCTTGTAAGGTATGGTGACACCTAGAAACAATAAGATACAGCAGGTACCTGTGCATAGATTGGTGTATTTCCATTTTCACTTTTTGTGTTGTTGGTTTTTTGTTTGTTTGTTTGTTTGTTTCCTTTTTTTTCGGTAATCAATATTCTTTATTTTTTTTCAATATATGAAATTTATTGTCAAATTGGTTTCCATACAACACCCAGTGCTCATCCCAAAAGGTGCCCTCCTCAATACCCATCACCCACCCTCCCCTCCCTCCCACCCCCCATCAACCCTCAGTTTGTTCTCAGTTTTTAACAGTCTCTTATGCTTTGGCTCTCTCCCACTCTAACCTCTTTTTTTTTTTTTCCTTCCCCTCCCCCATGGGTTTCTGTTACATTTCTCAGGATCCACATAAGAGTGAAACCATATGGTATCTGTCTTTCTCTGTATGGCTTATTTCACTTAGCATCACACTCTCCAGTTCCATCCACGTTGCTACAAAGGGCCATATTTCATTCTTTCTCATTGCCACGTAGTATTCCATTGTGTATATAAACCACAATTTCTTTATCCATTCATAAGTTGATGGACATTTAGGCTCTTTCCACAATTTGGCTATTGTTGAGAGTGCTGCTATAAACATTGGGGTACAAGTGCCCCTATGCATCAGTACTCCTGTATCCCTTGGATAAATTCCTAGCAGTGCTATTGCTGGGTCATAGGGTAGGTCTATTTTTAATTTTCTGAGGAACCTCCACACTGTTTTCCAGAGTGGCCGCACCAGTTTGCATTCTCACCAACAGTGCAAGAGGGTTCCCGTTTCTCCACATCCTCTCCAGCATCTATAGTCTCCTGATTTCTTCCTTTTGGCCACTCTGACTGGCGTGAGGTGATATCTGAGTGTGGTTTTGATTTGTATTTCCCTGATAAGGAGCGACGTTGAACATCTTTTCATGTGCCTGTTGGCCATCCGGATGTCTTCTTTAGAGAAGTGTCTATTCATGTTTTCTGCCCATTTCTTCACTGGGTTATTTGTGTTTTGGGTGTGGAGTTTGGTGAGCTCTTTATAGATTTTGGATACTAGCCCTGTGTCCGATATGTCATTTGCAAATAATCTTTTCCCATTCTGTTGGTTGCCTTTTAGTTTTGCTGGTTGTTTCCTTTGCTGTGCAGAAGGTTTTTATCTTCATAAGGTCCCAGTAATTCATTTTTGCTTTTAATTCCCTTGCCTTTGGGGATGTGTCGAGTAAGAGATTGCTACGGCTGAGGTCAGAGAGGTCTTTTCCTGCTTTCTCCTCTAGGGTTTTGATGGTTTCCTGTCTCACATTCAGGTCCTTTATCCATTTTGAGTTTATTTTTGTGAATGGTGTCAGAAAGTGGTCTAGTTTCAACCTTCTGCATGTTGCTGTCCAGTTCTCCCAGCACCATTTGTTAAAGAGACTGTCTTTTTTCCATTGGATGTTCTTTCCTGCTTTGTCAAAGATTAGTTGGCCATACGTTTGTGGGTCTAGATCTGGGGTTTCTATTCTATTCCATTGGTCTATGTGTCTGTTTTTGTGCCAATACCATGCTGTCTTGATGATGACAGCTTTGTAGTAGAGGCTAAAGTCTGGGATTGTGATGCCTCCTGCTTTGGTCGTCTTCTTCAAAATTACTTTGACTATTCGGGGCCTTTTGTGGTTCCATATGAATTTTAGGACTGCTTGTTCTAGTTTCAAGAAGAATGCTGGTGCAATTTTGATTGGGATTGCATTGAATGTGTAGATAGCTTTGGGTAGTATTGACATTTTGACAATTTTTATTCTTCCAATCCATGAGCAGGGAATGTCTTTCCATTTCTTTTTTCTTCTTCAATTACCTTCATAAGCTTTCTATAGTTTTCAGCATACAGATCTTTTACATCTTTGGTTAGATTTATCCCTAGGTATTTTATGCTTCTTGGTGCAATTGTGAATGGGATCAGTTTCTTTATTTGTCTTTCTGTTGCTTCATTGTTAGTGTATAAGAATGCAACTGATTTCTGTACATTGATTTTGTATCCTGCAACTTTGCTGAATTCATGTATCAGTTCTAGCAGACTTCTGGTGGAGTCTATCGGATTTTCCATGTATAATATCATGTCATCTGCAAAAAGTGAAAGCTTGACTTCATCTTTGCCAATTTTGATGCCTTTGATTTCCTTTTCTTGTCTGATTGCTGATGCTAGAACTTCCAACACTATGTTAAACAACAGCGGTGAGAGTGGGCATCCCTGTCGTGTTCCTGATCTCAGGGAAAAAGCTCTCAGTTTTTCCCCATTGAGGATGATGTTAGCTGTCGGTTTTTCATAAATGGCTTTTATGATCTTTAAGTATGTTCCTTCAATCCCGACTTTCTCAAGGGTTTTTATTAAGAAAGGGTGCTGGATTTTGTCAAAGGCCTTTTCTGCATCGATTGACAGGATCATATGGTTCTTATCTTTTTTTTTGTTAATGTGATGTATCACGTTGATTGATTTGCGAATGTTGAACCAGCCCTGCATCCCAGGAATGAATCCCACCTGATCATGGTGAATAATTCTTTTTTTATATGCTGTTGAATTCGATTTGCTAGTATCTTATTGAGAATTTTTGCATCCATATTCATCAGGGATATTGGCCTGTAGTTCTCTTTTTTTACTGGGTCTCTGTCTGGTTTAGGAATCAAAGTAATACTGGCTTCATAGAATGAGTCTGGAAGTTTTCCTTCCCTTTCTATTTCTTGGAATAGCTTGAGAAGGATAGGTATTATCTCTGCTTTAAACGTCTGGTAGAACTCCCCTGGGAAGCCATCTGGTCCTGGACTCTTATTTGTTGGGAGATTTTTGATGACTGATTCAATTTCTTCGCTGGTTATGGGTCTGTTCAAGCTTTCTATTTGCTCCTGATTGAGTTTTGGAAGAGTGTGGGTGTTTAGGAATATGTCCATTTCTTCCAGGTTGTCCAATTTGTTGGCATATAATTTTTCATAGTATTCCCTGATAATTGTTTGTATCTCTGAGGGATTGGTTGTAATCATTCCATTTTCATTCATGATTTTATCTATTTGGGTCATCTCCCTTTTCTTTTTGAGAAGCCTGGCTAGAGGTTTGTCGATTTTGTTTATTTTTTCAAAACAACAACTCTTGGTTTCGTTGATCTGCTCTACAGTTTTTTTAGATTCTATATTGATTATTTCTGCTGTGATCTTTATTATTTCTCTTCTTCTGCTGGGTTTAGGCTGCCTTTGCTGTTCTGCTTCTATTTCCTTTAGGTGTGCTGTTAGATTTTGTATTTGGGATTTTTCTTGTTTCTTGAGATAGGCCTGGATTGCAATGTATTTTCCTCTCAGGACTGCCTTCGCTGCGTCCCAAAGCATTTGGACTGTTGTATTTTCATTTTCGTTTGTTTCCATATATTTTTTAATTTCTTCTCTAATTGCCTCGTTGACCCACTCATTCTTTAGTAGGGTGTTCTTTAACCTCCATGCTTTTGGAGGTTTCCCAGACTTTTTCCTGTGGTTGATTTCAAGCTTCATGGCATTGTGGTCTGAAAGTATGCATGGTCTAATTTCAATTCTTGTATACTTATGAAGGGCTGTTTTGTGACCCAGTATATGATGTATCTTGGAGAATGTTCCATGTGCACTCGAGAAGAAAGTATATTCTGTTGCTTTGGGATGCAGAGTTCTAAATATATCTGTCAAGTCCATCTGATCCAATGTGTCATTCAGGGCCCTTGTTTCTTTATTGACCGTGTGTCTAGATGATCTATCCATTTCTGTAAGTGGAGTGTTAAAGTCCCCTGCAATGACCACATTCTTATCAATAAGGTTGCTTATGTTTGTGAGTAATTGTTTTATATATTTGGGGGCTCTGGTATTCGGCGCATAGACATTTATAATCGTTAGCTCTTCCTGATGGATAGACCCTGTAATTATTGTATAATGCCCTTCTTCATCTCTTGTTACAGCCTTTAATTTAAAGTCTAGTTTGTCTGATATAAGTATGGCTACTCCAGCTTTCTTTTGGCTTCCAGTAGCATGATAAATAGTTCTCCATCCCCTCACTCTCAATCTAAAGGTGTCCTCAGATCTAAAATGAGTCTCTTGTAGACAGCAAATAGATGGGTCTTGTTTTTTTATCCATTCTGATACCCTATGTCTTTTGGTTGGCGCATTCAATCCATTTACATTCAGTGTTATTATAGAAAGATACGGGTTTAGAGTCATTGTGATGTCTGTATGTTTTATGGTTGTAGCGATGTCTCTGGTACTTTGTCTCACAGGATCCCCCTTAGGATCTCTTGTAGGGCTGGTTTAGTGGTGGCAAATTCCTTCAGTTTTTGTTTGTTTGGGAAGACCTTTATCTCTCCTTCTATTCTAAATGACAGACTTGCTGGATAAAGGATTCTCGGCTGCATATTTTTTTTCTGTTCAATACATTGAAGATATCGTGCCAATCCTTTCTGGCCTGCCAAGTTTCAAAAGAGAGATCAGTCACGAGTCTTATAGGTTTCCCTTTATAAGTTAGGCCACGTTTATCACTTGCTGCTTTCAGAATTTTCTCTTTATCCTTGTATATTGCCAGTTTGACTATGATATTCGTGCAGAAGATCAATTCAAGTTACGTCTGAAGGGAGTTCTCTGTGCCTCTTGGATTTCAATGCCTTTTTCCTTCCCCAGTTCAGGGAAGTTCTCAGCTATAATTTCTTCAAGTACCCCTTCAGCACCTTTCCCTCTCTCTTCCTCCTCTGGGATACCAATTATGCGTATATTATTTCTTTTTAGTGTGTCACTTAGTTCTCTAATTTTCCCCTCATACTCCTGGATTTTTTTATCTCTCTTTTTCTCAGCTTCCTCTTTTTCCATAACTTTATCTTCTAGTTCACCTATTCTCTCCTCTGCCTCTTCAATCCGAGCTGTCGTCATTTCCATTTTGTTTTGCATTTCGTTAAAGCGTTTTCCAGCTCCTCGTGACTGTTCCTTAGTCCCTTGATCTCTGTAGCAAGAGATTCTCTGCTGTCCTCTATACTGTTTTCAAGCCCAGTGATTAATTTTATGACTCTTATTCTAAATTCACTTTCTGTTATATTATTTAAATCCTTTTTGATCAGTTCATTAGCTGTTGTTATTTCCTGGAGATTCTTCTGAGGGGAATTCTTCCGTTTGGTCATTTTGGATAGACCCTGGAGTGGTGAGGACCTGCAGAGCACTTCCCCTGTGCTGTGGTGTATAACTGGAGTTGGTGGGCGGGGCCGCAGTGAGACCTGATGTCTGCCCCCAGCCCACCGCTGGGGCCACAGTCAGACTGGTGTGTGCCTTCTCTTCCCCTCTCCTAGGGGCGGGATTCACTGTGGGGTGGCGTGGCCCGTCTGGGCTACTTGCACACTGCCAGGCTTGTGGTGCTGGGGATCTGGCGTATTAACTGGGGTGGGTAGGCATGGTGCACGGGGACAGGAGGGGCAGGCTTAGCTCACTTCTCCTTAGGTGATCCACCTCAGGAGGGGCCCTGTGGCAGCGGAAGGGAGTCCGATCCGCTGCCGGAGGTTTGGCTCCGCAGAAGCACAGAGTTGGGTGTTTGCGCGGAGGAGCGAGCAAGTTCCCTGGCAGGACTGGTTCCCTTTGGGATTTTGGCTGGGGGATGGGCAAGGGAGATGGCGCTGGTGAGTGCCTTTGTTCCCCACCAAACTGAGCTCTGTAGTCAGGGGGCTCAGCAGCTCTCCCTCCCTTTGTCCTCCAGCCTTCCCGCTTTCCGAGCAGAGCTGTTAACTTATGACCTCCCAGATGCTAAGTCGCGCTTGCTGTGGGAACATACTCCATCCGGCCCCTCCGCTTTTGCCAGCCAGACTCAGGGACTCTGCTTGGCCGGCGAGCTGCCCCTCCGCCCCGGCTCCCTCCCTCGAGTCCGTGGAGCGTGCACCGCCTCGCCGCCCTTCCTACCCTCTTCCATGGGCCTCTCATCTGCCATTTGTTTGTTTCTATGTTTTGTTTTCAATCCTGAGCCTCTCTCTCTCTGGGCTACAAGTGCTATATCATGATGCCAACCATCTGCCTGAAGGTCCAGATTTGCTCACTCTCAAATGACACAAGTCCATGTTCCTCCCATTAGGTGGGGCACTCTCCTTTTTGATAGATTTCTCTGAAGTGACAACCAATCTAAATTACCAGCATTCATTTTACTCTTCAACACAGTTTCTCTGTTTCTGATTTTTTGTGTTGCTGACCATCCCAGTGGGCATGCTGTGATCTCTTTCCCTTCCTAGGGAAATCTTGAGACACAAGGTTGTACCCGTTTGCAGCCCTGGACTCAGCAGCAACCAGCCAAGGGAGAGCAAGAATGAATCTTTGCAGCCCATCACTCTCCCTGTGAACCTTGTTAAAAGAAAATTCAATATGGAACTTGGGTTACCTGTGTCACTTTCATATAACAACAACAACAACAAAGGTGGCACTGCTTATGGGATCACCATAAGCATTGACATGCAAGTTTCCAGAAATTTCATGTGTCAAAGCAGAAAAAGAGTGAACATTCATCATGCATTTTCTGTGTGTGCCAGGCTCCCTTCCAATGGCTACACATTTATCATTTTGTTTAATACAGCAGACCTATGATGTGAAAGTATAATAGCTATATTTTATATGAGTGGAAACTGAGGTTTAGAGAAACCAGGTGTCTCACAGAAGGCTATGTAGCTACTGAGGGGCATTGTGACTCCGCAGTTCTCTCTGCTACCCTTCAACTAAAGCCATCCTCCGTGGTGCATTTGTCATTTTCAGATTCAAACAGGTTACTAAGGGAACTGGATGTGTTGGGGAAGTTCTTGAGACCTGAGAGGAAAGAGACACCTATGGTTGTGTTATGGATGGAACTGTATGTTCAGTCACAAGTGATCACATTCAGGACCCTATAAAAGGTTTCTCAGGGGTCAAGGAACAGCAAGAGTTTCAGGTAAACTGTGTCAAGTGTCCACTGGCATGGAGGGGATTAAATTTCCAAGGTCAAGTCTTTGGGCACCAGTGCATGGAATGTCTTCAGGGTATAAAGAGAAAGACAGATCTACATGCCCTTCTCTCTCTTGGACTCCACTGTCTACTCTGTGTCATATGTAATTAGAGGGCATGTGCATGTGAGCCCGATCTGATGCAAATTAGAAGAGATGTTCTCTAGGGGTGCCTGGCTGGCTCAGTGGGTAGAGTATGGGACTGTTCATCTGAGGTTCGTGAGTTCAAGCTCCATGTTGGGCGTGGAGCCTGCAGAGAAGCGAAGCGAAGCAAAGCGAAGAGAAGAGAAGAGAAAAAAGAAAAGACAAAAAGAAAGAAAAGAAAAAAAAAAAAGAAAAGAAAAAAGGAATCTTCCTTCAATGCTAAGTCAAGGAATTAACTTGACATGTAATTCTCTCACTAACTGTAAAAATCAAAATAAAGGCATCAGGAACAATACATCCTGAAGCAGAAACGGCATATTTATTTCTGTTCTTACACTTTAATATCAAAACTCAGTTATTTGAAACTCTACCCTCTCTAGGAGATTTTAAGTTGCCTCTATTTGCCTCTCCTCAAGAAACGTCATACTTAAGCTTTGAATCTTTAGGCGGTGAGGTCACTTAAAGGTTCTTCCTGCCTGTTGGCAGTGTCAGGAAGTGAAAATTAATTGTTTTGTTGAACATCCACTTTATCTCATTGATAAAATGAGGACATGTAAAAAAAATATGTTCATTGCCTTTGAAAAATCAAAATGTATTAGGGTACATGTTAGATCACAAGCTCATGCCTCAGAAACTGTTTTGTTTGAAAACCACAGAAGTAAATCTTACTTATCCTTATCAAAAACATATATATATATACATATATATATATATATATATATATATATATATATATATGTATATATGTATATATATATATATGTGTATATATATACATATATATATATATATATATATATATTTTTTTTTTTTTTTTTTTTTTTAAGTGAGAGAGGGATTTACTGGAAAACTATCATTAGCCCTGGGGGCAGGGCAGCAGGAACCACAGCTAATATTCTACCAAAGGGACAGTAAGGTTCATGCACCACTGAGTTTCAGATATTCCCTTATTCTAAATATAATTTGATCAAGATTAAAAGTTCTAAAGAAGAAAATTTAATTGACTAAGACTAGGTCGCCAACCTACATCTAGGCTTTTCCAGGAGGTAGGAAGGGAAGAATATGGCCTCGTTGGCTCTCATTTGGGGGAAGTGGCAGAGGAAGGACTTACCTCGAAGAATTCACCCAAATAGGAGGTGACTGTGTTCCAGAAACAGAGGTAGGAAAGTGTTGAATGCTAACAAGGAAGAAACAAATTATTTTTTTCTTCTAGAAACCAATGTACATATCATGTGTGTGTGTCTTATATAACATAAGTTTCTAAACACTGTGTTTAAAATGTCTTTCATCTCAGTTGTAAAAGAGTAACCATCTAGTTGCAATAATTTGGGTGCTGTATCTTTTCACAACTGGTAATGCAAACGGAGCCACAAATTGATTTTGTTTAAAACTAGAGTTATCCCATAATGGCTTTCTTTAAGGGACAGAAGCTGAATATGTAATTGAACTCCCTTAGGGAAGGGAGTTCTGAATTCTGCCTTCAGGAAGCTTCTGTTTTGAATAGATCTCAATGGAGGATTCCATCACAGATGCCATTACTTCAACCAGACAATTATCCCTTAAGAACCAAGTGTACTGGGATCCCTTTCTCTTTTCTTTCTCTTCATGTGTGTGAGCATGTATGTGATGCTTGTTTGCAATCACATATGCTATTCCAACTCTGACTGGTATGATTGGTTTTATCCTCTTTTGTAGGGAATTAAGTAACTCATATTTGTTAGTTGAATACATGCTAGGAGCCATTAGCATCTGTTTTAGAATCTACTTCTGGTGATGAGGCTTTCCTTAAGGAAAACACACATTTTCCTTGTCCAGAAATTCACTGGGGCATAGAAATCTCATGCTTGTTATCTTTGTCCTCTTCTTTCTTGCGTATGGGTCATTTATCCCCTACTACTCCAGACTTTCTGGCAATTTTTAAGCACTTCTGATAAAACTCAATCTGACCTATTGTTACTTAGGGAAATTGACACTCTTGTTTGTTATTTATAACTGTGGATGACAAGCATGAAAAAAAACACACAACTTTTCCCACTTTTTATACTTGTCAAAATACATCAGTAATTGGTATCTGTGGCTTTTGTGGGCACCTCTGAGAATCTTCCCACAGGAGTTGGCAATCAAGGAAAGCAAAACCAAAGCCCAGAGATTCTAGTT
Source organism: Panthera pardus (assembly GCF_024362965.1). Taxonomy (NCBI): domain Eukaryota; kingdom Metazoa; phylum Chordata; class Mammalia; order Carnivora; family Felidae; genus Panthera; species Panthera pardus. The sequence continues at coordinate 64,933,544 of NW_026526788.1, read as the reverse complement.
GGGCTATAAATCGCAGAGCCAGGGAACATACGGACTCCTTGCCCTGTGGAGCCAAAGCTTGGGGATTTCAAGACCTGATCAAAATTTTGAGTATAATTTGGGGCTGACTTTGACACGGTATCAGTTTAAGATTAAAATAAAATAACAAAAACAGCAAAATAAATAAAACATCAAAACCAAACTTCCAGCAGTCAACAAAAGATTTCTGAAAAGAACATTTTTATCACCAAAAGGATGGAAACACATCATTTCAAATGAAATGACAGTCATTTATTTTGAATAAATTTAGCTTTATGAAAAACAGACTTTATTTTCTTACTTTTTTCTTATATTTAAAACATGCCTCACTAAACTCTTCAACATGACACTCTACAATAAAGATAAATCTCATAAACCTAATGGTGAGTGAAAGAAGCCAGACACAAAATAGCTCATACTGTATAGTTCCATTTTTAGAAGTGATATAAACAGGTGGAGCTAATCTCTGCTGATAAGAGTCTGGGCAGTGGGTTATCATCAAGAGATAGATGGGGAGGGTCTAGGGAGAGACTGGAAGGGAGTGAGGTAGGGCCCATTTCTAGGGTGCCAGTAGTATTTGTGTGCTGATTCAGGTGACATTATACTAATCTACTCATTTTGTGAAAATTCAGCAAGCTGTCCATCTTTGACATGTACTTGGTAATATACTGTGATTCAATTAAATAAAAAATAAAGGATTTGATATCATATTCCTGTATAAGCCTATAAGCATTTTTGAATCACTGATTCTGGTTTGGTTTCCCTCTTGACAGAAAGGAAGACTGTCTAGTTCAAAGTCATGAAGCTAACCAGTGATCTGACTGGGAGCAGAGCTTTCTCGGCTTAGTCCGGGGGCTTTGCCACGCTGCCGGGTCCCTCATCCCGAGATAACCATTGTATTTGAAAAGTTTCTGCAAGGAAGGGCCCAACTTACGCTAGTGTGTTTATTCAGGTGCCAGGCACTCAGTAGACACCCCATCTTTACTTACTAAGTGAGGTCTAGAGTGCATTTGGCTGTTACTTGTCTTTAACCACGGAGCTAGACAATTCTTGCTACATAACTGTCTCTTTCACACTTGTATATCTTTTGGCCATCATATTATCTCTTTAAGAAAATTAATTTCTGGGGCGCCTGGTGGCCCAGTCGGTTGAGCATCCTACTCTTGATTTCGGATCTGGTCATGATCTCATGGTTCATGAGACTGAGTCCCCTGTTGGGCACTGTGCTGACAGCATGGAGCCTGCTTGGAATTCTCTCTCTCTGCCCCTCTGCTACTTGCATGTGCATGTTTGTGCATGCTCTTTCTCTCACTAAAGGACTCCTTCTGGGTCCTTCCCTTCTGCTCACAGATATGCTCAATATTCCTCTTAGAGAACAAATGATAAAAAAAAATAGCAAAGCAAAATAAACAAAAACAGCCCCTTTCTTTGTCTCTTATAGTGCGCTCTCAGATATATATTGGGTGTCCATCCTGTGCCCACATGCCAGCCCAGGCAACAGCCAGTTCCCAATCTCCCTCTTTGGCTGCTTCTTTACATCTTCATACTTTTTGAAGAAGACATGTAATTGTCAATTCTTCCTCTTCCTCATTTTCAATTTTCTCCTCAGTCCGGGACTGTCTGGCTTCTATTCTCACAGGTCTGCAAACACTGTTCTTTTAGCGAATGCCCATGTCCTCTTGGTAGGGCATCCCTACATCCTAACTTTCCTGGTATAGTTACAGTATATATACCTGTGGTCCTGCAGCTCATATTAATGAATCTCTATTTTTATTTTTTTTTTACATTTTACAGTTTATTTATTTTGAAAGAGAGAGAGAGCATGGGAGGGGCAGAGAGAGAGGGAGAAAGAGAATCTTAAGCAGACTCCATGCCCAGCATAGAACCTGATGTGAGGCTTGATCTCATGAACCATGATATCATGACCCGAACCCAAATCAAGAGATGGACGCTTAATTGACTGAGCGACCCAGGTGCCCCAATGAACCTCTGTTTTCAAATTCACAAAAATATCACAGATTGAAGAATTAATTGTGATCAGTACTACATCTTAGTCACTATATAAATGGCCATTACTGAGGCCGCTTTCTTATTGGCAGCTGTCAACCTTGGGCATACGTGCATTAAGGCTGTAAGCATAGGCTTTGGCACAGTACCCTGGGTTCAATTCCTAGAAACCTTGTGTAGGACCTGTGTGAGTTTAGGCAAGTTACTAAAGTATTCGGATCCTCAGCTTCTTCATTTGTAAAAAGGGAATAGTAATAGTAGTGCCTACTTCATAATGCATTTACATACATTCAATAGGGAAAGTATCTAAAATGTGTTGTGCGTTACCTGGGACAATTAACATTCAATTTGTGGGACCAGTTATTACTGCATCTTCCTGGTTGAATCTGTCCCATGTTCTTCAGTGTTTCCATGTTTTGTTTTGTTGTGTTTTGTTTTGAGAGAGTGTGTGTGAGAGCATGTACGTGCAATTGGGGGGGGCAGAGGCAGAAGGAGAGAGAATCCCAAGTAGGTTCCACGCTCAGCACAGAGCCCTATGCTGGGCTCAGTCTCATGGCTGCAAGATCATGAACTGAGCTGAAATCAAGTGTCAGATGCTTAGCTGACTGAGCCACCCAGGTGACCCCACCATAGTGTTTTGTTTTTGTTTTTTGTCTTCCATGATGTTTCTTGGAATCCTTCTGTCCAATCACCCCTTACTCACTTGGTGTCCATGTTTATCATTTCTGTGTTTGACACTACATTTGTGTCTTATGGTTAAGCCTGTGGGCTGAGCAGCCTGACTTCATGGGTTCATAATTTCAGATCTGTCACTTAGAGCTGAGTGTACTTGGACTCGTTATTTACCTTTTGTTGCTTTGATTGCCATAATTATAAAATGAGATTTATAGCAGTATCTAACTTCATAGCTGCTACCTATTTCACTGCCATTATTATAAAGATTCAGTGAGCTAAGGCATGTATCAAGTGCTTAACATGACACATGGAAAAGGGTATACAACCACAAAATGTTAGCTATTGTCATTTTCAGTCATCAGATTTGGTATTTTGGCCTTGCATTCATTCCCTCCTCTCCCCTGCCCCCATATAGGCATCTATGTTTAGTCCTGTGCATTTGTTCTCTGTGGAGCCCTCACAAACACCACCTCCCGCCCCACCTTTCCCTACCTTCCACTCTTACTCTGGTTCAGACCATTGTTCCTTCTTTCTGATTTACTAGAATAACTTACTAATTTGTTTCCCTGCCTACACTCTGTTCCCATTCAACCTATTGTCCATAGTAAAGGAGTTGAATTTTTCCAAACCATATCATGTGCTCTTTGACACTAAGAACTCCTGTAGTCTCCCTTTGTCTACCGATTAGATTTCAAACTCTAAGTTCTGCTGTTTAAGCTCTCCTACGTCTAGACCTTATTCACCTTTCAAACATTATTTCTCTTTTGCTCAATTGCTGCATCCAGTGCCTAACCAAATGGGCCCGTTTTCTCTTCCTCATGTTTGACTACAGTTACCGCATTAAAGACTTTGTTTCCATTGTTCTGTAATTTTCAATACCCTCCCCTCTCTAAATGCCCAGTTACTACCATCTTTTAAAATTCAATTCAGATGTCACCTTCCCTTTGACTTCCCTGATATGTCCTCTGCCCCTGAAATGGAAGGTTTCTCTCTAACCAGTGCAAGCCTCTGAGATATTGTCTAACTCTTCGCAATAGGTGCAATACTTTCTACCATGTGTTGAAGACAACTTTTTCCCACAATAACAGCACCTGCAAATGCTTATTCTCCTTGACTCTCTGTCGTCTGTCCTTCATCATGCAGTTTACATCAGTGTGTCCAGGGAAGGGAGGGGAGTTGCTTGATTCCATTAACCTCGTTGTGTGCAAGAATTGAACCAGGCTCTGTGAAGGCCACTACAAAAACCATAAGGGCCTCTATTTCTGCCTTGCAGGTACATAAAGCTGAATTGAGAAGAGGGCACACACATGAAAATGACTTAGGGACATAAACAGGTGCAGATTAATGAAGTTCCCCAGGAATTGGTAAGTGCTGAAAACATGCAGAGTCGGCACAGCCCATCGGCTCTGTGGAATAATGGGTGAAGGGTTGGCAGAGAAGGGGAGTTTTGCAGAAGGAATAGAAAGAAGAGGAACAATATAGTGTTGCTGGCAAAGAGAAGGAAAGTTACCCTGGTGTGTAGGAGCAAATGGGCAAGGTGCAGCACTGTCTTATCTCCTAACTACCTGAGGGACAAGGCTGGCTCTGTCCTGGAGAAGTTTAGGCCCAAGTCAAGATATTCTCCACCCCCAGCTCCAACACTGAGGAAGTCAATCTTATGTTTAATGGTAAGAACATGCATTTTAGAGTCAGACATGCTGGGTTACTTCTTTTACTTATCAGATGTGTGATCCTGGGCCCATCAGTTTACCTCACTAAGCCTCAGTTTGCCCTTCATCACAGGTCAGGGGTTAAAACACGGGTTTTGTGGTAGATTAAATTCTACCATTCCTAAGTTCTGCATCCGTGACTTTGGAAAAGTCTCCTAACCTCTCTGATCTTCTTCATCTTAATAGGATGGCCATAAGAGTGACTGAAATAGTGTATGTAAGGGTCTTCTATATCATAAAAAAAAAAATCAATGCATTTTATTTTTGTAAAGTTTTTATTTAAATTCCAGTTTGTTTCAGATGTACAATATAGTAACTGAACACTTCCATACAGCACCCAGTGCTCATCACAACAAGTGCTCTCCCTCATCCCATCACCTATTTAACCCATCCCTCCACCAGTCTCCCCTCTGGTAACCCTCAGTTTTTTCTCTATAGTTAAGAGTCTGTTTCTTGATTTGTCTCTCACTTTTTCCACTTTGTTCATTTGTTGTGTTTCTTAAATTCTACATATGAGTGAAATTATATGGCAGGTGTCTTTCCCTGACTGACTTATTTCACCTAGCATAATACTCTCAGGCTCTATCCATGTCATTGCAAATGGCAAGATTTCATTATTTTTTATGGCTGAGTAATATTCCATTGTGTGTGTGTGTGTGTGTGTGTGTGTGTGTGTGCGCGCGCGCGCTTGTGTTTAAAATCTTATACCGTAATCTCCTTTATCCATTCATCAGTCAATGGAAACTTAGGCTGTTTCCATAATTTGGTTATTATACATTTTTTTTAATGTTTTTATTTATTTTTGAAGGAGAGAGAGAGACAGAGCACAAGCAGAGAGAGAGGGAGACACAGAATCCAAAGCAGGCTTCAGGCTCTGAGCTGTCAGCACAGAGCCCGACGTGGGGCTTGAACCCACGAACCGTGAGATCATGACCCTAGCCAAAGTCGGATGCTCAACCGAGCTACCCAGGTGCCCCTGGGTATTTTAGATACACTGCTATAAACATTGGGGTGCACATATCCCTTACATTACTATTTTTGTTTTCTTTGGGTAAATGCCTAGTGGTGTAATTGCTGGGCTGTAGGGTAGTTCTATTTTAAAGTTTTTATGAGCCTCCATAATGTTTTGCAGAGTGGCTGCACAAGTTTGCATTCCCACCAGCAGTGCTAGAGAGTTACCCTTTCTCCACATCCTCACCAAAACAATGCATTTTAGAGGATATTATCAGCATTATTCATTATATCCTTAGAGTCAATAGCATCTTCTATGAAATGGAAAGCTAGTCATTATTTACAGAGAATGTTGTGTGAGTTTAGTGAGCCATCATCCAAAATTCTGGGCATTGAGTGGGCACCCGATAAATGAACGGTTGGTACTATTCCAAGACAATATATACCTGAGATCTTCCACTGGATGTCTGGTACCAAACATAGTTTCTAATACAATGTCAGTATAAACTACTGTCCAGACAAAAAGAGGGACTAGGGAAATAAAATTTTAGTGGGAATTATGGGTCATGCACAGCTGATAGATAGTAGATCTCTATGGACTAATGAATTGTGCAAATTATTTCTGCCTTGTTGGAGGCCATTTTCATTAAATATGGAGAGTATTAATAAGGCTGTAGATTCTAACTTTCTCTAGATGATATTCTTCTGTTTTATTTACACCTTATTTGCAACAAATTCATGTTCTTGCACCCATATTCTCTAACTCTATCCTTTGATTCTTATTTTATTATGGATTTTATCACTTACTATATAAAACTGAAATATTTGTAGGCAGAGTCACCTTGCTTTTAAGTGCTTTCTATTAGAGTCTAAGGCATGGTGTGTGTCCTGGCAGTTATAATTATTGACTTTTTAAAATGTTTATTTATTTTTGAGAGGGAGAGAGAGACAGAGTGTGAGCAGGGGAGGGGCAGAGAGAAAGGGAGACACAGAATCCAAAGCAGGCTCCAGGCTCTGAGCTGCCAGCACAAGCCAGACATGGGGCTCAAATTTACCAACCATGAGATCATGACCTGAACCAAAGTCGGATGCTCAACTGACTGAACCACCCAGGTGCCCCTGGAAAACTTTAATTAGATCCTGGAAGGGAGGAATAATTCCTTGGGTTAAGTTACACAGAAAAAAAGAGACAAAAATGAAAAAAAAAAAAGTTCTCTAAAGAATGAAGAAGGGAAGGAAAAGAAGCTTAGTCATGGCAATTTAATCACCTTAGCTAAACTTTATCAACTTTCAGTCTTGGAAGTGGCTAGCAACTTCATTTGCAAATGTTTATTAAGTATCTCCTAAATGCAGGTAAGTGAAGTGCTACACGAGGTAGGTAGGGTGGGAATTAGAAGGATAGGGCGTAGCCTCTGCTCTCAAGGAACTTCTATCTTAGTTGTAGAGGGAACTAGAAATTAGTAAAACTTGAGTAAGCCTCTTGACCACTTTGATTTTAGTCTGTAGAAAACAGGCCATGATGTTGAAGGAGTTTGGAAACTGGTCATCTGAGAAATGATGAAAAGATGTCAGAGTCATTGCTTTGGAGAGATTAAGTGGGAAGGTAGTTTCAGAAACTAAATGGCTACTATTAGGAAAAGTTTCAGATTCATTTCATGTGGCTCCAAGAGGCAGAATTAAGACTGATTAATTTACTATTTCAACCATTTATTTAGTCATTAAATAAATACTTACAAAATATCAACTAAATGTCAGATAGTGTTGTGTCACAGAGGAAAAAAAAGCAAAAAAAAAAAAAGAAAAAAGAATCTATGCCCTAATGATGGGAATTCCCTAAAGGATACAAAGGATGTTTGCTTCAGGAGTTGGACTTCTTCAGAATCTGAGCTTTTCAGCAATGAGCTTCTTATGGAGGTAGGATCAAAAATTTCTCGGGGCGCCTGGGTGGCGCAGTCGGTTAAGCGTCCGACTTCAGCCAGGTCACGATCTCGCGGTCCGTGAGTTCGAGCCCCGCGTCAGGCTCTGGGCTGATGGCTCGGAGCCTGGAGCCTGTTTCCGATTCTGTGTCTCCCTCTCTCTCTGACCCTCCTCCGTTCATGCTCTGTCTCTCTCTGTCCCAAAAATAAATAAAAAACGTTGAAAAAAAATTTAAAAAAAAAAAAAAATTTCTCAGAGCTTTCAAATTGTTTACACACAAAAAGCATTCAACATATTGATTGATTGATTTAGCAAATATTATTATTTACTGTAACCCACAAATCATGCCAAGTGATAGGAATACAGAGATAAATAAAACACAAGTGCTGTCTTCACAGACCTTACATTCTAGATGGAAGGAGAGACACAACAAACATTTGTACAAATAAACATGATAGTTTCAGGGATGATTCATGTAAAAATTACAAAGCGTCCTTTATAATTGTGATAAGGAGAATCTGAATGGGATGCTTTAAATTGGATGATCAGCTTGCAGACGAGTTCCCCATGCCAGTGATTGCCCTCAGCTGAAGAGGGCAGTCACCCAAGACCATGTTCCCTTCCAGGGAGGGAGGTTTATGGGGAGAGTTCACATGCAATGACTCACCAAGTAAGTATATAAAGACCTGGATACCTCATTCTAATAAGGTACAACTATGCAGAGCCTTCTTCTCTCTAAAACTCACCACAGTGTTGCCTGAGACTTTCATTGAGATGGCATCACATTTCTACTTCTCCTTCTGACCAGCTCTGTTTTCTTCACTTCCCTTGGGAGTTTCATCCTGAGAACACTCCCCAGTAAATTTCCTGCATGCAAATTTCTGTTGTAGAGTTGGCTTCCCACAGTCTGCTTTTACATGGCCTATGACAGATGTAATTGATAAGGAGTTAACTGTGCAAAAAATACATTGGTCTAGTCAACCATTTAAATCAAACAATGAAATTGATGACAATATGGTACTATTATTAATACAAGTCCAAGAAGATAAGATCTTTTTTTCTGATTTCCAAACAAATATGATCCTAGCCAGCTGTCCCCTCACGGATGTTCTCTGTGACCAAGACTGCCTTAGCATTCCCTCAGCGTGACTCAACTTCAGACAAGTTTCCCTTTGACAAGAGGCCCCAGACTTCCATTTTCTTCAAGCATTTGCTTTAGAACACTTGGAATTATAAATGTTTTCTCTGCCCTTGAAAATGTAAAGCCTTCCTTGCCAGTTTTATAACCCAAGAATGTCTTTGTCAAGGACAGGAACTCTCCCTTTGAAATATGATCATCAGGGAAGATAGGCATATTACCTTGCAGTCTCTGTGAGTGGGCAGGAGCCTAACTTCAATTAAGCACCAATTAGCAGAAAGTGATGGTGTAACCACATTGACCAAACTCTATCCCAATGCCCTCTAGTAGTTTTCCACGAGCTCACCAGCTGCTTAAAAAACAAACAAACAAACAAAACACACACACACACACACACACACACACACACACACACACACGACTTCCTTGTCTGTTGAACTGCTTCTGGTGAATTTATTTCTTTGACACCTCCTTTCTCTGACAATCATTTTAGCAAACAGGGAGGCTGGCAAGGGAAAAGTAGCTAGAATTAGCAAAGCTTGATTCTTCCAGCAGTAAACTCTCAGGTTTTTATATTATTCATTTGAATTCCTCCTGGTCAGGATCCCAGGAGACTATGAGTCCCTGTAGTTAAACTTCTATAAGGGCAGCCATAATAAATCTGCTGATATCTCAGACACCCAACTGGATAGTGAGGTGGAAAAGAGCTGGCCTTGGAGAGCCAAGCATGGGAATGAAGCTTGGGCTCTGGTGTGGCTGAACGGGCAGTTGAGATTTCAGGCCTCAGGATCTACATTACCAAGCTCCAAAACTGATACTGAGCATCCAAAAGTATGATTAACTTGGCTATTTCTAACGGCTCTTCCTATTCTGATGCTTCTGTATCAACTTCTTTAAGCATCAACCTGGACTTCCAAGAGTTCATTTGTTGTGGTTACACAGTGGCCTATTGAGCTGATACACTGAAATTTACCTTACAACCCCCCACTAGAATTTGAGTTACCTATTCTTTGCTATTTGTTGTTTGTTTGCTTGCTTGCTTGCTTCAAGGTTATTTTTCACTAGGATACACTATCAGTGTTGGGATTACCAGGTCAAAATGCATACCTTTTTTATGTTTTTGTTACCTCTTCAGATTGCCCTTTTAAAAGATGGAAAAAAGTTCATTTGCTGCCAGCACTGTATATACCACTACTCTACAATCTTCTCCAATTCCCTTTATGTAATTTAAATTTGCTGTTTTCGTCATTTGTTTGAATGGACCTGGTGATTATTTTAAAATAATTTTAATGTATTTAATTACTGTTTAGTCTATTTGTTCCCTGCAGGTAACATGACAGCAAAGACTCTTGACATACGTTTCAGATAATTGTCCTTGGGCACAGCCCTCTGGTTTCATCTTGTCCTTGGCTAAGTGTAAAGGATTCTTTCTGTGGTTATTTAATTACTGTGGTATGAACAATGGTAAAAGAGAGATCTCAGAGGAACGAGTGCCAAGCATGGAGAGGTATCCAAAGCAGGACTTATTTCTGAGCTGTGAGAGAGGGACCCTCTAAGTTTAGGGAGATACACATTGAGCCTGATTCCTGTACTCTTTTCTCCCCCAATCAACTATGCGACATTATGTTAAAATCAAGTAAGAGCAGCTCAAAAAATGTAAGAAGCCCTCTAGAGGTCGCTTCAGTGTGAGGCAGCCAGATAGGAATGGGAAAGAGTATTGGGATTGGTAGGTCACAGGCTAACTGTATGTATATGAGAATTAGTTTATTTATATTAAACAAGCAAACAAGCCTGTATAGAGATAAACATTTTGCAAAAATATTACACACAGTTTGAAACAATTGAAACAATATGCAAGAGTATACATTTTTAAATAATGATCATTTTCCCGTTTTATTTCTGGGAGGCATCTTGTGTTAAGTTCTGTGTACTTATATAGAATTTTAAACATTATTTCAAATATTATTATGAAATATATGCATACAAGAAACAATAAGGATTTATGTAATGAATATTTCTTTACCTGTTTTTACTCAGCCTTACCAAATTTATCAAACTCCTGTATTTCAGATAGTTCCACATTTGTTTTCTTTTATGCCATACACATTATGTAGTAGGTTGAGAAATTTTTCATTCCATCTTTCTTTCTAAATATATTCATAGTCTGTATACAATTACCCTTCTGGCATTTTCCCAAGTCAGTACATCTAGGATAGTCATTTTCAAACTGACCACACATAATCACATGGGAGCTTAAAATAAATCTTCATATTTATGTTAAGATGTTTAAAAATGTAATTGAGAGCTTCTCAGTCTTTGCTGGATATCTACATAATTTCAAATTATGTGCCCCAAATTACTTAACTATTACCAAGAGGACAAGGGTGACCTCACAGTAAAAAGGTCTGGATACCACCTTAATTATGTTATCAAAGATAACATTACCAATATTAGGACAAGATAACATCAGTGTGCTTCCTGACATGATGCACTGAAAGCACATAACCTCGCTTTTCTAATGTTCCTATCAAAAATTCATAAACTAGATCTAATCTTGAGGATCGCCAAGACAAACAGGACAGTCTACATAATAACTGTTTTAATACTCAGGGCCAGCACTTGTGTTTGAAGTAAAATGAAAGAACTATAAACTACTCCTCCCATTTAGTGACTGCTCAAAAGGTGTTACTTTATAAACACACGTAAACAAATGTGAAAGAGGGAGACTAGGGAACCTAATAGACACCTTCTCACTCTTCAGACATAATTTCTTTGTGCTTTCAAGCATATATTCTTATATTCTTGATCAGATAATCTCATCACCAAATATACACTTAGCAATGTACTATCATAATTTGTGTATCAATATATCTTCTTTTGTATGTGATTTTTGAATGTTTCATTGTATGATTACATCATAATTATCTAGAGTTACTCCTACAGGGTTTATTATAGAATAGAAAATCCTCCAGGAAATGCTATTCTATTATGGATATTCTATATTCCAATGCATCTGCTTAATTTTTGTCTTAGGCTAAATTGTAGGATTGGAATTACTGATCAAAACCTTTTTTTTCTCGACTGTTTTCCAATGGCTATGGCATTTCACGTCAGTTTTATATTACCTATAAGTGAGATGAAGAAGCATTTTATGTATTTATCTAAGTCAGTAAAAAATTTGTATTAGAGAGATCTAAGTAAAAAGATTTTTGGCAGAATTCTAGATATGAACATCTAGATTGACCCAGCGAACAATTCAGAGTCCCCATCAAGTGTATATACATTGAATAGTGTCCTTATCTGTCAGTGATATTCTTCCAAAGAGACTTATGTTTTCTAAAAGAGTCACCATTACACTGAACAGCCATAATTTCTAGAATGGAATTTTAGTACTATTTTATAAAATCATAACTACAGCAATGAATTATTATGAAATGCCAATATAAAGATACATGGTTCATTTCTCTCTCTGGATCTTCTTCCTTTCCTATTGGGTGTATTTCAAAATCATGTGGCTGTACACTATTGGGTGACAAAGACAAACGTGACTTTTCACTTTGAGAGTACAATTCCTGTTGACTCCTAACAATCATGTCTAATTTTTCTCTGTTTATCCTTTCTTTCCTCTTTCCTTTCATCCCTTTCCTCACTCCTTTCCTCCTTGTCCCTCTTCTTTCTTTCCTCCCTTCTTCCCTCCCTTCCTCCTTCCTCTCTTCTTTCTTTCCTTCCCTCCTTACATGCAGTTGAAAACCATCTGCTTAATAATTAGCTGTGGAGTTTGGACAAGTATTTTTGGAATATTCTAGGTAGAATAAGTCCACATTTTACTATTGAAGGAGAGCTGGAGTTACCTGATGATGATGTGCGTTCATTTATACTCATTCTTATTAGGTTTGTATTTGTTTATTATTTTTTTGGTTAATGTTTAGTAAAACATTGGGTATCCATACTCTTGATAAGACTAGAACCCAAGTCATAGACTATCCAGTGAAGAAAGCGTTCGTATGAAGCATCTTATTTAATGTTGGAATTTTTATTCAATATGGAGCCTAAGGATGGATTGTGATTTGAGTAAGTTTATGGTCAGGCAGTGGTAGCGCCTGGACCAGATTCCAGTTCATTGTGATTCCTAGATTAACGCTCTTTCTCTACTCTCTGTTCCCTGATTTTTTATTTCTTTTCAATTACTATTGGGTAAATCCAAGAATTATGCATCCTTTATTGCATTTTATCAAGTCTTTCTTTTTCCTTTCATTGTCTTAATTTTTCTTTTCTCTTTCTTTCACTGCAAAGAACATAAATCTAAAGGCTACCAGTTCCTTTCCGTAACAAACCCTGCTCTCAATTCTGTTTTCTCCAGGCTATATACAAGCACTGTATGTAATACAGTGATATCTGTTTGAAGCCCAGGACATGGAATATGGAACCTGGCCTCCACTTTCCACCCTTGAATAAAAAATTCCCCTGTCCTATTTGCAGAATATTCCTGGCTAATTTGGATCCTAGGAACGTACATGGTCTGTAAAGGATTTCCTCAGTTTTGCTGCACATCAAGTTCCTGTGCTAAGTTATTTTTGTGTGAATTGTATCCCTTAACACAGTTTGTACAACAATCCCTTTAAGAGATAGTATTATACCTAATTTATAAATGTGGAAAACTGAATCTCAGAGAGGAAATGATAATAATTTATGTTTTAGATAATGCATCATGGACCTAGAATCTGAGGAGCAGTCTGTCAGACTCAGCCAGCTGAAGCTTGATTCCTTCTCTCTTCAGTTTCAAGTGTGTGCGTGTGTGTGTGCGTGCGCGCATGTATGCCTGAGTATGTGTGTGACTGCATATGTCTGAGTCCATCCACATATAGGTGATGTTTGTATCTGAAATGTGTGCATGTGAATCCATACATGTACGTGAACAGGTGTATCCTAACAAGGGAGAGAAGATACTATAATTTCAAGGGATGTGGCTTCTGGTACAAAAAGGAAGCCACTTCAAAGGAAGACACCTTTGAATAGTCTAAGCATCTCTCAATACAAGTAGAGCAATGCCTATTCTCAGTCTTTTCCAGGGGAGGAATGAGCTCTCATTTCATTTTTTTATAGGAACATCTATCCCTAGCCGGCAGTTTATGAGCAGCTTTCTGTCGTGGGCAGGAGCGCTGGCTCACTATAATTAATTCCTTTCTCACCCCCACACTTGAGAGTGAGAAATGAAAGGGCACTAAAGGGAATGCAGTTACAACCCACAAAGGAGCTACATAAAATGTTACCTTTTGGCTCAACACACCGCTCCCTTCAGGAGTCCTATTCCTAAGTCCCCATCTCAGCACTGAACACCAAGTTTATTGCTGGCTGAGGCCCAATGACAGATTCGTTGGCAGTCACTCTCCAAGATTTGGTAGGGATATTCATTAAAACTTTGCTGAAAGTAAAGATTTTGTGCCAAAGGTTTTCCCTTATACCATGTGTTATGTATAAGATAAATAAAGGCAAAGAAAAGAGATGAATTATTGGTGGAATTTAAACCTTGGAGTCAGAGAGTTGGGTGTAGTCCCCACATTGTCATGTAACAGTCTAGAGTAGGGTTCAGTCACCTAGACTTTCTGGACTTCAGTTTCTCTATTTGTAGCACAAGCATTGCAATACATGTAAGATTTGCGGGAAGGTTAAGTGAGTAAAGTGTATATACTGCCTAACACTGTGCCTTGTACATAGTTCTCAGTCCTCACAATGATATAAATTAAAAGCAATTAAAATGCTTCTCCCATTTATCTTCCCATGTACAATTTACAAGGCACGTTCACATCATGTTGTTTTATCCTCAGAGCAATCTGTTAAGACAGGCATGCATTCTTTTTTTCATTTGAACATGTTTCATAAGTGATGGATGGCTTGGTTGGCTGATGCTCTTTCCATTGTAGTAGATGCCACTAGGAGAAGAGAACAGTGGCTCTTTTAGCTCTGGATCATGCTGGATGGCTCTGAAGAAAACCTTCAAAACACAAACTCTGCTCCTTTCCTGTAGTAGGACACATGGTCTTAAGGAACAAGGGCCTTACAAGGGCCAGAATCCTCACCCTGACCTTTCAGTCTGTGGTAAGCACCTTGTGCAAAACCTCAATCTTGTTTCAATTAGTACATTTCATAATGTTAGTTCTATTGACTTCTGTGTTTCTTTTTGTTTCTTTTTTTAAATAAGGCAGTGTTTTCTGTGTGTAATGTATTATTTGAGGTTCTATCTTCCTCTGTGAATCAGGAAAATAAATTATGGAAAGAGTTGGTACAAGTCCAAGGCTTCAGTTTGAGTTTTCCTCCCAGGGGAAATGCCCTGGGGTTATCTCAAGTGGCCACAGAAAAGTACATGTAGAAGGCTTATGCAGGGAAGGGAGGATTCTATGGTAAAATGCAGATATCCTTCCCTGGTTCTCCTAGCAGTCTTTGGTAATTTGGAGAAATAAGGAAAAAGAAACAGGTTGAGTGATCCATTCCCTTATAAAAGGTGAGAGAAACAGAGACAGAACTGGGTGGCAAGGAGAATATGAAAAACTTTGTTAGCTTTATACTTTTGAGCCTTCTACCCTTGCCAATTTGGAAAACAAAGCACGTACATAGTGTCATTATTATTGTTTTAATCAGCATAATGCATCCATCTACCCATGTTTTTAAAAAAAAATTATGTTTATTTACTTATTTATTTTTTTGAGAGAGAAGAAGACAGTGCGAGCAGGGTAGAGGCAGAAAGACAGAGACACAGAATCCAAAGCAGGCTCCAGGCTCCAAGCTGTCAGCACAGAGACTGATGCAAGGCTTGAATGCACGAACTGCAAGATCATGACCTAAGTTGCAGTCGGACACTTAATTGACTGAGCTCCCCAGGCACCCCGATCTACCCATCTTTAGTTTATTAAAACCCAAAATTGTTATCAATGCATTTAGGTGAACGGTACCATTCTTTAGTTCTGGGAACTGACCTCTTTCAAATCATGGAATGTCTCCATGTGCTCTCATGGATCCAGGGTGGAAGACACTAATTGGAAGTCTGTTCCTCTGACACTCATCCATTTATTTTTATTTGTTTATTTTTAAATTCATCTGCAAGCACTTACTTGCTGGGCATTTACTTTGTGAATGGAGGAGCTATCCTAAACTCATTATTACTGGATTCCAAGATAGTCAGGTGAAGTCTGTGTTTCTGGAGAAATGGAGAGAATCAGCACAAGTAGTGTAGATGGATCATCCCCAACCACTGAAAAGAAACTAGAATGTTCCCCGGGACTAGGTGGTATGTATGGACACCCAACACTCACCACCTGCTGTACCAGAAGATGGTTCTACCTTGACATGGTCTTGCTGGAATGTGACTTTTGAATATTGAAGAATATTCAAAAGTATACATCATGATCAGATGGTGGTGAGGGAGACAGGTGCCATTTAAATCTTGGGTGAAAAGAAGCCCATGCCCTCTGAACCTCAAAGGAACTGGGCAATCTGATCCCACATTTTGGAGATGAAGAATCTGAGATTCAGAGAGAAAAGATAACTTCACCTCAGCTTCCCATTGGGCAGCAGGGGCATTAGAACTCACAGCTTCCCATCCCATGTTTGATGTTTTTGGTTTGATTTTGTTTTCCATAAATCATACTGCCATGAAGCATTAATACAAATAATCACAAAGTCTTAATTATATCATTATATGTTACCTATGGGTTTTTTGGGGGGAAACAAAAATTAGTTCCAATAAAAAGGACCATTTAGGTTGAGATGTGATGGGTAAGTAGAAGGTTGGCTAGGTGACAAATGCCAGGGTAGCACTGAATCACTTTGAAGGTGTTGGTTCTCTAGGCAGAAGGATTTTAGTTTAACTCTACAACAAATTTGTGCGTTGCATCCCATCAAAAGTAAAAGGCAAGAAAAATCTTAACAAAACCAATCACTGGGATTTTTTTCACAGATGTCTGTGATGGGCTGCCGATGAGGACCTGATGTCCTTAGTTGAACAGCCTGTGAGGAACTCAATCATGACAACAACCATGTGATGAGCTTGGAAGGGGCCCTTCTCTAGGTGAATCTTGAAATGACTGTAGCCCAGTCCACAGCTGGATCACAACCTTATGAGAGAGGGTCCTTGAGCTGGAGGGTCCCAGATAAGTCATACCCAGATTATGGTTCCAAAGAAACTTTGAGAAAATTACTGTTGTTTTAAGTTGCTCGGTTTTGGGGTAATCTGTGACTTATCAGTAGATAATTAATAATTATTCCTTGCTGGGATCAAGACATGTCCAGTCTCATTTTCATATGTCTTCTCCTTGAAGTCTTTGTCTAGACCCTTGAAAAAGAGGGTCATAAAATTTCTTCTCATAATTTTTCTTAGTGAAGATAGACATCAAACAAACCATTAACCACACAGCTAGAGAACTTTGTCTTTTTCATAGTCATAAAAGTCTGAATCTGAGGTTAATTGACATGGAAACATCCAGTTATTCAGAAACTATGCCTTAATAGTGATACTATTAAGGGCCTCATGTTAAAAAAAGGCCCGTGGGGCTTCTCAGGCCTATGGTACACTGCACCTTAGGCTATCATAAGGTCTGAAGCTACTTTCTGGAAGGGAGTGGGGGCTGGGGTCATATTAATCTTCTCAACACAGTCTTTTGTAGCTATAGACAGCCTGCTTCGATGGCATGCGTTGTTCCCAGTGAGTTGGTTTCCCTGGCTTCTTTTAGGCCAAGGATCTCCAAAGAAAAGGAGAGGTAATTTGTGATCTCCTGTAAGCCTATGGAAGTTTTTACGCTAATAACTAGGGAGACCGTCCCCTGAGGGATTTGGGAGCAATCCCTTGCCCTCTGCCTCCCACTTCTCTAAGGGGAAATATTACTGCCAAGTTTATTCTGAGAACAGCTTAAAAAACACATACCGAACAGCATGTCCTGGCAAAAATAAAAGCAAGAATGAGGATAGGCTATTTCTAGATAAAAATTTAAAAAAATATATATGCAGAGAAGAAAAATTAAGCTCATGCAAATTTGTGACTTCTCCCACAGTTGTAGGGACCTACATACCAAGAATTTGGTTTTCTTTCTGTTTGCTATCATATTTTAATTGTGCAATGTTTCAAACTTATCCTGAAAAGAAGAGAATAATATGACGAGATCCTGAGTACCTTAATTCATCCTCAATAATGATCAGCTCAATTATATGTAATCTAGATTCTACTTGACTCCCACCCCCAATGTACACACTGGGTGTGGACTGTGGATTATTCCTTATGCATTTCTAAGACAATGTACCACTTGTTTCTGTGTGTGTGTGTGTGTGTGTGTGTGTGTGTGTCTCCCCCTTTCTTCCAATGCTATTCCAGTGCTATTTTTTCTCTTCTAGTACCATGGTCTGGGATGAATGCATAGGTACTGAGGTAATGTGATTTTGCCTAGATTTCTGTTTGCTAAACATTGTCTATTGAATCCTCTAATAATGCTTTGAAGACAGTACTATTACTAATTCCATTTTACAGATGCAGAGAATGGTCTGGTGAGATGACATCACTTGTTCAAGGCCACGGAGATGGTCAGTCTATGACATGAAGGAAAATCTATCAGAAAATTGATCAATGCATTTTAACAAATAGTTATACTCTTTCCTAAAAGAGGTTTGCTTTCTTCTTTCCTAAAATAGGTTGGATTGTTTTCCATGCAAGAGGAAGCCCTCTTTTTTTAAAAAAATGAGCCCTCATTTTTTATCCATTGCTGAAGTAGGGCAGTGAGAGGCTCAAAGACCTGGCAGGGATTATGCTGAGAGGGCGTTGTGACCACTAGCCACAGGTCAGCTCAGGACATCCATCTGGGGTGCTGGGGAATAAAAATCGGGGAGGAGAACAGTTTATTTCAGCTCCGATTAGAATCAGAGCAAAGGAATCAATGTTTACCAAATGAAACTTGTCTAGAATAGCACTTATTTCCTAATTACCTAATTACCTAATTCCCATAGGTATTACAAATTGAAACAGGAAATGAGAAGCTATTAAAATAAATGATCCAACAGTGTTCTTTAAACAACTATCAGCACTTTGATAAAAAGGAAACCCGTACCACCCTCTTCTATATTTTCTAAGCTCAAACTCCTAGAACTTACTTGGTAGGTCAGCACTAAATTTGGGTGATGACTGCTAAGTCCTAGACACTAGTACTTAATAGAAGCAGAAGTTAAAAACAATTTCTGTACACGTGGGTGTTTTGCTTATAGGTAATTGGTTGCTAGAGGTGGAGGAAAGTTGAAAACATGGCTGTGAGAAAAAAACATAAGAGGCAAGTATTACATTTTATTTAATTTAATGTGCTGGATAGAAATGACTGAGCCCATTTCCTCATGAGCTTTAAAGAAAGTGTTGTACCTCTGTTAATATTGTTTCTTTCCTCACATTCCATGGAAGTATCTGTGAAAAGTGCAAGGGGAGAACAATAGATGTAAAGTGAAAATAATGATAATAGTCATCATAGCCATTATAATCGTAATAATAGCCTCTTTTCCCAGTATTATTTCTCATTGGTACCTGGAGTTATGATCATTCTGTAGGTTTATAGGACTGAGGGCCTTTTTAAAAGTTTTTAAATGTTTATTTATTTTTGAGAGAGAGGCGGGGGAGAGGGGAGAGGGGCAGAGAGAGAGGGGGGGAGATACAGAATCCAAAGCAGGCTCCAGGCTCTGAGCTGTCAGCACAGAGCCCAATGTGGGGCTCGGACTCAGGAACTGTGAGATCATGACCTGAGCCAAAGTCAGACACTAAACTGACTGAGCCACCCAGGCTCCCCAAGGCTGAGGGCTTTTCAAAACTACTTTAAGGAGGATAGAGTAAAGGTTACTATAGTAGGTGTTTTAAAAGTATATGAATACATCCTATAATACATACACACACGCAACTGAATATATACCACATTTTCTTTATACATTCACTTATCGATGGATGTTTAGGTTGTTCCTGTATCTTGAGTCCCATGAATAATGCTACTCTCTCTTCAATACAATAGCTACTCTCAAATGCTAATCTCTCTTCAATACTCTGATTTCCATTATTTTGGATAAATTCCCAGAGGTAAGATTGCTTTTCAAATGGTAGTTCTATTTTTAGTTTTTGAGGAACTTCCATACTGTTTTCTCTAGTGGCTGCACCAGTTTGCAGTATTACCCGCATGGTGCAAAGGTTTCAATTTCTCCACATCCTCACCAGCACTTGTCTTTTGGTCTTTTTGATAATAGCCCTCCTGATAGGCATGCAATTATATCTCATTGTGGTTTTGATTTGCATTTTCTGGAAATGAGGCACTACTAATTAGCAGGCATAAAGGTTCACTTACACAAGACAAATAACTTCTAGAGATCATCTGGACAACAGTGTACCTATAGTCAACAGTACTGCATTTTACACTTAAGACTCTGTGGAGGGTAGATCTTGTGTTAAATGTTCATACCACCAGTAAAAAGAAACGTGTATGAAGAGATCTAAGTCATTTTGTAATTACTTCTATAGATCATGTGTCTTAAGTGGTTCCATGAAAGTGTTCTTGGCCTGAACCATGTGCATCACAGCTTTTATAAATGATGCATCCAGTCTATAGGAAGAGGTAAGCTCCATTTTTCCTCTACATTCTTTCTTCCTGTCTTGATGTTTGCTGGCAGTAGGAAGGGCTGATTGAAATGACTGGTTAGTACAGTGGACAATTCCTCAATATACTAAAGTTAAAATTGTGGTAAATTAAATGAATAAGAAAGTTTAAGAGTTTTTGAAGGACTCTGGCTTTAGTTTTTAAAGTTATACATGTATCTTCTGCAATTAAGTTCCCAAATTAAAGTTCCCTTCATACTTTCGAATTTGTATCTTCCTAAGGGTACTTAGCCAGATACTCCTTCAAAGACCTTGTGTAGTTTATCCCCAGGGAGGCTCATTCACAGGGATTTACTCAAGAAGTAACTGTTATGTTTGCAGGATGTTTGACATCCAAGCTTTTGTTCTTGGCTGAGCTGTTAGTAACCTTGGGAGAAGTCCAGCAGAAGTGGCTATGAGCAAGGAGGAGGGCAGGGATTGATTGCTTCTGTGCATTAAAACATTGAGTGGGAGCAAAAAAGCACTGCTTTCTCAGAGCCTTGCAATTATTAATACATGTCAATACACACATGTACTTTCATAACAGACTGAATACAATTCTCATCATGAATCCTGTGCTTCTGTATTGTCTTTTAACAATGTGGTAGACTTAAGAGTTAGCATGTTGACTGCTAAGTGCAAGTTGTTTACCCAAATGTGGTCACACTGTGGTGAAAAAATAGATACAAGAGTCAGGACTTTGGGAAGGCTATTAACAAAATTAAAACCAAACACTTCTCCCAAAACTTCTACCTAACTGATCCAGAACCTCCCATTTGGAGACTTCATTCCAAATAATTATGGATCATTCTCTTATTCTCTATTATTTTGTGAAATCTATTTAGATCTAGATGAGCTAAATTAGTAGAATTCCTCCCACATACAAACAGGTTGATTTGAGAAAATATATCCAGGGTATATCTGGGTGGTAATTGCTGGTATTTCTGAAGCATTTAGTTTTTAAACAGTTATCCTTCAGGGATGCCTGGGTGGCTCACTTGGTTAAGTGACCGACTTCAGCTCAGGTCATGATCTTGCAGTTTGTGAGTTTGAGCCCCGGCCGGACTCTGTACCCACAGCTCAGAGCCTGCAGACTGCTTTGAATTCTTTGTCTCCCTCTCTCTCTGCCCCTCCCCTGCTTGTGCTCACTTGCTCTCTCTCTCTCTCTCTCTCTCTCTCTTTCAAAAATAAATAAACATTAAGAACAATTTAACAATTATACTTCATATTTTGGGCCTCTTCTATTTGTAAAAGCGTTCCAGTTTGCTAAAGCCCAATTTCTATAAATAGGTTTTTGAGAGTATAGTTAGGTTGTGAAACAGAGTAGGCGCATGGCAATGCCCAAAGCAAAATCTTGGATGAGATAGTACACAGGTCATCTCTAACCCTTAAGCTGTCTTGGTGTAGTAGAAAAAAAAAAGGAAAGAAAGGAAGAAAGGTGCTTACCCTTTCCTCAATACAGTTTACTTTCCTTAACAGAATATGGTGATAAGAAATTAATTTGTTTAAAGGAAATTAGGTATCTTACTGCTGGCCGTGTGAATGTTTTTCTTAATAACTACACAAAGATCTGATGTTGGCGATGTGCCGATGCCCTTTAGTGTGTTACTGTTCTGCACTACACAATCTGCACAAGCATATGCACCGGCTCCGTGGTTTGATGGTTAGTGCTGAAAGCTAATGAGGAAGGCTTTCATTTCCATTTCTTAGGTCCTGCAGACTGAGAGTTGGGTGATGCTGACCATTGTGGTGGCAGGGGTGATGCTCTGATACCTTTACCTGGCAGGGGTGGAATGTTTAGAGGTTAAAGGGGCCCCTACAGAGTACCTTGAAATACCAATAAAATATTAATATTTCAGTCTGTATCAGGCTTCATCTTATATTAGATTTAATATTAGCAAGTTGAATCAAGCTTTGAGGATTAAATAATTATGAAAGAAAGACTTTAGCTTGAGAAAAATTCAGCCCAGTAATTGAGTGTCTTGATGACAATTGGGTAAAGTGCCCCTCTTAAAGCAGCAGAGTATCTATCTGGGTCAGGTTTCTACAGGAGTGGAGGTTGATATCTCCTCCTTCCTTTGAGGTAAGGTCAAATACTAGCATTTGAGTTAACCAGGAGCTCCATTTCCACCAAGGGAAGAAACCAGAAAGCTGAAAGCACCTCCAGATGTCACTAAGGCTATCCATATGTACTCGTTTTCTTCTCCTTCTATGCACATTGTAACATTGCGCTTGAAACCAGCTATGACCTTTACACTTGTTTTGTCCATTGAAATGTAAATGAATGTAACTCTACAGGTTTGGCCTCCCCTTGAGATTGACTTGGAGCAGAGCTCCCTGATAATGGGCTGGTACTATGAGAGAGAAATAAACCTTTTAAGCCTCTAGGAGTTGAGAGTTCTCAAATGTTAGTGGTCATCAGAATCACCCAAAGGACTTTTTGAACAGATTGTTGGGCCCACCTCTAGAGTTTCTCATTTAGTAGGTTGATAAGAGATGTGAGGAGCTCTAACAAGCTGCCAGATGATGCCAATTCTGCTCATCCAAAGTCCACGCTTTGAAAACTGTCTCAGGCTATCTTGACCAGGCAGAGAAGATGCCCTGATTTATTTAAGTGAATATAAAGGATGACCATGTATTGGTAATTTACTCTATGGTAGACATTGTATTTCTTCACTGTAACCCTAAAACTATGTTGCATTAATATCACCCATTTTATTGAAAACTCAAGACTTCTAGAGCTTACACTATTGCCCACAGTCTTTTACATAGTAACTGGCAGATATGATATCTCAGGCTGCCTGATATTAAATATGAAGCTTATATTAATCTGTTTTTGTATGATTCAGACTATTTTGGAGGTGTTTGATCACCTAAATAACGCTGTCTATCAAACTACTGGGTTTTTGGAACATTTTCTCATGTAGTAAGATTATACTGAGTTACTTCATTTCAATATAATTATATTTTAGGATAATTAGGTTTTTTTGGATGTGATGGAGGCCGCAAAGATGGATAAGGTCCAAAATGTTTTCAAAGAATTTTCAGTCTTTTAGAGTAAGTATCCCCAAAGCAAGGCAGATTATAAACGCATTAGGACGAGAATAAACAAAAGACTCTGGGAGTCCACAGGAGGGAGGGATTCCACGGATGGGAACCTGTAACAGTGACAGGTCTTTAGAGCAATGTGAGAAGGAAACCGTACAATTGCAATACTGAGCTACAAATCACCACTGAGAAGATTGGTTTGATCCATAATTTCTTTAATTAAAAAATATCCTTGGGACACTTTAGTTCTTTAAAGGTTAATTAATAGATGTATTGAGTGCTATGGTGAGGATTAATTGAGGTGGTGCTGGAGGAATACTGAGGAACTGAAAGCATTATGTGGATTTTCTGCTAGGTCATTTTCCTGTGAGACAGCTAAATATGATGGCAGCGACAAGACCAAATCCCAAATAATATTTCTAAGTAAATTGCTTAAATCCTCAATCTAGTTGTTTTTTTTTAATCTAAAAATGTAATAGCTAATAAGTTTAGGAAGTGCACACAGATGAAAATGATTTGTGGAGATAGTGATGTAAAATATCTTTGTCCCCAGATTAGGTCCAATAGAGTAGCTTAGTAGCTTAGTATAAGTGGGAAGGAATTTGAATTTCTTTTGGAAAGGATCGTCTAGCATCTTGTGCCTTCCATAAAATAACTGGCACTTTTTAAGAAGCTAACATTTGCCAGAAACAAATGGAGCTGTTTTTGTGATGCTTTTTTCACACAAACATGTCACAGTGAAGTCAATGTGTCAGCTGCCTCATAAATTCGATTGGGTTTTGAATTTCACTTTATAGCAATCGCTGCTTGAGGCATGTCCAAAATGTTTTGAGACTGCCAATAAAGCCACTAGCTGACCATCTATAGAGACATCACTGTGAAGTGCCCTGATTGTTTTTTCCTCCAGATGTTCTCCACAATATTCCTCCCGTGAATCGCTAACATTTCTGTAATTCCAGGCTGACAAGTGGGGATTGTGGGAAAGTAGGTGGATTTCACTAAGCAGAGTCTAGCCACCAATTCCAGCATCCCTTCTGTGGGCAAGAGAAATGAGGTCAACAGGGATGTGGATTCTGCACTGAGACCGTTTGGATTAAAATTCACAACTTCACCTTTCACTAGGGAGGACTGAGCATTATTCCTGTTTGAGGAAATTAAGATCGTGATGGACTTTGGATTTAGACAGACTTTTGTCAAAATCTAAGCTTTACTACTTACTGGCGAGGCATCCTTGGATAAGTCCCTTAGCTTCCCTGAGGTGAGGGCTGTGAGTGCCAGGGAAGCTTTGTGCAAGACATGGATGGGCACGACCTGGAATATGTGAAGCTAAGATATTGAAACTCCAAGGCTGCATTTGATAACATAAGTTTAAAAGGATCTGACTGATGTGGACATTCTGGTGGGATGGAATTAGACAGGAAATTTGACCACCTCCAGATGAGAAGTATATTAAATTCTCTGCAGAATTTCCCCTTTTGACATGAATTCACTGGATTTCTCCCAGGCACCAAGGTTTCCAGCCTTGTATATGCTCTCCACTTAACCTATATTATCCAGTGTGAGGCTGAGGGTGACAACCTATCAGAGAGAAAAAAGAGGGAAGCAAGGAAAGCATTTCTCTTTGTGTGTATACTTTAATTTTTAAAATGTTTTTATTTATTTTTTAGAGAGAGATAGTATGACTGGGGGAGGGACAGAGAGAGAGGGAGACACAGAATCCAACGCAGGTTCCAGGCTCTGAGCTGCCACCACAGAGCCCGACCTGGGGCTTGGGCTCACAAACCACAAGATCATGACCAGAGCCAAAGTCAGACGTTTAACTGACTGAGCCACTCAGGCACCCCTGTGTGTATGTATTTTAATATAGACACCTAGACTCAAAAGCTCTGATATACCTGTCTTTTTTGCAGTCAGAACTCTGCTGCTGGGTCTCAAGATTTTGACTTTTTCTCACAGCCAGTGGGTTTGAGTTTAATATTTGTAGGGAAAAGTTTACCAGGCGTGGTGAAGAGTTTGGTTACTTCAGTGTAAAAGGGAGAAACTTACTGCTTGTAGATTACTCATCAGACTTTAAAGCCATACCTTTAAAAAAAAATGTTTCTTTATTTTTGAGAGAGAGAAATAGAGCGCAAGAGGGGAGGGGCAGAAAGAGAGGGAGACGCAGAATCTGAAGCAGGCTCCAGGCTCTGAGCTGTCCGCACAGAGCCTGACACAGGGCTTGGACTCATGCACCACGAGATCATGACCTGAGCGGAAGTCTGACACTTAACTAACTGAGCCACCTAGGTGCCCCTCAAGCCATGCCTTCTAAAGAGTCTTTGGAGTAAAAAAGGGATTTCTGTGGTGGTTGTGTTCCATTCTTAACATTTTTTTTAAATTTTCATGTCTGAATCTAACTGGTTTATGTGATTGCCCCCGCATGCGTGCCAGCAAATGATTGTGTTACTCCTCGTCCCATCACTTGAAATGTGGACTTAGAATATTCAGTAGAGAACACATTTTATTTCCACTAACATGTCAAGTCATGAGCATGGGAATCAATATTATTGAACCCTAAGACATAGCCCATCTTTACTTTTCAGACTCTGCCTTAGTTGGGGTTTGACAACTCTAAGACAGTAGACAGTAAGGGCTGGAGGGGGTTGGAGGTGGAAGAAAGGCATGAAATGAAGTATCAGTCATTTCCTAAGTCCATGGCTTTTCTATTTCTTTTCTTGAAACAGATACGGGCTATAAAAAGGGTCATATTTAAAGTGAGTTAAATGGAAATTTTATTTGAATAATCACAGAACATATTGTCTGTTTCTACTTTTTTCAGAATCTCTAAATTTCTCACATGGTATTTATTTTCCCATATTATAATTCAAGATGTCATATTTTTAAATTTCAGTTTACTCAGTAAAACCTATTGCAGTCTGTCAGAGACTTGTTAACTAAAGAAGAATAAGATTGCCTACTCATCCCAACCTGATCCAGTGGCTTGAACTAAAAAAAAATAAGGGAAAACACAAACAATTTTGACAAGCAGCACTGTTAACAATGAGCTGAAGTATCAGTGGATATATTGGGAAATCCTCCGTAGAAAATATTCCTCCGCAGAAAGCAAGGATTAGCCTTCCAGGCTTATGAGAGAAGATTTATCAGTATCACCCAAATTAATTCTAAAGAATGGTAATCTACGTTACAAAAAGTGTGTCTTATCATTTGGGAAACATTACGTTAAGCATATTTAACTTTAGGAATTGCCAGAGGCTTTAACATACTACTGCACATTAAGAGAGTCCGATGTGTTTGACAATAGGAACATTTTTCTCTTGGGCCTTATTTCAGGACTAATCTTCAGTAGAGGGCATTTAGGAAAGCTGATTTAGTTGCCTTATTTTCATATTGATTGTTTCAATGTGATAAGTAGAATAGAGCACACACGAAACCTTTAAAGGGTGGTATTACAAAGGCACATCACATGACTTTATGTTTTGCAGCTTGGTGTTTCTGTCAGAGTTGTTAATGAATCAAGGCATTGAGCCAGAATGAATAGCCTTGCGCGGTACTCTTCGATGTTGCCCCCGCCTTTACCCCATTAGCCCTTCTACCTAGTATTAGTGCTTCTTCCTGAAAACAGTGTTGCTTTTTTTCTGGGGTGGGGAGTAGGAATTCAGTGCTAAGTGTAATAAGTGTGCTGCCCCTTTTATGGCTTCCCTTGCAGCTAGGGACTCAGTTATGGTCAAAATACATAAAATGAGAGCACTGATAGTAAAGGTCAAGCATCGTAATAGGAGACAATTCTCAGGTACCAGATCTTTCCATTTCTGCTTGCATCAGATATGTTTAGACTTCTTGTGTCCATCCTGTGAAGGTGAGATGAGAATAATGAGGATGAAGGTAGCAGAGCAGGATGGAGGAAAATGGTTTATTGGTGGCTACTGCCTCAACTGTGAGTGTCTTCACAGTAGATATCACTATCTTAGGAAGCTTAAAAATTTCAATATAATGTATTTATTTGTATTCCCCGATATAAGCAACTTTGCCTTATTTTCTTTATCCGAACTCTTTCTTCATATTGTAAGTGTTTGGGATGCCCAGGTGGCTCAGATGGTTGAGCATCTGACTCTTGATTTTGGCTCAAGTCATGATCCCAGGGCCTTGGGGGTCAAAGTCTGCACTGGGCTCTACCTTGAGCATGGAGCCTGCTTAAGATTCTGTCTCTCCCCTTCCTCTGCCCCTCTCCCCTGATCACACTCTCTCTCTCTTTCTCTCAAGTAAAAACATAAAAAATAAAATAAAACATATTCTAAGTATTCAAAATCAGCAAGGACCTTTCTTTGAATGTTTTGAACTGTGATCAAAAAAGTTAATAACTTTTTCTAACATATACAGCATTCAAACACCTTCTGGTTTGATTTTTCTTCACCTGTGTGTGTGTGTGTGTGTGTGTGTGAAGGCTAAGCAGGTCGAAGACTACTAAGAAATTTGCTTATGTTCTTCAAAGGCACAAACGTTAGACCTGTAATTTTGATAATTAAATATACATATATTATAAATATATAATATATAATATAAACATATATATATATATAATGGAAAGTGTGTACTGTGTAAATGTAAATATACAATATACCATACATCTAAATATAAATATATATCTATATATCTATATATATAGATATATATAATGGACAGCGTATACTGACCATATATAACTGTAAATATAGTTAATAAATTAGAATCCTCACATCCAGCACGTTCACTAATCAATGATCATATGCCATTGGCCTGCCCATGCAAATAGTCACATGAATTCTGTGACCCAAACCAGTGCTGAGTCAATTGGTAGGATTACTAATATCTTTAAAACTCTTTGTGCCTATTGTGGGACAAATTGTTTAATATGGAGATTGTTTTTAACTTAAAGACTACTGATTTGAATATTTATAAAATAAAGGAAAAGCGCCAGCAAAACATAATAATAATAATTTAAAAGACTTTAAAAAAGCAATTATTATTGGTTAAAGCTTTGAATTTCCTGGACCATTTCAAATAGGATTGTTCAACTAAGTTGCTCAGTCTTTCTGTTGATTGTAGTCTGTTTTTTTTTTCCTTCCTTCCTTCCTTCCTTCCTTCCTTCCTTCCTTCCTTCCTTCTTTCCTTCCTTCCTTCCTTCCTTCCTGCCTGCCTGCTTGCATTTCATCCTTTTTTCCTGTTTTATTCTGGCTGCTGCTAAGTTTTGTATCCAAGTAGCCATGCAGCTTGGCTAGCAGGGATTCTGGGAGCTGGTTACATGTTCCTGGGGCTAAGAATTTCTATGAAAGACTCAAAATTAGATATAGAGATATAGATATCCAATTAATTGCTTTGAAATCCTATCTCTGATGGGATCAAGAAAAGTTATAAATCTGCATTGGGTATCATCATTGAGACATATTCTTTGCTAATGTACTTGTTGTAGAATGATATCTTGCTCTTTTAGTTTTCAAATCACTCTAGTGAAAATGACAATGTTTCATGTTTGTTGAAATAGTTGAGAGTCCCACTGAAACTTTGTTCAGGAGGAAGCATCATAAGGACATTTAAAGAAGGGATAAACTGAGGAGCAAGGCTATACATTTAACATTCCAGGTGCTATTTAATCACTGGCTAAACAACTATGTGGTCAGAATGTGTCAGAGACAGTTAACGAGTAATATTTGGAATAAAAGAACTTTCAGTCTCCTTGAATCCTGACTATGTACTTGGGGATAAAAGAATACATAGAAATGAGTTGTATATCAAAGTGCTAGATTCCGAGCAGAGGAATTTTTTTAGGGTCATCCCCCCCTTCCTGATGGCTTCCTTCGTTTGTTCACTTCCCTCTACTCTTTACCTTTCTCCCTCAGGAACAAGATGTTGATTATCATTTATCTAATGGCAACTCAGATTAGCACCTTCGAAAACATGCCAAGTTTTAACCTAGAATTCTGGGTATCTTCATCTCAATTGTCTTAAGATCCTTTTTGTTGTCTTTCTTTCTAAAGGAGATTTCTCCTCAATAAATTGAAGCTCATTTCATTTTAAAATGAAGCAGCTGCACGTGGTGTTAAGTCCGGGAACTGTTGTGTATGAGATAACAGACTATTGGTCGGATAAAAGCTGTGTCTAATGAGAAGTAGGATCAATTTAGCAAATTGCTGTACTAATTTCTAATGATAGCCTGATTTGAAAGACCACATAATCCTGTGTGAAAATCCTAAAATTTTGGTAATTTGGGGGAAGGTTTCGAGAAACCACAATTAGAAAAAAACTTGTTTGTCTTTTGTTTTGGCTGTTCTTACTGTGATGCTGAGATATGATGTTGTTTGAGTATAAGGATAAATACACTTCCCCATATTCCGGAGTCTACCACTCTATATCAGAGGCCAACATAATGGCAGGGGCTACTCCTAGGGATTCAGTCTAAGGAATAAGTCTGCATAATATTTGTAACTATTTCCCCCCTTGTTATAAATGCTAAGGCCTGGAGAAGAAGAAAGAGTTCTTCTTGGTTCCCACTTGAGAAAAAAGATTAATCCTTCTATTAAGAATTTATTTTGGATCAATGGGTAGAAACCTCCTGGGCTATTTTAATGTTGTCAGAGATCACTCAGGTCAACACATTCTCTCTTTCCATCTCTGAAATGTCTCATGAAAAAGGTTAAACATCTGATATCATCCAGAGGTCTGTAGCTAGGGAGTTGGCAGAACTGAATTCTCATCCTAGTTTCATCACTGACTAGTTTGTTACTTGAAAAATTTCTCCAGGTATTGGAGCAGCAGGAACCTCAACTGTA
Organism: Panthera pardus; assembly: GCF_024362965.1. Classification (NCBI taxonomy): domain Eukaryota; kingdom Metazoa; phylum Chordata; class Mammalia; order Carnivora; family Felidae; genus Panthera; species Panthera pardus. The sequence goes on along the minus strand of NW_026526788.1, from coordinate 64,903,643 downwards.
AAAGAACAAAAATAAAACCAACAGTCCCAGGGATAGCTATAAAATTCTGTGGGATGGCCACCAAGCCAAGCAATCTCATGCCTTCCACAATACAGTATCCCCAAACTTGTGGACACTCTATACCTTGTGTTGTATCTAAGTGTCTTAATCATAGTATATAAGAAATGTGAATCATATGCATTTGAGGTAGTTCCCATACAAGCTTCTCCATCATACTCAGTAATGGTCAATCAAGACTTCAGTAGATGTCAGAAATGTTGGCACCTGGTACTTCTGTGGTCGATAAAGTCAAGTCAAAGAGTATAGTGATTAATCATATGGGTTCTAAAGTCTGTTGACCTGTTTTAGAATTCTAGATTCTCTCCTACTAGTCATGTGAACTTAGGCAAGTAATTTAACCTGTCAAGGCTTAATTTTTCTCACCTGTGAAATTGTGGCATCATAAACCAACCTACTGAGGAAAATGAAAATGAAATGGGAGCTTTTATGTAAATCATGGTGCTAGTACATTTAGGTGATCCAATAAAGGTTAGCTATTATTTTTACCAACCCAAACCTTTTTAACTGACTTATATTTAGAAGCTATAAAGTACTGTGTAAAATATGACTGAAATTTCCAGATGGATTGTGGTATTAAGGTATTTCCCCACTTTATTTTCCTTCTATAAGCATCTGTAAGCATCATTAAATTATGCTAATAAACACTGACTCATATCCTCTACTTCTACCTCTATCCTCTTAAATTTTTGTTTTTTGTTTTTTTTTTTAGGAATACTTTATTTCACATAATAGTTCCCTTGTGAGCAATTTAGAGACCTAAGAGAGCTTTCTCACTGATTATTTCACCTCCATTCTGTTAGAGACCTCCAGGTAACCAATTCAGACCCACTAGGTTGTTAAAGCCAGACCTGTCATTTATTTCTTTCTCAAATATTTATTGAGCAGTTACCGTGTTTCATGTAAACGTCTAGTTGTAGTAGTGGATAGTGAGGATATTAAGGAATCCAACTTTCTCTAGTCTCAGTGAATGGAAGTCTGCTACCCTCCTGAATTCGTTGCTGTGAGTGTCAGAATTAAAATTCTCAGGACCTGAGAAAGCTCTCCATGGAGGGTGGTTGGGGGGTGATGAGTTTGGAAAGAGTTAGCAATCAGTCTCTCACTCCAGAGGGTCCTATTACTATAAGTGGGGTCTGTAACCTGAAGAAAAGGGCTCATTTTTTCCCTTAATTTTTAAATTGTTATTTTGTGGCTCATGGATGTCCCTGTCTCTCAGGGTATAAATAGCAAAGATTTTATTCTTCTCATTCCCTGTTCTTGGATTCTCCCTCCCTCTTAACTTCAGGTCTCCACTCTGCACCACTCTGCATTTTCTCTTTCCTGAGCCTCTCCATTAAAGGGATGTTGCAAAACATGCAGTTTTTTTTTTTAAACAAAACATTTTGTTTATGATACTAGTAAATTCTCTTTGGATTTGCCAAATACCCACTGTGGGTCTGAAGGATTTATATGGAAATTAAGGCAGCACTACATCTGCCTAATTAGACAGATGTACTCATAAAAGGAGTCCCGTGTCTGCTGGAACAGGAGGAGGATTGGGCTGGGGAGGAGGGGGCTGGAGCTCTTCCTCAGCTGTGAGGAGCTGTTAGCACACAGGCTCTAGTCTCCTGGGACACTTGCCTGCTCCACAGGCAAAGGGAGGATAAGTTCTTTTTCACAACCAATAAAGTACTCAAATTAACCTCCCTCACCACTGTGACATAAGTAATGCCAACTTTAAGGAAAGCAGTTCGCAGATTTCCAGAAGAATGGCAGAGACCTAGCCACTTTACTGGTAGAGAGGTTCTATACCTGTGTTGCACATGAGAATTACCTGGGGACCCTTACAACTTCTTATGACTGGGGCCACCTAAGACCAATCACTGTCTTTCAGCATCCTCCCAAAATCAACTTGAGGGGGGAGGATATAGGTCCCAATGTAAAAGAAGAAAATCAGAATTTAAAATTGTTCCCCTGTGGTGTTCACCATGCCTGTTAGAACAATTTAGCAACATTGATGGGCCAAATCACCGTTGCCCGACCTCGTCATTTGTAACTAAAAGTGGCATACAAGTGCTCAGAACTGATAGGGGTTCACAAAACACACACAGCACAGAGCAGGAACAGAGAGACAAACACTAGCATGTTTAGAAACTTCAGCCACATGGGGCGCCTGGGTGGCTCAGTCGGTTAAGCGGCCGACTTCAGCTCAGGTCACGATCTCGCGGTCCGTGAGTTCGAGCCCCGCTTCGGGCTCTGGGCTGATGGCTCAGAGCCTGGAGCCTGCTTCCGATTCTGTGTCTCCCTCTCTCTCTGCTCCTCCCCCGTTCATGCTCTGTCTCTCTCTGTCTCAAAAATAAATAAAAAACGTTAAAAAAATTAAAAGAAAAGAAACTTCGGCCACACAGCTACAGATACATATTCAGGCACACAGATTCATTCCTAGAACCTCATAAACAGGTTCCTAGACATGTGCACACTCAGATGCACATAAACACAGAGATCTCATAGGAAAGAGATCCACAGATACAGTTCACACAGACGTAAGTATTGAGACACAAATAAACAAACACATGGGTGTTTGGATGCATACAAAAGCCCACATGTATCAAGTTAGCCCCAAACGTACAGCAAGACCATTGGAGATACTCAAAAAGAGAAAGCAGAATTACAGAATTAACCTCATGGTTAATTATATCTCAAGAAAGCTATTGAAAAATTAAGACTAAAAATTGCAGAGATATACTTAGACAACCAGCAAACAAAGATGTAAGAGGGCACAGACACACTCAGGAAATATGCTGTAAAAGTTTTGGGCCTTTTCTATTTGTGTGCGAGTGTCTACAGGTTTTTGGAGTGGCACTGTGATGTTCTCTGCTGCCTCTGGGTGGAAATACTTTTGCCAGACTCCATTGCAAGTTCCCTGGCCCCTGGCCCAGATAGAGAGTGTGGAAGACAGGATTGAAAGTATAGTCTCCAAGGAGAGAATTATCCATATTTTTCTGGAAAAGGAGATTCTATTGAAAAAGTTCCTCTCATGCGAATCTGAAAATTTGAGGAGCAAGTAAAGAATGTTTAATTCAGGTTTGAAATAAAACATCCTGTAGCAATGATAATTAAGAAGTAATACCGGGGCACCTGGGTGGCTCAATCGGTTAAGGGTCTGACTTTGGCTCAGGTCATGATCTCACCGTTTGTGAGTTCGAGCCCCAGGTCGGGCTCTGTGCTGACAGCTCAGAGCCTGGAGCCTGCTTTGGATTCTGTGTCTCCCTCTCTTTCTGCCCTCCTCGACTTGCACTCTGTCTCTCTCTCTCAAAAATAAATATTAAAAATATTTTTTAAAAAAGAAGTGATATCTTTGTGGCTTTGTATAGGTACAAGTTGTCGCATACCTACTAACCAGTTAATTATATCACAGAGCTGTTCCCTATGATCTCAGTTGAACTTCAGAGTGATCAAATGAATAAGAATTATGTTTATAAACATTTTACACTCATTGAAATTACTGTCCAAAGAAGCTATGTAACATCCAGCCACAGAGTTGAAGGTTTTGAAGTCAAATTCACATCTGATAGACTTGTGAGTCAGTGCTCTTGACAACGTGTGCTAAGTCCTCTGCAGACGCTGGACTTGGGGTTGATCTTATGGTTCATCTTATTTGCATATGGGAAAACTGAAGAACAAAGTGACAAAATACTTTACACCTAGCTCCCAGGGACACATACAGACTTGAAGCTAATATTCTGATTCCTGTTCTAGGACTGATTTCACCAGATAAAAGAACCTTTAAAGTAGTCCATGGGCTGTATATGAGCCCGACTTGGTGAAGAAACTAAAGCTTAGGAACCAAGATTAAATTAAAAGCCCACTGGCCATGCCTAGAACATCTTCCAAAGGAGAATGGGTTTCCGCGGAAGACAAAGGGGGTTCTGTCTACTTCTCTGTACTCCTCTGTTGCTTTTCTGAGGAATATGAAACTATTCTTCTAGCATTTGGGCCAGTGACCAAAAAGTTCTTGGAGGTGATTGCATTCTATCCACAAGAGTGGAGGTACAGCTTTGCCCTCATGAGGAGGTCTTGTCCATTTGCCATTTTCTGAGGGTGTGGGTCTGGCTGGGATGAAACATGTTCAGTAAGTGGGAAAGCATCCTGATCACATTGTAGCATTTCCTCTAAATTCTCTCCCCAGAATCTGATTGTGATTATGAAATTCTTTAGTATTTAATTCCATGGGTAAGTGATTAGGGGGAAAAAATTAAGACTCCTTAAAGAAGGTGATCATGCCAAAAAAGGTGGAGAAGCACATTAGATTGTATATTATGGATTCACATATTATTCATTGAAACATTTCAAATTGTTGTCAACTTCAAAACTTAGAAGATTTTGTATAAATTTTAAAATTTGAATTGTAAAAATTTCAATTCATTATGTCTTTTTAAAATGAAAATCAGAAGATCTAACGACTCTGCCAATGGTTTCCATGGCAATAATTGACCAAACCTGTGTAGCAGTTTCACCCATGAGTAGGTCATAGCTCTGTTGTACATCACGATCTCTACACTCCCCACTAATTATGTTCATTCTGACCCATTTCACTTATCTGAGTTACCTGTCTGGACATTGCAGGTATGTATTTAAACTCCCAGTATTCAGATAAAAATCATCACAATTTCAGAGACAGATGTTTTAGCAGTCCAGGGAGAGAGAAGTCAGTAAAAGATTGAGAGCTCAGAGATGGCTTCATAAGGAAAGTGGGAATTAAGCTGTCTTATAACAAATCAAGATTTATTGAGGCAATAAAGGAGGGTACTTTCATGAAGGGTGTATAATAAGAGGAACAAAGTTAAGATAGTGCAAAATTAAATTCTGGTGGACAAAAGACCAACTGCACAAAGTAAAACTTTTAAACATTTTGAATAAAAGGTGAAACATATTTACAATCTTAGGTTTGCAACGATTTTCCTTTTTAAGCAACATAAAAAAGGACAAACCATAAAGGAAAAAAAATAGATAAGTTTGAATCCATTCAATAAAGAACATCTGTTCATCTAAAGACATCATAAACAAGGTAAAAAGACAAGGAACAGATTTTGAGAAGATATTTGCAATGCATAAAACTGACAAAAGCTAAGTATCCAGAATTTATAGAAAGCCTCTACAAATCAAAATGAGAAAAAGATAAACAACCCAATGAAAAAATGGGCAAAATATATGGAAATGTCATTCACAAAAGATAAAAGACAAATGGCCAATAAGTACATGAGAATGTGCTCAATCTGACATGTTATCAAGGAAAGGCAGATTAAAATAATAGAAAGCTATTATTCTGTACCCCTGATACTTACATAAATCTAAAGTCAAATAATGCCAAAGGGCTAGACACAGATATGACAGATTTCAAAATCCATACAGTGAGAGCTGGTACATTCTTTCAGGGGGCAAATGACAATATTAAATAAATTGTGTTATATACATACTTTTAAAAATATATATATATTTATTTATTTTTGGGAGAGCGCAAGCCAGGGAGGGACAGAGAGAGGAAGACAGAGGATCCGAAGCTGGCTCTGCGCTGACAGGCTGACAGCAATGAGCCCAATGTGGGGCTCAAACTCATGAACTGCGAGATCATGACCTGAGCCAAAGTTGGAATCTCAACCAACTGAGCCACCCAGGTGCCCTAGTAACTTTCATATGTTCCTTGAAGAAATTTTCACTCATGTGGAAAAGATGATGTATGCTTGACTGTTCATTAAATTCTTGTATGTGATTGGGAAAAAAAGTTAAAACATCTTAAATGATCCTCAACAGAAAAAGTGGGATAAGTAAATTATTATATAGCCACAAAATTATAAGCTATAAGATAGTGGGAATAATTGTGCTAATACACCTGTCAACTTAGCTAAATCTCCAAAACCTTCAAATAATCAAAATAGAAATGCACTCAACCAAATATAAAAGCAAGGAAAACAAGAGTGAGTAACATGATTTGTTTAAAAAACAAAACAAACAAACAAACAAAAAAAACCTGTCAGGATAGAAATGGGTTTGTTCCCTGGGGGAAAAGAACCATTGTAGATTCAGGTGGAAGATGGTAGTTTCTAGTTTCAAAACTTATGTCTGAAAATAAGTCTTTTGCAAAGCAGCCAGTCCTGAGAGACGGAAAAATCAGTTGATGTTTCCTTCAGTATAGACATCTCATCAAGGAAAATAGTTGGGCTCACATAGACCATTCCCTATGTTAGATAAACTTCTCTTCTTTGTTCACTTGCTTACAATGACCTTACTGCTCTCATGACCCTCTGTCCATTCCTAGCCTCTGCTTCTTGAATACATACAAACCAGCCAAAAACAGAGCTCTGAAAATTATACTCCCCTTCTCAGAAATGCCAGATCCTCATTATCTAATCAGAGGGAGCATAGACTGTAGTCAAAGTCCAGATCCTGTATTCTCTGAGGTTTTTTTTTTTTCTTCTTTTAGAATAGTTTTTGGTTTATAGCAAAATTGAGCAGAAAGTATAGAGAGTTCCCATGTCCCCCTACCCCCACAAAAGCACAGCTTACCCCACTATTAACATCCCATACCAAAGTGGTAAATTTGTTATAAATGATGAACCTACATTGATACCTCATTATCACCCAAAGTTCATAATTTGTATTAGGGTTAAATCTTGGTGTTATACATTCTTATGAGTTTTAATATATGTATATCACATGTACTCACCATTATAGCATCCTACAGAGTAGTTTCTCTGTCCCCCAAATCGTCTGTGCTCCACCAATTCATCCTTTTTTCCCTACAACCGCTGAGAACCACAGATCTTTTTACTGTCCTCCATAGCTTTGCCTTTTCCAAAATGTCATACAGCTGGAATTATATAGTGTGTAGCCTTTTCAGATTGGCTTCTTTTGCTTAGTAACATGTATTTATGTTTCCTCCATATATTTTCAGGTTGATAGCTCATTTCTATTAGCATTGAGTAGTATTCCATTGTATGGATATACTATACTTTATTTACCCATTCACCCATTGAAGGGCATCTTGGTGGCTTCCAAGTTTTGGTAATTATGAATAAAGCTGCTATAAACATCCATGTGCAGGTTTTCGTGTGGACATAATCTTTCGTCTCCTTTTGGTAAATACCAAAGAGTATGATTGCTGAAGTATCATATATTATATGATATCTGAACTATAAGAGTATGTTCAGTTTTGGGAGACACTTCTAAACTGTCTTCCAAAGTAGTCGGATCATTTTGTATTCCCACCGGCAATGAATGAGAGTTCTGTAATCTTCTTTGATGAGATATCTGTTAAGACCTTTTGCCCGTTTTTAAATCAGTTTGTTTTTTTATTGTTGAGTTTAAAGGGTTTTTTCTATCTTGGATACCAGTCCTTTATCATATATGTCTTTCACAAATATTTTCTCCCGTTCTCGTTCTCTGACATTGTCTTTTATAGAGCATGTTTCATTTTAATGAAGTCCATCTTACCAATTATTTTTTTTTAATAGTCACGCTTCTGATATAGCACAGCCTCTGATTTTTGACTCCAGCTTTACTTTCTATCCTTCCTCAGCTCTTCATCTGTTGTGTCAATAGGTCTTTACCATGAACTTTATTGTGATCACAGGGAATTGAGAAGGAGCAAGAGAAACAATAGGGTTATTTTTAGGTAGCGCATACACCCAAGTAGAGGCAGGCCATAAACACACTGACAAATAAGAGAATTCCAGAGACTATCAGTGCTATGAAATATGTAAAACAAAAATATGGTACAGTTTCACTGGGGACACTAGGCAAGGTGATCAGTCTAGGCCACTGGGTAGATGAAACCCAAGCTGACACCAGTAAGATAGGAAAACATTCATGTAAACATCTGTGGGAGGGAAGGGTCAGACTCCTCTCCAGTGCTTGGGGCCCAAGTACCCTCCCTACCCTGAAGGCATCTCTTCCTCTTGTCTAGCCTGTTTTTTTTCCTACCTGGAACACCTCCACTGCTTGTCACTGATACCTGCTTGTGACAGTCCTACTGCACTTCACATGGCACCTCCTCTGTGACATCTTACCTGACTCACCGCATTCAGTGCTATTGATCCTGCCTCTGCCAATCCCTTAAGTAGTAAGTTCAGCCTGTTCTCTCTGCTAGTCTGGGCTATTTTGATTACCAGTGATTGAACCACTGAAATAGGCATAAAGGGGAACAAAAGAGAAAAGAGGGCATATATTGGGTTAGAAAGCATGCCATTAAAAAATGATGACAGGTTAGAGCTTCTTAACCCACCTTCTAATTTTAGTACATGGTTTTTGGAAGCAGAGGTTTGTTCTCTCTGGCACAATCTATCACTGTGTCTTATACATATTAGGTGCTTATAAAACATAGGTTGAATAAATCTCTGTATGCTGTTTATCATTGTTATTATTGGCTAATACTTATTGGGTACTTATGTGCCAAGCCATATGCTAAGAATTGCTTATTCATGGTCTTATTTCCTATATATAGCCTGTGAGCTAGGCAATATGATTATTTATGCTTTACCAATAATGTTTTCAGTAAAAATGTTTAGCTACCACAATAACAAGACAAGGTATTATTCTTCGACCATTTCTTTGGATGAGAACAGCTTGGTGAAGCACTTTTCTTTTAAAAACTTTCAACTCACCTGCCATTTCCTGTTGATAAAATGAAACAAATTGGTAGTGGCCAGGGCTGACATATTGGGTTACATCAGTTGGACCTAAAACTATTTCTCAGGACATTGCAGCCCATAGGTTATATGCAAGATCATTTTATTAGCCCTTATTTTTTAATACATTTCTTGATCTTTTTTTCCAAGTTCCTGCTTCCAATCTTTAAAAAAATGTGGAGCATACTCTTCTTCTATTTGCCTTTATGCTTGGCCTTGTCGTCTGTTTGCCCAGTAGAGTATGGGAATAGGTAACAGGCTCCATTTCTAACTCTAGGCCTTACAAGCCCTGGTGTGTTTCCACTTACCATCTTTCATTCCTGGCATCTCTCAGGAGAGTTTTCTCTGAGTTTCCTCCCTCTTCAGTCTGGGCCCCAGAATGAACTCATGTCAGTCAGGACTGCCCCAGCTGACTATGCACTATAGACTGCAGCATGAAGTAGGGGGGTCAGTGGACTCAACAGCCTGAATCTGATCCACACCTTGAGAAAAAAGTGTGTATTGTTGTATGTCACTGTTGGTGCCTGTTGCTTATGTAGCAATAAAATTTAAATATCTATCAAATAATTTTTATGAGGAATAAAAGTAGAGGTAGTTGGGGGAAGTGATCACCACAGGAATCTGTACTTTATTTAACCTAAGGCACAGTGTCATTCTCTCTCTCTCTCTCTCTCTCTCTCTCTTTCTCTCTCTCTCTCTCTCTCTCTCTCTCTCTCTCTCTCTCTCTTTCCTTTTTCCTTTCTCTAGCCCTTTCCTTCTGCCTAAATCAGGTTTAATAAGATTGTTTACCTAAGTTAGCATGGGGAAGTATTTTTGCAATAAAGAATATCGCATTATGCTGAACTAAGCCCCAGAAGGAACAACAAAGGTGGCAAGGCAAAAAGAGCTAAGAGAAAGCCAATGTGGATCAAGATGGTTTTATGTGTTTTCTGGGAGTAGATGACATGCGGGTACAGATTACTTTCATTCATCCCCACACTGGCTAGCTCTGTCCGCTTCTCCCAAGTTTAGAGTATCAGCTTCACAAAGTATTTTTGGCAAAGAAAGAGGCATTTTGAAGCATTTGTCTCTATAATACCTAGGCTATGGCACGATCTTACCAGATGTTGGTCAAACAAATGAATGAATGAACAAGTAAACCAAATAATCAATGAATCAATGAATGATAATCAATAGAAAAGATTATCAATGATAACAACAATGATCCCAACAGCAATATAATTTATTAGACACTTAAAATGTGACCAGATTAGAGCTCATCCTTTCCTTCCTTTTCCCATTAAATCTTTAAAATGTCCTGTTGATATAGATGAGATCCATCTCACAAATGAGAAGATTGTGGGTGGAGCAATTAGCTCAGAATGATACAGGTGGTAGTAACATCCTTCTAGATATGTCTCCCGAGACAAGGGAAACAAAAGCAAAAACAAACTCTTAGAACTACATGAAAATAAAGAGCTTCAGCACAGCAAAAGAAATAACCAACCAAGTTAAAAGACAACCTACCGAATGGGAGAAGATATTTGCAAATGACATATCTGATAAAGGGTTAGTATCCAAAACATATAAAGAACTTATACAACTCAACACACACACAAAACAAATAATCCAATTAAAAAATGTGTAAAAGACATGAACAGACATTTCTCCAAAGAAGACGTACAGATGGCCAACAGACCATGAAAAGATGCTCAACATCACTCATCATCAGGGAAATGCAAATAAAACCTTCATGAGATATCACTTCACTCTATCAGAATGGCTAAAATAAAACACAAGAAACAACAAGTATTGACAAGGAGGTAGAGAAAAAGGAACACTTTTGCACTGTTGTCGGGAATGCAATCTAGTTCAGCCACTGAGGAGAACAGTACAGAAGTTCCTCAAAAAATTAAAAAACCCTACTATCCAGTGATTGCACTAGTGGGTATCTTCCCAAAGAATATGAAAACACTATTTCAAAGGGTTATATTCTCTCTTATGTTTATTGCAGCATTATTTCCAATAGCCAAACTATGGAAGGAGCCCAAGTGTCCATGGATAGATGAACTGATAAATAAAATACTATTATATAAGTTTATATATATATATATATATATTATAAATATAAATAATATATATTTATATTATTTATATATATAATATATATATATAATATATAAATATAAATATAAATATAAATATAAATATATATGTATGTATATATATACACACACACACACACATATATATGTGTGTGTGTGTGTATATATATATATATATATATAATATTAGGTATAAAAAAGAATGAAATCTTTCTACTTGAACAACATGGATGGATCTAAAGAGAATAATGCTAAGTGAAATAAACTAGTCAGAAAAAGATGGATATCATATGATTTCATATGTGGAATTTAAGGGGGAAAAAATGAACAAAGGAAAAAAAATAGACAAACCAAAAAATAGGCTCTTAACTATAAAGAATAAACAGTTACCAGGGGAAGATAGGAGGAGGGGATGGGTGAAAAAAGGGAAGGGGATTAAGAATAAACTTGTCTTGGGGCGCCTGGGTGGCTCAGTCGGTTGAGCGTCCAACTTCGGCTCAGGTCACGATCTCGCGGTCCGTGAGTTCGAGCCCCGCATCAGGCTCTGGGCTGATGGCTCGGAGCCTGGAGCCTGCTTCCGATTCTGTGTCTCCCTCTCTCTCTGCCCCTCCCCCGTTCATGCTCTGTTTCTGTCTCACAAATACATAAACGTTAAAAAAAAATTTAAAAAAAATAAACTTGTCTTGGGGAGCACTGAGTCATATATGCAACTGTTGAATCATTATATTGTACACCTGAAACTAATATAACACTGTATGTTAAGTATACTGGAATTACAATCTTAAAAACAATGAAATTGGTAGTAAAGGCTAAAAGTGAGATGCAACTCCTACTTCTCAGGCTTTACAGAAACTCACTCACTGAATTACTTGTATTGTTGTGGCTTATATCTGTTCTACAGATGAGACAACATGGACTTAAAGACATATGTGAGCCTTGTTTTAGCCACCCAGAAGGACCAGCAGCAGGCAGTGTGGAGATGAGAACTGAGATTTGCTGTATGGAAATCGCAAAATTAAGAGAAACAGATGTGACTCCAAGGCCAAGGGTCCTACAATTGGAAAGAACACCAATACCACACTATGAAATCAGGCTTTGAGGCCCACAGAAGGCTCAGCCATTGTGCTGCCATGCTGACCCTCCCTTCTGAAGGTGAAGATCTGGTCTACGGCCATACCACCCTGAACGCGCCCGATCTCGTCTGAAGGTGAAGATCTGATTGTTTACATAAACTGCCTCTCTAAGGGATTGTCACTGACAGTACACGCTGTGATACCTTGTGAAGATGAGATTTGATTTCTTCTCAACAAATAGTCTTTCTTCCTCTCTTCACTGCCAGATATACTGAGAATTACACTGCTTAGACTTTCTTCCCTTAGACCAGGATTTCTCAGCCTCATCAACTTTATCACCATTAACATGTGCACTCAAATAATTCTTTTTATTTGTGGAGGGGGTCTGCCTTGTGAATTGTAGGATATTTAACAGGCTCCCTGGACTCTACTCAGTAGTCCCAAAAATTCCCATGCATCACCCCCCATTTATGGATTGTGAAAGTCAAAACTGTCTAGCTTAGTTCAATTAAGAGTTCCTGTTAAGATTCTAGGATGCCCATTAAGTTGGCTCATCAGTCAATTACCCCTTTTTGTGCGTGAGTTTCAGATTCCTAATTGAGAATATGTATTAATGGAATGGTGATTGGAGGGAAAGAAATAAGGAAAAACTCATGAATGTGAAGATGAGGTTTCAGGCATGAAGACATTGACTGCTAAGACTTGGAGTGACAAACACTAATTTTCTCTTTCTTACATTTTGCCTCTCTTCTTTACATCCTAACATTTCCTGTTGATTCACATATATGTGTCTGTTAGCAAAAATAATACATTTTTTAAATGTTTATTTATTTATTTTTGAGAGAGAACAAGAGTGAGCAAGCAGGGGAGGGGCAGAGAGACAGGAAGAGAGAAAATCCCAAGCAAGCTTCATGCTGACAGTGCGAAGGCTGACACAGGACTTGATCTCATGAACTGTAAGATCATGACCTAAGCCAAGATCAAGAGTTGGACACTCAACTGACTGAGCCTAATTTAGCTGCCCCTAATTTAGCAAAAAGAGTATTAAGAAGCACTCCTTTATGCTCTTTAGGGGTGAATATCAAAATAAACCACAGTTCTGGACATGAAGCTCACAGTTTTGTGACACTTGCAGCCCAGATCTTTGCTTGCTGATGTGGCCTTGCTTCATCCTACACCAGACTGACACCAAGAAACAAAAAGCATCTCTTCAAGAATCTTTAAGTACTCAATTCTCAGGAGCTCACAATTTAGGTGAAAGGCTAACAACACTCAGCCTAAAAGTGAACTGTCAGCGATTTCTTTTCCTTAAAAGATGGGGTAGTCAACTAATGAACCTGTGTTAAGGACTTAATTGCAAGGTGCTAATAGATTTGGAAAGCACAGTTTTCCATTTGTTTAATTTAAAAATGGAGGTTAAGTACTGATTTCTTTGTGCTACCTCAGGCTGTAAACACCATGCTCATTCATGTATGTGAAACAACAAAATTCACTGGGTCTCAGACAATCAAGGGTCAGTAGCCTGCTCTCGAGGGTTCGGTCTCCCTGGGGCAATTTCCTTCACCCTTTAAGCCCTTCAATCATTTGTGTCCACCCAAGAGTAGGATAAGTGGTTGGCCCCTCTTTCACTGCCAGTTATTTTTCAGGGCAGACTTTTTCACATTTCACTGGTTCTGTGGGAGAAAAAATGCCATATTGACCATAGAGATAGCATTCTTTGTCCATATCGCATTTCATTAATGTGTCCATTCACAACTGGAGAATTTCCCCAGGTGCTTAGGAAAAGGGTAGGTGAATTGCTATTGACAGTATTTTCCCTTAGATAAGAGAGAGTTACTTGTCATGAATATTCTAAGAAGTTCTAACAAATAAAAGAACTCCTATGCATTTAGAAGGCACATATCGTGCCTTATGTGCCCTATTCTTCATATTCTTTCTATTTATCCTCAATTTCTCTTATACATTTTCACATGTTCTCTTTGGTGTAGAGTCGTGAGGTTTGTTTACCAGGCATTATCTCCCGTTTAGAGAAGAGAAAACTGGAGCACAGAAGGGTTAAGTGATTTGCCCTGCTTTAGTGAAGCATGCTTCCTATTTATCCCCAAAATGATGACTGGGAGGATTGTGTTATTTTTCTAGGGATGCCCTAACAGTTCCATTAACTGGGGGCCTTAAAAAATAGAAATCTATTGCCTTACAGTTCTGGTGGCTAAAGACTGAAATCAAGGTGTCGGTAGGGTTGGCCCCATCTGAGGGCTGTGAGGGAGAGCCTGTTCCAGATCTCCATCTTTGAACATGGAGACGGCCCTCATGTTCACATGACATTCTTTGTTATGTAAGTCCGTCTCCATATCTTCTGTTTTGCAAGAACATCAGTCACACGGGATTATAGCCACCCTAAGACATCATTTCAACATTACCTCAGCAAAGGTTCTATCTCTAGAATAAGGTCACATCTGGAGGTACTAAGGATTAAGACTTCCACACAGGCATTTTGTGGGAAACGATTCAACCCGTAACAGGGAAATTCATGTAAACGGTTCTGAATAAACCTTTCCTCACCTGCCCTGGAATAAAGAAGAATTTTCCCTCCACTATTATGAGCTATGTGTCCCTCCCAGATGTAGCCCTTGACCCTGGCTTCAGCCTAATCTCTTGCCACTGCACAGCAGGAAATCTAACTCTCCTGAACTACTCAGTAAAAATAACTCATATGTATCAAGCACTTAAGACTCTGTGTTAAGTGCCTCATATATGTGTATAATGTAAATATGTTATACTGATCCTCAGTACCACCATATTATAGATTTATTCATTCATTCATTCAAGCATTCATTCATTCAGGTATGTTTTTGAGCTCTATTACATTGAAGCTTTTTTTGTTCAAGATTCAGGGGGTATAGCTGCCAATAAAATGAAAAACTCCCTAGCCTCACAAACTTACATTGTAGTAAGGGAAACATAATAATAAATTAAAACATCATATAATACGGATGACCCTTGAACAACATGGGTTTGTTTGAACTGTGATGGTCCACTTAGAAATGGATTTTTTAAATAAATACAGTACAGTAGTATAAATGTATTTTCTCTTCCTTATGATTTTCTTAATAACATTTTCATGTCTCTTTTCTAGTTTATTGTAAGAATATAATATATAATACAAATAATAGACAAAATATGTGTTAATTGACTTTATATTATTGGTAAGGCTTCTAGTTAACAGTAGGCCATTAGTAGTTACTTTGGGGGTAGCCAAAAGTTATAGGTGGATTTTTGACTGTGTGGGAGATTGACGCCCCTAACATCCCTGTTGTTCAAGGGTCAACTATGTATTAAACAATATGGACTGCAGTAGAGAAAGGTTGGACATGGATGAAAGTGCTCCAGGAACAAAATGCAATTTTTAAAAATTATATAACAATTTTTATATTTATGAAAAGGTTAAAAGAATACTCTGCGTCCAGATTCTGCAAATGTTATTCTGAAATAATTCAAATGTATAAAGAAGTTGCAAGATGGATACAAACATGTCATGCGTCCCCCATTCACTATTATTCATTTCCCAACATTTGTTCACAGTTTCTCCCTTCTCTCTCTTTCTCTCTCTTTTCTCTTCATCTGTCTGTCTTTCTCCACTTCCATATTTCACACACATGATACGATAACATCCTTCTTGCTGGATTATACTACTGATAACCCTTATATAACATACATTTATTTCTTCAGCAAATTAGTCTTGAGAGTTTTTACTAGGTTAATATTAATCTTTTCTCAACAAGAACTTGGCTATGTTTTTACTTTACACATCAACATAAAAGTTCAACTAATTTTCAAATTATTGAGCACTGAACTCGGCTATTACAAATTAGATGCTAATTAATGCTCCTTTACTTGCTCATTTATTTGTAATATTTTTCCCCCTGTCAGGGCCCAGAAAAATGTGAAAATTCCATTAATTATTTTTACTAACTCATTGATGGATTGTAGAACAAAGTAGTAATTTTGAAAATTATAGTTATCCAACACCTACATTTTTAGAAAGATGCAATATTCTGAAGGATATTAACTAGATAGCAATTAAAAATTTCAAGAAGAATGCTTCACAGCAAGATCTGTGATAATTTTAATAAATTTCTGAAATGAGATAAACAGTTTCTCTCAAGGACACCTCTAACCTTGAGATTCCATGAAATTACAACTGGTGAAATGGTGGGAAGGGATATATCATTCAATATGTTTTGGTATAATGATTAGAAGATATCTAAAAATGTTTGAACACATTTAGGGAAGTTAAAACTTATCAAATATATAATACTTGTATTTCATAGTTTTGACAACCATGATCCAAGGTTATTTTATTCCCATTTTGTAGATGAGACAGCTGAGGACTGGAGTTACTCAAAATTTATACTCCTCTCATGGGAGCATTCCAGGTGAGGGACACATGTGAAAATGGGAAGCTAAAGGAATGTGGGCAGCTGGAAGAACTAAAGGAAGGCCAACGTGCCTGGACTATAAGTGTCGTGGGAGAGTGGTCTGAGCTGAGGTCAGGGAGATAGGAAGGATGGCACATGCAGTGTTATTTGAGAAATGACAAGCACCTAGGACTTCAGCCACCATGTTTCAAGATCATTCTTGTCACAGTGTGAAGAATGGCTTGGAGGGGACAAGTGGGAGACAAGATGCAAAACAATTGCAGAAGTCCAGGGAGGATGATGGTGATGATGTTGATGATGATGATGATGGTTCTGCTGCTGATGGTGATGATGATGATGGTGATGGTGATGATGATGATGGTGATGATGATGATGATGGTGATAATGATGGCATGGCCTACAGAAGAGGCGAGCTGAATTTGCTAGAGAGTTCATAGGAAAGTGGTAGGAATCACTGATGTCAGGAAAGGTTGATGATGAGGGAAAGAAAGGTAAGGATGATGGCCTCCTTTTCGGATCTGCTCAACTGTCTAGAAGGCAGAAGGGAGCACTGAAGAAAGAGAAATTAGCAGAGGATTTTCTGAAGTGTTTCTATGGCATGAAGAGTTGAACTGAGACATGTAAAAAATGTATTTGAATATACAGATATGGAATTCAGAAATGTCAAGATTGGGGGCATGAGTTTGAAAGCAAAAGTAAGGAATATTTTTAAAATGTATTTCAGTGTTTTTCAAAGTGCTCTTTAGACTACTTATGTCCGAAGGCCCTGCATCTCTATTTCTTAAGTCAGTGGTTTTCAGGCTTTCATATGCATCAAAATCAACAAAGTACAGGATACTGAGGAAGATGAAAGCTCTAGGTTCGATCAGCTTTGGTTTGAATTAGCTTAGACACTTTCTAGAATAAATTTGGGCAGCCTAGCCTCTGTGCCTCAGTTTTTTTCTCTATAAAATGGAAATAATAATACCTCATTGAGTTTCTTGAAGATTAAATTTAAAAAATAAGAAAATAATTGAGTCAACCAAATAAATTGGATTATAAATAAAACCTTTAGGACATTTATGGGCATTTAATAAACAGCCAAAAATGTTAGGCTAGGCATTATTATTTTCCAGATAATTTATTAAAATACAGATTCATGGGCCTCCAACTCGGGATTTTCATGTAAATTTCAAGTTACAGGATGCTGTGGGCATTTTCATGTGGATTTGGCTGTGTTTTGGACTAGAGATAGAGGACAAATTAGAATTCGGTGATTCTGGACATAATAATCCTGGACCCTGCCACATTTATTAAATCACATGTTTTTTGTTGTTACTGTTTTTCAGAGGCCAAGTAATCTGCATTTTTAAATAAAGTCACCAATCTTAATGATGCTGATCTATATCTATGCTTGAAAGGGATAATACTAGACAAAATCTTGTGATACTCATTGTGTCACCATTGCAGTCAATATCCACCATTGTGCAGTTCCATTTCATAGCGGCCATTAGTTTGCAGCAAAGTGATTTGCCAGCCTGCTAGAACACTGCATGCCCAGTATGAATTTTTGACTATTACTGACCAATAGAACATAAATAGAAGTGATGTTTGTCACTTCTGAAACAATACTTCTAAAACACAGTCATGTCTTTCCCACATTCTGTTTCCCCCTCTGCTCACCAATGCAGAGAACAAGCTCTAGGTGATGCTCTAGCAATAAGATGAAAGAAATCTAGGATTGAATTGATAACAGTAAGTTCGTCTGTTGTTACATGAATGAGAAAAAAGATAGCACAAACGAGGGAAACAACTTCTAATATATTAGGGAAATGTTGGAGATTACTGCCTATAGTAGTTGGTACCACACTATTTACTCCTCTTAAACAGGAGACTTCTTCTCCAAGTCAGTATTTATCAGTAGCTGCTGGAAGAACAGTATCATTGGAGTATTAGAATTAACGTGTCAGATTCTTATGATTCAAAGAATAAAAAGATCTCTTGTTTGGTTCTTGGAACATAATTCTGTGTCTGCACAGTTCCAATGTTTCAGTGTTTACTGGTTGCTTTTTGTTGTTGATTTATAGTTACTGCGAAAAAAAAAAAAAAGTGTGCAGTTGCAGGAAAGTTTTACATTTTCCTTAGTAAAATTTTAATGTAAAATCCTGAACATTGGTAGCTTTCTGTTTAGTATCACTATTCTTTCTTCTTAGCTCAGGAAACATCTTGGTGGTTTTGTTCCCCCTGAAAGTCGGAGATGGGTCTCTATTATGCATCTCTTCAGGGAACCAAGCACGTGGTTTTTTTTATAAAATAAAAGAATGTGGTTTGTATCTGGATCATTACTTAAAGTCATAAAAAACAAAAACATTGCCAAACAGTGTAAACATCGATACTCATGAATTATTATTCGTTAAAAATGGTGGCTAAATTTACATATAGATTAAACTTAGAATTTATGAAATGTGATTTTCTTTGAGTCTGATGGCTTAATGCCGCTGGTGTTTTATGGGTAAGGTCCTTGCACAGAAAGCTGCGTGTTGTTCCATGTGACTCAGGACACGGAAGACCTCGTCACTGGCAGAACTCACGGCATTAAATCGCAAACCGAACTTGAGAGGGCAGAGAAAGGATGTGCTGGAGAGTGACTGAGGGCTGGAAATTAAAACTACATGGAGCCAACACATGTCCCTGATAAACTCCCAATGCAGCTTCCTCCTCTTGAAAGGGGGTTTACAGAGAGCAGGTTTCATCATTGAGGGCATATATTTGATACAGCTTTTTTTCAGTGCCAACTCTCTCTAGGAGAGGATGTCGATCGCCTTTCCTGGAGGTTTATCAACTGCACACAAGCACAGTGACACCCAACGCCCCTAGACTGGCCGGGCCCTTACTCTCACATTGCCTGACTGTGGGTGGAAATGAAACCAGATCCTCATGCTTCACCTTGACTTTTAGTGCTTTGTACACTAATGACTTTTACCTGCAACTTTGGTGACAGAACGTAACTTCTTTGGCAGATCCCACGACGTTAAATTGCAAATTGACTTTGAGATGCAGCAAAAGGATGTGGCAGAAAGCGACCAAGGACTGGAAATTAGAATGACGTGGAGTTAATACCTGTGACCTGAGAGACTCATAATGATCTTTCTTGCTTTCTAATGAGGGTTTACAAACAGCAGGTTTAATTATGGAGGCTGCATGTTTGATGTCAGTCTTTGATCAATACTGATTCAGCTTGTTGTCTGCACGAAGATGACCCTCCTCTCCTTTCCCAGCAGTCTGTTGCATGTACACACACGCGCGCACACACGCACACACATACACACACATACATGCCCATCTCCCCCACATGGCCTGGCTCTAGCTAAAAGAGAAATCAGATCCTTATGTTTTCACCTTGATTCTTTCATTCTTTACATCCCAATAGCTTTCTCATTGTGACTTTGGTAGCAAAACCAAACTTTTGTTTCTTTCTTTATCATGTTATTTTTTTCCCAACAGCATGTGATTTAACACAGTTTCTTAATGATAATTGGCCTCTCAATAAATAGCCATTGTGAACAGGACCCACACGTGTTGTGTTCTTCCTACCTCTCCCACTCCTCTTTGACATCGGCCCAGTCCATTGTCCTCTCCAAACTGTACTCTTCGTCAACTGTTAAAAGAACGTTTATAATAGATTGTAATATGGACCTTCCCAAGTCAGGGTATCATAATGTCTCTTTTTCTAAGTCTGTCTGTAATGTAAAATGTTCTCCAAATGCACAAATATTAAGAAATCAATCAGCAAGTTTTGAGTCCTATGTGATTTCTCAAAATATGGTTCCCAGCCCAGCAGACTCACGTCTGTGCTTGTTAAATACTGAGATTCCTAGACCTGACTCCGGACTTATAGAAAAAGAAGGCCTAGAGCTGGGTCCTGAACAACTGATCCCAAGCAACCCCGGCAATCATCTAAGTGTGAGAACCACTGGTCTAGTATATACCTATTACAGTGGGAGTTTTAAATGGGGTACAAATAAATAAAATTCTCATAATAAATCATTTTCCATTTTGATATATTAAATGAGAATCCCTTCATCTTCTACCTTACCACACCCATATCCAGAGCCATCCTTTGCTGGAACTCAACAGAACCAGATCCAATCCTTCCCCCAAAGCTGGGAGAGTGGTAAAACACTGCTCTGGTGGGTACATAAGAAAGTGTGCTTTAAAACATTGCCAATTCCTCTTGCAAGTAGAAAGTAGAGCTTATGAATAAATAAATTAGAAAATCAAGAAAAACCCAATGAGTTCTATAAGGAGCCTTGAGCCTTTATTCCTCAGATCTAAGGGTAACTATGAAATTGGCAAAGTAAGTCATAGTCCTTGCAACCTGCCTCAGAATTATCACCAGCTCCACAAAGTAGGTATGAAATGACAGCCTTTCCTTGTGGGAGAGTATTATCTCTTATCAGTTCCAAGCCAAAAGCTACAGTTAAAATACCTTATTCATTATCCTCACTTTTATATGTGTTTTAACACTTGCATGATATGATTCTTTTTTATTCCCAGGGTCCGTGTTGATCAGTGCTGTATTATTGATTTTTGTTTTTCATTAAATTAGAAACAAGCATCACTAAAGTTTATAAATCCCCAAGAGTAGAGAGTGAAGTGTTTTGGAGAGTGAGGACGAGGTATGAAAAATGCCTTCAAATTTCCTGATTTTTCTGATGATTCTATGTCTCTCGATGTACTACAAAGGAATCAAGATTGACTATTATTATTCTCAACTGGATCACGTTGCTCAAAATCACTCCAACTGTATCATATGATTCTATGTATTTTGACACAGGTATGTTTTTTTTACACACACACACACACAAACACACTCACTCACTCATTCATCCCAGTTTGTGTGGAAACCAATAAATCATTGTAGGAAAGCAAAACTCAGGAATGACTTCTGATATTTGATTCTACGAAACAAAGGTTTAAATTCTACTTGTATTCAACATCAGCCTAATTGCTATTATTTTATTATTTTCCCTGACAGTCAAAAGTCCAACTTGTATTTGTTGGTTTTATTTAATTTTGCTTCCTTTTGTTTGTGATGGATGGGTCTAATACAAGGAAGAAGTTCTCACCAAAACAAATAATGAATGGATAATTTTATCTTGTTTTGTTTTTCTATATTTATCTCCCTCAATCTTTTGCTGCTTATGTCCCTTTCTCTAAATTCTATGAGCTAATGTTTATTGGACATTTAGTATGTTCCAGGCCTTGTATTCTGCGTTTTATGCACATTTTACTTCATCCACACAACTATCTAGAAGAGGTGCTTGAATTTAAAAAAGGAAATAAGTTACTCAAGGTCATAAAGCTAGTAAATGAGAGTCAGTTCACTTACTCATTGGTTCATTCATTCACTAATTCCACTGATATTTATAGCTCACTTATGTACCACAGTCCTTGGTCTTGGGATGCAGCAATTAAATAAAGGACATAGCCTCTACATCATGGAACCTTTACTCTTGGGGGCAGAAGGACACACACGCACACACACAAGCACATATATATGGACTATAAATGCTATGGAGAAAAATTAAATTAAGGACTAGAAGCTGATGAGGGTAACATGTTAGTTTGCATATGGTGATCAAATATGGCATTTATGAGAATGTGACATTTCCATTAAGAGAACTGAATAATGTGAAGGAGAGGATCATGTGGGTATTTGGGAGGTTTGACAATCTTAATATGGCCTATAAATCCCCGTGGGATCAGTTTCTTGCCTTTCCTTCAATCTCATTGTCCCCCATTC
Source organism: Panthera pardus (assembly GCF_024362965.1). Lineage (NCBI taxonomy): Eukaryota > Metazoa > Chordata > Mammalia > Carnivora > Felidae > Panthera > Panthera pardus. Next base: position 64,881,542 of record NW_026526788.1, on the reverse strand, counting down.
TGTACATTCCTGGATTTCTCTTTTTTCCTAATTGACCATGAACTCAGTTAACTTGGAACTTTCATCCATGCCATTCCTTTTTTCCCTCCTGGAATCTCCTCCACTTGGGTTCTGTATGGCTGTTTTGTGCTCCTTTGTCATGGGATGTGGGTCCTGATCACATGCTATTCAAAAGTTGAACTTTATCTGTTCTTACTTCCTCTTAAAGTACAAGACCCATGAAGGAAGTAGGTATATATCCAAAAGAATTGAAAGCAAGGATTTAAATAGATATTTATACAGCAGTGATCATAGTAGCACTATTCATAACAGCCAAAGAGTGGAAACAACCTAAGTGTCCATCAAAAGATGAATGCATAAACAAAATGCAGTATACACATTCTATGGAATATTATTCACATGTGAAAAGGAATAAAATTCTGATGCATGCCACAACATGGATGAACCTTGAAAACATTATAAGTGAAGTCAGCCAGACACAAAAGTGCAAATATTGTGTGATTCCACCTACACAAGTTACCTAAAAAAGATAAAATGATAGAAACAGAAAGTATAACTGAGATCACCAGGGGCTGAGGGGAAGGAATGGGCAGTTATTGTTTATTGGATACAGAATATCTGTTTGGGATGATAAAAATATTCTGGAAAGAGAGAGATGGTTACACAACATTGTGAATGCACTTAATGCTACTAAGTTGTACAATTAAATACAGTTAAAACGGTAAATTTTGGTATGTATGAAAATGTGGTTACAATTTTTTTAAAGTTTTTATTTAGTTACTTTAAAAGAGACAGAGTGGGGGTGGGCAGAGAGAGAGGGAGAGAGAGAATCCAAAGCAGGCTGCACAGTGCCAGCACAGAACCTGACGTGGGGCTCAAACCCACTAACCGTGAAATCATGACCTGAGCTGAAGTCAAGAGTTGGATGCTCAACCAACTGAGTTATGCAGGCGCCTCAGTTATGAAAATGTTTTAAAAGGCCCATAAAGGAAAGCTCTTTTATTATTTTAACTTTTACTCCAGTACTTGACATGCCCCGGAGGTACTCAACACACATTTCTGGAATGAATGAGCCAATATTAGGTCCAGTTCTCTGTCCAGAGCCCACTCATGCTCTTAATCTCTGTACAGTGACTTTCTAAGTGTGTTATGCATGCATCCAGGTGATTTCAGGTAGAACTTAAAATTATTTTACATGGTACAGAGCCATAACCCCATGTACACCACATTATATTACAGGGAGAAAAAATGTACATACTTTATGATTCTTTTTTTTTTTTTATTCCTGTGATCTTTATCAAGGAACAAGCTTCATTTATGGTGCTATAGCTCCACACTTGTTAATCTTTCTCGATCTTTCCTCCCTCCTCCCTTTTTTGATAACAGGAAACATTCCTTTTTCAACAAGCAACATCAGGCATAGAGCCTTTTCTTGTCTTTTTCTCTTTTCTTTTCTTCTCTTTTCTTTTTTTCTTTGAGAGAGAGAGAGTGTGTGCATGCTCTGGTGAGCAAGGGAGGGGCAGAGAGAGAGAGAGAGAGAGAGAGAGAGAAAATTCTAAGCAGGCTCCATGCCCAGTGCAGAATCTGACATAGGGCTCAACCTCACAACAGTGAGATCATGAGCTGAGCCGAAATCAAGAGTCAGATGCTCAACCAACAGAGCCATGCAGGCACCCCTTAGAGCCTTTTTATGGGTAGCAACACTTAGCTAGAATGTCATCATATAATCTTTACTGTTGTTATTCTGACTTTTTTTTTTTTTAAGATTTTATTTTTAAGTAATCTCTTACTACGCCCAATGTGGAACTCAAACTCATGACCCTGAGATCCAGAGTCATAAGCTCTACCAACCGAGCCAAATGGGCTCTATTCTGACTTTTTAAATCTATATGTAATAATACTGGCTTTTCATAGGTGGTTCTACTAAAATGTTTACATAAAAAAAATATTTAATTAATTTAAAGAAAATTTAATGAATTTAAAGAAAATTAATATTTAATTAATGGATTATTACAACAACAACAAACCCAGAATGGTATTATAAAAATGGCTGAGGTGATCAAAACACTTGCCCCTATCTCTGAGGACTCGATACATCCCTGAGCTTGGGTATGCTTTTCTCATTGTCATTGGTGTCTGCCTGTCTCACTCTATGTCCCTGTCCTCTCCCCACTGTGTGTTCCGTGACTGCCTCTCTTTCTGATCCTCCTGTCTGCTACTCCACCCCCCACCTCCCTACATTGGTGCACCTTAGACTGTGTCTCTGGTTAGTTATGTCACCCACACTATACCTGGGGGTAGGACAAAGTGCTGACAGTCTGAGAGTGACTTTTTATGTGGAATAATTGCTGTTTGTTTCCTGTGGGTCCCTGATGAACAGTTAACAGCTGCTTGCTTTATTTATCACCTCCAGCCTTACCCCCTGAAAACTCCTAAACATTCTCCCATCCTTCTATAATTTCCAGAGTTGATTCCCAGTGAATGCTAACAGTGGTCACAAAATTACAAAGGGCTAACAAACTGTACCATAGAGGAATATTGCTTTATTTTTTTAAGTTTACTTATTTATTTTAAGAGGAAAAGAAAGACAGAGACAGAGACAGAGAGTGGGGAGGGGCAGCAAAAGGGAGACAGAGGCTCCAGTCCCAAGCAGGCTCCACTCTGTCAGTATAGAGCCCAATGCGGGGCTTAAACCTACGAACTGTGCGATCACGGCCTGAGCCGAAATCAAGAGTTGGATGCTTAGCCAACTGAGCCACTGAAGCACCCCAAGGAATACTACTTTTAATTGAAGTGCATTTATTGGTTCTCTCTCTCTCTCTCTCTCTCTCTCTCTCTCACACACACACACACACACACACACACACACACACACACACGCACCACAGTCACCACCACCACCACACTGCCCTTCTTATGATTTGGAATTTAGACCAAACCACGGGTCTAGATATCAGATGAAGAGAGATGGGCTGTTATAATCTGCTGGGTGATTAACTGAGTCCTCCACTGGAAAGGAGTTTCAGGACACTTCTCTTGGGGTGGGGACCCTGTCAATGAGTCATGAGGGGTGTGTGTGTTTGTGCACACACACCACATTAGTAATGAAAAGACGTTGATTGTGTTCGTCCTTTTTTAACCTACAAAATCGAATTTCCAGAACATCTCCACAACCTCCTTCCATTCCTGTATCCAGCAACAGGGTGACAAAGTGGACTGCAGGGGAACAAGAGCTTTTCCACACTCTGTTCTACTCCTAAGTCACTTTTCTTCCAAAGCCATCAGGACAAAATTATTTTGAAAAGTATAAACTGCATGTTTGCAAAGCCAGGACTAGGCCTATGCAAAGATACACAGGAAAGAGGTGAGGTTAGACACATGGCATAAAAAGCCGGAGCTCCAAATTTTTCCCCAAAGGGCTCATTTCCATTGAAAGACAGATAGACAGCTGGGCACCTGGGTGGCTCAGTCAGTTGAGCCTCCCACTTTGGCTCAGGTCATGATCTCATGGTCCATGAGTTCGAGCCCCACGTCGGGCTCTGTGCTGACAGCCCAGAGCCTGGAGCCTGTTTCAGATGCTGTGTCTCCTCTCTCTGCACCTCCCCTGTTCACACTCTGTCTCTCTCTCTCTCTCAAAAATAAATAAACATTAATTTTTTTTAAAAGACAGACAGAAAGGCAGACACACACACACACACAAACACACACACACACACACACACACACACACACAGAATAACTAAAGCACAGATGCCTTCTGAATTACTCTTCAAGGAGAAACTGTCCCAGCATCACTGCAGACAGCTCGATGGAACAGACTTTACATTTCACAGAAATCAAGACGATCAGCAAAGCCCTGGAGAGAACAGATGCCCCCACCTCCTCCAGCCAGTGTGCTCCCATAACTAATGGGAGAGGCGTCCAGGCTGCTAGGCTTGCCCCTGCTATTTATCTGCACAAGCTGCGTACCAGTCAGCAACCTTACTTCTTTCCTCCGGCCCCACATTACTGAGACAAATATATTCCTGGGTTCCATTGTTTCCTAAATTTCAACCTTGCTACAGGGCACCTTGCAGTGGACTCATGTGAGTCTGTAAGTGAGCTTACGGTCCACCAATCCCAGTGTTCTCTTTCTGTCACAGATGATCAGTAGAATGGCATATTCGTCCCCCTTGCAGTGTTAGGCCTGCTTCCCACTGATGTCTAATATCTCATAACCTGCATGACTCAGTGGCTCACGTACACATTATTTAAAAAATCTTGGCCCAGTTTGCATTTTCCACCTATTTTAAATCTTAGGTCAGTGTCTCTGTGGCTTTCTCTTCCTACCATTTGCCTTAAAATTGTTTAGCTCTAGTGAGCAGTCCCTGTGAACATCCCTGTTATCAGATGAGAGGGAATGGGAAGAGTCCTGATCTCTGAGTCAGAGACCTGGGTTTTCCCCTAATCAATGTACCTCTGACTTCTGAATAGTCTTGGAAGCTTCCTTAACTTTTGTGAGTCATTTTTTTTTTCTTTACTTCACACATGGAGCCATGAGCCTTGACTTTCCCATGTTGTTATTAACATGATAAGGTCCCAGTTAGAAAATACATGTGACAATTTATATTATTAATTAGTGAACTTAGTTTGCACTCTGTACAAAATCATTTTTAAATTTTATCGCCATCTATTATAGTATCTTTGTTAATTACATTTTTCAAAGTAATACTTGGCAGAGTAAAATTTAATCTATGGATTAATGAAGAAAAGCAATAGTTTCTCACCCCACTGCTTATTGACTGTACCCCCTTCCTGAGAAGTTTTATTTTAATAATTTCTGGTTTTTAATAATTTGTTTTTAAGTGTTTGGGTTGTTAGCTCGTAGGTTTTAAGCAGTATTCTTAAAACTGCGTCAGTTTGTTAAATTTAGACCTAATTGTCCTTATTTTCTGCATTTCTCCATTTCATTTTCTGAGAACACTTCTAAATATTTCCCTAACCCAAACTTGTGTCCCAAAGAGAAACTGAGTAAAAAGACAAGGAGAAATTTTCCCCATTCCCTCTCCGACATCCCAAGGCACGACAGCATTATTGTCCCCACCCAGAAAGAGCATTGACATGAGATCAAAGGTCAGCGTGGAGCAGTCACAGATGAGGACATCAATGGGGACACAAGGTCCCTGTGTGACAGCTCTTAATGCATTATTTACTTATTCAGTGGTCACATAACATAAGAGAAATTACTCACGATCCTCTTCCTGAACAATAGCGTGCCAAGAACACAGAAAATAGCGTGGTGCCCTTCTCAGACAAAATTGGATGGTCTTTTAGCTGCAAAGAGAGTTGCTTTGACAATAACACGTCTTTTCTTTTTTGCCAGCCTCTGTCTGTACTTTTAATGGGAGCGCAATTGGAGTTGGATTCCTGCAACTGTCAAAATGAATGAGATGGAGCATGAATCCCATTGCTTTTTCTTGCTGCATTCGGGGTTTGTTTTCTAAAGTAATTATTCACAAGATGTAGTGCTTCACTTTGTGTCTCCACGGCAGTGGATGAAGACTCACTACAAATCAATACCCTGTTCTTATCGAGAATTACATAGGAAGAGAGGCTTGAAGATGATTGGAGGTGTTTGAGAGAAGGAGAGATTTTTTTTTACAAAGGAAAGTGAAAAGGACCACTTAGCTTGTAGTGGAACAGGTTCGGGAGAAATGGTCCCAAGTAATATAAATGAAGGCCCGATATCAAGAAAGCCAATAGAATATCCCTGTTTGCTGAAGAGTAATAAATATAAAGAAAAATACATTTAATGTGGGTTCAAGCAAAACCTTTTGTTGGGTACAACACTTAATCTGTAAGTGTCTTTCTCCATAGCACTAGTTCTAAAAGTCACCTTCACTACAATAAATAATACTGATATGTAAGAAGAAAAATAATAGCGATTGATAGGTAAATTAACGCTAAATTTCCTCTTCTATTACCAAGTTATAAAACTACTATAGTGATAAAGACCCACTTTCTGTCTGATTTTAGAAATACCAGTAAACGATGGCACATAGCGTGTCCTGAAGGGAGTACACACTGTGAAATACTAATAACCACCTTCCATTTGGATTGTGTTTTTCGGGTTTTAATACACTTTTAAATTTCCTACCCAATTTGAATCTCAAGAAACTCTGTGAAGTAATATTATTTTCTAAAGAAAGAGGAGCTTGAGGCTCATGGGGTATACATAACTCATCCAAAATCAGATGTGAGGTCAGCAGCTTAGCCTGGACGCGAACCTGCTTCTCTTTAACTTAGTTTTCTAATACTCAACTAGAAGGGGAACAAACAATCTCTCTTTAAATCTCAATTCCAGTATGGAAACCAATTTGACGATAAATTTCATATTAGAAAATAAAAATAAAAATAAATCTGAATTCCACACTATGGCAACTAACGGTAAATCTTTGAAAGAAAAGTTTATTGGTTACACCTAATTAAGAAATGTAGCATTTCTCTTGCTTTTCTGTTTAACCGATCACATCCATGTAAGATACCTTCCCCCGAGAAGTCTTTCATAATACTTCTTAGTCCATTCAAATACTCCATATTTACTTCACTCCTAGAATCAATGAGAAGGACCTGGTTGTCCTGGCTTAATCATACAGTATATTGATAACAGCTCTTCCAATGGTATTAACATAATCAGGACTCAAACCTTGCTTTCCCACCTATACATGATTGATCTTCCATCATTTACTTAATTGCTCTAAATTTTATCTGTAAATAGTTAATTAAATATACTTCCCTGTTGTGGCTAACCAATTTTTTTTTGTCTGCTTCCTTCACCAATCAGATTTACTATAGTAGACCTACTAATGAAAAGATCACACCCCTGGGCCTTAGGGTTTGGCATGTGACCTAGGACAAGACAACCAGGAACTCCAGCCCCATGGTTGCAGTAATTGATAGGAAGGTGGATATGTCATTCAAGGATGATCAGCCAACGTCTTCCTTAGGCCTTACCTGGTGATGTAAGGTGCTTGTTGTAGCTGCCTTTGTCCATCTGCCTTATTACAGGGAGGAAACATGTCTATGGAGTAGACAGAGTAAAGTTAAAGCACAAAAAGTCAGTGGGAGGAGAAAGAGTGTGCCTAATCCACCCATTTCAGCAGAATCTTTACCAGTAAACCCCTTTCATTTTATTATTTTTAATATTAATATTACATTTTATTTTTGCTTAATCAACGCTGAGTTTTTAGACTTTATTGGTAATTTGAAAAGTTGTGATTAAGGGCAATATGATAGAGTTACTGTAATGAGGTGATAAATGAAAAGTGCTTAGCACAAAATCTTACAAATAGGCAAACTCACTTTACACTTGCATCTGGTATTATTTTACTGAGGCTTAAAGAAACTACATCATCAGCCCAAGATCAAGCAGCTAGAATGTGGCAAATGAGGTTTTAACTGAGGTCTGCTTGAACCAAAGTCTATGTTCCAAGGCACCGGTTTGCTGCTCTATTGATTTTTCTGTCATCTGGTGGTAGTATTGTTGGGCACATAGTTGAGTGATCTTGTTCCTTCCCCAGTTGTCTCATCATTTTTCTTACTATTCTTAGGAAGCCCAATGCTGGTGCAGCACCATCCACTACAGAGGAATAGGCTTTCTAACCCCCAAAGAGCAACCTTCTTATTTCAGATGGAATAAAAGTTTCTAAGTCCAGAGAGATCCATGGAGAGTGGCTAAAACCCTGAAGATGTCTTGGCCTTGTTCTCCATTCTGTAGAACATACCCACACTTCCCAGTCCCTGTGTTTATCATCACACTCAAGGCAAAAGGATTCATCTGACACCAAGATCCTTCCATGCACATTGTTTGCCAATCCAGCTAAGTAACCTCTTAATGGGCTGCAGGGCTGCCTTCCTGGTAGAATTCTCTCCGAGGCTGTTCACTGTGTGTGTTTGGGACAGTTTGGTGGCCTGCCAAGTTCCTTGATAAAAGGTATGTGTTTCTGCTTTTCAGTCTTGAGGGGAACATAATTGATTGTTTTTTCTTAGCAGCCCTCCCTCCACTTCCCTCCCCTCAACTCTTTGCTAAGAAATAGGATAGAGGTTGTTTCCTTTTGTATTGAAAGTTCACACTTCAGTGCCAAGAATGAAATGTTTTTGCAAAATGTCTTGTGAAGCTTAGGAGGGATATGTGAGTGTATGTGAGTATAAGAAGGTGTTACACAGTGTGTGTGTGTGTGTGTGTGTGTGTGTGCACGCATATGCAAGTGGGCACTCCCTATGGCACCTAAAAATTCATAAACTTAGAAGTCCATGAGTGAACCCCCAATTAATGCCATCCATATAATGGACAGACTTTAGGGAGGCCCCATGCACCCTGCATGTTGGTGTTTATACCTTGTATTATGTCTTTCCCTTGATTGCAGCAGAACCCTGTTCCTTGCTTCTTACCAATAGACCATGGCAGAAGGGATGGGAGTTCACTTCCGTGATCACATACATTATATAAAGCTCTCTTGCTACCTGACTCACTCTTACTTTCCTGTTGGCCTTGAAGAAGCAAGCTGCCTTGTTGTGGGAACAGCAGACAGTGTTCAGGTGCTGAGGGTGGCCTCCAGGTGACAGCCGAAAACCAGAGCTATCAGTCACAACCACCAGGAAGGGAAATCTTCCCCAAACCTGAGTGGTTTTGAAAGTGAATTCTTCTTCTGCCAACAATCCAGTTGAGAACAGGCTGGCTAATTCCTTGGTTGGAGTCTGGGGAGACCCTGAAGATGATGAACTAGTAAAACTGTCTGAATTCTTGGCCCACCGAATCTGTGAGACGATAATCCTGTGTTGTTTTAAGCCATTAAGTTTTTGGTAACTGGTTATGCAGCAACATATAACTAACACAATACACACCAAATAAGGAATATATTATTAAAATTTATGTAATTTGAATAAAAGAAGGAGTCTGCAGTCAGATCTTCCTCATTTGAAATATTGACCTCAGCTTTTATTTACTGTGTTCTTCAGAAATTTATTTGCTGTCTCTGAGCTTAAATGAGACTTCCTATTTTAAAAATGGCTATAGTTGTTAACTCACAGGATGTTTATAAACTTGACGTGAATTAATTCATGCCGTAAGCTTTCAAAGATTATAGTCTGCTCTTCACCCTCTGGGTAATCTCTGCCAGTTAACCTCACTTCCCATAGTATCTTACTCATACCTTTATTTCAGCCTCAGAGCTAGACTGTGAGAGCAGCCAAACAAGAAGATTCCTGTTTTGTTGACCTTAAAAATCTCTAGCAAAACCATGACTAGGCTGCCTAGCAAATAGGCTTAATAAGTAATTGTCAGATACATGAATTCATGAATCTATATCAGGGGTTCTGAGCACATCAACATGGTATTTGTTAACTTGACGAAGTTATAAATTATGTTTGTGTTTACTCACTCATCCCCAAGGCTAATTGATGTGACAAGTTTAAATTAAGATAAATTAAAAAAAAAATTCACTATTGATTAAAAGCTGAGTTTTGCAAATAGAGTTTACTGAATTGCCCACCACTAGATGGCTCATTCATGGCCACTGACTGAGCATCAGTGTTGTGTCATAAATAGAACATGGCAATTATCTCAAAAATCTAGCTTTAAAGATCTAAGAGAGACCTAAGATAGAGCAAGCATCAACCAGGAAGGCTTTTCCTAACTACTTTTTTACCTGAAGCTTGAAATTTAGGCTATATGATCAATCACAAAATATGGCCGCAGATTTTTCCCACCCTACTATGTACCCCAGTCTTCAACGTGGCATTGTGAATCCTTTCATTAAGGTGTAGCCTCTCTTTACCCAACCTTGAAACTATACCAGCCTTATGACTTGTACTGCTGAATACACTTTGCCAGAAGTCACAGTAGGAGGGTCCCAAAGCTAAGTCTTCAAAGGATTTGTGGCTTCCATCTGCAAATGCTTGGATACCCTCCTAAGTCAAACAAAGAAACAGGCTAGCTCGGAGGGAACGAGAGGCCGTGTGGAGAACTGAGATTCCTAGCTAACCTCGTGCAAGCACCACGAGTCAGCTAGATTACACGAACATTCCACTGATGGCCATGTAAGTTACACCTGGCAAAACCAGCATAGGAATCGTTTAGTCAACCCACAGAATTATAAATAATAATAAATAATTATTTCTTATATAAATAATATGTATGTGTATATAAATAAGTATTTTTTATTTATATAAATAATAATAAATCATTGTAATTTAAGCCATTGACTTTCAGGGAGTTTCGTTACACAGCAAAAACTAACTGGACCCTCTCCCCTAAATTTGCACACATGTGCACATATGACATTGAGATTCATTGCTAGTTATTTAGTGACTCTGACAGGTATATTTTCTATCTATAGATATATTTAAGTCAAGAAAAGAAGCGAACAAGCAGAAAGGGTTAAGAACCATAAACACATTTCCTGAAGCTGTTCTCCTTGTAGTAGAATGAACGGCATGGTGTTGTTTTCAGGATGAAATGGGTAGGTTCTGAAATATAGTAAGGGCATTACTGGTTTCATCTGTGTCCAAATGTTCATGTCAACTCTAGTCTGAATGTCACGTTGTTGTTACCCATTTGGTCTTTTCTCCATGCCTTCATTTTGGGAACTACTCCTCCCAGATTTGGTATGATAAAGGAGGGGTACAGTTTACCAAAAGGCCTTGCTTCCCAATCAGGACAAATTGAGGTCTCCTTTAGGAGATAGGTTTAGATTCTGGGAGGGGCAAGACCCTTGTCCTGAGATCACAAGCTATAAGAAGCATGTGAACCTGAAAAGTTTCCCACCAAGAAAAGAGAACCTGCCAGAAAATGAAGGTGTCCCAGAGTTAAGTAGGGGGGGAGAGAGAGAGAGGTAATATAATCAGATGTATTTATGTATTTCTTACAAACATAATTTGAACCCCTAGATCCAGCTATTTCTTATATATACAATTTTATTATTTTCAGTAACATGATCAAATGAATTCATTTTTTCCCTTCAATAAGCTTGAAATTAGGTTTCCATCACTCCAAGTAAAAAGCCCCATGGTTAATATACTAAGATAGACTTTTCTGGTGGATTTGCATTGCATTTAAATCCTTGTCTCATAATGAGATGCAAATGCTATTTTATATGAAAGCCTTTTAAATATCAAACTAGCAAGGATGTTTATTTGGGGGTACAGCAAGGATTCTGATGGGGCTTCTAAAATCACATCCATGGAGATACCAGCCTCATCCCTTATGTGCTGTTATTTAAAGTAAAATTGCTAAGGACAAGGTAGAAGGGCTTGAATACAGTAAAAAGGCTGACTCCCCCTTAAGGAAGAGGGAGCTCCTCCTGCCTGGCTGCCTTGACTTGGGACATTGGTTTTGTTCTGCCCTCTGACACCAGCTCTCCTCAGCCTGTAACTTGCTGTCTGCAAATCTTGAGATTGTCCATTTCCATAAACATGTGAACCAATTCTTTACAATAAATGAGTCAATCTTTTTTCTCTCTCTTCCTCCATCCCTTCCCCTCTCTCACCCTGTTTGAGATAAATGAAGCTGTTACATGATACACAGAAGAGGATTAATATGCTCCCACCATTATACCTCAGTGTAGTGTCTCTGCCTCATGTGGAAGAAGGCACACCTATTGCACATTCCTTCATATTTTAGAGAAGAAGAAAACACGTTTTGGGGTGGTGATGGCTGGATAAAATAGACATCCTTAAAATCATAAAAATCCTAGTAGTCTGAGCATCTTCCTTGTCAGATTTGAGATTGCAAAGCCATGGGAAATTCTCTCCGATTATAAGTCAGTATGGTTTCTAATATGACTTTGTTGTGGCTTCTATCTTAAGGTTTCCCAGACAGAACCCTAGTAACCTTCAATTCCTTGAGAGAGGAAGGATTGTCTTTTTAACTGGAGTTTTTTGCCAGGTATGGGAGAAAGGAGTTAGATAATTTGGGAAGGCTTCATATTTTGCTCATAAGACAGACAATTAGTAAGCAGAGTAGGAGGAGGACCTTGGCAAAGGTGAATACCTGAAGACCTGCTACAATGGAGGGGAACCTGGTCAGCTGTAGAAGAAAATGAAACAAGAGTATTGCTGTGCTCATGGACATGCTCCCTGCCCCCCTGCAGCAGACGTTTTACGACTTCTGGATGTGTGACCCAAAGGTAACACACATGAATAAAACAAGCTTCATTCCAACATATTCAGCTTAAGGAGAGATTCTGAACATCAGCCTCCCCTCCACATGAACGTTACTATGACCTCCAAGAGAAGTTGGCACATTTAATGGCAGAGCAAAACAGAACACGTTCCCCTATTTTGGTTGCTGAGGTCCTTGGAAATGCCTGGATTCTGATTCCCATAAATTAATTATTCAATTATTTATTGGATTTAAAAAGATACCCCAGTACCCTTACCTATTTGCCCTAGGATGGTTTCTTTTGTGACAAAACAAAACAAAACAAAACTTTAACGTGCGTTTTTTAATATACAACTTTTGAGTAGCAACTGGAGATTTAAGCTCAGGTCTCTCTGTCTCCAAGATTTGAACATTTTTCTTCTCAAATCCAAAACAGTGTTAATGATGATACTTTCTCAGTTAAGAATAATACTCTGTAGATACTTGGTTTAAAGAATACTATTGACAATTTTGTAATTTATTCTTTATTCACATTTTGTTGGTTTAAATCGGTATGCCTATTTTCTCTGTATTTCGTTTTACTCGAAATGTGAAATACATTGCGATTGCTTCAGAACTTTTTGTTCTTACCTTCTCCACTCTCTAATTATCAGTAGGCACATTACTAAGTTCAAAAGAACTTCTTTAGAGTTTATTTTCTTTTCCGGAGGTTTTCTGGACGGTAAAAGTATCCAAAGGGGCAAGCGGGTAAATGTCATGGTCCCTCCCTTCTGCATCCTTCAGATCAGAGCCGGCTCTCCCAACTAATTAGTTACTCAGTGTGCAGGGATTCCGCAAAAGTGACTGATAACACTGTTTCTGCCCCCCCCCCCCCCCCCCCCCCCCGTTTTCAAAGATCATTTTACTCTTGCAATTAAAGTCTGTGATCCTAGCTTACCAGCAAACATCTGCCGTTCATTGATAGCGACGTCAGGCACTCCTAACTCTGCTGGGAAAGCGTCTGTGCAGCGACCTCCCAGAGGATGTTTATTCTAAAATGACGTGTTACAAGTACAGGGCTAATAGTGCAGGTTTGCTGAAACCAGCAAACCAATTTACCCTTTCCACGTTTCTGAATGGACTCTCCTTATGCCTCCACGTGTTCACGGTCCCAAGTATATTTGTTTTTTGCATTTGAGAAAATACATAGTAATGTGCCTAGTGAGCGGCTTGAGAGTAAATATGCTTATCGGCATTTCTCCTAAAGCCAGTGGGCATGTAATTCCTAATCTGAATAATTTATTTTGAGGGATGATTATGACAAGGTACTGGGCAGCTATCACATGACCTTTGGCGGTGCTCTGTGGAGAAGTGATACCTTTTAATGAATCCATAAATGTTGCCCCATTCAATTAGTAGCTCCTTGAATTATTGATCAAACACTTAAACTTACTGGAGTATCTTGATGTCACAATCATGTTGGAGAAGCCAAATTAGAGTGGTGTAATCAAAAGGGCACTGGATAGGATAATTAACTAGCCGCGTGAGCTTCGATGAGCCACTTGACCACACTGAGCCTCACTTTTTTCATTGGTAATGGAATACCTGCCCCACCCTGCCTCTAGATTATTGTGATGTTCAAATGAGACAAACAATATGAAAATAGATGATGAGCAAGAGTGTATAAATCGTATGTTTGATATTACTCAGTGTCTCTTTTATTTCCTCATAAGAATTTGATGAGATAGGATTATTTTGTGAGTTTAGAGCAAACTAATTATATATTTGTGGTAGGTATATCTACTATATTTCTGTAATAAGTTTATATCTGTAAGTATGCAGATATAATTGTATATCAATTTTATGGAGAGATTTACTCATTCAGCTTACTCCCAGTAAATTCCCACCCAAGAGCAACATACTTTCTGAAACTGTACATGCTTTCTAATGTGAGCCATATAAATTCCCCCAAGATTTCCTGGAAGGAGCACCACTATTTCAGGGGTGTTGGTCTTGAGTCCCTCACTGGCTTGTCATTTCAGTGGTAGAAACTATGTTATGCTTTCCTTCTGCGTCGTGAAGCAAATGAGTAGAAACTTTTATATATAGGCATAACACATATTTGGATTGCTTTATTGTCAGAAGGGAAACAGAGAGAATCTAAAAGTAGCTTTAGTTTTGTTGAATGTATTTAACACTACCACACTTGCAGTCACAGACAGAGATCAGGTTTATATGGGATACAAAGAGCATTGCTCATTTGCTTCTAGACCACACGCTTTTTTTCCCCTTTTTTTGCAAGCAGCTTGTGGAGCCAAACAACTTAGATATCTCATTTAAAGGATAGACATGTTTGAACCGAGGCATCCCATTTATTTCAAGGCTCTGAGAATAAAGCTGTGCCTGGACATTTTGGTGTACCTCGGTCTCATTTTTGAAAAGATCAATGAAAAAGCTCAGAACTAGAAAATGGAGTTCATTGGAGTGCTGAAGAGTTTGACTGCATGAATCCCGTGAACAGAATAGAAAAATCCCACAGGAGTGGCCTGGAACATGTGAACAGTGTGAGGAATCACAGGTCATTCGTGTGCAGGGTCAAAGCAGCAGTGATGACTGAGTCTGAGGAGAGCAGAAGTTCAGAGTTCAACCACTGGAACCCACATCCATGATCAGCTTCATGGGGAAATCATCAAACCTTAATTAAGACTCACTGAAATAAAGAGTGGGGCACCGGTTAAACACCCGACTTCGGCTCAGGTCACGATCTCACGGTATGTAGGTTCAAGCCCCATGTCGAGCTCTATGCTGACAGCTCGGAGCCTAGAGCTTGCTTCAGATTCTGTGTCTCCCTCTCTCTCTGCTCCTCCCCCACTTGTGTTCTCTCTCTCTCTCAAAAATAAATAAGCATTAAAAAAAAGATTCACTGAAATAGGGTAGTAGGAGAAAAGATGAATTATTCAGATATTTTCTTCCCTAACCTAACTGGTATAAAAAGAGGTGCAGGGTGGGAAATAATGGGCCTGAACTTGGGGAACTGGATTCAGCTGAGTCAGGGAAAATGAAGGGCGAAGAAGGGAATTGTGGCTGGACCCAGCGCACTTTGCACTGAAAGAGCTTCCCCAGGGAGACGAGTGCCAGCATGAATTAGAGCGGTTGGGCGTTTTAGTGAACACAAGAGGCAGAGATAGAATGCAGACAACTGAGCACCCAGTATATGCTAGACAAAGGAACAGACAAAATACTGATGTGCAGAATGAGGGGCAGACCAGAATCATGGTTCCCTGTCAGTCCTTGGCTCAGAGATAAGCTGTAGATATACAGGACCATGTGCTATGAGGCCTCGCAGGGAGGTGCTTCTGTGTGTCAAGGACTTGAGAAACTCCCCAGAGGTTGGGCAATGTTGGAAGACATTGAATTGCAGCCAATCCAAAGTGAAGAGACCTCGCTAAGCACTTCAGGCATTTAGCTGAGACTTCAGAAAAGTCAAATGAGAAGTAAAAGGCAGGCCCAGAATATAAGGGAAGAATTACGACTAATAACAAAAGAAAAAATAAAACCACAAGAGCAAAGGGAAAAAAAAAGCCTATCAATGACACCAGATCTGCCATTAATTAAACTACTTGATTAAACACGTTTTAAAACCCTCTAAAGGAAGACATATGTCACACTCCCTACCATATGTAATACACAATATGTGATATGCAACAAAAATGACTAAACACTGGAAGGAGCAAGAACATATGACCCAACAATAAAACAAAATGAAACAAAACAAAATAATGCAGCCAGTTAGAAAAGGAACCCACCGGGGCACCTGGGTGGCTCAGTCGGTTAAGTGTCCGACTTCGGCTCAGGTCACGATCTCGCGGTCCGTGAGTTCGAGCCCCGCGTCGGGCTCTGTGCTGACAGCTCAGAGCCTGGAGCCTGTTTCCGATTCTGTGTCTCCCTGTCTCTCTGACCCTCCCCCGTTCATGCTCTGTCTCTCTCTGTCTCAAAAATAAATAAATGTTAAAAAAAAAAAATTAAAAAAAAAAGAAAAAAGAAAAGGAACCCACCATAAACTTCACTTTACAATTAGAAAACAAGGAATTTAAATCAATTATTGAAATTAAGTTCAAGGACTTAGAGAAAATGTGGTAATAATGAATGAACTGGCAGGGAATCATAGCAAAAAAAAAATGAAAGCTGTAATTCTGTTATGGAAATTAAAGTCACAGTTTCTCAAAGAAAGAAAACAAAATCATTGGATTGGCCAAACAAGATATTCAAGACTGTACTTGAAAGAGTCTATTAATATGAAGATTAATAGAAATTATCCAATCTACAAAAAAAAAAAAGTAAATTTGTTTAAAAAATAAATGGGGGCTTAGAAAATTGTGCTGCAATATTAATCAGTCTAGATATTTGGGTTCCCACTAAGGAGAGAAAGTATAGGTCAGAAAAATTATTTTAAGGAAATAGATAAAATACTCAAATTTAGTGAAAATCGTCAGACTACATATCCAGCCCATGTATCCAAGATCTTGGAGTCAAAGGGATAAAAAAAAGAATAAATACAAAGACAGTTTTCAAGTCTAATTGATGAAAATCAAAGATAAAGAGAAAATCTTAAAAGCAATCAGAAAATAGATACATTACAGAGAGGGAATAACAATGTGAGTGATGGCGGACTTCTTATTAGAAAAAAAAAATATATATATATAGGTAACTTTTATCAAATATTTAAATACCCATCTTACACAAAATGTTTTAAAAATTAGAGGAGGGTGCACCTCCCAATTTGTCTCATGAGGCCAGAAGTGACTATTACCAAACCCTGGCAAAAGTAGTTATAGTAAAGAAACTTTCAGACCAATATCACTCATTAACATAATTGTAAAAAATTATTAATGAAATATTAGCTATAATAAATTCAGGAACATATACATTTTTTAATTTTTTTAATTTTTTATTTATTTTTGAGACAGAGAGAGACAGCGCGTGAGAAGGGGAGGGGCAGAGAGAGAGCGAGACACAGAATCCAAAGCAGGCTCCAGGCTCCTAGCTGTCAGCAGAGAGCCCGAGGTGGGGCTCGAACTCATAAACCGCGAGATCATGACCTGAGCCGAAGTTGGATGCTTAACTGACTGAGCCACCACCCAGGTGCCCCTAAATTCAGGAACATATAAAAAAGATAACATATTATTGCCAAGTAGAGTTTATTCCAGAAATATAAAAATCAATCAGTATAATTCACCATTTCAAAAGAATTTTTAAAAAATTATACAATCATCTCAAAAACATGAAATGAAAAATAAATGCATATGTGATTAGATACATTGATGGATAGATCTGTATTAAAGCTCATATATTAAACATTAAAGGTAGACATTATTTAGTTCTTCTACAAGTATTCACTGTAATGTTCCTCAAATTTTCTGTAATTTTAGAGATGTTCACAGTTAATTGTTGAGAAAGATCACTGCAAGCATTTGGGGATATAGTTTTTTCTTCTTTAGAATTATTTTCTAAAAATAAATCCCCAGGAATGGGATGACTAAGTTAAAAGATATGAACAATAAATAAAACTTGTAAGTTAATAGAATTTCCCATAACAATTAGTCTTTAATTTTCACATGTGCCTAGTGGACTGAAGATGTCAAACATGATTTCCTTATTTAATGGTTATAGAAACTGAATCTCTAAAAGGAGAGTAACTGACTGCCCAAGGTCCAATAAACAGTAGGTATCTGGGGCAGACCCAGAGCAAAAATCTTATGGACTTGGGAACTTTCTATAAAGTAGGGTAGCAAGGTGAGAGTATATCTTTTCTCTTTGCTTTAAAATTGCTATTGATTCCTTTCCATTTTTTATAGCATTTTTATGGCTAATTACAAGGTTTGGGGGGAATATGTCAAAAGAAGAGAGAAAAGAAATTCATTCAGTGACTTTGATATATATCATTGAATTGTAATAAAAATGAAATGTAAAAATAATAAAACTGTTTTTATTGAGTAATAAAGTACTATATTAATTGTTCTTTGAATTATATCATTGAATTCTAACTAAAATCATATGATGTTTTCACTGCAAGATATGAGGGAAAAGAAGCCTGAAAAAGTGGTATAATTTCCGAATAAATAGGCAGTCTGTAGGTTGCAGAATTAGGCTTTGAAACAGGATAGCTGAGACACCAAAGCATTTAATTTAACCCTATTTTTGTATCTCCCTACAGCCATAAAACAGAACTGATGGATTAAGAATATTCCAGACTTATTAGTGACACAATCTGAGTCTTGGTTTTAGCTTTTACCCAGTTTTCTCAGCTACCTGAATGATGAAGCTCAGCATTAGAACAAGGATCACATTGTCTTCTAGCTAAGCCTTTTGCGTAGGTTAATGACAAATTTCCCCATTTTTAAAAATGTTTTATTTATTTTTGAGAGAGCACAAGTGGGAGGGGGCAGAGAGGGTAGGGGGACAGAGGATCTAAAGTGGGCTCTGTGCTGGCAGCAGCAAGCCCAATGCAGGGCTTGAACCCACAAACCATTGAGATCATGACCTGAGCTGAAGTCAGACACTCAACCAACTGAGCCACCCGGGAGCTCCAATTTTTTCCATTTTTATCAAAGAGTCTAGTGCCCTGAGAGTTTGTATAACTCACCCAAGGTCACTAAATGTGTCCCCATCCATGCAGGCAATTGAGCCCTGCTGGTTTCTATGATAAATGAGTTAAGGGCTCTATGCCTTTGACAAGTAAGCAACAGATATAAATGTTCAAACTGTTTGAGGAGACAATTACCATGGAGCTCTACCATGGCTCTACCAGTATTTCTTTTATGTAAAAATATTCCCTCTCTCTCCTTTAATGATAGTGGGGTTTGTAACATTACTGTTCTGTGACATGCCATTTATTACAGTACCAGCTATTCAGAAGAGAGGGGTTTTTTTAGTGTTTTTTTTTTAATCTCTCTTTGAGTTCCAGATGGCTTCCATAATTGGTTTATTAACTTTGCAGATGTTGTAGGAAAATTATAGGATGTAAGCCAATAATGGATCACAGCAGCTAATGAAAGAAAGCTTTCAAATTTATTCTTTACTGTGAGAAAACAACTATATTACATACATCAATGCAGAAGTATAGATCTTGAGTCCAGAGTATTTGAAAACAAGTTGATCACTACGAAAGTGATTGGTAACATACTGATTTATTTAGGTCATTGAAAGAGACAGTGGAGTTGTGCATGGATGAAGAACAAAGTAGAAATCCTCTAACTTTGATAACATTAGTAAAATAGAAAATCCACTTACAAATGTAATCTACTTAAAAAAAAAAAAAAGTAACTCAGGATGATGCAATTGAAGTCTATTCTTGCTCAGTCTAGAGGAAAGGACTAGGGAAGAGTTTGGGAAAATTCCCCAAGCAAAGAAGGAGATAATAAAAATCACTAAGTGCAAAAAGAGTTGTACTGATTCTGTGTGCTAAGAAACTTCTTAATTTGTTTGTACACCTGCTCTATCTCCTGATGACTTTAGTCATAGTCAGGTAGGTGGTAACACTAAAGTGTTCTATGCGTATGTGTTTCTTCACACCATCTGACTGTGGTCATTACTCCATGAAAGAAAAAACATGCTAGAGAAAAGAATTTTAGTAATTTGAATTATACAGCTAGTGGCATGTCCAAGAAGCAAAATTTATTTTTTCATGTCTCAGTTTTAAGACCCTCGTGTTGGAATTTAGTGCAGATCAGGCAGTGTGTAGTAATTCTTATCCCCACTCTCACTCCCTATGTCTTTCAATGGGTTTTAGAAAATAAAGATAAGAGTACCAAACAATAAAGTTGAAATTTTCTCATAATTCAAGCCCCAGAATGAAAATTGGTGACATTTTCTTGTTTATTCTTCAAACATTTACATGCATGTTTTGCAAAATTAGTTCATACAACAACTGACATTCAACCTCCTTTCTTGTTCAATGGCTAATGACTGTTTTTTTTCCTCTTGCAATTAATTATTCTTCTAAAATTTGATTTTTGTCAGCTACTGTTAGCCATCACTCTTATGTGCTGGCAAATAGTTGACCAGTGACCTTTGATTGGAAATTAAGTTTTTTGAAGATTTTTATAATTTGTAACATTTATAAATATTTTTGTGTATTTGTAATTGCACATATAAGACAAATTCTTATATGGAGAACTGTTAGGTTAAAGCATATTAACAATTTTGGTTTGGTTTCTGAAACATTGATAAATGCCTAAGTTCTTTTCTATGGCCAAGAGTAGTAATTAGCAAGTACAACACACACCCACGTATATTTCAGAACTGGACAGACCAAAAGTGTCATTTGATCATATATTTCTGTGACTACTAGTAGCAATAATATTTTTCTTTGATCTTTCTTTTTTTGCACTTAGATCCCTTTGTTTAGGAAATACTATATATTTATCCTTCGTAAAGGGCAAAAATTGTGACTTGTACTATATACACATACATGGCTAACTCAGGATTCTTTTTTTTTTTTTTTTTTTTTCTTATTGAAAGAGACAGAGTGCATGAGCAGGGAGTAGGGTAGAGAGAGACAGAGAGAGAGAGAGAGAGAGAGAGAGAGAGAATCTTAAGCAGGCTAAACACTTAGAACCAAGCCCCACGCAGGGCTTGATATCACAACCATGGGAACATGACCTGAGCAGAAATCAAGAGTTGGACGCTTAACCTGACTGCACCATCCAGGTGCCCCACGAGTCATTCTTAATCAATCATGATCCAGTTGGCATACTTCTGAATGGAAGGCTGAGCTAGATTCAGTTTTGACACAAACTATATAAATTGCTTTTCTCTATGCCTTATTTTTGCCAATAGGGAGAACAACGATGAAAAGAATGATCTGTACGCTTTGAATTTCATCAAGACACCATTGGAATAAGTGAGATCATAACCCAATATTATCATGATATCAGCTACCTGTGAAAGTAAATTTATACTTTCATGTTTCATTTTGCTATTTAAGAGTGACATCAGGATATTTTGTTTTTTGTATTAAACTAAGACCATCACAGTCCTTAGCTATGTTATCTATAGCTCCCCTGTTAGTAAGAAGGACACTGGCTTTAGAAGTTATTAAACACGTATGTGCCAGTTAATACACTAAGGATTTTACATGTATCACTTCATTTAATCTTGACATGTTGGATGCTATAATCACCCTTATGTGTTAGGTGAGGAACTGAGGGTAGGAGCATTTTAAATAACTTGCCCAAGAAGACATAGGTAAAGATATTTAAGGTAGGAGTCAATTCTTGGAAATCTAAATAAAACTACAATGTGGTCTCTGTGTTGTGAGTCTTGGAATAAAAGCATGATTTAAATTCATTGTACTATTAATGTCTCAAATGCACAGTAAAATTGGGGCACCTGGGTGGCTCAAGTTAAGAGTCTGACTTCAGCTCAGGTCATGATTTCATGGTTTGTGAGTTCAAACCCCATGTCGGGCTCTGTGCTGACTGTTCAGAGCCTGGAGCCTGCTTCAGATTCTGTGTCTCTCTCTCTCTATCCTTCCCCTGTTTGTGCTCTGTCTCTCTCTGGAAAATAAATAAACATTAAAAAATTTTTTTAAAGATACATGGTAAAATTAATGGCAGGTTAATCCCTTTCTGACACCCAACAGAAGCCTAGGTCATCATTCTCCATTTTCAGTAACTGAGTTCTCAGAATATACAAAATAATATTAGCCTAGACCAATTATAATGAGCTGAGTAAATCAATGACTGAAAAAAATAAAATAACCAAAAATACGTCCTCTGAAAATATATTACAGTGATCAGATATCAACAAGATGATGGACTACCAAGTTACGGCCCCTCCTTCTTCAACAGAGACATGGAATTAAAAACAATGTATAGACCAGAATACCTCTGTGAGAACTCGAGAGATGAGTTGAGAAGCTACAGCACCCAGTCCATTGTAAAACCAAAAAGGGATCCAGTAAAAGAAGAAAAACATGAACCATGTTAACTGGTCTTTAGGGAAATGTCACTCTTCAAAGAAACATCAGGAAAAATCCAGGTGTGAGGAGAGAAAATAAAGTGTGTGTGTGTGTGTGTGTGTGTGTGCGCGCTGTGGGGTGGGGGCTGGGGTGAGTGATTTAATTAGAGAAAGTGATCAGACTGCCATTTAAACTAAGGCATGTATGAAGTACAAAAAGGAGGCAGCAAAGTACAAACAGAAATGACTCCATGTGAAATGGAGTACATGGCCTGGTGTATAGTGTGTCTACAATAAATAAATATTTTTTTCAACCAATAAACCAGGAAATGTTATTAGTGACTCACTTTGTGGCAGAAATATTGACACTCAGTAAAATCTTTGGAGATAAGAGTATGGGCCTTGAGAATTAAGCTGGGTCAAGTTTCTACCTGGTGGTCTGACTCTTTTTCAAGTAATATATCAATTCTCTGGTTTAGTTTGAATACGACTGCATAGGTTTTCAGTGATTGTACATATGGTCTTCCCTTCTGAACTCATTTGACTAGCAAAATCCTTGCTAAATCCTTGATATTTATGGTGTTTTTTTTTAATATTAGTCATTTCCTTTGGTATCTGTCTTACCTCCTCTGCTAGGTCATGAACTCATCGATCTCCACAGTGCTAGCCCAGTGCCAGCGTTACTTACTCTTCCCTGTGTTGGAAACATCTTTAACAACTTTAATAACTGGAGTTTCTGGAATGAAGAGACTATGTCCAATTTGTTCATGGACTGATTATCTCAGCATCCATCACTTGATAGGTTTTCAGTTATAGTCCATTAATAGCCTAATGCATATTCAAATTATAATCTTACTACAATCTTTTCAGACAAGGAGGAAAAGCTCAGAGAGGTCAAGTGATTCGTCCAAGCTCACACTATTAGCATGGATGACAGTCACAGAAATGAAAGAATGCTGAGTGACCCAACACTTTTGAATTGTACGTGCTATACTATCTCCTTTCAAACTAAAGTGAAGGGTGTTTGATCAGTAATAGCAAGAAATAACATTTAGTGTGTATTTACTATGCACCAGGCATTGTGCCAAACCATTCATGTCTTGTCTGAGTTCATTTTTACAATACTCCTATGAGAATAAGTGCTATTATTACTACTGTTTACAAGAAAGGAGTTCTTGAAAAACTTGACCAAGGACACATAGTTAGAAATGGTAGAACCAAGATTCACACTCAAGCCTATCTGACTCCCAGGTCCATACACCTTGCCATTATCTTATAAGTCTTTTTTTTTTTTTTTTTTTTTTAGTGAGCTTTTATTTCCTAGTTCTAGAGGTAGTGGGTGTAACTGCATTATGTTGTGATAGGAAGCACGGGGACTCTGAGTCTGTACCTCAAGATGGTGATTTCAAAGTGAGCTAAGCGTTGAAGACAGAGATGTTGCATGTGTCAATGGTAGCAACTTGGGATTGTTCTCATTAACTTTTAATTCTATATTTTTGTTTTTTACCATACTCTATGCTTCTTCTCTCGATATATCCCCTAATGTATTTCCCTCCAAAAATGGCTTCCAGAAATGCATTTCCTGTTTTTAATCAATCATCTTAAAGGTTCTCCCCTTACTCTGTATTGTTTTTGTGTTTGTCTTCATACAAAAATCATGGTTCCTTTTCTATCTGCTGTTTTTTATCTGTGGGTTTAAAAATGAGTCATCTAAATTTTAACTAGTAATTATTCTGTAATTAGACACTTGGATATTTGACTTTCTTGGCCCATGGGATAGCCTAGTCAGAATTCAGAATCAGTTTGTATAATTTGCCTTTTACATTCTCATTTAATGTCCTTGAGTTATTAAAATATACAGTTATGTGATAACATTAGGAGACATTTTTCATAAGGAACCCAGTGTCCTTCAGCAATTAATATGGTGAAGTATTGTAGGAAAGAGGACTCTGATGAAGTTCATATTTACTTACTGATGAACTCTGGCCTTGGTAAATTGTATAAATCTGGACAAATTGCTTATTTCTGAACATCAGTTTTATAATCCATCATATTGTTTTGACTCATTTTTAAAAATTTTTAAAAATGTTTACTTATCCTTGAGAGAGAGAGAGAGAAAGGCAGATTGTGAGACGGGGAGGGGCAGAGAGAGAGGAAGTCACAGAATCCAAAGCAGGCTCCAGGTTCTGAGCTGTCAGCACAGAGCCCCATGCGGGGTTCGAACTCACAAGCTATGATATCATGACCTGAGCTGAAGTCAGAGGTTCAAGCGGCTGAGCCATTCAGGTGCCCCGTGTTCTGACTCATTTTTAAAGTTTTTTTTTTTTTGTTAAAGTCAAATGAAAACTATTCTTGTCATAACACAATCTGTATCTGTGAGAGAATGTAGGATGATGATGCCTATTGTTCATGTTGAATATTTATTGAGTTCTTCCTGGGTGTCAGGCTGCATAAGATATTCTGTATGCAGTATCTCATTTGGCCTTCCATTTGAGACTTGGAGAAGTTTCGTTTCTCAAGTCACTACATTTAAATGAGAAAAGCAGATACAAATTTCTGCCTTAAGAGAGCACATTGTCTAAGTGAAGATGATAGCATATGCATTCTCATGTTCCTTGATCACTTGGGTTTATCATATCACATGAGAAATGGACAAATTCTTTCCTTCACTGAGTCTCAGTTTCTGTATCTTTAGAACAAAAGGTTATACTCTGAGGACCTGTTAAGCTAAAGCAATCTATGTAAATAAACCACCAAAATACTCTGTGCTTCTTCTTAGTTTCTGCCCCCAACTCAAATCATATTTATACCACCCTTATTAACTCTTGTTTTGCTTTGCTTGTCTTCTCTTTTGAATTTTTTTTTTTAATTGTGGCTGTGAATGGCTGCTGAGACAGTTGCAAAGAAATCAAGCTGCTACTGTGGTAAGACATGGCCTGGAGGCTTTCAGCAGAGTTCCATCAGCATGCTCACCTAGCCCTTCCCCCCACCCCCCACCTGTGCTGGACAGCTGATGACCTGCCACCTTGCTTGTGAGCTCAAGATGAAGGAGTCGGGAAACCACTAAGGAAATCACATGGGGTCACTTGAAATTATTACTGACACCTGTTTAATGGTCATCAGGAAATGAATTGACCCACACATCTGGGGGCCAGAAGAAATGGATCTATGGGGTTGAGGCTTCATGCAACATACTATAACCAGACGTTTCACAGATAATTTTTTGAACCACTTGAAAAGAATTTTAGGGGGTATTAGAACTAGAATGGAAATGTCTTCTTATACGATATTTCTGCAAAAAATATATGCCAAAAAATAGTTTAAGTACCTCATGCCACTCTAAATTTTCTAATAATGCCCTTCTATTGTCACATAATTCATCCATATGCATTAAACATGCATATATATGTAAAATAATATATGTATGCATGTGTGTATAAATATATAGGCAGCATGTGTGTATGTATATAGATGCGTGTATACATACATAGGTAGTGTGTGCACATGTATATAGATGTGCGTGTGTACATACATACGCAATATGTGTGTATGTGTGTGTATATATATATACATTTATAGGCACTGTGTGTGTGTGTGTGTGCTGTCCATTATGTATTAGGCTTCCTGCCAGTTCTGAAAATATAAAAACTATGATTAAAAGATGATCTTTTCCCCCCAAAAAGCTCTACATGATTTTTAGATATACTGGTTTATAGGATTTTAATATTATCCATTTAATGGAATTGTTGACCTGGATATGTAGAATGCCAGGAAATCTATAAATTTCAGGACTGCGTATAGAGAAAAAAATGAGAGTATAGTCTTGAGCTATGTTTTCGGTAAATATTTTGGGTTTTGGAATCCAATCCCAAAATGCATGTTGGGGAAGGGGTTCCCCCACACCACCAAGTAATTCTTTGTACACCAACTGGGTGTTCTATAATTCAGCTTGATCCTGACACTATTTACCTGAAGATATATTCTGCAGAGGCCGCTTTTAGGCAAAAATCTTGAGCAATGGAAACCTGAGTTTCCATTGAGTAAGATAAAAGGGCCCACGGTGACTTTTGGGCTGAGTACAAAGGTTCATTAAGCAACCACCTCAAAATAACCATAAGCCCTAGCTGACCACTAGGCTACAACTTACAACCAAGCACAGGTACCAGAAAAGGAAAATTCCATACCTTCCCATACCTTTTCAACTTCCCCATCTTAATTATAGCCCCCCCACCACTGCCTCCTCACCGACAATCTCTCCTTTACTATCCTGCACGTTACTTCCTTACAATGTATTCAATAAACTTCAATCTCCTTTGTTCTTTCATTGCTTGCACCACCAGCCTCTATCCTATCTGGTCACCCCACAGATTTCACAGGTTATGGTTCGGGCTACAAGCATCCCCCGACCTGCCAAACACACACTTCAGATTGTAATCACAAGACCAGGTTGTTTCCAGTGCTTCTGGCCAATTGGCTATAGATCAGAGGTTTCCATGATCCTCTTCTTGGGTTTAATTAATTTGCTAGAGCGGCTCATGGAACTCAAAAAGCATTAAAAAATATTTTTTATGTTTATATATTTTTGAGACAGAGAGAAGCAGAGCATGAGTAGCGGAGGGGCAGAGAGAGAGGGAAACACAGGATCGGAAGCAGGCTCCAGGTTCTGAGCTGTCAGCACAGAGCCCCATGCGGGGCTCGAACCCATGAATGGTGAGATCATGACTTGAGCCTAGGACGGACGTTTAACCGACTGAGCCACCCAGGTGCCCTCAAAAAACATTTTATTTACTAGATTACCAATATAGTATAAAAGGACTTAACTCAGGAACAGCCAGATGGAAGAGATGCCTAGGGCAAGGTATGGGGATGGGGCAGGGAGCTTTCATGCTCCCCCCAAGGATTCCATTCTCCCCGTTTCTCAGTGTGTTTACCAACTCAGAAACTCTAAGAACTGGATCCTTTTGTTTTTTTATGGAGGCTTCATTACCTAAGCATGATTGATTAACTTATTGGCCATTGTCAATGGATTCAACCTCCAGCCCCTCTCCCCTCCGCAAGGTCAAAGGATGGAAGTGTAAATTCCAAGTCACTAATCACAGGGTGATTTCCCCTGGCAACCAGCCTTCACCCTTAGAAGACCTTGAGGTATTCCCAAAGTCATTTTGTTAACATAACGAAAGGCACTTTACCACTCCTATCACTTACGGAAATTCCTGGGACTTTAGGAGCTTTGTACCATAAAAGGAACAAAGGCCAAACATATATTTCTTATTATAAATCACAGTATCATCAGAATCAATATATTTTGAACTATTTAATAAGTGACTGGTTTGGAAAGAAAAATGAATAATGTTCATATCTATAGGTTGAATTGTGGAAGAGAAGGAAAGAGATTACCGCTTACTTTGTATTTTAATAGACCTTGTTAAATAAACTTTAGTGTTTCAGGATAAATTATAAGTAAAGAAGATAATTGCACATATAGTCTGTTTCCTGTAGAGCATAGACATGGCTTGCAACATCTTCAATGAATCTATTTATTTTGTTATTCAAATAGGACATAGACTCCCAATGTTGATTTTGCTTTGATTTTGAAGAAACTGACTTCTTTTTAGTGAAGGATTATCTTTTGAATGGCAAATAACTAATTGGCTGACAAAAGATGAACTCTGGCCTCACTCAAGAAATCTACAAGAATTTGAAATTGTTCAAATTCCTTCACACTTCCTTGAAGGCTGTAATGGTTAATTTCATGTGCTAACTTCACTAGCCTAAGGGGATGCCCAGATAGATAGTAAAACATTTCTAGGTCTGTCTTTGAGGATGTCTCAGCAAGAGATTAGCATTTGAATCAAAGTAAAGAAGGCCCTTGCCAATGTCAGTGGGCATCTTCCAATCTATTGAAGGCCTGAATACAACAAAAAGTTGGAGGAAGAGCAAAGTCTCTCTTAGCTAAAACTGAGACATTCATCTTCTCCTGCCCTCCCTCCAACGTGGGCACTCTTGGTTGTCACACTTATAGACTCAGACAGTGGTTTTACCTTCATACCCTGTGGTAGAGCCCCTCCCTAAGGAATGTGATGTAAACTTCAAGACAAGGGGAGGCAACCTGGCTATGTGCCTGTGCACAACAGTCCTCAGGACTCTGTAACATAGACCGCCCATTGAGACTGTATGTTACCCTATATGGGAGACAAAGGATCAAAAATTGTACCCCACCCCCACCTCTACTGTGCTTGGCTCTCTGCCTTTTGGGTCTTAGGGCGCTAAGCCCATGCTGGCATGAATAAGGCTGCTTCCTGCAGAGAACAGCCTCAATGTCCAGACTCTCTGTGTGTGACACACTGTTACACCTCCATTCTCAGGCTTTTGGACAGAGGTATGCTACTAGCTTCCCTGGTTCTCTAGGTTACAGACGGCAGATTGTAGGATTTCTGAGTCTCCATAATCAGATGAACCAATTCCTAAAACAAACCTCTTTATTATCTATCTATCTATCTATCTATCTATCCTCTATCTCCTATTGGTTTGTTTTTCTGGAGAATTCTGAGTAATACGAGCATATAGTAACAAATAAACAGAATCACCAAAAGCCCTCTCTCACCCAGAACACTCAGTATTTATCATACCAGTTGCCCCAACATTTCTACTGATTGAGATCTTTTTTTTTAAGTTTATTTATTTACTTTGAGAAAGAAAGGGTGAGAGAATTCCAAGTAGGCTCCACGCTGTCAGCACAGAGCCTGAAGTGGGGCTTCAACTCACCAACTATGAGATCCTGACCTAAGCCGAAATCAAGAGCCTGATGCTTACCTGACGGAGCCAACCAGGCGCCCAAGATTTTTTTTTCTCTTTCAAGTGTCTTGGAAATAAATTATACAGTTTTGCAATTATCTTACTAATGACCAACTTCCTCTGCCCTTCTTCACAATAATAAAGAGTCCAACAAGATTTGGTCACTCCAATACATCCCAGGAAGAGCTTTAGCTAATGAAGGAGACTGCATCATAAGAGAAAATGTCTCCATTCCTGTTCACTATAATTGGATTCATCTACTCCCAGAGACATTTTCATGTACTCTTAAGCCTAATATGGCATTTGCCATAATGCTATAGAATGAGAAGTAAGTGGAGCTGATAGTCAAAAATAAAATAAAAATAAAGCTCAATTGCATATTTAAGTGGATCCTCATGACCCAGAAAGATGGATGCATTTTTAAAAGGCCATAGTTAAAAGTTGTGTGTCCATAAAGAGTAAGGTGGGTTAAAAAATGCTAATAACATACTACACCCCTGCTTTTCAGCTTGGGAACTGAGGCTGCCTCTCCAAGTCACTGAAGTTATCCATTTCTTTCTTAGAGCAGGGTCCCAGTTACAGGATTCAGTTACTAATTTGACAAGGGAGCAGTGATAATGAAAAGTGGCTTTCTTAAGAGGAGAGCAGAGTGGTTTAAAAGCAAGAGCTTTGAGATAAGGCAGATTTGGGGATGAATCCTGGTTATAGAAATAAGTAGCAGGGTGACCATGACCTTGTTACTTAATACTCTGAAGCTCAATTTGTTCATTCTTGTAATAAGTCTAATAATTCTTCTTTGATAGGATTTCTGTGAAGAGTTAGTGGTAGAAATTCTGCATAAAGGGCTAAACAGTACCCGATACCTAATAACAATTGGCAAATACAAGCTCCCCTTTCAGACTGGTGTTGAGGCCCTTAGGCTATCCTCTTTCTTCCATTATATTTCTAGGATTGCCTGAGTCCAGCCAACCTGCAAATTTAATTATTTCTCTGTTGTGTATAACTCCGAGGTACTCACATCACTTTTGAAAGAAGCCTATGTTTACACTGTCTACCAGGACAGTATTTCTTCATTCTTGTTCATTCGACACTTCCTTTGAGTTCAGTGGAGAAAAGTTTACTCAGTCAGTGGTTTAAACTTTTTCCCCCAAGAAACTATTCAAACATGTTTTGTGTGTGCAGGTAAACAGGGCAGTATTTCTATATTTTCCCCAGCTCTCTAGCTTTCTATTCTTATTCTTCTATTAGGGAAAATGCTGCAGGCCCCCTGTTTACTTGTTCTTTGTTTGGGTTTAATGCAAGCCTATATCTGTGATCTTTCCTATAACCACAACAGCCCTGAACAGTTTTCTGAAGACTTTGTTGCCTGATTTCAATCTATGCTGAATTCAGAAACCAGAAGCTCCCTCACCTCACCTTGGGTGGGAAATGTGTTTCTCATCTGCTCATTAGAACACAGACTTCTCTCTGTGAATCACAATGGATGGAAGGAAAATGTCTGAAGGTTTGATGAGGAAAAAACAATGGAATAAAGAGTCAGGGATGACTCCTGAGGAAAGAACGACACCTTGGGAAAAGGAAGATAAAGGGAGAAGGGAAAGAGAAGACCATAAATATGAAGGTGCTAAAAAGTTAAGAGGTATTTCTGCTGTCCAGTCTGACATATAAGGAGCTTAGAAGTTGTCACTCCTGTTGTTACAGGAAAAAAAAAATCTGAACAAATTAAATGTTAACAACTCTTCTTAGATTCTTAGATTCGTCAGAAAATTGAGGTCACAAGGCAAAATACTGCCCTGAAAATTGGAGACACAGATAGTCAGGTAGAGAGAATCACAGCTTACTAGAGCAGAATTCTAGGACCAGAAGCCCACCACTTGAGCCAATAATGGTGTACAAATAGGGACAAACTTGAGAGTTAAAAACTTTAGGCTTAGGGGGACTTCACACTTTCCTGAGATTTACCTGCAAGAGTCCCATCAGATTCTCAGGGTGAAAATAAAGATAAATAAATAAATAAATAAATAAATAAATAAATAAACTTTCCTCTGCTGCAGGCCTAGGGAGGGGAAAATTAGCCATTTTGAGATATGCCCAGTGTGTTCTGTTTGTCTTAACAAGTGTATGCCTTAAGGGAAAATATTTCACTAGATCCTGACTGCCTTGTGTTTTACCAAAGACTAACTGACCTCAGGGAAGGAAAATGCCCAAACTCCAGCCCCCTCTAGTCTTCCTGTCACATTTAAGTGTGTGCAGGTATGGGTGGTAGCTGAGAAGCACTTGTGGGTGAGAACCAGGGTTACAGGCTCCCAGAATGACTGAGACCTAATCGTAGGACTATAGAATGCTTCCCTTCCTCCCACATCTTACCACCATATCAACAGTCCTCATATATTTGGGAATTCCAACAGAAAGAACTACACATTTCAGAAAAAGTTTAAGAATTCTCTAGAGAAACACAAAGACACAAGGGAGACAAAGACAAGAGCAACAGAGAAACTTCAGCCTCTGAAATCCACGCCTGTGGTGAACAGGAAACATGGGTTGACTCTTAGATAAATATAAGATGTCACAGTAAAGGCCTATTTATGTCAGGCCTTTTTACCCAGTACAGCATGCACAGCTTCCAACCAAAACTTATAAGACATACTCAAAGACAAACAATACCATATGAAGAGACAGAACAAGCATCAGATTCAGACAAAGTTATGGCAGAGATTTTGGAATTATGGATCAGGAATTTAAATAACTGCCATTAAAAATCTGGAAAAAGCAGACAAACAAAAACAGATGGACAATGTAATCAGAGAGATAGAGGAAACTCTAAGGAAGAATCAAAATGAAATACTATAAATGAAAGCACCCTAACAAAACTGATAATGCCTTTGATGGATTCATCAATAGACTAGACGTCAAGGAAAGAGCCAGTGAGCTTAAAAGATATGTCAGTAGAAACTTCCAAAACTGAAATGAAAACAGAAAACAAAAATGAGAAAGATGGGACTCTGAGATAATTACAACAGGTGTAATGTATGTGCAATGGGAATACCAGGAGAAGAAAAAGAAAGAACAGAGGGGGATGGAGAAAAGTAACTAACCCAGCAGTGTATGAAGCACGGTAGAGAATTGTGATTAGAAGTCCTAACACTGAAGCCAGAGAAACAGGTCGACATCTCAGTACTGCCACTTCTTCTTGACATATTGTCTTTTGTCAGTTTCCTTAACTCTGAGGAATCTTTGTTTCTTCATATATAAAATTGGGAAAAATAATAGCTACTAAACTATAGGCTTACATTGAGAGATAAAGGAGATACTACTACATGTAATAACTTGGCATAATATTTGAAATCTAGAAAATGCTTAATAGAATTCATCTAATATCAATGTTTTGAGGATGTATCCTAACATAGATATTAGGTGAAGACCTATTTATACATTCATATATTTGATCCAGATGTTATAGTTTTATTACACCCATAATATAGATAAGAGACTTAATATGCAGAGAATTGAACTTAGCCAAGTGTGTGTGTGTGTGTATGTGTGTATATGTATACACACACACACACACACACACACACACACACACACACACATATATATATATATGCAGAAATGGTAATATATATATATATGAGGGTTTTTTTCTTTCATTTTTATTATTAAGATGATTCCCTCTCCCTCTCTCTATCCCTTTCTCTCTCCATCCTTTCCCCTGTCTCTTTCTAATTTCTAAAAAGTCCATTAATCTATTAGCTGGTGTTAAAGAGGTTCCACTATTTGTTTTCTCTAATATTAAGAACTGTTAACTAGCTTGGAAGCTTTATGAAACCTCGTTGGAAAACCATTTCAGTATCTATTTACTTCTTAAGTTCTTCTTGTCTCTGGCTTCAATTTACCTTTGTTCCACGACTCTATTTCTTCTAAATAATTTTCTCTTAATTTGTATCTATTTTATAGTAATTTGTTTCATTACAGTGTTTGTCTTCTTGCCTTCTCCTGTCTTCCCAAGGTTGGAGGTTAATGCTGTACCTTCCTCCTGAAGGCTTCTGCTATGCAGGTCTGTGTCATCATAGAACTTTTTCCAAAGGTTCAGGACAGACCACTCTGTCGGCCTCAGAACAACAGGTTGAACTATACGAGATAGTTAGGTGGTTATCCTGGCTTATGCTGCCACAGCAGTAGGAAATTTTATTTATTTGTTTGTTTGTTTGTTTGTTTGTTTTAAATTTACATCAAAGTTAGTTGGCATATAGTGCAACAATGATCTCAGGAGTAGAATCCAATGATTCATCTCCTATATATAACACCCAGTGCTCATACCAACAAATGTCTTCCTTATTGCCCCTTGCCCATTTAGCCCACACCCTCCCCCACCCACAACCCCTCTAGCAACCTTCAGTTTGTTTGCTATATTTAAGAGTTTCTTATGTTTTTCCACCTTCCTACTTTTGTATTGCTTTTGCTTCCATTCCCATATGTTCATCTGTTTTGTATATTAAATACCTCATATGAGTGAAGTTATATGATATTTGTCTTTCTCGGACTGGCAAATTTCACTTAGCATAATATAGTCTAATTCCATCCACATTGTTGCAAATGTCAAGATTTCATTCTTTTTCATTGCCTAGTAATACCCCATTATATATATATATATATATATATATATATATATATATATATATACACACACACACATACATGTATATGTATATATATACATATACACATATACATATATGTATATATATGTGTATATATATATATATATATATATATATATATATATACCATATCTTCTTTATCCACTCATCTGTCAATGCACATTTGACCTCTTTCCATACTTTGGCTATTTTTGATAGCATTGCTATAAACATTGCATGCATGTGCCCTTTCAAAACAGCACAACTGTATCCTTTGGATAAATACCTAGTAGTGCAATTGCTGGATCGTATGGTCAGTTATATTCTTAATTTTTGAGAAGACTCCATACTATTTTCCAGAATGGGTGCACCAGTATGCACTCTCACCGGCAATGCAAAAAGGTTTGTCTTTCTCCACATCCTCACCAATATCTGTCATTTTCCACCATTATTTTTCACCATTCTGACTGGTGTGAGGTTGTATCTCATTGTGGTTTTGATTTCTATTTCCCTGATGATGAGTGTTGTTGAGCATCTTTTCATGTGTCTGTTAGCCATCTGGATGTCTTCTTTGGAAAAGTGTCTATTCACATCTTTTGCCCATTTCTCCACTGGATTGTTTGTTTTTTGTGTGTTGATTTTGAGAAGATCTTTATAGATTTTGGATACTCACCTTTTATCTGATATGTCATTTTCAAATATCTTCTCTCATTCTGTCAATTGACTTGTAGTTTTGGTGTTTGTTTCCTTTGCTATGAGAAGCTTTTTATCTTGATGAGGTTCCAATAGTTTATTTTTTGCTTTTGTTTCCCTTGCCTCTGGAGACATGTTGCGTCAGAGGTTGCCGCGGCCAGGGTCCAAGAGGTTTTTGCCCTCTTTCTCCTCGAGGATTTTAATGGCTTCCTGTCTTACATTTAGGTCTTCCATGCATTTTGAGTTTATTTTTGTGTATGGTGTAAAAAAGTGGTCCAGGTTAATTCTTCTGCATGTTGCTGTCCAATTCTCCCAACACCATTTGCTGAAGAGACTGTCTTTATTCAATTGGATATTCTTTCCTGCTTTGTCCAGGATTAGTTGGCCATAAGTTTGTGGGTCCATTTCTGGGTTCTCTATCTGTTTCATTGATCCAAGTATCTGTTTACAGTGCCAATACCATCCTGTCTTGATGATTACCACTTTTTAATACATCCTAAAGTCCGGGAGTGTGATGCCTCCAGCTTAGGTTTTCTTTTTCAGGATTACTTTGGTTATTCAGGGTCTTTTCTGATTCCATACAAATTTTAGGATTGTTTGTTCTAGCTCTGTAAAGAATGATGGTGTTATTTTTATAGGGATTGCATTGAATATGTAGATTTCTTTGGGTAGGTTTGACATTTTAACAATATTTGTTCTTCCTATCGAGGAGCATGGAATATTTGTTCATTTTTTTGTGTGTTTTCTTCAATTTCTTTCATAAGCTTTCTATAGTGTTTAGTGTATAGATTTTTCACCTCTTTGGTTTGGTTTATTCCTAGGTATTTTATGGGTTTTGGTGGAATTATAAATAAGACCGATTCCTTGATTTCTCTTTCTGTTGTTTCATTATAGGTGTATAGCAATGCAACCGATTTCTGTGCATTGATTTTATATATTGCGACTTTCTGAATTCATGGATTAATTCTAGTAGTTCTTTGGTGGAATCTCTTGGGTTTGCCATATAGATGATCATGTCATCTGCAGAGTGAAGGTTTGACTTCCGTGCTAATTTGGATGTCTTTTATTCCTTTGTGTTGTCTGATTGCTGAGACTAGTACTTCCAATACTATGTTGAATAACAGTGGTGAGAGTGGACATCCCTGTAGTGCTCCTGACCTTAGGGGCAAAGCTCTCAGTTTTTCCCCACTGAGGATGATATTAGCAGTGGGTCTTTCATATAAGGCTTTTGTGATCTTGAGGTATGATCCTTCTATCCCTACTTTCTTGAGGGTTTTTATCAAGAAAGTATGCCGTTTTATCAAGAAAGGATTTTGTCACATGCTTTCTCTGCCTCTATTGACAAGATCATGTGGTTGTTGTCCTTTCTTTAATTGATGTGATGAATCACATTGATTGATTTGTGGATATTGAACCAGCCCTGCATCCCAGGTATAAATCCCACTTGGTCGTGGTGAATAATTGTTTTAATGTATTGCTGGATCCAGTTGGCTAATATCTTATTGAGGATTTTTACATCCAGGGAAATTGGATGTTCATCAGGGAAATTGGTCTGTAGTTCTCCTTTTTAGTGGAGTCTTTGTCTGGTTTTGGAATCAAGGTAATGCTGGCCTCATAGAATGAGTTTGGGAGTTTTCCTTCCATTTCTATTTTTTGGAACAGCTTCAAAATATACCTATTATCTCTTCCTTAGAATTCCCCTGGAAAGTTGTCCAGCCCTGAACTCTTGTTTTTTGGGAGATTTTTATTACTAATTAAATTTCTTTACTGGTTATGGGTCTGTTCAAATTTTCTATTTCTTTCCGTTTCAGCTTTGGTAGTTTATATGTTTCTAGGAATTTTTCCACTTCTTCCAGATTGCCCAATTTATTGGCATTTAATTGCTCATACTGTTCTCTCATTATTGTTTGTATTTCTGCAGTGTTGGCTGTGATCTCTCCTCTTTCATTCTTGACTTTATTTATTTGGGTCCCTTCCTTTTTCTTTTTATCAAATTGGTTAAGGGTTTATCAATTTTGTTAATTCTTTCAAAGAACTAGCTCCTGGTTTCATTCATCTGTTCTACTTTTGTTGTTGTTGGTTGGTTGGTTATTTGGTTTCGATAACATTGATTTCTGGTCTAATCTTTATTATTTCCCATCTTCTGCTGGTTTTGGGTTTTATTTGCTGTTCTTTTTCCAGCTCTTATAAGCGTAAGGTTAGGTTGTGTATCTGAGACATTTCTTCCTTTTTTAGGAAGGCCTGGATTGCTATATACTTCCCCTATATTACTGCCTTTGTGGCGCCCCATAGGTTTTGGGCTGTGATGTTATCATTTTCATTGGCTTCCATGTAATCTCATGGCTTGGGCCCACTGCAACCCTCTGGGGGAAGGTCTCACTGAGCAATGCCTGGGTGCCAGGCTTGCCCCTGGGAATGCTCATGTGACTCTGCTGCTGCAGAGGACCAGATTGTGCATCTGTGTGCCAGCCTGCCCCAGAAAAATTGTGCATGATCGTGTAGCAGCAGTGGTTCAGGGAACTACGGCAAATCACAACACACAACTATTGCCAGGCTTCACCTAGCATCCTTGTTCTAACACCAGCAAATGTTGCTGTTCTCTATGGGCCACTGGGACTTTTTCCTGGGAGGAGGCCACAAGGTCTTTACCAAATGTCCTCCCACCAGGGGAACCCAGCTCTCCCTGTGTGGCCCAATGCCCCTTCGACTTCACTTCTGCCCCTGGGGATTCACCTTTCCCACCAGAGTACCACCAGGTATCCAGCTGTGGAATTTCTGACTCTGCACTCCCCTGTTTATAGAGTGTGAATGGTATTAAAATCCTAGTCTTTCTCCCTTTCTTGTTCAGACCTTTGTGGATGCTTTCAGTCTTTCTCTTTCTCTCCAGCTGTGTTCAGGGGGAGTGCTTTTTCTGTACTCTCCCCTCTGTCTCTGCCCTCTCTCTGCAAACCAAAACATCTCCCTACCCTCCATGGCTTCTCTCTCCTCCAATTCACCTCTCCAGGCTGTGCACATGCCAAGTTCTGTGGCTCAAGTTATGCATATTATTGTGTTAATCATAAGATAAATTTTCTAGGTGTGCAAAATGGTTTGTTGCTAATTTAGCTGCATTTCAGGGATGAGAGAAACAGAGAACTTCTGTGCTGCTCCGCCATCTTTGTCCCTCCCCCTCTCGATCGCCAGTAGGAATATTTTACCTGCATATAAGAGATTCCTTCACTTACTAAATAAGATCTGCTGCTGCTCTCCACTTTGGAGGAAGACATTATATGGGGAAACTATATTTGAGAACAGAAAGATGGATCAAATTATCTTTGTAAAAATTTTCATTCTAGATTGCATTAAATAAGCTTTTCAAAATATTTTATTAAAATATGATGTTTTAAAAAATATGTCATGTAATTCCTACTCCTGTTTCTATCTCATTTCTATCTTTCTTATAAGAACCTTCTTTATGTGGACATTTGTTGTCCCTGTTCTCCAAGTCGCCCATGGGTGGGTGTGAATGAAAATATTAACACCGATATGGAAGTCACTTTTTTTTTATTTTAATTTTATTTTTTTATTTTTTAAAATTTACATCCAAATTAGCATGTAGTGCAACAATGATTTCAGGAGTAGATTCCTTAGTGCCCCTTACCCATTTAGCCCATCCCCCCTCCCACAACCCCTCTAGTAACCCTCAGTTTGTTCTCCATATTTATGAGTCTCTTCTGTTTTGTCCCCCTCCCTGTTTTTATAATATTTTTGTTTCCCTTCCCTTATGTTCATTTGTTTTGTCTCTTAAAGTCCTCATATGAGTGAAGTCATATGATTTTTGTCTTTCTCTAATTTCACTTAGCATAATACCCTCTAGTTCCATCCACATAGTTGCAAATGGCAAGATTTCATTCTTTTTGATTGCCGAGTAATACTCCATTGTGTGTGTATACATATATATATATATATATATATATATATATGTATCTCACATATATGTGATATGTGTGATATATATATATATATGTGAGATATATATATATATATATATATATATATATATATATATATCACATCGTCTTCATCCATTCATCCATTGATGGACACTTGGGCTCTTTCCATACTTTGGCTATTATGGATAGTGCTGCTATAAACATTGCAGTACATGTGTCCCTTTGAAACAGCACACCAGTATCCCATGGATAAATGCCTAATAGTGCAATTGCTGGGTCATAGGTTGGTTCTAGTTTTCGTTTTTTGAGGAACCTCCATACTGTCTTCCAGAGTGTCTGCACCAGCTTGCATTCCCATGGAAGTAACTTTGAGAAGTTGTTTTGTCATAAAGGCATATGTAAGAGTTCATCTGAATTGTAAAGACATAAAAGCTCATAAAATTATGCTATGATTTCTTCTCATTTTTAAAATATTGGAATATTTTCAGCTGAATAGATTAATACCAGTATAAGGGTCTTGAAAGACCACAGAGGTGCACAACCCTTAAGGGAAATGACAAAGTTGTTGTGAGTGAATCTTCAGGAGCAAGTGAGTTAATAAGATATAAAGGTAACTCTTAATTTCACTTAAAGTTAGATTTTTGATGGTGGATTGTTTAAAACTGGAGGTCATTGTTTACGTTGAAAACTTCCATAAAAAGTTTAGAGTTAGTAAATTCATATTAATCCATTTAATGTGTAATAGAAAAGTTATTTCTTTTCACCAGTTTTGCGTTTGCACATTTATCTGCTTTTGAGGCCAATCCAATAAAACCTCTGGTTTGACATTACCTTCCTGTGTCCTGCAGTATCTGTTTTAGTTGGATTAGACCCTGATTGTTGCTACAGTTTCCTGAGGGCATTGATATATATGCCGTTGCAGAATGATTTCCTTCATAAGACTTCTTTTCCTTTGTCCCTTTTGAGACTGGTATCCTTTCCACTGTGAAATGACCTGGGTTTGCAAGCAGGAAGATAACTATGGTATCTGATTATATCACCACCTGATAACACCTGCTATGCTTAAATAACTTTCCAATTATGTGACCCTATTCAATATTTTGATGAGGGACCTGAATGACATTTTCTCAGTTATCTTATCCATTTCCAAGTAGAAGTTCTAATCTTTGAATGAATAGCAAAATGAATCTTTTCGTAACGCAAACACTAAAGCCCCTAATTTTGAAAAAGAAGATACGGGGCTTTAGAAAGGACAAAAACTCCCAACTTCTAATTATATGTGATAAATCATTAAAAAGGAAGCCATTATGTGTGTGCATGTGTGTTTATAATCTCCCAGGCTTTAGTGAATTTGCATCCATAAATTTCTCATTTATAAAATGAAGGTTTGAAGACCCTTCTCATAAGGAGAATGAAATGGAACAATGAAATAGCTTAATGCACCCATATCTTTGATTCACTTTGTTCCATTCTATCTTGTCTAGTTCAACACCCTTGAGCACACAGTGCACATTTGAGAAGCAGCATAGCATAAGGTTTCATCATGTAGACTCTTGAGACAGGTAATCTGTGTGTAAATTCCAAATCTGCCTCCAAGTGCCCTCTGTGTCTTATTGACTTTAAATGTAAAACATGACTCAAGATAGTATTTGCTTAGAGAATTGTTAAGGTTAAATGAGATAAGATTATATGAAAGTCTTATTTAAACATAAGTGTCAGTTATTGTTAATATTCTGCCATCTAATAATTAATATCATTACCATATTTGGTGGCCATCTATTAATTTGCCTGCACAACCCCTCTCCTCCTTCTTTGGTAATAATTGTTTTAATTTAATTGGGAAACCCCTTCTCATTAATGTGATTTCTGAAATTTTTACTCATGGTGTTCTATCCTGTCCAAGCCAAAGAGTAAGCATGAAACCTAAGGCAGGTAGATCTTCTCTCCATGTAATTAAAAACAACAACAACAACAACAACAAAAACAAAGGAACACCACATTTTTATTGATATGCTGTTCATATGCAAATCTTTGGACTGACGATTTTTTATACCATATAAACCCATGGAAACACCTGAAAATAAAGATAAAAAAAGTCTTTCCTGTATCATAGAAACCTGCTTCTGCCCCTTCCTAGTCACTACCCCTAAAGTAACTAGCATTCTAATTTCTATTCTGATGGAATAGTTTTGTATATGATAATACACAGTAATGAAAAAAATACTTCATACAATATGGATGAACCTCAGAAATATTGCTGCCAAGAATAACATAAAAGAGTATATATTTTATGATCACACATATAGAAATTTGTAATCTGTTTTATATAACTAAGAGCCCTGATTGATACAGTCTGTTCACAAAGCCTGCTGTGTATTCCTTTGTCCTTCTACTCAAATTGTACTCAACAGTGCAAATGCAATGTAAATCATATCTCATTTAAAAAATTTCTACAATCTCTTGACATTTGCAAACTAATCACACTATTTTTTCCTAATTTATTGTCTTTTTATTAAAAAAATAATGTTTCTTCATTTTTGAGAGAGAGAGAGAGGCAGAGAGTGGGCAGAAAAGGGGCAGAGAGAGAGAGGATACACAATCCAAAGTAGGCTTCAGGCTCTGAGCTGTCCGCACAGAGCCCAACGCAGGGATCAAACTCACAAACCATGAGATCGTGACCTGAGCCAAAGGTGGATGCTTAACTAATTGCGCCAACCAGGTTGCCCCTATTTATTGTTATTTTATATTTAATTATTATTGGGCATTGTTTCTACACCCAGAGTCTGAGAGCCAGGAAGAAGGTAGGACACTTAGAAATTATACAAGAGATAAGATCCTGGGTAGGTAGGTACTCATATTCTATTTGAACCCTACCAGTGACTGGGAGTTCACTTCTTCAAGAGGCAGGGTATTCAATGGTTGGGTAATTCTAACCATAAATAAGAAATATTTTAAATAAAGATAAATAGCGTTATTATAATTCTTATCTGTTGACCCTAGTTAAGTTCTCTGAGACATTCCAATCCCTACACCCTTTTTCCTTCGAATAAATCTGCAGATATTTGGAAAGTGTTATTATGTCTAAATGGAATCTTCACTTTGAATTATTGCTCCATTAATTATTCCTTAGAGGAGATGGCCCCTATCCTCCTGTCAGCCTGCATATAGACTCTGGATTACATTACATTTACCTTGTCAATGGCTTTCAACTGACAGAACAAATCATGTCACTCAAGATGTGTTCAGGTAATTGTAGGTTAGACTAGAACTCTAACTTGATGTCCATACTATGTTAACATTGTACTTGCTAGGAAATAAAATATAGTAATATGTTGCAGTAAAAGATACTGTTGCTAAAATGTGAGTGAAGGTAACTTTCTATTAAGACATTTTAAATGAACTTCAAATAGAATCCCTTAATCATTGAAAATGAGACTGTGGAACAAGAATAATGGTCTTCTTGACCAAAGGTCTTATGGGTTGGATGTATTTTATTTTAATTATATATTAAAAATTAGTTTATGAACTAAGTATGTTTAGTAGAGATTATTTATTTCCCAAAGGGTATGCCATGGTATTCTTCATATTAATTAATGCTATATATTTGTAAATAAAAATTTCACTTACATATAACTTTCAGGAATATATCAACCTTCATTATGTGAAGTAAAATTATCCAATACTCATTGTTAATATTTAAAATGAAAGCCAGTGTTTCAATATGATGAAATAATGCATCAACTATTAAAGAGACAAAATTTGATCCAACAAAATCAAATAAAATGCAACATATATTGTGTGTTTGTGTACATATGTGTTTGGAATTTAAGAAAGGTCAATACAAACCACATTAGTAGAAACACAAGAAGATAAAATAGTTAAGGAAAAAAGGAACACAGATTTAAGAGACATGGAATGATATCATGTAGTCCAACAAAGGAGTAATTGAAATCTTACAAGAAGGAGATGGTGGGGAAGATTAATTATTTGAAGCAATTATGGCTGAGAAGCTTCCATTAAAGAGAGACTCCAAGTCACAGATCTAAAAAAAAGCAACTAATATAACTTCATAAGGATAAATACTGAACAAAATCAAAGCAAACCAAACAAATCAAATATCCTAGACGTATTTTATTAAAATTGCTCAAAATGAAAGACAATGAGAAAATCTTGAAGGCAGCCAGAAGAAAAATGCACACGACATACTGAGGGTCAAGGAAAATATTCAAAGTAGAGTTTTCATCAGAAATTCAGTAAATGAGAGGATAATGAAGTGATATCTATAAATTCAGATTTCTATGCCCAGGGAAAATATTTTTCAATAATGAAGTAGAACTAAAGACCTTTTCAGACAAAGACTGGGAGAATTCAATGTCAGCAGAGCTGTATTGAAAAAAAAAATTAAAGAAACCTCAAGGAAACAAGTCTAAAAAAAAAAAAAGAAAGAAATTCAGAAAAGGCACATTTAATTTTAAATATAAGAATATACTTTTTATGACTGTCCTAATCAAAACTAGCTGCAGTACATTATGTGTTTGTAGAATGTCAATGTAACATGTATGACAGAAATACAACAAAGATTAGGAGGGAGGGATTGAGATTCTATTATACTATTGTAATGGCCATATATTAAACCTGAAGCTGTATAATGCTTGAAAATAGATTCAGATAATTAGTGATATATACTATAAATCCTAGGGGAAGTATTAAAAAATTAAAAGAGGTTTAATACAAGCCAGTAGTTGGGTTATTATAATGTGGCAAAATGTATGCAATTAAGTTTTTAAAAGTCAGTAAAAAAGAAAACAAAGATCAGACAAAATAAATAGAAAATATCTAGGAAGACAATAGACTTTTATCAAACAACACGAATTAAATTAATTATCAATGATTTAAAATATTACTTAAAACAGAGGTTGTCAAACTGGATTCAAAAAGCGAGATCTAGGGGCACCTGGGTGGCTCAGTCGGTTAAGCGTCCAACTTCGGCTCACGTCGTGATCTCGCAGTCTGTGATTTCGAGCCCCATGTCGGGCTCTGTGCTGACAGCTCAGAGCCTGGAGCCTGTTTCAGATTCTGTCTCTCCCTGTCTCTCTGCCCCTCCCCCACTCGTGCTCTGTCTCCCTCTGTCTCAAAAATAAATAAAGATTAAAAAAAAAGCAAGATCTAACAACCATCAGATACCACCACGCACCTATTA
This sequence comes from Panthera pardus, assembly GCF_024362965.1. Lineage (NCBI taxonomy): Eukaryota > Metazoa > Chordata > Mammalia > Carnivora > Felidae > Panthera > Panthera pardus. The sequence goes on along the minus strand of NW_026526788.1, from coordinate 64,838,204 downwards.
GAATGACTGATAGCTGAATCAGTAACACCATCAAATCCTGGAAAGAGGGTGGACCAAGAACTTTCATTCATTACTGATAGAAATGCAAAATAGTACAGCCCCTTTAGATGGCAGTTTGGCAATTTCTTAAAAAACAAAACAAATTTTTACCACATGATTCAGAAATCACACTCCTTGGTATGTCCACAAACAAATGAAAATTGCATGCAAAAATTTACAAGCCATTTTTATAAGTTGAAATCATGGAAGCAACTATGCTGTCCTTCAAGAGGTGAATGGATAAGCAAACTGTGCTTCATCCATAAAATGGAATATTGTTCAGCCATAAAAAGAACTAACATAACCACAAAAAGAGAAATGGCTATAAAGTCATGAAAACATATGGAGGAAACTAAAATATATATTATTAAGTATAAGAAGTCAATATGAAAGGATTACACACTGTACAATTCTAATTATATGACATTCTTGAAAAGGCAAAACTATAGACAGTAAAAAGACGAGTGGATCTCTAGAGGTTCACGGGGAGGGAGAGTTGAACAGGTGGAACACCAGGGAGTTTTAGGGCAGTGAAATGATTATGTGTGATACTATAGTGGTGGATACATATCATTATGCCTTTGTCAAAACCCACAAAATGTACACAAAGATTGAATGTTTTTGTGCACTATGGATATTATTTAACAATGTATCAGTATTGGCTCATCAACTGTAAAAAGTTGGCTGCATTAAATATAAAATGTTAATAATATGGGAGGTGGGGGAGGGGAGAAGGAAAAAAATTCTACAAGAACACTGTAATTTTTGTTCAATTTTTCTATAAACCTAAAACTGCTCTGAAAAGTCTATTAATTTATTTTTTTTTAATTTTTAATGTTTATTTATTTTGGAGAGAGACAGACAGACAGAACATGAGCTGGGGAGGGGCAGAGAGAGAGAGGGAGACACAGAATCCAAAGCAGGCTCCAGGCTCTGAGCTGTCAGCACAGAGCTCCATGTGGGGCTTGAACCTGTGAACGGTGAGATCATGACCTGAGCTGAAGTCGGATGCCTAAACAACTGAGCCACCCAGGCGCCCCTAAAAACAGTATATTAATTTAAAAAGGCAAGATATAATTATATGTTAGTTACTAGAAACTTAGATTTAATATGAAGGCATAGATAGATTAAAAGTAAAAAGGATGGAAATAGATATACCATGCCAACACTAACCAAAGCTGGTGTGTCTATATTAATATTAGGAAAAATTAAGTTAAAAACAAAACATATTATCAGAGATTAAGGAAAGGGGGCATCATAAAATAATAAAATGTTGAATTTGGGGTACCTGGGTGGCTCAGTCCACTGAGCGTCCGACTTTGGCTCAGGTCATGATCTCACAGTTGGTGGGTTTGAGCCCCATGTCAGGCTCTGTGCTGACAGCTCAGAGCCTAGAGCCTGCTTTGGATTCTGTGTCTCCCTCTCTCTCTCTGCCCCTCCCCAGCTCATGTTCTGTCTCTCTCTCTCCAAAATAAACATAAACAATTTTTTTAAATGTTGAATTCAACAAAATGACATAGTAATCCTAAATGGGTGTGAAGTAAAAATGTAACTTCAAAATGCATGAAACAAAAATAGATAAAACTTGAAAGGAAAAAGAGGCACACACAACATTAACGTTGAAAGCCTCAACACTCCTCCATGTTCAGTAACCAATAGAACGAATAACTAGAAAAGTTGGTGAGACTATACAAGAACTGAACACTACTATCAATGGATGTGAACACTTCACCCACTGATAGCAAATTGCTACTTTTTTCATGTGCACATGGAACGTTAACCAAGATGAGACCATATTCTACGCCAAAGGTCAGCAAAGTTCTTCTGTAAAGAGCAAAATAATAAATATGTTAGGCTGTGTGAACCGTATAATCTCATTCATCATAACTCATCGTTTCTGTGGTCATGTGGAAACACCACCAGCAACACCGAACCAGCTTGCTAACTTTTTACGAGGTTAAACATGCACTTACCACTCAGCTCAGTTTCACCCGTCTCTACATATTTACCCTTGCGAAATAAAAATGTTTGTTCACCCAACAATCTCTAGTCAAATGTACACTACAGTTTTCTTGATAATCACCCAAACCTGGAAACAACCCAGATGGCTAGGGAATGGGTCCATCCACATAGTAGAAAAGCACTCAGCAGTAAAAAGGAACAAAATCCTGTTACCCTCGACTATGAGGATGTATCTGAAACACACAGGGCTAAAAATAAAGACACTAGTTTTGAAAAGGCCATATCTGATATGCTTCCATTTATATAACACCCTAGAGACTGATGTCATAGCAATGATTTCCAAGGTCTGGATGTGTGAAAAAGGTAACTACAAGGTTCCAGAGGGAACATTTGGTCAGTAATGGAACTGTTTCATATCATTATGGTGACACTGATTATATTAATTCATATTTTTTTTTAAACTTATGAGAACTGTGTATTGTTTATCAGTAAATGTTACTGTGTATAAATGCTATGCTGCATTTAGAGAGTCCCTGGAAGATGTGAGTGCTGATACTATGAGTGAGGACATTGTGAAAGGTAGCTGCACCCACCTGAAATATATGTTAATTCAATTTCAATTTCAAAGACAAACTCCCTTTGTATTTGTTTCAAGAAATAGAGTTCTTTAGAGAAAAATTAAATTGAATGGCAGAGTTCCCAACATTCTGTACTAGATTCGAGCTTCTAAGAAGGAAAGACTCAGCTTACAAGATAGTTCCCGAATTTTATTATCCTCAAAGACTCCATAGAATTTTCTGTAAGAAGCTGCTTCTGCTGGGTCTGTCACTTCTTGGGGACTGTTACATGACCTTTTTTTCCTTTTTTTTCTGCATTTGATAATGATATTTCCAATGATCGTTGGAAATCCATTCCATGAAAGCGATGGTACAATATTTAAAAAGAAAACTTGGTCGCATCATTGGAAATGCCTCACTAGCTCCGTGTGTTCCAAAGTAGGCGTTCTACAGATGATCTTCAGGTGTCTTAGGGGCTCCTACCAGGAGCGGCATGATGTGAATGGGGGTCCCTCCCTTTCTCTAAATGCATAATTTCAGCAGAGAAACTCCCCTTTTGTTTGGTACATTTAGATTTTCCCCAAGGTTACTCAAATAAAATACTCTACCTTCAGGATGAGTTAAGAACCACAAACTCTCTTGATAAGGGATGCTTTTTAAACAAATAGGTCTGTTGTGGTTTACTTGATTCTTTCCTCTCCAGGGCAATATTTACCCCTCCCCAACCTATGCTTTGTGGGGCACTACTGAACTAGCGGCCATGCTATTTATAATCTGCCTTTGTTCAGTTGTAGTCTCAACACCTGGGAACACCCTTCATCCTTTCCTGTTCTTACCTAACTTTACTCAGACGTTTAGGTTGATTTTAAGAGGTATCTGTGTGGAATGCCCTTGACACCCCAAACTGGATTAGTTGTTCTTTTTCGTAATCCCCCTTTATATATTGATTTGAGCACATTTCCACATTGTGTTGTACTGACCCTTAAAGTGCGTCAGGTCCCAGATTCGGGGTCTCTCTTGGTGTCTTCTTTTTCCTCACTGCCTCTTCTCCCTTGGGAATCTCATTCAGTTTCATATCATTTTATATTATCTACATGCTGATATTCACAAAACTATCTCCAGTTTGACATCTCCACCAAAATAAAGACTTGCACTATGCATTTCTCACTTAAACTCTCCAGTTGTATATGTAACAGGTATCCCAATCTCAACTTGTTCAAACTGAATTTCTATACACTCCCACCCCAAACATATTACTGCTTCTGAAATATTCCACTTTTAAAATAATTGTAGTTACATTAGTCCAGTTGTCAGGCCAAAGTCTCTGAACTCATTCCTGAATCTTTTCTCTTTATCAGTATCTGATATATAATATAATCCCTCTACTTTTGCTATGAAAATATACTCCTATAGGTTCACTTCTACTATGTCAATGTAATCCTCCAAAGACCAGCCCTCCAGCCAATTACAATGTCAATTGTGACAATGGACAAAATTCAAAAGAAAAAAAGTGACTACCTGAAAACTAAGTAGAGCAAATAAAAATAGGCAGAGTGTTAGAAGGAAGTTTAAAATGTGAGTAAGTAAGCAGCATGAAGTTAGACCAAATTTGTGAATTTCCCTCACTTGTGGCTTCATTACAAGGGTATGCCCCAATAATGGAACAAAGCAGCGTGGCTGAAACTCCAGTAGCAACCATGCCAAAAGAGCTACAAAGGAAGAGGCTATAAGCCAGAGTGTGAGGGGAACTGTAGAGAGGAGAGCCAGAGAATATGATATTAACTCTGTACAGATCCATTTAATTTCAGCCTTATTCCTGAAACCGGCAAGCGCAGGATAGCCCCAAAGCAACAGATCAAGGCCTTTGAGAACTGAAGCAAGATTTGTATCAGTTTTCCCAGGCTGAACCTAACTAACCTGCTTGTCTTTTAGGACAAAAATATCAACACTTTCTAGAGGATTATAATAAAACCCAGAGTTTGTACAAGATACCATTTACAGCATCAGACTTAATTCACCTAGCTTAATGACCTCAAAGGTTCATCCGTGTTGTCACAAATGGCAGGATTTCCTTCTTTTTATGACTGAATAATACTCCAAAGTGTGTGTGTTTGTGTGTGTGTGTGAGTGTGTGCATCACTATTTATCGATTCATTCATTGATGGACACTTAGGTTGTTTCCATGTCTTGGCTATAGTAAATAATGCTGCAGTGAACATAAGAATACATGTATCTCTTTGAGATAGTGATTTTATCTTCTTCAAATATACCCCCAGAAGTAGAATTGCTAGATCACCTGGTAATTCTATTTTTAATTTTTTGAGGAACCTCCAAATTGTTTCCCATAGTGGCTGTACAATTGTACATCTCTACTAAGGTATGTAGGGTTTCCTTTTCCCCACATCCTCACCAACATTTGTTATCTTTTATGTTTTTGCTGATAGTCATTCTAACAGGTGTGATGGTATTTCACCGTGATTTTGATTTACGTTTCCCTGTAGTGATGTTGAGCACCTTTTCATATATCTATCTGGTATTGATTTTCTTCGTTTTTTTTTTTCATTCCTGACATTGCTGATTTTTTTCTTCTCTTTTACTTTTTCAGTCCTAGAAGTTTGTTAATTTTTAAAAATCTTTTCAAAAAAGAAGTTTATGTTTCACTGATTTTTCTCTATTTTTCTATTTTCAATTTCATAGATTTCTGATCTTATCCTTATTATTTCTTTCATCCTATTTGTATTGGCTTTATTTTGCTCTTCCAGGTTTTGAGGTAGGAACTTCGATTATTGATTCTACATTTTCCACTTTCTAATGTATGCATTTTAGTATTGTACTTTTCTTGCACAATACTTGTTTTGCTATATCCTACAAATTTTGATATGTTCAGTTTTCATTCAACTTAATGTCTAAAATGTTCTTATTAACCTAGGAAATACTGAGAAGTTTACTATTTAGTTTCAAGATTTTGGAAGATCTCTTTTCATCTCTGTTACTGATCTCTGGTTTGATTATGGTCAGAGAACATACTTTGTATGGTTTTAGTTCTTCCAAATTCATTGAAGGATGTTTTATAGCCCCAAATATTGTATGTTCTGGTATATTCCATTAGCACTTGAAAAGTATGTATATTCTGCTAATGTTTGGTGAAGTAGCCTATAAATGTCAATTAGATTTTGTTACCTAATGTTGCTGTGTTCCTCTATATTTTTTTCTCTGATTTTCTACATAGTTGTTTTATCAGTTGCTGAGATGGGATGTGCATGTTTTCAACTATTGGTATGGATTTTTCTATTTTTTCTTTCAGTTATTCCAGTTTCTGATTCACACATTTTCTACTGTGCAAACATATTTAAGATTATGTCTCCTTGGTAGACTGGCTTTTTAAAATATAACGTAATGTTCTTCTCTGACTCGATATATATATATATATATATATATATATATATATATACACACACACACACATACCTCTGAAGTCCATTTTATCAGATGTTAATATAGATTCTCCTGCTTTCTTTGACTAAAGTTTCCATTATATATATATATTTTTTTCTTAGATATTCAATATACCTATATTATTACATTTGAATTAGTTTTTACAGACAGCAAATAGTTGGGAGATATTGTTAAAGACCATTTTTGTTTAGTGTAATTACCAATATGTTAAGACAGACATTTTAGTTTTTATTATATGTTTGTCCTTCTTTCATTGTTTCACTGCTTCTTTTCTTGCTTTCTTGCAGGTAACTTATAATTTTATTAGAATTTTATTTTAATTTACCCATAGTGTTTTTGTTTGTATCTGTTTATTTATCTCTTGTTTTTGGTGGTTGCTGTAGGTATTACATTATATGCATACAACTTACCAAGTCTACTGATGTCATAATTTCACCAGTTTAGGTGAAGTGTAGAAATGTGTGCCTCCCCTTATGTTTCTCTGCCACTCCCAATCTATAATTGTCTTTTCTGGTTCCTCAGGTTCCCTCTTATTGTCTTCAATTCCACTTTAAATTTTTTTTTTAATGTTTATTTATTTTTGAGAGATAGAGAGAGAGAGAGAGCACAAGCAGGGGAGGAGCAGAGAGAGAGGAAGACACAGAATCTGAAACAGGCTCTAAACTGTCAGCACAGAGCCTCACACGGGGCTCAAACTCACAAACCGTGAGATCATGACCTGAGCTGAAGCCAGAGGCTCAACCAACTGAGCCACCCTCTTCAACTCCACTTTTAAAGAATGCTTGTTCCACCAGACAGCACTAAATTGGGATAACAAAAGCACACGTGCACCTCAAGCATCGTCTTGCTGTATCTGGGACCTGTGTGCCAATTTCCCTTCATGCTTAGTTTCTTAAAATACTGCTTTCTTCCCACTTTTTAATAAGAGAGAAAGGGTTTGGTAGAATAGTCATTACCACTATTAGGAAACAGGATTTCAAGTTAAAAATAATGAGACCATGAGATCTGGGTGCCTTACCAGTCTGGACAAAATGTTACAGATATGACTATAGAGAACAACTCCACATTGTGTCAAGGGCTGAATCAGCCCTTTCCCCCTAGTGCTCACTTCCAAGATTCTATTATGATGGAAACAGGCTGAGAATGAACTCCAATTGCATCCAAACTTCAAAAGCTATTTCATAACTGCTTTTCATCTGGCTATTTAAAAGTATAACCTCCAGATAAGATTCTCAATCTATATCCCTTATAGAAATAGAAATTATTAATAAGAAAAGAGCAGTTATTCCTATATTCCCCTTATCACATGGATTCATGAAATGATGCTTCTCTTGGATGTTTAAGATAGAGGGTGCATGTCATAATTAAAATACACCCCTCCTTTTCTCATTCATGCCAAAAAAAAATTAATCCAGACGTCGCTTATTGATGGCATACAATCAAATGTGCAAATAATATGCTTAGAGAACATTAAAACAGGTCTAATAGGGTGGCAATTCATTTCCTTTTCAATACATATGAAAAGAAACTTTAATAGTGGCTCCCTTTAATGTATTCACCATGAAGAATGAAAGTCCACGCTAATATAATTTAAAAACCTAGCCCTGCCTGCAAATTTCAGAGGCAGGATTAAAAAAAAGCAAAAGCTTATGTAGCAGAGAGCTCTGGCAGTGCTTTTCCCGAATATACTGACTAGATCATCAGCCCCAGCTAAACATTTTCTTCTCTTGACAGTAATCCGTGCTTCTTCTCCTTTGTGGAATTTAATAGAAATTGTTACTGTGAAACCAGTAAGAGTTTGGTTCTTTTGTTTTTGTGTGCTAGTTACCAACCCACTGAGACTGCAGATGGGTTTGTGGGACTCAGTCTTGAAGCCTTAGTTCTTTGCTTGTGTGAGTGACTATTTCGAACCCAGGGGTCTAGTGATGTGTCAGGCAGAGTACTGGACTGAGGTCCTCAATGCAATGAATCCAGCTATACCTCTTTCTCACCTGAACTTGGCTTTCCAGATTTTGTAGCATCCAAAATGCCCCCGGTACTAAGTAGCACAGAGTCCTCTGTCTTTGGGAGGGAACAAAGGGTTAATATTTTATAGCACAATGAGGACAGGGCAAATCGGCAAAGGGCTATTTACTGGGTAAGAAAAAAACATAAAATAAATCTTGAAGAAGTCTGCTCTGGAAAAATGTATCTTATATACCTTATACATTTACCCCTGCGTTTTTGTGGTTTTTTTTTTTTTGTTTTCTTTTCTGGTCAAGTCTTATTGCATTGTGGAACATCAATAGTATAGTATAATGGAATCATGAACTTTTATTTATTTCAAAAATATTTTCCTGATTTTTACTGTTCATTTTTAAACAATTGTAAGTAAAAAATGTTTATATTAAAGTATACAACATCAAAATGGTGTTTTGATATACCTATACATAGTGAAACAATTACTACAGTCAAGCTAATTAATATATACATCTTATGTACTTTTTTTGTGGGCTAATGAGCTTTTAAAATGAAAAATGCTAAATTAGGAAATCATCCTACCTTTCATTAAAAAATCATCAAGGTTCAGGCTTCTGCCCTGGTAATTAAAACTTAATAAGAAATATTCATGATAGTTATAATTCCTTCATTACCTTTGCCAATGAGTCTGTGAGTGGCTATTGATATCCAAAGGTTGGCTTCCACTTAATTATTGTGATCTTTCCATTAATGCCACATTTTTTCATCCCCAGAGCTTGAGCCCTATCACTATTCATGCATCATTTCCCCTATATGTGAGATGTAGCTCAAGATGATTTACCTTAGGTTCCATTTTACCAAGGGCTTAATTTTAATCATTACCTGCTGCACACATAAATTAAGAGAAGCAACGAGGCTCTCATTATTGATAAAAGTTGCATGTGTTTTTGATACAAGTTATGTTCAGCCACTCTCCTTGAAGTTTTCTGTAAATTTTGAATGAGCTAGGTAGCATGAGATGGCACAAAATCACAAAGACTGCATAAAGAAGCAATTAACAGCACACTGATATATTTGAATTGCTGTGTCTTGTTTTAAGTTGTTTGCAGTGGTTTTATCATTGCATTTCTGGTATTATGTGCTCATGTACCTAGGTGCAAAACCAGGCAACAGTATTCTTGAAGGCAGTTTCTAGGATGTCTCAGTATTTTAAACTCCTTTCAGTGTCCAAAACCTAGCATGAACTCAAACCCAGCTCTTTTCTAAAAGAAAGTTAAGGTGAATGGGAAGATAAAATGGGTTAAGGTAGACAGGCTAGGACAAAAGAAAAAATGCTCTGGAGCGTTTAAAGGATTAGAAAGGAATTAAACAGGAGGATTTACTGGAACTTCCATTTTTAAACAGTTGTAGATTTCCGAATACACATAATAGGGCATATAGGGCCACTTACTTTGTAGCTCTGAGTAAATAATGTATTTCAAAGTTAAGTATGCATGTATTTTTTACCTCACTTACTTTTACTGGCTTCCAGATGTACCAATATCTGTAGTAGTGCTGGTAAGCATAATAAATGATGTTTACAGGATAAATTGTCCGATGTTAGTTGGTGACAAGAAGGGGAGACTTCCCATTGCATCCAAAAGTGTTGTTGCTTTAAGAAAAAAAAAAAGAAGAAGAAACAATGTGTCCTACTTGATGATATATAGTTTTTCTAACAATAATAAAATCAAAGTTCTTTTGGGGCCAAGCCCACCTTGCATGATGGATGAAGGTGATGTTCTAAAGATTTGATTCTTTGTCATTTCTTATTTCGCAAATATTTTATGACACCTGAATTTCATGGCAGGAAGAATTAAGCATCTTGCTTAGACTTCCTGGAACTGGTGACCTGGGAATGAATAAGCCTGTCAGTAAATAAGAATAAAATTAAGGAAAATAAGACATAGAATTTCATAGTCTCTAAAACTGTAGTATTAACTAAAGATTCTTGCAAAGGATGGAATTAAATCTCCTTGATGATGCACAAGATGATGAGAGAGTTCTGCTGCCTTTGTGGTTCTTTCTAATTGTCTCTGATAACCCTGAGGCAGGCAATTAGTACAGAGAATTGGAGAACATGAAATGCCCCATTAAGTACTAATAAAGTATGGAGATTTGGTTATAGAACACACAGGGTAAGTGGGGGACCTCTTGTCCGTTTTCTCACCTTTTGCCTTGAGCACATCGTTGCATTGCTGCACTGCTGAGGCACGCCAAAACTCCTTACCTGGATTTCAATCTTTGTAAGTAGCTAAGGAAAAGAGTAGGGTAAGAGGAGAAAGGATGTTGTAATTATGGCACAAGAAATTATTTCCATCTTCACCGTCATCATCTCTCAAATAGCCATGAAGACTGAGCCAAAAACCCCTTATAGCTAAGTGGCCACTGGTTTCTGGCAGTTCTACGCCTGGCCACAGCTGCTGTCTCTGATCCCTGCTCCATACCTAGTTGGTCAATATTCAAAATTTAATGAGACTTAATGATGTGCCAGGAGTTGTTTTGTGTCTTGACATTAGAGAAGGAAAAAAAAAAAACAGTTTAGTGATTAAGAGCTCCAGATTCAGGCAAACTTCTTAACACTTTGAATATGAGGAAGTTGAATATGAGAAAATTAACATACTTTCTGTACTTTAGACTTCTTATTTAAAAATGTAAGAATAGTATGTAAATTAGCACAATGCAGGGAGAATTAAATAATGAACATAAAGCATTTATAAAAGTATTACCAGTGTTTACATATTGTCAAATGTTGTATTATTGTTTACCAAGTGTTACCTCTATGTTAAGCATTATAGAAAGTGCTGGAATATAAAAATTTGTGTATCTGGTCTTTATGTGCTTACCTGGGATAGAATCCAGGATAAAAATGCTTCTCTATAGAATGATTTTTTTTTTCTTCTGGGTTGTACCTATAGGACCTTCCCTTGGTTACAAGCATCTAAGTCCTAAAAGGCGTTTCTGGTGATATCATTGCGGGGTGTCTTGAGCCTACAGATCCTCCTGGCTAACCGGGGGCCTTCAGTATGTCTGTCTTCATGCACAGTTTTACCTACTAAGGGAATAAAGGGCTCTCCCACTGACCAGCAGCACCATTGGCCAGACAATGAGAGGACTCCCATACTCTCGGTGAGATTCCTTCCCTGTAAGATGTGGTATCTGATTTCAGGCAGCTTAAAGTAGGGCCAGTAGACACATAAATCAGCACAATGAAGAAAGAGGGAAAAGCTACATGAGAAGTGTGTAATATGAAATTATTCAGTGTCCCCTCACAATTCAAGTGTGAATTAGTGTTCAAGGATAGGGTTTTAAAATCCATCTGTTTTCTTAGAAACATGCTCTGCCTTTTATGAGTATTTGAAGTAGGCGATTTACTGCTCTAAACCTCAACTTCCTGGTCAGTGCAGTGAAGGTGATCATAGCACCTCTACTTAAGGTTATTGTGTGACGATGTGTAGCCTCTAGTATCTAGTACAGTGCCTGACATACAATAGTCTTTCAATAAATTAAAGCGGTTGGAACAACACAAGGTGAATAGGTTAGGGACTTTCGAGTGTTTATTTTTCCCCTGTACAAAGGGGAGGTTGAATTTATTAAATACAATTTTTAGATACCTGGAGGATGATTCTCATTAAGTATCCAGACTTGAGTAAGGGCTTGCCATTTTGCACATTTCATGAAGCATCTACTTCTGTTAGGGATCACCAGGCTTTTATAACCCAAATCCGTTTTCTATCTTTCCTTTCCTTCATTTTGATTCTCAATAGAAACAAATTCTAAAGAATTATAGATAGACAGGTGACAGCTAGATAGATGCAACTGTGTAATGAGAGGCTATTAAATTCCCCCACGTTTTTACACCATCTTCATCTACATGATAAAACAGTGAAGGACTAAAATGGAAGAAGTAAAACAGAGAAAAATTGTACCAAAATTGAATTGAGCTCAGGATGGCATAATACTGCACTTATTCAAAAGAAAGCCCTGTTTATGTTGTTTATAAAAAATTATTAAAAAAGAAGATAAAATTAAAATATATATATATATATATCGTGTTCCTCCACAGAAAATCTCTTCTGGTTAATCAACTGTTAAATCCCCTCAAGCCTTATGAAGTTACTATTTTATGATAAAGAAGCCAGGGGTACACCAGGCTAATTATGTTGCTGGTTTCAGTCCAACAGTGACTTATTCTTGCAAGTTATTAGTGAGTTTATTGGACTTCTAAATCAAAAATTTATTAAAATAAACTGTGTTTTTCCTTGGTTTGTGAAGCATCAGGGTTACAGATGAGAGTACATAAGGCTACAAAACCTTAAATGAAAGATTATAAGCGTGGGTTTCTAAAGTAAAGCTAGATTTAAAATTAGCAAAGATTGGGGCACCTGGGTGGCTCAGTTGGTTAAGCATCGACTTTGGCTCAGGTCATGATCTCACAGTTTGTGGGTTCCAGCTCTGCATTGGGCTCTGTGCTGACAGCTCAGAACCTGGAGCCTGCTTCGGATTCCGTGTCTCCCTCTCTCTCTGCCTCTGCTTGTGCTCTATCTCTCTCTCAAGAATAAATAAACATAAAAAAAAATAAAATTAGCAAAGATGTAGCTTCATACTTGGACTTCTCAGCAAAATAATGCACTTCCTATGGAAAGGTCCTGTTTTGATAAGAAATGTTGCCTTGAATTAAGGTGAAAATATGGAGACTGTAGGGAAATCATCTGCTATCAAACGGCCTATGGAGAGACGGCTTTCTTTTCCTAGTCCTGGCTCCTAAATAGCAGGTAGTTCTAGTATCATTTGCTTGGGAACTATTCTCTTAATTCTCATTGGATTCCCATTTAAAGCTCGTCTTTGTATCATATGAAGTTCCTCACTGGTGATGAGAACCCACCAGTAGAATCTGAATCAATGAAAATTATCTGTAATATACATGTGTCATTTCCTCACTCGGAATGACTACCTTTCCCACTAGCCAATGCCTATTGTCATTTTAAAATTAAGCTGTATTGCTTACCTTCTGTGAATTTTTTTCCTGTCTATTCTCATTCCCAGTGAATTCATATGGTAGACTCTGTTCCACCAAATTGAGTCCTTGATTTTGTGCTACCTATAGTTCTTGCTTGGAATGTCATGGGTAACAATTTGTCCTCCCACATGAACTGAACATTGTTCAATAGCAGAGGCAGTGATGTCACATGACGAGTAAAATTGGCTTCAATTAAAATATCAGGCATCTTTGGAACTTTCTGAGAACACTCTATTTTCTATAAATGGCATCTGAAATAAGTATTGTGACCTAATCTACGGGCCATGGTCACAGGAGGTCGAAATATTTGCAACTAAACGTAAGGTATTTGCTTCATTGGTGTCCCTACAGAGTAGCCAGTTAGCTAGCCTTAGATTTAAAATGACGAAGAAAGGAGCTACATAAGGAAACAACAATAAAGACAACAAAGTGCTTGATGATTAGGCAGCAGGGGTTTAAGTGTGCTGGAAAGTGGAGCAGGGGGAGCAGTGGGAGGGGAGAACAGGTGAGAATCACATCTGGGTGAAAATCGTATATGCCTCCCAATCAATGACAAAGACTGTCGAACATTGACTTCCAAGAAGGGTGCAGAGGTTCCTGGGAGAGAAGCTTTTTTTTTTTTATGTTTTTGTTGTTGGGACAGGAGGGATAATTCTTTTTTTTTTTTTTTTTTTTTTTTTTTAGGAGGGATAATTCTAATTACAGCATGGAGTCCCATCAGTCGGTTGTGTTCCTGTCCACACAGTTCATGTCAAAACTGAATGTGAAACAAAGGTTTTCAAGTTGAAAACAACAACAAGTAATGCAAACGGAATAAAACAGAAATCTCTGGAACACTTTCGGGCATCAGCAGAATTTCTTGAGTGCCATTATCACGGAGTATGAGCCACGAGGGAAGAGGAAATATTTCCCTTCCCATAGTAACACACCCTACAGCTGTGGCAGAAACAGAAGACCAGGGTGTTCTTAGAGGAAACAGCAGCATCTGGTGGGCAAGTGATTACTCATCAGGGTATTATAGTCACTTAGGGATTTTATGGAGACCTAGCAGTGGGAGCCAGCAGAAAACTGGCTTTTTTGTGAGCACATTATTCATCAATGTGGGGATCCCAGAGATGTTTCGCTGGGGTAAGGACTTTACAGAGGATCAGAAATCAGAGTCTATGAAAGTTGCTTTACTATTATTACTGTAACCTCACACGCACCACAGTACGTTAAAGCTTAAATCATCTTCGATTTCAGGCCAATCGTTTAAACTTTAGAAAAAGAAACAGGGTAAAGAATACAAAACTCTTCTCAGAAGAATAGTTATTTATAACTTCTGAGTATAAAGTAAGAACTAGATCGACTCAGGCTCTTATTATAGAAATTAACAATTCTTACAGATACACCAGAAATCATTCCAAGAGGATAGTAATTTTGCCTTGGACAATTATTTTCAACATTGATATTACTCAGACAATAATTATGGGGTGTGTGATAAATACGGTGGGACTTTTGTTTTTGTAAGGAAAGCGTCTTTTGGACAAGGAAAGAGAGTGAAACTAAGACATGTAATCACTCCATGGAAAATATTCTTGCTTCTTACGTGTGAAATTTTAGATACAGAAGTATTTAATTTTCCCATTAAACCCAGAGATTGGGCTCTGAAGATTTTTAGAAGGAACAAATTCTAGAATTTATTCAGAACAATAACTGAAAAGGGCAGAAAAGGGATGTGAATGAACTATCACTGATGCTTCTAAGAAGTGTGCACGGTTTTTCCCTTTTTAAAGGCAACCTTGTCTTTCCACAAGTACCTGTGGCAGAGAACACAGTTGCAAGATCTATAAGCCTGCTCCCATAACCACATTTTCACCATCATTGGTATCATGAACATTTAACTCAGTACTTAGTATATGCCAAGCACTGTGTCGAATGATCTACTTATTCATTTATTTGATTCTCTAAACAACCCAATGAATTCAGTAGCCTTAATCCCAGTTTTCAGAAGAGAACGTTCAAATAAATAACATGTACAAGTTCATAGATGTGACAAGTGGCAAAGCTAGGTTCTGAACTCAGGTATTCTGACCACAGAACCTGTCTTATTAATGAGTGCCTTATCCTGCCTCCCAACAGCTCCTGGTTATTTATTTATTTATTTATTTTTAATTTTTTTTTTTAACGTTTATTTATTTTTGAGACAGAGAGAGACAGAGCATGAATGGGGGAGGGTCAGAGAGAGGGAGACACAGAATCTGAAACAGGCTCCGGGCTCTGAGCTGTCAGCACATGGGCCCGATGCGGGGCTCGAACTCACGGACCGCGAGATCGTGACCTGAGCCGAAGTCGGCGCTCAACCACCCAGGCGCCCCGCTCCTGGTTATTTAAATCCAAGTATTATTTATGCCTATCTTGGAGGAATAATGGAATTCATCTTTCTTGGTTTATATTTGTCTAGATAAGGGACCCTGCTCTTGCCCCTCAAGGAGAGTCATAGCTAAGCTGTTCACAAACTTGCTTCAAGTGAAAACAAACAAACAAACAAACAGTGGTCAACCAAAACGGTTTCTCTGCATTTCTGAAATGACCAGTTACTTCCATATAACTGCAAAGCTACGATACCTCCGCTGGGTCGGGGGATATTAACCCCTTTGATGTCAGAGTGAGTAGCAGTGTCCCATGTGTTTAAAATGGTCTTTTCTATCCTGTTAGTATTTATAAATTTGAACGACAGTCTCCTATCTTCCTCAGTGCTGTCATAATCTCCCCACCCTCACATCCCCAGCTATCATCATTTTTGAGAATCTAGCAACTATGTAAGTTTGATTAACTGAACTCACAATTTCTACCTCAGGAAGAACTTACTTACTTTGTTTTGTCACAATCTCAAACTCAGTTTACCATTATGCAACTTCCTTCCCTCTCTGTCTCCCTGCCTCTCTACATTCTTCTTTCCATCCTTTCTTATTCCCTTCCTTCAAAAGGCAAAGTGTGTGCCGAAAACTGGTAGAAACTGGAGTTTTGATGAAGAAAAATCTGTATTCTTTGCATCTGACAATGTAATAGGCGGGAATCAACATAGACGTCCATTACTGTAAATGCAGCAAAGACATTGTGTAATGGGAACTCAGAAGGAGTAAACGCAGTGGTAGCTTGGTAAACCAGATCTCTGAGGGAAAAAACAATGTGTAGTGTTTACCAATTTCCAAGTTGTGAATATTTTCACCCTGAAAGTCCTCAAACTCTCAAAATCACACCACTGATGGTGAAGTTGGAAAGAGATATAAATGTTTTGTTCTCATAAGCCTGTAGAAGTCACTTCTATCATGCTTTTAGCTGTAGCTGGTTAAACAGCTATGAGCCTTAGAGAAAGCTGTCACATTGGAGTTGAGATTTGATTTGTTTCTCATGTCTCCTAAACTCTTAACTCCTTGATCTGTGTCTTTACATCCTTTTATCCCTACCTCACTCCTATTTATTATAAATACATGTTAATTTCACTAGTTTAATATCGATACATATATATGACTAGGCTGAACTAGGAAACCTAAGGATAGATACATATGTATAGAGATATGGATATAAATATAGATATATATTCCCAAGAGGAAATATTTACAAGCATCCCTAAACTACTGTATTGGTGCATGAAATGATAAAATTTGTTTGATGTCCACTCATGAGTTCCATATTAATTCACTTTCTTTGGTCTTTCATTACCATTCTGCATCCCTTTCTTCCTCCCTTCTTAACTCCTTGTTTCTTTAATATGTATTTTTTAGTCTGAGAGAGAGAGAGAGAGAGAATGAGAGAGAGGCAGAGAGAAAGAGAGGGAGACTCTCAAGCAGGCTCCACACTCAGCACAGAGCCCAAACCCTGGGATCATGACCTGAGCCAAAATCAAGTCGGTGGCTAAACGACTGAGCCACCTGGCACCCCAACTCCCTGTTTCTTTATAATTACTGCTGCAAATATGTACCATGACTCTGCAGCCACCGGTTCCACCTCTGAGCCCTTTATTCTCACAAAACAACTCCCATTCCTTCTCTTCTGGGCTCAGGTTCAAACAACACAAAGCTCTCCTTTTTTGGAAGGGGCCACAAAATGCCATTTCTGCATCTTTAACAACCTGGTGAACTTTTTCCATGTGTGCTCCTAGTCTCGTTTATTTCTGACTTCTCTGAAACTTTGTTCCGGGATTTGTCAATATTCTCTCTCTTATATCATCAAAACTCCTGTTTTTTTGTTTTTGCTTTTGTTTTTATTAGTTATTTCCCCCACCTATAAACAAGCTTGACTTTTTTCTCCTGTGAGAGATTTTCTCCAATTGGATATATCCTCAAGCAATACTTTTAGCTTGTTTCTTTCCTATGGTGTATACTTTTCAGGAGAGTTTCATAGACTATTTTCCTCTCTTTCTCCTTTTAACATTAATCCCTTACTTTCTCACCAAGCTTTATCTGCACTCCTCTGTGATCAACTGATTTCTTGAAGGGCCCAAGGTGCGGCCTAAGGAGGCACTCCCGAGACTTTTCCGCCAGGATGAGTGTTGATTGGCTCTTTGCAGCTCCTTTCCTTGACAAGTGCTCTCCACTGCCATTTTGCCCTCCTACTTCTCTGACTGCATTTCTGTTTTGTTCTGTGGCTTCCTTTCCCATCCCCACTCCATAAACATTTCCTCCTTTAGCTCCTTTTGTGGCAACTGTATTTACTCTATAATTCTAAGACAGTTAGAAGCTCTACAGACTTTTTAATGTTTGACATTAGACATTTAACCGAAGGCATTCTAGTGGGTGTGCGGTAGAAATCATGCGTCTCCACTGATGACTAATGATGTTGAATACTTTGTCATGCACGTCTTAATGCCAGTTTTATTTAAGAATATATAAATATGCCTCTTTGAATTGTCTTTTCAAGTGTTTTGGCCATCTCATATTGTATACTTTGTATTTCTTTACTGATGTGGAGGAGTGCTTTTCTACCTTCTGGATGACAGCCTTTTTGACAGATGTAGGTCTTTCTTTTCAGTGCCTTGCCTACTCCTTTTCAATGGTGTCTCTTGAGAACGTTGATGTTTTAATGTTGATGCAGTCTAATTTATTTTAACTTATGGCAGTTCTATTTTATCCAGATAAGTAAAGATATTCTCTTGCAGGATTATAAAGTTAGTTTCCTGTGGTATTCCCTGGGCGTTTGGAAATGTAGGATTTATATTCATGTCTATGATGTGTCCCCTATTAATTTTTGAGTGTAATGTCAGGTAGTGGCTGAGGTTTATTTTTCATCCCTAGGAATATTGAATTCTTCTGGCACCGTAAGTTAAAAACTATTTTCCCCTTTGAATTGTTGTGGAGGAGGTCATCTGTAGATGTGACCTCTGGGTGACCTGAAAGCTGGCCCCAGGCAATCAGAGGCTCCTCACCCGCCCCTTCACCTGTCTTTGGAACTTTTGCTCTGCCCGTTGTTCCCACGTGGGAGCTGTTTACAAGGATGCAGCCTTAAGAGAGTGAGGTATTGTGGAGACAGCTGGGAGGGAGGCACGGCTGACCCCAGTTAAGGTCTGTTTATGAAGTTGTAAGATTCTGGAGAGCATACAGGGAGATCTACTCATCTTACTGCCAAGAGAAGCCCGGTAAGTAAGTTCCCTGGTTTTTTCTAATTTTTTTTTTCTTCTTATGTTTTCTTTTATTTTTGAGAGACAGAGACAGCATGAGTGGGCGAGGGGCAGAGAGAGGGAGACACAGAATTCGAAGCAGGCTCCAGGCTCCGAGCTGTCACCACAGAGCCCGACTCGGGGCTGCGACCCACAAACAGTGAGATCGCGACCTGAACCAGAGTTGGACGCCCAACCGACTGGGCCACCCAGGAGCCCCAAGTTCCCTTGTTTTTTTAAGGCTGTCACCTACCAATGTGAAGTGGCCAGCCTTGTTTTCAGTGGCTCCTTACCCTCCAGGTATGGGTTGGGGCAGGGGGCGGGGCCAGTTTGTGAACCGACAGCTGTTTGGCATCTTTTAAAAAGCAGACCTCGGTGCGATCATTCCTTGCGTTCCCCTGGTCTATTTTTCTGTCCTCACTAACAAATTATTTTGTTCATGGTGGCATTACATGAATCTTGAAATTAGATCGTGTAAATCCCCCGATTTTGTGCTTCTTTTTCAAGGTTAATTTGGGAGTTCTAGGTTCTTTCATTTTCCATATAAATTTTATAATAAATTTGTCAATATTGATGGGAAAAAAAGCCTGCTGGGATTTGAATGAGATTAAATTTAATCCTGAGATCAAATAGCAGAGAATTGACATCTTAACAATATGGAATCTTTCATTGCATTAATAGGGATTATCTTGTATATTGTATCGTGTATCTTGTATCGTGTATTCCTACCTGCTTTAGTTTCTTCCAGCAATGTTTCATCTTTTCTCCAGTGTAGAACTCCTGCACATCTTTTATTATATTCGTCCTAAGTATTTTATGTTGTCTAAGTAATGACAATCATGTATTTCAATTTACTATCCCAATTATTGCTAGTCTACAGAGATAAATTTATACTGATTAATTACTTTATTTCTTGTGACTTTCGTAAATGCACTTATTAAGTTGTGGAATTTTTTTGGACCTTCCTTAAGGTTTTTCACATAAATAGCTACTGCCTGAAAAATATATTTTACTTGTTTCTTTCCTGTCTGTTTTTTAAACTTTTTCGTTATACATAAACCCTTTGTGTAATGTTTAAAAGACATGATGAAAGTGAACATCCTTGCTGTGTTCCCAATCAGAAGAAAACTTCTAATATTTTATCACTAAATATTATGTTGGCTGTAGGTCATACATATGTGTGCTTTATGAGATTGAGCAAGTTTCTTTTTATTCTGGCTTGCTGAGGTTTTTTTTTTATCATAAATGTGTGTTGATGTTGTCAAATGCTTTTTCTACATCTACTGAGCTGGTATTTTTATATACACTTTATTCTGCTAATGCAGTAAGCTATATTTATCTAATTACAAATATTAACTTTGCATTCCTGGTATAAAATTTTTTTTAGTTTTGTATAATGTTCATTTGATATGTTACTATTTTGTTGAGAATTCTGCATTTAAATTCATGATGAATATTGGCTTGTAATTTTATTTTCTTATAATGTTGTCTGGTTTTGGCATCAAAGTTATTCTATTATCTGGCCTCATAAAAATGAGTTGGAAATGGTTCTTACTCTTCTATATTTTTGGAATAATTTATTTAGAATTGGTATTATTTCTTCTATAAATATTTAATGCCAAATTCTGGTGAAGCTATCTGGGCTGGGCTGGTAATTTTAATTGTGGGGCACTCTTTGAATACAAATGTGGTTTATTTAATAAGTATTAAGCTACTCAGATTGTGTATTTGTGTGTCAGTTTCAAAATTAAACCTTAGAGAATATAACTGAATTTTCTAAAACTTTACAGTTAAGAAAACACAACTTCATTTCAAGACAAAAAAAATGGGCATTTTGAAAATGACAATTTTATGATGTATTTATCTAGAGAGCCTTTATTATGCCAAATAGAGGTGGACACAGATAATGCCATATTTCCCAAGGGAAGAGGAAATATATAAAATGTAAAACTCCCCAGAGTTCCCACAAGTAATCAGTCACTGACATGATGCCTCCTTTGGACAGACCTCGATATAAATGTCAAGAAGCATCCAGCCTGCCTGGTGAGACTTTAGCTGAGCCTGACAAATAACACCAGGCTAATGTACAAGTAAGCATGTCCATATGGTTGAGATGCAGTCAAATATTAGCATAGTTAAACAACTGAGGAAAGGAAAGAAAAACTTGATGCACCTGCTGCTATTTCAAAAAACAAAATCATTTTACCAAATCATTACGCCCTAGTTGTGGCCTTTACCTCCTTTAACATAAAGCCGCTCTCCAGCTACGATATATATCTGACAGCATCTAAATGTTTTTTAATCTTATTTATTCTTTTAAAAGAGTCAGATATAATTCAGATATGATCATTGGAAATAGTTTGGAGAACACAAAAAAGGAGACAACAAACAAACGAAAGCCCTCAAAATCTTACTTTCACAGTTAATGCCAGAATATTTACTTAATAAAATTATATGTTTATAATTAATAAATAGTATCATACTACATTCACATTATATATTTTTATTAGTATGATATAATTTTCCCATTCAAGGTAGACATTTTTGATTTTTTTTTTTTTTTTGAGAGAGAACGAACATGATGGGGTGGGGGGCAGAGGGAGAGGGCAAGAGAAAATCTTAAGCAGGCTCCATGCCTAAAATGGAGCCCCATATGGGGCTCTTTCTCACCACCCTGAGATCATCACCTGAGCCAGAATCGAGAGTCAGATGCTCAACCAACTGAGCCACCTAGGCACACCAGAATTTCTTAATAACATAATATTATGACAGCTTATAGCTACACTAGAATTTTGTGTAAATTTATATATTTGTGTAAATCTATATATTTTCTTTGCAGAAAATCTATATAATTCTTTGCTAGATTTTCTTATTATTTTGATAGATTCCTATAAAATTAAATAATAGGTCAAATGATATAGAGTTTCTTAAGGCTGTTGGTAGAATATGCCTGGTTTGTTTCCTACAGAGCAATGGGAATATTTAAATTCACAGCACAGATAAATGGAAGTACCATTTACTTGCACACTTGTAAGTGATCAATTTGTAAAAAACCTTTGAACTCTTGCTAGATAAATATACCACTATTTTAACTCTTTAAATATTCACAAAATTAAATATTTTTAGTATATTTTATTTATATGTACTTTTTTTGTTAATCACATTATTCCCTTTTCCTACTTACCTATTGACATTTTAGTAAATAATGTTGATATGTAAGCTCTTTAGAGAATAATCTATTTTTTCTATAATATTTTAGTAAATATTCTCCTCGGTTTTAATTGCCATTTAATTTAGTTTATGTGTTTTGATATGAGAATAATTATGTCAGCTTTTAAATTTTTCAATTTCTTTCTTCTGGTTTATTTAATTGCATGTATTTTTAGAAAATTCCTGATAGTTATGAAAGCAATGCATCTATATGTTGGTGGGAGTTTTACAGGTTTTTTTTTTAATGTTTAAAATTCAGTCCATCTGGTATTTATTTTGGTCTACTAAGCCTTACTATAAAGGAATTTATCTTTTCATTCCCATTATTATGTTCAAGACTTAGTAGCTAATACAGCAGAACTTAATAGGTAATGAAGTTGATCAGTGTATCTTGTTTTCACTCTTTCTTTAAAAATACTAGTCGTGTTTCTCCTATATCTTAGAAGGGCACTCATTTCCAGCTCTTAGTACATGAAAATTAGTGATTGCATATTTCTGTACTACAAGATAAAGTTTCTACAGGGTAGGCTGGAGAACAAACATAGAAGATAGAAGAGTATTTGAGCTAATGAGGGAACAATAGAAAGTTTATTTTCAGAAGTGATCTTGGAGCTGCTGTTCAGAGCTTTGCCCAAACAAGTACTATATATGATTTGAATCTCATCAATATGAAACTGTCAGCAAATCAAGAATGTGGAAGGCTCTTTAGAACAATGACCTGGAGTTATCAAAGTATTCGATATTACAAGCAATGTAGGATGCTCATGATCTAGTTGAGACTGCAAAGACTAAAAGGATATAACTGGCAAATTAAGCATGTGAATTTTTACTGGATCTTGAATTTAAAAAAAAATGGGGGCGCCCAGGTGGCTCAGTCAGTTAAGTATCTGACTCTTGATCTTGATTCGGGTCATGATCTCACAGTTTTGTGAGTTTGGGCCCCACATCAGGCTCTGCGCTGGCAGGGCGGAGCCTGCTTAGGATTCCCTCTCTCTTCTCTCTCTGCCTCTCTCTCACTTGCGCTATGTCTCTCTCTCAAAATAAAAAAAAAAAACATTTAAAAAATTAAAAAATAGGAAATAAAAAATAAGGTTTTTCAGACAACTGGAAATGGAAAATCGATGGAATATCATAGGATAGAGTTGAATTAACATTGATCTTTTCATGTATGGTAGTTGTGTTGTGGTCTTGTAGGAGAATATCCTTGACATCAAGAGATAGAGTCTGCAGTATTCTTCTTGAGATGCACATTTGGAGGTGTTGCTATGGATACACCCTATTGTTGAATGGTTTAGTATATGGAGCCTGTGTACAGGGAGAGAATGAGCAGTCAGTAAGTATGGGCATGCAAATTGTATTTATTCTGTAACCTTTTTTATCGGTTTAAAAAGTTTCTGAACACATGCATACATACACATATAAGGATAATAGCACCAAACTGTTATCACAGGCATGTCATGAGCAAGAATTGTGCTGGTTCATGGAAATAGCTTACTAATATTTAATACATGTTCATAAAATGTTAACAGAGAACCTTCATACAAGAATATTGAGAATAGATTTTCTAATGGATGATGTTGATGATGGTGGTGGCGGTGGTGGTGTTGGTTGAGTTCAAACCTCCATCCGATGCCCATATCTTTCTAAAGCAATTCTGGTATATGGTTTCCTCACTTATGTTTGAATGTCTCCAGTAAGAGTACCTCATTATTATTTAATTGCTATCCTTGCATAAACCCATTCTTCATGCCGTTTTAAATGCCTTCTCTTTCATGAGGTATTAAAAGCATTCTTCTCAATTGAGATTATATTTTTCTTTTGAATTCTGCAAACTAACTTATTGCTTATATTATTGATCTGGGCATTTAGTTGTGCCCTGCTCCCCTGCCTCTGACTACTGTATAATAGTTCGCAGCATTCAGTTCAGTACCCATTTGTAGTATGAATGCAAATACAGTTTTAGAGCATAAAGAAAAATGCAGCTTGAGAAGAACAATCGATACTAGGTCAGGTGTTGCTCTTTAAGATTCTGCCCCATTGTGAAAGTAGAGTTTTCCTAAAAAGTCTGAAATCTAAAGTGAGAAAAAATCATATGACTTTAAAGATCCCTCTGATTGCACTCTACAACCCAGAGTACGAAGAAGGACTGAATATTTCTGTGTACTTTGAATTCTAATATTCCTTGCCTACTTCCTAAGTGCACAGATATTTTCTATAATAAAAATTGGCCCCAGAATAGGATTAATGTAGATGAGATTCCCTCAAACACAATACCAACTATGATCCATTCAATTTAAGTTTCTACTTCCATGGGATTTGCAAGGAAAGAAATTTAATTTTTTCTGAAGACAAATGTATTAATATTTAATAAAAACAAAGTCAGATGACAGTGTTATTAAAAAATAAGAAATGTACATAACATCTTCCTATATTTGAATAAGACAACTGAATTGAGCAGCATTAACTCCTAGACATGAAATGAGATGTGGGTAGGCAGAAAAATTTCAGGCAGAAAAAAATGCTTATCGCACTAAAGTGCCGAATGGATTCATGTTATGGAAATAAATCACAGATTCAGTTTTTAAAAGGCTGTTCTTTCAGATGTTGGTGAATATGGATGTGGTTACCAATGGCCTAGGAAATTGGCAAAGGTGTTTAAGATGAATTACCCAACATCCCTCAAATAAAGGCTATAAAATACATAGTGGACAATTAACTTTTTTCCATCTCTAATCCTTTGCATTCTGACTTCTCTCATAATTTGTATAGTTTACTGTTAGGTGGTTCCAAGTTGGGCCTGGCCTTGCAGAGTATTCTAAACCTTTGCTATAGTACTCAATTCAGAAATTGGCATGTAAGACAAGTCAGCACATCCAGATTTCTCTCTGAGACTTATGTCAATCAGGTAGTTGTATTAACTAGGATAGGCTGCAGCAATAACTTGAACCTGACATTTCAGAAGCTTGGCAAAACAGAGTTACGGGGCAAGAGAAGTCTAATTTGGGTTGGCTTAACGCTTTTGCTAGTGACTTCACCATACGAAACACGTGGCGTTTTAGGTCACTGCACCAGCAGGGAGGGAGGCTGTAAGACACAGAAAAATACTTTTAAGAGCAAGGCCTGAATGGATATAGACGATTTTCTTCCACAACTCATTGGCTGGAGCTCAATCACATGGTTCTAATAATATGAAAATGAGGCTAGACAATGAGTCTTCCTGTCTACATAGGGGGAAGTGGTGTGCGAAAAATGTTTCTCTCATTGCTCTTCCCACAGAGATTAATAGGCTTGTAAAATATGAGCCCGGGTAATTAATGTCCATTTTTTCCCACCAAATATGGAGGGAAGAAAGCCTTCAAAAAAATAAAAGCAGACAAAGAGACATTGTCCTGATTATATCATTTGAATCTTACATACAACTTCATAATTGACTCCTTTTTCTAAGTATTGTTTCGAAGTACAGTTTGGATTTCTCCTTCTTACAACCAAGAGTCGTCACTAATTTAAAGCTTTTAGACTTTTAGACTAAGGAGCCTAATGCTTCCTAAAATTAGGTTTATTAATCAATCCATAGGAAATAATTAATTTAAAATTATATCCTTAACACTATAGTGCACCTGGTAAACTTCTACTCATCTGTCAAGTTTTATTCTACTGTCATTTCCTCAATAAAGTGTCTTTATCACATTCTGTGGTGGATCACAGCTCCATTAATTCACATACTTCTCATGGGCAGCATGACATGGAAAATAAAAATATAGGCTCTGAATAGACTCCCTGGATGCCAACTCTGGCCCTTCCAATTGTTAGCTCTGCAGCATTGGCATTGTGTTGAATCCCTTTTTGCCCCAGATTCTACTGGCTGTAAAGTAGGTTTAATATAAAGTTATTTTAAGGAAAAAAGGAGTTAATATTTCGAAAGATAAGCAATAGTAGCACACTTCAGGCAAGCCTTAATAACTGGTAGATATTTTACTGCTGTCATTATTATTTTACTTTTATTAGGCTGTGAACTCCTTAATAACAAAGACAGTGCTTATTAACTGAATGTTTCAACAGTGTTCGAAACATGCTTTGTATTTAGAGAATACTCATGAAACTTTAGTTGAAAGGATCACACTAATAGTAACTACTTAGTAATAATTATAACAACAACTAGCATTATTAAGCCCTTACTATGTGCCAATCATGGTCCAAGTGCTGTGTGCATACCAACTCATATAATTAACAACAACCAAAAAAAGGAGTATATCACCATAGAGTATATAAACTCTAATGGTTTAAAAATCTAAGACTTTATTTATCATTTGCACAAAATTTCACTTGGATGTTGCTCATTGATGAGGACTCCTAGGCGCACTTCTAACAGTACTGACTCAGGGCTCCAGGCTTTGAACTTGGTACTCCACGTCTTTAACAAGGGCTTCTAAGATCACTCTGGAAGATTACTTTTACACCTATTCCATCAATCTATTGACCAACGCTTGTCACCCGATTGTACCATTATGAAAATAAATGAAAAACCAAGCTTCGTTTGTGATTATTAGTAAAATGAAAGCATTTGATAAACAAGACATTTTAAAAATCGATTTGAGGGGGAGACAAGATTAACACTCAAACAAATGAAAAACAAAGATCGTTATAACTCCACTCAAGAACTTGAATGTACCCTGCAGGATGAGAAAAGGTTGGATTGGTGGGAAAAAAATGGGGAAGGCATTTCAGGTGCTGTGTGTGGTGCAATTAAAGGTGTAGAGGAAGACTTAGCAGGTAAACTTCCTGTGAGAAAAACCCAGACCCAGCACATGTAAACCCAGCAACGAACACAGCACACAACCATCACATCCGTGCAGCAAATCATATGTGCATCCTTCTTTCTAGAGAACCCTTTGGACATAGGGCTAAGAGTATTTCTTGGTACAGTTTGAAATGGACTCATTGCATCTGGTTGTCAGGTAAACAGGTTTTTTATATCTGAATCATCTCCTCCTCCTCCTCCTCCTCCTCCTCCTCCTTTTCAAATTACTATATACAAGATGGTCTACTGATCTGGGTAAGGGTGTTATTGTTGGCAACATTTTCTGATAATTTCAACCTGTTGCACCAACTCTGAGTCTTAATTGTTTTCACAAAGTTTAGTGTTGCCCCCTCACCTAGACTATACTTCATTTGAAAATAGAGACATGAGTCATTCCACAGTCCTAAGCACAGTGCAGTAAGCACAATCATTTAAATAATACTTCTTTATCTCTTGATTCACTAGTTATTTTTATAGATTCCTGGCACCACAGTTCTTTTTTAATCTCTGTACATAGGCTTCTAAAGAGAAAGACATAATCTCCAAATCCTATTTATCTATATATCTGTCTTTATGTATTTTTCCCTATTTTTTTCATCTTTTCTACTGGTGAAGCAACAAAAGGCTAAGTTGTGACATTTCAAGTCATGGACCTGTCTTGGTCCCTATACTCCATCTTGTGAGATATGGGGCACAGCTGACCATGAGCAAATGATTGCTATTTCCTACTTTACCCTGTTCATATAACCATCAGTAACTCACATTTTATTGAATATGTTGTCCCAGAAACATATGTTATTCCTTCACTCTTCTGCCACATTTGGAGGCTGGGTACCATGTTAGCTTGTGTGGGTGTCCAAGCTTGGCTTAAAATTCTAGTGCTTTCTCTCTTCAAGTTCTAAGGCATTTGAGGGAAGTGTAATAGCTTCCTAGGAATGCATCTGCCAAGTAAGGGGATTAACTAAGCAAAGAAATAGAAATGACATATCATGCAAAACCCAATTCAGGTCCAATTGAGGTGTCTCTAAGAAGCATCTTTTAAGAATTAATTTCTAATACATATTACATTTGTATCTTAAAGTAAGTGGTTATGGAGATGAATAGATTGCTCTATGTGATGAAATAATTTGCATAGAATGAGTTTCACTCTTAATCTGAAATATGTTTCCTCTGAGGTCCAAAATAGGTTGGTTCACAGTGTTCTACTCTTCAAAGAATTGTATCTTTAGGCTTCTGGATAAAAAAAAATGAGATCTATATTTCCTTTAATAAGTCAATAAGGTCTGACTGAGGGCATCAGAATTGAACTTGGGGATCTAGTGTTGAAAATTTATGATCTAGACTGGAGGTGTATTTTATCTTCACTAATGCTGGCAAAAACAACGTCATGAGGAGATGATAACAAATTGGATAAATGATGCAACGTTGTTCCAAGGAACAAGATTTGACTACCAGCTTAAGTAGACGGGACTAATGAAAAGCCTATAACTGCAGGGGCTCTGGAGCTAGAAGATACCATTGCACTAATTTTCTTCATTGCATAAGGGTTCAGGGTTGCAGCATTAGGCTAATGGATAAATCAGGCAGTGGTTAAGAAGAAATAGCAAGAAAAGGGCAGGATTAGAATAAAGACTTTTCAGAAAAGAAAGGAAATGAGTTAGGAGGTTGCTGAAGTTTGTCTTTTCCCCCAGTGTGTGCATGGGTTTGTACAGTAGTCCCCCATTATCCACTGAGGACACATTCCAAGACTCCCAGTGGATGCCTAAAACCTCAGTACCAAACCTTATATTTATGTTTTTCCTATGCATATATACATATGGAAAAGTTTAATTTATAAATTAGTCATAGTAACAGGTTAACAATGATAACTAATAATAAAATAATTTTAACAATACACTATAATAAAAGTTACGTGAGTGTGGTCTCTCACACACACACAATTCCTCATTGTACTGTGCTTACCCTTCTTGCGATGGCATGAGATGATAAAACGGCCATATGATGAGATGAAGTGAGGTGAATGATGTAGGCATTGTGATGTACTGTTAAGCTAGTATTGACTTTCTGACCATCTGTCAGAAAGAGGATCATCTGCTTCTGGACTATCGTTGACTGAGGGTAATTGAGACCCCAGAAAGTTAAACTGTTGGTAACGGGGACTACTGTATTTTCAGCAGGTGTGATTTCCTCCAGCCTTCAACTCACAGCCATTTCCTGGTCCAACCCTTTGTGAATGGAGTAGTAGTGTTCGTTTATTTATTTGATATATGTAGAAATAACAAGCCGTTACCACCTAGCCAGAAAGAAACATACCAGGGGTGCAAATCCTCCACTTTTGCACATCAACTGTGTAAAACTCAGAATGAGAGGCTGAGGATCAGTGATGAGGATGTTCACTGATCAAAAGAGCTGTAGTTAGGTAGATAATGCGGCTGCTGATGACTGTGATGGTAGTCAGCATGATAGTGATAATGGGAAGTATCATTAACAGTCAATTTTTCCTCTCCGACTCTGTTTTAAGTCATACGACTTATTTAATCTTCACAATTGCACTTGGAAATAAACACTATTATTATCCCATATTTTATAGAAAGGAAACGAAGCCAAATAAAGTTGAGTTTGTCTCAATTCACAGAGCTTGTAGCTATCAAAGAAAAATTAATAGTGATAAAAGCAAGAACACAGCTCTAAATCGCAACAGCTGAGACTTCTGGAAAGAAAACAGCACCAACAACCCTTGTGAATTTCTGTAGTTTCCACCCCTTCCTCCAACACGGTAGCCCAGATTTTCCCAGTGACTTCTTTTTAGAAGACCGACCATTTCAGACCCATGTCTAACAGAGGGATGGAGTTCTCAGGCATCCCGGTGTCTTAAGGCTATGATGCTATACCCTGACAAATTCTGATGTTTTTTCCTGGTGTTATTTACCATTCTGTATAGAATGTAATTCTAATTACAAAATTAAGGATGTTGGAAGTTAACAAATTCCGTTCTCTTTTTCACTAAATCAGATGTGGATCTAAATCCCAGTACTCATGGATGAGTGACTTAGACCCTGTGCCCAACTATCTTGTTCCATTTTGACCTATTTGATGGCCCTGCAGTAAAGACCAAACGTAGACATTCAGAGAAGTTAGAAGGTTTATCCTTTCTATGTGGTCGCTGTTCTTCTGAGTCCACAGGAGACAGACTACCAAGAAACATTACTCTTCAGGTTATTCCCTCCAAAGTTGATTCCAAAATAATATATAAATCACTGTTTTCAACACATCTCCTTTCCTAGTACTTTTCTTGTTCCTGTAGATTGGCACATTAGAAGTTAGGCTTTATCTCGTAGCTATAAATATAACACCTTGGCATTAATATAGATTACACGCCAGTATGAGATCTGGCAAGAATGGTACTAGCCAATAAATCTGATGAGAAAAGTTAAATTCCTCTCCATGTACCAGCATTGGCAATTATATTTGATTGAAAAATGAGTTGTTCTCACTGGCACTAGAAGTAGCAGATTTCAAGTATTCATATATCAATAAATAGCTAATAACAGATGTTGTATATATCATTAAATAATCATAACAATTATTCTTCTTCAATAGGACTAGAGTACCTTGTGCACTGAAGCTGAGTAAATCACTGCCCTGGATGGTTTCCTGTTTTACTCTAAAAAGCAAAGACTATAAATAAGATAAGCCGTTAGCTGTCACACAACTCATATCATTAGTAGCAGGAATATTTATGGAACCCTAAGCAAACCTAATATGATAGAAAAAGGATGAAAGGAAGACTGCAGTGGCATGGATAGAAATACGAGTAGGAGAAATAGCAATAACACAGCAGATGAAATAGGATAATATCCGACCTGATTTTGAATGAGCATTCTTCCAATCAACAGATGTGGTGATGCCTTGAAGTTTGCTTACACGTGGTTAGATATTTTGGTGGAAAATATGCCCTGAGTTCTAGCACAGACTCAGGAACACAGATTTTAATGTGCAAAGGTCTGTTTATCTCATAATTTGAAGAAAATATTTAGTTAAGTATTAATGGTTATTTGAAATTGTATTCCGACATAGATTTATTCAGCTGTTTATGACAGTGTATAGAAATAACAGTTTTAAGAAGCTAGAAGTGAAGAGCCAGAAATACAGACTCATATTCATTGGAAGTCCAACTTTGTTATGTGTTCCTTTCCTGCCATTCATATCACATATGATACAATGTCAAATGGACCTCGTGTTTCAAAAGGATTTCTGTAACTATGGAAATCACTTAGATTTTTGGTTGTATTTAAACTTGCATGTATCTCCTTGAGGACCAATATTCAACCCATTACAATTGCCAACCAGACTCAGGGCAAAAACTCGCCTATATGTTGCTTACAATAGACCCCTCTTAAGTATAAGGTGGAAAAGACAAAGGAATTAAAACAAATCATATAAATGGTTAAAGAAAGCTGCCATAGCAAATTTATATCAGAAGACTCAGATTTTAAGGTAAGAATCTTTATTAGAGATAAACAATGATAATTTCACAATGATGAAAAATTCATTCACCAAGAAAATATAATAATTCTAAATGCATATGCACAAAATGATACAGCCTCTAAATATGTAAAGCAAAACTATGTGTAATTGAATAGAAAAATTGATCTATCCATAATTCTGGTAGAAAACTTGAACATAGCCTTCTCAGTATGTGACAGAAAAGTCAAAAAAAATTCAATAAAATATGGAAACTCTGAAAACAAACTTGACATACCTAGGCAGACAATGAGCGCTGAACTGAACAATTTAATACATACTGTTTTCAAGTGCACGCAAGATTTTTTTAACAAAATAGACTACGTCTTAAGCCACTGCTCAATTCTCAACAAACATCACATAATTGAAATACTAGTGCACTGACAGAGACCTGCCAAAAATTTGTAAATTAAGAGTTATAAGTGAAAGAAGATATGACAAATTAAAACTTGTAGTTTAATGGTCATGAGTAGGACATTGGAACAAAAAATGGAATATTCAATATTAAAGTAATTCAGATAAATCTGTGAATAGAGGAAATTTATAGTCTTAAACAAATATTTTAAAAATTAAGAAAGCCTGGAAAGTAATTATTTAATGAGTCATCCAAAGAATTTTAGAAAATGACATGAAACAGGTGCCCCAAAAGAGTAGAAGGAAAGGAATAACAGTGATAAAGTAGAAACTGACAAATAAAAAGAAAATCAAATATACAATGGGAAGAATAAAAAAAATCCCAAATCGGTTTCTTTTTTCAATGTTTATTTATTTTTGAGAGAGAGAGAGAGCACGCAAATGGAGGAGAGACAGAGAGATAGGGAGACACAGAATCCGAAACAGGCTCCAGGCTCTGAGCTGTCAGCACAAAGCTAAACATGGGGCTCAAACCCACAAACTGTGAGGTCATGACCTGTGCCAAAACTGGACACACTGACTGAGCCCAGGTGCCCCTCCCATCCACACCATGCTGATTACTTGCACCCACAGATAGCTGTCTTTTGCTTGATGTTGATATGCTTCCAAAAGTCAGAACAGTTTAGAACGTTGGTGTAGGCTGTTGATTTTTAACATTGAGTTGGGGGGGGGGGGTAAAAATATCCTATTCAGAGCCAATCAGAGTAGACATGATATGTCTTTGAGATTTCCCAGATCTGAAAGAATCAGTTCCAGTGGCAGTCTCTCCTTCTAGTACAGGGGCTTAGGACCATTCTTGTTAGAAGGAAAAAGTAAATAAGGCTTGTCAGAGATCTGTAGGGCTGAATATTCTACATGCAGCATCAGAGTGAAGGAGTGAACAGAAGAACTTGTTGACAGAGCAGCTAGTGGAATCCTGCCTGTCATGTTTCTAGGTCAAACCTATTAAATTGTTGTCATATACATGGATCTAAATCCCAAGCTTACACTTTTTCTCTGTCAAGATTTTGTTAAGTTTTCCTAGTCAAAGGAAGCCTAATGATATGACGGTAACCAGGTGGTTACCTGGGATGAAATTTTGGGGTCATTCTGAATGTAAGGGGCAGCCACTGGAAGAGATTTCCTTTAAAAGATCATTGGGCTGTTGTGTGAAGAATGGATTTAGAGAACATGAATATGGAAGCAGGGAGACCAGTCACATAGCTGTATCAGTGGGCTCAGTGAATGTACCCAGCCAACCAGCTGCAGATAACTGTAAATAACTGTAAATAGAATTCGTGTGTCAAAGTCACTCTGACTCCCATGGCCATGTCAGATACAGGGTTACTTCCTCAAGCTGTGTTAATTAAGCCTTCTCTCTCCTAATCATCTTGGAGCATTTATTTTCTCTGTGAAAATGATTTGGGCAACAACACCTCTTTTCTTTTTTCTCAAGCAGAGAAGAATCTGAGAATCAAAAGTTCTAGTGTTTACGGCTAGAGAGACGTTAAAAATCTTTCAGCTATAAAAATAATTACCCAAAATGAAAGGCATGAAAATGCAGGCTGGTTCTTACAAATGTGTTTTAGGTCATGTGAAATCATGTTAAAGGTACAATTAGAGATTATTCACCCCCCTACCCCCCGGGAAGGCTACATGCAATTTTCAGCTGCAGAAATTCCCTTTATCTCTTGAGCTCTAGGCAACCATCCCTGCAGACTGTAATCTGTTCACCTATATTACATGTAAGAATTGTTGCCGAGGTCAATATCTTCAGAGATATCAAATGTAGGAAGAATTGTTTCCTGTGCCTGATATGTGTCTTCTGTTAGGAATATTAGGCTGAAATAGTTTAATAGCAGATATTATAGAACTAATTCTGAATCTCCTTTCTGATGGCTAGAAAATTGATAACTCTCATCCATCAAAAATTATTTTCTAACATAATTTTTTCTCCAACCCTGCTGTAAAGCTTTTAAGATTATTTTAAGAAGCATCTTTGCAGTTACATTCATCATGGGATGTGAAAGAACTAAGTTTTAATATTTTTTTTTTTGTCTGAACTTCTTGGTCCTTCTTTATTGTAAGCCTCTAGGTTATATCTTATTTGTGAAGTAAACTCTAAAGCAACTTTGAACAACTTCTAAGAACTTTTCTGTTTTTGGAAGGAGAAAGGCCTTTTCCATATTCTTATTTTACAGGCTTCTCATGTATCTACCTGCGAGCACAGTAACTTGTGAGCATGACTTCACCCCGTCATGAATAAATACTGAACATCTATGTACCAGACACTGTGTTAAGTTCTAGGTGTACAATAGCCAACAAAACTGAGGGGATTCTTGCTCACAAGGAGCCTTCAGCCTAGTGTGAATGAAAATTCATTCACCCCAACTCCCTCACTCTGCTGAGCTCCTGATAAGACATAGGGAAGATGCCAGGCTCTGTATTTAAGAGTCTTTATTTTGAAGGTGAAAGTCTGATATTTCCTCTGTGGCTTTAAACTTGCATATATACATTGCCTGTGGGTCTCGTATCAAGTTTGTGTCTGTGAGACATGGGCATCTAAATGGTTTTTAAAGTGTACTAAAAATGTGGCCCACAGACTTTGACTTTCAGTTCCTACTCTGCATCAGGCACTTTAATGTGCGTGCACGTACTCATGTATGTCTGCCTGCACCCTCTGTGCCTTTGCAGTATCCCTTACGAGCAGATTCGTATGACCCATGCACAAATAAGAGAATCAACAGTAAGAAAAAACTCACTCCTGGCCAAGCAAGTGGCAACGAGTGGACCAGGATTAAGGCTCAGGACCTTCTTCTTCAACAGCCTGTTCCTCCAACAGCACCCCCGCCCCACTTCTGTGCTACATCACTGTTGGTTTGGCTTCTATGGCTTTCAGCCGTTTCCACTTGTCCTCGTGGGATAGGGCAGCTTTCGCCCTTCTTAGATCAAAAATTAGACTTTCAGTGCCCTCAGCTGCTTTCCAGCTTGGTCTTGAAGGAAAAAAAAGGTGAAGGAATTAATTAAGCTTAGATATTGCTCACATTGTATATGTATATGTAGATATTTTTGTGTGTTTATAATGCTTTACGCTATAGAACTAAAGTACATAAGCCCCCAAACTGAGAATCCAAACATAGAGCTATGGACTGAATTGTGCTCCTCCATACCATAGTTCATATTTGAAGCCCTAATTTCCAATGTGACTGTAATTGGAGATAGGGACTTTAAAGAGGTAATTAAGGTTTGATGAAATCATAAGGGTGGGGTCCTAATGCAATAGGACTGACACCCTTTAAGGAGAAGGAGAGAAATAGGATGCACTTGCATGAAGAAAAAGTCATGTGAGGACACAGCGAGAAGACTGCCATTGCAAGCCAAGGAGAGACCTCAGGGAAAGCCAGCCCTGATGACACCTTTATCTTGGCCGTCCAGCCTCCTGAACCATGAGAAAGTACATTTCTGTGTAAGCCTGTGATATTTTGTTGTGGCATCGCTAGCAAACTAATATACATCATGAAACACTACAAAAAGAAGAGAGAAAGAATAGCTACCAGTTGGAGAGAAGAAATATTTTTTAAAGTACAAAAGGGAGGAAATAAGTGCACAAAATAAGGAAGATGAGATGGCAAGAAAGGCAGCCCAGTAGCTTCATAGTTATTAGTGATAATTAAACTCCCTCACTCACAGTGTTTAACCAGTGTCCTATCCTTTGGGTCACTGAGAGAGTAAAGTTCCTCCCTCAGTTTAAGTTCTCTATGTGGAGTTCAGAACCACCACTATTTTTTTTTGAGAGAGAGAGAGAGAGAGAACATGGGCAGGGAAGAGGGGCAGAGGGAGAGAGAGAAAGAGAGAGAGAGAGAGAGAGAGAGAGAGAGAATGAGAGAATGAGAGAATGAGAGAATGAGAGAATGAGAGAATCTTAAGCAGGCTCCATGCTCAGTGTGGAGCCCAGTGCAGGGCCCAATCCCATGACTGTGAGATCATGACCTGAGCCAAAATCAAGAGTTGGATGCTCAACCAACTGAGCCACCCAGGCACCCCCAGAACCACCACTATTCTGATGTGACTACTAAGATTATCACAGCCTAAATATCTGACCTGTGCTTCCTCCCCTAACCACATAAGTAAACCCATGGTTCAAGAGTGGAAAAGATAGCTGAACTTCCCCCTATAGGGTAAACCAAGAGGACACTACCACATAGAAGAGAGAACTCTCTTTCACTTGGACAGTCATCAGCTAAATCTTCTGGTCAATCTTTTTGAGGTCCTGGGATGCGTCTCTGATAGATCTAGTCTGTACTAGATACCAAAGAGTCAGTGGCTGACAATTGAAAGGCCTTTCCAGTAGGGTTCGTAGTGAGAAAGTCTGATATCTCATTGACCAGAAATCTTTTTTAATACCTGTGGATGACCACATAACATAGGTCAGCCATCATCTGTTGGTCATTGCAGACCCTGCTTTATCTACTGGCAATACTCCTATTAAAGTATTTCTGGTATCTCCCACCATGCACCCCAGCAAACTAACTATACTGCCTTATTTCACTTACAAAATTTGTGTGATAAAACATCGGTGGTGCAATGCAATATATAAGACACTCACAGTCTTCACCTCCTTAAGCCTGTTTCTTCACTTGTAAAACTGGGGTAAAAGCTACCTCTCATGATTCTTATGAGGATTAGATGAGTCAGTATGCTAAAGTACTTAGTGCCTGGTACATGTAAGTTATCCAATAACTAGAACCTAATGATACTCTGATTATTCAAAATGGGCATATACATGAAGACTTCTTAGGAGAATGATACATGAAGACTTCTACAACTATGGAACAGGCCACAGCCATCTCTGCAGGAAAATACCAAGGTGGTATTTCCAGGATGCAGACTGCTGTTCTGAGCTACAATGTCTAGTATCTCTCCCAGTTCACCAGGTAACACCGACTGGTATCCTCTGGGAGAGAAATCCTGCTGCTTGTTCCCCGGTCCCCTCCCCCCACCTCTCTGTAAATAAGGACCAGAGCTAAATGTCGAGCAATTCTTTTCTATTGTAATTTCAAAGGAGTGATGGTTCCCTAACAAAATCCCAAAGGTTTCTTTCTTTTTTTTTTTTTTTAATTCACTGTTTACCAGAACTTGCCATTGCTTTTCCCAGGGAGTGCTATAAATAACCATCTAGGGGAGATATTTTGAGTATACAAGATGTAACCTCAGGAAGAATTCATTCTTTCTTAAAGCAGAACTCTCTTCTCATTTCCCCTCTCTGGGGACATAATGAATAATGTGTGAGAGTTAGGGAGTAATTAAGAATAATGGCAGTGTCAACCTTAGGACAAGTGATAAATCTTAGTTTGTTTATGATTTAGAAATTTTATTAATGCTTAGTCAAAAGACCACTTCTGAGTTGCAATGAAAGTATACTAGAGTAATTCTTTAGCCTCAGAAATGGAGAAACAGACTTGCAAAATATGTTCAGAAATTTTTTCCCAGGAGGCATAAATTAAACTTTGATATTCCATAGATTATTTCACAGCATGTGCAATTTCAAGGCTTTTCCATAATATTTAATTTACTTTTAAATATGTGTATGTCCTAGGTACCTAATGTCTACGCTGATGATATAGTCCCCACACTGCAGACTCATGGGGGAGGTGGGGTGAAGGCACTTACACATAAATAATTACCAAAAAAATGTGATCAGTACAAAAATAACATTCTATGCAAAGTGCTTAGGCAGCACAAACATTGTGGTACTTGAATCAGTCTAAGAAAGGAGATAATTTGTCCTCAGCCCTACAGATTCTGATTTAATTGTCTTGCTGTGGGACCTGGCTTAGGTATTAAAGTTCC
Source organism: Panthera pardus (assembly GCF_024362965.1). Taxonomy (NCBI): domain Eukaryota; kingdom Metazoa; phylum Chordata; class Mammalia; order Carnivora; family Felidae; genus Panthera; species Panthera pardus. Next base: position 64,800,762 of record NW_026526788.1, on the reverse strand, counting down.
AATAATGATGTCTATGTGCAGCCACAATTGAGAACCTCTACCCTAATAGGTAGCAGTCCATTCTGCTGAACTTATTCTTGGGAGTAGCCGCTTTATGATCTCTCTCAGGGAAAAGACAATGGAAAAGTTTCATATTTGGGTTTCAGGTTTTCATCATAATAGAACACTAGATGCAATACCTGAGGGAGAGAAGGGTACTGAAAACTAGCTAGATATATTCAGAAACCAGGCCTTTATCATTCTGAATCTCAATTCCTTGTTCTAGCTTGCTCTCACTTGGACACCCCTGATGTTTAAAATTAACAAGTACAGAAAACACTGGAGAGAAATAGGTTAGGGAAATGATTCTCAAACCTAGTTGGGTATAAGAATCACCTGGAAGACAACTTTTTTTTTAGTTTATTTTTAGAGAAACAGAGACAGCATGAGTAGGAAAGGGACAGAGATAGAGGGAGACAGAAAATCCTGCACTATGGAATATGGAGCCCAACGTGTGGCTCGAACTCACAAAACCATGAGATCATGACCTGAGTCAAAACCAAGAGTCAGATTCAACCAATTGAGCCACCCAGGTGCCCCTGAAAAGGCTAGTTAAAAGCATATTCCTGGGACCCATCTACAGGGATCTGGTTTCAGCTTGTGTACAGTAGGGCACAGAAATATATATTTTTAATAAGCTATTTGGTTGATTTTTGAATAGGGAATCTAAGAACATATTTTGAAAAAAAAAACTGTGCTGAGGCTTGAGGAATCTCCAGTAGTGCCAATCAAAGGGTTTCCTGGATTTTAGACATCTCTGAAAACATAAAGAAGAGATGGACAAAAAAAGAGGAAACAGGCGTAACAGTAAAGGGATCCTATATATGTGCCAAAGTACATCTTAGTGTAGAAACAGTACTTTGGTGTTAGAAACAACCTCCAAGGTGATTTAGTTCAATCACATGTATCAGTATCAGTTATGGCTTTACAAATGAATGGCCATGTAGCCTTAGTTGACCTTCACACAGAGAGTTCCCTATATCCCTATCCATTTCTGGATGACTCTGACTGACCATATCCACCAAACTATACTTACTGACCTTTGGCTTTTAGCAGTATCAAACAAGCCAACTTGTTCCTCCCCATGGCACCTTTCATATACTGAATAAGGACCCTCTTGTTTACGTCCTGTCAGCCCTCCATTCCCCTTGAAGAGTCCTCTTCCTCCAATATTCTTCTTTCAGCAGTTTTCAGACCATTCGCCATCTTGGCCATAATGCTTTGAAAACTGTAAGCCTCACACAGGGTCTTCTTAAATGCTCCCAGGAGAGCAATCCTTCTGATGTCTTATACCACATTTGCTGCCCCCTTCCCCAAGTATAACGAGAATATTACTTTCTGAGATCATTCCCTGTTACTTACTGTAGTGCATTTACAGAATACTAGCAAAGGATTTGGAGCACGAACAAATGAGTTTTTTTGTGGGTTCCTTCAAATCATTAACTGACATAAGAAAGGGTAAACTCATTCCAACAGAAAAGAAGGCAGTGTGGGCAGAGAAATTGCAAGAATTGTTTGCAGACGTTGGGGCTTTGCCTCTACACCCAAAACCATGAGTGGATTGTCATGTTCTGATTCCACAAGATTTGGCTCATCACCAGAGGTGATAAATTTGCCATTTAATGGCAAATACAGTCTACTGGGTTGGCAAAACAGAAAATGTAATCCCCTTCGTGGATCTTTGATTTGCAAACTTGTGTTTCTAAATAGTTTTCTATAATAACTGTGGCATGATTTTTATATACTGTGCACAAACAAGGCTGAAGGTTGTTCTTTAAGAGACTGGGGGTAGTTTGGGAAGGGGAATAGTGAAGATATATTCCTCCCCATTGTTTGCACAGGAAGAAAAGGTACTTGTCAATGAGAAATTGGGAATCTGGATTAGCCAGTCTAAAACCTTCTAAGGGAAAAGATATGGAGCTTTTCTAATCCATCTGAAATTTTTATTATGTTGTTCAATCTAAGGTGGCTGGCATTGGAGGTGAGATGTGGGCAGAGGATCACAGAACTAGAAGATGTGAATGATTCCTTCTTTCTGTGCCATGTGTTTTAGCAAACAAGTCTGAACTTGTTTGATAAGATGGTCAAGTGTAACATTGCTGTACAAATATCCATAATGATGCTTTATCCATTTAGCACAAATCTCCACTGCAGGTTATCTGCCTATTTCATGAATCATTACCTTCTCAAGGCACCTAAAGCCCTTCATGATGAAGTTCCAAAACACCTTCCTCCAGAGTTGTGTCCCACTAGGTAGCTCAGGGCATCACAGCCTTAACTCTTTGCTGTGCCCTGAACATAGTAATTTCATTCAGACCTCAGACCATTTTTCTTGCTGATTCTTCACCAGGTAGATTACTACTTCTGATATCTTTCCACTGAAAATTTGACTTATTTTGCAAAGGCAACTCCAATGATACAAGGTAAATGAAGCCTTTCTTGAATTTTTAATAATTGCATGATTTATGGAGCTTCTATGTGCTGTGTTAGATATATTATTTTTTATCTTAATCCCCATATTCATCTCATAAAGTGAAATATTATTGTTCTTATTTTAGGACTGGGACTGGAAGTTTAGACAGGTGTTATTTGTTTACCCCTTAAGGTACCCAGTTTACAAGGGAAGACTTGAACTTTTGACTTAGATCTGCAGATACAAGAGTCAACACTCCTCATCACTGTCCTCTACGATGTTTATTATTACTCCTCCCTCTATCTGTACTTCTCCAAAAGGGCTATGCCTCTATTTAAAGTACTTACCCTTCTTGGGGCGCCTGGGTGGCTCAGTCGGTTAAGCGGCCGACTTCGGCTCAGGTCATGATCTCGCGGTCCGTGAGTTCGAGCCCCGCGTCGGGCTCTGTGCTGACAGCTCAGAGCCTGGAGCCTGTTTGAGATTCTGTGTCTCCCTCTCGCTGACCCTCCCCTGTTCATGCTCTGTCTCTCTCTGACCCTCCCCTGTTCATGCTCTGTCTCTCTCTGTCTCAAAAATAAATAAAAACGTTAAAAAAAAAAAGTACTTACCCTTCTTTATGCCTTCTCCAAAAGGACTTATGCCTCTTTATGCCCCTATTATCTATTTCTACTTTCAATATAGTAAGTTGGCCACAGGTTTGTTATCCTTGTTCTATTATGAGCAATTCCTTCTCATCTACCATCTTCTCCCTCTGTTAGAGAAAGAGCCAGATCCAATAAATATTCATTGAACTCAAAATGAAGGAACAATGGCTAAGTCTTTTGCTTATGGCCATGATGTAGTAGCCTGTGTTAGAATAACTCACATTGGGGCGCCTGGGTGGCTCAGTCGGTTGAGCGTCCGACTTCAGCTCAGGTCACGATCTCGCGGTCCGTGAGTTCGAGCCCCGCGTCGGGCTCTGGGCTGATGGCTCAGAGCCTGGAGCCTGCTTCCGATTCTGTGTCTCCCTCTCTCTCTGCCCCTCCCCCATTCATGCTCTGTCTCTCTCTGTCTCAAAAATAAATAAACATTAAAAAAAATTAAAGAAAAAAAAGAATAACTCACATTAACAGAAATACAAAGGAAGTCATTTAGCTAGAAGAAAAATAATCTCAGATGAAAGATGAAGCAAGTTTTAAAAAATGAGTCTGTATGTAGATCTAAATAAATAGAGACTGTTTAAAACAATGGCAATAATGGTTTTTGAGTTTTAATATATTTTGTAAGTAAGGGTCATAAAATCTTTTTGTTGTTGGGGAAGTGGTAAAAGTAATAATTTTTTATATACTCTGACAAGACAAGAAGAAATGTAGAAGTGAAGTAAGGAAATGTGTAACAGGCAAGCTATTAGAGGGGAAATGGAGTGATTTTTAAAATTCATAATTATTTCAAAAGAAGGCAAGACTATGAAAAAAATATGTATATTCCTACAGAGCATAGATTTTGATGGTGGATTTAGCTCAAATATATTATTAATTAAATAAAAATAGATCAAGTTCTCTAATTAAGATAAAAATTATAGGATTTAGAAAAGAAGAAAATAACTCTCATAATAAGAAATACCTTTAAATATAAGGGCATAGAAAAGGTGGAAATAAAATGATGTAGAAAGATAAAAGACACATCAAGGAAATACTAACCAAAAAGAAAGTTAGTATTGCCTTAATACTATTAAAAAAGGAAACATTTATGATCAGAAATATTTCCAGAGTTAAAGAGAATATTTAATGATGATAAAAGGGTCAGCCCAACAGAAATATCCACTCATCCTAAACTTGTATGCCATTATTAATGTCCTGAAACAATATATAAAATGAATGGTGGTGATTAGATCCTAGCATCTGATTTCTCCTTCTCCTGACTTTCAGTGATATGATCATTCTTTTTATCAGGCCCATACATATAAAGAGCCTAATTCTGAATGTTTCACATTCAAGATGGCTTTTGCAACATTATTATTGCTATTAATATGATTATTTTGTTTATATGCATATATACATGGAAAGATATGCATTTACACATATATAGAAAACTGTGTGTGCATGTGTGTGCGTGTGTGAAATGCAAACAAATAAGATGCTAAAGTGAATAGGCCAATAAAATTCTCTTACAAGACAACTAAATCATTTGCCTAACCTTAATCATCCTACCTGTGACTGGATGATACACAGGATATACAGGCCTAGGCAATCCCTGGCTTTATACGAGTTTCTTTGGGATGACAATACTAAAACGAGTGGTATCTAATCATTGTAAACTTTATCTTTAATATTATTTTATTTAGTAACTATTGGATAGGCCATTCATGCACATTGACTGAAATTCAAAACCACAGGAGTGAATAAAGTATATAGTATGCTTCCCTCCCTGTTTTGTTCCCAGATTAATCAGTTCTTCTCCTTGAAAGCAACAACTATTGCCTTATTTATTTTCTAAAGGTATTCTGTGCATTTAATAATATCATTCAGTAATTACATATAAAACAAGAGATCTATGTATGTGTGTATGTATATATCTAGATGTGTTGTATATATGTGTGTGTATTTTCCTTGTGTTTATTTATTCTTTTCTCACATTGCTTTATAGCTGACTTTTTAATTTAAAACTACCACCTGGAGACCTCATTGTTTTTCACAGCTGCAGAGTATTCCATTTTATGAAGATAGCATAATTTATTTTACCAGTCTTCTTACACATAAACCAATTTTTCCCTATATTTTGTAATTACAGTTATGTGACTAATATCCAAATACATATATAATTTTACATCTCGTATGACAAAGACATTGGAAACGCTTCTGTAGAATAAATACCTGTATTCAGAATTGCTAAATCAAAGACTTCATTTTTTTAATTTTTTTAAACAAAATTTTAACTGTTTTTATTTTTGAGACAGAGAGAGACAGAGCATGAGCAGGGGAGGGGCAGAGAGAAGGAGACACAGAATCTGAAGCAGTCTCCAGGCTCTGAGCTGTCAGCACAGAGCCTGACGTGGGGCTCGAACTCATGGACTGTGAGATCATGACCAGAGCTGAAGTTGGACGCTTAACTGACTGAGCCACCCAGGCGCCCCAAAGACTTCATTTTTAAATTTGAAAGCTATAGTCCAATTGTCCTTTATAGAGACATTCCAGGTTGCCACTCCCATTGCTAAGGACTTACCCTCAGTACAGTCCTCAACATAGTGCTCTGAGAGAATGGGACTGGAATGAAAGAGAAACACTAGAGGCAACTGCATGTTTCTGAAAAGGCATAGCTGTAACACCCACCGATTGTGGGTGGTGACTGAGCATATCCCTCAGGCAACCTGATTAAGAAGGGCTTCTCAACTTGGGGGTGCTGTGTAGCTCAGTCAGTTAAGCATCTGACTCTTGATTTGGGCTCAGGCCATGATCTCATGGTTCATGAGTTCGAGCCCTGCATTGGGCTCTGCACTAACTGTGGAAGCTGCTTGGGATTCTTTCTCCCTCTCTCTCTTTGCCATCCCTTGCTCTCTCTCTCTCTCTCTCAATAAATAAACTTAAAAAAAAGAAGGGATTCTCAACTTAAAAACTGCATTGGGATCCTCTTTCCTTAAACTAAAAATTACATGCAGCAAGAAGTGATTCTTTAAAGCTCCAAGACCTCAGTAATAAAAATATAGGCATTCCCACCTTAAATGAAACTCAATGGGGCAAGCATTAACAGTCAGATTAAGGAATTGAAAATAAATAAGCATTTAAAGAAGAGCTATTGAATGTGTACATGAGATTTCCCTGCAGGGAAAATGGGTGCATGCTGGAAGGAGGCAGGAGGGAAGGGTTAAGGACTATATTAAATCTCTGCAAATACATACCATTTGCTCTAGTTCAGCCAACATTAATTCTCTTCTGTTAATTTGCAGTTGAGTTCACTGCAAAGCTCCAGAAATAACAAAAACACCTGGATATATGGAATAGAAAACAAATTTTGCCCATTATTAAAAAATGCTTTAAACCTCTCTCTTCCCTCTCTTCTATCTTCCCCCCTTCCTCTTCTAAAACTACTATTTACATTCTACCAGAAAATGATTTTGTTCGCTGCTATCTTCACACAATTTTCACTTAGTTCCCCATATAATTGCAGGTTTCTCAGGAAGGTTAAAAAGCCTGCCTATAAGAACCAGTCTATATACTCTTGAAGCTACTTGTGTAATAGATTTGCAAATGTCTAAGTTCTAGGGCTTTTCCCCAGATGGTTCAGACCTGTATATGCTCTTGTCTGTGTACTACCCCTTCATGGAAAGCAGTGGTCCTGGGTCAACTTATTACATCAATCCAGAATCTACTCTACAGCTTGGCATTCAGACCCCAGACAGGGAGTTCTCAGTGGCAACTTGCAGAAATTTATTCCCTACAGTGTAGCCACAGGAGTGGAGAATAATAAAGGATACACTGTCTTAATTATTGGAGGGTAGTACAATTTCACTGGGAAAGACTGTTCTCAGTTTATTTTACCTATTTTTTTTTTGTTTGTTTTCTTAAAAGCCCTCCATAGCAATTAATCAAAAATATGGTAAATAGAGGAAAGGTAATCACCCTTACCCAAAGATTAACCACATTAAACCATTCAGTTCTGTGTTGTTTTTGGTATTTTCTGTGTTTTAAACACAGTTTATTCAGTATATATTTACAGAGTATCTGCTAAGTGCCTGGCATTATGCTAGATGTAGTTGTGACAATGTCATGTGGTTAATTTTGGAATCTGAGATTTTTTTTGTTTAACTTTACTGTATAAACCTTTCTTGTTATTACACATTCTTTGTTACACGTATTAAGTCTATTTTAACATAAAATTATTGCTTGAGGTAATAGTTTTTATTCACGATAGTATAGTGGTTAAAGGTAATAGTTCTGTAGAATCCGAGTGAATCACATTCTGACTCACTCTTTATTAGCCGTGTGAATGTGAGGAAGATAGATAGTTAATTGGATCTTCAATGTTTTCTTGGATAAACTAGAGCTAACCTATACACATGAAGTACGTTAGCCTGTATCACATTGACTTCTTGTGAGCATAAGTGACTTTATTCCAGTAAAATGGTTCTTCTACACCACTAGGCTGCCCCCAACTCTTTGTCTTTCCCTCTGGCCACATCCAAAGTACTGGTGAGAGATGAGGAAAATCATCCAGTATGGATGACTGACAACAGGATGCATTCATTGTCATCATTTGCATATGAAACATCATGAGGGCTGGCCACTACTGATAAGATTCTAGTTAAAATCCCCTCTATTGCATCTTTCATCTCTATAGGCAGGAGCTGCCCATCTCTCCAGACATAAACTGCTCTGTCACTGCCCTGGATCCCAACTTCTCTTCAGCATCTAAGCAAGTGTCTCCTCTGGGTCCCATACCTTCAACTGCTGCCTCCCAGTCGCCTGCATTTCACCAGCTGTTGAGAATGCAAAAATCTTCTCTGGTTGTAAAAACAAAGAAACCAAAGCCAAAGCTAAAATCATGACAACTTTCAAGCCCATATTTCCATCCAGCTACTGCCACCTCATTTCTTATTCCTAGGTGAACCTCTCAAATAAAGTGGCTCCACTAACTTATTCTGCTCTTTGATCATCCTTTCCCTACTTGACCCACTTGAATAAGTCTTTTACCCTTTGCACTCCAGCAAAACCGCTCTTCTGAAGATTAGTGATGACCTTCCTTTTTTATAAAGCCTATATACACTTCCAGATCCTCATTTTCATTCAGCTCTTTAGAGCATTGGGGACATGTGAACACATCCCCTTTTTAAAAACACTTTTCCCTTGAATCTGTGATACCACAAACTCTTGGCTTTCTCCTTTCAAGCTGTTCCATCCAAGTCTTTATTTCCAGCTTTTTTTCTGCCTGCCCTTTAAACGTTATTTTGATATGTTTTCCTTACCTATTGATTTATAAACTGCATACTATTATAGGCTAAACTGTGTCCCCTCAAAAATCATACATTGAAGTTCAAACTTGCTGTACCTCAGAATGTGATTATTTGGAGATAGGAGCTTTAAACAGGCACTTAAGGTGAAATGAGGTCGTAAGGGGAGGCCTTAATCCACTGTGACTGGTGTTCTCATAAGAAGAGGAAATTTGGACACAGATTTGTAGGCAATGGAGGAAAGACCATCGGAGGACACAGTGATATGGCAGCCATTTGCATGATAAGGAGAGAGCCCTCAGAAGAAACCAACCCTGTCAACACTTTGTTCCTGGACTTCTAGATGGTGGAACCGTGAGAAAATATATTTGTTGTGTAAGCCACCTATGCTGTGTGGTATTTGGTAATGGCAGCCCGGGCACACTAATGCACATATGCTAAAAGGTAAAAATCTTGTGTTCACTAACAATGAAGCAACAGAAAGACAAATGAAGAAACTGATCCCATTCACAATTACACCAAGAAGCATAAAATACCTAGGAATAAACCTAACCAAAGATGTAACAGATCTGTATGCTGAAAACTATAGAAAGCTTATGAAGGTAATTGAAGAATATATAAAGAAATGGAAAGACATTCCCTGCTCATGGATTGGAAGAATAAATATTGTCAAAATGTCAATACTACCTAAAGCTATCTACACATTCAATGCAATCCCAATCAAAATTGCACCAGCATTCTTCTTGAAACTAGAACAAGCAATCCTAAAATTCATATGGAACCACAAAAGGCCCCGAATAGCCAAAGTAATTTTGAAGAAGAAGACCAAAGCAGGAGGCATCACAATCCCAGACTTTAGCCTCTACTACAAAGCTGTCATCATCAAGACAGCATGGTATTGGCACAAAAACAGACACATAGACCAATGGAATAGAATAGAAACCCCAGAACTAGACCCACAAACGTATGGCCAACTCATCTTTGACAAAGCAGAAAAGAACATCCAATGGAAACAAGACAGTCTCTTTAACAAATGGTGCTGGGAGAACTGGACAGCAACATGCAGAAGGTTGAAACTAGACCACTTTCTCACACCACTCACAAAAATAAACTCAAAATGGATAAAGGACCTGAATGTGAGACAGGAAACCATCAAAACCTTAGAGGAGAAAGCAGGAAAAGACCTCTCTGACCTCAGCCGTAGCAATCTCTTACTCGGCACATCCCCAAAGGCAAGGGAACTAAAAGCAAAAATGAATTACTGGGACCTTATGAAGATAAAAAGCTTCTGCACAGCAAAGGAAACAACCAACAAAACTAAAAGGCAACCAACGGAATGGGAAAAGATATTTGCAAATGACATATCGGACAAAGGGCTAGTATCCAAAATCTATAAAGAGCTCACCAAATTCCACACCCAAACAACAAATAACCCAGTGAAGAAATGGGCAGAAAACATGAATAGACACTTCTCTAAAGAAGACATCCGGATGGCCAACAGGCACATGAAAAGATGCTCAACGTCGCTCCTCATCAGGGAAATACAAATCAAAACCATACTCAGATATCGCCTCACACCAGTCAGAGTGGCCAAAATGAACAAATCAGGAGACTATAGATGCTGGAGAGGATGTGGAGAAACGGGAACCCTCTTGCACTGTTGGTGGGAATACAAATTGGTGCAGCCGCTCTGGAAAACAGTGTGGAGGTTCCTCAGAAAATTAAAAATAGACCTACCCTATGACCCAGCAATAGCACTGCTAGGAATTTACCCAAGGGATACAGGAGTACTGATGCATAGGGGCACTTGTACCCCAATGTTTATAGCAGCACTCTCAACAATAGCCAAATTATGGAAAGAGCCTAAATGTCCATCAACTGATGAATGGATAAAGAAATTGTGGTTCATATACACAATGGAGTACTACGTGGCAATGAGAAAGAATGAAATATGGCCCTTTGTAGCAACGTGGATGGAACTGGAGAGTGTGATGCTATGTGAAATAAGCCATACAGAGAAAGACAGATACCACATGGTTTCACTCTTATGTGGATCTTGAGAAACTTAAGAGAAACCCATGGGGGAGGGGAAGGAAAAATAAAAAAAGAGGTTAGAGTGGGAGAGAGCCAAAGCATAAGAGACTCTTAAAAACTGAGAACAAACTGAGGGTTGATGGGGGGTGAGAGGGAGGGGAGGGTGGGTGATGGGTATTGAGGAGGGCACCTTTTGGGATGAGCACTGGGTGTTGTATGGAAACCAATTTGACAATAAATTTCATATATTGAAAAAAATAAAAAAAATTAAAAAATACAAAAAACAAAAAAATCTTGTGTTCAGTTTCATGACATTTTACACATTGATAAGGTGACATGGAGTTACAACCTAGATAAACACATAGACTATTGTCAATCTCCCATGCGTCTCCACTAAAATAATACCTGTCTTGATCTCTAGTACCACATGTTACTTTTGTTTTTCAACTCTGTGTAGGTGGAATCGCATTGTGTACCTTTTTATATCTCGTTTATTTTGCTCAAAATCACATTTGTGACATTCATCCCTGTTATTGAATAGCTGTACAGTGTTCCGTTGTGTGAATGGAATGGAACAATGTATTATATTAGTTCCTTTTTTTATGGATACCAATATTGTTTCTTTTTTTAAAAAAGTTTATTTATTTATTTATTTTGAGAGAGAGAGAGAGCGTTCCAGCCCGTGAGCTAGTGGGGGAAGGGCAGAGAGAGAGAGGGAGAGAGAAAATCCCAAACAGGCTCTGTACTGTCAGCACAGTCCAATGCTGGCCTCAAACTCACGAACCGTGAGCTCATGACCCAAGCCAAGATCAAGAGTCAGATGCTTAACTGATTGAGCCACCCAGGTGCCCCTGGACACTCATATTGTTTCTACTTTCTACTATTATAATTACAGAATGGAAATTTTACTATATATCTTTTATGGGACATAGTGGAAATTTTACTATATATCTTTTATGGGACATGAGCGCTTTTTTTTCTCTTGGGTAGCTATGTAGGAATGAGATCCCAGGGTCATAGAATTTGTGTGTTTCACTTTAGTCTCACTTTTTCAAAAATGAGTGTACTAATTAACACTATACTCATTGTTATGTGGGAATTCCTGTTCCACAGGCTCACCAGCAGGAAGTAATTTCTGTTATTCTAATTTCACCTCTTCTGTTTGGGAGTATAGTAGTGTCTCTTTGTGAGTTTAGTCTGCATTTCCCTGACTATTAATGTTACTGAGAACTTTAATAAATAAATATATATATATTATATTTATATATTATATATACTATATAATAAATTATATTTGTATATATAATAAATATAAAGTATGCTATATTTATATGTTATATATAAATATAAATATATGTTTAATTAAAAATATATACAGTGAAATGTTTATTACAATAAAAATTATGCTTATTCATCATCAAAATATCTTCTTCTTCTGTGAGGTACCTATTCAAGTATTTTATCCATTTATGTAGTGGTTTGTCAGAATGTTTCTAATTTATTTGTAGGTCTTATTTTTATAAACTAAATACAAATCCATTTTTTAATTTTTTATTCTTATTTCTTATTTGAGAGAGAGAGTGTGAGCAGGGTAGAGGGGCAGAGGAATCATGGGAACATACCCTGAGCTGAAATCAAGAGTTGAATGCTCAATGACTGAGCCACCCAGGTGCCCCATATGTATCTAAATACAAATCCTTTGTTACATGTGTGTATATATGTGGGTTTATGATGTATATGTATGTATATAATATATATATACACAGAAATATACACATACATATAGAGTTTTCTGTGTGAGAAATATTTTTTCAATTGATAACATTATTTTTCACATATAATACTTAAGATTTTCTATTTAATCTTTTTTTTCAGTCTAATAAATTGCATTCTGGAGGAATTGACAATTTTATCTCATTTGTAAATTATTTCTTATAATTTCAAAATTTCACAAGATACTTTCAATGTCTGTAAATGTAATGATTTATATATTTTATTCATGTGCACTGCATGTTCCTTATATTCTTATTTTGTTTTATTTTAACATTTCATTTTCTTTTTATGCTTCAATTTGAATATTTTCTATTACTTTTCCTTGAATTCATTAATCCTACCTTCTGCTTATCAAGTTTTCTATTAAATCTAAGGAGAGAGTTTATATTTTGTCTATTTTGTATTTAGGGTTAGATAAGGTGAGGGGCCAATACCATCAAGCAACATGGGATAGCTGAGTCAGGTTATGATGTATGTTTTAGGGAGGGTCAATTTACTTCTGGTTTATACCCCTCTTCCTCATGCAGAGACTTCCCTGACTTTTCGTTCTACTCCTGGTGTGTCTCTATTTCCTCATCCCAAAATAAGAATGAAGGATATTCAGCTCTATCCTTTTGAAGTTTTGAACTTTGCCCTTTGGCCCCTTTCTTTGAGGCTTCAATAGGACACGTGTCTGCTGGAGAGACAAATGTGTCCTTAAGGCAGTCTCTCCCTCTGGTAGGACTTTGCCTATGAAGCACTGAAAGATTATAAGAGCTTTCCTTGTGCCTTTTAGAAGATGCTTTCTATTCCTCAAGCCTATGGAACACAACCTTGGAGCCCAAATAATGCCCCAATGGGGGAACACTGGCTGCTCATTCAAGGCTCTCCAGGTTTTCAACCTCATACCCATTTGTCTGCCAAGGTCTCTCTCTTTTTCCTCCCATTTCATTAAAGCTGTGGAAACCAAACTTGATACTCAGTCCCTGATCAAACTCTGCAAATGTCCCATTCTAGAAAATGGCCAGTCATGGCCAATTCAACTTGGATGTGCTCCCTTGTCTCCAGAATTTCAATTCATTTGCCTCTCACTGTTCACACAGTGTTCTAATTTTTTTAAATATAGGTGTATTATTTATACAGTTTCTCCTGATTCTTGCAGGGTTACATGGGATGGCTGATATAACCTACTCTATCCTACGTGGCAGCAGAAGGCATCTCCTGGGATACTAAAGTTTGGAGTCCCTTTTGACTTAAGTGTAGGTACTCTTTTGCTTTTACAATTTTCCTACTGATCCCATATTTATGAGACTTTTACATTTATTTTGCTAGACCAGTACCTGAAACCCTGTAAGTTTAGAACTAAAAACATATTTATTACCTCCAGCTGGCCCTCTTTTATACTTCAGCGAGTCATAACATTATCCACTTGTAGTGTTTTGTTTTTTTTTTAGTTTTTATTTTTTATTATTTTTTTTAAATTTTCTTTTAATGTTTATTTATTTTTGAGACAGAGAGAGAGAGCACGAACAGGGGAGGGTCAGAGAGAGAGGGAGACACAGAATCTGAAACAGGCTCCAGGCCCTGAACTGTCAGCACAAAGCCCGATGCAGGGCTCGAATTCACGGACCTCAAAATCATGACCTGAGCTGAAGTCGGCCGCTTAACCGACTGAGCCACCCAGGCGCCCGATTAGTTTTTTAAATGTTTGTTTATTTTTTGGAGAGAGAGAGAGAGAGAGAGAGAGAGAGAGAGAGAGAGCGCAAGTGAGTGGGGGAAGGGCAGAGAGACCGGCAGACACAGAATCTTGAAACAGGCTCCAGGCTCAGTGCTGTCAGCACAGAACCCGATGCAGGGCTCAAACTCACCAACTGCAAGGTCATGACCTGAACCGAAGTCAGGTGCTTAACCGACTGAGCCACCCAGGTGCCCTGTCCACTTGTAGTGTCTCTATTCACTGTCCAGAACCCTGAGAGTCTTCTTTGACTTATTTCTCCCTTATACCACCAATATAGGATAGCAGTCTTTATTATTTACCACTTAAATATTTCTTGACTCCATCCAATTCTCTATATGTGTACTCCCTTCTTCCTACTCCTTGCCACCGTCATTGCTCAATGCAATTTTTGCTATAGTGGCATAGTTCTTCCTGCCTCTATGCTTGATCTTATCCACCTCATTCTTCAAGGGTAACATGTGTGTTTGTCCATTGAGGCTACGATTAATGGAATATTATAGACTGAGTGGCTTATAAACAACAGAAATTTATGTCTCACAAAAAGACAAGTTGCCAGTAGATATGGTGTCTGGTTAGAGCCCCCTTCCTTGTATTCTATATTCTCACAAGGCTGAAGGGATGAAGGTGTTCTCCTGGATCTATATGATAAGGGCACTAATCTCAATGGGTTCTACTCCATGATCTAATCGCCTACCAAAAGCCCCACTTCCTAATATCATTGGGGATTAGGTTTCAACATGTGAATTTGGGAATGGGACACACATAGTCTATAGCCATAATCTTTTAAAGCTTCATATTTAATATGTTTCTCTGCCCAAATGTATGGTTTTCAATTTTTCATAAGAATATGTCTATAATATTTAATAAAGTCACTAAGACTGACAAGATTCAGCCTGTATCTATATAACTACACTTATTAGCATTACCCTCTGCTTTATTCTGCTTCAGTTTGAGTGTTTGGAGGGTTTGGTTGTTTTTGTTGTTAATCCACTTTTCTCCACCACAAAACTTTTCATATGTGTTGTTACCCTGACTTGAATACTTCCTCTACCCGATATCATCTGAATCACTCCTACTTATTTTTAAGTTCTTAATATAAATGTCATCTTTCTGAAACAGCCTTCTGTGAGAGTTTATTCTGAGGTTGATACTCCTCTCTCATACATATCATAGTCCCCTTTATTATTACTTCTACTAATATGTTATTATTCTCTCATGCACTATCAAGAAAGAGTTAATTTTTTGTAAGAAAATTTCCAAGTTAAAAAAAATAGTTTTACTGACCCCCACATGCTCATCACCCAACTTCAAAAATTACAACTCATGGACAATTTCATCTATACCTATAACCACCCCTCCCTAGCTCATTATTTTGAAATAACTCCTATAAACATTTCAGTATATATATATATGTGTAGATGAGGATCTTTTTTGAAGAAGAGATTTTAGTTTATATTACTGAGAGAGAGAGTGCACACATGAGTGGTAGAGGGGGAGAGAGTATCTTAAAAAATATTTTTTAATGTTTATTTTGGAAAGAGAGAGAGAGAGAGAGAGAGAGAGAGAGAGACAGAGTGCAAGTGGGGGAGGGGCAGAGAGAGCAGGGAAACAGAATCTGAAGCAGGCTTCAGGCTCCAAGCTGTCAGCACAGAGCCGGACGTGGGGCCTGAACCCACAAAGCGTGAGATCATGACCTGGGCCGAAGTTGGACGAAGTCAACCGACTGAACCACCCAGGCACCCCATAGAGTCTTAAGCAGGCTCCACACTCAGCACACAGCCCAACTCGGGGCTTGATCTCACAACCATGAGATCATGACCTGGGCCGAAATCAAAAGCCAGTCACTAAACCAACTCAGCCACCCAGGTGCCCCAAAAGATGAGGATCTTTTTAAAAAATTATACCACTTGTCACATCTAAAACTCTATAGTATTTTCCATAATTATAGTAGTAGTATAAAATAACTAGTAATTGTTTCTATGACTCTGCTCCTCTCCCCAGTCCAGTTTGTTTCTTTGAATTGGGAATCAAATCATTAACCAGAAAATAAGTATATATTACAACAAATTAGTATCTTTCTTAAATATGTTTTATACATAGATTATTTTATTTATTTATTTGTTTATTGTCTTGCCATTTATTTGTTGAACAATCATGGGTTACTTGCCCTGTTAATTCCTCTAAGCTGATTTGTTTAAATTGTATGCCCATGATAAGGATATTTAATGACATTTAGCATATTCCTCTGTCTTCTATGTATTCATTATTTGCAGTTAGATCTAAAAGCTTATTTATATTCAGTTTTAATATTTTGTGGAAAATTGGTCAGGTGGTCTCATGTACTTTTATCAGGAGGCACATTATTCTGTTTTTCTCACTTTCTGTGAGCTCAACTTTCTTTAGTTGTTGGGTGCAGTCATTGTCCTAGGCTATTTTGCATGCATTATGTGTTCCACAAGGGCAGGAAACACTCGTCTTGTGCCAAGTCTAATACTTGTTCACACACAATGTGTTCAATTGACTAGTGAATGAGAGTATAGCCTATTGTTGTAATTTATTGTACTGTCATAAAGTCTTTGTTTCCATATGGATTTGGGGTTGCTGCAAGGATAGATCCTTTTATATAACTTCCTGGAATGGACTGAAATTTTTGTCACATGATATGTCAATGAAGTTTTGAGTGGATGCTTTCAATCAGCCAGGTAATTTCACACGCTGTAGAGAACTATCAGCTGATGAAGGGTCTTAAAGCACATAAACCTCTGAAATTTGATTATCCTAAATCCACGTGGTAGTTGAGAAATTAACTCCGTATGCTTTTCAGCTAGAGCATTTTTCATCCAAACTGCTCCTTTTGCCTTATTAATCCATGGTAAGGTTGCCATGGCCTCTAAATTTAAACTTACTGCAACCCCTTGGAACTAAGTTTATGATATGAGTAGTCACTCTGTGGTTTACAGTTTAACATGCTCAGTTAACTCTAATAGTGCTGTTTTCCTTCAACAGACATAAAGCACTTCCACGATTAAAGAGAACAGTAAACTTTGTGTGCCTTTATTTCTTTCCCTTTATTTTCTGTTGATTCATATGCTGTCAACTTAACAAGAACATATTTTTCCAACCTATTCTTAGATATGTTATGTTTCTTGCTTTTCTCTTCTTGGTCTGCAAAGACAGGACCAAGTGCAAAAGAGGATTCTACTGTACTCCTTGTAGGCCTGTTCCATGTTAGGTTGATAAATCATGGAAGCAGAAGTCAATTGCCAGAAAACCATTTATTGGAATGAGAATTACTTCATGTGCAGAGCTTGCTGGATTGGTTTATTAATTCTTACTAAATCCATCAAATCCTGATTTTCCAGAAATATAATACGCAATAAAATTAAACAAAGTTCTCTGTCTTACAGTAGTACCTTGAAAGGAAATGTAATTGTATCTTGTTGCCATATCATAAACGCCATTATGTTGAATTCAGTAGCTAAATACACACGGACATATTTCAAAATAGATCTGATAATCGCTGGTTATATTTCATTACCACTCTTGATTTCAAAATAGTGAATATCTTAGTCATAGCCATAGCCCAGGTCTCTCTCCTGCTGATAAAGAGAAAATAATAATAATCCTCTTTGATAAAGATGGAACTTTTGCTTGTCTCCTGAGTTCCTAATTGAACTCCAGGTACTGACAAACCACTTTTTTACTTACCCCTGAAGTGCTGCATTAAGCAATGTTTTATTATGTATTTCTGTGAAAACCACTGGGATCACCCTGTAACCAGTCCTCAAAATTAAAATTCATTAGTCTACCTGAAAATTAAAGAGGGAAAAATAATGTAAAACCCTTTCAAAAATTATTATAATGCCTGTCCCTGAGGAACATAACAAACCTTCCTGTTAACAAATTTGTTACATTAATTTAAGGAATGTTAATGAGCACATCCTCTTTGTAAAAACTCATTGGGAAATTTATTTTCAGCTCCTCTTATGAGACTTGCTTCTGAATCTCTTAACTGTTATTTAACGCTATATCTTGCAGACCCTTTCATTTGTGAGCTAATCATATCTTCCCTCTGCTTTGGGCTGTTAGGCAACTCTAAAGCCAAGCTGTAGTCTACCTACCACAGGAACGTGATTTTTTACCTGTCTTTTGAGTATTTATCTCCTCGCCCCCAAATTGGGCTTGAATTTATGTCCCTGTTTTTATATTTGTTTGCATTTTTCCCCATCTAATATCTAGTAGTGTTATCTATGACAATTAGAAATGTAAATTCCAAGATATTTTATTGTACACACTGTGTTCAAACTGGTGGCAGGAGTGTTACAATTTTTTAGTTTATGTTCCATCTCAATTTGTTCTCTCAAATATGTTCCTCTAGAAACTCATATTTCTCTTAATTGAGTTACTTATTTCTGTTTTGTATTTTCATGTTGTTTGGTGACTCCTAGCATTTTTGGGGTTTTTGTTTGTTTGTTTGTTTTGTTTTTTTAAAGCACTTCCAGGAGTGCCTGGGTGGCTCAGTTGGTTAAGTGTCTGACTCTTGATTTCAGCTCAGGTCATGATCTCATTGTTCATGAGTTCGAGCCCCACACCAAGCTCCATGCGCTGATAATGTGGAGCCTGCTTGGGATTTTTTCTCTCTCCCCTTCTCTCTCTGCTGCTTCCTGCTCACTCTCTCTCTCTCAAAATAAATAAATAAACTTTAAAAAGAAAAGCACTTCCAGACTAGACTCTTGCATATTTTCTCTAGTTATTTTTTCTGTAGATGTCAGTACCATTTTTTTATGGTATCTAATTTTCAAAATTGGCTTAGTTTATTGTATGCTGATGGCAGTTACTATTTTTGTTGTTTGTCTTGCATGTTTTCTATAATCTAGGTTTCTATAATGTCAGGGATGAAAAGAACACATAGGCTCTGTTTGTCATCTTAAATCAGTGCCCCTCAGTTACCACTTTTTAAAAACTGTTTGTTTGTTGGGGCACCAGAGTGGCTCAGTTGGTTAAGCATCCAACTTCAGCTCAGGTCATGATCTCGCAGTTCGTGGGTTCAAGCCCTATGTCAGGCTCTGTGCTGACAGCTCTGAGTCTGGAGCCTGCTTCAGATTCTGTGTTTCCCTCTCTCTCTGCCTCTTGCTCTCTCTCTGTCTCTCAAAAAAAAAAAAAAAAAAAAAAAAAAAGTTAAAAAAATGTTTGTTTATTTTTGAGAGAGAAAGAGAGGGAGGGACAGACAGAGACGGAGACAGAGAATCCCATCTAGGCTCTACACTGTCAGTGCAGAGCCTGATAGAGGGCTCGAACTCACAAACTGTGAAATCATGACCTGAGCCAAAACCAACACCTGGTTGTTTAACTGACTGAGTCACCCAGGTGCCCCAGTCACCACTTTTTATTTTGCTAGAGGAGGGAGTCTATCACTCTAGGATGTATGTGGATCCATCTGTGGATTCTATTTTCTTTTATTCATATGTGTGTCTATTATTTCACTAATAGCATGTCTTGGTCAATTTAGGTTTATCATGAGTCTTGAAGTTGGGTTATATCCATCCTGTGATGTTATTCTTCTCCCAAATGTTTTTTTGTTTGTTTGTTTCTTTCTTTCACATAAATTTTAGTAACACTTTGTTGATATATGCAAAATAGCTTGATATAATTTTGATTGGGATTATATCAAATCCATAGATCAAGGTGGAAATAATTGAAATTTTGCAATATTGAATCTTGTAGTCAGTGAACATGGAATACATCTCTGTTTATTTAGCTCTTTAATTTCTTTCATAAGAATTTTGTGTTTCAGGTCACCTGGGTGGCTCAGTCAGTTAGTATCCCCCTTCAGCTTGGGTCATGACCTCACAGTTCAAGTTCCAGCCTCACATTGGGCTTTTTGCTGTCACAGTGGAGCCTGCTTGGGATCCTCTGTCCCCCTCTGTCCCCCTCTGTCTTTGCCTCTCTCCTGTTCTCCCTCTGTCTCATCAAAAATAAACAAACATCTACAAAATTCTTAAAAAAAAAAGAATTTTTTATTTCCACATATTGATCCTATAAAAATATATTGTTATATTATATCTAAGTATTTCATTTTTGATGTAAGGGATATGATAGTGTTTTTAATTTCAAGTTCCAATTAGTTTTTCCTGCTATAAAGGAGAGTAATAGACTTTTTAATGTTAATCTTGTATTCTGTACCTTGCTATAATCTTTTTATTCCAGGAATTTTCTCTTTATTTTTTACATTTTTACCCATATACAGCCATTTCATCTACAGATGAAAACAGTTGAATTTCTTTCTTTCAAATATGCACATTATTTATTTCTGTTTCTTTTCTCATTGCAGTAAATTAGGACTTCCAAAAAAATGTTTATCAGAACTGGTAAGAAAGTACATCCTTGCCTTGTGCCCGGTCATAGGGAGAAAGTACACAATTTCTCATTATTAAGTACGATATTAGCTGGAGATTTTATGAATGTTATTTACCAAATAGAGGAAATTCCCCTATTTCTTCTTGCTGAGCATTTTACCATAAATGGATGTTGGACTTTGTCAAATAATATTTCTACATCAAATGATACAATTACATACATTTTTTTTTCTTCTTTAGCCCATTGATGTGATGTATTAAAGTAAATTGTTTTTGAATTTTGAACAAATCTTACATACCTAGAATAAATCACATTTGGTCATAGTGCATAATTGTTTTAATACTTTGTTAGATGCAATTTGATGATATATTGTTGAGATTTTTGCATCTGTGTCTAAGAGATAGTGGTATGTAATTTTCCTTTCTTGTTATATCTTTATCTGTTTTTGGTATTAAGGCAATACTGCCACCAAAGAATGAGTTAGGAAGTATTACCTCTAGTTATATTTTCTGGAAGAGATTGTAGAAAATGGGTATCATTTGTTGTTAAATGTTTGGTAGAATTAACTAGTAAAACCATCTGGGTCTGGTGCTTTTTTTATGAGAGATTATTAATTATTAATTAAATTGTATTTAATAATTATAGGCCTATTCAGATTATCATTTTTTCCTTTTGTGAATTTTATTATTTTCTGTCTCTCAAGGAGCTGGTTCATTTTATCTGTTATCAAATTTGTGGGAATAGAGCTGCTCAAAATTATTTATTATTATCCTTTTAATGCTCATGTGATGAATAATGATGGCTCTTCTATTTCTTATGTTAATAATTAGTGCAATTTATTAAACGACTTTTTAAAAACTGCATTTAGACTAATAATTTTTAATTACTAATGTACCACAAAGACTAGCAGAGGTTGGGAGTTGGTTAGCCCTGATAGTTGATAGAGGTTTTGCATCTTTGTTCACCTTTTTAGATAAGGTAAACTTTTCTTATATATGAGGTCTTTCTTATTTATATTTTTCTCACATACAACCATAGATATAACTAGATACAAAAACTAGTAGAGATATGTTGTTAAACCAATATGTCAACATCCAAAAAGGAAATTCTTCCTTCTGTTATTAACAATTTTCTGACTGATATGAAAGTGCTATTGCCCCCTCTGTCCCAAACTCTTCTCTGAAACAGCGTTATCTTTAGCACTTTAGGATTCCTGCTTGGAAATCATTTTAATATAATTTTATTTTGTGTATATTTTATTATGTGTGATGTTGAGTATTTTTTCACATGTTTAATGCTGTTTGAATTTCATTTCTGGTTAACTTCAATTATCATGTTTGGCCGCTTTTCATGTGAACATTTGGTATTTTTTCTATGAGGTTACAAACATTCTTTCCATATTGAAGAAATTGACCCTTTATCTGAAATACGAGTTTTTATTGTTTCCATTTTGCCATCCATCGTTTTTCTTTGTTTATGGTAGTTTTTGGTATTTAAACATAATTTTTATGTTATAATTGAACAAACTTTTCTAGGTGTGGTACAAAGTTTAGACGTCCAAATATTTTTGATAAATTTGAGTTAAAAAGTAATTTAAAATAGTCCCCATGTCTTTTTATTAGTGATGTCTAGTTTTATTGTTTACGTTTATTTTTTTTTATTTTTTTTAATGTTTGTTTATTTTTGAGACAGAGAGAGAGACACAGCATGAGCAGGGAAGGGGCAGAGAGAGAGGGAGACACAGAATGTGAAGCAGGCTCCAGGCTCTGAGCTGTCAGCACAGAGCCCGACTTGGGCTCGAACCCACAAACTGTGAGATCATGACTTGAGCCGAAGTTGGACGCTTAACCGACTGAGCCACCCAGGCGCCCCTTATTGTTTACGTTTAATTCTTGGACCACTTTGAGATTCAGTCTGCTATGACAAATAAATCCACATTTATTTGATTTTAAATAGGCACCTAGCTCCTAACGCCAATTTACTCTAAAAAAAAAAAAAAAAAAAAAAAAAGGAAGGAGGAGGGAGAGAGGGAGGGAAGGAAGGAAGGAAGGAAGAAGCAAGGAAGCAAGGAAGAAAGGAAACTTCTGAGAGAAAGTACGCTTCTTGTAATACAAATTACTCTTTTTAAATATTGTTATTGATTTAAATCCTTATAGAATATTTCTTCCTGAAATTATGGCCAATATAATTTCCTGATTTATAATTCTTCCTAGAATCAGAGGATATCTACAGAAAGCTGGATATATTTAGAGGTCATCTGAACTTTTGCTTTTTAGGCATGTCATATTGATTTCAATGTATTATTTACTAAAATTTAGTATTTCCTTGCCCAATGAAACATAGTGAGTTTTATACTACATTAATGACTATAATATTTACTAAACTCTAACTGGAATATAGCTATTTATTCCTATGCTTACATTTAGTCCAATTCTGCAAAATGCTTATTCTGTATTTTATGAGCATGGCACTCTGTCTGACACTGCAGGGAATCCAAAGATATTTAAGACTACCTCCTGCCCTCAAGGAACTAACACAGAGATAAAAGAGTGGGTCAGTGAGTACAGTAAGAATCAGAAGAAAATATTTTTCTCAAGAGTATAAAAAATGCTAATCTTCTGGGAATATAGAAGAGAGAAAAATCTCTTGTTTGTGAGGGAGTTAGGCAAGAAAGGATTCGTGGAGGAAATATTTAATATTTGAGATGGTTTCTACTAGGTTGGAGTGGGCTGTAAGAAGGTCAGTTGAAGAATGGAAATATGAAAAAAAAATTTAAAAGTTGGAGTAGTCAGAAAACTCTTGCCACACAGAAAGAAGTTTAGTTACTGAGGGGCAATGAGAATTAAATTTGGAAAGGTGAAATGGCATTATATCAAGAATAGCATTTGCTCAGAATTTCCAGGTAGTGGAGAGCCATTTAAAGTTTGAGGAGGTAGAGGGTAATGTAATTCTACATCACAAAACTTAACCAAGTAGCCAAATAAGGGTTGACATCAGTTTGAGTTTATTCATGAAGTGTTTAGGAAGCAATCTTTATTTCTGCTGTAGGAATCAATCCCACCTGCCCTTAGGAACTTCTGTCCTGTTGTGGAGGTGTGTATTTTATGTGTGTGGTGAGTAGAAGTGGGAGGTGACACTGAATACAGGCATCCCTCCTAGAACCTGACAGATACTAAGATTAAAATAACCAGCCCTTGGCGGCTTTGCATTTTTCTCCTTGATTTTCTACATCATGCAACAATAAAATACTATGTTGAAAGACCTTGACGTTTCTGGGTTCTATAGGGTAGTTTTGGCAAATGAAATTGCTTAAGGTGAAAGCCTCTACCTGTGTTGTCTCCTTGAACCTTCTGGGGGAACAGGTAAGAAATACTATAATGTCTTCTGGTGGGGTCAGGAAGAGTGTGCTGGAATACCATATATGTTTGCCCAACTTTTTTTCTGAAACTTCCTAGAAGACTTCTAGCCACTAATGCATTAAAAAAAAATCAGTCATGTAAATTTAATTTGCTGAAAAGCTTATGAATAAATAACGAAAACCACATTCTAATCAGTGTTTTGAGCTAGCATAATTATGTGATACTGGCCTGGTGGAGAGGGTGGAGAGTTGGACCTGAATGCCTTTGACATCCTGCCCTGTGGTCACCTACACACCTTCCTCCCTTCCATACAAGGCTTCAGTTGATAAAAAAATGTTTCCTTTACCTATGAAGGCTGAGAGAGAGTTGATAAAGGCTCCCTTTGAAGGCTCTGACATCCAAAGGTCAGGGTTGACATTTAAATTTAGCACCTGGACACCTGCATTCACTTCTTTTCATTTAATGTCACCAGAGTGGCCTTCCTGGAAAAGCAGGATTTTTAGTACCTAAGTTTTCTGAGTGATAGATGACATCTAAGTTTCTTTTAGAGTGATATGACTAGGGATCCCATGTATACCCCAGTCCATAAGGAAGGATACTACTTTTCACATTTACCATGCTCAGAATTACAGTAAACAAATGAGGGGAGGTGAAGGAGAGAGAGAGAGACAGAGAGAGAGAGAGAGAGAGAGAGAGAAAGAAGGTGAGAGAGGTTTTCATCCACAGGATAGAGAAATGTGAGATGGAATATATGTGATTTAAACATAGTCTGACAGTGATGCCAGGTACATCCCTACAAATTTTGGGGTAGAATAATTTCCATATGGATAAATAAAGAAGAAATTGAGATCACAGTCAAATCACAGAAGGAGAAACTGGTGATTGCTGAACATGGTGAAGTAGTTGATTGAAGTCATTGAATGACAAATTGATATTTCTATTTGTGCAACTCCTAGAATTTATTTTTATGGGGCCATATTTATAGTTTCTGTAATGTTAGCTTTTTAGATTCCTATTGGCAGCAGGTCTAGAAAATATGGAAACTTGATGGAGAAAGATTGTCTTTGAGCGAACCATGAACTTGGAAGATATAGATAGAAGACCACTGAGTAATAATAATAGATAGAGAGGCAGTTGCATTAGAAAGCAAATGCATGGTCCCCTTGGCTGGAGCTGTGAGATGGGATACCAGGAACATAAGGTCTGGTTATAAGTCAGGCTAAAACAGGAGGTGAAGAAGGGACCCAAGAGAGTCAGCAGACTTTATCATACCTCAAACTGCAGAATTTTCTCTGGCATTGGTGCAGTTACTGTCTTCAGCCAAAGACCAAATACATTTCCTTGCTTTTAACGGGTAGCGATACAACAACACACACATCCACCATTATTGTTTGCTAAGTACAAAATATGTGCCAATATCTTTATAAATTTCTTTACCAACCTATTATTTAACCCTCACCATGATCCTCTGAGGTGATACCATGACCAATCGTGTTGAGAGGAGCAACTGAGGCTTAGAGAAAGCAAATAATTTGCCTAATATTTCACCACCAATGTCTGTTAGTGGTAGTGTTTGAATCCAGATCTATATTAACAGAACTGTTTTACTTCTTGGGGTCTGTAACTAAGATACTGTTATTATTAGGCTACTTGTGAGACAACTGGAACTGAGAAAGTACTGTCTTATATTTGGGGTGAGTGTTTTCTGTGGAAGAGAGAGGGGCAGACATTCCAGGGTTGTACTTTATTCTGTCAAGAAGGGCCTCAGGCTTGCCATTAAGTGTCAGTGCCCGCACAATTAACGGAACATTACTGAAGTGAACTCTGGCTTTGAAACTTAGAAATACGCTTTTGAAAGCAATTGCAGGAGAGGCAGCGCTTAAAAAAAGTCAGCAGTTTTGAAGCAGAAAGAAAAAGGTTTATAAAGAAAACTCTATTAAAGTCATCAACTTTCCTTTGCTTAAGGTCAAAAACTTACAGTATGCTGGAATACTATTATATTACAAATGAGTTCCAACAATCATCTATTTTCTTGGTCTTGTCAGGTCTCTGCCTGGGGTCTTTCTATTTGATCATTGTTGTGTTAATGACTATGAGCCAATGAATAAGCTATGATACCTACAGTTTTAAAACTGTGTGAGAGAGAGACAGAGCTAGAAAAAGAGAGAGAGGGAGAGCAAAAAAGGATAAGAATACATGGTCAGAGGGATTCTTTCTACTGGTTTACATCACTGAAATCAATCTAATATAGAAACTATTGATTTATAGTTGAAAGCAAAGCAATCAGTCAGGAAAGTAAACACAAGCGTTATTAACCCTTTTGAAAGGTGGAAGACTCAGAGAAAGGAGCACGTGGGGCAAGTCCTCCAATGTTTGGCTACCTGATTGACATCCAAGTTCTATACCCAGAAGATTTTGCTTCAAAGAGAATTAGCCTGTGGCATTTACATAATGCATCAAGGTCAGCAAACAACTTTTTAAACCACATAATGAAATAAACACAGGGCTAGAATTTGAATCTCATTAGAAATAAATTTCAGCCAGAATATGGGTGACTATTTCAAGGCAGGTATATAAAACATTTTTAAACTTCCCTAAGGCAAGTACATACAGAGCAAGTATTTAATAATTCTATGAATACATGAAAGGATGGAGAGAAATGAAGAAAAGGTGTGTGTGGGGGGAATGAACAGTCTTATATGTCAGGATTCATAAGAATGTTCTCTAACTCTAGAGCAATCGTTGTATATCAGAATTTTGATCTATGAAATGGTAATACATTGGAGGGGGCATTATCCTTAGGTCTAGAAAGTTATTTCTATAAGGGATTTCAGGAATCATCTGCTCTATTTCTGGTATTTACAGTAAAAAATTTTAAGGATGAGAGAAATTTAATAATTATGTGTATAACTCTAGTCAGTGTCAAAGCTAGGACTAAAACCCAAATTTCCTAACATTGTCTTAAGTGTGCATTTGGACATTATGTTAATTTGAGCTCAGGGTCAAATTCAGTAAAATTTCATTTTATTTGTAATTCCTCCTGTTCTATTCATGTTATATATTATCTAATTATAGTCACTTTCGTGTGATATCTATAGAGCACTTTTTGAATGCCAATATCATGCTGGGCACTAGGATTCAGCAATGAATAAGGTGGGCATAGTCTCTGCTTTCATTGAGTTTACAGTCTACTGGAAACCAGATACCAAACAACCGTTAATAAATGTAAATGGTGTTTGGAAAGTGGAGTTGAGTAGGGTCCTTATCAGAGCAAGTTTTTATTATTTCTATTTTATTGATGAGGAAACAAAAAGCATTCCAGGAGATTGTTGGGCAAATATTATAGAAAGGATCTGGGACTTTAATGGTTCAGGATCCCTGACATCTTATACCTTACATCTGTATGTAGAGGATCTTAGGTTTATATCAGTTTCTAACTGTTTTAAAGTTAGACAACACAAAAAATACACCAGATAACGTTAAACAGGCAAGGAAGATTTTATTCAAGATTTCCTGTAGGGGTGCCTGGGTGGCTCAGTCAGAGGCTCAGATGCTCAGCCAGCATTTGACTCTTGATTTTGGCTCTGGTCATGATTTGATGGTTCATGAGTTTGAGCCCTTCATTGGGCTCTGCACTGACAGCATGGAACCTATTTGGGATTTTCTCTCTCCCTCTCTCTCTCTCTGCCCTTTGCCCTGCTCTCTCTCTTAAAAATAAATAAATGAACTTAAAAAAAAAAAAGAGTTACTGTAATAGGGGAGAGAAATTGAACTCAATTCCTCTGAAACAAAAGGTATGGAAGTTTTAACTTTTGGAGTAAGCTGTGAAAGTACTAAGGGACGTTAGGGTGGATGTTGGTCAATGTGAAGTCCTATCAGTTTTCTAATTGTTCCTGATAGAAATTAAGCTGCTACCCTCTCACAGGGACTGGGGGATAGGGTCACTATCTTTCTTGATGATTACATTTCAAAGGGATGTCTCCCAGGTCCTTGAGAAAGACCTGGGTTATGAAGCTAGCAAAAGTCTGGGAAAAGAGAAAAGTTTTACAATTTTAAGTTTTCTAAAGGTAATGTTCCAAGAAAAGGAAATTCAGGTGCCTATTTCAAGAAGAAACCTATTTAAAATTTAGCGAAGGTGAGGGGAACATTAAGTCCATCTTGTCATAGAACATATTGAGGAGCTCATTAAAGCTTAGAGCCTTCTTCTCAAGAAAATACACTTAGGAACTAAAGTAGAAATCTGATCTCTTCACAAAAGATTTGGTGAATACAAGGGTATCACAGATGTTGGTTAAGGAATGAGCACTTGACCCAGTTGACCCAATATGGACGTGCTGACAAAGAAAAATCTTTCCTCACTATTGGACAGGAAGCAGGAAGAATCTAAGACAGGGTTGCTAGGGGTGATCAGATAGAGAGAGCCCACTGTGGAGCAAGCACAGCAAACTGGCAAGTAGACCTAGAGAAAAACAGGGTCCTGATAACATCATTGCAGCTTTTTGGATGTAGCCATGCCTAAAAATAGCATCTTGTTTTTTAAATGAAAATGAATGATTTCCCTGTTTTTTTTTTTTTAATTTTTTTTTTCAACGTTTTTTATTTATTTTTGGGACAGAGAGAGACAGAGCATGAACGGGGGAGGGGCAGAGAGAGAGGGAGACACAGAATCGGAAACAGGCTCCAGGCTCCGAGCCGTCAGCCCAGAGCCTGACGCGGGGCTCGAACTCACGGACCGCGAGATCGTGACCTGGCTGAAGTCGGACGCTTAACCGACTGCGCCACCCAGGCGCCCCTTCCCTGTTTTAATAAAACCAGTTTGAGCTGAGTTTTCTGGTATTTTCAGCTTGGTGGATGAAAGACAACAGTGAAAATGAGGATTCTTTCCTTAATCTTCTTATTTTACTCTGAACCATGAAGAATATTACATAGTCAGAATATTAAGTGTTATATAAGTATTATACAAGCATACTACTGGCCGGAATACAATATGTCAGGCACTGAGATCAGCTTGTTATGAAACTCTAAAACATAGCTCAAACCAAAGTAAGGAAAGAAGGAGCTAAGGACAATGAACCTTCACACATATGTGGGTCCACTTAAGGACATTAATCCTTTTATATATCTTCTGGAGAACCCTTCTGTTTCCTTCTTTGGGCTATTGTTCTCCCATAGCAACCTGAGGCCTCTGATAAGGCTTTAACAGCAATGAGCTAGGATGTACTCAAGACTAAGATGTCATTGTGATAATGGACTTTTTCCCATGCTCAGCCCTCCTTGTGGGAAGAAGCAGACAATCCACCACTAGCTCCTTCTCAAAGCTCAGTGCTCAACTGTTGGCAGCCTTATTACATTCTAACAGAATATGTGTCCTCCAATATAGAACAATCAGGACAATATTGGGTACAACTTACCAGTGTGTTCAGTTCTGATGCAGTAAAGGGAGATAGTTCCATAGAAAATTCTTCCATTTGCTTGGGTGAGCTACCTAAAACCACAGGTGATGTCTCTTTCATTCATTACCAGGTGCTATTTCAGTACTTTAAAAATATTTTGTCCATCAACTTTAATCATTTATTTGGCAAGGTTTCTAAATGTGATTGGGAGCCCAGTGCTTGACTAATGGCTCTATTTTTCCAGATTTTTAAAATTTATTAAGCCCTCACTCCAGGCTAGGCAGTGTAATGAATAAATGTGTACAGATGCTTACATTTAGGATTCCCAGAAACTCTATGAGGTAAGTATTATTATTATCCTTATTTTAGAGAATAGGAAATAAAGGTTCAGAAAAATAAAGTGCTTGTCTCGGAGTCTCATAGCAAATAATTGAAAGCACTGGGATTCAGCCCTAAGCAGGATGCTTCCAAAGCCCATGTTTTTATTCACAAGTTCTTTGATGTCTTTGAAACTTCTAAGGATCTAGGGGTTTATATTAGTTTCCTATTGCTGCTGTAACAAATTGCGGAAAACGTAGTGGCTTAAAACAATGCAAATTTATTATCTTTCAATTTTGATGGCCATGGGTCCAAACTGGTCTCACTGAGCTGAAATCAAGGTGCTGACAGACCCACATTCCCTGCGGAGGCTTTGAAGGAGAATCCATCCCTGTCTCTTCCAGCTTCTAGAGGCTATCCACGTTCCCTGGCTTGTGGCTCCCTATCATTTGCAAAGCCAGCAATGGGGAGTACAATTGCTCTCACATCACATCACTCTGACACTTCTGCCTCACTTTCCCACATTTTTTCCCAGCTTTATTGAGGTATAACTGAGAAGCAAAAAATGTTGTGTACATTTGCATGTACAATGTGATGTTTTGATGTTTTTATGGGTTTTGAAATATTTACCACAATTAAGTCGATTAACCTATCCATCACTCCCAGATAGTTATCATTGTGCATGAGTGTGTGTGTTTCTGTGTGTGTTTGTTGAGAACATTTAAGATCTACTCTCTTCCTTTTCACATTTGAGGACCCTTGGGATTATAGTGAATCAACCTGGGCGATCAAAGATCATCTTCCTACCTACAGTTTAGTTTATTGGCAACTTTAATTCCATTTGCAACCTTAATTTCTCTTTGGCTGAAGCTTACCCATTCCCAAGTTGAAGGGACTACGACATGGACACCTTTGGCAGGTCATTATTCTGCCTACATCTAGCTCAAGTCTTAGAGGTACTGTAGTGGTCAGTTCTCATCTCCAGGCAAAGCCTGGGTTCTGAAGACACAGAGCCTATCAAAGCTTTTCCTAGGCAAGTGCTTATGTTCCCTGATTTACTTGTTTAAACTAACTGGACCCTAAAATACAATGAGGCGGCGTTCCTTTTGCCCTCACCTGCCCACACCACCTGTTCCGTTAAGCCTAGCCTAGTATGAATCAGTAGAATTCACAGCCTTTGCCGTGCATTCCAATAAGGGCCTTATCCTCTATTCCTGAGATGGCAGATCTCACAGGTTCTCAGAGGAGCTGGATTAGCCAGAAATACCAGCAATACCTGACCTTTTCCTTTGGACCCATCCTTCCTGGACGTGCTTTAATCATGCTGTTTCCCAAATACATCTTGTGTTTCTCAAAATGTGGTCTGTAAACCATCCACATAAAAATCACGAGGAGAATTATTTTCACTGTTGGTTCTTACTCCTCTTGTCTTGCCCAAGACTGGTCTGAGTTAGAGCCTCAGAATCCTCTTTAGAGATAAGTATCCCAGATGAGTTTTACTCCAGCATTCCAGGGTCACACACTGAAAAACACTCACACATACAAAGTTTCCAAAGAATGTTGAAATGGAGATTTGACTCTGTCCTTGGGGCATGTAGAGAGAGAGGGAGAGAGAGTTCTATGTCAGCCTGTGCTATAATCTTCTTATAGGGAGTCTCATTTAACAGTTCTAATAATCATACAAGGTAAGTACTACTATTATCCCCATTTTAAAGACATGGAAACTGAGGACTCTGAAATATAAGGAACTTAGCCAATGTCACAGAGATATGACACATCCAACTGTATCCATACATTTGCTCTTTTTCCCTGCTGTCTAAATTGGGTAAAATTCTTCAATACAGACAATGACTTCATGGTAGAGTTTATTCTACTCCCAAAGTTATAGCTGGCCCTTCAGAAAGTCCTTCTCTAAATTTGAATTCAACATGCTTCACATCTGGTTTGAAATAGTGGAAACAGAATTTCGAGTGTTCTCCTTCTGTCTCAATTCTGAAAATGATTAAAATAACTAGGAGAGTACATTGCCATATAATTAAAAATAGAACCAAATCTTTTCTTTTTGGCACAATAATGGTATTTTCGTAGTAAACTGTAACTCATTACCAAGGCTGGTAAACTATGACAGATTCTTGGTTTTAAGTAGTGGCAATAATTTCAAAAAGGTTTTTGAAAATTAAAAAAAACTACAATTAAAATATAAAATATAGAATTTTTTTTTAAATTTATAACTTTTGAAAGTGAAATAGGTGCATTTTAATAATTATGCTTGGGCAAGAGGAATAAACTGCGACCATCCCTTCCAGGCAGACCTTTTCCTTAACTCAAGTGATACTGAATGGACTGTGGTCATGTCTGAATGGGCCTGGCATGCAGCTTTACAGGGCCCTGGAGATATGGAATAGGAGCTCATCTTCCTATGGTGAAGAAATGTTTACTGGAAATTAAAACTTTTCTTTAATTTTTAATTAGTTTCTTTTTGTCTAACAAATAAAGCATTTAGGCACACATATAAAAATATGCATCTTTGTGTATCATTAATTGCATATATATTTTTAAAAAACTGTAGTATATGATCCTACTGTCATAAAGTTATTCAGTCTATGTATGCACCCATTCACTCATCTATCCATTTATCCCTTATGAACAAAGTGATGGCTAGAATAATTTTCATCATACTAAAATACTAATATTTTCCCCCTCATGAGGAGAAGCTATATTAGGTGATTTCTTTTGTGTTCTGTTTTATTCTGTACTCCCCTGCATAGCTTAAAATCTCATAGTGACCATGTTAGCTTTCTTTAATTAAAAAAAAATTTTTAATTTATTTTTGAGAGAGCGAGCGAGTGAGAGAGAATGTGTACAGGGGAGGGGCAGAGAGAGGGGGAGACAGGGCACTCAAAGCAGGCTCCAGGCTCTGAGCTATCAGCACAGAGCCTGACATGGGGCTCAAACTCACAAACCATGAGATAATTATCTGAGCCAAAGTCGGATGCTCAACGAACTGAGCCACCAAGACGCCCCTTAACTTTTAAGATGTAAAAAATTTTGTTTTTTTCAATGGCAGAAAGTTTAACTAATAAAGGGTTCATATCCTGACTCCTGTGTCAGTTTCCACAGTATGAAACCCTAACCAAATTCATTCCCTGCTTTAGCTGTGGTAATTCAGAATTACCATAGTTCCTGTTTGCTGAGAACAGTATTCATTAAGTCACTTGTCCCAGTAAAATTACTAAGAACTCTGATTCCTCTCTATAGTGTCCTTGTTTAGAAGACAAATAAATATACACTCACTGTAGCAGCATGGGTTCTGGTTAACAGTTCTGTGTGTGGGATATTTATATGCCCTCGTAATCACCTGTGGAAAATACAGGAGAGAAGCTGGATGAAGCAGAAACCAAGTTGGGGTACAGGCCCAACAACGGCCGTGGCTGATCCCGTGGGCATATCTGGAGCTCACATGGCCCTTCACAGCTGTCCACGTTGGGCTGAGATATATTGATGTGTTGATCAGTCACTGGATATTGGCCGCTTTGAAAGGGACGTGACTTGGTGGGTCAGCTGTCTCCCACTGGGGGAATCACTGAAGGTTCCTTCTGCTGACAGACCTCATAGCAGTCGTGCAATGATATCTTCATTAGAGGGGAGGTCTGGGTGGCATTTTTGGTGTTGTTTTGTTTTCACTGAAGTGTAGTTTCATGAGGTCCAAACACATCTCTGGGGACCAAATTAGCTGACCCATTTCACCACAATGCAGAGAGGAAGTGCCTCTAAAAGAAGCTATCTGGTAATATGAGCAGAGATCCCAGCAGGCCTGGGTTGGAATGAGGTGCTTCCCTCATGGTTCTAAGGATGTGTGTGGTCACAGTGGTTATTAAAAGCCCTTTAAGTTGCATTAGGCTCTTTTGTTGTAACTTTCCCTACAATTAGGCCTTGTAACTGAACGAAAAGGACAAGGACTTTCTCTGAAGTCTTTCCAGCTGAAAACTTTCTCTGCTAAAGAAAACAGCCAATGTCCCAACTCTCCATTTCTTTGTCTGGGGAGGTTAAGGTTTTGTGTTTTGTTTTGTTTTGTTTTGTTTTGCTTTTTGTTTTTTAACACACATATACCGCCCCCCCCCCCCGACACTCACACTGAGGAAGCCATCATGACCAACACTACAAACCAACATCAATACAAAAAAAAAAAAATAGTGGATTATTGTTACCCTGGTAGTCTTTGGAGTTCAGGCCGCAGAAGATGACTTTTGTCCTTTTCAAATTCACATTTTTCCTGACTGAGACATTTTCATTAACTTCAAGAAGGAGAGATTCAGATTATGGGAAGGATTCATCTAGACTCTCCTATCTCAGATCTTTTATTGAAGGATGTGTCTGGATTTTTCTTTTCGTTCTTCACATTCTACATTTGTTGTTGTTCTTGTTCTGAATTTATTCATTTGTTAATAAACATAAATACTTTTGCCAAGAACCCTAAAAGTAGGTGCTACTGGCACCTCTATTTTAAATATGAAGAATCCTAGACTCAAAGACGTTAAGTAACTTGTCCAAAGGTTATTCAGCCTAATATGCAGCAGAGGTTCAAAGCAGGTCTATCTGGCTCCAGAGCTCGTTCCATTCACCATGAAGATACCCTGTGTTCCTTCATGAAAGGGTCACGACTTTAAAATGGGCAATCTTGCAGAGTGGATGTTCTACCTCCCTACCCTGTTTCACTGACACCTAGAAAGCAAGTAATTCAGTTTTCAGGGCTAATTGAAATATGAATGCTCTAGAGGAGGCTTTTGAAGGACCCAAGTTCATTCTGGGTCGTGGCAATGCGTAGGTCACCCAACTCAAAATAATTGATGTAGTAGTAATAATCAGTTCCTTGTAGAGAGGATTGTGCAGTGTTTAAAATAGGGTTCAGGGGAAAATGTGTTATTTAGCAAAGCATCATTACAGCTTGAGAGGAAAATGACCCATCATTTGTTGTTAATTCCAGTTTTCCCCCCCTGCTCTTGTCTCTAATTTGGACCCAGGGTTTCCTCATTAATTGTATAAATGGGATTAATGACTTCATACCAGCAGAGAACATAAAGTACTTAAGAACTCTGGCCATATGACACATTATTGTAGTAGCAAATGGTGAAGTATTTAGCATTTATATAGTACTTTATTTGCAGTGTGCCTATTCTGATCGCATATTCACACACACATTATAACCCTAATGATCACTTTGTGCTTTTCTATTTGTTATGCTTGTATGTATTTGCAGAATTTAAAATTGGTAATATTAAGCAAAATTAATGCTCATGAAAGCCTGCAGCTGCCTGCCTGTGTGGTTTGGAGTTTCATTTATTCATAGAGCCTCTGCCTCCCCCGCAGAGGACCCTAAACCCATTAGGTTATTTGGCATCAGGGACTTTAGATCAGTCATCTTCTGTTGATGGAGAGTTGAATGATGCCCTAAAGTTATTTAATTCCCCAAGCAGCCTCTGTTAGGGCAGCTTCTCCACTCTTGGTGGATTCTGGCTACAAATTCCATAACCTTCATTCCTTTTAAGAGGGCTTAGACTTGGGGCACCTGGGTGGCTCAGTCCGTTAAGTGTCTGACTCTTGGCTTTGGCTCAGGTCATGATCTCACAGGGTTCGAGCCCAGCATCTGGCTCTGTGCTGACAGGTGGAGCCTGCTTGAGATTCTTACTCTCTCTCTGCCTCACCTTCTCTCTCTCTCTCTCTAAATAAATAAATAAATAAGATTTAAGTAGGCTTAGACCATTCTGGAAGTGCCTAAGTTCTAACTGACCAACTCCCAGCTGACAACCACCTAGGAAAATGCAAAGTAGACTATGATGCATTTTGACATCTTCCCACTGAAGGCTGTTTATGACTGTTTCTGTTTCTGGATTAATAAATATTCCAGAATATTAACAACAATAACAATAGTAATAATAAAATAATACATATGACTCAAGCACCTGGGTAAGTACTCTGTGTATGCAATCTTGTTTACTCCTCAGAAAGTCTCCTGAGTTCATTACTAGTATTAGGAAGGAGGAATCTGAAACTTGGAAAGTCAGGGTGACCTGCCCATGGTCTCACATCTAAGAAGTCTTATTCTAGAGTTCCAATTCAGGCAGGATGCATTCCAAAACAACTAGGAACCTTACCGTCATCTTAAATCACAGGAGTCTCACAATTAGGGAGAGGATTTCATGACGGTCTTGAAAACAGACATTGTCATATGTCAGCTGCTTTGTGCACTCAACCTGCTCTTTTGTTTACAAATAAAAGTCAGGGAATTACCCTTAGCAATACGTCTTCTCATTTCTCCCCCATCTTCATTTATTTTTTTCCTTTTGAAAAAGATTACCACTTTCTCAGTGCTGTGCCATTCCTGTTCGATTTAAAACTCCAAATTTACACTTCAGCTTTTTCTACCTCATATTTTAGTAAGATTCAAGTGTCTTTGTGTTACTATTTAATGACATATTTGTGATAATGAGGAAATATCTGGCAAATGGTGTCTTGTTTTTCTATAAAGAATGTGAATTTTGGATGCCCAGGTGGCTCAGTCATTAAGCATCTGATTTTGGCTCAGGTCATGATCTCACGGTTCCTGAGTTCGAGTCCCACATCCGGTGAACACAAGCCCTGCTTGGGGTAAACCCCTCTTCTCTCTCTCTCTCCCTCTGCCCCTCACTCAGTTGTGCCCTCTCTCTCAAAAAAGAAATGTGAATTTCATTGAGGCTTGGGAAATTGCAATGTCTTGTTGATTTGTTCCTTCCTCCTCCTGCTTATTTTGGCTACTCTAGCGTCCCAAATCCCTGTCTCCTATAGGATTGTGATCTGGGAGATAGATTCGTACTTAGTGTGGCAAATCAGTGAAGTACTTCTCTGCTCATTGAGGCAAGTATTTGCCTGGCTTTTGGAGGTGGGGTGGCAGAGGATGGGATGGTTTCTAAACTCTAAGTCCTGCTGAGAGGGTGCTTTTCTGTCATGGCATCTGGAATTTGCAAGTTTAGCTCCTCTTTGGGCAGAACCAATTCTTCCCTGTTCAATACTAGTAGGAGAAGAACAAGGTGTTTTTCCTGAGGAAAGGGGGAGGACCCCTTTCTGACCCCCTCCTGTGTGCTAGGCACCTTTAGACTTATCTCATGGAAAACTTACTACTTTCTCTCATGTTTGGAATTGGGGGCTGGAATGCTACTTTACAAGGCACAGAGATGGAAAGAAAACCTAGAGTCCCAGTTTACAGGTGCATTGCCATTCTCAGCTTTCTCATGGTCTTCATCACCCACTGGAGCTTTCCTGCATATCTTTACTCTAGAATCCTTTGACACACCCAGCTGGGAGTTGTCAGCTTTGCAACAAAATATTTTCCCTTGCATTTCCCCCAAATGATATTCCTAAATTCTCAGCCTTGACTTGAAGCCCTTCTTTAAAAAAACCTCTCCCTGTCCCTTTTGATCTGGGGGTGAGGGGATCATATGGTTCTGAGTTCTTTTTACTATCACCTCCCTCCCTCCGCCCCCTGTCAAAAGAGAACACAGCATGGCTGCGCAGTGCCCTCAGTCTGGGGTTGTGCATCACAAGACCCTTTTATGGTGTTGACCTCTATAAATGCCACTTGGGGAAGTCTGTCACTTTTACAACTGCTGCAGCTCAGGGCCTCAGACCACTACCATTTGTAACATCAAATCAGGTTGAATAAATTTCTCTCTGACAGATTTAAGCTCTGTCGAGACCCAGGGAAAAATCATCCAAAGGGCCTTAAGATTAACTGATCTTCCTGTCCTCAATCGGAAATGAGTAAAAAATGTCAGCGAGTGGGAAGTGTCAGCATGTTGAATGTCATAAATCTGTCAGTAACCTAACTCTTCACATATATGAAATTAAGCAAAGCATTTTTTCCCTCTGATTTTAATTTGAATTATGTACTCAGTATACTTGATAGATTGACTACTCCCCAGCTGGTAGGCATGATTTTAGGAGACATGGATGTGTGTTTAATTTTATCCTGCTTCCGGTTCAGTGGTTGAGGTGACAAGTGACCAAGCGTCAGGTGAAAAAAATAATCTGTAATAGGTGAGTGCAAACCACTTTTGATTACACCCAATGAGATATAATTGGTGATATTGGCAACACCAAGAATTGCATTGATTTTCCTATCCATCTGGAAACCTTGATGACACTTTTATTTTCACCTGTACTATCCTCTTTTTTTTTAAATAAAACTATTTGTACAATGAAAAAAAATACTAGTTGCAAGTTCCATGTGTGTATCTGTGCTGTTTTCCTGAAGGAAATGCACTCGGATATGTGTTATTTTCAGAAACATCAAGATAAATCAGTTAATGATTTTGGAGTCCGCAGGGCCCCCATCTACTGTTGTATGAGTTGTACATCACACAAGGGCCCCCAGCCAAGGAGAAAACTAGTGTCTGGAATCCTGCCCATACTCCACTTGCCAAGCTGGCCACCCAGAGGAAGGGGCTTCTTTTTCTAATTTACACAAAAACACCATATGAACAAACAGAAATTAACTACCATGTGCCAGGAAAAGACTAGAAGCTCTATAGACTTTATTATATTTAATGTGTACAAAACTCTTTAAAATTCGTAGTCATTCCCCCTACCTTAGATGTATGGGAACTGAAGTTCAGAGAAGCAACCATAGCCCATAGTTGAACATTGGATTTAAAAGCCTGCTCTGTGCCTCTTCCATGCCCTGTGCTTATCCACTGGGTTCTAAGTCCTCTACTGTACCATTGAAATGTGTTCCTAGGGAAGGGTTCCATGTCCTACCTTAGATGAAATGGGAAAAGGTAGCTTTTCTGTGACTGCCCCAGGCAGTTATTGAATTATTTTCTTGCTTATGTCCCCAAGTCACTCTCACAGCATGAAAAATGTCTCAAAAGAGTACTCAAAGTCTACTTTCATAATAAACACACACTGCTCTTCTAATCAAGATGCGTTTTGAGGCAAGACAGACAAACAAGTTCAAATTCAGAGGGAGGATGGAAGGACCACCAGGAAGTCTCATGGGACACAAGGAAAGCAGAACACCAAGCTTTGGGAAGATCAAGTCTTGGTTGTTTTTTGTTTGTTTGTTTGTTTGTTTGTTTGTTTTTGTTTTAATTAGAAGGGAAGAGGGGGGTACAGAGAGAGAGAGAGAGAGAAAGAGAGAGAATCTTAACCAGGCTCCACAGTCAGCACAGAGCCAGACACGGGGCTTGATCTCACAACTATGAGATCTCGACCTGAGATGAAATCAACAGACTGAGCCACCCAGACACCCCTCCTTTTTTTTTTTAATTTAATCCCTTTTTCTCAGGGTTTCTATGGATTTCTCTCCTCATCTGTTCCATTCTTTTACTCATCTGCTTTCTCTGTGGCTCTACTTCATATATATCTGTTTGCACATGTCCTGATATGAGGAGCCCTAGTCCTGACTTACCAGTACCTCTCAAATCCACCATTTGGAATTCTGTATCTCCCTATTTGAATTCCCAACCTTGGGGGTCCCATTGGCTTACTCTTCCTTCCATGATAGATATCCTACTCAGGTATCTTATCCTGTTATATTTAGCTATAGCTGGTTTCTGCTGAGATTTGGTTAGGTACAGGATTTAGGCTTGGGGCACATGGTATGGCACACACTCCAAGGTACGAAGAGTTGGGAGCCCATATTAATGGGCATAGATTGACAGATTCCTAAAATAGATTTAATGAACTTTCCAGATTCTCTAGCTGATATTATACTTTGGAAAGGTCATAACCTATCCAATCCATGGCAAAGGCTACAATAACCAAGGTGCTCATCCAAGGATGAAGTTGGGCCTGATGGAAGTATAAACATGTCTTAGGGTAGGAATGAAGAGAATGAATGGCTCTTAAATTTCAGGGAAAAAAGAAACTGGCTCTTTATTTTTTGGTGCCCATATTACCATCACCCCTTTAAAAGTTGTAACCCTGCTAAGATCAGCGGCCAGCAGACCTATAGTACCTTCAGCCATGTGCATGTTAAATCTGATATGACACTAGGTTCTAATTTGCACCCTTTGCTTAAAACCTCCCTCATGATCTGGCTGTCTCCATTGTAGATGTCTCCATTTCCACCAGAGTAGCCCAGTTAGGTTGTGGTTCTGGGGTAGCCTGTTTGGATTGGCAGTCAGATGACCTTTGCTCTGGCCTGGTACACCCTTAATATGTGGCTTCTTATTTGGACCCTTGAGTTTCTTCTGGTCATAGCCAACCTTACCATTGTATCTTTCTTTATGTAACAGGTATTGAGAACGTATTTAAGTCAGGCACCGTGTTTAGTTCTACACTAATTCATTTGATCTTCAGGAAGCCCCTATGTGGTAGCTAATATCATTATTCTTTATTTCACAAAATGTAAAATAAAGTCTTGGAAATATAAAATATAATATCCAAGATAACCCAGAAACTAAGATGTTTAGATGGAATATAAACCCAGACTCTAGAGCTTGTATTCTGATTCACCACACTACAGTGGTTAATGCCAATATGCCCGATGGGAACACCTAACAGGGAATCTCCCATACACGAGGAGCAATAGGCTTGTTTCTCTGGCTATGACGCGTCTAAGTTACCTCCCCCCGACACTTAACATTTCTTGTGGACCTAGGCTATTTGGAGGCACAAATCAAGTTTGCAAATACTGGTCAGAAGGGACCTATACTTCAGCTTTTATCACCATCAAAGGAAAGCTGTCACTAGGATGTGTATGTGTGTGTGCTATATATGTATACACTGGTGGGTGTGTTTTTTGCCCAGTTTGAAGTCATTTTTCCTAGAAGAGGGAGGCTAACTATCAATGCTTGGCTGCCCCCAAAGCCTGATTTTATGCTGAAGCAATTAGCACTTTTACAAGTAAGTGTGATTACAGGGCTCATTGATTTCTTCTGATGATTAATTTACTTTAGTAATTTGGTAACAATGACAATGATAATAGTTTTGCATTACCAAAAATACTATTAATGTTATTTACAAAAAATATGAATATAACTAATAATATAAATTAATAAAATTTGTATTTGAAAACATAGTTAATAATGTTATTCTATAATATAATGTATAATACATTAAGGTTATATAATATTATATACTATATATTCTTAAATATAATATATAATTATATATATTTATAATTTATATATATAATTAATATTTAACTCTGGAAAAATCTCTGAATTTCTGCTCCCATTTCAATGGCATACTGGAGAAAAACCCGGCCATCATAAAATCTCAGTACTTTCAAGCCATCTAAAGTGATTAACATGCTTTAATTGCTAAATCATCTAAAATGATTAACATGCTTTAATCACTAGTGCATGATTTAGAACAAAAACAAGGCAACTTTCTTCACTCTTCCCAGTCTCCTCGTCTTTCCAACCAGATGGTCCGAAAACTATTCAGGCCACTTTGGACTATGGTGGTCCAGATGGATAAGGATTAAAAACTAAGGATGGCTCTGGGCTATGTTTTAAAAACAAAAGGACGGACTACCCCTAGCCCCTTTAAGCCACTTTCTGTGACTGAGATGAAGCCATCAGGATCACCTGTATCCCCATATCTCAACGCATGCACACACACACACATACACACACACACACACGCACACGCACACACACACAGTTGTTCCAGTTATCTTTTGCTGGTGCTTGAAAATTTAGTAGCTTAATGTGACAACTATTATATTATAGCTCACACTTTTGTGGATTAAAAATTCAAGCAGGGTGTGACTGAGTGATCTTCCATTCCAAGTGGCATGGGTAAAAGTCACTTCTGGTATACAACTGGCAGATAGTCTGGTCTAGTATATTTATAAAGGCCTAACTCACGTGTCTGACACTTTGGTAAGGGTGGCTGGAAGGCTGGGCTCAGTGGTACAACAGACAGGAGAGCTTAAGTGTGAACTTTTCTGCATGTTTTTTTTTTCAGGATAATTAGATTTATGTAGTGTCTTAAAATCTAAGAGTATGTCAGTGAACAAGGAAGACCTATGGTCTAATGTGACCTAGACACTAAAGTCACATAATGTCACCTCTACCATACTCAATTACTTGAAGCAGTTATAAATTTATCACTTAGCACAGTGCCTGGCACTAAGGAAGTGCCCTCCAAATCACAGCTACTACAATGACATCACTGTTCTTAGTAGCTTCCTGAAGGTCAGGGCCTGCCTTGTAGGGAGATGTCCTCAGTGAGTCAGGCTGAGCACAAGAGATTGTGATTGCATTATATTGGCGCCCAGTTCAGTAAGGCCAAATCTGATCATCCCCTAGCTCAGAAAGCCTGTCCCCGCAGAGGCATAGCCTGGCTGATCTCTGCCAAGACAGGGCCCATCTTGTTTACTTCAAACTGCATCTTTTTCATAATTGATAAGACCCAAGGACATCTCCATCATTCACCATCCTAATTCAATGAAATATATTGTTAACTAAGACAGTAGTGCTCGAAATGGCTATTGATTCCAACTTTCATCTGGGGACACAGGGGGGGACTGTCATCCCTCTGAATAGGGATTTCACTGACAATATAAGATGAACATCCAAGCATTTCTCTTTCTGCTTCATCCAAAGCATGGTGTCAGAATTGCTTAAAGCAACTGAACATCGACAACTTAAGCACCAGCAAACCAAGAAAATATCCCTTATAAACCTTCTGGAAAGGGGAAAATGGGCAGATATCAAGCCCTGTGGCACCTCATTGGAGCAAACATTCTCCTACCATTGGCCAACTTTTGTGTTGCTGAGCAAGAAAAGAGAGAGGTCAGAGTTTATCCAATTACAGTTCAACTATCATTAGAAAAACCACTTAACAGATCTGGGGAGAAATAAAATGTTATAGCTTCAGTGAGCACTTCAGCCAAGACACCCAGAGTATTATTCTATTGCTGGAAAACAAATTACCTCAAAGGTAGGAGCTTAAAACAATGCTCATCGGCTCAGAAGGTCAGAAATTCAGACACCATGTAACTGAGTTGTGTGCTTAGGGTTTCACCGGCTGAATTTCATACTGCATTTCGATCTGGAAGCACTTCTAATTTACACTGGTTGTTGGCAGAATTCACTTCTTTGCAGCTGTAGAACTGAGTTCATGTTTCCTTGTTGGCTTGCCAGCAGGATGCCACTCCTAGTTCCTAGAAGCCACCCATATTCCTGACACATGGCTGTCTCCATCGTCAAAACCAGCAGGAGAGTTTCTCAGGTTAAATCCCTCTCACATTTTTTAAAACTTTTTACCTTTTTTTTTTCCCTTTTTTCCCCCTCTGACCTCTAGACTCATATATAAGGCACTCATGTGATTTGTCTGGCTTACTTAGATAATCTCCCTATCTTAAGGCCAGCAGATTGAGGGCCATAGTTACATCCATCAAAGCCCTCTGTGTCATTACCTACCTTAGTGTCTGAGTAGATTTCTGGGACGTGTGTGTATGCCAGATGTCAGGAATCTTAGAATTCTACTTGCCACTCCAGGGATCAGGATTATTTGAATGCCGGGGTTGAAAGGGCTCTTATGTTATTTAGGCTCAATGAAGAACTCTTGGAGAAGTATCAGCTGTGGAGTTTTGATGAGTGTTTCTAGTAACTGATATTTCAGAAATTAAAGAAATGCTTTCAGTTCACTTGAGTGGTCATGGAACACTTTGTGTATTGTGATTTAAACATCCTTTGAACCAAATGAAGGCAAGAGAATTTTCTTCAAAACCATAATTACTCTGTGGACCAGAATGTAAGCAGCATCAGAATTCAATGGACTAATAATAACACTAGTTATAATAAATAGCTAGGTAATTACATATTTTACTTCCATTATCTTATTAGGTCTTCCTTAAAAAACAAAACAAAACAAAACACATAAATAGGTGACATGAGGTGGTTTATGGTTTCTAAAAGTGTGGTCCAAAAGTCAATGCTAATAGATGCCTCAGGGTTAGTGAGGGAGGTGAATGTTAAAAATACAAAGCTGTGAGCTATATCCTAGCATCATGAACGAGATCTCTGTGGGTGTAGCTTACAAATCGGCATTTTAAACAAGCTTCACTGGTAACCTGATTGCACTGAGAATGGATGATATTTCTTTCCCTGTGATAAGAGCTAGATTAGGGTAATTTCTGAACTCTTTCTTTGAGTTTACTCCCTCTACCATTTACTCCCTCTACCACAGGGGATATAGAATGTTATGTCTTATGGTAAAGTTTGTAAAGTTGCAAAGAACAAACTGGGATACTTAGTTTAACTCCTTTTCTTCTCCTTGGGGGATCTGCCAGTGGAGAGGAGGTATTCTCTGCTGTTCTCCTGGGGCAGGCTCCTTCTTTGTGCCCTACATAAACATGGTGGCTGCCCTGGTCCAAAATGAATGGTTATAAGTTGGTCTAATCCTCCTATTTCTGAGGTTATTTGTCATAATCATAAATAAATGAAGCACCTACTTAATTTGATACCAGTAAGCTTATTTTTCCCCCAGAGTGTGAAGTGGTATCTTTTCCTATAAATCATAAACTCTGTTTCCTTTGTCAAATCTCCCTCCCCCAGCTTAGTCTCTTCACAATTATTTTCTCCTTTTGTCTGTATTCTAGTTTGTTCTTCAAGCAGAGAGAGGATTTTTATTTTCATTAGATCTTATTTTACATCAGAAATCCCTTCATTTACTTATGTCAAAGTAGGAAACCCTCAGAGAGGCCCAGCTGACCTTACCAGGAGGGAGATAGGGACAAGAAGCACTTCCTTTAAGGCCCTGAGCAAATAAACATCCCTTCTGTGGGGATTTATGATTCCTTTGACTCTACTCACTTCCTAGAATATGCTACATGCAGCTTTTTTTTTAATTAAGGTTTTTTGTAAGACACTAAATTATAAGGTTTTTAAAGGCAAGAAACGTTATCTTTTTCCCTGTAATCTTTTGAGAATCTAGCATAATGCCAGGGACAGAGTAGTTGTGTGACAAATATATATTTAGCATGAAATTCCTTGGGATTTCTAATATTTGTAATCAGGCAAATAATAAATACAATTGCAGAAAAATTGTAGAAACCTGAAAATAAGAAAAAATAATATAATACTGGTTTTGCTATTATATTTTAACACATTTAAAAATAAGTTGGATAAAGACAATTTTATAGTTAAATAAGACTTATAATATCATCATTTCCCAATGTTATTCTGAACATATATAGTAAAATAAGTAACAGTTTAATTATATTCCAATGGGTTTATTGATAAACATCTTATCACTTCCAATTTGACCATAGACTACACTGAACATTTCTATGTATAAAGGCTTTTTGAAGGTTAGAGAAAACATTTCATTAGTTTTTACTCCTAGAATTACTGGGTTAAAATTACTACTAATAATATAATTATTTTTATACTCTTTTTTACACAATGTTTGCAACAACTTCCTTTTCTTATTCTTTAATGTGAGTTTCATCAAATTTGAGTATGCATATCTTATAAACAATATTTGTAAGCATGTAAAATGATATAAATCTTTGAAAATTTGTAAAACAGTTTTTTTAATGTTTATTTATTTATTTTTAGAGAAAGAGAGAGCATGGGCAGGGAGGAGGGGTGGAGAGAGAAGGAGAGAGAGAGAAGCCCAAGCAGGCTCCATGCTGCCAGCACAGAGC
Organism: Panthera pardus; assembly: GCF_024362965.1. Classification (NCBI taxonomy): domain Eukaryota; kingdom Metazoa; phylum Chordata; class Mammalia; order Carnivora; family Felidae; genus Panthera; species Panthera pardus. Next base: position 64,755,793 of record NW_026526788.1, on the reverse strand, counting down.
CTAATGCGGGGCTCGATCTCACATCTGTGGCATCATGACCTGGGCTGAAAGCAAGAGTTGTCTGCTTAACCTACTGAGCCACCCAGGCCCTCCTAGAACAGTTTCTTTTTAAGCTTTTCTGTGAAGTAAGTGCTATTCTGTACAGTGTTATGAAGTTTATGCACTGCACAGATGTTTCTTGGGAGGGGGTTAATGGCGTGACGATGTGCAGGTGCACCATAGCCACACTACTCACTCTTAGCTGGCTCTGCTCAGTGCTGTTCCTTTTTCTAATTTGTGCAGGGTTGTCCTTTGCTCACCACGCCATTTGCCCATGGATAGATGGTACTTTATCTGAATACCTCAAACACTTCTTATAGGGAAGAGGGGCCCTGGCCCCAAAATTTTCAAGGCTAGGGGGTCCTATTTGTGTATTGGGTTTCTGTGTTCATGTTATTCTCTGAAATAAAGGTGCTCTTTAACTTGGGTGGGTGGGTGGGGCAGGTAAATGTGACACTGTGAAGGGCAGGGACAGTAGGATGTCTCTCTCTCTCTCTTTCTGTCTCTCTCTGGGTGGTGGGGGGAGTGTTTCCTTTCTCTTTTAACTCTTATAGATCTCTGTAACTCAGACACTGTTTGTTCCTTAAAATGAATAACAATACAAATGGACAAGCAGTGAGTTGACTGACCTACAGGACATATCACCTTTCTTTTGTTCTTCCTCCCTCCTTTTCTTCTTTCTTCCCTCCCTCTGCCTCTCTCTCTTCCTTCTTCCTTCCTTCCTTCCTTCCTTCCTTCCTTCCTTCCTTCCTCCCTCCCTCCCTCCCTTAAGTGATTAATATTTATTGAACACACAGTGTGTCATGATCCACACCACAGAAACCTGCACAAGCATATCCATAGACTGATGATTGGAATGTGATATGTCAATGCTATAGAGCTACACGCAGAGACATAGAAGAGGGACACAGAAGAGGGACAGGTTAACAGAAGAGGGACACAGAAGCCAGGATAGGTTAACATATAGTTAGGACAGTGGGTAGGTAAAATTGAATGAACTAGAAACAAGCCCCTCTTGGAGAGAGGACTGAGTCAGCATTGACAGCATTTCTTACATAAAAGAGGGCTCAGGTCTAGCTACTTATTATAATAACGCTTTTCCTATAAAGATATATATCCTAAGTGGGGAGGAAAAGGAAAAAAAAATCTTTTGCATGTAATTAATATTCCTAGCAACTTGCACCCTAACGAAAGAAAAAGTTTGGGGATATTCCACAAATATATTTTAGCTGAGTCAAATACTTTTGTTTGATGCCTGTTCAGGCAATAACCGGGCAGTAAGCCACTTGTGGCTTAATTACTAAATCATATTAAAACAAAGCAATTTAATTGCAATTTGTGTTAGAATAATTTATTCATAAAATGCCAGTATATGTATTTATTTTCTATAATCCATTACTTTCAGCCTGGTACTATGTGTGCTCCATTAAATTATAAAGTACAAGGTCATTAACCTACAATTCTACTTGTGATTATATTTTTAGATTGCATTCTGTTTGTTCTTCAGTTAGGATTAAATTGTTAGCCCTCTTAGGTCATTTATCTTTAGCTATTTAATTTCTCTGTGATCATCTAAAGGCTCTTATTATTGCTAATTAAACAGGTGTGATCTACTCAGAAAACAGTTGGCTTTCTTTGAACACCTGGTAGGATCCAAAATCAAGTCAGTCCTCTTCAGCTTTCATTGTTCCTCATAACTGAATCCCCTCTTTAGTGATTCTGAAATTGTAACACATATCTGCGTGTTTTGGATTATGAAAGTTTTGGAAGCCTTTACAGAGAGCATTGGGCACATGGAAAAGTGCATATATGTAGGTACTCTTTTATTTATTTTTTTTCTGAGTCCGGCCTAAGGCTTTGGATGGCCAGGGCTGGTCAGCTGAGCATACAGATAATGAATCTGGAATTGTGGCATGAAGCTTTCCAGGCAAGTAGCTTCATGTAGAGAAAAACCCATGTTCCACCAGCACGGAATACATGTTCTCCTATTCAAGGCGAACCTTCTAAATAGCTCTTTAATATACTCATTTGAGAAAGAGTAGATGGCTCTACCCAAACCCACCCACACTCTTGAGACATTGACTACTTGTTGGTAGGAATAGGAGGGAAATCCAGTTAAGTTCCTCTTGCCAAAGCAGCAAGGGATGTTGAAATGGAGATTTTCAGACCTCTGGCCCTAGGAAAATTTTCCCAATCCTTCAAGAGAGGTATTACTACAAAACCATCCTCCATAGAGGGAGAATCTAGGACCTAGAGATAAATTGACTTGCCCAAGATAGCTGACAGGGAATTCAAATCTAGTTTTCCGGGATTCTAAGGCTCAATATAATGTATGGCATTCTATTTTCCCTTTTGCGGTGCCATACGTAGAACAAGCAATATTCCAGAACTGCGTAAACTGTTTGAGAATTAACCACTTTTGGCCATTTCCCGCCCCTGTCTCCCACATTCTTGCTATCCTCTACCAAGCATGAGATGCCCTGAGAGTCCAGGACAGAAAATGTAAGGCAGTCTGTGTTGTGTATTGTGGTGTGTCACTGAAGTTTCCCCTTTAGGACTCAGGCATTCACTAACCTGGCTTCAGGGAATGTTGCTCGTGATAGATCTCAGCTGCGTATTTCTCCCCAGAAAATTCTCTTGGCCAAAGGGAACTGCTTTACCCATGTTTACACCCCTCTCCATGGCACCCCTCCATCAAATGGCAGATTGACATAGGGAAATAAAGGTCTGGTTATTGCCTCAATTAGGTAAACTCATAAATCTTGAATCCTCATAAGTCCCCAAGCTTCAGAAGTAGAACACTCTTCCTTGTTAAAAGCCAGTGTTCCCCCATCATTTGAAGACAAAGAACAGTCTTCTGCCTTATAAGATTAAATCTCATTTGAGAATCAACCCTTATAACCCATCCTGTCCCAACACCAGTATGTAGGGTTAATCACAGCACACGCAAGTCAGGGGAGTCTAAATTACTAAAGTTGGGAAGTACTCTACCTCATGGAGCTGCTGGACCCGTAGAACCAAGCCAGCTCCAAATGACAGAAGCCAGGAAATTATATGTAGGACTGGATCCTGAGGATGCTTCATCTAGGGACAGAAACACATAGTTGGGCAAGAAATATGTTGCTGAAGAAAATGATCTATCCCAAGATACAGGACTTAACCCTCTAGCAAGACTCTTGGAGACAGTGCTGATATGCTGCTAGGGTAGCTCCTGAAGCCTTTAATAATGTGATGGCTCATAATAAACTGATGTAGAAATGTCAGGACCACTGAGGTAGATATTGGAAAAAGGGATTAAAAGGTTCAGAAGCATGAAAATACTAGAGTGTGTATACTATGGAAGGCTATTTACAAACTAGCTGGATTTGTTCTGTGACAGGACTAGAGGGCTTTGTGTTTCAAAGAGATAAGGTATGCCCTGGTGAGAGGAGCCCCAGCATCACTTGTAAGTTCACATTGACTGTCCTCTGTAGGTTGAGGCTATGGTGGGAGATGCTGTTACAAAATTGACCTGCCTAATAACAGTGAAATGGTGGGATGCTAAAATCACAGAGGCCAGGTTGCCATCCTAAAACATTAGATAGGTGGGCACAAAACTGATAATGAGTTATACAGGCAGAATGACAGCCAGGGAAGCCTAACTCATAGAGAACTATGGAAAAAAATTAATAAAACATAGTATTTCTAAGGGCAAGAATGTTAGGCTGGAAACAAGAGTGTTGCTTAATCTGTTCAATCCAAAGAAGTCAAGAACAATCAAGGGGCAAATGTAAGATACCCTAATAATAAAATCATAATTCTTGGCCCACATTTGCTCAATGTTATGGAACTGAACTAATACATTGGTGAATAGGTTGTGTTCTCAGGAGGAAGGATCATATAATTCCATAAGTATATACAATAATGGAGTCCCTCATTCTCAAAGAGAGTCAAGACTACAAATAGATAACTTTTCACTTGAGAAATGGGAATACTATGGCATTTTGAAGAATATTAGATGCACGATCCACTTTGACATTAAAGCCCAGGAATCAGACATGTCATTATTGTGCCCCTCTTAAAGTAGGATATGAGTATTCCCAGGGATCATTCCCTTGGTCCTCAAATGTGTAGCTGGAGTAAGCATATGTGGTTGTTGGTAGGAGCTTCCACCAGTTCCTTGGCCTTTGGGGGAAGAACTACCAAAGTGATGAAAGCCACAAAGACTAAGATTTTAAATTAAAAACAATAATGTATCCCAAGGAAGGCCAGGACTAGGGTGGAATAAGTGAGGCACCTAAGGCACAAAATTTAAGAAAACTTGCACTTTCAAGATCATGTACTCTAGCCCTGACTCTGAACCTGAATTAGGAGGCAAAGATTAGTGGCATACCTGAAGACGTAAAGGATGCCAGGAATATGGCCCAGATTGTAACCATATTTAATGGCTCCACCAAAAAACATAGATATGGGAAGATGGCAGCAAATTATCACAAAACTCCATGAAGTAATAAATCTATATGCAGATGCTCTGCCAGATGAGGTATCTTTGCTAGAGCAGATTGAAAAACCTCAGTTATATATTATGAGGTCATTGATCTGGAAAATGTATTCTTCCCCATCCCTACCAAGAATTATCAAAAATATTTTGCCTTCATGGAGGGTATACAACGGTATACATTTATATTTATGCTTTAGGGCTACATTTATTCTACTATCCTTTGGTATAATAGAGTCTCAAATGATCTTCACTGTTTGGACAGTCTACAGAACATTATGTTGTTCTACTAGTTTAATAACATTATGTAAATCAGACCAGATGAGCAGGAAATCACAAATATGTTGGAGCTTTGGGTAGTGATATACACTTTAAGGTGGGAGGTAAATTCTGTTAGAGTTTGGGGGCCAGGCACAAAAGTGGTGTTTTTAGGGATCACATGTGCTTGACATAACGGAGTATCTGCTTGAAAATAAAGCAGAAATTGTTGCTTCTCTTGCACCTCCCACCACTAAGAAAGAAGCACAACTTGATTATCTTCTTCATGCTGTAGGGTAGTGTAGTTTACACTTTATATTATTTCAAAGCATTTGCCCAGTAGCATAAAAGGCTACCTGCTTTGAGTGGACCCTACACTGTATAAAGACTCTGAATCAAATTCAGGATGTGGTTCAAGTTCTACCATATGACCCATCACACATGTTGGTATTAGATGTATCTATAATGGGCAACAATGTCATATAGATTTTAAGGGCAAATCCATTAAAGAAGCAGAATATAGATTCCCTATGTTTCTTGAGTCAGGCCATGATATCACATGACTATGTGACCATAAATGTTCATCATGAATTCATTTCTCTCAGACTCAGCAGTTTATAAACTTGGATACAACTACATAGAAATGGTATATCCAAGGTCAGGCAGGAGTAAGGCACAAGTAAGCTGATCAATCAGCTTTCCTAGATAGCCATGCCATCTGCCATTTTTGCTTTAGTTACCTTATTCTCTGCTAACAGAGACCAGCCAACAACAACCAAAAGTTTTGAGCTTGATTCATAGGTGAGTTACCTTAGTATGTTGATAGATACTGAAATGATTGGTAGATTGACTACAGATCCACCCCAGTGACTCAGACAGCATTTACAGAAAATCATTCTGAGTGGCAAAGTTTCAAGTGTTATACTTTGGAATCCACTTTTAAAAAATTAGGAGTTTAAGGATTTATTTTTAGAGAAATTCTAGGGTCATCCAAAATTGAGGGGAAGTTTCAGAGATATCCCATATAGTGCACCCCCCATACCTGCACATGCATAGCCTTCCCCATTATCAACATCCTGCACCAGAATGACTTAGAAGAGTAGGAAACTAAAGTATTCTTCTGCCCTATGTGTTGAACTACTCTGGTCACTTCACTTACAACTTAGGCAAATAAAGCAGATGTTATAACTGATTTAAAAATGAGAAAATAGGGGTTCAGGCATAGCCAAAATTTTTCCGTGGCCTATACAGCCAATAGATATTGAGACCAGTGGATTCTAAGTCATGACCTCCTTCCTGTCCCCTCTCAGTGGAAGCAACATGCTACTACTTCTGTTGTAATAGCAGGAGGGCTTCAAGCTCCTGTATTAAGCAAACTTATTTTCTTTACTCAGGCAGAACAGCCTTTTTGCATAATGAGCGAGCCATTTTGCTGCAAGTTTTTGCTTTCTTCCCAAACAAAGGGAAAAAGTAAAAATATCAAATAACAAAATAAAAGTATCAACTTTTTTTTTCTATTTCTGCATGGGATCTTTTCCTTTTCATCATCAACAAGGAGACATTTTTCTCATAGATGTGAATGATCCAATTTTGTGTTTTGCTGACCATTAACATTGTATAATCAATATGTTTTCTTTCTTTCACTGATTCAACCCTTTTGAGAACTTACTAGAGACCAGTTCTCTGCTCATCCTTGGAGCTATATAAAGGAACATAAATCATGCTCTTTGCCCTTGCAAGTCTCACATTCTATGGGGTAAAGAGATGTGGGCAACAAAAATGACAATATGAAGAGAAACATATTTTCATTGATACCCCTGTCTCCTTAAGTCAAGGATGATTAGGATACAATTAAGTAAGATCTCATTGGCAGAAGCAAAAAGAAGCACAGTATAGCAACTCTGAATGACTGGAATATATATGGGGAAGAGATGTCAGGGCACCATTAGAGGGAAGAGCAAGAATCAGATCAGTAAGTTGAACATCAAGGGATTTGGATTTAAGCAATAAACAAGAAGTTCAACCTCTGTTGTTTGCTTTACAGTCTCCACAATTGGCAGACAATGAAAGAAACCATCTTCCTACACCGCCTTGTTCTGACATCTGGATGAAAGTCATACCTCCACAGGGGGGAATGGAGTGATTTACTAGAAGTATAGGAATTTGATGATCATGTTTTCAGAGCAATTTTGGATTTATGCCTGACCACAAGCGAGCATATTTTAAATTAAAATAGCTGGAGGCAATCTATGCTAATTTAATACCTTTTAATGTTTTCTATGAGAAGTAAATCAGATTACCGTTTCCTTGTTATTGGGTCCAGCAGAATCTATCCTATTCAGGTAACTTGAATCTGAATCAATCTGGCTTAAAGTCTGAGTGCTTAATAATAATGCTTCAATCCTGACACGGTTTCTAGGTCTAGTATTCTATGATTCTGTAGGGCTGTTCTTTCCTGGCCTCTTCATTCACAAAGTATGTGTTTTCATCACCACAGTGCTTGACAAATGACCTCCCTGGGGCTTGTCTACAATGTTGGCTGGACATCAGAATCACCTGGCAGTGTTTAAAAGCCCTGACACCCAAGCCAAACCCATGACAAATTAAATCAGAATACCTGACTTTTGGAGATGGGACTGAGGTGTGTGTGTGTGTGTGTGTGTGTGTGTGTGTGTGTGTGTGTGTGTGTGTGATTTATCAGGTTATTCCAATGAGCAGTTAAGGTCAAGAATGACTATTGTATAGTAATCAGCCATGAATCATTTATCATCATAAGTTCATACATTTATTTTGTTTTAAAATCACATTCTAGGTGTTCATTATGTACCTGCTGTATACCTGCTAACAGAGGGTTAAGCAGTGATTGGAAAATGAAAGACATAATACAGGGTATCTAGTCTCTAGGACATGACATTTTAGCTTGAGGCTCAAGTCAACCGTATATTAAATGGTTAATGAAAAGTCCAGAGATCATAGTAAAAAGTTGCTACATTTATATGTGTGTGTGCATGTGTATACCTATGTATATGTGTCTTTTCAATGAAAGGGGGTGACCATACATTTAAGTTTTCCCAGAGACAATAATGGCTTACATCTGTTTCCTTGGAATAATAGTAGTAGTCATGTACTCTCATGTTTCCTACTTTTGCTGATAAATCATAAGCTCACCCTAAATATTAAATAATGAGGCAATGGGAAATCATGGGATGAATCTCAGGAAGATGCAAACATTGATGGGCACTTGTGGCGGAATTAGTGGGGAGAGAAAGAGAAAGATATCAAGGGACTAAGTAAGTACTTAGCATTAAGAGTGGTCACAATCAATGGGAAGAAAGTGAGAGGAAGTTCCAGCCAGCATGCAAAGGGGAATTAGAGAAATGAATCTTCCACAAGTAGTGTAAGTTGAACACACTGGAAGCCAAAGGAATTTGTAGGGAGTTTTCCTTGTGTGGAGAAAGCTATGAAGAGGTCAGTTTTCCCTATGGCCACTTTAATGGAACAAGGAGTTCCCACAGTTCACCCTTTGGTCTTTGGTTTTACTCAATACAGTCAAAGAACATTCAGTTCCCTGAGCCTGGGCTCATCCCCCATTTCCTCTCTCTCTCTCTCTCTCTCTCTCTCTCTCTCTCTCTCTCCCCCCCCCTCCATCTCTCTCTCTCTATCTCTCTTTCTCTTCTCATTCCCCTTTTTTTCTAAGCTACCTTGTCTTCATCTTCTAAATACAAATTTAAATGTCACATTTTCAGGTAGACATCCCCTACTCCCCGACTAGGTTACCTCTGTGAGGGACTAGGACTGAATCAAAACATTGTCCTTGGAATTGCTGTGGGTCAATGGAAAAGATGCAATCCAGGATACACATAGATTTTAATCTACACATTCTAATTTTCCTTCATGCATTCATAACATGGTTTAAAGTTGGTACAGCTTCAGTTTATACATAAGTTCCTTCTTCTCTGAGAGCTTAAATTACTACTTTTTAAAAAAGGCAACCATTAGAATCACTTTTTATATTCAGAGCAATAAAAGTTCATTTTGCACAAGCGAAATGGCAGCTTTGGCCTCTGCTTTGATTTTTTTTTTCTCTTCCTGCAGTAACTATCTCCTGATGAGCCTGTCACTTCCCTGAGTGCCCACAGACTACTCAGGTTATTCCTGTTTTGGTTTGTCAGCATCGATTGGACCACCAAGGCTTTTAGAGGATTTTTGTATAATACAATTGTCAACCCCAAAGTAATGTGATTTGTTGAGAGATTTTCAGCTTTATCACTGACAATAAAATGGCCACATTGGTAATACGGTGACATTAAACAGTACTTTGGTTAAAGTTGGTATTCCACAAGCTAAAGAGCAGGTAGTAAGACATTACCAGGTATCTACACATGACAGTTTTTTTCAGGGCCAGTACCTCTCTCTTATAGAGTCAAAACCAAGACAGGGAATTAATTAATTCAACTTAACATTATTAAATGTAGAAACCCAGTTCTGTGCTCAATCCTAAGCATCTGGCATGGACCCCTAGTTCCTATTGGACTTCATGGTCTAGCTGCCTCTTGATCTGCACAGAGGTCTACACTGAACAGTAGTATTTTTCTTTTTTATTTCCTATACTCTGCCACACCATAGTCTCTCCCCTGGCCCCATGATCAGCAGTCCACCCAATGGGAAGCAGCTAACAGATGCTACATTCACAGCACCAGAGCTGTGTTATATTTATATATAGAAAGGCGTTCCTCAGCAAATTCTCCACAGCATGTGGAGCTGTGTTTTCAAGGACAATTTCTATGTTGACATGTCCAAGGAAGCTTAATGAAATCACTGACATCAATCTAAAATTCCCCTCAGAGCTTGAGGAGCAGGCAGATGGGAAGATTCTGGATCCAGGTGAAACAAAGGAGCATCCAGTGTCTACCTTGTTGCAGAACCTCTTCCTGAGGAGAGGATTGTCTCTGGGGTGGGCTAGTTGGTTGTCTCTAGAAGATAATTTAGCTGAATTCTGCCATATCATTGAATAAATTATTGATCATAAATATATGCAAGCTGCAGTAATGTGTTTAGACTGTTGAATGAGCTCAATCTTTTAACTTTTAAAATAATTTAAAATTTACTCTTTTCTTTCTTTTATTCTTTTTGTTTTACTTTATGTAAGTTCATCACCTCTCTGACCCTAGTTTTGCTTGCATTTTTAACAAACTATTAGCTTAACCAATAATTTGTGGGCAAGCAACCATTGTGCCTCAAAGATATAGATGTCCTTAAAATCTAAGGCAGAAAAAACAGATACAATATTAGACAAAGCATATGATAATAATTGGCTTACTTCTTGGAATTTTTTCCTACAGTTGGCTGTCCTTAAACCCTGTTAGCATGGTGCTGGGCTTAAGGTCCAGTCTTATAAGTAACAACTACATCGATAGTAATTTATTTTCTGTTAACACCTATTAAAAGGAATAGCACCATGTGATAGACAGTGTGAAGCACCCCAGTCAATCAGAAATTACAGAAGCAATAAAGGAGTAAAAGTATAACTTATTTATGTAACACATATCCATTGTGCCTTCTGTATCTTGAGCAATAGCCTAAATGGGGGTATAGAAGGTTGTGTGACACAGTACCCCGTCTCCTCAGGGAGCTCACAGACCCAAAGTGGACATAGACACACAATTACAAAAGACATAAGTGCCATAGGGAAAGAGGGGTGGGGGTGGGAATGTAACCTTGTCTAAGGAGATGTTCTCTGGGGAAGGAGAGACCTTGGAGCTCAGATCAGAAAGAAGAATAATGGAGAATGAGAGATGACAAAGGGGCAGGCAGAGGAAAGTGTTCTAGGCAGAGGCATATGACACAGAGTCTCTGATACGGTGAGAAGCATGAAATAGCTCAATATGGCAGGAGTGCAGAGTTTAGAGAGAGGGATGGGAGAGGTGTGGCTGCAGGGCAACAGGGCCACGTGATACAGACCAAGAGAGACCCACCTGAGGCTTTGCCAATATAGTTTTATTGCCAAAAATGCATAATACAAATCTATTTATGAGTGAAGCATCAGACAAGCACAAATTCATGGATATTCTACAAAAGAACTAGACTAATCAAAAAAATGTCAAGTTCATGGAAGATGAGAATAGATTGAAGAATTTTACAGAATAAATGAGACTAAAGAGCCATGCCACTAAATGCTGTTTGTGATCCTGACTTATATACTAGACCAGGAAGCAAACATATAAATAAAGTTATAAAGATAACTATTCCAGAAATTGGAGACATTTGAATACAGACTATGGGTTGCATAATATTATTATATAACATTACATTTCATTATTGGGCCAGTTGTACTTTGGTTATGTGATAGAATGTCCTTGTTTTAAGAATATACTTTGATGTATTTTAAGGATAATAAGATATGTCTCCAAATTCCTATAAAATCTTTCTGAAAAAACATTGTGTGTCTGTTTGTGTGTCTGTGTTTGTGAGAGAGACAGACATTGTTCCCCCTTGATTTCCATGCCTTTGTTATGTGCATGCTCTGACAATTAAGCCTGACAGAATGTCAGAAAAGATTGATACCCTCTCTAAACCATTGAAAAAAAAAAAAAAACTAAAACATCCTGTTCCTTAAGACTAAAAAAATGTATATTGTTGTTTTATTCAGCTCCTGAAAAATGTTCCCTGGGTTCACCTAAATTTTATACTGAACTTAAAAATTATTAATAAAAATAACCAAAGTTCTATTTGAAGTACTTTGCATGCTTTATACCACTTAATCCTCAAATAGTCCTATGAAATATGAATAGTCATTATCCCCATTTTTTGATGAGGATTTGAAATTTTAAATAAGTCATTGATGGTCACACCACTAGTAAGTGTCAAAGTGAGGCTACAAATCCAGGTTACGCTATTTCCAAATCCATTCTATTAATCATTATACTGGTATTAAGAAGTAGACCTTGACATTTTGATCTTAAAGACAATTCCCAGATCCTTTGGCCTGCCAACAATGCCACATTGGCACACACAAGTGACAAAGCACAGTCTTTTCCACTGATGTTGGAGATGTAACGTTCTTATCACCCTGTTCTTCCGTGTCAGAGACTCTGTGAATGTCACAAGATGTTGGCCACAGACCCGTGCCATTTTACCACAGTCCCATGCACAGAGATGAGTGGTCCTTCTGAATGTTCAAATCCTCAGTTCCCCCCAAGTGACAAGCACTGAGATGTGACATGGTGCATTTCTTCTGCTAGGTCACCTGCCAAGCACCAGAGTTAACAGAGAGGACACCAGCAATGTCATGGTCAGTTGTCTGATTTTCTGTTCCTAGGAATATGGTGTCAGGAGTAGATACTACAAATACAGGCCTGAATGTGGACAGTGACCTAGAGCCAAAAGGAGATTCTTGTCTTTGCAACAGATTGTTTCCTTTTCTTAAATCAAGAAATCTGTCCTCATCCCTTTACCTTCTTGGCCTCACTTCTTCATCAACTTTAATTGAAGGTGTAGATTAGGTTTCTCCTTATGGCAGTTTGGGTTTGTGTTTTGTGAGTACCAGTATCAGCTGGGAAAGGGGAGGCAGGACACCATAGAAGTGAGGTGGGGTGGCCCTGATGAGGACCATGGAAACCTGGTTGGTCCCGGCTCTGGCACCAATGAACCAGGCATCTCCAGGCCTCAGATTGCACATCAGTAATAATCAGGAGAACTTAGTCCTTGTTCAAATAAGGCAGCCCTTTTCATGGTTGTTTTTCCAACATAGTTTTTAATACTGCTCAGTTTCGCTCTCAGAAGTGTCCCCATTTGTATGATAAATCATACAACACCCAAATACCAGAGAGAATAATTGGGTTGATATGAAGATCAGATGGAACAATACAGTGTGGACTGGAGATTCCCTGCACAGACCCTGTAAACAGACTGCTGAGGTTTAAATATTCACTTAGCCACTTATTAGCTATGAGACTATGGATGTGTGACAAGGTAAATTGGGCCACTCCCTCCGGGAACTATGGCAGGTCGTGAAGTGATGCACGTATGTAGAACTACATACTTTCTGAAATAGTCCTTTTATAAATATTTCTCATGAAACTGTAAGAGCCAGATACTTAGCTATCCTGATTCTTATTAATATACCCTTTATGATTAATAGAGATAAATTACAGGTAAATCAGTTCTTGTCAAATGCCACGTAACCACCATTTCTACTTACAGGGCAATACATACATGCATACATGGATACGTAGACTTAACTAGCTCTATGGAAAAGACTTATCAGTGTTTTCTATATTTAAATAATAGATGTTATTGCCTCACTGCCAGTATAACTTCTCCTTGAAGTTTCCCCTATTAGTGGTTATGGATTTGCTCTGAATAATCTTTACTTTTTTTTTTTAATGTTTATTTAATGTTAAGAGAGAGAGAGGGAAAAAGAGAGAGAGACAGAGGTGGGGGGAGGGAGTGCAAGTGGGGAAGGGGCAGAGCTGTCAGCATGGAGGCTCTGAGCTGTCAGCACGGAGCCCGATGCAGGGCTGGAACTCACGAGCTGAAGTCGGATGCTTCACTGACTGAGCCATCCAGGTGCCACTGAATAATCTGTAGTTTCTAACCTGGGTTTCTCTGTGAGAGAGCTGGGTTGGGGACTAGTTCTACAGACTGTATTCATTCCCAAGAGTGATCCCTCTGCCTCTGCACTGACCCCATTGGTTCCCCTGTGGCCCCAGGAGGTGTGGCATGCCCCTTCTTTTTGGGAACTCTGAATAACAAATTATTTGTTAAGTGCAATTGTCTCCTGATGTATTGACCTCATCATACCCGTAAAATAATGAAACCTACATTTTTTAACAGATTCTGAGATTACTAGTCACTTACTTGCCAGGTCTTGGACATTTGATTCTAGTTTTTTAAAGAGTCACTTGTTCTTCTCATGGTGATCCATTCATTCCAGTGATTTTGCTTTTCCAATCAAGTAGCATGGACTTTCTCATGCCTTTAGGAAATCCCATTCACAAGATATTTGCAATAGATAAGGAAAGAGGGTGATGAGTTGACAAAAATTGTCTTAGTATTACCCTAGGGATAATTTTTACATTTTCCTTTAGTGTTTATTTCTTGAGAGAGAGAGAGAGAGACAGAGACAGAGACAGAGAGACAGAGAATATGAGCAGGGGAGGGGCAGAGACAGAGGGAGACACAGAATCCAAAGCAGAAACAGGCTCCAGGCTCTGAGCTGTCAGCACACAGTCCTATGTGGGGCTCGAACTCATGAACTGTGAGATCATGACCTGAGCCGAACGAAGTAGGGTGCTCAACTGACTGAGCTTAACTGACTGAGCCATCCAGGTGCCCCAGGATAATTTTAATACATGGAATAAAATCTCCTGGCACCATAGTTTAAAATAACTTTAGAGGAAATACCTATTTATCAATACTCTTTTCACAACCAATGCCTTACGATTTTTGGTTTTTAAAGCACATCATGAACATTTCCTCATTTGATCATTGTGATAACAGTCTTATTATTTGTACTTTCTAGATGAAGGACATTAAATTCAGAGAGGTTGTGGCTCACTAGCTGCAGGGCTAACATTAGAACTGAGGTCGACTTGGTCCCAGTCTTGTGTTCCTCGCTTTGAATCGCACTGTTTCCCATCTATGACATTCCTTTTTATGATGAGATAGAGATAATGATGATAATGAAGATAATGACATGTATTCAAAATGTTTCATGTCTGGCATTTTTATTTTTATTTCTGAAAAAGTAGGCTTTCCTTTGTGCCCAAACATAAATGAGAGGTCATGTTTCATGATCTAGAGAAAAGAAATTATTCTTTCAATTTTTCCCTAGGCTTTTTTCTTCCATGCTAAGGAATATTTTTCAACGCTGTTTTCTTAACTGTAAATAAGGTTACAAGAGGGAGTATTCAACCAAAACAATTATAATTGGCTACAAACATAATCCAATAACCTCATTTCACCCATATTGTTAAAAGAGTTAATTGGACCTACGCTTACAGCCACCAGCTAAATATATTTCTGTATGCAAACAGTGAATCCAATTTCTTCCATAAACATCCCTCTGCAAACGTGGTGTACATGAAAGGGTAAGGAGGGAGGATTCTGCAGTGTAAGCCCCAAACTTCACCCGTTTATCCATTTGGTTACAAGTGTGTGATTCTATCATTTCAGAAAGGAGAGAGACAGACAATATGTGTCTATTATCTATATGCATTTTCAAGTAAACCAGGTAAATGATACAAAAAATAGCTTGTAATTGCAGCCAAGCTCAGCCCAAATCAGGTGTGTTTTCTGTGCAGACGTCTAGTAAACATTGCACCTAACATCTATGGCATTAATCTGGAGGAGATGAGGTATCTTTTGTCTGGGTGATGGTTTCACCTCTGGGCACATCAGCTTATATTTTTCTCTTTAAAAACTCAAATATAGTAAAATCTTACTTTTTTCAAATATTACTGACTTGGAAGTGTTGCTGTTCAGGCCAGTAGTTAGTTCATTAGAGGTATCAGAAAGACATCTCACGTATGGATTTCTGCTCCCGCTGTGTTCCGTATTTACACTGCAAGCTGAGGCAAATCTGGAAGCATTTTAAACCTTACATTGTTTTCTTCTGAAAGGGAGTCATGGTCATGTTTTTGTTGTTGTTGTTGTTGTTGTTGTTGTTGTGTTTTCTTTTGTTGTTTTGTTTTGTTTTGTTGTTTTGTTTTTTTGTTTTTTTTTACAGATGGGATCATGAATGAATGTGAATGAATTTTTTAACAAGTGCAATATACACTATGTGGGAAAATATTCAATAAGTGAATTCAGCAAACAATAATGTAAACAACGATGGAAGAGAAAATTTACTTTCCAAATACAAGTCTCTTTGAATTACTCTTAAAGCATAAATTATATTGTAACAGAGAATTCACAAATGGCATGTGTTCACCCTTAGTTCATTAACAAAGGTCTCTCCCTTGAATATTAACTTAGTTAATTCAGATTTTATTTGTTGTGGCTTTAAAGTACACTTTGCAAGCAAGGTTTTACCCAATTCCATTGTTGGTCATTTCTGTTACCCAAATTAGTGAGCTTGTATGCCAGCCATTTTCATGGTCTGAGTTGACAAGCCTTACGCTTGGGATTTTGTGTTAATGCAGAAACTCCATTTTTCTAGAAAATAAATTATTTTTCTCTGTAAATTTTATTAACTACCTTTGCTTCTGAGACACTCCATAAATAAGGAAAGGAAAAGGCAAAATAGAATTCTGATTCCTTATTCCAAGTTTAAGCATTTTCCAAATACTGGGTGTTTGAGTTTATCCCTTAACATATTATTCAGTATTTATTAGCCCATTTATGTCTCAAGAAAGAGACTATGCCCCTGCCACTCATCTGTTCTGCTTACTTTGAGGATCTTCAATGTGCTTTGCACAATTAGTGTTAATGTTATCTTCCCCAAATTTGTTCCTATTCATATGTTTACCAAGAGTACACTCAGCACAGTGCTATTTGCTGTAAGAGGCAGAATAAAGGTAATTTTAGTTGTTAGTGTACCAATAATAGTCATTATACAAGATTTATGGAGCTTATAGTTCTTTTGGGGAGATGAATGATAGCCCAAAATAGTTAATGAGCAACAGAGACAGTATATGATTAAGGAAAGCAATTTGTGAATCCCGTTGTCAGTGTTCATGGGAATATAGAGAAGATAGGATATAATACTTGGGGGGAAGCTTCATGAGGGAGGTGAGGCATGAATTGAGCCTGAGGGTGAGAGCTGTGTGTGACTAGGATATAAATAGAATAAAATGTGAGAAGAGAGATTTGAGATTAAGATTTCAAAGTGACTTCAGGGCTGAACTATTGATGCCTTTGGGAGAGTTAGTATAGTAGGCTGCTCTTTTTTATCCTTTGCTTTAAATGAAGGTAAATTAATGAATGTCAATGATTTGGGCTTCTCCCAATTTAGGCAGCCTCATTGGATCTTATTGCTGTGTCTGATATTTAATATTTATTAGAATAGCAATCTACTTCTTGGAATACTCCTCCTTAGCTCAATCTGTAGTTTCTAGAGACATTTTTCCCCCTAGAAAATATCTGTATATACCTTCTGGCCATATTTGATTGGCTCAGGAATAGACCTTGAACTAAGTTTAACAAATGAGTCTCCTAGACAAGATTTTTGATCTTGGAACAAGGGAGATCATTAGATCACTTTCTCTATTTGCATCTGTAAGATGTGAAACTTGGAAGCTATTATCACTTTCATGTTTAACCAGGTGTAAACAGCTGCTCTGTGGTAGGAGAGAAGAATGAAGTTGACACACAGAGACAAATGAGTGTGCATGCATGCACGTGTGTGTGTGTGTGTGTGTGTGTGTGTGTGAGAGAGAGAGAGAGAGAGAGAGAGAGAGAGAGAGAGAGAGAGAGAGATCATCTTGAGTATGTTGATGGTTCTATTTAAAGCCCAACCACCATCTTGTCCTTACCGTACCTTTTTAGTACTTGCAAGTAAAAAGATACTTCTTCTTTAACAAATGTTATGTTCTGAATATTTATGTCTGCACCCCTCCCCAAAATTCATGTTGAAATCTTAACCTGCCAGGAGGGTTTTAGGAAGTGGAGCCTGAGAGATAGGATGAAGCCATAAGGATAGAGCCCTCATGAAGGGAATTAATGGCTTTATAAAAGACGCCCCACATCTCTCCTTTGCCCCTTCTGCCAAGAGAAGATATACAAATCTTCAACCCAGAGGAGGGCCCTCTATCTACCATGCTGGCACCTTGATCTTGTGCTTCTAGCCTCCACAACGGTCAGAAATATATTTCAGTTGTTTATAAGGGACCCAATCTGTGGTATTTCATTGTGGCAGCACATATGGATGAAGACGACAAATTAACAACTGATTTGGAGATGCAAAGTTCAGCCTATTCTTGTCCTTACAGCACCATTGTGCAAATTAAAATAAAGATATTCCCTCTGGTTGCCCTGTAAGTATAGGACTCATCAAAGGAGCACAGAATATCTTATAGTCTCCACTTGCCCACCCCTTAACCTGTTGTTTTTGTGCAGTAGTAAAAAAAAAAAACAAAAAAACAAAAAAACAAAAAACAAAAAAACCTTATATAACCATCCACAGCAACCTTACAGAGGTCATGGCCTTGGCTATAAGGACTATTTTGCTTAAATGATAGCCCTCTGTCCTAAACAGCCTATTAGTTTATTTTTGTCCAACCTAAATATCCTGGGGCACTTACCAGGAATATTAACTACCTGTATGGAGCTTTCCAATCATCAGGAAATGGATTTGTTATCACCTTCTTTTCCTGATAAACTCTGCCATAACATAAACAGAAAAACATTTTTTTTCAATGAAAGCGAGAAGTGGTAGTGGATATGAGTGAAAAATGTGTGAAAAAAAAAAAGCCAGTCCTATTTGCCTTTAGTTTTATGATTTGAGTACTCTAAGCAGGAAACTGTAACTTGATTCCTGAGTCATGAACACTTTTGACAGTTACACTAAGCTTGGGCACCAAATAATGTTCCTAGAGAAACTGAAAATTGGTATGTACATATTATATTGCAGTACCAAATGAAGTCATAATGCAAACAGAATGCTCACAGCAGGAATAGTTATTCTTGGGCAGATCTGGACATGCCCCCCAGCCTCTACAAACAGAGAAAGCCCTCCTCCCCAAAGTTTGTGAAAAGGCCAGAACATTAAATTTTGTGTGTGGCAGGGAGGGCCTTAGTGGGATAAATTCTTCAGCATAAATTATTGCACAACTTGTAACTCTTTTATATAATGAAGAATCTAATTTAGCTTGTCAGCTCAGGGGTAGAAGAATCCATTTTCTTTATAAAGAAGATACCTTACAGGGTAACTGAATATGGAACTAGGAAGGAATTCTCTTCCTAAGAACAGATATTCCCGAGCCACAGATTTAAAGATAAAGAAATCAATCTCAATGGGAGGGTGCCAGCTTGTGATTTATGAAGCCAATCGGTCAACACAAGTTTATGGGACAGGCAGGAGGGAAACTGTTGAAAACATGGTTCCTGCCTCCCATTGAGTATAATTTCTTTCCATCCTCAGAACAGTTGTGTAGATCTTCATTTACTCTTACTGACATCACGCCTTTCCAGTATCTCTGATCTTAGCATTGTGTCCCTGAAATCCATGGCCACGGTTACTTGGCTCAGTCACAGGAGGTACTGTGTAGTTTGGCGGTCAGACCACCTTTGTTCAGATTCTGACTCTGACACTCTCCAAAAAGACCTTGGTCAAACTGTAGATCTTTTCAGGATTTTGTTTTCTGCATCCACGAAATGAAGGTTCAAATAGACCTACCATGTAGAGTTGTTGATCTTTTCCAAAAGCAACCTTTCAGTTTAACGAATTTTCTGTATGTGTTTCTATTCTCTATTCCCCTCATTCGCACTTGAATCTTTATTACTGCCTCCCTTTGCCTTGCTTTAAGTTCAGTTTGCTCTTCTGTATCTGGTTTTGCTGCATCCAATAAGTTTTGGTATGTTGTGTCTTCACTTTCATTTATATCAAAATATTTTCTGATCTCATTTTTCGAGTCATTGGTTACTTAGGAGTGCATTGTATGATTTTTCCCATATTTGTGAATTTCCCAAATTACCTTTTGTTACTGATTCCTAATTAGATTTCATTGTGGTTGGTTAACATACTTTGTATGATTTCGGATTATTGAATTTATTGAATTTCAAATTATTGAATTTTTAAATGACCTGACAAGGATTATTTTGAAGAATCCTGCTGTCATTGGGTAGAATGTTATATAGATACATGTCTGTTAGGTCTAGTTAGTCTATACTGTGGTCCCAGTTTTGTTTTTCCTTATTGATCTTCCATCTAGTTGTTCTGTACATTATGGAAAGTAGAGTAATGAAGACTGCAATTAAACCTGCTAGACTTTGCTTATGGGTTCTTTATGTGTGTTAGTGCATATCTCTGATGCTTAGGCAGGAAGTTTATACCTCTGCCTGAGTCTTAATTTCTTGATTAGAGTCTCAAGGTCAGCCAGAGGTGAGAGGGTAGGGACTTTTCAGGTCTTTTCCTGCACATGTGCTCAGCCCTGGGCATGAAAAATCCCTGTGGTATGTGTGTAGCCTTTTAAGTTCCCAAAAATGTGTCTGAGATTTTCACAGCCCCCTGTGAACATCTAGTCATCTATCCCACCAGCATTTTCTTTTATTGTATTATTTTTATTCTTTGGTGAATGCTTATTTTGTGCCCCATTTCTTTTTTTTTTTAAGTTTATCCATTTATTTTGAGAGAGAGAGAGAGAAAGAGAGAGAGAGAGAGAGAGAGAGAGAATGAGAGTGGGGAAGGAGCAGAGAGAGAAAGGTACAGAGAGAATCCCAAGCAGGCTCTGCACTGCGAGTATGGAGCCTGACACAGTGCTCAAACCCACAAACTGTGAGACCATGACCTGAGCTGAAATCAAGAGTTGGACACTTAACCGACTGAGCCACTCAGGAGCCCCACTGTACCCCTTTCTTATCATATCAAGCCTATTTGATATTAAACAATTGACACTTTGTTTTTTTTTCTTTTACAAACACCCCTGGGAGAAAGTATGTTCATGTGGTTTTAACTCCGAGCCGGGTCCAATAAAGACAAACGAGTTAGGTTTAATAGGGAACTTCTAGCCAGATCAAATAGCAGTTCTTTGGGAATGGTGCTTAGGAGAAGCTCCAGTCCCATTCTGTCCCATCCAGTGCTGCTGACCTCCTGGATTGTGGGGATGCTGATTCTCAAGGCTACAGCAGAGGCAAAGAGAGAGAGATGGTAATAGGGCAAGTTAAATGCAATAAAGTTCATTATTATTACCAAAGTTCTTTCTCTCTAATAAATACCACTCAGATAGTTATAGGCATTTGCTTAATTCCCAGAGCTCTGAAAATATTGATTTTCACAATTTTTTCCACTGTGCTCATTACTTCAGGGAGGAAAGAACTTTTAGAAGTCCTTTTTCTGCCACTCTCCCTGACTTTACCCAGGTGCAATTTTAATCTTCATTCCCCTGTGAATAATGTTTTAATTTCCCCTCAGACTTCTTTTAAGTTTTCATCTTTATTTTTTTAATCTTATTATGATATGACCTCCTTATGATGATTTTCTTGGTTCAAGTTATTTTAATATCTTGGTTATGTAGATTAATGGTGATTTAATTAATTTTAAATTGGCCCTTCTATCCTTTCTTCCTTTTCTTCTCCTTCTTTTCTTCTTCTTCCTTCCTTCCTGTTCCTCCTCGTCCTCCTCTTCCCCTTCTCTTTCTCCTCCTTTCTTTTGTGTGTCTAACCCCACACATCTCTCCTCTCCTTCTTGGACTCCAATTATACATATATGAAAAATGTGCTATTGTCACAGATTCTTTGCTTATTTTTGGTCATGTATATTTCCTGACTGCTTCAATTTGGAGAGTTTCTATAACTATGAGGTCAGGTACATTGTTCTTTTTTTTTTTTCTGCTGTGTCTGTCTAATCTGGGAATGTTATTGTTTTTTTTTTTTAATTTTAAGATATGATATATTTCAATTCTAGAAATTCTGTAAGATTACCTTTTAAGGTAATCTTACTTTTTAAGATTTACCATTTCCTCAAATTCTATTTATACTTTGTCTTTAATTCCTTGATTATATTTATAACAGATATGGTAAAACATTTCTCTGCATATCCAAGCCTGTCTCTCATTATTAGCAGGTTTCTAATGATTGATTTTACTCTTTGTTATGGGTGACATTTTTAATTTCTTCTTATGTTTACTCATTTTTGATTGGTTGCATATGTTGTGAGTTTTCTGAAGTTTGTGTTTGATTTTATTTTCTACCCAGGTTTATAGGTCATTGGACTTTGATCTAAAATGCAATTAAATTACTTGTGGAACAATTTCATACTCTCAAGATTAATGTTTTAGTTATATTAGGATAGAGTAGCCTTTATTTGACATTACAAACATTAATTGGGCTTCTCTTGAATGTGCTAGATGTTTAGCAATGATTCCTCACTCTGACTAGTTGGAACCTCAACGCCTTCCAGCCCTGTGTGAAAGTTAGGAATGTTCAGCTTGCAGCTGTTTGATAATCTTTTGCCTAGCACTATGGATTTTCACATGAGGTTTCTTAGTACTTAATCCAAAAGTCGAGGGACTCAAGTGTCGATTTCTGGTATTCTTTCCCTAGGAAGAAATCTCTAGCATTCAGTAACTCAAATTCTACTTGCCTCTACTATCCTGAATTCTAAACTCTATCTCAGAGTTCAACTCACTATGTCTGCAAAATTCTCTTTTTTTAATGTTTATTTATTTTGAGAGAGAGAGAATGAGTGAGAGTGGGGGAGGGGTGGAGAGAGAGGAAGAAAAAGAGAATCCCAACTTGGTTCTGTGATAACAGTGGGGCTTGATCCCAGGAACCATGAGATCATGACCTGAGTCAATACCAAGAGTTGGACGCTTAACCGACTGACCACCCAGTCACCCCATTATCTGTCAAGTTCTACTGGGTTACTTTTGACCCCTCAGACAGTGATTTGCAGAATATTCCTCACCAGGATAATTGTAGGACTGACATTATTAGTTTCCCTGCTATCAGAGACCATAGTCTTATACTGCCAGTGGATCAATATCTGAAAACATTTATTTCCCATATTTTGTTCTGCTTTCTCACTGTTAACAGTAGGAGGGAGAGTCTATTTCCAGCTATGGAATCAAGGTCAGAAGCAGAAGTTCCAGTCCTTGCTAGGTGAGTTTTAATTCCTTGGTAATTTTGGTCTCCCCCTACCCCCAAAATACTTCATGTAATTAGCAATTTTAAAATGCACTAAAATATTTATTAACAATAATAGCAAATACATCAGGATTTTCCTTCCTATGTTGACACTGATTTGTTACTTTTAGTTAAGAAAATTTCTTCTGTGCATTAATAAGACAGTCTTATTCTCTATACATTAATGCTACTATAAAACACGAAGCTTATTAATCACTTCTGCATGTATCAAGACCTCTGCATCAAAGAGTTCAGACATGCTTTGAGATGAGAGGTGGCAAAGCATAATGGTTAAAGACTCAGGCTCTAGGTTTAGAAAGATAATTTGCAAACTTTTTAGCGTTCTGAAATTTGCAGATATCTTTAATTTTTATATGTGTAATGGTTATGGTGAGAGTCCCTACTTCATAGAAATTTGTCTGAAAAGTAAATTAGATAATGCTCATAAAGAGCTTAGCCTACTATATGTTGTATCTAGTATATGATGTATATTTACATCTTATCCGTGTGGTAGAGAAGTAGAAGGAGGAGATGCGGGAAAGAGGAGCAGGAAGACAAAGAGGAAGAAGAGGAAGAAAAAGAAGAGGCAGAGAAGAAGACACAAAGTGCCAAGAACTATCAGGAAGTATCATAAAAATTGTGGGTGGCATCTTACAAGCTTAGTTTTTAACAAGAGAGTTTCCTTCTGCCATTGAAATGGACATTTATTCAGCCCACTGATATTGAGCTACATAACTTTACTTTACCAGAGGAAAATTGGCTCTGTCACTAGTTAATTACGTTAGTTAAATACCTTGAAAGGTGGTAGGAGTAATTCACTGGGGGCAATACCTGCCACATTCTGACATCTTTGTGTGGGTACAGTTAATGATCACCCCATTACAAATTTAATCACATGTAAATATATACTGTGGCCCCTGGGACTCCAATCAAAATTCAACCCCAGGAAAATGACAATATAAAAAATAAAGGAGTCAAATGTTTTCAGTAGCTCTTTTAAAAATAGTTAATCTTTGGGGAGTGCAATAGGAAAGTTTTTCAAACCAGATTGATCATTAGGATAGATAAATATTAACTCCAGATGCACTAGAGATTTCCTTCCTCTATCTGTAGGCACCTCTTTATTTCAGGGTGCTGTTAAGTCCATAAAGTATGACATGGAGCTACCTGCTCTCAGATCCCAGATGTTCTGTGGTCATTTTGGTACACCCCACAACCCAGTTCAAGGGTAAATCACAGCCAAGGATGGTCATACAGCTACACTGTTTCCAAATCTCTCAGAAAACTTCAACCTAATGCATTAAACTTCTCCTGCCAGAGTCAGACATAGAACCAATACTGTTCCCAAAAACACCCAGGCCTTTGGGTACATACCTGGTAATAGGATCAAGGCTTCATACAGATGGACAAGTACATAGTGACTCTAGTTAGAACACCTGCTTGGAACTTAGGGGAGGTTTTCACATCTTAACACACAGTAGATTTTCAACACAGGAATGTTAACTGATCTTAATTCCCTGTAAAAGGATGTAACAATGAGGCTCACTCCAACCCCCCAATGTATTTCTGGTCAAACATGATGCCATAATTTGGTGTTCTAGAAACAGTGTTTTGTTTTTTTTCATAATAGTTTGAATAAAATTTACTTAAGAAAACAACCTGCTATAAATAAAAATTTAAATCCACATAGAAATGGTTATTATGGCTTAATAGTTTCTCTGTATTTCCTATTGAGTAAAATTGGGCTGCTGCATTACACCTGTTGGA
This sequence comes from Panthera pardus, assembly GCF_024362965.1. Lineage (NCBI taxonomy): Eukaryota > Metazoa > Chordata > Mammalia > Carnivora > Felidae > Panthera > Panthera pardus. Next base: position 64,731,468 of record NW_026526788.1, on the reverse strand, counting down.
TTTGGACTTAATTACTCCTACAAAATCAGTATGCTAGCTTTGGGGCAATTTTCATAACCCCGTATTTGCTTTGCTTTTCATGTGATGTATACATATGCATAAATGGGTGCATATTTATATGCACACGTGTATATATACGTGTGTATGTGAATGTATATATATCTGTAAGGAAAGTAAAATGCAGCAGAAACAAAACACCAGACAGAAGGTCTATTTTATTTAGAATAGGTGTATTGTTGACCGCAAGTGTGTGACCTCTATATGACATTCGGATAATAAAGTAATGCCCACTTTAGGCAGGTCATCTTAACACAGAATCTATTCTAATTCCAGAAACAAAGTCAACTTCCCATGAGGAAGGTATATATTTTCTTTCAGTAAATCTCTGTGTTGGTCACACACACCTCACTAACATCACCAACACCAAACATTCCTGATGAAGAATCACATTTAGAACATGTGTCTCAGACCACACAACACAGTTGCTGAATGAAGATGGGGCCAGGATCTGTTTATTGATCGTTTTGTGCCAGGAACTTTCCACTTATTCTTATAATAACACTGCAAGAGAGTTCATTTTATAACTTAAGAGAAAAAGTCTCAAAGACATCAAATAAGTTGTCTCAGGATACACAGCTGGTATATTATACAGCACAGATTGCCACCAGTTTAATATTTGTTTACATTCTTCCATGCTCCATTGCATTAAAATAAAAACAGAAGGAAGAAAGGTATGGAGGGATATATTTATTACACATGTCAAAGCGAAAAATACACCGGACAATATTAAACAAAAAATAAGATTTTATTCAAGCTACTGCAATAGAGAAAAGAAGCCAGAACTGAGTCTGAATTCAACCCCACGGAAACAAACAGTAGGGTTTTAAGAGCTGGATTAGATCATAGGCCATCTGTGTTCGCTAGTTGGCTTTACCCAAAGGAAAAGTAAGCTTTCTCATATCTTCATGACAGGAGGCAATTTTACTACTTGGGGCAAGGCATCCCCAGGGGAAGTTAGGCTCCTACTCTTCCACAGAGACTGAGACGTAGAAGGACTGTCTTCCTTGATGATGACATCTCCTCAAACAGATCGCTCCCAGGTCCTTCAGAAAGACATTCCTGGCTCCTAAAATTGGCAACAGACTTTAAAAAAAAAAAAAAAAAAAGATTTACATCCCAAAGGGGCAGGAAAAAGATTTATAATTACAAGTTTTCAAAAGGAAGTACTCTAAGAGAAGGGAAATCAGGAGCCTAGAGGCAGAAAGAATTCAGTATAAAATGCCGTCAAGCTGAGGGGAATGATAAGGTGGTTTTGGTGAATATGAATATATCTGTGTTTAGTTTCTTGCCTCTTGCCTCTTGCCCTTTGCCTATTGTGCTTTTATCTTACTCCTTAGTTTCTGTCTTTGCATACTTCTCTCTCATCTCACCATTGGTAAAGCATAATATAAAAGATAAATGTGACTCTCATGCAAATGTAAACACGATTAATAGCTGACTGTTTTTTTCCGTTGATAATGGCAGGAGTGCCCAGGAGGGCCTTCTCTCCAGGCTTTTCTTCTTGTATTACATCTCCTAAAACTGTTTCTTCCAGTGAATCCTCGTGTCCTCCAAGGCATGGCTTATCTAAAAAATAGGTTGTTATTGCTATTCTGCATTTACCTTTAGATTTTCTATTGGTACATTTCATTGTCTTTTGCTATAGTGTTCATAGTGTTAGATTTTAAATCATGTATGATGTGTGCTTGGATTTATTTTTAGGTATAAATTTTGCTTTCTTATCTGGGGAGTTGCAGTAAAAATAAAACAGCATCTTGGCTAGATTAGGGTCTTAAGAGCATTCTGGTGGCATCGTTTTTCACCAGATGAGGCTCTCATTTTCCTTGTCTCTTTCTTTCCTATCTCCTCCCTTGCCCCTTCCTTGCCTCCCTCCCTCCCTCCTTCCCTCCTTCATATCCTCTCTTTCTCTCTCTCCTTCCTACCCTCCCTCCCTCTTTTCTTTATACTTCCAAACTCTGGTCCACCTTGTATGAACTCTTTCATAGGTCATGGTGAACTCACAGAGAGGTCCTACCTGAGAAAAGGCAAGACAGAAGCCGACTGACCTGTGCAGGCTGCAGTATTTGAAACAGTACACTGTTTTCACTAATCAAATAATTCCTCTGGGTAAATGCTGTTACCCTGACGATATGATCTTGGAAGATGGATATTTGAAAAATGAGCACACTAGAAGGATATGAGCAGTGAAATGAACTTCAGATTATAATAGAAAATTAGAAGGGGGAATAAACATATCAATAGCAGAAGAACCTAGGTGGCTATCTATCAGGGGACAGTGTTATCAATCCTGGTACATTGAGTACAAGTGTAAACACTGAAATATTCATGAAGAGGATGGATGCAGGGAAGCTGAGTTACAACCAAGAGCTCCAGTTTGATTAATGCTATGCCGCCAGGGTAAAGGGACAAGAAGAAATGGGCATAAACAAAGGCAAAGGTCCATCTTTTCTTTTTGCTTTTGCTTTCTGTTATACTCACTCATAAATAAGAATGTCAGAAAATATGAAGATAAACACACATGCTTTGTATAGTACCTTGAAACTGAAATATTTAGATTTTTTGTGAAAAATCAGTGAGGGTCTTGGTGGTGGACTTAGTGAGGGGTAGGTACAGCCTCAGTATAACCTTGTTGTCTGATGGCATTGGCTCCTTGGGCACACATGAAAGCCAGGGTTCAGTTATAAGCACTACATTTAGACACTGTTTCCCCGATGGAATTAAGGCAGATCAGACGTCACTCACACACGACATGCCAACACTGCCACAGGAAAGACTGGTGAAGGACCACTCGCCAGGGTCCTCAGGAGTGAAGCCATTTGCTGATCACTACCTCAGTGACCGTCTGCATTTTACTGCAGCTAACATTCAACTAAAGAGATTTATTCTTCTACTTTCCCTTAAAACATATTTCTAGAAAGCAGGCTGAGGAAATAGTTACTATATAGGAAGTAATGAATACCCTGATTATTTTCCAGGAAAACCAGCCAACAATACTATTTATCTCTTTATTATGAAGATATATGAAAAAGGCAACAAATTGTGCTTGAGAATATAAACTGCCTGGAGTGCTAAAAATACTAGCTGGGCATTTACTTAATAAAGGTATAAACAACATGCAAGCTGTTTTCAATTAGATATACTTTGCCTTTGCTCTCTAAAATAGGGCAGTGTGAGTAACCTTCAACAACTTTTATTCAACAACCAATAATCCAGTGCATCCATATTTTGATGTCACAAAATATTGAAGCTTAAGATGAAACTCTTTCCTGTATTTATAGTCAAAAACATTCAGTAAATATATAACTTAGGGTAGAAGGTAACATTCAGCAAATTAATGAAGTAAGGGTCTGCTCATACATCTCTTGTGAAAGCTAATTTATTTCTCAAATGCTCAGAGTTACTTGTAGAAATAGAACTTAAGGAAAGTCCTACTGTGAACTAATAAAATATAGGACGTTAAAACAGAAGTGAGCACAGAAAAACATTTTAATGGCCACTAATGACTTAATTAAGATAGACCATCACACTGTTAACAAATGATTACCCTTGATAGAAAGAAGTGTGCCTAATGGACTTGGCATTATTTTTCTCTGTTCCACACTTGAGATGGTTATTGATCTTGGTCTATGACACATATTTATGATGCACTTGTCACCAATCTTTGTGTAGCTAAAGAGGCTGGTGGATCTTGACTTGCTCTTTCTATACTATTCTCATGTAAGTGTCCTTCAGAAGTACTATTGGGGAGCCTGTGGTTTTAGCTGACTTTGATGCATGAGTTTCTGGTCAGCTGAAAACACTTGTTCAGAATCAACTGGCCCTCACCTCTTACTTTCATATGAAACAGGCCTGCCTATGGCCACGTTTCCTCACTGGTCTCCCTCTCTCTCTGCTTCTACTTTGTCATACAGACATCGGGATGCATGTAAGATGTTCCACTCTTTTTGTCCACACTGCAGCTCTTTGTTTCTAGATGGACTGAGACTTCTAAGCATAGTAACTGATACTGCTGTATCAGCACCAACTTTTCTCCTTGTACTTACTACAGGAAAATTCTGAGAAGAACTTGTATGCCACCACTTACAAGTGTGAAGAACTTGATTTAAGTCCCTTCTCGGGTAGCATTTTTATTTAATGAAGGTAAGAAAGAAAAGAAAGGATGGAAAGAAGGAAGGAAGGAAGGAAGGAAGGAAGGAAGGAAGGAAGGAAGGAAAGAAGGAAGGAAGGAAGGAAGTTAGTTTATATTTTTCTATCCTTTATGCCTGTTGGCTCTGGCACAGTTCACAAGCAATATGCCCTCCTCATCCCACTCCCAGCTCACCACCCAACCAAGAAGACTCAAAAGGATGAATATAACTGCTGTGACTTGTTTACTCTATTTTAAAGTTAAAATTAGAAAATATGTCATTTTAATGGTTGAGAACAGGTGTCATTGCTGCTTTTCAAACTTTTGGGGAAAGCTAAAAGATGACTGATGTCACAGCTGTGACTGAGGTAAGAGATCTCCCCCTTCACTCTTCACCCACCATTTATAACAATTGTAACTTCTCCTTGACTTTATGGGCTGCTGCTTTCCCATGAGGACATGCTTGATTCCCCTTAAGAGCTCTGTGTTCCGGCGTTGTTTGCTGGCCTTGCTCCATGTAGCTTAGCCCAAAAAAGATTCAAGGTGAGGGGGTGGCACAGATAGGGACATATACTAAGGCAGCTGATTTGCTTTTTATGGGGTTTTAATGCTAACTGCTGAGCTATATGTGGTTGTTCAACAAACCTTACAATAGAAGTTGTCATCCATACTCTGTGCTGCTTATTGTTAGCCATAAGGAGCCATTATGAACAATGACATAGCTCAAGAGATTCTAGAGAAAGTGAGATTCCAATTAAAGATCTCCTGGTGAAAACAGAGCACTTACTAAAAATTGGTCCACAGCCTTCAAACCCCAATAGTTCAGAGCAAGGCTTGTGAAAATATATTTTCTTCATTTTTCTGTCTTTTCTCCTCTCTCCTCCCTCTGTCATGTCCCTGGTCTTCTTGCAACCTACTCTCCTGTGATTCTTTGTAATTTCATGTAAGCAGGCCCTCTATACTCCATTTCTGATGTGAAGTATATACCACTGCTGTTAGGAAAAAAATGATTGCTTTGGGTCTTAAATGAGCATCTATACTTGTATTTCTAATGATCTCCTGCTTGTCTACAGCAGAAAGTCTGTTAGCTTCTTGAATTAGCATGATTTGAGAACTCTTCCTCTTCTTCAATCTTCTCCTTCGGCACCCATCATCCCATTTCATAGTATTACTGTCTCCTTTGCCATCCAAGCACAAACATTTTTCTTCCCATTTTCTCCTGTCTCAAATCTCACATCTAATTGTCACCAGTAGTTGTTGACTTTGCATTCAATGTTTTTTCCCAAGCTGCCAATGCCTTTTCAACCACGTAAGTTCCTAATGCATTTCTTCCCAACTAAATTACTTGCAAGACCCTTGAACTGTTCACTCCAGTCTTGTCCCTTTTCATCCATATCCCTGCTGTCACCAGTATGATTTTACCAATATGCAAATGGATGTTGTTTCTTCTTTTTTCTTCTTTTTTATTTTTTAAATATAATTTATTGTCAAATTGCCTTCCATACAATACCCAGTGCTCATCCCAACAAGTGCCCTCCTCAATGCCCATCACCCACTTTCCCCTCTCCCTTCCCTCATAAACCCTCAGTTTTTTTCTCTGTATTTAAGAGTCTCTTAGCGTTTGCCTCCCTTCCTCTCTGTTGTAACTTTTTCCCCTTCCCCTCTCCCATGGTCTTCTGTTAAGTTTCTCAAGATCCACATATGGGTGAAAATATATGGTGTCTGTCTTTCTATGACTGATGTATTTCACTTAGCATAATACCCTCCAGTTCCATCCATGTGACAAAGCAGGAAAGAATTTCCTTGTTTAAAATCCCAGGGTGGTTTCTTTAATCTCAGACTCTAAAACTCAAACTCCTTAACTGGAATTACATACCAGGCTCTTCATGATTTGTCAGCTGTCTTTAATTATATGTTAGTCTTTCCCTTTCTTGCCTCTTGGTTCTTTGTCCCTCTAAAGTGCCATGCTTCCAAATCATTTTGCAACAAGACATACACTATTTGCCTTAAAATGCTTCACTCACATTCCTTTCTCTGGATAAATCCATACCCAGGTCAAATATCACCTCCTTCCCTCCTCACCTTGTGAACTAATTATTTTCCTTGGCATTTTAAGTTTTACTCCTTATGGCACTATTTTCTAATCTGATATTTTCTGATGTTTCCACATAACTATGAGTTTATAGTGGTAGAAAATATTAGAATCAATGAAGTAATTCAATAATAAATAAATTCAAAAATAAATAATAAATAAATAAAAAATAATAAAAGAGGATACTTTCATTTCCAGCTCAGAAAGAGTAACCAGAGCTAAATTTTACCTTATTGCACAAACTAATTTAAAAAAATGGAACACATGAAACAAGAGTTTTTAACACCTTGGGCATCAGGTAACTGAGATAGTAATCCCTGAAAATAAGAAAATGGATAAAGTCAGTTATAATTGATTGCTTATTGTCTAGAGAACATGTCTGAGCCATGGCACCATGAGGGGAATCCAGGGAGAGACTGGTGGTCTCCTTGAGGTGAGGAGACAACATTAAAAGGCAGGAGAGGTCAAGGCAGCTAGAGTTTATAGGGCAGAATACAGGAGAAGAGAGGCCAGCACACAGGAGAATAATAATCAATTAGATTTGTTTTGTCTTGTTAATAAATTGTCATTATAACATGCCCTTTCTATCCCTGACAATATTCTTTGTTGTGAAATCTAATTTTATAATATGTATATAGCCTCTTCACCTTTAGCTTTCTTTTAATTAGTGTTAGGTCATACATCATTTCCCATCCTTTTAGTTTTAACTCACTTTTGTGTTTATATCGTAAGCGTTTTTTCAGCTTTATGGAAATATAATTGACATAACACGGTGTAAGTTTAAGGTGTACAGTGTGGTGATTTGATACATGAATATACGGCAAAACGATTACCACCGTAAGGTTAGTAACACATCCATCACCTCACGTAATTACATTTTTACTGTGTATGTGTTGAGGACATTTAAGATCTACTCTCTTGGCAAGTTTAAGGTATTATAACATAGTATTGTTAACTATAGTCACCATGCTAGATATTAGATCCCAGAATTTACTCTTCTTATAACTGAAAGTTTGTACCCTTTGGCCAGCATATCAACAACGAACAACCATAACTTGCTTTTTGCTCCAACCTGATAATCTGTCTTTTAATTGGACTCTCGAAGCCATTTATTTATTTTTTTATCTTTTTTACTGTAATTATTGATAAGAGTGAGTTTAAAGTCTACCTTCTTCTTTGTTTTCTATTCATTTGTTATTTTCCTTTTTTACTGCCTTTTTTTTGGGGGGGGGTGCTGTGTATAAACTAGGCTGTGTCTTGAAAACCACAACTGTGATCTAAAATGATTCTGTTTGTTAAAATTATTTCATTGTTAACAACAAAATAAAAATCAAACATTTACAAACTAAAACATATCCAGAAAGAAAATATTTGATTCTGTACTTAAAATAAGCCTGAATGCCCTTTAAGTCTAACCTAAATAGTGAAGGATTAAAATTATGGCAGTAAAAACATAGATGACCGAGACAGAGACAGACGTGGAGACAATATAAATGGATATAAATATATAGATATAGACATGAAATGACTATAGAAATGGATACAGATATAATTTTGACATTTGGATCTCTAGGCTGACATAGATGCAAGATTATGTGTCTGTATCTTATGAGCTCATTTTCTGACATATTATGAATTTCTCAGAAATGTGCTTTGATGTCCACACATGATAAATCTTGCTGATTTCATCCCTATCCTCACATTATTTTTAAACAGGGCTCACATCCTGTCTTGTTTCCCCCAGATGTATTTGGGTTCCAGTCTTATAAAGTTCTTTTTTTTTTTAATATGCGATTTATTGTCAAATTGGTTTCCATACAACACCCGGTGCTCATCCCAACAGGTGCCCTCCTCAATACCCATCACCCACCCACCCCTCCCTCCCACCCACCATAAACCCTCAGTTTGTTCTCAGTTTTTAGGAGTCTCTCAGTCTTATAAAGTTCTAAGTTAGAAGAGAGTTATCTGTTGTTTTTATAGCTTTGCTTTACTCTGAAAAAAATGATCAGAGCAAATCAATTGAAAATGGGTTAGATAATAAAGCAGAGGTGAGCAATATGATTTCCTTCTTAGAGCCCGAGCTATTTGAGCTGGCTGAGATCATAGTAAGCACACTATCAGTTAACCACTTCACATTAGGTAACTACTGATCTAAGGGGCTGAACATCCACTGGGAACTGGAATCTGTGTGTATAATAGTGAGTGCTATTAATCCTCTGGTTCAAGTGCTCAGAATCTGAAAGGATCAGAGATTACAGAACCTTCCTTAAAGGGCTGTCATCATCCTGATTTCTGTAGCCTATTGAATTTAGACCAGTCTTCTTACGAGGGAATATGATAATATGTATTTATGTATGTTAGGGACTACGTTACATTCCCGCCCAAATTCCTATGTTGAAGTCCTAACCATAGTACCTCAGAATGTGAGTGTATTTGGAGATAGGGTCTTGAAAGAGGTAATTAAAGTAAAACAAAGTCATATGAGTGGGTCCTACTCCAATACAACTGAGGTCCTTATACTAAGAGAAGATTGGGACATACACAGAGAGAAGTCCATGAGAACATACTGGAAGAAATGTCCATCTACAAGTCAGGAGGAAAAATACTCAAAAAAAAAAAAAATCCTGACAACTTGATCTTAGATTTCTATCTTCTAGAAGAGTGTGGAAATAAATCTCCAGTACTTAAGCCACACAGTCTGTGGTACTTTGTTATGATAAGGCTAGAAAACTAATACAATGTATTTATTTACTATGTTAAACTGCACTAACTCAAGTTGTTCAAATACCACCTTTTAAATATTTGTCCCATATTTTACAAGTAAAATTAAGTGGAGAAAGAATAGTCTTTTCAATAATCCTGGGACAGCTGGGTCAACCCATACAAAAGAGTGAAATGATATCATATGAAAAATTTAATTCAACACAGATTATAGATCTAAATGTAAGAGCTAAAACTCATAGGAAAACCATACCCAGAATTTAGTTTTGATTGGAAGAGAGAAAGCTTTAAATGGAAAAATTTAAGCATCCCTGCCTCTCCAGTGGCAGTTCCCATGAGTCTAACATTGGCTAGAAAGTTCTCAGGATTAGGAAGCATCATTAATGGTAATGGGAGGAGGGGAGAGAGAAATGGAACAGATGAGAGTGGGGATGAAAGGTGAACTTTATTCCTTATGTTTTGTTAAAGCTGAATCTAGAATGAACCATGATAAAGGTGGGTACATTCTCCTACATCAGTACAACATTGGGAAGATTTGAGAAAATGGTCCCCTTTTGTCAGAGTGAACACGGGGCCAGGATGTGGTTCTAAGTAACAAGGAAAGAAAAGAAAATGAAGACATTACTGGGCCTGAGCTGAGGGTCTCACTACTTTTTACTCCCCAGCTCAAAAACCATGACCCTAAGTGAGCTACATCACTTTCTACAAGGTTATCTACATGAGCAAACCAAAGACAAAGCTGGTTTGGGTAAACTGTAAGGTCATTGATAACATATGTTCTGAAGTACAATTTGGGGGCAGTGAACAGTTTATTTGTACAGAACTCTTCTTTTCTTTCTTTCACTCTCACTTTTTCTCTCTATTTCTTTCTCTCTCACACTCTTTTTTTTCTTTTATTTTTAATGTTTATTTATTTTTGAGAGACAGAGACAGAGCACAAACAGAGGAGAGGCAGAGAGAGAGGGAGAAACAGAATTTGAAGCAGACTCCAGGCTCTGAGCTGTCAGCACAGAGCCTGATGCGGGGCTCAAACTCAGACTGTGAGATCATGACCTGAGCCAAAGTCAGATGCCTAACCGACTGAGCCACCCAGACCCCCCTCTCTCACACTCTCTCTTGCTTGCTTGCTTGCTTTCTTGCTTTCTAGCTTTCTAGCTTTCTAGCTTTCTTTCTAGCTTTCTTTACTTCTATATTAAAAAGAGCCCCAGGGAACACCATTATTAGCTCTTAGGCTTTACTATTGTTTTTAGATCCTAGAACATACAGGATGATTCTCCTACATGTTTCTTGTTGCAAGTAGAGACCATATGGAGGAAGTCTTATCCCAAACTCTTGATGAAATCACAATGACTGATATAAAGAGGAATGTCCTGAAATCTTAACACACCTAACAATTATTGAGCACTCACATTATATAAGAACTTGTGTTTAGTTAGCACTTCACCTTACCATATCACCCTAGATTCTCAGTCTTTGAAACATTCAATATATAGATGCATATACATGTATGTATATGCACACATGGATGCATATACGTGCACATATAGGCACACATGCAAATACATATATGTATATATACATGGATAATGTGTATTGTGCATATACACATGGGTGTATATAAACCAATTATATAAAAACACATTCCTAAAATTCTAGGATTTCCATCAGTTTTTTTTTGCTCTATATCTCCCATATGTGCCCCTTAGGTTTTACCTAGTTCAAAGAGTAAGGTTGTCTTTCTGACAACCTTACACACTGGAGATGGATAATAGAAATTTATTAAAAAATCATAGGGGTGCCTGGGTGGCTGTCAGTTGAGTGACCGACTTTGGATCAGGTCATGATCTCACAGTTTGTGAGTTTGAGCCCCGCATCAGGCTCTGTGCTGACAGCTCAGAGCCTGGAGCCTGCTTCTGATTCTGTGTCTCCCTCTCTCTCTGCCCCTCCCCCACTCAGGCTCTGTCTCTCTCTGTCTCAGAAATAAATAAACCTAAAAATTTTTTTAAAAATAAATAAAAATAAAAAAATAAAAAATCACAGTACCTCAGCGTAAAAGGCAAAAATTAAAAGACAGGACTCACACCATATCATATGTACATATACCTATATATCTTATTATAACTATTTGCATGATGCTAGCTGAAGTTTCTCAAAATTACCCAGTGTCTGTGTGATATTTATTTTGTTCATATTGCTGCAGCTTTGTCATTCTGGAATATTTCCATCCTTTCTTTCTTTTATCCAAAGCATCTATTTACTTTCTGGTGTTGGCAGACGCTCCGGGATCATTATATTTTTCCTTTCCCCATCTCCAGAACCAGCCATTTCTCCCAGGATCCCTGATTTGTTTTATAGAGAATGGTATTTAGAAACCAACATCTGGGTTCTAGGTATGTTGCTATTATGGTTTTACTTTCTCTAGGCCCGCTCAGTGGACAAAACTAAACACTATACATATTTATACTAACCAACATGCAGAAAGACTTCTGTATTTATTCGTTTATCTATTAGATAACAAACTCTATTGTTCTAGTATTGTCAGATTAGAATTTTTATAGTTTACATTTGTGCACTGACATATCATATTTCTTCCTGCATGATGAACTTATTTTCTTATTTCATTTTATTTTGGGTATACCCTTGAATGTTCTTCTAATAGATGCTAGCAGATCTTTTTCTGCAAATTCTAACAGCTGAGATATCTCAGGGTCACTTTCTACTGACTGTTTTTACTCCTTGACTTTGAGTCACATTTTTTAATTTCTTTACATGACTAGTAATTTTTTATTGTATACCAAATATCATGTGGACTACATAATAGAAATTCTGAGGGTAGGTAGGTAATTTGGTTCTGCAGTGGGAAGCAGTGGAAATGTCTGCTTAATTCCCTCATCCTTTACCTTATAAGTTGAACTTGGTCCCTTGGCCCTTCCCCTAATAAAGGTATTTCAGGGTCAGTCAACAGAACTAGATTTTCATTCTTTCTCTCACTCCTGGTTCTTGGTCCTTTCTAGGAAATTTTCCCTTATTTTCTAGTCTATTTGGTGGACTTAGAGTCAGTCCTGTAATGTCTCAATTCAGTAATACTCTTGCTTTATCTTTGCATTTCAACTACCCCATACCCTGACTATAGAGGATATACCCAGCTGAAATTCTGTAGCAATCCTTCCCGTTGCAGTTCCCTAATTTCAAGGTTCAATTGTCTTCTAGTTTCTGTTCACTTTTATTTGTATTTTTTGCTTTCTTATGGCTTCAAAGAGATTTTTAAAAATATGATATTTATTAGAATTTATATTTCTTATCTATGGGAGAGCTAGTCCAACAAAATTTACTCTACTATTATAATAAGTGAAATAACCTATAATATATTCCTAATGAAATAAAGAAGAAATTGAAGGTTTTCTATAACCTTGGGTAACATAAGTTATAATTTGTACATTATTACTTATTCTTTAAAATATATATCATTGTATATTTTGAATTTTTCTGGGCTGATCTGACATGCTATGTCAAAACTCATGCTTCCCTATATTGCATATTTTCTTACATGTAAAACATAAACTAAACAGCAACAAGACAGGTGTTTATGAAAATTGCAATTCCTGTAATTCCAAAAGATTTTATTTCAAAGATCTATAAAAAATGGAAATAACACATAGTTCCTACATTAGGTATTTTTCTTAGGGATAAGCAATTGATCAATTAACACCGGGAGACATGAGTTTACAGTTAACTCATTTGTTTCTGTTAAGAGAGTATGATTTTGAGAAAATATTATGATGTATTAGTTATAATAATAATAGCTGTACTGTCACATTCTTGGAGACTTGGTCTCATTTTTAGCATTAGACATATATTATTCCATTTGATTTTTATAACTTAAAGGTGAATGTAGTGTCTGCCTTTCATAAATTAGTATACTTCTGCCAGGAAAATGTAGGTAATTTTTCCAAGCTCTCAAATAAAATGAGAGGTAGAACCAGGAATTCGGAGACAAGTGAGGAGATTAAGATTCAAAAATGCCACAGAGGAGACCCGTGAATATTTAGAAGAGATTGGTAAGATATGTTTTGAAAGTACTCAAGAAATTGTGATATTAAGAAAATTTTTATCAGATTTCACAAGGCAAATGGCAAATAGATCCTCATTTGAAATTAATATATCATCTAAGCCTATGATTAAGATCCAAATCTTATTGATATAAAAAGCTATGGCTCGAGGAGCACCTGGGTGGCTCAACAGGTTGAGCATTCGACTTCGGCTCAGGTCATGATCTCACAGTTGGTGAGTTTGAGCCCTGCTTCTGGCTGACCGCTCAGAGCCTGGAGTCTGCTTTGGGTTCTGTATCTCCCTCTCTTTCTCTCTGCTTCTCTCTCTTTCTCTCTCTCTCTCTCCCTCTCTCTCTCTCTCTGTCAAAATATGTAAGCATTAAAAACTATGCCTCCCACCTATGAGATCAGCGGCCCTGAACACGAATTTTGTCCTGTGAAGCTGTATTTCACCTTGAATCACAGTCCTGTCCCTTTAGCTTTTCCATGGGAGAGAGATTCAGTAACGTTAGATGACCTCCACACATTTAAATTTCAGAGGTTCAAGGCAGTTAAATCTCACCAGTGAGAACAAGAAGCAAGATAGAGCCCTAATTTGTGCACAGCCACAGGGACATAGATCACATTAGTGTAAGTTGGCTAATTGTGGGTTTTTCCTTCTGCCTTCTGCAAGTGAAACACAACTGTATTGAAGGAGCTAAGAAGTCACTTGTTGCACAGATATCTTTACAGTGTGGTTTTAAAAGTCAATTATCAGTTACTTTTCTACAATCACTAGGCTTTTGTTTTAGTTTTCATACCCTAGCACTTATTCCATAAGAAACACAAAACTTAACCAAATAACCTATACAAATTAATGGCCTATTCTTTGACATGCAAAATTGATTAAATTCTTGGATTTCATTACTATTTAAATGTCAGCAATATTTTGCCTGCTGAGAGCATACATATTCTTCCTGTTTTTTCATTCTCAAACATCTTATTGCATTTTTTATGAATCATACTGGCCAGGGCTCTTACTTGATGTTTTTTTTTGTTTTTTGTTTTTTTTTTTAATTATAAACCCTCAATCTCATGATGACATTTTGTTAAGTGGTTGTTGTGAAGCATTTCTAGAAAAAAAAAAAAAAGAATGAGAGAAAAATTCTTGTAATAATTATTCCCTCGTGTATGACCTTCAGAAGCAGAAATATTAGGAATTCATCAAGGGAACAAGCTGAATTGCTCAACAGCAAATCAACCATCCACTGAGTCTGGAAACATAGATACTAATATGATAACTATTAATTTTAATACTGAAGATGTACTTGGAGACATGATGTGTATCTGCTGCATTTCCATACTTCAGGGGACACCTTGCATACTCAGTTCTAGGGTTCTTTCCTTTTATTTTGTGTAGAATTGTCCATAATCTATTATCATTCTTCTCAAGCTCTCTCTCTCTCTTTCTCTCTTTTCACACATACACTCTGTAATTTTGAGAAACTTCAGCTAGCATCATACAAATAGTTATAATAAGATATATAGGTATATGTACATATGATATGGTGTGAGTCCTATTTTTTTTTTTAATTTTTGCCTTATATGCTGGGGTACTGTGATTTTTTATTAAATTTCTATTATCCATCTCCAGTGTGTAAGGTTGTTAGAAAGATAACTCCCTTTGAACCAGGCAAAACCTAAGGGGCACGTATGGGAAATATAGAGCAAAAAAAGCTGATGGAAATCCTAGAATTTTAGGAATGTGTTTTTATATAATTGGTTTATATACACCCATGTGTATATGCACAATACACATTATCCATGTGTATATACATATATGCATTTGCATGTGTGTCTATATGTGCACGTATATGCATCCATGTGTGCATATACATACATGTATATGCATTTATATAATGTTTCAAAGACTGAGAATCCAGGGTGATATGGTAAGGTGAAGTGCTAACTAAACACAAGTTCTTATATAATGTGAGTGCTCAATAATTGTTAGGTGTGTTAAGATTTCAGGACATTCCTCTTTATATCAGTCATTGTGATTTCATCAAGAGTTTGGGATAAGACTTCCTCCATATGGTCTCTACCTGCAACAAGAAACATGTAGGAGAATCATCCTGTATGTTCTAGGATCTAAAAACAATAGTAAAGCCTAAGAGCTAATAATGGTGTTCCCTGGGGCTATTTTTAATATAGAAGTAAAGAAAGCTAGAAAGCTAGAAAGCAAGAAAGCAAGAAGGCAAGAAAGAAAGAAAGAAAGAAAGAAAGAAAGAAAGAAAGAAAGAAAGAAAGAAAGAAAGAAAGAAAATAAATATGGGAGCTGTACAAATTAAACTCTTCACTGCCCCAAACTGTACTTCAGAACAAATGTTATCAATAACCTTACAGTTTACCCAAAACAATATGTCTTTGGTTTGCTCATATAGATAACCTTGTAGAAAATGATGTAGCTCACTTAGGGTCATGGTTTTTGAGCTGGGGAGTAAAAAGTAGTGAGACCCTCAGCTCAGGCCCAGTAATGTCTTCATTTTCTTTTCTTTCCTTGTTACTTAGAACCACATCCTGGCCCCGTGTTCACTCCGACAAAAGGGGACCATTTTCTCAAATCTTCCCAATGTTGTACTAATGTAGGAGAAGGTACCCACCTTTACTATGGCTCATTCTAGATTTAGCATTAAGAAAACATAAGGGAATAAAGTTTACCTACATATTTATATAAATATGTACGTATTCATGTACCTAAATATGTACCTAAATATGTATATAGAAAGGTTATAAAAGACAAGGAAAACTTGAGAAATCATCACAGATTGGAAGAGGTTATGTAGACATGATAATTAAATGCAATGAGGTATCCTGGATTGAATTTTAAAATAGAAAAAAAAGGACATTAGTGAAGAAACTTTTGAAATCCAAATAGTCTGCAGTTCAATAGTGTTGCATCAACACTAGCATCTTAGTTTTGATAACTGCATTATGGTTTTGTAAGATGTTAACATTAGGGGAAACTGGGTTATACGAGGGCAGGAATTCTCCGTACTCTCTGTGAAACTCTTCTGTAAATCTAACATGATTTAAAATAAAGTTTAAAAAAATACAAAGTTATCTCCAAGAAAGAGATTTTAGAACTGGTTAATTCTTCATATCGTCCTATACTTCAAACTCTCACTTGAAAGGAGTTTCATTGAACAGAAATGATGGATATGTATTTCTGAAAGTGTAGAAAAGATGTGTACTTCTTATGAAGTGTGTTGAGGATTTCTTCTGAAGTCTGAAATTCTGAATAAGGAACTTACTGTGGTTCACATAACCCTGTCTGTCCTTCCTCTCTACCAATCATGTGTATATGTGTGTGAGTTCATACATATATGTGGGTGTTTGTTCACACAAATATTAGAAATGCTACAGAAACACGGGCATCCAAACTCTAGGTTTTCATACTGAAAAAAAAAAAAAAAAAGAATATGTTTAGTGATTCAGCAACCCAACTATTAATTAATTATTGAAAGTAATTGAGTTCATGTCACTATAATTGTCAGGCAAATCAGAGCATGAAATAAGTCTATTTACAGCACAAATGAATTCTGAAATGGAGCAATTTACCTGATTAACTGGTAATTTTTTCTGAACTTAGTAAAATTTAAAGCAAATATATATCCACTTCAAGCATGCCTTCAACAAATACAGACTGTCTTGGTAAACAAAACAACCTGGCCTGACTTCATGGAGCATATATTCTAGCAGGATGTAGGATTTCATGGAAATTAAATAAAGAACACATTAAAAAAAAAAAAAAATAGGAGCATAAATGAAAAGCAACCATGAAGAAACCTAAGACAAGATCATGTAAGAAAGAGTTACCATGGATGTATTGTTAGAATGAGTGGCCAGAGGAGACCTCTCTAAGCAGCCTGCAGCTTTAAACTAGCATCTCTCCACTTTGAACCCAGCCTTCTATGCTCTTTTTCACGATTTGGGGGCGTCAGCTACGCAAACCGTGTATTTACTTTGCCAGCTGCTCCTTATTAGGCTCTGCCAATAAGTGGCGTGGAAAGGAGTCTGAACATCTCTAGAAAGGAAGAGACACACTCCTTTCTGTTGCTTCCAGCCTCGTCTCAGCCAAAGTTTTTCATCATGCTAGTGGGAGTTGATCCTAGAAGCAACAGCTCATTATAGAATACAACAATTGACTCTATTCCCCACAGTCCCATGAAGAGCCTCATCACATTCCAATAAGGAGCCAGCACCAGCTGTCTGGCAACCCAGAAGTTTTCATGGATGCAGACTAAACAGGTCCAGCAAAATGTTGCTCTCTCGAGCCAAAGGACCTTGAAAAGGACAGTCTAGCAAGACAGAAAGCTCGTAGACACTAACAGTGCTAGTGCAGCCAAACGCCACCAAGGCTGGGAAGGGCTAAGCAGATAGGAGGGACTTCCGCTTTCACCGGGCTCAGATTGTCAAGGAAACGTCCTTTGACACGGACTACAGCAAATGTTCCTTATTGGACAAACGCGTTGTGCTGTATTTATGTCAACCAAGCCTTATCATTAAAGTATTTTTTTCCATATTTTCAGACATTATCAGTAATTCTGGTAAAGGGAAATATATAAACCTGGTGTATGTTATATAACATATTATCCTGGTCGGTGAATAACAAATGGTGTGGATGAACATACATGGAACAGGGAAGATTCTGTAGGCATAATGGAAATTCCTTGAAGCAGAGGATTTTATACTTTCTTATGTAAATCAGGGTTTGTTTGGTTTTTTTTAACTTTGGCATTACTGACATGTTGGGACTGATAATTCTTGGATGTTGGGGGCTGTCCTGTGTGTGATAAGGTATTTAGCAGCATCCTTGCAACCGATGCCAGTGGCAACACAGGTGTGATGACCAAAAAATGCCTTCAGACATTGCCAAATATCCCCCGAGGGGCAAAATTGCCCCTCAGTTAGGAAACACGGTTATAAACCAATCTCTAGCATAGTGTTGAGGTCAGTATTTTGAACAGAGAATGGATATGTTCAATGGGAGAAAATTATAATTGTTGTGTTTAATGGTAGAATTTACCTCAGAACAGTGAGTGTAATCTGAGACAGGAGGGTACAGTTTCAAGTAAGAAAAAATGTTATCTTGGCTGATACAATTTTCTCTCTTAATATATTATTGCTTCTCTAGGGTAGGAATCACATATTCCTTGATCACCGTTATGTTTCTCTTGCTAGAACAGTGGCTGTAAATAGGAGATATTTTTAAAAATTACATGCATTCACAAGTGAACGAGTTCAGAAATCTTCACATATAGAAGTACTGAGTTAGCTACTACTAACTAATGAGTAGCTATGAGTTCCCCATCATTGGAGTTTTTTACACTCCCCAAATGATCACACACTGTTTATCTCATCACAAGGATGCAGGCATTGGGTAGGGCTTGAACTACATGATTTCTAAGATTTTTTTCCCCTTCTGACATGATATTTTAGAATTCCATTAAATGTATGCACCTAATTTGCCTACCCTTTGTGCAGTTAGGAAAATCTGCCCCACCATCTGTGAAGCACCACAAAGAATGAAGCTTTTTGTATGTGAGAGAGATAGATTTCCTATCCTGGGGCCATGAGATGAATCTTTTTTTTTTTTTTTTAAGAAGGGAACAATTTTTGGGAGTGGGAGCTATTTTTTTTAAGTTTATTTATTTATTTTAAGACAGAGAGTGTGTGCACAGGGGAGGTGCAGAGAGAGAGAGAGAGAGAGGGAATCCCAAGCAGGCTCTGTTCTGTCATCACAGAGCCTAATGTGGGGCTCAAACGAATGAACTATGAGATCACGACCTGAGCTGAAATCAAGAGTTGGACACTTAACTGACTGAGCCACCCAGGCGCCCCTAGATGAATCTTTTACAATGGTTTCAAGACATTAAAAAGCCCTTTCCTTTACTCTCCTTTCAGATTATCTCACCCTGCTACATACAGTTCAGAATTTTCAGGTTTCCCAGAAATGTGGTAGGAGCCTGCCTTCCTAGAAGCTAACTGAATGAAACTTTCTTCTGTTATGGTGGCTGATTATTGGATTTCTATCAGGGAATACACCACGGAAGCCAGGCCATAACCAATAAAACTTTTGTTGTTAAACGTTCCTGAAGTGTTGCTCCAAAGTGCCATACAAATGTTATGTATTGTGATGTGCGAGGCTTCTCTTCCTCGTGGATGCATTAGTGGAGTAAACAGAGAGCCGTAACAACAGTGTCTTTGGGGCCTTTTAACTCCTAGAGCACCTTCTTCTGGGGACAAAACCACACTGGTTGAAATTCTTTTTCTGGTGGAAATGCTCTGTTATTGAAAGACATTCCCAGAGCAGCGTCGTCTGTTGCCACAGAAAAGCATCTTAGTTTTAAAAATAGCACCTGCTGAGGTTTTCTTAATCTGCCTGGAGATGATTGTGGGCCATTTGGGCATCTGCCTGTTTATTTCATCTCTCCTGCACATACTGCTCCATAGAAGCATAATTTCCTGTTTTCATTTTTTTTTCTTAATTTAGAAATATTATCAGCCTTTGAGTGAATAGAAATAGCCATTAGTAATAAATAATGGTTGCAGAATGCTGAAAAAATCTGCAAAGGAGACTGTGGTTGATTATAAAAATGGTCACAGTACTTTATAGTACCTCTGATTAAAAGATGGGGCTTGAATCCCCAACTCTTTCTGCTGTGCTGTGGTGTTTTGACTGCCCTCTGGAAGAGGTGACCTTGTGAAGGTAGGTCCTGGGCCGAGGCTTGAAGATGCCTGTAGCTTTGGCTACTGCTGCTTTTGGATTCCTGCACCCCTGTGTGAGGAAACTGAGGCTTCCAGGCCCCCACTGTTGCCACAGCTGACAACCTGCCGAGTGCCAGACTTGGGAATGACTGGATCCCGGTTCACCCAACTGCTAGGCAATCTGCTGGCTACAGCCAGCAGACTAGAGACTTACAGTAAGCCCAGCTGAGAGCAACCAGAGGAAGTGACCAACTGATTCTCATCATTATGAACTAAAAAAAAAAAAAAGTGTTTTGTTTTGTTTTGACTAATTTTTTTACTAAATTTCAACGTGGTTTGTTACATAGCAAGAGATAACTGATACAGAAACTGCTTCATAGAAATGAGGAAATACAGTAACAGATGTAGATCTTATGCATATTTTTTGACTCCTAGAATATAAGCCTAATAAAAGCAGCGGCCTCATTTTTCTTGCTCATGGCTGTATGGCCAATAACTAGGACAGTGCACGCGAGAGAGTTAATGAATTCAATGTAGTGGCAAATACTTTAAGCATGGCACTGTCTTAATTTTACAAGATTCTGTCCTCCCGTATACTCTGCGAAAACTGCCATCAAGGGGCAACCTCTATCCAAGTCAAACCAGAAGATTTCACTCTTGGGTGCAATTTGGATGTTCCTCTCATCCTGAGCTACAACCACCCAAAGAATGGTATCAGGCAGGCGGTCTTTCTTTTCTTTCTCTCTCTCTTTCTCCACCCCCCTCTCTCCCCGCTTCATTCCTCTTTGTCTATAAAGCAGAATTTCACATACAGTGTGCCTTACTCCAGTAGTCTGCTGGTTATTCAGCCGCAGCAACTGGTTACAACTGGTTTTAGAGCTAGGTTGCTGTCGACCATAATATTTAAGGATGCTTGTCTTTGGGGAAAAGCGCTTTCTCTAAGATGGAAATATGATGGTGATATAAGAGATATGGCTCTCAGTTGTGGTTTAAAATAACTGTGTTTATAAATAAGACTAATACCATGCCCACTTTAGGGGCTAAGCTTCTCTCGAGTGGATTGTGGTTTGGGAGAAGAGAAGAGCTAGGTTTTATATTTCCTTGATTAGGTATGGCAGATAGCAAAATATTGTCCTGACACATTCACAGAAGGCAACAGCAATCTTGTAAACTCTGTAAACACAGAAAACCCTGACAAGTCTCAAGCTCACATCAGATGGCTAATGTCAATGTCTGCTCAGGGAAACAAACTAAACCAAAACCAAAACAACCTATGGTCTAAATCAATAGGGGGAAGATTAAAATATACCTTAACAAAATATGCCGAATTTAATTGATAGTTTGTTAATTACAGGCCATGCTCACTAATTCATATTATAAATGTTTATGTATATAAAAAGGAAATAAACTAGTAATGTTTTGTTTTGTTAATAAATTGTCACGAGAAAATTACTTGACATGGCTGAATGGCTAACTTCTCTCATTTTCCTATAGAAAGATTTGAATTTTAAAATGTTATTGATATTTGCTAATATTCTAATTAGTAAGCCCTACCCCCACATGGCACACCTCTGATTTTGAATCCTTAGGCCAGCAGCCATTTGAAAGAAAGATATAAAAATCAACACTAATTATTTCATGCCTACAAATAAGACATATATAGACAGGTTTATAAAGAGATAATCACCTTTTTTGCACTCGTCTAATGATGGATGCCATTTAATTATGGTAAGGAGGGCAGAAGGGACATACAATTGCTAAGGAAGTAGAATAAAGAAGCCAATTCACCATTCCTCTCCCTCTTCTCTGTGTTGTCCAATACCAGAAACACTAGTGCTATTTAAGTAGAGTCTTAAATATATACTAAAGTGCACTAAATAAAAAT
This sequence comes from Panthera pardus, assembly GCF_024362965.1. Lineage (NCBI taxonomy): Eukaryota > Metazoa > Chordata > Mammalia > Carnivora > Felidae > Panthera > Panthera pardus. The sequence continues at coordinate 64,709,785 of NW_026526788.1, read as the reverse complement.
ACAAATTCAGTTCTTCACTGGCACTAGCCACATTTCAAGGTCTCAGTAGTGCCTGCCATTTTAGACAATGCAGATATGCAGTATTTTCATCATTTCAGAGAATTCTGTTGGACAGCATTGTTCTAGAGTACAATTTCTTCAGTCTCAAATTTCATGCAAATGAAATTTGCTATGGTATATACCATAGTCAAATATGGGCACAATTTTTATTTCATATGCTTCTATCCATATTGTTTATATTTACGAGTATTATCCCAAGTATTATCCAATAAGAAGATGATTCCATATGCACTTGAGAAGATTGTGTATTGTGCTGTTTTGGGGTGAATTATTCTATCAATATCTATTGTGTCTATTTGATTTATAGTGTGTGGTTCAGGTTTTCTATTTCCTTTTTTGGTCTTCTGCTTAGTTGTTCTTTATATTTTTAAAAGTTACTTGGACTTCTGCTTTTCCTCCAACATGTAAAGAACTTGGAAGTCACCATACCCATCCTACAATAAGAAAAAAGTGACCAAACTAAAAATCAGCAACTGCTAAATGCAGTAGAGATTGAGGTCTCAGAACAAACAAATGCCCTGAAAACTGGAGAGACGGATAAATACAGGGAATTGGAACATACTAGGATATAAAGCTGCTGGAGGCAGAAACTGATAGGAATACTTAAATCATAATTGACTAATTTCTGGAGGTTAATCATGGACTAAATAACTGTTTAGTTATTTAGTCTAAATAAATAGACTAAAGTTGGAGACTGCTGGGGGCTCGGTCTTGAGGACTTCTACACTTTTGTGTTTTACTTCCAGCAGCCTAACCAGGTTCTCACAGTGAAGATCAGAGAAAAAACCCCTGTATTTCTATCAGAAAGTAATCATTTAAAAATATTCCCAGGATACTCCATTCTCACATTCTATAAAGGGAAACAATTTCGCCAAAGCCTAATTAAGGTGCAGGAAGGGAAACACTCAGTCTCACACCCTTTGCACCCTCCATACATTTTTCTGTAAAGTCTGTATTCTTGTCATTTATGGTCATTGAAATCTCTGCTCGGTAATCTTAGCAGTCAACTAATAACTGAACAGAGATTTATTAAAGTCCTTGAACCAGAAAATCTCCCACCCTTGCTGCTGGCCTCTGTGTGTGCAGTGGGGCACACCTTCAACATTCCAGAAGTTTAAATCACTGCATTAGTCTTCATTTATTTCTTATGCAGAGTTTCAAGGTCAGCCAGAGGTGAAATATTTGGCTTTCATAGATTTTTTTCCCTTAGGATGAGTTCTGACCTGCTAGAACCCTAGGAAAATGCCAGTGCTTTTAAAAACTCAGTAGACATTTCATTCTCCTGATTTTCATTTTAAGTTTTTTTGCCTAGCTTCTTGTTTGACCTAATTTAGCCACTATTTCAAGTAGCTGCAATGTTAAACAATTGCTGCTGGTTGTTCTCAACAAACATTAGGGTAAGGCTTTCCTCTATGAGCAAGCTCTGGAAACAAGACTAGCCCTTTGAATGGAACTTTTCCAGTGAGTTCCCCAAGAAGTCAAGTTGTGAAAATTCCCCGGGGATGACAATTTTGTGGAGCGGTGCCAAATCTATTCTACCCCTCAGGTGATTACTAGAGTGCTGATTTTCACAGCCTCCATGGTTTCTGAAGCTACTAGCTTTCAAGTTTACCTTGAACCTGTGGAGAGGGGTATGGGAGTAGAGTGAGTTACAGCACTGTAAATTGTATTGTTCCTTGCAAGAGTTAGCCATTTCTCTCAACTAAGGTCTCCTCAGATTGCTATAATATGTCTGGAATTCTGAAAATTTGATTTGACAAAGTTTGCCAATGATCTGATTGGCGTTAAGGAGGAACATGTTTTTGGCAAACCTGACTCAATTATTCTGGATGTGTTTCTCATATTAATAGCTTTTAATTAAAAAAATCTAGAATCAAATAATGATATTTATTGGGTATTTGGCCAGTGTTGAATATGGTATGGCTCATGCCACAGTTATGATCTGTTCATGCACAGTGGGACTTTCCATGCAGGGATTAATATAAGGAAATCCTCCCCCAAATTATTTGATTCTATGTGATTTTGTATTCGGAAGATTTGTTGCTTGTTTGTTTGTGTATAGGATGAGTACTTCATAAAATATACTTTGAGAAATGCTGAGATACACAGATCTTGGTTATTCTCACTAGGTACTTATAGTTGAATTAGCAAAGTGTCACTAAATAACAACATAGGAATTTCACACTCTCGACAGACTATGGATCTTCTATGTGCCAGGTAAAAGTTTCCTGCCCATGATCAATTGGATGGGTTTATGATAAAGGAGGGCCCAATTGCCTTCTCAACTCACCCCCCACAAGATTAGAAGTTTATTAAAAATCAGATCTCATGGTTATTAGAAACTTTCCCTAATACCTTCAAGTAATTGAAAGGGCAAATAATTATATCACTAAAAATCATTTATGTTATAATAAATTACAAAGGCTTTCAAAAGGGTTTTAAATTTCATAAAAAAGATAGAGACAATGAACACTCAGAGTTGTCTGTGTTGCCAAAAAAAAATTAAAACATGCTAATAATTTTCCCCCAATTTAAGCTATTTATTGAGCACCTAATATTGAAAGACGACATGGTAACCAGGACCAGCTAAGTAATTTGAAGGGTTAAAAATAAAATGTGGGTTCAGGACACCTGGGTGGCTCCGTCAGTTAAGCAGCTGACTCTTGATTTCAGCTCAGGTCATAACCACAGTTTGTGAGTTGGAGCCCCACATCCAGCTCTGCGCTGAGTGTGGAACCTGTTTGGGATTCTCTATCTCCCCCTCCTCACTCCCCCTACCCTACTTGTGCTCTCTTTCTCTCTCTCTTAAAAATAAATAAATAAACATCAAAAACTGTGGGTTCATTTATCCAATATTATCAAGAATTTAAAGTAAGCAAAAGCAGAGCTTAAAAACCAAGTGTAAGACCCTTGTAAGAATGGAGCCTTGTATGATGGCATAGATCGTATACTCAAAATCTGGCCTTCCATGCTTGGCATGCTCATAGGTAGCATTATATTTAATAAGGTAAAATTTCTATTCTCTTTTACAAGACACTTAACCCTCAAAAAATTAAATGTTTGCCCAAATGGCAGAGCTTGTAAATGGCAGATTTCAGATGGGAACCCAGGGCTTCTGGTTTCAACCGGTCCCTTCCAGCCTGCCAAATCACACTGTCAGCAAATACAATATTTTTTTTTTCCTTGATGGCTAGAAGAAGGGATATTAGAGCAATACTTGAAAAATGGTATGTTTAACAAATAGGAAAATGTTAAAGTAAAATGTTTTATAAAACATCATGGTGGAAAAGTATGAGGCTTGCTAATAAAATAATAACCATTAATAAATGTACCCATTAAAAGATAGGCAAAGTATTCTCACATGTCATTGTGTCATTTAGTCCACATAATGACTCTATGATCAATGTACTAAGATTATTATCCTCAATTCACAAATAAGTTAACTGGGGCTTACAAAGAATGAATTATATGTGCTAGAATACAGAGCTTGAGATTTAAATTTGAGCAGCCTAGAAACACTACATAATATTCCCCTTGGCTGGAGTCCAGAGATCTGACTTGTAGTTCTGGCTCTTTCAGAGGCTCAAGTTGTAAGCTTCAAACAAATCATTGACCCTTACTTGCCTTTTATTTTCTCATATTGGATTAAATAGATGTTTAGATCTCTTGTACCTCTAAAAATAGGCATTGATTCTATAAAAATGAAGGTAGTGGATGAGAAACAAACAACATCCTATGTTTTCTTAAAGTATGCTTTTCCAGATTGTCTCTGAAACCCAGTGAAATTTCAAGCCAGTTGAAATTAAAAAAAAAACACTTCTTACAACCTAGTGCAGAGGCATTACTTTTATATTTGAGATTTATTGTGTACTATCAGCATAGATTTTCATTTTGTGAATATTTTCCAATGGGCTAATTCCTGGGAATATTAATAGATATTACTTGTGAAAAAGTTTCTAGCATTAACAGTTTCCAGTTTTTCTCTAAGTTGACTGAAAATGCGTATAACAGAACTTCTCGTTGTTCAAGGAGGAGTATAATATATGCACCGATTCTTAAAGTTATTTAACCCAAGAAAACTATTTTAAAAGTTTTTTTTTTTTAACTGAGCCATTCTTATTCAGAATTCTAGTTCTGTTGGCAACATTCAGCTTGCTTTATCAAAAAGTACCAATTGGCAACACATAAATTCCAGCAACTCTCCTTAGAAGGCCACACATTTTTCCTGTGCCAAGGAAAGTTGCCCATCCAAGTAAAGGTGTACTTACATTAATAGCAGGTACTATTTATTTTCTCAAGTTCTCTCCTCCCCTAAAGATTTAGTAGGTTGTTAATACTAAACTTCTCAGAAATAGGCAAGATTTCTACAGTAATGCTAACCTAAGTATGGGAAACAGTGAGTCACTAAGATTTACTGTTATAGTTTATCAGTCACAAAGGCATTTACATCAGTCCTTCAATCCCATAAAGAAAAGGGAAAGTGATAGAAATCCAAATGTCTATGTTGCCAAAATTTTAGTAGAATCTGACTTACAGAGCACTACTTCCATTCCTGATACAAATTAATATCTACTGAATACCTGCTATATGTCAGGCAGTGTGCTAAACAGGCACATTGATGGGTGGTATCTCATTTAGTCCTCCTGATACTTCTACAAGATAGGTCTTATTATACCCCTTTCAGTAAGCATCTATCACTTAAGTGAAAATTTCCCTGACCAATAGGGCTGGTGCATAGAGAAGCTGAGATGGAAATACACAGTTTCTGATTCCAAAATCCATCTCCACTTTCTTCAGCCACAGCTCTGACCAATACTACTGGCCTTTCTTGGTATGAGGAAAAGGAACATTGAGTCCTGCAAAGAATATGAGTTGAAATAGATAATCCTGTTTTTAAAAAAGGAGTACAGTAAGAGGTAAATAGGAGTCATTGGCCCAAAGTGATTCTCAAATCCAGCTGGAAACATGGCATCTGTTCCTGGATTAAAGTTCAACTCTACTACCTGAGAATGTTTCTCTGCAGCTTTGGGGTCTACCTCCTTGCCCCTAGTTCATTTCTGTGAATCATTCTTTCATTTTTTTCCTTAATTGAAATTATCTTAAAATCTTCATGAGATTCTTCTGAAATGTTTTGGGGTTCAATACATTAGAAGAAGTCATACCTGCAAATATCTTCTAGGCAGGTTTCTCTATGGTTGGGCTGAGAGTCAGAATGCTAGAGACAAAGCTCCTAAGGTACTTAAAAGCCCCTTTATCTGGTTAAGAGGGTCTATGAAGCATAGCTTTATATCTTTTTGAAATATTAACAAAGGGCCTAGGTTTTAAACCTTCTAAATGTTCTTTATCCTGGTGTCATTTCTTATTTCAAGAGGTATTTGCTTTCTGGATAGGCTGGTAATGAAAAATAGTTTTAACTTTGCTCATTTATATTTCATATGAAGTTTGCCTAAAGTCTGAATAGCTCTTTTTTTAAAACTTGATATAGATAGATAGATAGATAGATAGATATCCATATTTTATCATCTGTCACTGAGAGAGACCAGATATGTGTAGTTATCATCTTAGCCAAATCACCAGTTCATTAGGTATGTTTTATATTTTCCATTGTACCATAGGTGACAGTGTGGCCAAACTTTCTGCCACCACATTACAAGTGTTGCTTTTAATGTACATTCCAACAAGAATTTTCTCCTTGTCCTTTCTGCCTTCATCATCAGCCTGCCTGAGACATTTCCAGCGTGCCTGCTGCCCAGTCCTATTTCAGTGTTAGATTTTGTTACAGAAGCACCCCGCTTCCACGTACCAAAGTCTATTCCAAGAAGTGGTTGTTGAGTAAGAAACTACTCCAAAACCTAGTGGCTTAAATTTTAAATATTATGGGTCAGGACTTTAAGCAAGGATTGGCTGTGTGAGACTTTTGTTCACATAGCACTAATGTAGGTCGACAGATTATATTCATCTGCAGAATGAGTTGGTATGCAGGCTCCAAAATAACTTCATTCATATTTGTTGTACCTGGATGTAGATGACAGGAATTCTGGGCTCATATGGGAAACTCAAGCTAAATACTTACATTGTGCTTTTTCGGCATGGATTTTCAGGTTTGGATTTCTTACTTATGGGTTTACAACTTTCAATGACTTTTTCAAGAGGCCTGAATGGAAGCCCCAAGGCTTGTAATGACCTAGCATCAGATGCCTCAGAACTTCCCTTCACTGTATACGTTTTCTAAAGCAAGTCACTAATACCACACTGGGTTCAACAAGAGAGAATTAGAGTCCACTTCCCTATAGGAAAAGTAACAAATGATTCGTCAGCACCTTTGATCATACTAGAGTTCCCTTCGAGATTGTTTTTCATGAGAATGTGAAGTGTGGGCTCCCACTGGATGTAAATGTCAACTGCAGAAAATATTTTGTTCTCCAAAGAATTTTCCCTTCTCCAACCTGTTCGTTTCTATTAAACCCCAGTGTTTTCCCAATTTTATACATTTGTTCAATGATCAGTTGGATCCATTTTATTATAAGTGACTGAATGTCTCACTAAAATCAGATTTTCAGGGACCTACATTTTATTTTTTAAAATTTTTTATTGTTTATTTATTTTTGAGAGAGAGAGAGGGAGAGGGGGAGAGAGAGAGAGAGAGAGAGAGAGAGAGAGAGAGGAGAGGAGAGAAAGGGTGAGCAGGGAAGGGCAGAGAGAGAGGGAGACACAGAATCCAAAGCAGGCTCCAGGCTCTCAGTTGTCAGCACAAGGCCTGATGTGGGGCTCAGACTCACAAACTGTGAGATCATGACCTGAGTTGAAGTCAGACTCTTAACTGACTGAGCCACCCAGGTGTCCTAGGTACAAATATTTTAAAATATTCTTGGTCAAAAGAACAAACTTTTCTGATCTCCAAAATGGAAGAGACAAGTCACCTGATTTTAAATGAGGATTAAACTAGGGAATCAAATGGTGTGATCAGATCTCAGTGTCTCCATTTTCAGACTCTATGTTCATTCAGTGCTTTTGCAATGGCAAAGTTTCAGTAAGATGTTTTAGGCCTGTATACCCCCATGTTCAAATTCATTGGCAAAGATGCCGATTTTTTTAGTAATTAAAACAAGAAAAAAGTCCCAGGATTAGTTCTGATTGGATCTGAACTAGCATTGTGGACAGGAAAATAGAATAATGAGCCTAGATCACATAGATCACATGCTCATGATCACATACAGTCCTGGAACAAGGGAGTGTATGAAAATATCTGGATTCAAAAGGCATATGAGTGGGACAGTTATTTCTATAGAAAACAGTAGTGGTATTTTTACCAAGAAAATAATGACCTGATGCTAAGAGGCAGATACAACTTTCCATCACAATTAGGCTGTTCTTTCACATGAAGGACCGTCACTTACCATCTCCACCTGTTGAATCTTACCTAACCTTAAAGTTCTGTCTAAAATGCCACTGCCTTCATGAAATCTATCTTGATCCATTCACCTCTTTTAACCACCTGAACTAGATTTCCTCCTAATTTAGGTTAAATTGAATTCTAAATTTCTTGTGTGGCTTTATATAATCAGCCTGTCTTATAACTGTTGTTGCACTTCTCTTAGATTTTCCACAAGCATGTATAATTATTTTTTTAACGTTTATTTATTTATTTTGAGAGAGAGGAAGAGAGACTGTGTAAGCAAGAGGAGGGGTAAAGAGAGTACATCCCAAGCAGGCTCCATGGTGTCAGCACATAGTCCAACGCGGGGCTTGATCTCACAAACTGGGAGATCATGACCTGAGCTGAAATCAAGAGTTGGATGCTTAAGTGACTCAGCCACCCAGGTGCCACAAGCATGTAGAATTCTTAAGATTAGAAATTTTGATGCCTTTGAAGATAAAGGTCAGTAACCTATATTTAGCAGATACATTAGATAAAGATCTGTCGAATTAGATGAGTTCAGTGACCCCATGATTATCAGAAAGAAATTCTTCTTCAATTATATATATATTTAAATTTTATATAAGACTTTTGTGTAAATTTGTACAACTAGTCAAAGATGTAGTATAATAACCACTGTATTTTCCTACCTCAAATCAGACCTGGGTATTTACTTCTTCACATGTGATTTTGAGAGGAAATATTGGTTAGTTTAAGCCAAATTAGCCATTTTTTTTCTTTTCTCACTTTATTTTTTTCTTTTCTCCTGTGATTAGTTTAAAGATATCTATATGACTGATAAAAACATGAATGATCTTCTGGAGGGAAAAATGTCTTTTTCCTAAAAAGAAACACAGGAGAAGAGACTGGTAGCATTTCTTTGGTTAGATTTTTTTTTCATACCTATATGATACAAGAAACTCTAGCAGATAGTCTGTGACCATGAGAGGAGTTTGTCTGATGGGTAAGAGGAGCATAGTGAGGCTGGAGAGCAGAGATAGAGCACAGGCTGTGAGAAGGCTGTTAAACTCCTGTCTTAATAATCCTTGAACTGCCAAACTCTTCACATAATAAATGTTTTCATTGTTTAAGCCAATTGGTGTTGAGTTTTCCATTATTTGTAGCCAAAAGCACCTTCATTAATGAGGACAGTCAAGAATGGAATGTAAGTTTATTGATTCCCAGCTCAGGGATTTGTCCAAAAGATCTTGACACTTAGTGAGAAAGAAAAACTTTGCCTGGAGCATGAAAACCACGTGATTTGTGGGCCTGGCCTAAGTTGATGGAGAACACTAATCACTCGGACAGCTACTTCATAGATTGAATGCTTAGGAAAGGATATGCTAGAGTCTTTAGCATTTCCTTATTCTTGGAATAGTAAAACATTATTCACAACATAGATTCTATCCTTAAGTATCTTTCATTCTTACCAAATGCCTGAGAATTGACCTGTCCAGACTGTTAATGCATGTCCTGCAGATTTTTCTGTTTCTAATCTCAACAGTGCTGTATAGAAAGTAAATGATAGGTTCTCAGTCACTTGATATACACAAGGTGATTGGATTCCTGTGTGACTCCAGAGAAAACTAATCCCAAGAAGCACAGGGAGAGAAGGAGAAATGTAGGACAGAAAGAAAAATTTGGCCAATTTCATTCCTGTGGTGGGAACATCATCCTAATTTTTACTTGGAAATACTGTCAGGGAGAACGTGAATATTGACAGGGACTTGCACTCAGAGTTCTATGATTCCATGTGGATGAATGGAGGGCATCGCTTACAAATTATAAATTATAAAGCAGAAGCTGTTCCATGTAACTCTTTCTAAATTGCCATCTTAATGTGGTGATTATTTTGTGTGAGCATGCCTTGAACAGATATTTAAATCAGGAAGCAGAGAAGAGACTGGGAAGAGACATGTGGTTGGACACTACTCATGCTCCTTTGGGCAAGTTCTGGCTCCTTAGAGCTGAGGTATGTTTGATAAACATAGCACAGAATCAATTGTCACATTTTCTAGGGATTTGTGGTACCATTAAAACAAAATAAAATGGAAAAAGCTTGTCAATCTCTTCTCATTTGTCGTGATTTATTTTTTTCTATTATTTAAATTAAGTACCACAGTTGAATCCACCCTGACTTGTAAGTGATGGGCACATGAAACTGAATTGTAATTTAACTTCCACAGTTTTAAAACGTGTTTTATTTCCTGGGGGAAAACATAGCTCTGAAATTGCTAATTTTCTTTTTTTTCATATGAACTGATTAAGGCCTTCTCAATTGACATGATTAAATGGTCTCTCTTTTTTTTTTAAGTTTATGTATTTGTTTTTGAGAGAGACAGAGACAGAAGGAGTGGGGGAGGGACAGAGAGATAGAGGGACAGAGAGAATCCCAAGCAGGCTCCACACTGTTGGCACAGAGCCCCATGCAGGTCTGGAACCCATTAAACCCGAGATACCATGACCTGAGCTGAAATCAAGAGTTGGACACTTAACTGACTGAGCCAAGGCTTACCTAAATGGACTCTTCTTATTGTTTGTGTTATGTATGTAATGAATTTATTCATCAAATATTTGTTGAAGGTCCACAATATGCTAAGCATCCTATTAGATGCTTTGTTTTCTATCACCATTGTAGCAAATTACCACAAATTTTATGGCTTAAAACAACACAAATATATCTTCTTACCATTCTGGCTGTCAAAATTTGAAATGGTTTTTATTGAGCTAAAATCAAGGTGTGAGCAGGGCTGGTTCCCACTTGACGCTCAAGGAAGAATCTTTGTCTTGCTTTTTCCACTTTCAGAGGCTATTGGCATTCCTTGGCTCATCACTAGATTATTCTGGCCATATTTTCTGTCTTAAGTATCCTGTGTCTGGCTCTGGTCTTCCTCTGCCTCCCAGTTGTAAGGATCTTTGTGATTATATCATACCCTACAGGATAACCCAGTGTATTTCCCCAATCCAAGATCCTTACCTTAATTACATCTATTAAACCCATTTTTTTTTCACATGAGGTATGATTAATAGCTTTGGGGAGTTAAGAAGTGAATTTGTGTGTGTGTGGCAGGGGGTGATGGTGGTGGTGGTGGTGAGGATACTGTTCAGCCAGCCACAAACAGAAAGTGATACCTTTCTTCTTAAGAGCTATATGGTCTAGCAAGGGAAATTAATATATTTAATTACACTGCTTTATAAAAAGAGAAATACTGGGGAAATGGGAGGTCAAAAGACAGAATGCTCATATCCATCTAAGGATACAGGAAAAGTTTCCTAAAGGAGAGGGTTGAACTGGAATTTGAAGGATGGGGATATTTGGGGCTTAACCGATAAGAATAGGCATGGTACTTGGTAAGTGGCAGGGCACTTTTAGTAAGTGCTGTGTAAATTCCTTTATTTGTTATAAATGTCTCATAAGGTAGGGACTACTATCATTCCATTACAACAAATGGCTAAAGGAAGACAGAGACAGGTTAAGCTATTTACCCCAAAGCACACACATCCTGAGTGGAAAAGTTCTTCTGCAGGACATCCCAGGCTGAGGTAAGAGTAACTGTTAAGGCAGAGGAATAGTGTTAATTAGAAAGCGGCTTTACTTTTCTCCCCTACGCCCACCACAATAACCCATGTCACAGACAGAAATCTCAAGACCCTAACCAGGTAGGGGAGTTGACTTGTACAACAGGAAATGTTGAGACGAGAGACATAGAACAAGACTTACCCTCAAACTCTTAAAAATAGCTTTGCCTTTGTTTATCCAGTTATTTTTTTAAAAAGGGTGACATCTAGAAGCCATATTGCATAACTGAAATTTTGCACAGCAATTGTGAGTTTAGTTAACAATACTGTATTGTATTCCTGAAATTTGCTGAAAGTGTAATTCTTCAGTGTTCTCATCACAAAAAAAGAAATAAAATGGTAATTATGTGAGGTGACAGATAATCTTAATTAGCTTGAGTGTGGTAATTATTTCACTGTGTGTGTGTGTATGTGTGTGTGTGCATTGTGGATATGTTGTGTATATGTATAATATCACAATATCAAGTTATAAACCTCAAATATGTATAACTTTTCTTCATCAGTTATACTTCAGTGAAACTAGGGGAAAAAAGTGACTTCCAAGACTGCGGTAGGAGAGTTGCTGTCACAGATCCATAAGGCCTGTAACATGGGTCAGAACCATTCCCATTTTTGAGGGAAATCCCATACCAGTCCTCCCACGAGGCTACGGAAGAGCAATCAGAAAGAAATTGAACCAGACTGGCTACACCCACATAGTGAATAGAGTTGACCCTTGAACAACACGGGATTGAGCTGCATGAGTCCCCTTGTATGCGCGGTATTTTTTTTTATACAGTACAGTATCATAAATGTATTTTCTCTTATGATTTCCTTAATAACATTTTCTCTCTTATTCTAGCTTACTTCACTGTAATAATACAGTAGATGATATATAGAACACAAAATATATGGTAATTGAGTATGTTATCAATAAGGCTTTCAGTTAACAGTAGGTTATTAGTTGTTAAATTTGGGGGAGTAAAACGTTATATGCAGATATTCTACTGTGTGGGAGTCAGTGCCCCTAAATCCCGTGTTGTTCAAAGGGTAAGCTGTACATAGCAATGGAAAATTGGCAACATAACTTGTATCTCTGCGACCATTAAAATGATGATGTGAATCTATATTTACAGACATGGGAAGATGTACCATCTTGTTAGTTGAGAAAAATAGGTTACAAAACAATCTCACAGCATCTCACTTTAAAAAAAAAAATATGTGTACAATGCATAAATAAATGCTTCCAGAATAAACAACAAGGTGTTAGCAGTGGTTATATTTGCTGGATTAGGATATAGATGGTTTCTACGTCTTTTCTTTTTGGTTTTCTATATGTTCTATCCCTTCACTCCTTTTTTATGGTGAACACAGATTTAAATCATTCATAATAAAAAAGTAAAAGAAAATGATGCCAATAAAGACCTTTTGAAAGAGAGTTTTCCATTTTTATTCCCCTCCATCTCACCCCAAATGCTACAAATATTTTATAGGATTATCTCAGGGATGTCCCTGGGGCTCAGGAAAACAAACGGAGTTTCCAGAGCAGAGAAGCATGAACATGAAAATGTTTGAGAAAACAATGAAGGTTTTTTTTTTTTTTGCTTTCGCCAGCACTGACTTGCGGTTTCTCAGTGGGATAATTATAACACTGAAGTAGGAAAAAAAAAATAGTACAATTATATTTAATTAGTTCCAGTGGCTGTTGGCTATTTTAACCCTAACCTATGAATATTATTAGCGAGCAGATTGAATCTTACCATTGTAAGCTGCATTAAATAGGTTTTTAGTTCACTTGCTTATTTTATTTTTATTTCTTGTTTGTTTGTTTTCTTTTTCCTTGGCAAGCACTACCAGAGTAATAGATTAGATTGCTGTGAAGTCTATTATATGATACATTATTTTAGCAGTGCCTATAAGACAGTAATGAAGAGCAAATTCAATAGTATTGGCATGATAAAGTGAAAACTATTAATAAGGAGAAAGAGTTCATCATAGTCATTAGATTTGAGGGTTGGAAAGAAGCACAGTATGTTAAGGGCTGGCAAAATTGCATTACAAAGTCATTTAATTTATATATGGATTTTCTTTTTTTTTTTTTTAGTGAGTAATTAGTATAAATAATTCTGACTGGTTTTTAAAACCATGGATACTGAAAAAAAAATAAAGGAGTAAATGATGGGAAGCAGATGGATCATTTAATTTATTTCTCAATTACAGTTGACACGTTGGGCACAGAAATCTGCATGTCATCTACTTCTTTATGGTCCATTTTGCAGCTGTGTTTATTGTCATGATACATAAATACATTATCTCATTAATGGAACACTGAATAGTTTTTATTCCAAAACACACACCCACACACCCACACATACATTCGTACAGAATGCTTATGCTCCAAAGAGAACACAACAGGAGAGAATATTTACCTAGCCAAATGAAGCAGAGAAGTAGGGCCTGTGTGGAGCAAAGACTTTAGAAAGTAAGACATGGTCACAGCAGAGTGTAGCCTGTTATTTTTTAGGTATCATCTATTAGACTCCAGGACACTTTTCTTCTCAGATAGTCACACGACTAATGAAGGCACACTTGGAAAATCTACGTGCAGTTCCTAGTTGATGTGTATTGCATCTGAGATGCAGATGTAGTCCATTTTAGGATCTCCAACTAGAAATGCCAGAGACAGTGAGGGAAATATAAGAGCCTACCTCTGGCATTGTATTTAAAGTTGTAAAAGCAACATACATTGGACTGAGAGCAGATAGGTCCTTTATTCTCAAGTGAACAGATGGACTGTTAACATTTGAACGGCTTCCCCATTAGAGTAGTGCAGTTGGCGGTGGGGTTGTGGGTGGGGCAGTTGCTAACTATTGGGTATAACAATCAAGAAGCTTTAAAATATTGAACACCTACTATTGCTTCAGTTTGGATTAGGAACTCATCTGGTCTGAGTATTCAGTGTTGGCAAGGATTATAGAAATGGGTGTGCTATTGGAAACATACTTCTTGGCTTGGTTTGAACATACAACTCCTATATTGATCCCACTCATTAATTCCCTTAACTATTATACGTTTATCTAACTATGTGGGCCACTTTTATTCAATAGCTATATCCATTAAAAATCCACACAAACAAAATTCTAGAAATGTTAGATTTACAATACAGATTTAGAGAAACCTTTATTCAAATCTCAGTTTTGCACAATTTTGTTTATAATCCTGTTGACCTAATATCTCTGGGCCTCAGTTTCCTAATCTGAAACATAGGGGTGAAAAAATAAGTTTTGGCAAGGATGTAAAGAGGAAGTAACCCTCATGCACCATTGGTGGGAATGCAAACTGATGCAGCCACTGTGAAAAACAGTATGGAAGTTCTTCCAAAAATTAAAAATAGAATTACCATATGATCCAGCAATTCTGCTACTGGGTATTTACTCAAAAGAATATGAAAACACTAACTCAAAAAGATATGTTTATTGCATATGTTTGCGACAGAATTATATACAAATGCCAATTTATGGAAGCAGCCCAAGTCAAGTGTCCATCAAATGATGAATGCATAAAGACGTGGTATATATACAGTAGAATATAATTCAGCCATAAAGAAGAATGGCATCTTGCCATTTGCAATTCTAAGCGAAATAACTCAGAGAAAGACAAATAGCATATGATTTCATTCATATGTGGAATTTAAGAAACAAAACAAATGAACAAAGGAAAAAAGAGACAAATTAGAGAACAGATTCTTAACTATAGAGAACAAACTGATAGTTACCAGAGGGAAGATCAGTGGGGGGTTGGGGGTGGGTGAAATAGGTGACGGGGATTAAGAATACACTTCCCATGATCAGCACTGATAAATTTATAGAATTGTTGAATCACTATACAGTACACCTGAAACTAAGATAATACTGTATGCTAACTATACTGGAATTAAAATGAAAAAATAAAGAGTGGGATGCAGCATAAGGATTAAAACCCAGGACTTAAATCCCCCATATATATATATATATATATATATATATATATATATATATATATATATATATTTTATTTTATATATATATATATATAAAATAAAAGTACCTATTTCATTGGATTGGATTGTGACATTATATAATTACTGTGAAAGCTTAGGAAAATACCTGGTATGGAGTAGGTGCTAAAATTATTACACTTGTTATTTGTCAGCTTTCTCAGGGTATAAGCTTGGGGATTTGGGTTGAGTATTTTTTTAAGGCAGACTATTTGTATACTAGTTTAGGATATAGGAAAATGACTTATGTTCCAATAATGCATGCCAACCGATAAAACACGCCTTCAAATTCCTTGTACCTCCATATTATGCTGATGTAGGGTGCTGTACAAACACTCAAGATTCAGAAGGACTCCAGTGGTTGGACTAATGTTAAGACTTTGTTCTGATGATAGATTTGATGCCCTTCAAGAGGTAAAAGTTAATCTAGAAAAAGTGGTTTGGATGTCAGCATATTAGAATATCTGGTACCTTATAGATCATAATTTCTAAAACTCATAGGTGTGTGTGTGTGTGTGTGTGTGTGTGTGTGTGTGTGCGCACGCATGTTGTAGATCACTCACACACACACATACATATCCAGGATTTCAGGGTCTTTGCATTTTTGGAAGTCTGATGATGCATGGCTGCAATTTTCTTATCCCAAGATACTCTTTGATAGTGAGTCCAAGGCAAAGCAAAGGGCTAACTAGACAAGAGAAGAGCAGTTGGCAGGGAGAGGTCTAGATTCTGGGTTGTAAGGTACTAACAAGGACCTCAGGAGGAAAAATGTCTAATGAAAACTATCAAATTGATTACTGTATAGGTTTTCACAAAATTAATGATTTCTTCATAATGCCTAAGTCTTCAGTGAAGTAAAATAAGTGAATTAACTGCATTTGTGGCATTGATAGGGAATACATTAGAGGATTAAGCTTAAAATCTGGATAAGAGTTCAGGAAGCAAACAAAAGCACCAGCCCTAAGAAGCAGGAGAGGTCAAGGAAACTGAGGCCCACATGAAATTTGCAGCAATCTTTTAGGGAGCCATGGGCCCCCACAGGCCATGGAATTGTTTGTGTTCTACATTTAAGGCAATTTTGCCTACATCTTCAGGGCCACAGGCTCCAGCAACCATCTAATTTAGTTATAATTTTCTTGATATTTGCCATTGAGAGTGTGTCCCTACATATGATGTGTGATTAAAAGCATGGGCTCTCTAGTTACTGCCTTTATGGAGTCATCTTCACAGAGGATGTTTTTATGTTTCACCAAATGATGAGCAAAGAGATTGCAGCTGTCTCCAAGTCTTCTTTCTCAGAAGTGCAATCTGTAAAACTGGGCTCGCTCTCTTTGCAAAACTCAATTTTCCTGAGTTTACAGCTCAACTTACTCATGAGCAAGCTCAGACAATTCAATCCCTTGATCCCTGCTCAGTGGGGGTGTTGCCTGAATAAGGGTGACAGCTCAAGACAAGCCATCCTGGGAACAATTGTGAGAACGCAGGGGTGGTTGGCTGTGGTTTTCAAGAGTGTGAAGGGATGTGTGGGTTCCTTTAAGATGCCAGTTCCATGAGTGTCAGTAGGCAGCAGTTGGAAGGGTAAATGGGGAAACAGAGGAGTTTTAATTTCAGGCTAAGGTCTCAATTGCAGTAGAAAATGGGTGACAGGTGGTGGCTGCTTTCCTCAGTGATTTTAAATTCATTTAAAAATTACATAACTTGGCCATCAAGTGGCAAAAACTAAGTCTGAAACAGATGACTTTTAATTTTTAGTCCAGTGTTACTTTCTTCCATACATATCTCTCTTTCCAGTTGGAGCTGGGATTGGACATGAATTTGTGCATGTTGAAAAGACAAACTCTTACAGAGGATATGAGAGCTATCTGCCATAGCAGTCCATGGGAATGCCGGCATTCTAGAACTTCACACAAGTGATCCCTTAATCCCAGCAAAGTGCAATACAAAAGTTATCATTTCTCCCTAGAAATGGATCCTAAGTCCTATACTAATTAAGTTTTGGAAACGAAATAGAAAATGTCTTGTTCACTAGCATAACTATGTGCCTATTCATTTGTTCTCCTACAAAGCTATTAGTTCAAGAAATCTTTTAGATGCTGTCAGTTATGGATTTTATTAGACTCTACGTAACAGAAAAGCTATTATAATGGCTTAGCTAAGTGGAGATTATTGATGTTCATTGTGTAATGAAAACCCAGAGCTAGATAATCTTGGGTTTGTTCAGCTGATCCAAGAACCAGGCTTCTTCTGTTTTCCTATAACTTAGCTCAGGGATTTCTTTCTCAACTTACAAGAAGGCTTCCCCACCTCTTGGCTCATGTCAGTATTCCAGGTAGAAGAAAAGATAGAAGCAACAAGAAATGGTAATGCTTACCTTAGAAAACTAAAGTATTTCCAGAAATTCCCAGTAGATATTTGCTTAATTTCCTAGGAAAGTACTATCATTTGGCCTCTCTTACCTTCAAGAAAAACTGGGAAATTGAATATTCTAGTTTGCCACGTTACTGACCATCCTAAAATAAAGGTTACGTAAAAGACATTATACCTATGATAGTCTTGTGCAGAGGAGCTCCCGCTTTGGAGGAAACTAAATATGAAGCAAATTATATTAATTCATTCACATACTCATTAAGCAAATGTTGGTTGAGTTATTATAATAGTGGTACTGATGGTACAAAACATGGATACAATCCCTTTCTTCAAACATATGGTCCAGTGAAACAGACATATGGATGGTTGCACTGCCATGGGGTACTCACTATGAAAGGAGAACCATGGTGCAGCTAAGGAAGCACGAAGGAAGGGCAGGTGGGCCCCCAGGACAGAGGTAAGTGAAGACTTCCCAGATGATGTGCTCGCTGAAGGAACACTTACACTTTACATTTCCAAAGGATGGCCTTGAATATCATGTCAATTAAAAGGTAGAAAATTTCAGAGCCCATGTGCTTCTTATTAACGTCCAATTGCTCGATCTTTCTAAGCATTGAGGGAACTCAATGCTGTTTTACCAAAATCATACGGCTAGCATAAAGATCAAATGAGCTAATAAGATAATAAAATTAACTTGCACTAATAAGTACCAAATCACTGTTGATTGAACGTCAGACTGAATGCAGACTCTACCACTATCTCCACTTCATAGTGAAGGACAATGCAGTTGACAAAAGTCAAGTACCTTATAAATAGTCTCATAGCAGTAAAAGAGCTGGGGTCTCTAACCCAAGGCATCTGTCTCTAAAATCCACCTGGTTCATGCTTTCCCAACTTCTACCACAGGATTTAGAAAACATCCAATAGTATAGATTACACTGTGCATTATAAAGTTTACACAATGCCTGTAAAGAAAATGTGTTGGTTCTACAAAGTCATCAAATTAGGGTAATTTGGCCTTTCTCTCCCTTCACTTCACATCCAGGTGGTCTGATTCAAGCAGTTGGGGTACCTCTTTGTTGAAAGCAGTGTGAAACACACAAATGCATTATGCATGATGCTCTCTTTACTGGAACTTTGATTTTTATGTGAAACTATTTTGCTCTCCAGAAGTGCTGAGTGTTCTTATAAGTATTCTTTATTCCTCTTTCCTTAAGAGCTTTCAAAAACACTTAAAGTAGTGTTTAATAAAATGTACAAATACCAAAACAGGACAAAACTCACTAACTAAAAATCCCAAAACAATGAAAACAAAGCTCAAACAAAGGTAAATATAATCACCAATGGAAAAGAAAGAATTAAGCAATAATGAATAATAATGACAGGATTGAAATCAGAAAGTCTACATTTCAGAACTGTAAGATCATGAGATATAAAACTCAGTAATGATCTTCCAGAGAACCAAAGCAAAAAGTCAAAGGGGACATATGACAGAGTTCTAATTGCATAATGAAAGAAAGAAAGTGGTTCTTCCTATATAATAAAAGGAACTGAAGTCAGATTTTCATTCGTTTTACCAATTTTGAAATCACAAAAGTTTGTCATTGTTCTCTTTATGGAAGAGGCATTTAATGGCCCAATTTATAAAACTCTTAGGGTTATAGTATTTTTAAAATGCATGTGACCTACTTGTTACTCTTCTGTAAGATTGTTCTAAAATAAGTAACATGTCCAGAGACATGGCTAAAACCAAGAGTGGTTTGATGTTGGGATACGAAATGGGCAGAAGAGCCTTTCTGGGAGTATGCGTGTTCTGTTTCTCTGGACAAATGGGAATCTGTAATTGTCCTGATTCTTTATTACCAGCAAGGCTCTAGTACCAGTTGAGACTTTCTAGGCAGCTGTCTTCAGAGAATAAACCAATTCTATCCCAGAGAAAGGGCCTGGATCCTTCAGTTTTGTCTTTAATTGACACAATATCTTCCAAACATCTTTTCCTGATGTCCCTGGGTATTGGAGAAACAAAGTTTGTTTCATTGAAATGAAGCAAGAAAAGAAATACAGAAAGCTCTGATATATGATCAGGTCAGAATTGTTTTCAAATAGCACTTAATTTTACCCTTCTGGGTATCCCTATCATTTTAAAGTTCATATTTACTCATTTTATTCTGAGCTCTAGGTGAGTGACAGCAATATCTCTTCAAGGGAGAACATATTCTAGAAAGAAAAGCCCAAGAATGTTGGGATGTATTTATAAATGTATAGCTTCTATGTTTTCTTAATGAAGCACTG
The DNA here is from genome assembly GCF_024362965.1 of Panthera pardus. NCBI lineage: Eukaryota > Metazoa > Chordata > Mammalia > Carnivora > Felidae > Panthera > Panthera pardus. The sequence continues at coordinate 64,690,055 of NW_026526788.1, read as the reverse complement.
GAATGTCATACCTATAAAATGGGAATGGAAATGAAATCCTTTTTGTGTGTGTGTAATGGGAGAACTGGATACTGCAGAGACTTGGCAGTGATCTTATCTGGCAATCAGTTCCTGGAAGGGGGAGTTAAAGTAAGTCCGTGCATTCATTAAAATCACTGAACAAAAATCTCAGCTTCATGTGAATAGACATAGCATTTCTTCTATTTTATTTTTAATATATTTATGAGGGGAAAAAAATCTCACTTCAACAGTTTCATTAGAACGTTTTTGACTTACAATTGGCATGCAAATGCCTGGCTAAATTGTTTAGCAGATTCATCACTATTCAGCACAGAGGAGCACTCCTGAGGGAGACAGAGAGAGCAGAATTACTGACCTGTGCCTTATTAAATCCACATAATCCAGAGATAGAAACTGCCTTTAAATGAAAGGTCAGGTGCAAGAGTTGGGGGGGGGGAGTATTATCTGCCATTGATGTGGAGGTTAGGGCCCTGAGGCAAACCTTGGCTCTTTTTTTGGTCTCTGCTTCTCCAGATCTGACACTTGATCTCTTGTGATCTCAATATTTACCCAAGTGTTTCTCAAACTCTATTTCAGTTTCATGATAATAATGAATTATAGTTTTCTGAAGAAGAAATTCTTGTTGTTTCATCGTTTTCATTGCTTGTATCACTTTTCTTGCCGATAGGCATGTAGATCAGACAAACAGACAGCTAGAGTACTTGGCATAAATTCATAGTGTACTATAGTATCCTGGAGTCCCACATATAAATGCAGGGAGACTCCACTCGCTCTGTTTCAATGTAGCTATTTCTTACTGCATTTCCAACAGGTTTTAACATCCTAGTGGAACCAGAACTCTCCATAATGTTTGTAAACTTCTCTGTGAGATATTTAAAGTTTATACTCAGAACACATCAAATGTCAATCAACAAATACCATTGGATTCCTCTGTGAAAAAGACAGTTAGTCTCCAAAAGGCTTAAACATACATCTCTGCTATCATGGAGCTTACAGAATACATGTAACAAGACAATCATAAAAAACCTATTCTGCCAGTGTGATGAGGGCCCAAACACTAAACAATCAAACACTAATGCACTATCAAATTCTTATGAAGGAATAGTCCAGACTACTATGAAAAACAGGGGCACTTAACTTATTTTGGACTTTCAAGATACTCTGTCTGCAGATGTGAACATTATTCTGAATAATGGAAATAAATGAAACAGGGAGGGAAAGGGGGAGGGGCAAACTGGAAAGAAGATATAGCTTGGACCCAAGGGAGACATAATCTTGGTACATTTAAGAGACAGAAAGAAGACAAATAGGACTAGAGTATGCTCCTGGAGCAAATAAGTGTGGTTGAGGTTAAGAGAGGGGAGATAGGCAGAGGTTTTATGAAAGAGGCAGAGTTTGAGTCTTGATGCTCCTGGGTTTCTCTCTCTCTCTCTCTCTCTCTCTCTCTCTCTCTCTCTTTTTTTTTTTTAGCAGGAGGTGGGGGTAAGGACAGAGAGAAAGGGAGAGAGAGACTCATAAGCAGGCTCGATACCCAGCACAGAGCTCAATGCAGGGTTCAATCCCATGACCCTGAGATCATGACCATAGCCTAAATCAACAGTTGGATGCTTAATCAACTGAGTCACCCGGACACCCCTTGTAGCTTCTATGAAAGTATTCTTTCTCTGATCGGGAACAAGCTTCACCTTCTCTTACCCATGCTTTCCCTTGAGGTAACATAAAACCTAGCAATGGTCTGTGATCCCAACAAGTTTCATAATTGGCATCCATACTGGAGAAAGTTTCAAAGAAGTGCCTTAGAAAAGCAAAATGTGAAACAGATTAAATCAAAAAGTGTCTTAGAGAAGGCCAGCTGCTTGCTTGTAAATCTTCCTTTGCTTCCCATATGAAATAATATTCTAAACTACTTTTCGTCAGATGTTCCTGTCCACTTCAGTATTTGTGTTTGGTTGAAAGAAAAGGCCTGTGGGGTTTGTGGAAGTTAACATTTGCAATATCCAATTTTCAAAGGCCTATGTTAAAATGCTGCTCAGTTGATTCAAACTTTCTTTCACTGGTCACTGGACTGGTGAATGAACAGATACTTTACATGTGTTGATTTTTTAGAGTTTCATTCAGGAAAGACTGTAAATCTTAGTATCTGCACCATGAGATTGTTCTTCCTAGAGCTTTTGGCAAGCAACTCATTACTTGAGGGCACCAGAGTCTCCTCAGCCTGCCTGGGAATGAAAGGGTTTGCATCCAAAACATGAATTAGAATGAACTTTAAGACTTCATTTTCAAGTGGTTTTCATGTTTGCCATTGGAAACATTTTTGCTTTGAGGAGACAAACGTTATCCACCCTGCCCCTGAATTGGCCTGGATTAATTCTGAGCTGAGGCAAGAATAAGCAAGAACCAAGATTCACCCTTTATTAACAAAACATACATGTGCATACATGTACATATATTAATACATGCATATGTAATTTTATATGACACATAGAGAGAATTATGTAATAAATAATAAGCAAGACCATATGTCAAACATAGTTACAATTGCATCAACCTACCTCCTCAGCACTCAGAAATGATCGCTCCCATATGACATCCACATCATACCCCATGGGCAGACCCTCCCACTTACAAAGACATTTCAGATGTAAGCACTATTTGCTTTGGAATTTTCAAATCCTCTTCTTCAAGAATAAAGGCAAGAGTAGCTAATCATTTATTGAACACTTACTGATGTCAGACAATGGGCTGAGCACTTTACAATAATTTCATTTACTATCCATAGCAACTCTATAACAAAAAGACACATGATATTCTATTTTTCATGTAAGCAAATTGAGGTTTATGTAGGTTACTTAGCTTGCCCTTGAACACACATGTACAATAAATCAATATTAGAAACCAATTCAGAATGACCACAGAACATAAGCTTTGAAAAGTCTATGGAAAATTTGGTAACAGTAGAGAAACAGACCTGGATTTAGAGCCAGGAGAACTGAGTTTAAATCCAAATTACCCTAATTTTCATGAGTGGCTCTTACTCAAACATTCTAGTTTCTCAGAGGTGCAGTTTCCTTATCTTGGAAGAGGAGGCAAAAGGCAAAATAGGAAATGCACAGTATATTACCTGGTATTAAGGTAAGAAACTATTAACTTGAACTTTAAAATTGTACCAAAATTCAGATAAAAGGCCATAATTTTTTATCACGTGTGGCTGTTTTGATGTAAACCAACACATTTTCATGAGTGACTAGTCATTCGTATCCTCCAAGTAATTAGGAAATCCTGCCTCTGATGACACTGACACCATTCGTTTCCAGTATTTTGGATGGTCAAGTCTGTATTGGAAATAATAACATGGAATATTGAGAGAGTTTATAGATGGCTTAAAATCTATAGGTAATGTTCTATTTCTTTGGCTGGGAGGTAGGTATAGAGATACCCTTTAAGTTACTTGTTATGCACTTTGCCTATGGAAAAAATAATAATAATTCAAAATTGACTACTGATGAGTGAGCCCTCTCAGTGCCTATGATTTCCAGGCAGGACAGAATCATCTTTATATTACTTGTGTCCTGTCTCAGGGAGAACTTGCAGAAGCAAATAGCTCTCCCCGTATACCCATGGTCCTTCTCTGAAATATTGCACCAGAAGTCTTGTGAGGTTCACCATTAAATTGTTTCATGTGTGATTCTAATGTCTCCAGGTAGAAGGTATACGCCCTAAGGCGAGAGTCTGCATCTTCCAATCTGGTGTTTCCTCGTGGCATACAATTGAGTTCAGAACCAACACTGAAGACCCCAGGTCGCCACTCTGTCTCGGCCTAGGTTTCTTGCCCCAAGGACCAGAAGAGTTGGATTTGAGTACGTTTTTCTTTCCCGATAGTCTACGATTCTGTGAATTCTCTTATTAAAAAGCTATGAATAATCTTCAGAAAAAGAAAAAAAAAAGCTCTCAAGCTCTAAGCTACCTCCCAAATCATAATGTAAGCCAAAAAACTTTCAGAATTCTGCAGTAATCAGGAGGAAGCTATGAAATTTTGGAAACAGAACTTCTGCCTTTTGAAAGAAATAAACTAGTGATAATATTGCATTAAAATCATATCTGTTTTGAAAGGTTACAGCTTCCCTTTCCAAACTCTGGGCGGTTAAGTACCAAAGTTCAGTGGCTTTCTTTGGATATCCCATGGGTAACATTCATGGTGCAAACACAAGGTGTTTAAAATCCTTGCCTGCCACCCAGTTACGAAGCTTCTGAACTTCATTTTTGAGCATCCTCCAGTGCCATTTCTCAGATGATTTCCTACGCAAATGGAATACTTTGGCCTTTGGCCTCTGGCTGGTTCTTGGATGTCCGTTGATAAAACTGGGTTATGAGCACAGCCTGGCCTAAAGATCCCTCAGTGTCTTCTCCATTCTGTATTTCTATTGCTTATCCCCACTCTTCCCACGACAGCACATGTACTGGACCCTCTATATAGACAGATGGCATTTGAATGTCTAGGACTGAAGATGAGACTATTTGAACTGAAGTGGTGCCATGTCTTTTGACTCTCTCTGCTTCCTTTATTGCTCACAAAGGCTAAAAAATTCAGATAATATATTTGATTTCCTACCCTACTTTGAAGTTAGTTTGGACCTAGAGTTGGTGAATGACACCTAGAATAGGTGAGAGGATATCTACTAAGAGAAAGCAAGAGTGGCCAGAGGGAAGATGGGAGATGTAGGCAGAGAAATTATGGGAGAGCTGCAGGACATAGTTTCCTTCCTGCCATGGAGCACAGATGTGCAAGAGCATGCCTGGAGCAAGGGCAGCCAGCGTGTGATCTGTCACGATCTGGAGGGCACAGATGAGAGTTGTGGCCAGCAAACCGACGATGGCTAGGAAGAAAGTTGGAAACACATGGGTTACTGACACCACTGTGATACCTAATGAAAACACCCTGTACCTTTTTACATCTTGCCTAGTGACAGAAGAAACACACTTATTCTAAGCTATTTTGATTAGCTAAAATCTTTCTGATTCAAGCCCAACATATACTCTTTGGGGTTTCTTCACCCCGCTGTCTTTTGTACCACGTTTTTATTTTTTTAATGTTTATTTATTTGAGAGAGAGAGAGTGAGACAGAGAGAGAGAGAGCAAGGAGAGGGGCAGAGGGAGAGGAAGACACAGAATCCGAAGCAGGCAACAGGTTCCGAGCAGTCCACACAGAGCCCGAAACAGGGCTCGAACCCACAAAGCGTGAGATCATGGCCTGAGCCGAAGTCGGACTCTCAACTGACTGAGCCACACAGGTGCCCCAATTTTGTACCATGTTTTAATTCACAACCATATTAGAAGGGAGATGATACATCCTCGTTCACTTCTAACAGTTGGAGGAAACTTTAGATGTCCTCGTTAGAACTGGACTGTGAAAAGTACATGGAATGACTAAATTTTAAAACATACATCAGAATTATTTATTCTGCAATTGTATAAAAACATACAACTTTGATTAATGTAGAAATAATGTCAAGGAAAATTTGAATCTAGGAAAGGTTGGATAGGACCCTCCATGCCCCAGAACTAAGATATAAACACATCCTATTACAAAATAATAGCTTAGCACAGAGGCTAGTGACACCCAAGGCTCACGCAACCCTGACATTTGAATCAGGCAGACTATAAAGCCCGTAGTTGGTCCTCTGGGTGGGCTGAGGGTAATTGAAATGTGGCTAAATAGGGAAGCATTATTCATTGCCTCCTGGCTCTTGTCAGCGGCACACAAAGGTCTAGGGAACTGGAAACTTCATTAAAGTCATAATAACCACATTTCCAAACTGCAACCTTTGTTTAGTTACCTGTTTGCCACCAAATTATCTCTTGCTAGTAGTTTGGAAATAAGCGGAAAGATGGTAACTGCTTTCCTCCAATATCTCATAATACACAGGTACCTTCCTTAGACTTAAGTTCATGCACAGCTCTTTTTCTTTTTAAGGATTTGAGGAATTTGAAAATGGCAAATCAGTTATCACCTGCTAATGTTTTGTTCATCAAAGAGCATTTCTGATTTTTAATTTTTTTTTTTAAAGTGGTGTTTGCTGGGGCGCCTGGGTGACTCAGTTGGTTAAGCATCCGACTTTGGCTCAGGTCATGGTCTTGTGGTCTGTGAGTTCGAGCCCTGTGTCCGGCTCAGAGCCTGGAGCCTGCTTCGGATTCTGTGTCTCCCCCTGTCTCTGCTCCTCCCCCACTCACGCTCTGTCTCTCTCTGTCTCTCAAAAATGAATAAATGTTTTAAAAAAATTAAAGGAAAAAAAAAAAAGAAAGTGGTATTTGCCTCACATTTGCTGACTTCCAGGAAACTCACTGTGTCCTGTCCATCTTTCGCTATGAGCAACCATGTTGAATATGCTTTTGATACTTTACAAAAAGAAAGACCATTTTACTATTGAAATAAAATTAAAATGTGCATTTTATTCCTGAAAACATGGCCTGGTTAAGTGGAAATGAAGAGAATATAGCTAGTAACTTGTTCACAAATGCCCTGCGTCCCCTGGGCTGGTCTGTGCTTCCTGGCAGCAGGCCTTACGGCTTAATTGCTTTCATCAGCGTGTCAGACTGAGGTTGAAAAACAAACAGTGTTTCCAAGCGTCTTCTCTTTTAATTAATTATGACAGGGTAATTTGCTTCCATCTTAAGGCAAGTCAGAACTTGACAATATTTTTCTTAAAATGTTGAGAAGAACAAGTTTGTAAAAGGCTGGAATAAAAAGTATATGTCCTCGCACAACTTTTTTTTTTAATGAAATGTCCAAGTGATTTTTATGATTTTGCTGAACTATCTATTATAAATATTAACTTCTTAAACTGACACAATCCTTATACTATCATTAATGAACTATCGAAAATGAGGTCTAGATGCTGAAATCATTGGGCAATTATTCAAATAGTTGGAGTGTCTTCTCCCAGGAAGAATTATGAAAGGTGAAGTGTCAGTGTTGGATGGGAACATATTTTATATATTCATCAGTAATTGGGTAATCAGTAGAGTTATTTTGATATCAGGAGTGCTAAGAATTCTTTTACATAGAATATTGGGTAAAGGCATTCGATTTAACAAAAGTTTTTAGGCCTTTCCTGTATTGATGAGATATCCCTCCTGTCCCCACATACACTCATTCAGTTAGAAAATTGAGATTGCTGGTCGATTCCTACTCAAGAATAACAACACCTACTATTGGGACGCCTGGGTGGCTCAGTTGGTGAAGCGATCCACTCTTGGTTTTGACTCTGGTTATGATCTCATGGTTCATGATTTCATGTTGTGCTCTGGACTCCACAGCTGGCAGTATGAAGCCAGCTTGAGATTCTTCTCTCTCTCTCTCTCTCTCCCTCCTTCTCTGCCCCTCCCCCACTCACACTGTCTCTTTCTCTCTCAAAATAAATAAATAAGCTTAGAAAGAAACACCTGCTATTTACTGAGGACCCCTAGGTCCAATGCATAAAGTCTATAATACTTAAAACAATCCTGTAAAGGGTTATATAACAAGCCCGCTGGACAGCTCCAGTAAATGAGGACAGAGGAATTTACAAACCATGCTCTGGAAGTTCTTGAGCCATGATTCAGAGAGAAGTTTATTTTGTTATTCTACCACGAAGCTCTTAACCCTCTATGCAACTCAATGTATGTGTGCACACACACGCTCACTCACTCATGCACATTTGGCATGCACATTCCCATCATGCAGGAGAGTGCTGTAGTGCAGGTGCTAATTGCAGTGAGAGAATGGAGAAAGTATGTTCTAATAGGAGAAATCCAATGAGGGCCTAGGCTATTGACTTCATTAACCTTCTCCCACCAAATTCTGAAAGTTTTTGGTGACTGTCACCAAGACTAGTTATGAGACATGACTGTAGGCTCCAAATCGAGCGCATGAAAACAAAGTTATGATGCATTTTGTGTGCCAGAGACTCAAGAATCCAGCTGAAGAAAGCCACTACAGACAGGGCCAGCACCCAATCCTACTAACATTTGCTTAAATATAGTTATTTTACCCAACCTCTACTCATAAGAAATGCTTTCAGATATACCCCTTAGAGTGTGCACTGGTCTTATTTCCCATTTGATTTTCAGAATGAATATGGTTAGCAGGAAATATATCATGCTAACTGAAGGATCTTTAAAACCCAAATATCCAAGACACTGTAACCTGATTTTTATTTTTAAGTATTAAAGATAAGTTAAAGCTAGTTTTGGGAGTAGGGTCAATTATATTATGTATGAAAAAGATAATTATAAGAGTAAATATAACAGTAAAAATAAACAGCACCAAGAAGAGTGCCCAGCATATAGTAGGTGCCAAACAAATATTTAATAGATGGCTAAATAAAGGAAAATGGCAGACACCTGGGTGGCTCGGTCAGTTAAGTGTCCGACTTCAGCCCAGGTCATGATCTCACAGTTTGTGAGTTCGAGCCCCGCGTCAGGCTCTGTCTGACAGCTCAGAGCCTGGAGCCTGCTTCAGATTCTGTGTGTCCCTCTCTCTCTGCCCCTCCCCCACTTGTGCTCTGTCCCTCTCTGTCTCTCAAAAATGAATAAATGTAAATTTTTTTTAAATAAAGGAAAATGGCAATGTATTAAACTATTGTTTTTGTAGTATGTGAGCATTTACTACAGAACAAAATTTCATCTAGCACTGGCTAAATGTCATCTTGACATTTTATTTAAGAAATAATATCTGAAATGATGTTTCATTCTAGGAAAAACAGAAGGAAAAAGTATTGCATTTGAATCATATACCAAATACTCATTTTCATAAAATAATATAAAAAAGTTTTCAGTGGACTGTTTTGTTTCAGATTAAGACTTAACAAATAATGGTTATGCAATCCTTCTCAAATACTGAGTATTACCGACTCCTCGAGGAGGATATACATGTGAAGAGACATATGCCTCCTTTTTTTCTCAAAATGCTTTCTAGATTTTTCATTTTATAAAATTATTTAGGAAAAAAAAATCCTGTCTCTTATTTTTATGTTCCACAAATGAAAGATTTCTTAGGGGTCTAAAGTTCTGCAGGTGAAAAATAATCATAAAATGAATTTTGCAAGACTCTGTTTTTTTTTTAATGCTGACTTAAAACTATAAAAACAAGGAGGGGTTGCTTGAGAGAAATTCAAAATCAATCTCATTTTAGTGGTGACTGCTCAGTGACTTGCATAAAATAAATGAGTCTTGTCTGGAACAACCGGAAGTACATACTAGAAAATATAGTTAAGATTGATTGTGAAGTAAGACAGCGTGGTTGCCTATCTGGCAAAAAAACACAAGGAAATATTCAGCTCATCTTTGTTAGATGATTAATATAGTTCCCTTTTACAAAACCATTCACGTTTGTGGCAGAAAAGGGAAGGGGTTGTCAATGTCTAACTTCTCTAGCCAACAGCCTGGTCCAAGAATGAACTTACTTTGATTTAAATAGATTGTCTGTGCTTTGGGCTTAATGTAGTCCAAATAAAAGATCAATTTCTCATTTTCCAGAATAAAGTTTGGTATGAAATACGTAACAAAAATTTACTTAACTTTTTGCTTCATTTTGTACTTCTCAAATCTTCAGATTATTTTCTGGATGAGTCGTAAGATGCTAACAAATCCAACCTATTCCATTTGCATCTATGTCACCAACAGACGTTTGGTGGAGTACTGCTTATGTGCAAATCACCAAGTGTGCTAGGAATTGGCATTCTGTGGCAGCTCGGGGACTGGCATTCTGCGGCAGCTCAGAGATTGACAATTCTGTGGCAGCTCAGTGCTCCAGGGGCTGATGACCTGCCTCAGAAAAGAATTATGCAAACAGTGCAGTTATTCTCCAAGTCTGGCAAAACAACCACTCTCTGACCTCTGCTTCAGGAAACTGAGGCTTGGCCACTCTGACAGAATTGTCACTCTTCTTAGATACCTCCTCCCCCCGCCTTAGAAGTCTCTCATCCAAGTCCTTGTTAGGGAAATTGTTATGTCCCTTATCCCTGAATATTTTTCAAATTGTTCTCAGAAGGTCATTTGGTGTCATGGAGTCTCTCTCTCTCTCTCTCTCTCTCTCTCTCTCTCTCTCTGTAATCAAGAGTTTAGATATTTTCTCCTGGATTTTTTTTCTCTGGATTCAGTGCACGTCTGCGTTAACAGGCACTCCTTGTTAGCACACATCTGATAGTCCCAGTGTTAATTATATGGAAAACGTTTCTGAAGGGCCAAGGAATGAACTTCATGTACATTTAAACAGTTTAAAGTTTGAGCGAATGTAACTCTGACAGAGCTGGCTTTTGTGAAAGGACAGTGCTGAGAGCTAAGGGCTGGGGCGCTCAGCCCAGAACAGGTAGCCATATAGATTTCTGCAATTTGTGTCTGTGGATGGCAGGAGAGACAAATCAAGATAAGGTATGAGCAAAATCGGCTGGCCCAGTAGGCTTCCTACCTCTTACTCTTACTTTACAACTGTATTATCCTCATTTCCAATGCTCCAGCTGTAAAAGACCATGTGCATAAGAAGTGCATGCTTGAGGATCCTGTAGGCAGAATCTAGAAGCTGTGGAGGAGAAGTATTTGTGAATAGCAGAATCAGGTGGCCCAATGAGAGGCATCTTAGAGTCCTTCAGTGTTACATCATGCTGGGATCAGGACAGGGATGAGTTTAATTGTGTTAGTTGTTTTCCATAAAGAATTCTCCATGCTGAGGGCGGAATCACTTGTTTTTTACAGCTGCATGCCAGAAGTTCATCCTTCTCCCTGCAATGAATGCTGGTAGTATAGAGATTTTTTGGGGGGCGGGGGGGGGGGGAAGACCATCATTTTTTGGTTAATTATGCAATTTTATTGTTGAATTTTGTATCCTATCTTCTTCATTTCCTTTTTGCCTGTAAAGTTCCTTGTTGGGATTTAGTTATAATCATTTTATAATTACTGTATTACAGTATTAATTGATGTCCCATCAAGTCATTAACAATATAATTTGATATAAAATTTATCAAGTCCCAGTGATAATCTACGGCATCCGTGTAGTGGCCAATCTCTCCTCATGGGATCTTTATTTTTTATTTTTTTTTAAGGATTTGAAAATGCTTTTGGATCTATATATAGTCTTAAATCTTACCCTGTTAGTAATCTACAGTACCCACAAACTACTTACAGAGACTTTGTTCTCAGACGCAGCTCTGTGTCCCTTCAGTTACTATGTTCCTCTCTGTTTCTACCAACTCAAATTCATTATTTTTTCTTTCCAGATGCCTGAGTGGCTCAGTCTATTAAACATCTGACTCTTGATTTTGGCTCAGGTCATAATCTCACGGTTCATGGGTTCAAACCCAGCGCCAGGCTCTGTGCTGGCAGTGTGGATCCCACTTAGGATTCTCTCCCTCTCTCTCTCTCTCTTGAAAATAAATAAACATTTAAAAAAAGGAAGTGACAGTTGCAGAAACATAGTCCTGTGTTGTGACATCCCTCAAGACTGGCCTCTGATCATCTAATGTCAAACTGCATGCCTGTCATTCTACTAAGGCTTTACTGGGTTTGGGTGTCTTTGTATATTCTGGATCAAAACGCTGTTAGAGGATCACTACCTAAAAAAGGAGAGGATAGGACTCCAAGATTTCTGTTTTATTTCCACCCACACAAACCATGTGAACTCTTTGATACAGCATTGTTGGACCTTAGTTTTTGCATCTGTACAATATGGAAATTGGGCAGGGTCATGGTGAAAATCCATTACAGTTATACATTTTTGTTATATTAAATTCAATTTAAATATAATTGTATCCTAATTGCTTACAAGCCACAAGAGCTCCATCACTAGGTTTTATGTGAATTAAAAATTAATTATAATTAATGACACTGTATTGTGTACTTCAAATTTTCTAAAAGAGTAGGCCTTAAGCATTCTCCACACACACATAAAAAAATAAGGTTAACTATGTGAGGTGATGTATTTGTTAATTAACTTGATCATGGTAGCCATTTCACAAAATATACTCACATCAAAGCATCACATTGTACACTTTAAATATATACAATTTTATTTGTCAATTGTACCTCAAGAAAGCTGAAGAAAAAATGTTAGACACTATTAAAATGTGTGCTTCTTGATGAAGAACAATTTAAATGGACTTAATATGACCTCTTTAGAATGCATTGGATCTCAGATCCTGTATACACCAAAGGTTAATCCACTGGGAACAATGAAACAACAATGATAGAAACCCCAAGAAAAGCCCAATAAAGATCCATTTTGTCTCAGTAGAGCCTAGGGAAGGAGAATCACTAAGCAGGCAAGGGCAGGCAGATTCTGAGCCTCCAGTAGACAACACAATCATGGGAAGGACCTGGGCAAGCAGTCCAAAGAGAGGTCAGGAAACAGACTCAAAAATATTAGTTTTAATGAGGATGAAAGCTTTGGACCAGCTTGGCGCCAACCAGACCACTCTAATCTCAAGACAGTCATCCCATTAACACATCTCTTTGGATAAGGCAACGAAATAGGTTATTTTGTGACAGTTCAAGCCCTGGCTATGTTTCATCTTGCAGTATTTTCAAGTTTTGTGGGATGATTTGATCCATTTCTGGATGGAGGATCATTCTCACTTTTTCAAGGAGCTTTTTTCTAATCATAGGATCCTTAACGTCTCTTGTGGGATTTTGTCTTTATCCCTGGCCTTCTGAAATTCTGAAATAGGTTCCTAGCTTTGGGTATATGTTCATTCATTGTACTAAGCTAATATTAAACTGTTTCAGTCAGTGTCACTCAGTCCAGAAATTTGAGAAGTGTGGTGGAGGTATCAATACCTATCATGTTCATTGGAAACAAATTCACATTTATTCACACCATACTTGTTTCTTTGAAGTCCTGGACACCTTGTTTGGCATACTTGTGATGTTTTCTAGGCTCATGCCTCATTCCTTTCCACCCCATACCATCATCAGTCCAAACTTTGTGCCCTCTCTTCCACTCATTCAAATTCTGTTAGTTACCAGGGGTTGGCCCAAGTCCCACGTGCTCTATCTAGCAAGAACTCTGACGATTTGAATGTTCACGGCTCTATTATTCATTATTATTTACTGGATACCATTGCCAATGCCACACTGCACATTTTAGTGCCATATTATATACAAGGCCACAGGCATGTGGAACTGTAAACATGTTAGCTTTTCCTAATCTCTTCTGTTTAAGTATTTATGCTTCTCTCTCTGTCTCTCTCTGTCTCTCTTCACTTTGTTGTCAAAAGAATGTCAGGTGATTTTAATAGCAAAATAATTAATGATCACAGTCATCATAATAGATTAGAACTTTAGTTTTATAGAAAATTTAATATTTTTCCAATAGCGTTCACCATTTTATTGAAATCTACCATTTCACTTCCCAGACAAACTATACAAGTTCCTTTCAATGTTCTCAAGGAAGAATGTTATGCCATTGAAAATTACTGGGAAGTTTTCTTGCAGAAGAAAACAAGTTTCTTGACTGCTTTAAAAAAGTTACAGTTAGAAAATTAAGCCCTTACTTTCTCATGGCGACTGAAATAAATGTATGCTCCAATGAAAAGGAATGTGAATCAATCTCAATATTCTCATTGAGCTGCAAACTTTGTTATTGTCCCTCTAGCACAATGTACATGCCATAAACCATGTCTAAGTAGGCAGAAGAAATTACTTCCATGAGATGTTTTCAGTTGGATGAGGCATTTAAGCTTTTCTGTTCTACCTGATAAGTGAATTTTAATTTAAATGTATTCTTAATCACAGCAAAAGAAAACTCATCTCTTCACAAACTAGCCAAAGTGCATTAATTTCTAAAGTATTGGCATATTTTAAAAATTCATCCAACATATCCTAGTCCAGATCTTTAAATATTCTACTTGTATTAATTTTAAAAAGTATTCAGTTGCACTGTGATTATATAGAGCTTCTTTATTCATAGAACACATAATGTGAGGCACTTTCCAGGTCCCATTTCCAGGGAATTTATCAGAAAAAAACCCATGAAATAGCAGAGAATTTACCAAAAACAGAGGCTTTCAGGAAGCCGCCTGATAGGGACCTAGGACATGAGGGCTTCTGAATGTTAAAGCTATCAAAGACAAATGTAATCAGCTACAAGAGAGCAGGGTTATGAGATGGGGAATAGAGGAAAGTAATTTACACACAGGACATTAGGAGATATATGATCTACTGAGACAAAATGCCAACTTCCTAACTTTCACATCCATCCCAAATCCTCACTTTCAATTGCTTCATTTCAAAGGAGTCTGCCAGGGATGAGGAAGGTGTTTGATTTGGTATATGAGTAATAAAAATGAAGTGTCCAATTTCTGGACATATATCCTCCTAAGGACAAACCAATGGATTCCCCCAAGAGAATGAACTGCCACTGTTTCCAATGAGAAGCCCTCTCTCACAAGTGGGGATATTACTTGCGTGTAATCAATAAAATGCAGAGGAAAGGACACTGCACGACTCTTAGATTAATTACAGCTTCCGCCTGCTTCACTGCAACACCTATCTTTGGAGACTTGAACTACCATTTAAGAAATTTAACTCCCCTAAAGAATCCATGCTTTGAGAAAGCCAAGCCAGATAAAATGATCACATATAAACTCTAAGGCTGGCAGTACTGATCTTTGAGTCATTTCCATCACATGAATGCATGTGAATTATCTTTTTGATGAGTCTAGCCGTCAGCTACAGAGTCACCTCCAGTCTCTGAGAATACCCACCTGAGGCTTCGGTAATAAAAATAAAGTACCTCAGGAACAATCACCAAATTCCCAATTTGCAGAATCCACAGGAATACTAAATTAGCTATTTTAAGCAAATGAGTTTGGGTATAATTTGTGACACAGCAATTTAAAATAGAAAAGAAATTTATTTGCAATTTAGAGCAAATAAAACAACATATATCCACCACCAGCACTTAAGGAATACAATAATTTAAGTGAAACCAATGTGTTTTTATATTTGTTTCCCAAAAAATTTTTTGGTGGGGTGTGTTGGAAGTACAGAATGTAAGTGATAAAAAAACCTAGAATTGTTGGTTCAAACCAGTATGTCCTTTCAATCAACTGAATTTCACTTTATATATTATTTCAAACGAGGATGTGCAAAGACCTTCCTTGACACTCTTTCTCTGTATAGTCCCTTTAGCAGATTTTGCCATATTGAACCTTAGTTTTAAAATCTAGCACCTAAGATTTTGTTTTGCTTTCCAGAGTGTCTCAAAGAATGCTCAGGCACAAAACTATTGCTAGGCCCTTGGAGCGTCACATGCGAACTGACAATAAATGCCACATCTTGGAGATGTTCTTGGAAGAATGAAAATTTCCAATGGTGGTGCTTATGGATTTCAAAGTGTCTTAGTCAGGAGACAGGTACTGTGATCAAACCTTGAAGTTTTATAGTAATATGTTCTGCACCAGCCTGGACATTGATCTGTCACTGATCCACTGTATTCCATTTCACTCCGTGTCAGTGAATTGCAGAGGGCTTTTATACTTATTTTTAAAGCATGTTTCCTTTGAATTTGGAACAAGTGCTTCAAGGTAAGTGGGACAGTGGCAATTTTCTTACTTTTCTGAAGCATCAGAAATAGAGCTGCTTTTCCAAGGTTAAGCAGCTGATTAGTAACTTATTCAGGACTAAAACCCAACACCATACAACTTAGCATGAGTAATTTAACAAGTATTTATTGAGTACTTCTCCAATGCCAGGTCCTGGGTTAGGCACACCTTGCATGTGAAGACTGAAAACTTGTCATGGAAAAAGGGCTTTGCAATCAGCACAGTAAGTAGGGTCTGAACCAAATGCAATTAGATTACAGAAGAAGCAGCAAGTAAAACACTGGCATGTTTTAAGTTAAGTCACTGAGGATAAAAATGCTGAGCTGCAGCGAGCAGAAGGCATTTAAATGTGTCTCAGTCTCAGAGAAGAGAATGGGCAAGGACACAAAGTGCCCAGAGTGGTGAGGAAACAGGAGGCCCTTCAATGTGACTGGAGTAGGAAAAGAAAAATACAGGTAGAGATATGAACAAGCTAATATCTAGGTGTTCATTTAAACCATTATAAATAAATACATATTAATATACATACACACACATACATATTTATCTATTTTAAAACATGTGACTTATTGTCATTTGGCATCAAGCTCAAGAAAAAGGACTATTGGGAATCTGCCTGGTTTTTATTGCTGTGAGACGTTCACATCTATCCCAAATTCACCTGTAGCCAAAGTTACATTCCATAGTTACACTTGTCTTAGTATAGGGTCTAGTGTAGAGACCAGATGATGAAATTCAGCCTTGCATTTTGGAAGTCTCCCTATGGACCCAAAGAAGCCCAGAAAACTATTACTTACAACCATTGTAAAATTACCCCCAAACGAGATGTGGTTAGTGAATATTTTCCTCTTGTAAGATTTGAGCTCTATTTTAGTGTGCTTTATAGCTTAGTGTCCTGGACAACTACTTTCCCAGCAGGCCCCCTTCCTGGGCGGAAATATAAGGAGAAAAATGGAAGAAGTGGCAGAGGATAAGTCTGATGGCCAAATTACAATGTTTGGACTAAATTCTGCAGCCCACTGAGAGAGAAAAAAAAAAGGTGTGTGTGTGTGTGTGTGTGTGTGTGTGTGTGTGTGTGTGTGTGTGTGTGCGTACATGAACATAGAGCCTAATCTCCCTTCAATTTGGCATTAGTTCTTAAATTTCATGTGAAAGATCTGATTGGTCTTTATTAGTCTATAATTTTAGAGATAGAGATAGCCAGGAAATGTCCTAACAATCTGTCTTAAACCTTTATGCCACAAATTCATTAATTTTCACTTATTTCAGCTTCATTCTTAATTTTAGATACAACTTACTTCTTCCTTCCTCATTCTACCTCATTACTACAGTCTCCCTATTTTTACCCCAGGATTATTTTTATAATACTATATAGATTATACTTTTATTTTGTAATATGAAGACAAAATCCTCATTAAGTCAATAAGTAAGCCAAAAATATATGCATATATACATATTTTTTTTTAGGGAAAGAGAGAGCATGAGGACAGGAGAGAGGCAGAGAGAGAAGGAGAGAGAGAATACTAAGCAGGCTCCATGCTGAGCGTGGATCCCACAACCCTGGGGTCATAACTTGAGCTGAAATCAAGAGTCAGACACTCAACTGACTGAGCCACCCAGGCACTCCAATAAGGCAAAATATTGTTAAGACTTCAAAACACTTGTCCTGTGGAAGAAATCACCTGAGAAACCTAAAGACAATGTATCAAAACTTGTTGATAATCTCAGGAGATAAGGTACGGACAGAACCGACTACAATACACATACAACAGACGGTCCGTATATACATGCTTAATGATTAAGGCTCAGAGGACTAGGCTAGGCAAACGTGTACCTCAGAATAACTCTGCTCCCATTGTGATAAACCAAGAGGATTTAAGTTCTTCATCAGAACAAGATTTCATTGAACAATGCACTCCCATTAGATTTAAAGATTTAGGGTGGGGATTTTTCCCCCTTCTATAGGAAAAATATGTAGTGTCATTTCATTCCAGAAAAAACAAAACAAAACAAAACAAAACAAAAAAAACTTGAGCACACAATTTCAGGCACCAGCAATGAATTTAAAGACAAAAAGTAACTCATGAATTTTGACCTCAGGTACTTCCTGAGACTGGAACCCAACAGTGTCCCCACCAACAGCATGGTGCATTTGAGTGATAAAAAGTGTATATGTGCAAGCCATGGTTATGGGGAACTTGTTCCATAATTTTAACAAGGCTAGGTATTATCCTAGTGCTTAATATCATTCTCAGCCTTTCCACTGAAGTCAGCTAAAAGAGTAATCAAGTTTCAGTGAATAAAACTATTGCCTTGGAGAACCAGAAAGTATTCTCTTTCACCATGGCACATTATTGTCTAATTTTCCAAGATATTGTTCAGTGTGGGGACAAGATTGCTACATTACACAGGGTTGCTTTCAAATCCAAATAGGTTACACCAAAGACTTTGGGAAACCTGGTAAGTAATTCTATGATCTCTCTAGTTCCTCTCTGGAAAGGAACTTCAACATCATTTATTTTCATGATTTACAACCTTCTTTTGGCTGCTGACATTTTTTCTAAGTCAGTCTTCGACAATTAATTCAACACAAATAATGCATAGAAGCCAAGTGCTCTGATAAGAAATTCAAATTTTCATCTTAGCTAAAAATATTCCTAAAAATGTGAAATTGAAAAGTCACTTTATTTCTCTAAGCCTCACTTATTTTTAATATTTGAATCGGAATAATAACAGCTGTCTTACTCCACAGAGTGTTATAAAAATCAAACAGGTAATTTATGTGAAAATACCGTGAAAATATCACATGTATCTAAGATATTATTAGGGCATGACAACAAAAGCACAAAGTTAGCACATTTTTTAAGTAATAAATTATGTTATAAACCAGGAGTGTTCTAAAAATGGAGAAAATTAAGTAGTATTGGTAGTTTATGTAATTATCCTTTTCTAGACATTCAGTATCGCTCAAGGATTAAGATTTAGCATATCTGGGGTTTTGAGAAAAGAAAACATGCTTCATCCCATGCATGGGACGGGGATGGGGTGCTGTGCATTTGCCATTTCTCTTCTGCATTTTCTTCTTCATTTTCTTCTTTTCTAAGGTCTCCATTCTTCTTCCTTGGTGTTAGGGACCCATATTGCTTCTCAGGACACATAGGGCACATTATTCACAATTGCCCAGTGAGGTCACAAATCACACAGGATTTCATTAGTGGTATGTTTCCAGTATTCAGAGCCTTGCCGTTGTGAATTCCAACCAGTCTGGCAGTTTCCTCAGTGTCTTTTCTTCATACTGCATTCTGTCTAAATTGCACAGGACCAAATAATCACCTGAAAGGCTAAAATTCCATTGGGATCCATGTCACTAGGGACTGACAAATTTAATATAACAATGTAAGTGTTTCTTCTCTCTTTCTAGCATGTTTTGAATAGAAACACAAGTGTTCTGTATGGGAAAAGGGAGAGTATACTGAATGTGTTTAGTGGACTGGTGAGACAAGAACGTTAGGTGGGGCTTATCCAGGCCCAGTGGGGACATCTAACATGGAGAACATATGACTTCCTATGCTAGGATTTGTTTTATTTGTTTTCAATCCCAGTCCTCCGTCTTGGCCACTAAGAGAATGAACAGAATAAGATACAAAACCCCACAGGCTTCCTGTAGATGTGATGAAACAAATTCCCTACATCCCATAGACATCTCCTGATATCCCACATCTATGTACTGCCACAAAGTCAAGGGTCTCTGATGTATTTGCAAACATTCTGCTGCTCATAGCAATAATCCAAATTATGCCAAGGGAGAGGTGGTGACAGCAGCATTTCTATGTCTCAGTATTGCCCCTGTAATTGTGATGGCTCATGAAGATACTGGCCTTAAGTCTATCTTTGGAATCAGCAGAAAACAACCGTTTTCTATTCTGAAGCA
Source organism: Panthera pardus (assembly GCF_024362965.1). NCBI lineage: Eukaryota > Metazoa > Chordata > Mammalia > Carnivora > Felidae > Panthera > Panthera pardus. The sequence goes on along the minus strand of NW_026526788.1, from coordinate 64,670,530 downwards.
GGCCCAATGACTGATTGGAGTAGGTATAAAAATCACTTTCTGCTTTATGATGTGTGGATTAATGAAAGTATTAAACCATTCTAATGATAGATAAGGAAATTATTTCCACTGTAGCTGAAAGAAATAAAACTGTTCCATCTTAAATTAAAGAGGTCTAAAACTTTGCAAGCTCATCAAAAGTGCATGGGCAACAAAGAGGTACAAGTTTATAACCCATTCTGGAGTACCTTAATTTCTTAACATCCATCATTTTTCTGCTTCATTACTGTTCGTGTGCTCCTCAAAAGCTTCTGGGAAAACTAATTTTTGCAGAAAAGGATAATAAATATGGGTCAGGCTAATATCTTTTTTTTTAATAGGGAACACTGGGATTTCCCCATTTTATTAGCATGCTGCACTGTTAATTTTATTTTGTTGACACTGTTGCCTTTGTAGCAGCTGGGTCCTAACCATGAACGACATGATTTACTACTCAAAGATTAAATCTGGACTTGGAAAAAATCCAGGCAATATCATTCCTGAGAAGGTCACGGCTTGTGTGCATACCCCCTCGAATTGGTGATATTTGGTTGCGTTTTGTTTGTAGAGTCAGCATAGGCTTGCGGAAAACAGGAACATAAAGAAGGATGTGAAGATATATGTATCAATAATCTCCCGTGCAACATTTTTTGCTCTGAGAGGTTAATCTGATTCCAGAAATAGCTATAGTTCTCAGTTCAACACAGACTATGAACAACTTTGTTCAAATTCAACCTCAGGCCCTGGGCCACATACTCTTTTAATGAAGCTGTGTCCTAGAAAACTGATGGGAATTTATTTGGCATTCAGGTATGCACAATGTGGAAGTTCAACCAATCAATGCCCATGGAGCCACCCCTTGACCCATAGGTGAGGGGTTTATGAATACGTTTCCCCCTTTCATCCCCTGAATAATAAATTTAGAGAGCCATTTTAAAATCTCCTCAGAAGGTGCATGGGATCAACCACCCCTAACAGCGGCCAAATCAATAGCTTGTCCTTGTGTTGGCTTACTTTACCTCCTCTGTACCTCATATGTCCTCTATGAGTTTACCTTCTCAGAACACTTTTTCTCATGCTAAGCTATAAGGTGAACCCATACTAAGAGAACATTTTTCTTACTCTTTTTCAAAGATGTTAATTATAAGTCACTTGTGCTGATGCTCTCTCCTCCATTGCCCACCACTAATGAATCATGGAACTCTTCTGCACTCAGCCCAGGAATGGCCTCACAAACCTTTCAAGTACAATGTCCAGTTAGATTTATTACTTATTTTAATTTGGCACATATTACCCTTTCTTGCCTTAAGTCCTCTGCCTCTGTTCCAAGGGAATCCATAGTCAACATGTGGCTCTGTCCCTCTTTCTGGAACAAGCCACCTTCTAGAAGTGCATGAAAGACTAAGGCCTCCATTGCTCACCATGTAGTCCTTCTACCCTTTCATGTGTTTGGATAGGGACAATGTGCAGCAGGCCAAGGTACTCCTCAGTTCAGTTCTCTTTCCTGCATGTCAATGGTGTGTTTAGGATTTAATTCTCTGTCTTACAAGGTATCAATCATTATTGGATTTTCAGAACCATTGATAATAGTTGAAATTTCAAATGTCAACTCTGAAAATACCATGTTTCTACCATTTAAAAATATTGCTCAAGAACATTTGTTCCATGGCCTAGAATAATGTCAACTTTTTCATTTATCTTCTTCCAAAGAATCTGTATTTTTGAGTTCCGGACTTCAATATCTGATCATTTTTCTCTAACTGAATATCCGTTTTTAGTCTCTTGTTTACCAACTTAAACCTTGGAGATGCTAAACTACGTCTTCATTTCCTGACTCCAGTTAATTTTATTTCATCTCTGAAAACCTAGAATAGTGTCCTTTAACTCAAAGACACAAAAATTGTTTCCAGAAGTAATAAAGAGAAAACTATGATGGTATGGAAGTTCTGATACTTATTTTTCCCCAGTTATTTCACAGGAATGTGAAGGTGAGGTTTAGTTTTGGCTAATTGCTATGTCCTTCTTAACATCATTGCACACTAATGGTTTACCATAAGAAATTGTTGAAAGAAATTAATAATGGAGAAATCAATACTGGCTGGAGGAAAGCCAATAATCATGAAAGATGTGGATATCCTGACAAAGTCAAGTGAAGACTTTCAGGCAACAGAGAAGAGAGTGGTTCCTTGACTTCCTGACATGTAGGCAATTGTAAACTCCTGAAACAGGCCCTAGGAATTTCATTCATAAAGACCATGAAGGGAAAAGCACCTGCCCCAGTACTCAACACACAGATGGGTAGGAATGCTCTATGGTATACCACTCTTACCCAAACTCAGGTCATATTTTATTCTAGTCATTGCTAAGCAACAGTTGCATGCAACGGTAAGTTGACAGCACTTCTGACTATGGATTGAGACTTGCTTAGATTTAATAGTTAATTTGGCCAATATGTTACATTGCGTTCTTAAGCAAATTTGGGTTATATACCTGTCACCTAACAGCAACCAAGACACTTATTCCTGAATGGTCTGAGCCTACTGTGACATGCACTTATCAGGCCATGGTTGCTGAAATTATCTATTTACAGTTAAACCTGGGCATGGAAATAGCAATAGATGTTCAAATATATTAACTGGATGTCAATCACAGTTTTCTATGTCCCATAATAAAGTGGCACCTATATTTTGATGATCAAGGTCAGTTATTAATGCTCATATGAAAATTTCTTTCTTTATTTGCTCAGGAAGCAAAAGTGACCAATCCAGATTTCAAGGTTAGTGGAACTCATATTGCCTGGTTAGAATGAACAACCATTCAATTTTGTCTGTGATGGAGGAAGATCCTAGGAGACAAGACCTTCAGTTTTAAAACCTGGATAATCCTAGGCAAACTAGGAACAAGTTGGTCATCCAACACTTGGTCAAGGGATTCCCTAATTAAGAACAACTACTTCTATATCCATGGGGACATGGTGCACAAATGTTTCAAGTTGTTTATTATGAGGGTTGGGAAGAAGGGCCACTCCTGTCTTTACCTTTAAAATCCCAGACCCATTGGAACCACAATACTATATCATGACTGTTGGTTTAAGTTTTAAAATGTTGGGGCGCCTGGGTGGCTCAGTCGGTTGAGCGTCCGACTTCGTCTCGGGTCATGATCTCGCGGTTTGTGGGTTCGAGCCCCACGTCGGGCTCTGTGCTGACAGCTCAGAGCCAGGAGACTGTTTCGGATTCTGTGTCTCCCCCTCTCCCTCTGCCCCTCCCCTGCTCATGCTGTCTCTCTTTCAATAATAAATAAACGTTAAAAAAATTAAAAAAAAATAAAATAAAATAAAAAATAAATAAATAAAATGTTGACCAACACTCAAGGATTGTCAACTCAACCTGGTGCCTCAGCTGTGCCTTCACAGCTGTGCCCTCAGCTGTGTTGCTATAATTTGTTACACTAAGCCTGGTGTGTTAGGTCTTTTGAAGAGATGTATGGCTTGTCATAGATTAAGAACCTTTTTATGGATTGGACTTCATGTGAACATTAGAGGATCTGAGTCACCCAAGGATGGACTATTATCAGGTACTTCCTGTACCTTGCTTAAGACAACACCTATAGGAATCTTCTTAGCCATGTCTAATACCTATGTCTGGAAGTAGAAGGAAGTTAAAACTCTGAGGGACAGTCTGTGACCCATGGAGACAGAAGCCAATTCTCTTTCCCCATTCCCCATATATAAAATGCTGAGACTCACTCTGCATAAATTTTCACAAAATCCCATATGGGATCCAGTTCCGTTTCCTCTATGCTCCTAGTGGAGAAAGCTTGAAAACCCACTGTTGGATTTACCTTCCCTCTTTTTCTGTTTCACACCTGTCCCATGGTATTATTTACCAGAATAAATTACCTGCACATGAGCCTTGCTTCAGGCTCTGATGTATGGACTGTAGAGGTGAAGTTAGGGGATCACCTATCCTAAAATCAATGTCTTAGTATTTTATGGAAGTTAGAACTCTTGCTTGCAAGTGACAGATATCTAACCCAGAATGGTTTAAACACACAATGTGACTTATTAGCCAAATTAAGTCTTAAATCTAGGCAAGTCTGGATCTAAGGGCTTAGATAATTTTATGAGCATCTTTCCACTCTGCTTGCTTCTTGTGGTAGCTTCATTTTGAAGCAGTTCCCCAGGCACGGTGACCCCAGGCAGCTATAGACATACAGAAAATAGTTTCAAGTTCAACAGAAAGACATGTTTTCTTTCTTGGAAATTCCAATAAAAGGCTTGGAATTATACATCACATCATTGTCTTAGATCAATGGGTTGTATCTATACCCCGTCCCGGCCAGTTGTTGCCTGAGATGATGCGATGATCTGGTTCTTGAACTATATCTTTCCATCCCTGGAACAGAGGACAGGGGAGACACCACATCCCCAACTCAACACATGGTTTGAGAGTAGGAAAAGGATGGTTCACCAAGGAAGATAAGAAAGCAATGAGTGATAAAAAGAAAAGAGATGTTAGGTAGGTAAACGCACAGGGTCCACTATACATTGCAGTCTTTGCAATCTTACCCCCATCCCCTTTTCATAAAACAAAAACAAAACAAAACAGCTTGGGAGCTTGTGTTCTTCTCTGCCCTACCCTCTACTCCTTAACAAAACACATAGCCTTCCCTCTAGGGGAGGCTAGGATCCCCACTTTTCTTCCACTGTTCTTCCTGGTAAATGCACATCCCTTTACAAACCCTCCATTAGTTTTTATATTTGCCTCTGTGCTCAGGTGTGAACAGCTTCTCTAAGGTCTGCCGATATGTCTCCAGTGCTTTTGTGAGCCTCTCCATTTCTTTCCAGCACCTTCATTCAGGGAAAGTCACTCACTTCATCACTCTTATTTAACACCATTTGTTTTTGTGTGTGAGAGCATTTAAGCAGCAAGGGAGGCCTACTGAGGTCATCAGAGCTTCACCAATGCATTTTGTCAGGTACCAGGGAGTCTCTATAATAAACTGAGAAGTAGGCTGAGGCATTTTGACTGCTCAATTCATCATGGAACTAACAGGACACATGAGGTGGGGTGATGGAGGAAATGCCAAGGGAGTAGGGAAAAGATACTGCTTAAAATGTCTAGCAGAGCCTCTTATTTTTCTGTGTTTACTGCACAAGGTTAGGGCTTGAAAATGGATCCATTTTTCAGGAGGTCATGCAACAATTCTACCTTGAATTTCAAGGAAAGGTGAAATCTCTATTTTCTGCTGCTTATCAGCTGTGCAGTGGGGAAAACTCAACTATCCCTGATTGGCTCAGGTGCTTAGCTACGATCTCATGTCAAAGGACTGGATGATATCACCTCTGTGATGATTAAAGTTCTCCAGGGGCGCCTGGGTGGCGTAGTCGGTTAAGCGTCCGACTTCAGCCAGGTCACGATCTCGCGGTCTGTGAGTTCGAGCCCCGCGTCAGGCTCTGGGCTGATGGCTCGGAGCCTGGAGCCTGTTTCTGATTCTGTGTCTCCCTCTCTCTCTCTCTCTGCCCCTCCCCCGTTCATGCTCTGTCTCTCTCTGTCCCAAAAATAAATAAAAAACGTTGAAAAAAAATTAAAAAAAAAAAAAAAAAAGTTCTCCATGGTTAGTGCCCAGTACAGAGTCTACAGGGAAGGATTCACTTCCTGGGTGTCCTAGTTAAATTCAGTCCCTGTCCCTGGGCTGTGGCTAAATTCTTATTTAATCATTTCATAAAGAGGTATCGCTTTGTCACAACGTGAAGGAAGGGAGAAGGCATATTTAGATCAGTGCATATGGACCTACACTAATTTTAGGGAAATCAACATGTATGACTTATTCATGATAAGTTCAAGAATGTCATTTTCAAGGTAAAGAGCACCTAGCAATTAGAGCATGATTATGCATGGGCAGGTGGACAAGATATTCTTGCCAGAACACCCATCCCTTTTTATAGCTACAGAAAGAAGATGGATTCCTGAAATCTTAAAAGAGTTTGTATTGGTTTCCTCTCTAGCTCGAGGTGGGATCTTCATTAAATGACTCTATCAGAAGGATTATATTATCATTTTTCAGAGTTCCAATTTTTGTATATCTGAGGACATTTATTCTTCCCCAACTAAAATTTATACTCACCGACATCCGATTTAAATACCACACACTGTATCCCCACTATGATTAAACATTTCTCTTGACTTTGCATTTGCCTGTAGGTTACATCCAAAATCTTGGCATGTCATGTTAAAAATTTCAGAATTTTGTCCCGACTGGATATTCCAACCATATAATCACACTCTGGCCATTTCCCAAATATACTATGTTCACTGATGCCATTACACATGTTTTAAATTCTCTCTGAAATGGTTTTCTGTGACTGGTGATATCATATGTCGGTCAAAAGGTTACCTCTCTGAGAAATCTTTCCAAATTCTTGAGCAGATATTTAGCTTTTCCCTTCTCCGTGTCTCTCAAGAAAAGGAGTCCCCTTTCAATTTATTATTATTATTATTATTATCATCATCATCATCATCATCATCATCATTATTATCATTACTATTGGATAGTAGGCTAGGGTAGTCCTGGATAAGACAATTTTGTTCTGCTCCAAATGGTCCTACATTCTCTAGTAAACCAGCTGAGGCTTATTCTCATATCAGATTCAGTCATAGAGTCAGAACAGAATAAGAAAAGGCCTCTTGAGACCTAAGCTCAAAATTGGCACACTGTCACTTCTATTGCCTTCTACTGATCAAAAAGATTTTTAATGGGGCTGAAAAGTGTGGCAATAAATTCCATCTTTAATGGTGGGAAGAGGGAAGTATGGGAATATGCAAGTCACTTTGCGGAATGTTGTGGGTTGGAACGTTGGGACATTTTGGTATTCAGTCAATCACAGTGACATTCCTTGCAGGTCTGGAATTGTACATGGCAGATATATGTAAATATTATTGTCCAAACACCTCTGAAAACCAAGATTACCTCTCTATAATTGGGGAAGATGGATGTTTTAAAAGGCACATTCTGAAATTTTCCCATAGCCACTGGTGTAGAGAACACTTAGTAATCCATGAAATATATTTCTTCAGTCACATATTAACTTGGCTTACATTTCAAAAAATGAATGTAGTACCTATGCTCATAGCCAGTATGTGCAGCCGAGTGTTCAATACACTGCGCAGTGCAGAAGCATGCTAACTGTGCTTCTGCTTTCTCCCTCTGGTTTTGTCTGTACTGTCTCCATCTGTGTTGTGTCATAGGTTCAACCTTACTGAAAGGATCTCTTAGAGAGTTTGGGGGAAAGGTGGAAACTCATGGAAAATTTTCAGTGTGGTATAACTCACAGGACTGAGACTCTAGAGCCATACGTGCCAATAACTATGTTATTGATCCTCACTTTCAACTACTATAAATAAAGATGTCAGACTCTGCTTTTTCCAGTTTTAACATTGCTTGCTTCCAGGATTTAGTACCCTGATGCAATTTGTCATGAAAATGATGCACGTCAGAGAACTTTATAATGTTCTTTGAAAATCTTTGTGGTTGGACATGTTGTAGGCGCAACATCTGGAATCATCATTGACATCATTGCAATCTTTTACTGAATGCTTTTGATGTATCAGGCATACATAAGCTCATTTCCTCTTCTGTTAGAAAATTCAGTAAGAGATATTTGATTACCCTAATTTTACAATTGACATTCATACCAAACAAACAAACAAAAACAACTCTGAAACTTATAGGGAACTTGCTCTGGGTCTCATAACTGCAAAAATATAGAATCTTGGTTAGGTTTGGGTCTGTGAGATTCAAACATCATGCTCTTGTCCACTAAGCTCCATCCCCCTCATGAATGCAGAGTAAGAGCAATCAAAGACTGAGACATTTCAGGATTCTTTACAAGATCCAGAAATATGGAAGAAACAGATGTTTCCATTCTTGATGATTTCCATCCCAACCAATACATAGCCCCTATGTTCTTTAAAACCTGGCCTCTATATCTTATCCCATCCAATAAAAATAATCTCAGATACCTGGTAATATTAAGATTTCGACATTTATACTTTCAAAATATTTCCTTTCATTATTTTTAGTTTTTTAAATTATACTTTCCAATTTATTATGCCAAGTATAATGGTCATCGTACATGCTTTCATATTTTGTATACAGTTTATTGTCAATTTAGCTAACATACAGTGTATATGGTGTGCTTTCGGCCTCGGGAGTAGATTTCTGTGATTCATCATTTATATAAAACACCCAGAGCTCATCCCAACAAGTGTTCTCCACAATGTCCATTACCCATTTTCCTGCCTCCCCATCCCCTTCCACCCTCAGTTTGTTCTCTGTATTTAAAAGTCTTTTATGGTTTACCTCACTCTTTGTTTATAACTATATATTTTTTTCTTTCCCTTTCCCCATGGTCTTCTGTTACATGTCCCAACTCTCACATATGAGTGAAAACATATATCTGTCTTTCTCTGATTGATTTATTCCACTTAACATAATACTCTCCAGTTCCATCCATGTTGTTGCAAATGTCAAGATTTCATTCTTTGTCATTGCCAAGTAGTATTCCAGTGTGTATATGTGTATATGTGTGTGTGTGTGTGTGCATGTGTGTATATATATACATATACTTATACACACACCACATCTTCTATATCCATTCATAAGTTGATGGACATTTGGGCTCCTTCCATAATTTGGCTATTGTTGATAGCCTGTACTACACAACTGTAATCATCAAGAGAGTATGGTATTGGCACAAAAATAGACACATAGACCAATGGAATATAATAAAGAACCCAGAATTGGACCCACAAATGTATGGCCAACTAATCTTTGACAAAGCAGGAAAGAGTAGCCAGTAGAAAAAAGGTACTCTCTTTAGCAAATGGTGCTGGGAGAACTGGACAACAACATTCAGAAGAATAAAAATGGACCACTTTTTTACACCATACGTAAAAATAAACTCAAAATGGATGAAAGACCTGAATGTGAAACCAGAAACCATCAAAATCCTAGAGGCCGCAGCAACTTCTTACTTGACACAGCTCCCAAGACAAGGGAAATAAAAACAAAAATGAACTATTGGAACTCATCAAGAGAAAAAGCTTGTGCACAGCAAAGGAAACAATCAACAAAACTAAAAAGCAACCAACAGAGTGGGAGAAGGTATCTGCCAATGACCTATTGGATAAAGGGTTAGTATCTAAAATCTATAAAGAACTTACCAAACTCAACACCCAAAAAACAAATAATCCAGTAAAGAAATGGGCAGAAGACATGAATAGACATATTTCCAAAGAAGATATCTAAATGGCTATCAGACACATGAAAATATGCTCAACATCACTCATCATCAGGGAAATACAAATCAAAACTACATTGAAATACCACCTCACACCGGTCAGAGTGGCTAAAATGAACAACTCAGGAAACAAAAGATGTTAATGAGGATGTGGAGAAAGGGAACCCTCTTGCATTGCCGGTGGGAATGCAAACTGGTGCAGCCTCTCTGGAAAATAGTGTAGAGGTTCTTTAGAAATTAAAGATAGAATTACCCTAAGACCCAGCAACAGCACTACTCGGAATTTATGCAAGGATACAAGAGTGCTGATTCATAGGGGCCCAAGTCCCCCAGTGTTTATAGCATTGTTTTTAGTTTTGAACCCTTCTCATTAAGAAGCTAGTACGACCTTAATTTTCATGTTAGAAATTTTACATACATTACACACATATATATACATCTAAATATACATACATAAATATACATGTATAATGTGTTCCTGTATACATAATTTGTAACATTTTTTGCTATGTTAAACCCCTTATGGCTTTTATAGGATTCTCAGTTTTCAAACAAGAATAAACTTAGCAATTCAAAAATTTAATTTATGGGCAGGGTGATCCATAAATTAAAAGGCAAAACTCAGAGTGGCCAGTGTGTGAATGTTGTCAACTTGCAAACAAACATTGGAACAAGACCCATGGACATTTTTCCCCTTGGAGCAAGCCTTTGAAAATGGAAATTAGTCATACTAACTTTAACTTCCATTTCTTTACAAAATGTTGCAGCTGGTCATTTCCTTAAGAGTACCACAGAAAGATGAGGAAAGCAAGTAGTTCCACAGATAACTGCACAGGAATCTTAAATTACTCTCCAAAGACAGGAACCGGAAGGAGGACTGCTGGAAGAATTTACATATATTGCTTGCCTATGTTTCTTTAACATACTTGCAAATATTTTCTTTAACCTTAACTCATATATTCAAAAATCAAATATAATTTGGAGACTTCTACTCATTTTGAGGAATGAGATTTGGGAAAAACAAATATATATGTATTTTAAAGTTTATTTACTTTTTTTGAGAAAGAGAGAGCACACAGACAGAGGAGAGGGAAAGAGAAAATTCTAAGCAGGCTCTGCACCATCAGTGCAGAGACTGATGCAGACCTTGAACTCACAAACTATGAGATCATGACCTGAGCTGAAATCAAGAGTTGGACACTTAACAAACTGAGCCACCCAGGTGCCCCCAGAAAAGATATATTTATAGTGGCAGTCATTCTATATGTTACCACCATGAGAAACATGGTAAAAGTAGTCAAACATGTGTATTAGAATGAAGCAGTAAATGCATATATTGAGTGAAGAATGTATGCTACCTCTGGGTTTGAAAGCCTTGTTCGTGAGTAATTTGTCATAAAAATTGGGTGCATGTGTATAAGATTTTGAGTCGTGTATCTATTAAATGGTAAGTTCTTTAGAGACATTATCTCACACCAGGCATACCAGGTTAGTATTTTTATCCTCATGTGATGGATCACTGAACAATTGATTCAAGATATATGGTTTTTATCTAATCAGAGTATATAGCATACAGTGTGTTAGGTGTGGTGGCTGATAAAGGCAAAATGTGTAGGAACTAAGGGATACTAAGTATGACAGGAAATGTCAATAAACATAAAATATTCTATTTTAAGTACAAAATTGGGTGTTCCAAGCTGTTAACGATTTTTTAAGTAGGGGGGTAGTGTTAGGGGAGGTCTTGTGGAAACACGATAAAGGAAGAGCTTTCCCTGTATGGGCACCAGTACAAGCAAAGATATTCAGATGGAGAAATGCAATAACCACCTTGCGAGTTCAATGATGTACATTATGTGGCATAGATCAGTATTAGGAAGGAGGGACTAGATTTAAAGGAATGAGGGTTTATTGGGAAAGGATTCTGCAGAAAATGACATGTCCTGGACTGTTACTCTTTTGCAACTTTTCTTCCCCTCTCTTTGATTCTGCTATGGCTGTGAATCAAGGGATATTGACACTTCATCCTGGGAAAGAAGGTTGGCCCCAGTCCAGCCATTAATAGCTCTTTTGAAGACTGAGGTAGATGAACCATCTCAAGTCATGCTTATGACTGTTGAGGAGCACTTAGGAATGCAGCTGCTAGAAGTCACGGTGTTCCCACCACAGGACAGAGTTTGCCTTAGAGAGAATCCAGCAGAGGCCACAGAACCAAGAATGAGAGACAGAATCCTGGTGGCATATCAGAACCGCCAAATACAGCCCTTCCCACAAGTAACAACTTCAATTCCCTTCGTTGGTGGTGGCAGAGTTGTTTTTGTTGCATGAAGGAGAATTTAATAACTTTAAATACAATTGAGCAAAAGATTTTGGGATCTCTAAACAAAAGGTAAATCAGGAGAACACGGATATTTATTACAAAACATCCAAAATGAAGCTGTTCCACTGTGTCCTATTTAGAAATATTAAAGTGTGTGAGGAGCTGCGAAGAGATGCATTTTTCAATAACTAAATGTCATATATTTAGCTTGCACTGTTGGTTTATTATTTCTTTTACGGGAGTAATTTCACATATTGCTGCTTCTGAGAAAGCTGCCCCCCCCCCACTCCTCCTGTCCCTTCTCTTCCTTCACCAGGCCCTCAGCCAGTCTGTGTGAGCATTGCTTTTTTTGCCTTTGCTCCTCCACATTTTCCACCTCAGAAAGAGAACCTTCTAACCCTGAACTGGGTAAGGGATAGGTTGCCAAGACAATTATCCTCTTAAAGAGATTGAATCATTTTTATACATCCACTGACTGACATTTTCTATTCCTCATCCCACACTGAAACAAAAAGCAGTGACATGCCGGCCCTCATATCTTAAATGGATTAACCTTGGTTTACTATCTTTGGTTTCTCATGGTCAGAATTTACACTCATAAAACTTGATGTCATGGGTGGGATACAGGTAAATTTGAGTTTATAATGAGAAGGATCCTTTATTGTTCCCAACAGATCTTGTGCTCTGTGTAGGCAGTGATTAAGTAAGCATCTCAGGACTCATAAAAACCTACATAATTTTCCTGGTAACAGGTCTTTATTGAAGCCAGGCTAAGACTGAGCTTAGAGAATAATTATGTAGCCTTTCTCGTCAAGAAGCTGTTTCAGGAATCAGGTAGGGCGGAGATAGGGTGAAGCATGTTGAGGGCCCAGTTGATAACCAACTCTGTTCTCAAGTGTCATCAGGAGTGTAGAGAGGTCTGGTGGGAGGAACATCTCTCATTGGCAGTGGAATTAAAGAAGGGCAAAGTGGATCTCTGAGAAAAGCTTCAGGTTCAATGTGAGTAGCTCTTATGTAGGATAAATTGTTTAGTCACTAACCTTAATAAATAGTGGTCTAAGCAAGTGGGAATGAGCTGGCCATGTACCTATAAGAATTTGGACAAGGCAGAATTAAAACTTTTGAGCCAGGTGGATGGATAGGCTTTAGAATGGAGGCCAAACAGTAGTAATTGAAGTCACATCTCTCCAGGTCTGAGAAGGACAGATTACCAATTGTGGTTAAAAAAAAAATCCTACAATGTCCTTGCAAGATTTCTTCTCATTACAGAAATAAATGTTAAGGTATATGTCAGAGAAATAAGAAGAAATAGATAGAAGAAAGAGATTAGTTCCCCCTCATCCTATATTTAATTCACAGTATAGAGGAGAAAGAGAGAGAGAAGAGATTGGGAGAATGGGGTGGGGGTAGTGGAAAGAATGAGTGAGTGAATGAATGAATGAATGAGCATAGAAGAGACATGACAAGAAGAAAGGAATAGGGAAGACAGGAAGAAAGCTCCCAGTGGATGCATCCATCATTCAGTAACTTGCAGGATGAATGTCATCAGGTTGAAATGAGCATCAACAGTATGGAAGAAATAAAAACCAGAAACTGTGCTATAAGGTGGCAACTTTCAGCACGGGGGCTGGAGTATGTGACAGCTAGGAGAGAGATGTGATACAAAGTCAACCAACTTAGTTTTTTCTTAGAGTCAAGAGATAACCTAGACCTGAGAGGTTTATTGTTAATTGAATAAGTCCTTCCTTCCTTTTGTAATCTGTTGGTAGTGGTAACTTCTCCCTCACCCTCTCTCCATTCTCCTTTCTGTTTAAAAAAAAATTAGTGCATCAAATCATCGGATTCTGAGAGCAGCATGAGGCTGGGCCAAGTGTGTCCCAGTTTGACATATGCTGATTATGCCTGAAAAAAGTAAAGATCTAGCACATGTGATGTGGGTTAGAATGGCAGCCAGACCTATCTGGGTATGATGTCTTACACAACAATGCATAAATGCTGTGGCCTTACCAAGTTCGCTAATCTCTCTAAGACTCGGTTACCTTATCTTTAAAATGTGAATAAATGCATTCATTTTAGGATTGTAATGAAGAATGAAATGCAGAAGTGCTTACTATCATTCTTGGCATTGAATATTATAAAATGCCATAGGAATGAGGTAAACAAAGAATCCAAGATGAAGTTCTTGATACTGAGGGGGAGCAAGAGGCAGTATAGGGTCCTAAAAAAAGCTTTGGCTTGGGAGATAGGCAGCCCTCAGTTAAAATTCCAGCCCTTGGATGTACCAACTCTTTGCAATGGATATGCCATTTTAATTTTCTTAGCTTGCCCATCAGCAAATGGAAATAATAAATCCACCCTGTGGCTCTTGTAAGGATTATTCTTAATACTTAGAAAAGAGCAGCTTAATCATGCAAAGGAATGATTTATAGGAAGAGAATAAGGAAAGACTATGTGTCCTTCTTATGCTACCTCTTGACTTAGGCTAAAAAGATTGGGATGATAATGAATAGTCCAGATAAAGACTATCAATCCCTGATCAGAAGGTGCAAAAATTTCTTTGACGTGTTAATTGGGGACTGAAAAACATCTCTCATTGGCAGTGGAATTAATGTCTAAAGGCTGGAGATGGTGGGGAAAAAAAAAAAAAAAAAAAAACAGAGTAAACTGTTGCATGTTTAGAGCTGACAGCTACTAATGTGAGTGTCCTGTAAAAAAGGTAGGGCAAGCAGGAAAAATAAACCTATCAAATAATCACCTTAACAAGCAGTGTTTGCCTCTGTTAGACTCACTCAGACCTGTCTTTGTGATGAAACCATGCAGCCAGATCTTCAGAAGTTTCCAGATCCCAGAAAATTAAAACTTGCAGAAATCCAGGACATGGCTACTTAGCTTCTTCTTTATATTCCTTATTTCTACTTCTCATGGTTTCTCTCTGGTTTCTCTCTCCTCTTTCAGAAAACTTTTCTCTGCTACAGAGGTCATATGGTGGTAGTAGACAGCTTCCCTCGATTCTCAAATGCACATATTGTAATTCCACACATAGGCACAGACTCCCTCTGGCCAAATCAGCTTCTGGTTTGCATTCACAACACCTATTAGAGAGGTGATACTTACCTAACTTGCAGCAAGTGCCAGAGGCCAGAGGGTCAGGGTCATACTGTTGGCAAGAAAACAGTATGAGCTAGTAGGTACTACAAAAGGCAAATAAGCAATAGTTGCCCAAAGAGTTCCCCACTTTACACAGGGCATTTAGTAGCAGTTTTTCTCACTGGTTTGCTTCAAGTGAAGCAATGGGAAATGGACATGCTAAGACAAGAAATGTTCAACTGGACAGAGTCTGGAGGAAGAAATATGGCGGACTGTTGTTTTCCTCAGTCAGAAGAAGTGGGGATTAGAGATTTTTTCCATCACTACCTTCATATTTCAATTTCCCATCAGAAAACATTTGGTTTTTACATTAGGCTAAGAATTTTCTTGGGGAGTCAGTGTGTAAAAGTTTCCCACTACTTCCTGTTCAAATAAAAAACCATGGCTCGGGGCGCCTGGGTGGCGCAGTCGGTTAAGCGTCCGACTTCAGCCAGGTCATGATCTCGCGGTCCGTGAGTTCGAGCCCCGCGTCAGGCTCTGGGCTGATGGCTCGGAGCCTGGAGCCTGTTTCCGATTCTGTGTCTCCCTCTCTCTCTGCCCCTCCCCCGTTCATGCTCTGTCTCTCTCTGTCCCAAAAAATAAATAAAAAACGTTGAAAAAAAAATTTTTAAAAAAACCATGGCTGCAGGGAATGCACCAAATCCCACTCAGTTAAAAAATATACCCAGCATTAATCCAGTAATTATCTGCTTTGAGGGTTAATCAACCTTCCCGTAAGTGAAACAATAAATTTCATAGTCTTTTCCCACTCATTAAGAATAACTGCCAGGTGACACTCTCTGCATTTTCTCTGCTCTACACCCCGAGTTGCACAGATAAATTCTTCTGTCATTTTTAATGGAAGCATCTATATGAATTTGAAACTTTTACTATGTTAGCTTTTTCATTGATAAATTTCCAAAATTAGCTAATTTTAAGGTCTTGTAAATCACAATGCTGGGTTAATGAAGAATGACAGGAAATGAGTTTAGCACAAGTTGCGGGCAATAGCAGTCGGTCTTGGTCCTCTTTCTGACCATCTGAGTGAAACTCCAGTCCTTTCTCCAGCTTAACTCTGTATCTGAGCTTCAATTCAGCATTATGTCAGCCTGGAGTTGGCAAATTTGTTACATCTCAGGCACTGGAATGGATTAATAGTGCTGTCTAGAATAGGTGTTGAGAAGGACGGAGGGTTTTGTCTAGACTCTATTTGCAAAGAAGGCAAAGGTTGACATTATTGACTCTCCTAGAAGAGAAGAGATTACCAACATGTATCTATACATACTGCCATTCTATGCATACTGCTGGTTCTATCAACAGGAGCCTGGGGAGTGCCACTGAGCCCATACTGGCATTAAGTCATTCGGAATATGACTGACACTCAACATATGTAACTATGCTCAACACATCCTCTCTCTCCATCTGCCTCTCCTATCTCTCCCCACCCTCCACTAATTAGCCTACAAAGAACATGCTACTAACTTACAAGTCAGGACTCGAGGCATTGAGTAGTAACGTTCCCATGATCACATAGCTAGGGAGTGGAAGAACTGGGAATCAAGGCCAGACAATCTGAGTCCAGTGCTCTCAAGTCCTGCACTGTATGGACTCCAGAGTGTAGGGAATTAACACTAACAGACCTGAATGCTGGACAATCGACTAGAGACCTTTATCAGCTCCATATGTGCTCCTTTGTACCAGCCTCACTGCTAACTTGATTCAGATCCCTCATGGTCTCTTTTACCTCCACAACAACACTGTGGGATAGCTGTAATTACTCTTAAATATGCACCTTGGAACCTTGAAAATAGTAAAAATTGTGACCATTATAACCCAAAATAACAAGGAGATTCAAGTATATCCCACCCTATAGTTAAGATACTGGCATCTGGAGAAGACTGCAATAGAAACAGGAAGACAAACATATTTGCAAGTACCTATTAAGGTTCAAAATGGTTTATTTCAAAAAAGAACTTTTTTAAGGGACAAATAAAAAAATCTGTTTGCAGTGGAATGCTATATTTGTATATATTTATTGTCAAAGAGTGTCAAATCTACTTCACTGCAGGTAAATATTTTATGAACTCATTTGTGTTTATAACTCATTGTGTAGCTCATTTCTCATCTGTCAGTTATTTACGCTTTATTTTAAAGGACAACAAATTCATAAAAATTACAGTATTAGCAAAGCTTCCCATCAGCCACTTCTCCATCCTTAAGTAATTTGTGTCTAGAGAATCAGTTTCAGACTGATTTATTTTTTATCAAACCTTTGCTTGGAAAAGTCCCTTTTTTGCTTATGACCAGCACAGATAAATCTTGGACTCCTCATTCTCAATCCATTGCCTAGGCAACACACACAGATGGTCAATAGTTCACACAAGTAGGCAACAGACCATGTAAACAAGCCTTCAAATTATTACCAGCACATCTTGGTAATAAAGTCAACATTCTGCCTAAGAGCTGATTGCATGTATACACCTCCACATCAGTCCCCTCGGGAAACACAACAACTAGGCTTTCCAATGCTGTATGATTTCAACCTATTATTAGCATGGCTGCTTCACCAGATAGTGTGGACATCAGAGAAAGTACCCTCAGTTGGCAGAAAAGGGGTTGATTTTTCTGTACCAGTTTTTTTAGAGTCAGAAAGGTTTGTATATAAGAACTAACAGAAAAGGGGTAATGTCAGTATGCCAAATGGAAAGTTGGAACTGTACCTACAAGCCAAACCGAAGACAGGCAAAGTGGCCCCATGATGCAGTGGGAGAAGCAGGGACTATCGCAAATACAGACCCAGGATCCAGTCCTCCATTGACCATTTACCATCTGTGAGACTGCTGAGCAGTTTACCTAATACTGCAGGCTCTTTCATCATCTTTGAAACAGAGATAATGGTAGTCCAGATTGTTGTGACAGTTAAAGGAGAAATTTTAATGTCCACAACACTCTGGCTAAATGTCTGCATCAAGGTAGTTGTTCACCAAAGTCGGTTCCATGACTAGTACCCTCTAGCATCACCCAGGAGAAAGATTTAATTTGAGTCCCAAACCTATCATTTCAGCAAAGACATCTTGTTAATTTCCAAATGAACAGCTCTACAGAAGAAAACCCCTCTTTTATTGAACACTAAGGATATTGGGGCTGCCATTTCCCTCCGTGTGTGTGTGTGTGTGTGTGTGTGTGTGGTGCTTTGAGCAGGGCTGTCCACCAATTTCAAGATTATTTTCCTTCAACCCATCTGGCAACCTCTATTGCCTCTCTATTGTTTAACAACCTCTATTGTTTAACTTATTCTTTCTTCTGAGTAATTGTACCCTACACCCCCACTTCAATATACTCTTGAGAAATCATCACTTTTTCCATTCTCTGTCCATTAAATTCAGGTTGGGTGAACTGTACATCCCGGTTCCAAAGGTAAGTGCATAACTCAGGCCCTGGCCAGTGAAAGCTTTCACTGGTGCTTTCATTAAAGCAAATTCAGAGAAGGCTATTTTTTTCTTTCAGAGACGGTGGGCCAGAACTCAATATATGAAGAATGTTTCTCCATAATGAGTTTAACACTGGGACAGAGAGGGGGAAAATATAGATTTTGTTGGCATGATTTGAGACCTTTGATCAGCTGTGTCTGAAGTGTGACCATTTTGATATTAGCACAAGGTACTAAAGGATGAGGGACACCTAATTCAGACTGGGTTTAGAGCCAGAGATGTCTTCTCAGAGAGTAGTGTTTGGTCATGATCAGCTAGGAAAAGAATGTCATGTGAGCCTTGAAAAGGAAGCACAAGTGCACCCCTATGTTAATATGAAAGAAGATAGAGGTTTTGGCAATGGGAAAAATTGAGAAAGATTGAAAATACAGTTTGATGGGACAGCTATGTGGTGGAACATTTTTGTTATTGGTATGTTCGTATTTTTCTTTTTCACTCATCACCCCTTAGCTGCAAAAGTGAAATGGTGGAAAAACTCCCAAGAATTAGTGTAACAAATAAAGACCATATGTTTATGAAGAAGAAAAGCTGAATTATCTGGATAATAAATCAATTCAAAGAAATAAGATAGAACAAAATGTTAATGAGAAAATAAGCGAGAGTGATATTTACTATCAGCAGGATGGTTCAAAATGCCTACTAGGGGCAGAAAGGAACATCTTCATTTACATAAAACGATATAAACTGGCTTCTTGTGTAGAATATAAAATATTTACTCCTTCCACGCCACATCCATTTCCTCCTTTAATGTGTCCCTTCCTACCTCTTCAGGAAAATGCCAGTAAATTTTTCCCATATAAGTCCAGCCCACAGCTTACTCCTTGTCTTCCATCATTATGATTTTGCTGTTATCTTCACCAAACAGAGTTCAATAAATATTTGTCCCATCAATGAATAAGTGGATAGTAAAAACAACGTACATTGAATTATTTGTTTATTTATTCAATAAGCAATTATTGAGCTCAGACTATTAGGCACTGTAGAGATGGAAATGAAAGATTCATTACTTGACCTCAAGGAGCTCACACATGACTGCTTGCCAGAGGAGAATTTCCTAAGAGCAGGATTTGTTTCTCCTTTTCTCCTTCTTTGTGTGTGTGTGTCTGGAGTCACAAGATGAAATATCTGAAATGTGAATAAATATTTATTCACATACTCTGCCCATTTCATGGGGAATGAGTAATTTTCATTGCAAGAAAGGTGAAGTTGTCCAGGAGGTGGCGTCAGGCTTTGTATTTACTGAATTCCTCATGATGTCTGCTATGAAAATGAATGGAAGGTATCGTAGGGCTCCAAGAACCCTGACTTTTTCAAAGCTGAGCACTCAGCCTTTCTGCTACAGAGCTGGGGAATTGTCAGAACGGAAGTCCTAAGGTGGGATTACTGCCAGGAGCAAGGGGACACCAAGGATTGGGGTCTATCAGCACAGTGTATGCAAATATTGGTATCTTCACAAGATGGTCAATTGTCCCTTCTGGCTGCAGTGCGGGAGGATATAGAATCTGGAAAAAGGGAAAGAGTTTTGTTTTTATTGAAAAGAATCCTTAATGCTAAAGTTCTAAATTATCCCAGCATTAATAGATTTGCTTGAGTCATAAGTCATGTATCAAACTCAATCAACTTTGAATATTTTTTTAAATTTTTTTAATATTTATTTATTTTTGATAGGGGAAGGGAGAGAGAGAGACAGAGAGAGAAAGAGAGAGAGAACAGGAGCAGGCGAGGGGCAGGGAGAGAGTGAGACACAGAATCCAAAGCAGGCTCCAGGCTCTGAGCTGTCAGCACAGAGCCTGATGCGGGGCTCGAACCCACGAGCAGTGAGATTATGACCAGATCCAACCCAGTCACTCCTCAACTTTGAAAATTTTAACTAGATAGGAGCTGGTATTATGTGTCCATTGCTGCAAATGATACTGTAACAGAATATTTTTGTTTATAGTAGATTTCTTTTGTTTTTATATTTTCTATCTTTTGAGAAAGAATATGTAGGAATGTAATAGAGGCCAGATGATGAGTTTCTAGCCCTTCTTTAACAACTGGGAGGATTTTTATTGAGAAAAGATACTTAGTATCTTAGACTCTGTGCCTCTATCACCTTCATCTAGAAAATGGGGATGATGCTCCTAGAATATTGAGTTGAGAGTTTATGTAGGATCCTGTGGGCACACTGTCATGATCATTCCCTGTTCTGAACCTCCCTCTGAATCTTCTTTTTCTTCTAATTGGAGTCTGAGACACAGTACTTCACATCGCCTTTTCTTATTAGATTGAGGACAAAGATAGGATCTTACTATAATCACAGCACAGAGTAGGTGCTCAGTTAATGTACTTGGAAGAGGAGGGAGAGGAGGCAAAAATAATATTTATTCATTTACTCATTCACTCATTCACCAAATACATATAGGAGCAAGTGCCATTTAAAGAACAGTTATCATGGTTTACAGCCAGTAAGACAGTATGACCTTGACTTCAGTTCTCCTTTTGTTTCACCAACTGATTCCCTTGTGTTTTCCCAGGACATTGGCCTTCAGGTATGATGCTCATTTTGTCATCCTGCGAGGCTCACAGAGACCTAAAGCATGGTACACATCTCAACATGTACTGAATAAGTTGGAAAAGAGGAGGACCAAACTGGAAGTGTTGGACTGGTTTGCAGGTGACATGTACCTTTACCAATTCATTTCTCTGAGTACTAATTTTCTCCAGCTAATGGGGGCAGGATGTATTGATGTCTGAGAAAGCAAATCCCCCCATGCTCCAGCCTGCCTTTTGTTCTGTAGGACAAATGTTTTGCATAACACAAGTGTTTTATGTATTAACCAGTATCTATTTGTAAAAATAGGATATAATGAAATGAACATATATTTTGGAAGTAACAGATCCTAGGTTTAAATCCAATCTCTACCATAACCTATGATCTTAAAAAATACTTAACTTCTCTGCACCTCATTTTCTCTTCTTAAATACAGGGTAACAATATTTACATCATGGTAAGCTTAAATGAAATAATGCATGTCACTAGCCTGGTCTGTATGTAAGGTAGGAAATAAGTAATAAAGTCTCTAAAACCTAAGGATTCTAAGATGCCAAGATTCAACAGTCAAATTTGAAAAAAAAAAAATCACTATTTAACAAAGTTTAGTCTGATTTGTCATAATCCTAAATATATAAGTGTATTCGTTTTTATTTAGTTCTTTTTTGGTAGGAGAAGGTCAGAGTCATTTCAGAATCAAGGCCAAGCCTTGACAACCTCCCTACCACCCAAAATCCAGTGTTGGTAGTAACACACGTTTCACAAGCACCTGCCGTTCTCAACTGGCTCACAGGATCATGTTCTCTATGGATGGATAGCAGGAGGTCTTGGATTATTTCCCAAATCAGGGAGCTGTTTCTGGAGTTAGAATATTTGTCCTGAAATTCTTTAATCACTTAGCATCCTCTCTTCACAGATTTAATCTTTCTTCCAAGTGACCTAATGTTGCAGATAAATGCTTCCTGTGGTCTGGGAATTCATAATGGGCAGTAATTAATTACAGGTTAAGAAAATAAAATAGGAAATAAGGTAGTAGTTTTCAACTTCTAAATGGAGAGAGTCAAGGGTTGGACCTCAAGTAATTGGTTTCCTGATAAAGTTTTCCTCCAGGGGCTCTGAGAGACCTTTTATTTTAATAAGTATTTGCCAAGATTAGAGTTTTCTGTAAGCTACTGCCACCCCATTACAATGAAGAAAGACTGAAGGGTCTAAAGTCTACAACAGTCTCCAAGATTTGCTGGATTCAAAAGGGATATCATACCAAAAATAACAATGCAGCTGGAGGGTGATTAGTTTCCCTTCTCCAAGTCACCCAAGGGATCTTATTTGAATTTTATGATTGTGCAGAGTTGAGACTCAGGGTAGATGGGATTTGTTCTGTCAAAAGTTTCTAAATTAGAGCTAAGTCTTCCTTATCCCCAAAACTGAGCCTCTACCTAGAGCCCCACTCTGCCAGATAATTAAGAAAGCTCTAGGTTTTTATCAATTATGGAATAGTTTCTGTTTTTATTACTGATATAATAAGTGACCCTCAATATTTGAATTAATCAATGACTTAGCCATTTAGAGTTGTTCTCTTCTCTTTTAAGGCTTCACTGTATCTTTCTCGTTGGGGAGGTAGGATGTATACATTCAAAATGATACCTAGTATGGCATGCTGTAACAAGCGTTGAAGAAAACAAACAAACGAGTGTTGAAGAAAGTAGTTCTGACTTCACTAGTGGCTTCTGTGATAAGTGAAGTTTTCCTAGAGAAAGTGACAGCTAACTGTGATGTTCAAATAAATAGGATTTAGGGGAGTAGAAAAATGAGGTAATCTTGGAAAATGGTATCTCTATTAATGCAGAATCTGCATCATCTATATCTCTATCTCTACCTCTGTATCTATATCTATCTATGTCAATCTATATTGATAGAGATAGATATAGACAGATATAGATACAGAGGTAGAGATAGAGATAGAGATAGAGATAGATAGAGATAGAGATAGAGATAGAGATACATGTTTTATTTTGGTATGGTAGCACTTTTACACATCTTCATTCAAGAGTTGGAGTCTAATTCATACCCTTGAGTATATCCTGGCCTTACTGACTTGCTTATAACCAATAGAATGTAGCAAAATGATGACACATGACCTCCAAGGCTAAATCATAAAAGGTGTTCCAGCTTCTGCCTGGCTCCCTCTTTTAGGGTAGATGTGACTAAAGAACTCTAAACTGCCATCTAGAACCCTGTCTACCTTAAAGCTGCCTTACTGGGGAACCCATGGAGAAACTACATGGAAGAAAATGGAGAAGCCTAAGGAGATCTGCTGATTTATCCCCCAGGTCTTCAAATCTTCCCAGTTCAAGTCCCACACATGGAACTAAAGAAGACCTCAAGCAGCCACCTCTCTTCAACTGCATGAGAAGACCAAACAAAGAGTACCCAACTTAGTTCAGACAACCCCAAGAGCCATGAGAGACAATAATCATAAATGATTGTTGTTGCTCATGTCTCTAAATTTTGGGTATATGATTACATAGCAATAGATAACAAAAATAGGAGAATAGTAACTGTATGATCAGTCTGGCTGGAGAAAAAAATATATTTATCATCTTGGAGATAAGAGTGAAACAAAACTGGAAAGCATGGTTAGGCTAGCCCAAGGGAAACTTGAATTTTGCGCTGAAAAGTTCAGTATTTTCTCTTTGACGAAAGTAAAGCATTTGGCATCTTCAGAAGATAATTCCTGGCAGGGGTGTGCAGACCAAGACTTGGAAAGAGGTGACTAAGTCTGGGTAAGAAAATTATTGGAAAACTCTAATGATTCACGAATCGCACAATGAAAGTTCTAAAAGAGGGGTGCGGTGGAAATGTATATGTATGAGACTAATTCCAAATTTATATGTATAAAAAAAGTCTCAGTTTGTTGGGCAGGTCAAACACCTTCCCCTTATTCTTGTTTTCTTGCCTTTATAGTGCCTTCCACATGCTCAGCACAGGGTTGGCCCTCAACACGTAGTCATGGGCAAGAAACAAAGCATGGTGTAATAAAAATATTTTTGAATTAAGAGAAGCAATTGATTCTAATTTTGGCTTCAAAACTTACTGATCATGTAAAAATTAAGTAAATTCCACGGGACTAATTTTCTTCTCTTGAAAATATAATAATATTATCTGCCTCATAGGCTTGCTACAAGTGATTCATCTTCCTTTAAACCTCTCCTTAACCAATTGTATCGGTACTTGGGGTTTCTACTGCCTCGCATTGGCAGACCTTCTGAACGTTAAGTCTCTAACGTCAATCTGTCCCCCTAGTCCAGATGATAGATCCACCTGGCATATTCGTTTGGGTGCCTACAGATAAACATGTCAAGAATGAAACTGGTCACCTCCTTATTCCAAATTTCCCCTTGCCACCACAAACATTTGAATGCTTGTTCAGGGGTGCCTGGGCAGCTCAGTTGATTAAGCGTCCAAATCTTGATTTCAGCTCAGGTCATGATCTCAGGGTTCCTGAGCTTGCATGCATTCTCTTTCTCTCACAATAAATAAATAAACTTAAAAAAAAAAAGAGGAATGCTTATTCAAAGGAGCTATCTTAACCAAGAGAAATAAATTTGAATAACAAAATCTGGCTCCAGTGAGAAATTATCAAGAGGAAAATATTTGATTTGGAAAACTGCCCATAACTGGCTTACCATCATAACCAGCTATCCTTTCAAACCAAATCTAGCTTTGTCCAAGTTACCCATTGTGCCCTGCATTTATTAAGTGTCTACTAGATATTAATGAGTTAATGAATGGAAAGCCTGATGTACAGTGTATATACATAGAACTGATGGATTTAAAAGTCACATGCCTACATTCACATACTTTAGGGCACCTATAGCTGAATCAGCCATATCGCAAACCAAGAGACAAACAAACAAACAAAAAAAGTAAAGTAAAATATATACTCAGGATGCCCAAGGATTGATAGACTGTATGTTTGTGATCATAAATTCATTTCTTATTGTCTCCAAAATATCTCGTAATTTCCTTTACTTAGAAAACACAAAACATCTACAATGACACCTGACTTAAGGTGACTCAAAGGCTTCTCTGAAAACATAGGATGAGAAATCAAATCACTGTTAACACACAGAATTCTGAAGAATATTAATTTGTATTTCTATTTGAAAGGAACCAGACAGCATAGTATAGTCCGGGTTTGGGTACCAGAGCACATATGTATCCTAAGCAAAACATAAGGAGGTAAAATTATGATCATTTCTCCCTGCTAATCTCAAGTGGAAAGGGATTCTGAACTCCTTTGAGACCTTCTAAAAGGTCCTCTTGGCACTTTCTCACTCTCTACCTCTGGTCAAAGAGAACTCTTAGCTGGATTTCAAATCAATCTTAATTAAGATCACAGCTGAGATAAGAGCTTCCCTTCTGTTCTGAATAATTGAACTTTTATTTGAGGTAGGTTTGACGCATTCTTTTACATAACCAGGAATGTGAAAGAAACTATAGTTCCTCATTCTAGAAGATTCTCATAAATCAGTGGGGTAGGGAGTTTTGAAGAGTTTCTTGTGCTCTTTTTCTTAGTGGCTGTTTTTTTGTTTCTTTTTGCTTCCCCTCCCCCACCGCCCTTTAGCAGCCTGAGCTGATTTACATTTGGCAGATTTGGAGGCCACTGGGGCAAAGCCCAGGTTTACTGAGGGTGACCGGGGAAGCTTAGGCTGGTGGAAAAGCACAAACCAAACTATAATTTGCACAAAAGGAAGACAGGCTCGGATGCCAGCTGTTTTCTGAAAGCCTAAACCTGCTTCTGTCTTGCTTTTCCAGTTATTATCTATATGCAGGATCAGCTGTCACTGATTTCAAGGAACAAGTCATGAACGCAATGATGTCAGCTACTTCTGCGCCCTCCATACAGCACAAGGGAAGTTACTGTTCCGCCCAAACCCTTAGGAACCCCCTCTTTAGGAGCTAGTTAAAAAGACCCTAAATCATAATAAAAATCATTCTTTCTTCTAACCATAGGAAAAACTGATACTTACATAAACCAAACCCATTATCAAAAAATATTTAAGTACAATTAGAGGTAAATGTTTATCAAAGAGAGCCATTTAATAACTTTATTTAGAAAGTTTTGTTCCTCTGAAGAACTAAGCATAAGCTATAACCTCATCTATTCAAAGTTATCAGAAATGCCGAAGCTAGTATTTTTATTGCTTGCTTGTTTGTTTGTTTGTTTGTTTTTAAGTAAGCTTTATGCCCAATATGGGTCTTGAACTCACGACCTGGAGATCAAGAGTCACATGCTCTGCTGGCTGAGCCAGCCAGGCATCCCCAGAGATAATATCTTTAAAATATAATATTTCTTGAACACAAGAAGGAAGGACTTCAGATGAGAGACACAGAGACATCCTAAAAATGGTAGAAATCAAAAGAGAATGAGTGGATTCCAGTTCCAGCAATGCCAGAGTACCTTTTATTAACCCGTCTTAAAAAAAAAA
The DNA here is from genome assembly GCF_024362965.1 of Panthera pardus. Taxonomy (NCBI): domain Eukaryota; kingdom Metazoa; phylum Chordata; class Mammalia; order Carnivora; family Felidae; genus Panthera; species Panthera pardus. The sequence continues at coordinate 64,644,252 of NW_026526788.1, read as the reverse complement.
TTAAAACTCTGGAAAAATTATTAAAAAATGCTGTTTGCCATCCTGAAGAAGGACAAGAAGCAGGCAAAAACTCGAAGCCATTTGAACTTTGGAGGGAGTAAAATGGTATTTTTTGAGATCAGTGTTTTATGGATTTTACCGTTGGGGCATTCTGCATTATTCTGGTATACAACTCATGTTGTAAATGGCAGGGTTACGAGATTGAGGTGATAGAAGACAGACTGTAGTTGAAATAGTGGCTGGAAATTGAAGGAATCATCCTAAAAAGGAAAGAGCCATAGTTGAGGCATCCCCCAAATTTATATATTAACTCCTCAAACCCACAGCTGACCCTGCATTTCACATACACAGGGAAAACTCCAGAGAACCCAGAGGAAAGCAGTAAGTGCAAAACTGAAAGAACTGAGCATAAATTTGGGCTGCTCAAACCACAATAGGTAGAGGGGAGTCTGAGGTTTGAATCCTACTAAATTATATAGTTGGTAAAAACATTGTGATTCCATTGAGACTCCAGAGGCATTAAGCCTTAGGAATATAGACAAGATTCCAGAACTAAGAATTCTTAAGTTCCGTAAGACTAAGGGAAAACCTGTAGGTAAACAAAAACACCATTACAGAGCACAAACCTAAGAATGCACAATGTCAGTGTGATTACCTACTAATTGTTTATTAGAATAAAAGTGATCACTCCTCAGAGGAAAATAGCTGAAGCCAGAATCTACAATTTAACATATCTAACATATGATTTTCTCCAGTATACCAAATTTTCTAGGAATGTGAAGAAACAGAGCAATTTTAGTTAAGATTTAAAAAAAAATAGCAGTCAAAAAAAAAGGTGTCAGTATTACACAGGTGTTAAAGTTAGCAGAAAAGGAGAAATCTCAAGGTGAAAATGCAACAGATAAATTAGCTGCCTGTAAAAGAAGAAAATCGAAATTCTAGATCTCAAAATGAAATATACGAATTGAAAAACATACTGATGCTGTTATGAGCCAACTGAACAGCAAAAAAAAGATAGGGTCAGTGATAATGAAAACAGATCAATAAAAAATACTCAATTAGAAAAACAATGTAGAAAACAGATGAGGAAAATTTCAGTAACCCATGAGGTAATCCAGTGACTTACTATCTGTGTATTTGAAACTCTACAAGAAGAGGAGAGAAAGAGTAGTGACTTCTTACCAACCCTTACGATAATTATCACTAATATTTATTAAGCATTTGCCATGTACTAGGCATTATGCTAAACCATTTCATACAGAGTAGTACATTTAGTTCTCTTATTGACCCCATGTGTTAGGTATTAGTACACTCCCATTTCACAGATGTGTAAAATGAGACTCAGAGAACTTAACTGGCTTCCCCCAAGGTCCCAGAGGGACAGAAAAACCTAAATACTGCCACACATATCTTTAGTCTGTCTAATCTCCATGTTTGTGGCTCTTAATACATCTTACCTTTTATTAATAAGAGTTTTATAAAATATTTTAAATCTATTCCTACTAAATTTTTAATGGGATGTTATTCTCCTTCCTCTACTGACAAACTAAGAAGAAAGTATTCCAGGCATTATCATGTCACAGAAACATTTTACAGATGGAGAAAAAAAATATGGTGTTTTAGAAACAGTTCCTGTGAACGTGCATGAGCCAATTATACAAAATTTCTTTCCACGTCCATGGTCAGTGGCATCAGACTAATAGCTTAAAATCGGCATAATAGAGCATTTACACGAGACAGGTTGCCAAACACTACAAACTGGAACTTGATTTCCACCCTCATTTCTCTTCTTCTCCCTGCCGGAAGTTACAAACATTTGCCAGGGTACAACTGATATTTGCCAGTATACTACTGGATCCTACCTCAGTGGTTTGAAATAAAACATATTTTTTCATGAACACATGTAAAAAAAAATCAAAAATAAAACTTACCTTCATGGGTAGCATGAATCCAGGAGTACAATATCATTTTTTTCCATATATATGTGTGGGCTCCACTTTCTTCTCTGCATGGGCCCCACTTTCAGACAGGATCTCCCTTTGTGATGAAAAGAAGGCTAGAGAAATTTCAGGAGGAAAAGGAAATACAAAAAGCGTGTCCCTTTCTTGGGTGTGCCAACTGTCTCCTCAGATTAGTTTTATTGGTTCCAGTCCTGTTCCCTAACTACCTGCACATCCAATTTTGTGACCAAGGGAGGTGTTCAATCCTAAATTGCGTACCTCTCTCTCTCTCTTTGTTGGGGTCAGTTCCACCAAAGCACACAACTTGAGATTAAATGAATTTCAGTTGCTCAGAGTAATGAGGGTATTTTTACTAGAGAAAGGGAATCCCAAGTTGCATGGCTAAAATAATAACAGATACACACTTTATCCAGCATGTACATGCATATTCTATTTTAATCTGTGCTAGGAAATAACTCATGCAATAAGGCTGATAAGACTTTCCAAAATTATGGAGACCTTGGCCTTGCTACAACATGTAGGTCTTTTATGCCCATTGGAGGCCTCTCTCACACAACACTGTCCTTACAACTGAAATATTTGAGTCGGATCTCTACCAAACTCCTTAGCAGCCAAATCTTGCCCACATAGTGCCTTAGATGCTGTCCATCCACCTAGCATAGTTTCAGGGAGGTGTAGGCTAATGACACTGACTTATTTCAATGCTGCGGAGAAAAAAAAAAGGAATGGCAAAAACTTTATTTTTCTAATGTTAACAAGAGTATGTATATACATACAAGAATATGAGTTTAATCTTCTGTGTTTTTTTCCTACCGATCTGGGATTTAGCATAAGAAATATTAAATTCAATCTAAAACCTTGAGAAAGAATGTGATTCTATGTTTTAGTCTTATTTAAAATGAATGAGGCTGCCAGTTCCCATTTCAGCAACAATATTTTCTAAAGCTATGCTTTGTAGGTTGGTCCTGCTGCACACACATGGATTACCAGAGACAAACTACTCGGGTTTCCAGAGCAGAGGAGTGGTCCTTTGAGACACAACTAAAGAGACAAGCAGAGACAGATAAATCTCTTGACTTTCAACTTATTTTCCCCTTTTCATTTCCCTTTGTTCTTTGAATAGGGTCACATTGCTGTCACAAATGGTTCATTCTTCCGTGACTGTGTTTACCATCCCTTTTGCCCAAAGTGAAGCTGGTCCACAGATTTTCAGCCCATGCCTTTGGTGGGGACAAGGGATTCCGTTTGTCAGATGCCCAGTAACATTTAACTATTATAAAACAAAACCAAACAACAACAAAAACCATGTATGTTCTCCATGTTGGATCAAGAGATGACTTTCTCTCTACAACGCAATGTACTTTTAAATTGTTTGGATCTCAGATCTTGCCGTCACTACTTTGGACATGCACAGATGTGTGTACCCTTTATTTTCAATATTCTCTCAACTTTTTACTAACCTAAGCCCTGTATTTATTACAACTTCACATTTATTCACACAAGAAAACCTTTCCCTACCACAAAAATCTTTTTCATCTGTCCAGTCTAAATCCTGACCACATTTTAAGACCTAATTCTTATCTTACCACTTCCTTCCCAAACCATCACTATGTTCATTGCTCAACCATTGAAACCCCATATCATTTCTCACTTAAATGCACATAATTCATTTTAATACTTGTTCATGGGAGTTCTCTTTTTCTTACCTATTTCTCATATTTTGTTTTGTTTTGTTATGTTTACATTTTTAGAGCCAAAGCAGCCTCCATACCCCTGAGGAGCTCTGCTCACAACTTTGTATTCCTTACACAAAAGTTTCTAGTAATACTCGCTGCTATGGTGAGCCCAACTATTTCCACGTGTGTTAGCACGTTTCTCTAACTACTGATGTGTTAATTCTCAAATTTTCCATATCTTAATATTATCTAGGGAGTTTGGGAATATGTATGTAAAGAGTTTTCAATGTAGAGGATCTTGGATAGACTCAGGAATTTTACTTCCATTTTCATAATGTTAACACAAATTATTCTGAGGCAGATGAGAAAAAAACTAAACTGAAAAAATGTTAGTGAGGAACTTTTACCTGATTCTTTCCAGAGTGTTCCTAAATCATTAGTAAATGCTGTCCTAATAAATGAGAACATCTCTGCTCACCACACATCCCTCAAAATCCTAATCACTTAAAAAAAAAAAAAAGTGAAAACCAGAAGTAGAAAAGATCGCTGCTGAGAATGTGTAGTTTGAAGACACCTAGCTGCTACCTCTGGACGTGGAGATGCTAAGTAGCACAGGTCTTTTACAAGTTTCCAGATTAATGATGCCACAGAAGAAAGCCATACACTTGGGTGGCCAATATGTTTTGCAACACTCTAAGATTTGCTAAAGTCATGACCAGCTGAAATGCGAGCCATCATTTACCTAACAAATCAGGTACCTAAGTAATCTGATTACTCTCATTTTGTTCCCTTACCAGTTGTTGGGAAATGGTCATTAAATAATTCAATCCTATTTACAGTCCAGACTTTTTATATGATCAGGGTCATCTCACAGATGGAGCCTTCTGCATGTCTACCATATAAGAAGCTCTGGGGTGGGGCAGATAGTGAGTAGTTTCAGGGGCTCATCAGTGCTCATTAACAGGTCTAATGTGGTTTTCTCCTGTGAAGCTCCAGAAACCATGGACTCGGGAGACACGTGAGACAACAGGTGTAGCAGGGAGGCAAAACAGAAACAGGAGACACGGGTTCTGGTGCCCAGTGTGTACAAAATAAGGATAGTGATGTTTATCAAGCTCTCAGCTAAAAATTTTCATTCTTTTTCTCATCTGAGCTTCCAAATAATGTTACATTGTTCATTTGCCGCGGAAGTAACCACGTTAAGGAAGATGAAATGATTTGCCTAATATTGCAGAGCTTGTAAGTGCTAAAATGAGGATTTAAAGCTGGCAGGCTGATCCTGGAAACTATTCCAAACTACTAAAAACTATGTACTGCTTCTTTTGTTAGGGACCTCAGATAACTCAATCTATAAACATCTGTGATATATGTGTGTGCACATGCCAATTCTGGGTATTGCATAGGATTGACCTGCAGTTCAAGTTAAAAAAAAAAAGTGCATACAAGAGAATATGAGGTAAAATTAAAGGTCTATGTTGTCCAGACAGGTAGTGTGGAACAGGTAATTCGACATTTACCTTGTCAACCAAGAAAGAATTCACTGAAAATTTAAATAAACAGGCATGTATTTGGGGAATTAGAATTGCAATTCAGGAAACACAAATTCAGGTTAGAAACTTGAAGAGGGCAGATTTTTAAAGCCAAAGGTCATTTAGGCCCTGTATGCAAAACAGGGATTGAAACATGGTTACCTGGGAATGATTGAGACTTGTCAAACGGTGTTGGATCCTTTCAAAGAATGCAAAGGATTCAGGTGTCCTGGTGGGGGCGGAATTCAGTTCAGGTTGAGGACTTGCAGCTGGACAAAGATCCACCGGTTCCTCCAATGAGAAAGTCTATAAATTCCCTCCCCTCTGGCCTCTGGAGCTTATTTTGAAAAGATTCTCTGGGATAGGTTTATCTCTCTCTCTCGCTCGCTCGCTTATTTTGAAAAGATTCTCTGGGATAGGCTTATCTCTCTCTCTCTCTCTCTCTCTCTCTCTCTCTCGCTTATTTTGAAAAGATTCTCTGGGATAGGCTTATCTCTCTCTCTCTCTCTCTCGCTTATTTTGAAAAGATTCTCTGGGATAGGCTTATCTCTCTCTCTCTCTCTCTCTCTCTCTCTCTCTCTGTCTTCAGCCATTTGTTACTACGCAGGAATGTGGAAATTGTAAGGTCTCTTATAGTTTCTTCAGGAGTAGTAGGTGAAATATTTGAGTTTAAAAAAAATTAACCAGGAAAAGGTTATGGTGAACAAAAAAAGTCTCCAGAATGCTAGCCTGAGTTCTGTGGATAACACAAACATAGTTTCATTTATAGAAGTAGCTTTTGTACTAGGAGACGGGAGGAAATTCCTTAGTTTTGTAGAAGCTCTGATGTTTTCTCTGTAAAATGGGTCTGAGGGTAGAAACTTGGGCCATATGTTGTCTTAATGCCTTCAACTCTATCTCATTCTAAATCTTTGAGCTCTCTATGGGGGAAAAAAAAACAAAACCCTCTGGATCCAAATCATATGATTGAGGATATGGAGATCACATAGATAAAAAGATCTGAGATTCCTTTTGCAAAAGCTTAAAGAATATATTCTCTATGCATTTGAGAAAGAACAAGACTTTTAAAAAGTAACTTCTGGGGCGCCTGGATGGCGCAGTCGGTTAAGCGTCCAACTTCAGCCAGGTCACGATCTCGCGGTCCGTGAGTTCGAGCCCCGCGTTAGGCTCTGGGCTGATGGCTCGGAGCCTGGAGCCTGTTTCCGATTCTGTGTCTCCCTCTCTCTCTGCCCCTCCCCCGTTCATGCTCTGTCTCTCTCTGTCCCAAAAATAAATTAAAAACGTTGAAAAAAAAAAATTAAAAAAAAAATAAAAAAAATAAAAAGTAACTTCTAAGGGGGTAGTTAGGAGAGAATAGGAAGGATAAGGCAGCTGAAACTCTAGCAGTGGGTATGTATTTGGCAAAACTTAGTAAATTGGGAGCTGGGATTTTGGGACATAAACTTGGTCAGGGTGTGGGGTCACAGGAGAGGGAAGAATCAGGAAGATGAGTCCTTTCAAAGAAATTGAGGCTGTTCTCATGAGAAAAGGGGTTAAATTTGCTCTTCGTAGCTTCAAGGGTTAGAATTAGCATCTGGAGGCAGCTTTTCTTTTGCAAAAGAGTAACAGTTTTCACAGCTATCAGACCTACCCAAGAGATACCAAGTTCCTGATTCCTGAAAACCTCTAAAGAGAAGCTAGAAGTAGTGATGCTTTGAAAGAGATGGGAGTTTAAAACTTGGGGTTCCTGTGGCCCGGCTGCACAAGCCCAGCAGTTCCTCAGAATACTGGAGGAGGATATTAAATATCCAAACATAGTAGAATCTGATGCACTAGGTGCAGGGAAAGCTTGCAAACGTGTTTTGAGCAAGCAACGCCCGGTTGCTCTGTTGTAGCCACCACTAACATCCCGAAAAGTCCCGTTTCAGGTTCAGGATTCTCTGAAATAGCTTTTAAAATACGTTGCATTGAGCACATACGTTGTACGGTGGACTATGAATATTTGCATTCCTTTCATGATCTTTTGTAGTGCTTGTCCTATTCCATGGGGATGGCTCTTTTACAAATGAGGAAAGTAATACTTTTGAGGCTATGCAGTGATGAAGTGGAAGATTTCTATACCTCCTGCCCAATGCATGTTTCCTTGGGTCTCAGAAGAGATCCCCCTTGGAATCAGAGGATCCATGAGAGCAGAAGGAAGTTGCCTCCAGGAAGATCATAACACCTGGGCAAGTCTTGGGAGCAATGGCTCTTGTAAAGCCTTCCACCTCACCCACAGCAACTGTGGTTACCCGTCTTCCAACCCACACCTGAGTACTAAATGCCTCCTGTAGCATATATGTGAGATTAATTCAAGGGACAGGGATAATGGGGAAGGGAACTGTGAGAGAAGAATCGGGGAGTGGGGGGGAAGATTTTCCAAATTCGATGTGTTTATCTGATTAATGCCTTGGCTTCCTGCCCAAATATAATGCATATCAGCACTTAGAGACACACAGAATTTACTCAAAATGAGCTGAGGGAGCAGGAATGTGGCAAATATGTAAAGCAAACTGAATAATACAAGCACAATCAACTTGACCAGCATCAGAAAAGGGGCAGTGCCTACGGTATTATAAATGGCCTTTTCTGATGCCTTCTCAGCTGCAGAAACGCAGCATGAGTGTTTTATGATGATCAGATGGGTCTATTTGCCTCTTTGATTTATTTTTCCCTTCAAGATAGGACAATAGAAGTAAGTCAGTTTTTTTTTCCAACCCAAAGCAGACCAAATTTTGCTAAATTAAAATGATTCTTGGGGCACCTGGGTGGCTCAGTGGGTTAAGCCTCTGACTTCAGTTCAGGTCATATCTCACAGTTCATGACTTTGAGCCCCATGACTTTGAGCCGGCTTCGGATTCTTTGTCTCCCTCTTTCTCTGCCCCTTCCCCACTCACACTCTGTCTTTTTCTGTCTCTCAAAACTAAATAGACATTTTTTTTTTTTTAAATCTAAACTGATTCTGGATAAGTAAGCCGGTCAGATCTTAGAGCCCTTTCTTCATTAACAAAATCAGCATCCAGTGTTGTTGCTTCCAGCATTTTTCACCAAATGAAGATACTGGCAGATGCCATCAGCAGGGCTCAGGGAGAAATGCATTACATTACCAGAATCCTAAACAGACACAAGAGCCAATTATTACATGTACGCATGACCTATGTATTCACGTAAGACCATTACAATTATATTTCACTGTTTTAAATAATACCATTTACATTAGAGATAATGACCTTCCTGAAAATAACAGTGGGGTATTGTATTACACAATTATGCTTACTCAGGTGTTTTGTGCTCTTCTAAAATAACACTGTAACAATGGAAGCCAGATGGCCTCTCAGGCGGGGTATGACAGTTCTCTCGTTAGAAAAACACAATTCAACAGAGTAAATTTAATGATTTAATTGGCTTCATTAAATGATTTATGAATTGAGCAGCATCCTACTCAGCAAACAGAAAGAAGCTCTGTCCAGCTGCAGAAAAGAAAAGGTTTTTAAAGGTGAAGTACAAAGTTCACCCTCTTAAGGGAAACGGAAAGGACTTAACAATGGATTAATAAGTTGATGGAGAACTTCCAGTTTGACTGGTTAATGGTTATATTCCTGGGACAGTTGAAATTGCAGTTTGGTAGGTTATATTAAGTTTTGGTGTACTGACCTCGAACTTGAACATACGTGAGTCCAGTTGGGTTTTCTCTTTAACAGGACTTAACCATGATGGGCTGTGTTGACCTAGTCTGTGGTACACAAAGTATATGAGCTCTCAAGAAAGAACATCTTCAAACCTGTTCAAAAACAATCTGGATGGTGGTAGAAAGAAATGAGAAAATGAACTAGGAGGCTTTAGAAAGGAGACCTTAAACCTGAAAGTAATATTACATTGTTAACTAAAAGAAATTTAATTAAAAACTTGAAAACAATTGAAAGACTATTTTTGAAAGATAGACTTGATCAATATTATAAATTTTGAGTTTATTTGAGCAAAAATCCATTTGAATTGGGCATAGGCAAACCAGAAGTGCTTAGTTAGATGACTGAGAGGAGCAAGGTGAAAGAAGTTTGACTAAAATCTGTGTAAATACTTCATTTGTTTCATTGTTTACAGGTATACTAGAAGATAGTGATTTTTAGATCTACTATTCTACAATCTTGCTAAATGCATTTACCGGTTCCAGGAGTGTTGTAGATTTTATAAAAGTGTTAGTGAAAATAATTTTCTTTTTTTTATTTCAATGACTGGGACCTCCAGTGTAATGATGAATAGAAGAGGAGACAGGGATCCTAGATGTCTGGCTCACAATCTTGAGAAGAAAGTGTTCGGTATTTTGCCATTCAGGGTAGGATGTTAACTGCAGGTGTTTCATAGATGCTCTTGATTATATTAAGGAAATTCCCTTGTAATTTTAGTTTGAGAGTTTTTATGATGGATCAACGTTAAGCTTTTCAAATTTTCTTCTGCAAATAGAAAAACAAACATACAGTTGACCAAATTACTGCAGTATTTCTTGGATGGTGCAGTCAGTTACCATCTGACTCTTGATTTCTGCTCCCTTAAAGCCCCGCAGGGTCAAAGTGGAGCCTGTTAAGGATTCTCTCTCTCCCTCTCTCTCTGCCCTTCCCCCACCCTCTCAAAATAAACTTTAAAGATATGCTGGGAATTCTTAAAGTTATATTTTATTGTTTGAAAAAGTCTTTACTTGATTTATTTTTGGGAGATATTTTTTATGATTATAGAACTCTGAACAGATAGCTTTTCTGTTCTTTGCTTTCCTCTCCCAGCTTTCAGTACTGTTAAAACTTTAAAGATATTGCTTCTTTGTTGTCTAGTTTCCCAAGTTCTGAAAAGGGATGTGTAGGAATCCATAGCTTTTTCCTTCTGTATGTTTCTTTTTCTTCTGGCTACACTCAAGGTTATTCCTTTTTCTTCGTGTTTCAAGAATTTGACTACGATAAGCCTGTGTGTATATGTGTTGGGTTTGATCTTGTTGAGGTGTTTTTGTTACTTCTCTTTCAAATTCTGAATAGAGATCCCTGAGCTTCTTGGATCTGTTGCTTGTTTTGTTAATGAACTTTGGAAGATTCTTAGTCATGAACACTTCAAATATTTCTTGAGCAAACTTCCTTGCCTCTCGGCTTTTTGGGAATTCAGTTACATATATATGGATGTGAGATACTGTCTCATGATTCTTAGATACACATTGGGTACTTCATTCACAGTTGTTCCTCTTTTTATCTTAGGTAATTTGTTGGCCTACTTTTCGCTGACTTTTTGTTGTGATCAGATCATTGAAAACCTATCTGAGTCTGGAAAATTTTCTTCGAAACTACTATATATGTATCTGTGTGTATATGTAAAATGTGTTATTTCTAGCATTTTTTATTTCAATCTTTTATTGATGCCTTTTGTGTTAAGCAGAATAATAGCCACCCAGATACGTACATAACCCAATCATACGAACTGATGAAAATGTTATATTTCATGGTGAAAGGGACCCTTGAAGATGTGATTGAAGTTAGGGCCTTATATAGAGCATGTTCTGGATTATCTGGGTGAGCCTAATTAAATCACACAGCCCTTAAAACAGAACTTTCGCTGGCTGGCAACAGAGTACAGGTAGAAGAGGTGAAGGCAGACAGTGTTGAAACATGAAACTGCCTGACCCACCAACCTTTGTTTTAAGATAAGGGAGCTTAATGTGCTGAGGAATTCAGGTGATCTTCGGGAAGTAGGAGAGACACCGTTTTACAAGAAAGCAGAGATCTCTGTCCTAGGACCACAAAGCTTTGAATTCGGCCCACAACCTAAAATCTGTACAGTTCTCTATATATCTATTGTATTTTATCAGAGTTCTGTTTTCAGCATTCAGGTTGCAGGTGTTTTGCAGGATTGTAGTGAACCCTTACTATTGTAAATAGTATTTTTTAAAATAATGAACTTTCTCAAAAATGTTTTTTAGAGGTTGCCCTAGAGTTCAATGCATCAAACAGGTTTAATTTATCAGATTTTCAAGTATTGTTCTACCATTTCACATGTTGTGTAAACTTTGGTGAAAATGAAGTATTTCAGTTGTACGTATGAGAAAATCCTTATTTATATTCTTGAAAATTCCTTTCTCTAAGTATGAAATTCTGGTTTGATGCTCTGGTTTTTGTATTTTTCATTTCATCACTTTAAAGATGTCCTTTCGTTTCCTTCTATCTTACACTGTTTCGAAGTCTTGTAGGATTCTTCTATTTGTTACTCTAAATGCTAAGTGTCCCCTGCTGTCACCCCCTTCTACCCCCCACCTCTCCGGGTCTTCGATTTTTGTTTCTAGCAATCTCAACAGTATATGCCTAGATGTAGTGTTCTTGGTATTCTGCTTGGTAAACTGGGGTTCTCAGGTATGTTTTTGATGTATACCATTATTTTTGGTAAGTTTTGAGCTCCTCCTTGAGTATCTTTTCAGCACCATTTTCCTCTCTTCTGGGATTCTAATTATACATGTTAGATTTTTTTTTATATTGCATCCATGTCTTGATGTTTTATTCTCGCTGCTTTTTTAATTTCAGTTTGATAATTTCTTTTGACTAATCTTCAAGTTCCCTTACTCTTCTGTGTCCTGTCTACTGATGAACAGTAGAAGGGATGATCTGTTTCTGTTACTGTGGTTTTCATTTTCAGCACTTAAATGTGATCGTTTCTTCTAGTTCCCATCTCTCTCCTGAAACCATCTATCCAATCTTCTGCATTGTCCAACATTTCCACAAGAATCTGGATCCTACCAAGCAGAGATATTTTCAATCTTGTCAGATAATCCTAACCTCTGTGTTCTTGGTAGTGCTGATTTTCTTTATGTTCTTTCACTTCCTTAATATGTTTCATTCTTGAAAGCCAGGTATTTTATACAGAGTAGTAAAGATGGAGATGAGAGAAACAGCTTTTATGCCTGGAAATGGGCACATTTTTCTTTCTGCTTGGTCTTTATTGATGGGCTTTGACTTAATGTAGTTAGAAATCCCACTGATACTGAGATTTTTGTTACTATGGTTACTGTCAGTGCCTCACATTCTTCAGATAACTCAACTCCTTATTGAAAGAAGTGGCTGGTTTCCAATGCTACTCCCCCTTGTGTCTCATTGGTAATGTGTCTTGGGTCTTGGGGATGTAGCCTAAACTACGGTCTTGCTCCTACCTTGGCTATAGTTCTGAGCCCACCATCCATTTCTGCTTCTCCCTACGATAGGGAGTCTTTTGTTTGTTGTCCTGTCCTTTTTCCTCTGTTACAATGGATCTTCACCAATGCCCTAAGTACAACACTGCTTTTTACTCTTCCCTACACAGATGAAGACTTTTGTTCTCTAGAGGAGATAGGGGAGAAGAATTGTCTCATCTACTTGAACTCCTTGTACCCTTCCCAGCTCTGTATCATAAAAGACACTGCTTAAACATTTTCCCTAACCTTTACATGCACACCCAATAAGGTTCATGGATGAAAAAAGAAATAGGGTACAGGATTCCTCAATTTCCATGGCTTCTAGGAGATTCATGATTTCTCAATAGGCATGACCAGCCTCCATCAATTTAACCAATGATGATTGCTGAAATAATAGCCTAACAATTTCCAATGGATGTGGGCTTAAAGTCTTAGAGACACATTGGACCATATTTTGTGTAAAATATAGGAAGAATATATAAATTGAAGGAAAAAGAATGGAATGTAGTTATAGGGAAGAAACCACAAACATAATCTAGTTATATTTATATATAGTATGGAGGTACAATATGTATTGGTATGGTTTTATTACTCGATGACCCTAGCTAAGAAAAATCTGGCACATATGCATGTAGAAGAATCTAGGTATACATGTGCGTGTATGTTTCTCTGTTATCCTTATCCTATTTGAGCTTGAACAGCAAGTTTAACTTGTGCACACATTGACTCCAAGTCAACTAAATCCTCATTCATTTTTGTAATAAAATTAAGTAGAAGTCAAAGCAATACAAGAAATAATTACATAAAGTTATCAAAGAAACATAAAAAATACTCGGATAGTGACCTTATTGAAATTACCTTGCAAGAGGTCTCCTTTTTTCTAAATGGTTAATCTTGCCTAATGAGCTAGTATATAGAAACTCAAATGCAATGGCATGTCCCCAGTAATAAAAAAAGTGGAGCCATTTGAAATTCATCCTTCTAGGTCTCCATATTCTTCTGGTATAAACCACGAAATCCACTAGAGATGGTGATTCCCTCTAAAGGAAAAGATTGCCTCTATAGAGAATAAAAGGAATCAGAAGTGGTTTTGAAATAGTATTTGTAAATGACAACCTCTAGCAGAAAGACAAATAGGGAAAATGGGTTGTACTAAAAAGGTTTTAAGAGATAAGAGAGAAAGCAAAGAGCTACGTTTTGACAAACTACAAATTGGCAGACAGTTCTGGATTTCTCTCAAGCTCCTATGTCTACAAATAATTACAGCACTAATTGCCAGATAACCCAGAGCAGTCAAGAGGAATAGCTACAGAAATAATTTGGAATCAAAAGCAAAGAATTATGAAATGAGACTTGTGCTAAAAGTCCTGCTCTGAAATTTGGAAATTCAATGTATTGTTAAAATTCTACCCCTCTAGTGAATTCCCTGATAGAGGAACAAGTTCAGGAGATTTGAATAGTAAACAAAAGATAGAAGACCATCTCCTCTACAAATTTTAGATACTGTCTCAAGGTTAAGAGCATATTCTTAACACCAAAAATAGTGATTTTTTTTTTTTGAAAGATCAGTATGGTCAAACCAATAAAGGACTCACTTGAAATCCTGTGTGATTAAGTTGGATAGTTGAACTCATTCCCATTTTTGTTGCTCTGGGAAATTTGGGGGAAAAAATCAGATTCAAAAATTTTTCCCATTACTTTCCATCATATGTTGATAAGTTGCCAAAATTTTGGTTTCTCAGTGTTAATGTTTTTCATAATCTGTACAGCATTCCTTGACTGATAATAGGGTTAGAAACAACTAAATGTTTTAGGACCAAAGCTCTCTGTCCTTGCTCAAGGCAAGAATATTCTTTTCTTTTTCTTTCTTTCTTTCTTTTTTTTTTTTTTTTTTAAGAAAGTTCCAGTGCAGGGGGAGGGGCTATAAGAGAGAAAATGAGAATATCTTAAAGAGGCTCCATACCCAGCACAGAGTCTAAAGCAGGACTCAATCTCAGGACCCTGAGATCATGACTTGAGACAAAATAAAGAACCAGACACTTAACCAACTGAGCCACCCAGGCACCCAATCCAAGATACTTGAGACATGTTTGAATTAGCAATTCTTACTCAGGTCAGTTCTCACCTGCCATGACATAATCCAAATGATTGAGTGAATAGCTCCACTTTGACAGATTTCGGTCACCTATTGACCTTTTTATCTATGGCTATGCATGCTCATTCCTCTTAAAACTGCGGTCTGATCTCCCACATCTTCACAAAGAAAACTCCTGTTCACTGAACATCTGCGGTGGTCCACACACTGACAGGAGGCATTCAAAGCTGAATGGAGCACAGTCCTTTCCCTCAGGATGTTTACAGTCTTCTAAGAGGAGCTAGGCATACAGAAGGAGGGAGAAAGTCCAACATTATATAACAAACGCTACAATAAAAGTATAGCCAGGGTTTTATGGGAATCGATTGGAGGAGTAAGAATAGAATAGGATAGTAGAATTCCAGGCTGAAATGGGTCCTCAAAGATGTATGGTTAAAGTCTTAAAACAGGAATAGGACATTCAGAGATAGAAAAATGAGGGGATAGAAATATGAACATCAATAGTTAATATTGGGGAGTGACTGTTTTTAGAACTATGCTAACTTACTTGCATGCATCATTACATTTAATATTGTAAACAACCGTACGGGATAGATGTCACTACTATTTTTATTTTACAAAAAAAAATGGCAATTCAATGAAATTAAGTACAAACACAAAATTCAGAATCAGGGTATCTAACTCTAAAATACCTGTTCTTAAGTACCATGAACCTTGCCTCCCATATTGCAATGGAGCAAGATCACTGGAGGTAAACAACAGTACCTGAAATAATAGGGAGTTGGGCAAGAAAAAGCAAAGCAAGAAAATGACAATATACCAGAGGGGCAGGAAGGAATCAGATCAGAGAAGACCTTAATGCCACAGTAATGAACTCAGCTTCTTAAAATGGAAAGCAACTGGGGCCAGGGACATTTAGCTAGATGGATGTCACAGTTGAATTTGCAATTTAATAAGCTTATTCCAGAGGAATTGTGGAAAACTGGACTAGAGACAAATGAGACCAGGGACAGGAAGATAAGTTAAAAAGTTGTCATATAATCCAAATAAGGAGAAGCTGAAATAAAGCCAGGGCAGTACAATGGAGGAGTGAAACTGGAACTAAAACCCACCTAAAGGTACAGTTATAGATCTTGTTGAATAGTTGTGCACAGAAGATAAGTGAGTAGAAATCTTCTGTGCAACTGCATAATTGGTCATGCCTTCAATGAAATACAGAAAACAGGAAAAGAGACAGGTTTATGAAGGAAATAATGAATTTACTTTTTGCCCAGGCAATATACCTCTACGTCATCCATGTAAAGGTATTTTCAGGAATATGTGGGTCTGGGATTCAGTTGAGAGAGGACTCAGGATGGATTGAGACTCCTATCCTTGGAGAGATTGCCTTTGTGGAGATGTAGAGATGGAATTTAATCATCTCATGGATGTTTGGGTTATTTGCCACAAATACTGACTGGTGATGTTCTAAAGGCTAGGTTGCAGTCCCAGAATATTTAGTAACGTATCTGCTTACACTTATATTTAAATGCTGATGTTCCTACACACAAGATTTTAACAAAATGATTCCCAATTCTCCACTCTTCCCTGTATTCATTTCCACTTTGTGTATGAATTTGTTTATAGCTCCACCCATCTTCATGACAGTTGGTGCATATTTTCTCAACCCTTAAATCTGGACTAAACTTTGACTTGCTCTGGGCAATAGAATGCTCCAGAAGTTCTAAGCCAGGGACTCTAGAGGCTTTGCATGCTTCCACTCTGTCGCTTGGAACCTCAGTTCCATCATAAGTCCTAGCTAATCTGCTGGGGCATGAAAAGTAACATGAAGAAAAGTCCCAGTTGTTGGAACCAAAGTCAATCCAAAGCAAGGAGCCATTAGCTGCAACACAACTGAGTCCCGTGGAACTTCCCCCTGACCAAGACTTCCCAGTAATAGGAAATGCTCGTTATTTCACTAGTTATTAAAATAGTTTGCTGACCAATAACTTTTTTAAATTTTTTAAACGTTTATTCATTTTTGATAGAGACAGAGCACGAGTGGGAGAGGGTCAGAGAGAGAGGAGACACAGAATCCAAAACAGGCTCCAGGCTCTGCACTGTCAGCACAGAGCCAGATGCAGGGCTCGAACCCACAAACAGTGAGATCATGACTTGAGCCAAAGTTGGACACTTAACTAACTGAACCACCCAGATGCCCCCAATAACATCTCTTTAATGTTTACATTATCCTTGGAGTTTTCTACAGGAATTCAGAAAATAATAAAAATACAAGTTCTAAAAAGATTTCAGTAATATTAATTACTTGAGAGACAGAGACAGAGAGAGGCAGAGGGGCAGAGCATCTTAAGCAGGCTCCATGCTCAGCATTGAGCCCAATGTGGGTCTCAATCCCACTACCCTGGGATCATGACCTGAGACAAAATCAAGGGACATTCAACTGATTGAGCCACCCAGGTGCCCCTGTGTGATATTTAAATGGATGGTCAATTACATCAAAACTTGGCTTTTATGTTTTATTATGCACATACATAATTATTAATGACCTATTCATATATTTTTGTGGTTTGTGCTTGGTAAAACACGAATACCACTATTTTAAAGGGAAATGTTCTTTCTGGAATCTGAATCACTTATTTAGAAAGAGTGGTAACATTGCAGACCCTCAGAAAAGGCAGACTGTGGCTGAAGGCTACTCAACACTCTGTTACCAGGTCCCAGAGCTGGAGCCTCTTTGTTCTCTATTCTGATTTTTTTTTTTTTTTTTTTTGAGACCACATGTAATGACTTCATTTTATAATAGTGGGCAACCTCCTTAAAGAACAAATACACTCAGATGAATTTTCATCAAAATAGTCGTAAAGGGATTCTATGCCTCCTACCTCTCCCATCCTTTCAACATCCTTGACATTTTTTAATTAAAGGATGCTGATAAATGATGTTAGATTGATCACATGTGAGCTTCTCTGACCTGGAATCCCTGAGAACAGAGCCACAGATTAATCCTTGCACAGCTTCCATATGCTCAGTTTCCTATCTATTTGGACACATCTGGTTGACTGGATAGAAGCTATTTTGACTGAAAAGCTTTCCAAGCCCAAATCAGTCTCTACCAGCCCTTTAATTCTTACCTTCGCCTTCTGTGTGTTTTGGAGCTGGACTGAGCCTTAAGTATCTTTGCCATCCTGCAAAACCTGCACTGTTGTCTATTCTTAGGCACTAGCCAGCCTGATGTTCAGAGAGTAGATCATGGTTTCCTGCAACCACATAAGGGACTCCCTGATGGGCCCCAGCCAGTAGGACTGGTTAGCCTTCCTTACAAAGGACACACAACTGTGCTCTGCTCTGATGTCACCATCCTCCTTTCTGGGTCCCAGATTTTCCTGTCTCTGACTTGACTGTTTTTGTTTTTTTCTGTCTGCTTTAACAACTCTGACTGGCAAATGCACAAAAGTAACAAAAAATACGTATGGTGTCTGCTCCAGGGGCTTTTTTTTTAAATTTTTTTCAAAGTGGGATTAACTTTCACTTGGGACTTTTCATGTCCTGAAGGGGACGTGAGCCTCCCACAGGTGTCAACTGTGGGATTGCATTTCTACACACAAATGTGTGGCCGCAAGTTGAAACAAATACTTACATTTAACCCTCACCCCATCAGTGAGCACATCTTACTCCAATAGACATTCTAGAGTGTCCATTCTAGAGTGGAATAGACGCTCTTATTCCAATGTGAAAATCTAACCTTGCACAAATTCAAATATTTTTAAGGTCTTTGCTGTTCAGAATGCAAAAGTACTAAGAAGATAAGTGCTAACAAGGATGCAGAGAAATTGGAACCCTCACAAACAGCTGGTGGGAATGTAAATGGTACATTGGAAAATAACTTGGGAATTCCTCAAATAGCTAAACACAGAGCTGTCATATGAACCACAAAGTCCTCCCCTAAGTGTAGACCAAGGAGATTTAAATATGTCCATGCAAATACTTGTATGTAAACATTCACAGGGTCATTCATTATAACAGCCAAAATCTGTAAACAATCCAGATGTTTATCTGGTGATAAACTTAACTGATGAATGGGTAGATAAAGGGCGATATAACCACACAATGGAATATTCTGTGGAAATAAAAAGATAGGATATATTGATAAATGTTACAACATGGATGAACCTTGAAAACATACTCCTATGGAATATACTTCAATCTTTAAAAGGAAGGGCATTCTGCCATTTGCAACACGATGAATGAATCTGGAGGGCATTATGCAAAGTGAAATAAACCAGACACAGGAAGACTAATACTGCATGATCTCACTTATATGTGGGATATAAAAAAAGTCTAACTTGAAGAAGCACTGAGTAGGATGGTGTTTGCCAGTTACTGAGGGTGGGAAAAATGGGAAGAGGCTGGTCAAACTTTCACTTGTACAATTAATAAATTTGGGAAGTATACAGCAAGGTGACTATAGTGAATAATACTGTATTATATACTCAAATTTTGCGGAGAGTAGATCTTAGGTGGTGTTACCACAAACAAAAAAAAAAGTGCTGTGAAGTGATGGATATTTTAAATGGCTTGATAGTGGTAATTTCATAACCTATGTGTATATCAAACCATCATGTTGTATACCTCAGATAAGTACAATTTCATTTCCCAATTATACCTCAATAAAACAGAAAAAAATAAGTTGGAGATGTAATTGCCTGTATCCCTTCAGAGTACATTGGCTTAGGACGTGAACTTTTTTTTTATATAACCACAGTGAAGTTACCAAATCAGGAAATTAAAATTGATAGAATATTCTTTAGTTTCACCACTGTTCCAGTCATGTCCAAAGGAAATATTTAAATCATTTGTTGCAGTCAGTTTTTATATCTCTTTAGCTGATTTTAATCTGGATGTTCTGTTAAATTTTTGTTTTAGGACACTGATAGTTTTGAACACTCCAAAATAAGTTGTAGAATTGTTTTGTAGAATTGCCCTAATTTGGGACTTGCCTGATGTTTCCTAATGACTGGATTCAGATAATGAGTGGCTGGAATTCTACACCAGTTATGTTCTATTCTCAGTATATCTTGTCCCAAGGCACATGATGTTGATCTATTACATTTCTGGTGATATTAACTATTATCCTTGTGTCTCCAAGGTATAGTCACTACTCTTCCCCTTTGAAGATCCCTTAGTAACAGACACTTGGAAACTTTTATGGACTGAAGGTGTCCCTCCCCAAAATTCATATGTTGAAGACCTAAATCCCAATGTGATGGCTTTTGGAGGTAGGGCCTGTGAGAGGTGTTTTAAATGAGGGTGCAGCCCTCATGATGAGACTAGTGTCCTCATGAGAAGAACAGAGGCAGAAACTAACCCTCCTTCCCCATCCTCTGTCTTTTCCCCATCCCTCACATCACTGATCACGTGAGGACAGCAGGAAGATAGGCATGTGCAAGGCAGAAAAATGAATCTCAAGAGAAACCAAATTTGCTGCAACCTTATCTCGGAATTCCTAGCCTGCCGAACTCTGAGAAATACGTGTCTATTGTTTCAGACACCCGGTCATTACTGTTTTGTTGTGGTAGCCCAGGCAGACTAAGAAACTATGTAAATAGGCCCTTACTCATCAATTTTTCACCAGCCAGTTTCAGCATCCATTAACAATTTTTTGTCTGAAGCAATGAAGATAATGATGGTTGCCAATTCGTGATTTTTCTAATTCCATCATTCCTTCTACATTTATGATTTAAATTTTTTTTTTTTAATTTTTTTTTTTTCAACGTTTTTTATTTATTTTTGGGACAGAGAGAGACAGAGCATGAACGGGGGAGGGTCAGAGAGAGAGGGAGACACAGAATCGGAAACAGGCTCCAGGCTCCGAGCCATCAGCCCAGAGCCTGACGCGGGGCTCGAACTCACGGACCGCGAGATCGTGACCTGGCTGAAGTCGGGCGCTTAACCGACTGCGCCACCCAGGCGCCCCTATGATTTAAATTTTTATTGCAAGGAAAAACTTTATTCATATCCAACTGGACTCATGGAATATTATCTTATTGAATGGATTAAAAACTCTGAGCCTGTCTAAATAAATAATACAAAGGGTACCAGCTTCATGGGGCCCCACATGCTAAATCTAGCATTATTTGAGCACTGCTTTACTTTATGGCACAAAATGATATTCTAGACACAACTCAATTTCTTCCACCCTATCCCTGAAATCAGCCCTTTCTCTTAAGTACCCAGATTCCTTAAGTGGAAGATGGTATGCGAAACTGAGATCTGACCACTAGGTGTGCTCATTGCTGCTTAGGTTATAGTCTCTCTCAGTGCACAGAATTAAGAATTAAATATATATATATGTGTGTATATATATATACACATATATATAAACATGTATACACTGACACATATTCATATATTTATATGTATTTCTCAACATACCTGTATTTATTGATGTGTGCGTATACATACAACCATACATATGTGTGAACATACATATATAACCAAAAACATCTATAACTATTTCTTCATTTATATTAAAATCATCAGTTGACACCAATGCCTCCAATTTCAACTGAATACCAGAGAGTTCATAATGTCATTCTCCCTCTCAGTATTTGTAATTTCTTTTTAGGACCAAGAGAAACCTGGCTCCTGTTTGCTACAATATAGATCCTTATTTGCTTAGACCAAGAATACACAGATGGTAGTTTTCAGAATTTTTAAGCCATTTCTTTGTGAAAAAGAAACCTATGGGCCAGAGTCCAACATATTTTAGAATTTTGTAATTTTGTCTTTAGCCGAGGCATATAATCTAAATACTGAAAAGTTGAGAAGTTACTAGATGATTTTTTTTTGTTTGCCTCCAATATGGCTAAATTATTTCTTCAAATATGGTTTATAAAATGTTCTTCTATTTGTAATATGTTTTAATATTCTCCTGGTACATTTTGGTATTTTCCTTTTTTTGAGAATTAGAAACATGAACATAGTTGTAAAAGTCAGACTATTCAAAAATGGATGGTCAGAGAAACCTCATTCCCTACCCTATACTTCTATATTTTCCATCTTGTTCATCCATGTTCTGTAAGTAACCAGTCTCATTAAGCTCTAGTTTGTCCTTCCTGTGGTTCTACATGTACAGTTAAGACAGAAGCATATTTTCATTTCCTCATATTTCTTACACAATAAATAGCATACTTTGTGTAATTTTTTTATTTTGACTTTTTTTACTGAATTTGTACGCTGAAAATTATTCCATATCCTAGAAATCTTTCTCATCACCATTCTTTTGTTCTGACTGCATTGTACTCCATTATGTAGACACATGATAATTTACTGAACCCTCTTCTATATATAAGTACATAGGTTTCCAATACTTTCATCCATAATCAATGCTGCAATGAATATTCCTAAATACCATTTTTTTTCTATTTTTGGAGCTGCATCTTCAGAGGAATTCCTAGATACTGGGTTTTGGGAACATAATATGAACATACAAGTAGTTTTGTTGAATACTGACAAAATCTCCATAAGTTTATTACCAAGTATATTCCAAAGAGTATCTCATGAGCATCAAAGTGACTTTCTCCACCTCTTCACCAACAGCGCATGTTGTCATATTTATTTTTCCAGTCTGACATGAGAAATGGCAATCCGGTTTAATTTTGTTTCCATTATGAAGGAGGTTAAATATCTAGACATGAAAAGACTTCAGGTATTATGACTTTAACCCCTTAAATAGATGAGGAAATTGAAATGTCCAAGTCAAGATAAATATCTCCACACACACTCACATTATGTTAGATAAATAAATCATATATATGGATGTATTAAATACATATCTCTTGCTATAAATGATAGCAAGCTGATTGTTTCTAGAGATAAAATGGGGAGGATAACCAGGCATCCTAGCTCTAATGGACTTGCACTCTGGGAAATATAATTTAAGAGGAAGTTACAAATATCAATCAAAAACGGAAAAATTATATTACAGCTAGTTATAATTTAATTTCTGTATTGTGAGAGCATATAATAGAAAGGATTGACCTTGTCAAGGAGGTAACTGTGAATACTCCTAAAGGAGTGAGAAATGAGCTTGTTATAAAGGGTGAGTGCCTGTTAATTAGGTGACTAAGGGCAAGGGGCACTGAGGATCAGACAGAAGAGTCTGTGCAGGGAATACAACAGGCGTCAAGAGCAGAGAACAGTCCTGTGGTTGTCTCAAACAGAGAAAGGACAGTGTTGGGTGTGAAGGGTCTGTAAAGTGAGAGTGGCTAACTGATGTGATTCTTGACCAACAATTTAAATGACTCAACCTGAGGGAAGAGAGATGAAATGGTCTTGTTTGGTTCAGGAGAGCATCCACCATAGTGCTAAAATGGAGAATTTCTACAGAGCGGCAAATTTGGTTTGAGGAGATGAATTCAGAAGCTCTGCAACAGGACAGGCTTTAACTGGAGTGTTGATGATAAAGATTTTTTAATTCAAAACTTAATGACAGCTTTTCCCTTCAACGTCAGGCTCTGAGTTAGGGTCTGGAAGTGGAAAGAGGTAAACCTATATAAATAATATTTAAGAGTTAAAATAGGCAAGACATGTTGGTAGTTTCTATATGGAGAACCAGAGAGAATAATTTAAGGATAACACTCAACTCTGGCTTTTGGAAAACAAAATGTATAGTGATTTTTATTTTTCATTTTGTTTTTTTGTTTATTTTTAAATATAATTTATTGTCAAATAGGTTTCCATACAACACCCACTGCTCATCCCAAAGGTGCTCTCCCCAAAGCCCATCACCCACTTTCTCCTCTCCCCCACCCCCATCAACCCTCAGTTTGTTCTCAGTATTCAAGAGTCTCCGATGGTTTGCCTCCCTCCCTCTCTGTAACTTTTTTCTCCCCTTTCCCCTACCCCATGGTCTTCTGTTAAGTTTCTCAGGACATATGGTATCTGTCTTTCTCTGCCTGACTTATTTCACTTAGCATAATACCCCCCTTATCAGGGAAATACAAATCAAAACCACACTGCGATACCACCTCCTGCCAGTCAGAGTGGCTAAAATGAACAAATCAGGAAACTATAGATGCTGGCAAGGATGTGGAGAAAAGGGAACCCTCTTGCACTGTTGGTGGGAATGCAAACAGGTGCAGCCTCTTTGGAAAAGAGTGTGGAGGTTCCTCAAAAAATTAAAAATAGAGCTACCCTATGACCCAGCAATAGCACTGCTAGGAATTTCCCAAGGGATACAGAAGTGCTGATGCATAGGGGTACATGTACCCCAATGTTTATAGCAGCACTTTAAACAATAGCCAAATTATGGAAAGAGCCTAAATGTGCATCAACTGAGGAGTGGATAAAGAAGTTGCAGTCTATATATACAATGGAATACTACTTTGGCAATGAGAAAGAATGAAATCTGGCCATTTGCAGCAATGTGTATAGTGATTTTAAAAGGAAACCTATGTTTGGGTAGGAAATTCAAACATTTGGACTGGACCTTTTGAGAATTGAAAGATTTTGAGACCTCTTTTGGAAAGTATTAGAGGTTCAGCTGGTCAGGGGAGTCCAGAGCTCAAGGAGATGTCTGAGTCCGAGATGCAAGGGGGTTTGAGTTAGCTGCAAAGAGCTAGCATTCGAAATGTTGATGCAGGTGAGGTCCTCCAGGGAGAGTGAATAGGAGGAGG
This sequence comes from Panthera pardus, assembly GCF_024362965.1. Lineage (NCBI taxonomy): Eukaryota > Metazoa > Chordata > Mammalia > Carnivora > Felidae > Panthera > Panthera pardus. The sequence goes on along the minus strand of NW_026526788.1, from coordinate 64,620,104 downwards.
AAAGAGCAGAGCTTGGACTGAGAAAGGTGGTGTCCCCTCAAGGGACACCAGCACTGAGTGACTATGGGGGAGGGTGTGGATAAATTTGGCAAGAGCGGTGAGAGGGAAAGTAGAATGGTGCAAATCATGGAAACTAATTGGCTAAAGAAGCAGGGGTGTATTGATAATGTCAAATATTCTAATAGAGTAGAAAAGGACTAAAACTATTTATTGGATTTACTGACCAGGAGCCCCTTGTTGATCATAGTGAAAACGGGCGAGTGATGGTGAGGTGACCTAGTGGAGAAGAACTAGGAAGCTTGATTGTAAAAAGGAAAAAAAATCGGAAGTTGCATAATATTTTCCATGAAAACATACAAGCTTGCTATGTGTCTGAGATTCTACGTTTTTCTCCCTTTAATGCCATACTTTATCAAACTATGCAGGTGTGGATCTTAGGTTCTCATAGAAGGTGCCCCTGGAGATCAGTTAAAAAACCCACCTGGGGCTCTGAAGATCCCCCACTAAACGAATCTCAGACTAAGTTCCCATGTTGCTGTTGGAAAGGTTCCCAGGATAGGAAGATAACATCTGACAACCAACATAAAGCTTTTATCTTTATTAACCAAAGTGCAGCTCTGGGGAACATCTCAATATGAATAAATGATGTTTTTACTAATGCAACCAACATTCAAAAGTAACAAATCCACAGCTTTACATGGCAAGCAATAGTGACAGTTCTGTTTTCCTAAATAATATATCTCATTAACAGGAGCTGTCTACTTCTTAAGCATTAACTCACTGAATGCTGCCACTTGGATAACACACACTGCTTACAACATACATATGCTTTATGATCCCCCAAACCCTGCATTTCTATGACTTTTTGTTTTTATTGAGTGAATTTTATTGTGGCAAAAATGTTGCAAAGTGAGGCTTGTCACTTTCCGGTGGCAGTAATTTAACATCTAACAAGCACGACTCATAAGCCTCTGAGAAGTGGCTCAGGAACCAAGATGCTGGGGGCACAAACGGGATTGACTTGAAAAGGCAGTGAATGTGACTCAGAAATGGAAATCAGGTTGAGAAAGTATTCTCCATTGTGTACTTGAGAAGGAACAAAGAGGAAACACAGATCACTGGAAGATGTTAAACCAACTAATAAGGAGCAGCTGATGTCATGGTAGTAATGTTAATAAAATAATCAGGATATTGGTAATGACTCTCATCGATCAAGTGCCTTAATCTATGGTCTCATGCGCTGAACCATGGGCTTTGTAAGCACTGTGATTTAATTATTACCTTATAAATTCTGCAAAAGTCTTAACTTCTTGAGACTTCAGTTATAAATCTGCAACATGGAAATAAAAACGACTGAAGTCACAAAGCAAGTTCAAGTCATGGAGATTTTAAGTGTCGGTTCATTGCTCAAACTCTAACCATCATGTCCATCTCTGAACTAGTAACAAGAGTCCTTCCACATATGGCTGCAAATCAATGAGGTGACTCAGTAAGGTGGAAGTTCAGTGAAAGAGAAGTTTACATACAAACTGCCCCACATGTAAAATAAGGAGATTGAACTAGACAAGATTCTAATCTTATTCAGAGTTAACCATTTACCCTTTATATTGCTAGAAACTTCTGCAGAGGGGCTGCTTCTTAAATCCTTACTGGCACCACCGAGGAAAACAAAACCTAGAGTCCTTCACAGCTGAAGACCAGGATGCATAAACGAAGGGTTAAATGGGTGAATGCACGAATGACCAAAGCCCTATATACACAGCACTATTTTAAGTGCTGTGGAAATACAGTGATTGGTGAGGCTCAGAATGAGTACTATCTCTTTCAAGTCCCTGGGCTGCGGTGTTTTCTTATGTAAGAATTCTTAGGTGGGGTGGAATGCTCAGATATCATCAAACAAAATATATCTTAAGGATTCTTGATGGAGAATTTTTTTTTCCACATTGATTTCCAAATAGGCAGTATCCCTGGAGAGCCCGATATACTCTACATGACATAGTCAATATGGGTATTACCATTACACACAAATGAGTTTATATGTCTATACTTATTTTAATATCAGGATCTCTGAGACTAAAAAGAGTATAAAACATGCAACTTCATAATGTATGTCTTATATATAGCAAAACTTTACATTCAAATCAATTTTTTCTGATGCCAACATTAATATACCAGATTTTTGCCTAATATTTATGGTTTATCCTCTATTTTTGTTAGGTATATCTCTTGTTTTTATGTAAAATACTTATTTAAAAATCTTGAGACCAATTTTTCAAACCTACAACTATAATTTCCATTTACTAATTTACTATTGTGTTTATATTTTTACTTTATTATTTTGCTCTACCATTCTCGTTTCTTCCCCTTCTTCCTGCAATCTGTTATTTTTACCTTCTCTCCTTCCTGCACTAAGCTGTGTTACATTTTTCCACAACTTTTTTCAACTACATTATTTTTTCTTTAGCCTTTTTTAAATCTGTAGACATTTGGAATTTTTCTTATTTGACAATTTTATAGTGATTTTGCAGTCTTTTTTATATTCTTTAGCTCTTGATTTATTAATATTTATAGGAGATAAACAATCACATATCTTATTTGGTCTTGATATTTTTATTTGAACAGTAATAGTCTTGGGTTTTGGCTTTAGTTTTATCTCCTTTTTAATGTCATCAAAAATAGTCATAGGGTTGTGGAAGCCCCACATGTGTCCACCTGTAAATAAATGGATAAACAAAATTTGATATATATACACACAATGGAATGTTGCTTAGCCTTAAAAAAGGAAGGAATTTCTAACACATGCTACAACATGGATGAATCTTGAAGGTAATATGTATGCTAAGTGAAATAAACTGGGTACAGAACGACAAACTGTAGGATTCCACTTACATGATGTACTTAGAGTAGTCAAAATCATATAGTACAGAGAAAATAGCATGGTAGTTTCCAGGGAGTAAGTGGGGAAGGGGATTGGAGAGTTAGTGATGAATACGTATAGAGTTGCGGTTTGACGAGATGAAAACAGTTCTGCAGAAAAGATGTTGGTGATGGTAGCACATTTTGAATGCATTTAATAACACTGACTGTATACCCAAAAGGTTATGATTGTAAACTTTATGTTTAGGTGTTAAACCACAGTAGAAAAAAAGAAAACAAAAAACTGTGCATAGCTGGTCCATACATACAAAACTTTCTATTGAAGTTTTAAAGTTTTAACCTTTTTTTATTTTCTGCCAAGAATCCAGGAATTCATTGATGTTACGAGTTATATTAGCATCTCAAAGAGAAATTTGAAATTGATGCAAGTCATGAAAATCTGAGTCACAAGTCACAAGTACTCCAGACGTAGGTAGGGATTTTTGAAGTCCCCCTCCCCCCCCACTCCTACCTCCGTCAAAAGCTCTTTAAGTCCAAATATTGCCACAAGCACTGGTTATATTAGCAGCTATTAGGATAGGGGTATCTCACCTATTTAACAAAGAGAAAGATGAATGTTGGAAATAAATTAACCAAGCCTATTCATAATCTGACAAAAAAATGAAAAAAGAGTTTAGTCATGTATTGGTTCTTAATGTTTTTACTTATGTTTTTATTGAGGTACAATTGAACTACAGCATCCTAGTAGTTTCAGGTATATAACATGATGATTGGGTATTTGTATATATTATGAAATGATCACCACAATAAGCCTAATGAACACCCATCATTATACTTAGTTGTAGAGTTTCTCTTCTTGTGACGTTCTCTCAGCAACCTATAAATACGGAATATAGTATTAAGTATAGTCACCATGCTCTACATGACATTTCTATGACTTATAGCTGAAAGTTTGTATTTTTTGACTCCCTTCACCCATTTTCCCATTCCCTCTTCCCACATCTGGTGAACATCAATATGTTCTCTGTATCTTTGAGCTTGGTTTTTTTTGGTTGTTCTGTTGGTTTTAGAATCCACATAGAAGTAAGATCATACAACATGTGTCTTACGCTGTCTGACTTACCTCATTTAGTATAATACCATCTACGTCTACCCATGTTGCTGCAAATGGCAAGATTCCATTCTTATTTATGACTAAATAATACATACATATATTTCCTTTGTTCATTCACCCATTGATGGACACTTAAATTGTTTCCACATCTTGGCTATTGTGAGTAATGCTGCAATGAACATGGGAATCTTACAACTTTAGGTATCTTTACACATTTCTGTATAAACTCATGGAATAATTTGATGCCATGGACGTAGCATATAGTAAAGAAAGAAAATGAAATAGATCAATTAGTTGAAATTCCAACTTAAAGGATGTTTTAAACCTTTAGATCCAATGATTCCACTCTCAGAATTTACTCTGGGGTGTAATTAGAGAAATATGCAAAGATGTAAGTCTAAGAATGTTCACTGAGCACTAAGTAATGCATAGAATTGCTGAATCACTAGTATACACCTGAAACTAATATAATACTGTATATTAATACTGGAGTTAAAATGAAAAATTTAATAAAAAAAAATTGATCACAGCATTGGTCAGAGTATTGGGAAATCTGCAACAACACACATGTCCAACAATAGTAATTGGTTAAATAAATTATGACTTCTATAAAATAGAATATAGTAAAGTTATCAAAATGATATAAGTATATTGAGGTAGAAATAGATTTACATTTAGTTGCTTTAAAAAGGTACAAGGTAGGGCACCTAGGTGGCTCAGTCATTAAGTGTCTGACTTTGGCTTAGGTCATGATCTCATGGTTTGTGAGCACGAGCCCCACTCTGGGTGAATCCTGCTTCCCTCTTTTTCTCTCGCTCCCTCTCTGCCCCTCACTCACTTGTGCCCTCTCTATCTCAAAAATAAATTAAAAAAAAAATAACAATTAAGAAACAAAAAGGTGATATTATGTAAATCCATTTTTAAAAGGAATAAATTTGTAGATTTAGGACATGAGGCTTACAAACCAAAATTTGCAGGTATTATTTTTAGATGGTGGGTTGATGGATAATTTTTATTCTTCATGCTTACCTTGAATTCTTATTTTCTTTCAATATCCATACAATTTTTGTGCAATAAAAAAAAATGAGAAAAATACATACCAGTGAAGATTTTGAGCATTTAAAATATTTTTGTTTGGCTTTGCTGTAATTATTGCTTCCAATTGGTGAATAATTATGAAACCTAGGGTCTTGGAATTCTTTTAAGTTCATTTATTTTGAGAGAGAGAGTGTGCATGAGAGGGGAAGGGGCAGAGAGAGAATCCCAAGCAGGCTCCACAGAGCCTGACATGGGGCTCAATCTCACAAACTGAGATCATGATCTGAGCCGAAATCAAGAGCTGGATGCTCAGCTGACTGAGCCACCCAGGCATCTCATTATTTTTTTTTTCCAATGAGTGACTGTCATGCTAACATCCAGCTTTTAGAATTAAAATGTGACCATTTGAATAACTCATAAACTGGTTTTTCATGCTTCCCTACTGGGGTCATTGTACCCATTAACAGGCTGACCTAAATTAGAGAGAAAACAGACCATGTATTTAATTCGATAGGAGCAAAGGTAGGAATGTCACATTCATCCTCATCATGATCATTCCACACCCACTCATGCCTCTTTCCTCATACAGAACAAACACTTGGGGGCTCCTTCTTGTGATGTTCTGACTTCAAAAAAGTATTCTCTTTTAAGTCGGTTCCTCTATTAAATAGGACCTGGTCACATGGAGGAACTATGACTGATCATCTTAACTCCAACAGAAAACCTCTTTGCCCAAATGTAGATCACAGTCTCAGGTCCCTGTGTTTCACTCTCTGACTTTGAGTCACTGTGAGTAAATATCTGATTGACAGTCAGACCCCAGCTTGTTTCAAATGATCTGAGAACCCTAACTACTTAAAGCTAAGCTATTAGTAGAAAACATGCATCATGGCTGAAAGTTAATTCGTTGATGTAGATAACGTTGCATTTAATCATTTTGCACTGAATTGATTGTATTAGATTGCATTGAATTGAACTGATCTGACAATGCTCAATGCCATGAATAGACTAGTAGATTAACCTAAAGGTGAAAAATTGTATAATGATGAAAAGGCTGAGACCTTAAGACACTCTTTCACCTTACTCCCAATCTCTCTAACTTCTATTTTATAATTCTCCCATATACAGATTAGACATTATGTCTGTTAGGAAATTTATTTCCCCTGTCCCTGCACTTAAACTTACACCATTCATTGTACTTGGGGTGCCCTTCCCTTCCACACTGCTTATGTAGATCCTATCCTATCAAATGCAAATACTCCCTCCCAGAGACTTGATTGCCTTGCCTCCAACAGGAGGGAAAGAGGCTTTGTTTTCAGATAAGTAGCATTATTTTAGTGCCTAACACATACTGTCCAATGTAAAGTGGGACCTAAGGGATGCTGGCTGCATTAAAGAATCAATGGATAGATTCTAACATAAAAAACATGACATTGATCTGTGTCTGTCATCTATGTATCTACCTATAGCACTTTTTTTTAATAACTTATGTTTATTTGGATACACATTTTCTTTTTTCTGTTTTTTTTTTTTATTTGATGCTAGGCCAGTTTAGGCCAAGGATTGTGTCAATGGTAACTCTGTACTTGGCCTCTTTTTCTCTGACAGTGATTGGCACAGTTCTTCACATAGATGAGAAATTCAACATAAATTGATTAAATGCAAGACCCTAATGAATAAACTTCTTGCCAACATGCATGTTGTACACTAGCCATATGGTAATATTCTGATGTTGCTATGTATTATTTGTTTATTTTTATTGAGCACTAAATCAATTGGAGAAATAACCTACATCATGTGCATATATATACATATTTTACCTTTTTCCACTTCTGTGCCTGAAGCTGAAGAACGCGCATCTCCCACTCATCCTGTATTTGTTGAATAAATGAATAAATTTTAGCATAAAAAGACACCGTCCCATCCTTCCAGGTTTTTAAAATTTATTTACTCCTTCATTCTTGTTATTTGGGGTACTTCCTCTGTGCCAGACAGTAAATTATTCACTGCATATCCCAAACATTTAACACATCCCTGTTTAAAGTCAACTGTGTGTGTGTGTGTGTGTGTGTGTGTGTGTAGTCTCAGAAGAGTTGATTGTTGACAGAGGGTGGAAAAAGTAGGTGTCATGCTTATATTTAAGAGAAAAGAGAGCTCATACTTTGCTTTCCTACCATGATGATGCTATTACTGCATATGTATAGAGGGCGGGGTGAGAAATTCAGTTTCCAGCAGAAGGGTTAAGCTACTCTAAATGTAGATCTGCCTTCTGGGTTGAGTACACACTCAGATGAAAGGGGTTGGGAGGTCAGTCTTTACATCTCAAAAAAAAAAAAAGCTAGAGTAGAAGGCCATGGTCCAGGCGAAATGTCTACTCCGGATATTCAAACAGCAGAGAGGAATCTAAAATGGGAGCTACTCAGAAGTGAAGGGCATTAGGCATTTAGCATGGGGGAAATCTGTTTCTGAGTCACAGCCATTAGCAAAGCTTTCATTTTGAGGAGTTCGGATCAAAGAACAGCGAATTACACTTGAAGGATGTAAAAAAGAAATCTTGAAACTACACCGGCATAAAAAAAATTCATTTAATAAGATTTAAAAAAAGACTCCATTCTTCACTAACAACGGTACTATAACACTCGTCATCAAGGTTTGTGAAACTGAATCAAACAACCAAAGACAGAAAAAAGCTATCAATGTGAAAATTATAGAATAGTAGTAGATCATTGCAGATTTATATAGGTATTAAAAATAAAGATGTTTCTTCATAGTATTTACTATTATCGGTGGTGAAATAATGAATTTACCATAGAAAAATGGAAAAAGAAAAAATAAGCCCTTTTTAATTTTTTTTTTTTTGTTTATTTTTATTTTTGAGAGAGTGAGGGTGTCTGAGCATGAGTGGGGGAGGGGCAGAGAGAGGGAGACAGAATCTGAAGCAGGCTCTAGGCTCTGAGCTGTGAGCACAGAGCCCAACACGAACTCAAACCCACAAACTGAGATCATGACCTGAGCCCAAGTTGGACGCTTAACCAATTGAGCCACCCAGGCACCTTGAAAAATGTCCTTTATAATCACTGGATTTAACATTGTACTGGATATTTGAACTATTTCTTTAAGATAAGCAAATAAAGGACACCAGTTTGGAAATCTTTTTGTTCATTTTTTTAATAGCTCTCAGTATCCTCAAATGATGAATATGCCTATAGGATATTCAAATGTACAGAGATTAATAAATTAACAAAGCAGTAAGGTCCATATATAAACATAAAATTATATGCCACCAATAAAGAAATATAACAAATTTTAAAATCAATCTTCTTTTAAATGGCAACAAATAGCACTAAATACTTGGGAATAAATCTTTTCAAAAATGTCTAAAATCTACACAGAAAACCACAAATGTTATTGATGTAAACTGTTTAAGGTTATATGAGTGTACATATTGGCTATGTGTGAAAATCTTAATTTTCCTCCAAACATTTTATGAAGTGAACACGGTCACACTGTAGGTCCCATCAGGATATTTTGAAATCATAAACTGATTGTAAAGTATACTTGGGAATTCAAAGTGAAAAAATACAGCCTAGACATTCTTTTGGAACAATAAAAAAAAAAGCCAGAGAATTTATACTACCAAATCACAATATTATTAATAAGCTACAATAATAGAGGTAGTGTGGATTGGCACAAGGATTGACATGTAGACCATGGAAACACAATTAAAAAAAAAAAACCACATCAACAGACCCACAATTACATTTTCTTCTTTATACAAAAGATAATGTGGTGTGAATAGAAAAGAATGGATATTTTAATAAATTAGGGGTATCCATATTGCAAAAAAATACATATATAGAACTCTACTACCCAGAATACTACTTTTTTAAAGTTGTAGGCAGTACAAATTGAAATTGAAAAATAATAAATACGTCTTTAAAAGGCATAGGAGAATATCTTTGTGATCTTAAGGTAGGCAAATAGATTTTTCAAAAAGTAAATATTGTTAAACTGGACACATTAATAGTTTTTAAATCAAAAGAGTAAAGGAGAGCCAATTTATCATATGTATATATATTTATATTAAACATAGATATATAGGTAGATAGAAAGGGATAAAACAATCTTTTCACCTTGCATTAAAAACATTAATTTGAAATAGATCATAAATTGTTTATAAAGTATATTTTCTAAAAAAATAGAGAAATAAGATCTTGGGAAAGGCAAAGTTTACCTAAATGTAAAACAAGAAGAGCAAACAAAATAAAAAACTAATAGAGACATTAAAATTAAGAAGTTTCATTCAACAACATTAAGGGAATAAAAAAAAAGACCAGACAGGGAGAAAATATTTGCAATACATTTATATAACAAATGATTCATCACCAGAATATACAAATAACTCCTTCACATTAATGATTGAGAGGCTAAAGCCCAATAGAAAATGCTTAAAATAATTGAACCACCTCCACAGAATGAGACACGACAAATGACTACATGAAGAGATGGTCAAATGAATGTCCTCATGATGTGTAAACTAAAACCACCATGAAAAACCTCTACAAACTGACCAAAATGACTAAAATGATAACAACAGATGATACTAGGCATAGGTAATGAAGAACTGGAATACTCACTGATGGTGTGGGTGTAAATGTATTGAAATATGATTTAAAACTCTTTGTATCAGCTATGGGGCTCCTGGGTGGCTTAGTCAGTTAAGCATCCAACTCTTGATTTTGGCTCAGGTCAGGACCTCATAGTTTGTGAGACTGAGTCCCACGTTGGGCTCTGACATGACATGTCAGCTCTGTGCTGACAGCATGGAGCCTGCTTGGGATTCTCTCTCTGTCCCTCTCTCTCTCTCCCCCTCCCCTACTAGCGCTCTCTGGCTCTCAAAATAAATGAAGTTAAAATAAAAAGAAAACAAATAAAAAAAAAAAAACCTTTTCATCAACTAAAGCTGAATACATGCATACCCTATTGTGCAATGATCCTAGTCACAGGTATCTACCCAATAGAAATTCCAAAAGGTCTACCCAAGAATCTCCAACAATAGCTAAATAAACTGTGATACGTTGTTATTTGGAAAGACCACCCATCGATGAGCATGCATGAACTTTGAGCTGCATACAGCAGCGAAGAGGAGTCCCACAGTCCTAACACTGAGGAAGAGAAACCAGACACAAACAAGTACATGCTACATGAGTGCATTTGTGTCAGGTTTGAACACAGATAGCAATAATCTATACTGTTAAAAGCCAATATAACAATTTCTTTTCTTGGGTAGAGGGCAGTGGATACAGAGACTGGAGAGAAGGAGACTTCTTGGTCCACATTTCCTTTTCTTATAAGGACAGTAGTCAGACTGGACTTGCCCCAACCCTCACAATCTGGTTTTAACTTAATCACCTGCAGGAGTATGATTGAACACAGGTAGCCTAGCAAGAGAGTTTAAGGAGGGGGATAGTGGGAAAGGGCAAACGTTCCTAGGGGAGCAAGCAGCCTGAATACAAACCACAGATGTGTAGGAAATTATTCATGTTACCAAAAGTTGTTCAACCAGCATGAGTCCTGGGTATGAATCACCGAGTAGTGAAGGATAAGGCAAGCATAGTTAGGCTTTTGTCCAGTTATGAAAAACTAGGATTATAGATGACATTATGGTACTTGGACTTTGGATAGGGAATTTGAATACCTCATTTGTCCCATACGAAGGTTGAGGACTGCCACATAATTGCTATAACTAAGAATCACTTTAACTTATGGAGTGCACGAGAAATCATGAAGCCATAACTCCCAAATTTATTTTAATCCTATTTGGATTGAGGAAAATGCATTTCATGTGTTATGATTTAGACGTTCAGTGGGCCACATTAAAAAAAGTTCTCCAGAAACATTGTCAAGGAGAAATCCAATTGGACTGTCGATTTCCTTGCCTATCATTGTCTGGGTTTCTGTACCCCTATAATAACACTAGCATTTCAGTCGGGTATGTTCAGCTGTATAACATGGCTCTATTGCCCACGGGACTGCAATTCAGGACATCTAGCCAAGGCTTGACCTGAAGGTTTTCTGCCCACATCTCACCAAGCGCACGGATATAGAAGCTCAGCCAAAGGCAGGCCTGACTCTTCCTGGAGTGCCCTTGAGGCCAACAGTATGGTTCTGGCCCAGAAAATGTGTAAGCACCTGAAAGCTCATTTGCTGTTTTTTCTCTCCACGCCTCTTTCTTTTATTGATCTTCCCTTTAATCCCTCTATATTACTTTCTTTTCTTCACTCCTAGTTTTCCTTAAAATAGCACATGGGATTCTGTTTTCACTCTCTGCCTTGCCTCCATCAAATACTTTTATAATTTCAAGTTCATGTGATTTCCCAAATGAGTCCAGTCTTTGTATCTCTCTGCTTCTCTCCCTGCTGACCGTGCTCTCAGCCCTCGTTTCTAGTGATTTGGTCCTACACAGACTGCACTATCAGCTGAACCCTCATTTCTGTAATGAATCCTTTCCTCTGTTCTCTAGCTGACACAGATCTCCACTTCTTCTGAGAATCTGTCCTACCCACTTGCCACTTACCCATCATTGCACAAATAACAGATGCACCTGAATTTGAGGAGACCTGTATACCCAGAAAAGAGTATATGCTCATTCAACACTTGTTGATCAGTTCTCTTACTGGTGAGAAAGAGAACAAATAAAAATGGAGACACATAGTTAAATAGGCTTCTTAATGACCCCTCTCTTATCTTTCTATTTTTTTCTCTGCACACTTTTTAAGTTACAAGTTCCCCTCATCCTTTCTTGACCTCTATTTTGTTTTCTTACCTGTTTTATTCTCACTTCCTCTCATTTTTCCCCCTAATCCTTCTTTGAAAGATTTCTAAGACCGTGAAGACAACATGCACTTACACATACTCCCTCCCCCTCGCCTCTCCCCCCCCCCCCGCCTCTCCACCCCCCCGCCTCTCCACCCCCCCCGCCTCTCCACCCCCCCCGCCTCTCCACCCCCCCCCGCCTCTCCACCCCCCCCGCCTCTCCACCCCCCCCGCCTCTCCACCCCCCCCGCCTCTCCACCCCCCCCGCCTCTCCACCCCCCCCGCCTCTCCACCCCCCCCGCCTCTCCACCCCCCCCGCCTCTCCACCCCCCCCGCCTCTCCACCCCCCCCCGCCTCTCCACCCCCCCCCGCCTCTCCACCCCCCCCGCCTCTCCACCCCCCCCGCCTCTCCACCCCCCCCCGCCTCTCCACCCCCCCCCCGCCTCTCCACCCCCCCCGCCTCTCCACCCCCCCCCCCGCCTCTCCACCCCCCTCGCCTCTCCCCCCCCTCCCTCTCCATTGTCACCCTCCTCTTTCCTGTTCACCCACCCACACATACTGAGTAATTCAAGTTTTATTTAGAATGAATAAAAATAAAAATGCTTTAGGGCTCAGACCATGTAGGCCAAGCTTTGCCTGGAGACAATATTTACAGCTGAGTGATAAATAGGGATTGCTCTCAAGGGGTTGGTGGCCTGTTAACTAAAGCAAGGCTGAAAATACTGCCATAAGAATCACTGAACGTGGGAGAGTTCATACTTAAAGTCTCCTGCACTCAAAACAAGTTGGCAAATAGCAACAAATGCAAAAAGAATTACTGTGGTCAGTTTGGAGATAGAGTTGTGATACAAGGTTAGGTTTGTCAGAACAGCCTGTCACCTGGCCTGGAGACATCACCTCCAGGATCACCCAAAAATTACTTGGGAATCCAAGCTAGAATTTGTAACATCTGAGAGCTGGTTTGGTCATCCAAACATCTTATTTGGATAAGTAGTGGCTAAAGGATCTTTCTAAATATATCAGAGTCTTCTGTTTCAAAGTACTAGAACCATAATAAAGGCTGGAACCCAGATACTTAGAATGAGGAAAGAAGCTCTTTTTTTTTTTTTTTTTTTTTTTTTTGGACTGGGGCATAGATTTCTTTTTCTAGGAACCCAGAAGTCACTTATTAGATTCATGAATGAGTTCCAAGTTCTTTCTGTGCTTGGAGGTGCACATGCAGTGCATCACCAATAACCCTATGGTTAGGCTTAGCTAAGTTCCTAAGTTAGGACAAATAAAATGAAAGGTAGAAGTCTTACACATATCTCCAGGCCTGCCCTGTATGACTATCTCACGCAAGCTCCCAATCTCCATAGCTTCCCTGATGGTGACTAATTGAAGAAAACTTTGAGATGCTGAGTCTCAGGATAGAAGCAGCCTCGGGTGGGGGGGGGGGGGTGGTAGTGGGGCGAGTTGCCTGGGTGGCTCAGTCAATTAAGCTTCCAGCTCTTGATTTTTGGCTCAGGTCATGATTTCATTGTTCGTGAGTTCAAGCCTCACATTGGGCTCTGCACTGTCAGCTTGGGATTCTGTCTCCCTCTTTCTGACCACCACCCCCTCAAAAATAAACATTAAAAAAAAGAAGACTGGAAGCCTAAGAGGCAGCTGAAGGAGAGTCATTCATAAAAAAGAAAAAAAGATATACACCCAATCACAAGTATCAAGGAAACTTTGGTCAGGGTGTAGAACATGAGCTAAGTGTTCATTTTGAGAAGAAAATAAACAATGGACAGAGATTAGTCTACCATGACAAGTATGGGATCATAGAACAGCTGGCAGCAAGATTGATCAGAATGAACATAAGTTGGTTGTGATCTTCCTGCTTTGCCATTCCTAACTTTGTTTAAAACTCCCCATTCCTAGAAAACCATTCCCAATCTCCTTTCATGTGGTTTGGTTGGCCCCAATGTTCGCCATATTCAGAGGTGGCATAGGACTCAGGTCTAGATAACCAGTATATTCAGTTCCTTAGCCTCTCAGTTACATATGGATTCATAAACAAAAATGGTCCAATGAGAATGAATCTTGAGACATGCTAGAGCCAACTGGAAAGACAATCCTCTAATGGATATGTTGTTATAAGAATGTCAGTCTTGGGGCGCCTGGGTGGCGCAGTCGGTTAAGCGTCCGACTTCAGCCAGGTCACGATCTCGCGGTCCGTGAGTTCCAGCCCCGCGTCAGGCTCTGGGCTGATGGCTCGGAGCCTGGAGCCTGTTTCCGATTCTGTGTCTCCCTCTCTCTCTGCCCCTCCCCCGTTCATGCTCTGTCTCTCTCTGTCCCAAAAATAAATAAAAAACGTTGAAAAAAAAAATTTAAAAAAAAAAGAATGTCAGTCTGGATCTTCTGAGGGAGTAGGCGGTGTCCATGAGGGAAAATCTTGTTTGAGAATGAAGCCAGCACAGTAGAAAGCAAAATGGAGAGGTAGTGATAGCTTCTTGATAACATTGTTTGAATACCCAAAGCCTACTCTTCCTAAAGTGAGGTAGTTTTGAACTTTTTCATAGGCTATAAATTCACTTTTCCTTTAAGAAAGTCCAAGTGGGATTTCTTAGAATCAGAACTAAAATAGTTGTTTTGAACCCTTTTACCTCATCTCCTATTACCCTGCATCTGAAGTTTGGGTAAAGTGGCTCCAGGTAAAGGTAAAAATGAGAAGACGCATGGGTCAGGATATCTCCCTGCCTGGTTATCATTCAAAGGAAGAAATACTGAGCTTTGTACATAGAGAACACTCAATAAATGTTTTTGATGGGTCTGCTGAATATCCTACACCATGTCAATAATACTTGATTCTAATTCCTTAATTTCTTACGCAATCTTAATCATAACACATCCTTAGGACTAATAAGAAAATAAGATTTTTTCCTCAAAACTGAGATACTTTTGAGAGTAAAAAAAGGAGCTCTTAATAATTACACCAAAATACCATGCATAACCTGGGACTTTCCTGGGCAAAGCTGGGGATATATATTTTTCCCTACATGTAAATAAGGATTGTTGCTAGAAGCTCATATATGAACCTATTTATTCAAATCCCAGGAATGATACCCAATTCTGACTGTTTCTCTATAGAAAATAAAGAATAATAAAGAGAACTAGGAGTATGTTTAAAAAAAGGCAGTATAAATATTATCTAGTGTTATTATTCCCTCTAAGATTAAAAAAATCATTTGTGAATCTATATATTAAACACTGAATTTTCATAAGAAAATGGTCATAAGAAACTCTCCAGTCATTGTGATCTTTTAGAAAATAATTCTTGCTCAATGCACAAATTCTTAACTGGCATATCTAATGGTTGATGGCTTGCTTCTTTCCTTTGTTTCTTCCTTCCCTTCTTTTTCTTCTGTCCTCTGCTTCTTTTTTCCTTCTCTCCTTTCCTTCCCTTCTTTATTTTCTTGCTCTTTCCTCATCCATTCATTCAGGAAATACTGACTGAATCTTTAATCTATGCTGAGGCATAGATTAGTCATAGGCATTTAAAATGAAAGAAAACAACAACAACAACAAACCTGAGAAAACCAAGAAGTTCACTGAAAGGAAACCAACAAAAAAAAGTGCATCATGTTTGAAGAAGGACATTTATTAGGACTTAAACATTGCATGAAGTTAAGGAGTATTCTTAATTTTTTTTTTAACGTTTATTTAGTTTTGAGAGACCGAGAGAGAGCATGAATGGGAGAGGAGCAGAGAGAGGAGACACAGGAGCTGAAGCAGGCTCCAGGCTCTGAGCTGTCAGCACAGAGGAGATTAGGGAGTATTCTAAAGAAGTAGAATGTGTTCAGGTATTGAAAGGCCAAAGACAGGAGAGTTTGCCTTCCTTCCTGGACATGACCATAGATAAGTTTTCAAGTATGCGAGTGACAAGTTTCTGAAAACTGCATGGTAGACTGGATACCATAAGGCTGGAGTTCATAATAAAAATAATCAAAGTGATGGTAAACATTTACAGAGCTCCCACTATTTTGGGGCACTGTTACAGGTGATTTACATGTTTGAATTCATATAATCCTCATACAACCCTGTAAGTTAATCTTAACTAACACCATTCTATAGAGGAGGAAAACACGGCAGTAAGATATCAAGAAACTGGTAGAGGACTTAAATACTGCAAGTAGCATTGCTGGAATTTAAATCTAGACTATTTTTTCCACCCCTCCCCCTCAGGCAATCATTAAATTATGAGACCTCCGAGATGAATAAGGTCTCCGCCAAGGAGAGCAACCATAGGAGAAATGTGAAGAAGCAAGAGAGAAGATAGAACTTGAGAGTGACAAGGTTCTGATGTTCACATCAGACAATAATGTTAATAGATCCAGGGAGAGGAAAGAATTGGGAATCATGTTAAACTTTCAACTTGAACTATAGTGGATGGTATCAGAAGAACACAATCTCTTATAGGGAGGAGTAACAAGGCCCTCAAGGACATGGCTATGCTAGCAAGCAGGTTTGTTTTCAGTAACTCCATAGGTGCAAAATGTAGGCATTGAGACTCCATTGATCAGAATAAGTCAGAATATTAGTCACTGCGCAGAACACAGCAGGAATGTGAGCATGGTAGTAGCAGTGTGTTCCCCCAAGGCCCACAGAGTGATGTGATGAGCCCAGATGGCAGTTACACACTCTATAGGTCTCACTGCAACTTTAGAACCCATGGCCAATGGCCCAGTACGTTTTTATAGCAAGCAGTAAACAGAAGAGTCCCCAGGCTCCAGGGAGTGAGGAGTTGTACCGTACATGATGCAGCAGCCTTGGCCTACTTAATTGTCTACATGAGTAGCAAAAGAAATGGCACAGTGTCAGGGGACGATTGGGTCTTGAGCTTTGGCACACTCGATAAGAATGGGCAAGGACAGACAGCCTCTCCTAATAGGTGTAGTGATGGCCTTAGTCAAAACAGCAACCATATGCAGTGCCCATTCTTCAAGAAAAGATAATACTCCCACTATGTGTAAGAATGTGTTGAGTTTGAGATGTTTTTAGGACATCTAGAGAGCTACTTTCCAAGAACTAGTGAGAAGAGTTGGGGGAGAGGGTGAAGACACATGAAGAAATGGTCAGTAAGTAGTTAAAGCCACAGCTAAGGTAAAACTGAGTAACATTCTCTTTCTTTTTAGTCAATTAAATCCATAGAGAAATTAACCCCAGTTGCCCCTCTTTCTGTGTGTATTTCCTAAATATCTTTGAAGGCCCAACCTAACATGATCTCTAGCACAGCTCTTGAGACAAGAGTTGTAACACTGATATTAGTAATTGACTGTTAAAATGAAAGACTAAAGCCCCCCCCCCAAAATGACCCTTTTGTTAAATGTTTTCCCAGATCATTCCAGTTCCTCATCTGAATTCCTATAGTACTTTCTTGTTTGACTGTTCATTAGGCCCCGTGTGTGTGAAACCTTTTGCAACTCATTTTTTTTCCTACTTGGTTTTACTGGCTTAGAAGCTATTTAAAGACAAGGCTACTAAGTACACATCTTTTTATTCCCCACAGCTTTTAGCAAACTGCCTTGTCTCAGATTAGCACTAAATAAGCCATTCATTTTGACACAAGCAGGCAGAGATTTAACATATTTTGTGTTTTTGTCTATGTTCCCCCAAAAGGAAAACATCCAATAAATGGCTTTCAAATTTGAACATTTAGTACATGTCCATCACAACACTCATTTCATTGCATTTCCTTGCATATATTACCTTATTTAATGACATCAAATCACAACAGACCAAAAAGGCTGGCATTATTATATCCATTGAACAGATGAGGACACTGAGACTTGGAAAGCTTATATAACCTGCAGAGAACCACAAAGACTGTGAATCACAGAGCTGGGTTTTGTACCATTGTACACCCTATTCCTAAGCCTGTAGTAACCACAAGCATACCCTCTTGACCTTGCTTATGCTCCTGCTTTCTCTTCGAAAGACCTAGCTCTTACCATCATTAATTCTGGAATCTAGATTTCAAGAACAGGCTATCTCTTTGCAGGCTAACAGGTTTCCAGGCCATAGACACTGAGCAAGCCTGGTGTGCAGTAAATGTTAAGGAAGTGGGTGCCACAGGTATGAAGGAAATTGTTGGCCTTGTTCCATATGTGGGCTCTGCCTAGCTCATCCCACAGGCAAGATACTGATGCATCTGCTCTCCCAAGGATGAAGGGGCTGAGGCTGATCAAGATAGATCCAATCCACTCTCTTCTCTTGAAAGAGGAAGAACCTGGGCTTGCCTAGCTCATGCTTCTATCAGCACAAGATTATTATTAGTAGTAAACAGGCTTTTATCTACCAAGTCTTCTGAAATATGCATCACCTGTTGAATAATAAATTTAAAGTAAAAGGAGAATCCTGTTTCTTGGCATTGTGATTGACTCAGCACAGAATTAGTGTCTTGGATAAATAATGATATTTCCCATGTATCAGGCTTCAATTTTTGGCCAGTACCATTCTACATGTTCTGAAGGGATTATCTATCTTATAATTGCAATAACTCAATGTATGACAAAGCAGAGGAGGAGAAGTTAAGTACATTCTCTAAAGGCACACATCTGGTAAGACAGTAGAATTGAACTTTCATCTCAGAAGGTCTGACTTCACCATTTTTAACTACTACTTTATATTGGTTTTATATTGGCCTGGGATTTCTTTACATAAAGTAGGTACTCATAAATGAGTTTTGTTGTTGGTCATAGCATTGACTCACAAGATGCCAAGGAAGAAAGCCATTCCAACCTCATATTCCTGGAATGTAATTGTATCTCAATAGATTTCTAATCTAGTTTAGATCCTGTCAAATCTACAGTGAAAGAAAAAGTGACGTTGAATGCATCTACTTTTATACCTGCTCCCACCAGCTTAGTCCAAAATATCCTTTCCATAATTACACATATGTCTTTCTTGCAAAGCATGCAAATGCCCAAATAACCTGAGTGGAGTTTCATTTTCCATGGCAGTTTCCTTCTAGCCATAATAGGCCAGCTGGCAAATATCTCCAAAACATAGTTAAAAACTGTATTTTTATCTGTAATAGAAATGTCACTTGTCCTAGTATCCCCTTAAGCAGCAGGAGGGGGAGAGTGAGAGTGAGAGAGAGAGAGATCTATTTTGTGTGATTCTGCTTTTAAAATGCATGGCACTTTGTCCCTTTCAAACAAATGTTTCAATCTTTGAGGAGTTTTTGGATCCTGTGCCCAAGATTTTTTTTTGTAATCACTTGCAAGTTTCTCTATAGTCTTGGCTTATTTGGAATTCAGAGTCCTATTTTAAAAAAAAAAAAAAGGAAAAAAAATAGAAATAGGCTTTTTTATCCTGTTTTTCTCTGGAAGGTCAAAGGCCATTCCTCTCATCAATTCATGTAGCTCTGCAGGACCCCAGGCAAGAGGCCTTGAAACCCAGCTCTGTCAATGGATGAGCCCTGCAAAGGAAAGGTTTGCTGACTTAACAAAGGCTCCATAGCAAGAACAAACTGGAAAGAGCTGTTCCCATGTTCTTGGTGTCAATCCACTGTGTCAGGTCAGTCTTGCAATTGAGGACTGAGGAAATCTTGATGACTCCAAAGAATGACAGAGAGATAGAACGGCCAAGGGAGTTAGACTTCTCTGCAGTCCCTGTGGTATAAGTTACCGCTTTAACTGCTTCATCTTCTGGTCTCTGAAACAATCAGTCTCCTGTGTCCTTCCCCTGGGTCCGATTCGCTCTGAAGTTTGCTTCAATAAGCCTTCCCTTGACCATCCCTTTTCCCCAGACAGGCACTGCTCACTCTCTAAATCTCAGCTCAGTCATGGATTTATCCTATTTGTCACCTTCTCCTCTGAGTCAGTTACTAATCTAGACACAGTGGATACAGCCAGGAGCAGAAATAAGGAAAAGAAAATCAGTATTGGATTAAGCAACATACACCTATTTCCAGGATTCAGAAGTGCTGTGAAGAAAAAAAGGAAGCAAGATAAGGCAACAAATACGAGCAAAATAGGGGATTATTTTGCTTAGGGTGCTCAAGAAAGGTTTCTTGAATACCGTGGCAAAAGAACTGAGCCCTGCAGAATGTGAGGCTGGGGCAGGCCCATATTTGAGAGAAAAGCATTTTGGGCAGAGGGAACAACAATGACAAAGACACTCGGGTAAGAGGGCATGAGAACTACAAGAAGGAGAATGTGGCTGGAGGGAAGGGCATGGTGGAGGGAGATACCGAATTGGTAAGTTCAAGCAGTAGTTGGGGCCAGATTGTAAAGAGGCCTGTAGGCCATGATAAGGCTGTGGTATTTTATACTGACTGAGGTGGGAATCCAGTGGCAATTTTTGAGGAGAGATGTGATATGATATGACCTTTGGTTTAAGACACTGGGGCAGATCAGTTGACCATGGAGTATGTAACCATGGGTCCTCAAGGAGTGATAACAGGTAGGTAGACAGTAGTGACAGTGAGGTGTGACAGTACTGCGATACTTCAGGTGAGAGAGGATAATTGAATCCATAGTGGTAGTGGCAGAGTTAGTATGAAGTGATTGCATTTTGTGATACATTGTGAAGTCAGTCTCTGCAATAATCAAGGTTTTCATGTGGGATAAGAAAAAGGAGAGAATTAAGAGTTTTTTTTTTCAAGTTAGACATCAAACTTTATTTTATTCTTTTTAATTTTCTTTTTTTAAAAATTATATCCAAATTAGCATATAGTGCAACAATGATTTCAGGAGTAGATTCCTTAATGCCCCTTACCCATTTAGCCCATCCCCCCTCCCACGACCCTCCAGCAACCCTCTGTTGGTTCTCCATATTTAAGCGTCTCTTCTGTTTTGTCCCCCTCCCTGTTTTTATATTTTTGCTTCCCTTCCTTTGTGTTCATCTGTTTTGTCTCTTAAAGTCCTCATATGAGTGAAGTCATATGACTTTTGTCTTTCTCTAATTTAACTTCGCATAATAGCCTCCAGTTCCATCCACGTAGTTGTAATGACAAAGAATTACTTTAAAGTTTGGGGTCTGAGAAAATTAAGACAAAGTTGACCCTGCCATTTATTGAAAGAGCAAGAATATCAGTGGAGATGATTTTAAGTGAAAAATCAAAATTTTGCTAAAACTATGAAGTTTGAAATGCCTATATCAAATGGAGAACATCCCCTTGGTTTCTCTTACTATTGAATAAGGTTATATACGGACAAGGTTGGAGCAAATGTTATCAACTCATGACTTTGAAACAGGTCTTCTCTAGGAGTTTCCAAGCCTGGCTTCTCACAGACACAGAAGAAGACATGTTTCTATTCCTTTTTCAACAATGTGTCTCTACTTACAAAACCACTTTTGATTAAATTTGTATCAGCAGCCCCAACCAAGATCACCACAAGCATGGCACTTCTCTAGAAGGATTAGAGACTCTGCACATAGTTTTCATGGCCAAGATACATTTATTGCAACAGCCTAGTAAGAATACACAACTGGGTCAGTAAGGGGAAAAATAGATCCCCTTGATGTGAAGACTTCTTTGGTTCTCCCTAAAGAGACCACAGAGAACACATTCTCCTCCGAATTTTGGAATGGAGAAGATAACATACACACATTTCTTCTGCTGAGGGATGACTATTGGAAGTTCAGGGGCCGGGATTTTCATTAGGGAGTAGCTACATAGACATGATGGCTGGCCATGAGTATCATGCTTCAGACTCTTGGAAGGAAATCAGGTGATTGTGACTGGTATACCTGGCAGGCAAAATATTCTTATCACTTAGAGAACTTGACAAAACCCAAATACCCAGACACCAGTCAAAGGGCAACATGTACACAGATCTTTCCAAAGATTAGGCATACTGTATTAATTCTTTCCTGTCAATTAGAGGTTACAGCATAAGTGCAGATATCCTAAGATATGGAGTGAGACTTAGCAATCTGTGTGTGTGTGTGTGTGTGTGTGTGTGTTTTGTTTTTGTTTTTGTTTTTTTTAAGATTTATAGCTAAGTTTGATGATCACCCATGTCTGAGAACCATCACTTGTAGTTCATTGCGGCTCAGGTACATAAAGCTACTTTTCCAGTGAAAACACAGCAGCAGGCATGGAAGAGGAGATTGGACACCCTCTCTGTCAATAATTAACTGAGGTTTTAGGCGAATCACTCACCACTCTTTCTTTATCTGTAAATGAATAGAGATAGATTTAAATCATCTCCACAGCCCCTTCAGCTCTAATATTCTTTGATGTAGGTCAGACAAAGCAGTATGAAATGGAAAGATATAGCATCTTGCCCAATGCCCTTCCCCACTCCCTCTCCTCACCTTGCTTGAAATCCAGAAAGCAAAGTCTATTGTCTCCCCTGTATTTCTTGAGGGATGCTGGAGCTGAGGCATGCTATAATATCAAGAGAAGCAAAGACTGCTTTTAACAGAATTCTTCTCTACATTAATGTCACAAGTGACAAGACAATTTTATAGGAGAAGGAAGAAATGTACTTGTGTTGTGGGTATGGAAGGGGGAAATAAAAACTTGAAGAGACACAAGGGCCTTTAGGAAATTTTAAAGACAAGTCTACCCTAAGACAAGACAACGCTACTGATAAATCTAGATTCCTGGGCAGTAGAGTGCTCTTTAGCATATTTTCTGTCAGTAATCTTTGATGGTCTCTATGAGAAAACTGTGCCTGCATGTTACCTGCAGTAACCAAGATGGAATAAGAAACTAAAGTTTGTAACTCTGTCACAGAATTAAGAGATCTTGATGACAACTCTTGTTTTTTTGTTTGTTTTTGTATTTTGTTTTGCTCATTTTGTTTTGTTTTTTACATTTTAGGTTACAGAGGGGGTTGAGTGGGTCTAGGTGCTACAACAAGGTATAGATCAAGACTAATAAAAAGGATAACACCTGACATGTATTAAACCCATAATAAAAGAGCAGATCATTAATAATAATACATGATAAAGTCAGGTTCTCTTAGAATTCTCAGCTTTAAGGAAACACACTCCTCCTTCATTTATCATCTTTCTTTAACCATCTCAAAATTCTTGTCTCCTGAACTGTATCCATATGCAAGCATATAATAATGTCCCATCATTGGGGCACCTGGGTGGCTCAGTCGGTTAAGCAGCCGACTTCGGCTCAGGTCACGATCTCATGGTCCGTGGGTTGGAGCCCGCGTTGGGCTCTGGGCTGATGGCTCAGAGCCTGGAGCCTGCTTCCGATTCTGTGTCTCCCTCTCTCTCTGCCCCTCCCCTGTTCATGCTCTGTCTCTCCCTGTCTCAAAAATAAATTAAAAAAAAATAATAATAATGTCCCATCATGATAAACATGATACCATCTCAAACTTTTCACCTCCTATTCACTGCACACCTACTATAAAATGAGATTTCTCCCCAACTGCTTCCAGGAATACTGCTCTCATTGAGTCTATCAACAACCTCCATGTTGCTTGATCCTGCACAGTTTCTATCTCACTCAGTCTTTTGACCACATCGACAGAGTTGACCATTATTATCGCTAACTTCCTTTTAATTTTTTTAAAAAAATATTAACATTTTACTTATTTTTGAGAGAGAGACAGCATGCAAGTGGGGGAGGGGCAGAGAGAGAGGGAGTCACAGAATCTGAAGCAGCCTCCAGCCTCCCTGAGCTGTCAGCACAGAGCCGACGCAGGGCTCGAACTCATGGACTGTGAGATCATGACCTGAGCCGAAGTCAGCAGCTTCACTGACCGAGCCACCCAGGTGCCCCATATTATCATTAACTTCTGAGATTTTTCTACTCACCCAATTCTATAACTCCTGGCAAATCCTCCAGTTACACACACACACACACACACACACGTGTGTGTGCATGAACACACTTGTGTGTAAAGAGTAGGGACAATATGCACAAGAGTAAATGACTTGAGCCCAATGCATTTCCATATATGCACCACATACTTGTGTAAATACCATCCTGATAAAGAAACAAAATATTGTCAGAAGTTTCCCTTCTGTCACCTCCCAGTCAATATACTCCTTCTCAAAGAATTCAGTGCTATTCTGACTTGTATAAACCTGTACTGCAGGGCTCCCAATAGCAGCAAGAGGTAGCAAGGACACTGACAAGCAGTTGACATGCTTCTGTGTGAGAAATGTTTTTGTTTTTGTTTAATACCCACTGGCCAAATTACGTAACATGAGCAGACCTACATTAAGAGCAGACCAAGAGTCTCCACTTTTTGTTGAGAGGATCTGCAAAGTCAGTCATTACAAAAGGATGCCCCTGCTCTGCTAAATCAGAGCGAGAGGGGGAGATGTGTCCATATATCACCTCCCCATTTACCACAACTCCTCTGTGAGGTGAATTACATCATGACAGGGAACAAGCCTGCTATTTTCCAACATGTCTCTAGAACCAAGTCCACTGACCGTATCATAGATACTGATATATGTTTTTGAAAGGAATGAATGACTAATGTTGATAAGTTTTTAGGTCCATATTTTATAACTCCCATTTTAGGTGTAGAAAACAGCCCTAGATCATGGTCATTGTAGATTTGCAGAAGGAAGAAAGCAGGGTAGGGCGCAGGTTACAAACGTGTGACTATTACAGATTACGCTGAAGTGACAACCTTTGCCCAAATCCCCATGTTCCAAGCCAAGGAAAGATCTGCATTTCTTTGTTCTTTCAAAAGCTCTGCTTCTGTTTGGTTTGCTTGTTAGTCTTCTGCTGGAGAGATTGTTTATTGTAATTGACAATAATTATTGTCAATTAATTATTGAATATTAATTATATTCAATAACAAGGCTAATGATAACAACTGATATTGAGTGCTTCCAATGTGGCAGGAACTATGCTACACATCTTTAGTTATTACATTTAATTCTCATTTTTATGTAGAAATATTTTTATTCCCATTGCACAGTCTAGGATCCTGAGACACAGAAAAATTTAGTGACATTTCAAGGTATCAAAAAAAAAAAGTAGCAGAACTGGAACTCAAACACAAGACTGTCTGATTCCAAGTTCATTATTCTAGAGTTAAAAATTTAGTGGAATTTATCTACAGAAATAGATTCTTAGGGTTATACCCAATTTTAAATGTCACCTGGTTCAGCATCCAAAGTTTGAAACTTCTCTTCAATATACCTGAAAAGCACTCACTTGTTTATTTCTGTAATCCCTCCAGTAATAAGATAGCTTATGGATTTATTAGAAAGCCCATGACATTTCTAGGATATATAATCATAATGAAGTTGAAACCTAATGGATTATCTTGAACTTTTAGGCATGCTAGTATTATAATCAACCATCTCATTGCCAGTAAGTTGGTAACAAACACAAGAACCTCATGGAGGCTGGGTTGACAGTGCATTCATTTTGTTCCTGGCAAAGCTGGATTGGAGAATTGTTTATGGCTTCCTATCTCAGACCTTGATTTAAATTGACCTGCCAGAACAGAAATGAGGAGTCTGAGAATGGGAGACTTAATTCGTTGGAAGGAGGGAAAAAGAGCAAAAGGATCTGGTCATGTGAAGCTCTGTAATATGGGGCAAATGTTCAACATTTAAGAGAGAAAGAGTTTGTCAGATGCACCCCCATTCCCAGTATTTCCATTCAGTAGCCATGCCTTCCTGTGGGAGATAATTCAACTGATGCCAGATTCTCCCCCAATACTTCTCAGATTAGGAAATTCCTCTTTTAGGAGGAACAGAGAGGGAGGGAATTTGCAAATGAAATGAAAATACTCCCTCAGAAATGGCATATTTGGAATGTGCATGTGTACCTGTGCACATGTGTATATGTACACAGGTGTGGGTCAAGGAAGCTGAAACAAATATATCCTCAGGGAATCATGGAGAATTAAGTGGAAAGTAAGTGCCCCACCCCCACCCCAACAGATACTCACATATCACATGGGAAGCGGTAGGGTTCTTCTTGCTTAGCAAAGTTGAAGTAAATGATGGTGGACAAAAAGAGAAATTAAGGGTATTTTTTTTGTTTATTTATTTATTTGGGGGGGGGGTGGTAGTAGAGACAGAGGGAGAGAGAATCCCAAGCAAGCTCCACTCTGTCAGTGCAGAGCTTGATGTGGGCCTCGAATTCACAAACCATGAGATAATGACCTGAGATGAAATCAGACCTTTAACCAACTGAGCCACCCAGGCACTCCAAAGGGAGGTATTTTTTCAGATAAATTTTATTCCAGATTTTTCACAGAACATTTTCCCAGTAGTTTGTTCCTTAAGAAAAGGGTTTATTCTCCACCTCCCCTTCTTTGGGCCTAGAATTCTGGGGAATGAACTTATCCTCCTGTTTAGAAATCTGTAAGACCCATTAATCTACAAAACTGTATGGCAAATTCAACAACTAAAACAAAGAAAAGACTAAATATCAGTCACCCATCCCCCCATATAACATTTTTATTAGTCTGTAGAACTAGTGTCTGTGAAAACAGAAGTTACCACTTACCATTCTTCACGTTGTACACTGCGCAAGTCAAGAGGATGCCTTTCACCTTGTTGTTCTCCTAGATTTGTGTAGCCGTTATTTCAATTTCCCGGCAGATGGCGATAACGTTTCTTAAGAAAGGGATGTCTTTTCTACTTTCTTTCTCCCCCCCCCCACCCCCAATTCACCTGAATTCACCTTTTATTGGAGCTAAGAGAATATCACCATGCATCTCAGAGTTATGCTTTCCACAGGCACTAGAAGAAATAGTGCGATCCAATACACGGTTCCTTTAAGGTAGTAAGCTGAGTTGTACTCCTTCAGGGTTTTTAAAAAACATAAAATTGGTGTTCCACAAAACATTAAATTCATTCTCCCTCAGATATCCAATACCTTCAAGTGGAGACACATTTTTCCCCCTCTTCAGAACTCAATAAAACCAGCCGGCAAACAGATGGGTTTTATCTCTGACCTGGGACAATGAGCCATGCCAAACACCAGAGTTCTTTCCCCCAAAGCAGCAACATTCATGGGCTTGATTAGTTTTAGTGATTCCAGTTACCTGTGGATTTGTAGAAGTCACCTGTGGCAGCGATTAGCCAGTGAGCTAGTCGATAGGGTGTCCTGTTTCCAATTCAGCCTTTGTGACATAGGCAATTTTGGCATATCAATGGCTTTCTGCTTCCATGTCCTCATACGGGAAATGGATCATGGTGATCATGTCTGTCATTCCTGCTTTTCATAATTGTGGAGCTGAACTGTACTCAATTAAAAATATATATATATATATATGAAATGACATTATCAACGATAATGTACTATATAAAATATAAAAGTTTCTAAAATTTCCGTTTTCTCTTTAAGGCAAAGATCACAAGCTCTAGTCTCCAAAGGACCAGTTAGGTAGTTTTATCAGCTATTACACTATTGACGATCAACTTTGAACACACCTTTCTTTACACCATTTAGGGACGTCAGGGTCTAAAAACCAAATTCGGGCTTAGCCAGCTACAGGAAACTGGCTACAGAGTGCGCTACAGGGAGGTTGGGGGACCAGAAGAGACGGGAAGCATTTGCCCCTCTCTGTTTTGTTTCCTTTTTCTCTTTGATTCCAGTTCCTCTTTTCATTCTGTTCCTACTTTGGATTGCTCTTTCTATCACCGTGAGCAAAACATTTCACCACTCCCAGTAAAAGCTGTACATTCCAGAACTAGCAGTTTATCCTAGGGTGCCAGCTGTCCAACCTTTGCAGGTTAAGCTTTATGGTGCTTTTTCAAAGACAGCCACCCCATCTGATACCCTTTTCTGCAAAAGCCCAAATACCCCTCAGAGTGTTGCTTCTCAGAGGTTTTTTTTCTGCTCCGGAGACCTCCACGTTTTACCAGGTACAACCACTCCCTGTTTTTCTCCCAACTCCAGAGATGGCACCTGCTTCTTAAAATTGTATGGGTTCCCTTGCCTCACTGGCTCCTAATACAGAAACAGAAATTAAGTAGGTTTGGTATAACTGGTTTTTTTTTACAAATTTACTCCAATTTGCATAGTGAACATGTAATAGTTTCCACTTCCACAGATTTATGTTCCTTTCTTTATTTCTTCCTTTTTTTTAAAATTGAAACATGCGATTCTCTTGCACTGATTTAATTTACTCATGTCTGCTAAATGTATGTATCAATATTTCGCGTTTTCATTAACATTATTGGGAAATTTGACCACAATTGCAATGAAAAAGACAACTCACTGAACTCAGTATTGATGGGAAGTAGGGAGAGTTGGGGGGAGTGACAAAGTGGAGAGGACATACTAAAATTGAGACTTGATGACTCCTGCTGATAGAGTTACAAGGGAGGAATGTGAGCCCAGTATCACTAGATCCCCAAATTCTTCGTGAGACAACAGAAATCCAAAGTTCTGTGTCCTGAATATAAATGCTCATAACTTACTGGAAAAGCGTGTTAAGTTTTATGCTGGCTAACATTGTGCAGGCCACACGATAGCCATCAGTGGGTCAGAGCTGGCTCCATAGTTGTCAAAGTTGCATCCAATACTGTTCCTACAAGCCACATTTCCATGTATATACTCTTAGTCTTGGAAAATTACTTTGCAGCAGAAGAACATACACCCTGCAGCCAAGAAGAAAAGCCCAGTTATTAATGGAAGACTTTGATCACATAATCATGATTTTAGAAAGTCCTATTAAGAAGTAAGTGCTCTTTATTACTGAGACAATTTAGGAAAGAGTGGATGTTGAAAGGTTTTGAGGAATAGAGGCTAGCTTGGAAAGAAAACCTTCTAAATTAGCTTTTAAAATCACTTGAATATAATTGTCATTTCTATCCAAAATAGAAACCTCAAAATAGTACTGGCAAGTTCCAGCCCCATGAATGATATTAGCTGTTATGTGTATAGAGCAACTGCTGTTCACTAGGGGTCCTCTGAAAAGTTTTGGAAAATGTTGATTGTGGGTTATCATTTTTCAGTAGCATATGATTTTGGAACTTTTTAATGGTAGATAATTGGGCCAAATTTGTAGTTGGAGATACTCTTGCACATGATGGTGGATTGTGAACACAGTTTTTACAGTGGGAAGATTCCAGTTTTAGTTTACAATCAGTTAATTTGCCAATGAGTCATTCACTTAATAGGACTAGCTGTTAGTTGATTGAGAAGCAGTGAAGATTTTCCTAATTCCTCTCGTTTTTTGCTCAACCTGTTTCAATTACCTTTATCCCTTCCTATCTTACCCCACTTCCAGCTGTCAGTTTATGAGTTTTCACTTCCCACCTCCCTGGATAACTTTTTTTTTTTTTTTTAAGATATGTATATATTTAGAACACTTAGATTCACAGCAAAAAGTATAGCAATTTCCCAGAGACTGATGAACTTACACTGACACATAAAAATAACCCAAAGTCTACAGTTTAGAGTTCACTCTGGTTATATATCCTATGGGCTTAGATGAATGTATAATGACATGTATCCATCATTATAGTATATTACAGAGCATTTTCATCGCCCTAAAAATCTTCTGTACTCTCCCTATTCAACTATCCCCTCAACTCCAGCCCCGGGAATCCACTGATCTTTTTACTCTCTCCATAGTTGTACCTTTATCAGAATGCCATTTAATTGGAATCATAAGGTATGTAGGCATTTTAGATTGGCTTCTTTTGCTTATTAATGTGCATTTAAGTTTGCTCCATGTCTTTTCATGGCTTGGTAGCTCATTTTTTTTTGTAGCGCTGAATTTTCTATTGTCTGGATGTTTCATAGTTTATTTGTCCATTCACCTACAGGACATCTCAATTGCTTCCAAGCTTGGGCAATTATGAGTAAAGCTGATATAAATAACCATGTGCAGGCTTTTGTACCGACATGAGTTTTCCACTCCTTTGGGTAAAATACCAATGAGTTGCAATTGCTGAATCATATAATAAGAGTATGTTTAGTTTTGTAAGAAATGGCCAAACCAGGGCACCTGGGTGGCTCAGCTGGTTAAGTGTCCAACTCTTGATATCTGCTCAGGTCATGATCTCCCAGTCTGTGAGATCAAGCCCCACATTGGGCTCTGCACTGACAGTGGGGAGACTGCTTGGGATTCTCCCTCTCTGTCTCTGACACTCCCCTGCCTGATCTCTCCCTGTCTCAAACAAATACACATTAAAAAAAAAATTACAACTACGTGGACGGAACTGAAGGGTATTATGCTAAATGAAGTTAGTCAGAGAAAGACAAAAATCATATGACTTCACTCATATGAGGACTTTAAGAGACAAAATAGATGAACATAAAGGAAGGGAAACAAAAATAATATAAAAACAGGGAGGGGGACAAAACAGAAGAGACTCATAAATATGGAGAACAAACAGAGTTGCTGGA
The DNA here is from genome assembly GCF_024362965.1 of Panthera pardus. Taxonomy (NCBI): domain Eukaryota; kingdom Metazoa; phylum Chordata; class Mammalia; order Carnivora; family Felidae; genus Panthera; species Panthera pardus. The sequence continues at coordinate 64,589,973 of NW_026526788.1, read as the reverse complement.
GGGTTTGTGGGAGGGGGGATGGGCTAAATGGGTAAGGGGCATTAAGGAATCTACTGAAATCATTGCTTCCTATATACTAACTAATTTGGATGTAAATTTTAAAAAATAAAAAAGTTAAAAAAAAAAAAAGAAAAAGAAATGGACACACTGTCTTCCAAAATGGCTGAACCATTTTAAATTCCCACCAGCCATGAATGAATGTTCCTGTTGTTCCACATCGTTGCTCAGCAGGTGATGTTGTTGCTATTCTAGATTTTAGACATTCTGTTATGTATGCTGTGAAATCTCCTTATTTTAATTTTTATTTCCCTGATGGCTTATGCCCCAAAAAAGCATCTTTACATAGGATTTTTTGGCCACTTTTGTGTAGATCTTCTTTGATGAAGTCTCTGTTAAGATCTTTAGCCCATTTTTTTTTTAATCAGTTGTTCGTTTTCTTGTTGAGTTTTAAAGTGTTTTTGTATATTTTGGTTACCAGTCTTTATCAGAGGTGTCTTTAAAATCTTTTCTCCCAGTCTGTGGCTTGTCCTCTCATTCTCTTTACTGTCTTTTGTGGAGCAGAAGTTTTTAATTTTAATGAAGTTCAGCTTATCAATTATTTCTTTCATGGATCATGTTTTTGGTGTCATATCTAAAAAGTTAACACTATACCCAAGGGCATCTACATTTTCTCTATATGTTACCTTCTAGGCGTTTAATAATTTTGTATTTTAAATGTTTTCTATGATTCATTTTGAAGTAATTTATGTGAGGAGTGTAACGTCTGTGTCCAGACTGTTTTGTTTTGTTTTTGCGTGTCAGATATCCATTTCTTTCTAGGACCATTTTGTTGAAAAGACTTTATTTGCTTCATCACTTAGTCTTTGCTCCTTTATCAAATATCAGCTGACTATATTTGGGTCCATTTCTGGGCTCTCAGTTATATCATTGTTTTATTTGTGTGTTCTTTCACTAATACCACATTTTCTGGATTACTGCAGCTTTTTAAAATTTATTTTGAGAGAGAGAGAGTGTGCACACTTGCTGGGGAGGGGCAGAGAGAGAGAGAGGGAGAAAAAGAAAATCCCAAGCAGTCTGAGCCCTGTCAGTTCAGAGCCTGATGCAGGGCTCGAACTCGAGAACAGTGAGATCATGCCCTGAGCCAAAATCAGGAGTCAGACACTTAACTGACAGAGTCACCCAGATGCCCCCATTACTGCAGCTTTATAGTAAGTCGTGACAGTGCCAGTCTTTCAAGTGCCACGCTTGTCTTTTCCTTTAATATTGTGTTGGCTACTTTATATCTTTTATCTCTCCAAATGATATATAACCTTTACTAAATTTCTTCATCGATTTATTTTTTTTTACATTTATTTATTTTTGAGAGAAGAGAGAAAGAGCATGAGCGGGGGAGGGGCAGAGAGAGAAAGAGAGCGAGAGAGAGAGAGCGAGAGAGAGAGAGCGAGAGAGAGAGAGAGCGAGAGAGAGAGAGCGAGAGAGAGAGAGCGAGAGAGAGAGAGCGAGAGAGAGAGAGAATGAATCAGAAGCAGGCTCCAGGCTCCGAACTGTCAGCACAGAGCCCTACAGCTCAAACCATGAACCATGAGATCATGACCCGAAGTCGGCTGCTTAACTGACTGAGCCACCCAGGCGCCTTCATAGATTTTTTTTAAAAACTAATGTTTCTTTTTTCTTCTCTTCCCTCAGTAAGCTCTTTGTGTAGTTGGTCTCCATTATTCCATAGTTCTTCTTTCTTCTAAGAATCCTTCAAGAGAGACTCTCCTACTACCTCTGCTTAAATACTGTATTTTCAAGGTTCAATATTCAGCCTTTTTCCTTCTTTCCCCGTATCTATATCCTGGACAATTTTATCTACACTCTTTAATTATAGTCTATGTTATAATAGATCCTGTAGTATAGATTTGGTTGCAAGCTCTTTCTCAGTTTCAGACAAACCACTTTATAAGACTGTTGGGCTTGCCAAACTGGCTGTCAAATGGCACTCCACCTCAAAATCATCACAATAGATGCTATTGTTCTTTTCTTTCCCTTTGTCCTTAGGTTTCTATCATATCTCCTAGAGTTAAAGCCATTAAGCCTGGCCATTCATAAAGCCGTTAAGCCTCTCTCTTATCTCTTTATCTCTCTTAGCCAGTCAATCCCCACACCTACTCTTCTCTTACCTGGTAGTGTTTTTCAAGTCTTTCTAATTTTTCCCCATTTCCAGAACCACTATTATCTCAGTTGAGGCCTAAAATCTTCTCTTAACTATACTTCTGCAAGCTGTGAGCAAACCATTCAAGCTCAAGTCAACCCATTGTCCACATTGTGGACAAATTTTACCATAGCACAGTAACAATCTACTTTTCAACTTCCAAAACATGCATCGGCTTAGTTTATAAGTATTTTGTCATCTGGCCTGTGATCCACTCTATAGCTTTCTTTGTGTTTCTCTTTGTGCTACTCCCATGTTCCTAAAGGATCATTTTTATTTCACTAAACTTGCTTCAATCTTGATCTTTGCAGGCCATTCTCAACCTGTCTCCTTTTCTTTTATTATGTAGTAAGTATTCTCTTCTAACCTCCTTTCCTTTTATTCAGTGTTGAATTTGTCTATTTTACTTGCTGGTTTCTCCATTAGACAAAGGAGAATATGAAGATCATGACCCACATAACAAATTCAGTTAGTTGGTTGATATTATATGAAGCTCTGTGTTCACTAGATTTCTGAAGATTGGTTGGACTCACTGAAGAAAATACGACATTTATTATTATTGTCTGCTCCAAACAAGACCACAACAGATACATATTTGCATTTCTTCCACTAGAAGCAATCATTTATCTGAATATTATTGAATATCTTTGAATTATATCTGAGCACCTGTTCTATGTTAGGCACTGTGTTAAAACTGGTCTATAGCTTTTACTCTTACAATCATTGTGGAAAATAATCCACAATGTTCAAATAAGAATTAAATTGCTAAGTTATATTTTTGTATAAGGACACACAATACATAGCAAAAGCAGGATTAACCTTATATCCTCTGACTCAAATGCCTGTTTGCCTTTGAGAAATACACGCTACACCCAATGTTCATAAAATTAAATACATGGGTGGAAGTGTTTGATACATTTCCAGCCTTGTGCTGGATGTTGTAAGGATAAGGATATGACTGAAAATACTGTTCTTGCCCTTAGGAAGTTTATGTGAATATGACAGAAAGTATGAAGTAACAGAAAAATTAAGGACTAGACCTTATTCTTATGTTTGCTTGTTTGGGAAAAGCAAATGAAAAAAAGGAAGAGGAGGAATTTTATAATGGCAAGTCTGTAATGATGGTGGTATAAATGTAGATGCTATGAAGTCTCTCATGGAGAGCTGATTACTCCTTACAAAGATAAATTTCATTCTTCTTTAGAAAAACAGACTACCTTATGTCCATCAGGCCCTGCTATTTTTGGCATCCTTTAGCTTTCTTGAGGGAAGTTAGAATTGATGATGCCCTTATTATTGGAGCTACAATTAGGTGGTGAGAATTATCACCTTTCCCAAGCACAAAATGCCAGGTAAAACACTGGAAAGCACCTTGACTCAAAGCCATCCAAGTACTGATGGAAAGTTTTGTCCTACTGACCCACTGACACACCCAGGCTTATTAATTTTATAATCTTGTGCAAGTAACATGTTTGTGCCATCCATAAAATGAGAATGATAATTGTGACTTTCCAGGAGTTTCACACTGTGATGAAATGAAATAATGCACACAAAGTGCCTGATATGAGGTAGGCGATATAAAATGTTGAGTGTGATGGTGGCAGCAATGATACCGATGGTGGTAATGACAACAATGACAAGAGGATGATGATGATGCTACAGGTGACTTTGGTGAGGAGGCAGACCTGGGATCTCACAGGTTTGTGTTCCAATATAGCTCCTGAGGCTTGATGAGTCTCTCCAAGCTTATGTGGCCTCCACTTTCTCTAGGACTTAACTTCTGCTTGATGTATTCACATGCTCAGGGTAACAACCACACTTTGAATTTTATAATATTTGGCAGTTCAGATATTTTCTTATTAAATCAATATACAGAACAGACTTGAAAGAAATCCTGGCATGTAGTAAGTCCTATGTAAATGTTAGCTGTTATTAGTATTAATGTTTTTATCAATACTTGTTAGTTCATTTAATTCATACATCAATACCCTGGGAAGAGACAGAGGACTTTTTAATTCCCAATACACAGACTAAGATCCCAAATCTCAGAAGAGTCTAGTGATTGCCAGCACTTAGCTCTGTGCTCAAGGGCAAGGAACTTCTATGCTCAAGATTACTTCTCCTAGCACATGTGCATGGCTGCTCCCATGGCAGGTGCTTGGTCAATATTGCTAAGTGCTTATGTAGCTGATTTCTAGGGGTCGTAGGAAAATATTGGTTTGGAGGCCTATTCAGGTCTAAGACAAGGATAATCTTCATGTTAATGTCAAAAATAAGAATTAATAACTTGATTCAAACATTTATATACAAATAAAACAAAGGATTAATTAAGTATACATACTTTATAAACTTCACAAAAGCTGTGCTTAAAATCACAAGGTCTTGTGTATTCACCGGCCCCTCAAATATCCTCGATTGACTAATTTACTTGCTTTTGTTACCTGTGAGAAGAGTCTGAAAAGGGCCACTGATCAATACTGTACTTAGAGAATTGGACAAAGGAAGTAAATGCCCAGGCCCTTGACTGGGGCAGAAAAGACTGAACAACTCTTTGCGATTATCTCTTAAAGCAAAGTTCACTTACTGAGCAGACCTTGCTTCTTCCCCTTTTACAGGATGCAGTAAAAGGGACACAGACTTGGAAAGTAGCAAATGCTTTACCCACAGCAACTACTTGTTAATGGAAATATATTTAACCGAGGTCAAGGAAAACATTATTTAAGGTAACTTGACACAAATGATAAGGGAGCAATTGAAATTCTCTACAGGTGACCCATCTGAGACAAGCTTTGTACTAGGTGAGATGGGGAGGCTCTGTGCTATACAAATAATTCAGAGAGCTCCAATATATATATATATATAATTTTTTTTTTTTACAACAACCATGTTCATCACTAGTGTGTGACATTACTTTCACAAATGTACCATGGTAACTTAAGCTGATAACCACTAAAGAAGCATACAGGATACTCTCTGTATTATTTTTATAATTCTTCTGTAAGTCTAAAATTTATTCAAAAGTAATATTAGAAACGTCTGCTAAATTTCCTATATTAAGTTGGTCTGAGGGTCCAGAAGATGACTGGGATAGTCGGTATTTTCATGCAAAGGTGGTAGTTAAACTGAAAGTTTCAAAAAACTAAAATACTGGTAAATAAGGTGAAACAGATGTAGGGAAGTCCATGTGTAGAAACCTAATCTTATTACCAAATAATGTTTCACAAACATCTTTTTTTAGAAAATGTTTATTTTGAGAGAGTGCATGTGCAAGCATGGGTGGGGGGGTTTGGTGCAGAGAGAGAGGGAGAGAGAGGAATCTCAAGCAGGCTCAATCCCTCGGGGAGCTTGATCTTATGAACCATGAGAGCATGACCTGAGCCAAAATCAAGAGTCAGACGCTTAACTGACTGAGCCACCCAGGCATCACTTTCACAAACACTTTTATATGTCAATTACTAAAGGTATACATCAGTTTTGAGTTCATAGTTCCTGGAATAAAGGTACACTAATGATTTGTTGAATAATACTCAAGGTATTACCATTTTTTCTTTCTTTTATAACCGAATCTGTAGGAAACTTACAACTCTATCTCTAGCCCTTTCTTAATGTCATCATTGTACACAAGACCACTCAAGGAAACTAAGTAGATGAGAAGTAGAGAGAATCCTCAGGGGACTCTAGAGAACACCAGCATTTAAGATGGAAAGAGGGGAGCCTGAGAAAGGAGCATATTTTGAAGTCATCCTCAGCGTGGTGTGAAGGGTTAATAGATGAGAATGACTTAGAAGAGTCCACTGAAGTATTGTTCAGGAAGGAAGTGTAATTCAACACATGAAGAGTTAAGTGACAAAGCTCCGATAAGTGATAGGATTTGCAGTAAGGAAGTCATCCATAGCTATGATCAGAGCAATGCCCGGCACTGTGCTGATTACTTTACAGGGAGAATTGCTTTTAATTCAGACACAGTTTATGAGGCAGGTGATAAAATCCTCATTTTACAGATAAAAAAAACAGTAGCTTAACTGACTCAGAGACACACATCTAGTTAGTGGTAAAACTCAGACTGAGACCTAGGAAAGCCAATGGTGAAAACTGCACTCTGAACAACTAAGCTCTACTGTGCCACCCACTGACACATCTAATTACTTTCAATTCAGCATTGGACATTATAGAATTTTGTGGGAGTTTTGTCCTCCAATTTTTTATAAGCACAAATATTAACTCACCAGTTCTATTCTGGAGCATTCTCAGGACTGAGACATACCATCTGCTTCTGTGTGTTCCACGAGTTTTTAGCCCCAAACAAGATACACCCATAGGTGTCCCATGAATAATTGATACTGAAGAAAAATGAGCATTTACATTGTTATTGTAAAGGCAGACCAGTCAGACTGTCCTCCAATGACACAAGTAACAGATCAAAAGAGCAATGTTAACTATTGACTATGCTCCCTGGTTCTAAGTGCTAGATCATTATACTTCTCTAATTATTTGTGTGTGAAATATCCAAGGTTATAAGAATAGGCCACACACAGACCTTAATGTAACCACAGTGGGTTAATAGCACACCCTTTATTTTCAATGCATGAAAAAGCAAACCACAAGAATTGCACCAAAGAGGGCAAACTCACATCTCTGGTGGGCAGTTCCTTTGAGCTTAGAGTCTGGAACAAACTATTATAGAAGGAGATACTTTTCATTTTCCAGTTAATAAATAAATCACCAGTTGTTTTATATTTTGAAATATCTGAACAGCATCTCAGGGCTCTGGAAGGCTTTCTTCTCTAGTTCCACTGGCATGCAAGCCATGGTGTTAATTGTGTACATAATCTCCTACATAAGCAATGGATTTTGCACCCTTCTGAAAAAGTGAGCACTACAGAAGATATCTCTTGCATAAAACTGGCTGCTACGGTTCAATTAGAGGAGAAATAAATCTTACCATCTTGATGACAGCCTGTGCAACTGAAACTAGGCAATATAGCTGGCTTTGAGAAAATGGAATCTTGTATTCTTTGACAGTGTAATTATGACTCTCTGTCAGCTTATTCTACTTTTTCATAAAAATCACTTAATACTTCACAAAGATATTACTTTGGCCATCAAATATCACTTTGAGAAATGTTAATAATTTAGGAACTTCTATATTAAAAATGGCTAATTCACTAAATGCATGAGATACCATAACCTAAGAGCCCCCTCACCCCCCCCCCCCCCCCACACACATATCCTGAAAGTTCTGTTTTATTAGTTTGGTCCCAGTGTAGGACCTTGGAGAGAGCAAGAGAGCTGCATTGAGGATCTACTGTCTGGTATTTGGAATTGGAGTGTCAACAATGCAACTGCAAAGAATTGAGGAAATTACTGTAACTACTTGTAGAAGAGTTTTTATCTCTGACAACACACTTACATGTTATTATATGATTACTTTTTACACTTAAGCCTAGAGCCTTCTTTTTAAAGACATTTCTCAATGAGTTATCGTACACTGGCAATGAGAAATTTTTAATACTTTAGTTGAATTTTTAACTGTATTTACAAAAAGTAAAACTTGCTCTCTTTGAGGTAGACTAACGTGAATTTTCACCATGACATTCGGTCTTGTGTCCACCATCACAATGAAAATACAGAGCAATTCTACCACAACCCCAAATCCTTTGTTCTGTTCGTTTATAATAAAGCCATCTCTCCATCCCAGTCCCCTGGCAACCACGGATCTGTTTTCTGTTCCTGTGGTTTGGCTTCTGCTGTTGTATGAATGGAATTATGCAGTGTACAACCTTTTGGGTCTGGATTACAATAATGCACTTGAGCTTCTTCCACATTGTGTGTCATAGTTTACTATTTTGTAGTGCTGGACACTATTCCATTGTATAGAATGCTGTAGCTGGTTAATCCTGAAAAAAACTGCATTTATAATGCTATGATGGCAATGATAATAGTGACAAATGGCATCGTGTGAATGCTTATTGTGTGGTAGGCATTGGTTTAGGTCTGTCCATACACTACCTCATTAAATTTCTTCCTCTTAGGAAATAGGAAATAGTACTATTCCACTTTATAAAAGAGGAAAAGAAGGAAAGGCTATATTAAGTTGCCTCCCCAGGATTATACCATTTGTAAATGTCGTGGTCTGTATTAGAATCTGGGCAGCCTAACTTCTGACCTACCATTATAGCCACCATCATAAATTGGTTCCCAGTAATAGCTACCATCATTAAGCATTTGCCCTTGGGCCATGGACCTCATTTCATTTTCACACAAAAAAGGGTAGGTTGAGGAAAATGAGGCTTACAGAGATGATGCAACATGTACCAAATCACCCTGATAACACCCAATTTTCAACCAAACTGTGAAAACTGGATCTTGGTACTTTTAAGGGTATTTAGTTTTGATCAGTTTCTGGGTTTCAATTTCAACTTTTTATTGTTTCCTCCTATGACATTGCATTTTCAATTCATCTCAGCATGCACAGAGCCTTTTGCAGTTGGAATAACTTCTTGGGCCTTGGTACAAATCATTTCCCAACCACTAAGATTAGATAATAAAATGTATTTGGTACAAAAGAGACCTAGTCTCTATCCTGATTTCTCTCTTCCCATGGGGAATGGAAGGGATGTACCTCCAAACTACATGGAGGTGGCATGTGGAAAATACTCCTTTTTTCACTTTAACTTCAGGTTGTTCCTCAAGAGGTTAAATCTTTATTCCAGAATAAAGATAAAATTGGATGCTAGATTGCATATGTTATCACCTTATCATGACTTAGAAGAGTTGGAAGCAATGACCTCTAGTAGAGAGAAGTAAAGGAGGCATGTGAATTTATTTTTCAGTTGTGATTATAGTAATAGTTCTGTACTCAGCTCACATCTGTAAGTAAAAGGCCTTGACGTACTTGATGTGCTTTAATTAACACTCACTGTACTGAGGACATAAATAGTATATCAACTTTACTAAGACATAGAATAGAAAGCAAGCGTAAGATCTTAGGGTCGAAGTCATGGCCTGTTGGTAATCGTGTTTCATGGTGGAGACAGAATTACTAAAGGAAAGAATAAGAAGCAACACCCAGAAAACGCTGTGGTCTGATACTTCAAAAATGCATCTTGCACATCAAAGGAGTTCTTTGGATTTTTGATTCCTCAACAAGTTTCCATAAAAGAAACATAATCCTGCATAATCTTTCCTACCCTCCTTTCTGGATTCATTGATAGGATGCAGTTGTGGAATAGGGTGGAACGTGTGAAGTATGGAGTGTGTATCTCTTTTCTGAACAACCTTAAACGTTTTGGTCAACTTTCAAATGATTCCTAGTTGGACATTTGGATGGCTATGATTTGGAGCCCCAGATACATTTGGGGAAATATATGAACTAAGCCACAAAACTGAAGATGTGTTCTGAGGTGGGACTAGGACAAGAGCATCCTTTAATGGGCCAGGATTATGACACTGTTCTTAGGTCTTCCTATTGGTGGTAATTGTCAGCTATTTGCAAATTTCAGCTCAGTATAAGGATGATACTGTTTTTGGATAATTGGAGCTATCCAGAGTGAGGTAGCTTGTCTTGCAGACAGGGAATCGAGAAGATTCCTAAAGCTGATGGGTGAGATGACAAGGTGCAAAACAAGACCTCATACAGTTCTAAAAACAACAGCTAAGAAAGTAGTTTAAACTTTTAAAATTAGCTTTATTGAAAGAAGATTGACAACTAATAAACTACACATATTTAAAATAAATAACTTGATAAACGTATTTGGTCATCTTATCCATTAAGTGTGCAGTTCAGTGGTGTTAGTATATTACACTATTGTGCAACTGATCTCTAGAACTTTTTCATCTCACAAAACGGAAACTCTCTACCCATTAAACAACACTCCATTTCTCCTTCCCCTAACCCCTGTAATCACCAACCTATTTTCTGTTTCTATGAATTGGACCACTTTAAATGCCTCATATAAGTGGCATCTTACATATTTGTGTTTTTGTAACTGGCTTAGTTCACTTAAGGTAATGCCCTAGGGGTAAATGCATTTTGTAACATGTGACAGGATTTCCTTCCTTGTTGAGACTGGGTAGTATGAGAGAGAGAGAGAGAGAGAGAGTGTGTGTTTTGTTTATCCATGTATCTACTGATGTTTCCCTATCTTGCCTATTATGGAGTAATACTTCTATGAATATGGGTGTGTAAATATCTCATTCAAATCCTGCTTTCAATTATTTTGGGTATATATGCAGAAGTGAGATTTCTAGAGCATATAATAATTTTATTAAGTTTTTGAGGAACTACCATACTGTTTCCATAGTGGCCACACCACTGCGTACTTCCACCAACCGTGCACATGGGTTCCAAATTCCCTACATGCTCACTGACACTTGATATTTTCTGTTTTTTATTACGGTAATGACCTTCATGGTTTAGGGGTATAAATTTATAACTAGAAAACTTTATGAATTGTAGATATATAGCTTTCCTCGTTCAGATTATTTTCCTTCTGTTACCAATTACATACTTGACCCTATACACACCCACTTCACTTCCCCTTTCAATTTTTCTAACACATATTAGAATAGCACATATCATAAAAACAGGGTTTTTAATGTTATATGTGATTATATGTGCTATAATTATATGTGATATAGATACGTGGTATATAGATAGATGGGGATATAAATGTAAGTGGTTGCATGGCATCGAGGATTATATGCGATTGAATCCTTATGTGTACTAAGACACAGTAAACAGAAATAGGGTAACTTCCTTGGCAAATTTCCCTATATAGCTGTCTCACTCCCCACCCCCTGGGATCACCTCCCAAATTCACCCCTGGAGTCCTTGTCTCAGGGTCTGCTTCTAAGGAAACCAATGGAACACAGGTACTTAATTAGTCTTAATTATTCAGGTATATTATTTACTTAAAGATCAAATTAAAAGGAGTATATTTGATGGGCCTGGCACCGTTCTTGGCAATTATATTCTGTTTTGTTATACTCATTGTCAAGTGTGGAGAACAATTTCTAATCCTTCCTCACTCCCACCCTCCCCTCATCTCTGCCCCTGGAGGAAGAAAGGTAGCCCTGTAGAGAGCCCTGTGCAATCAGTGGTGGAGAGTCTCAGACCTAAGCAAGATGTTTAGCTGCACAAGAACCATCTTCTCATGTCTGTTAGCAAATAGAAGTCTAATTTTTCCTCTGCATTTACTCTTCTAATCAGCAGAAGATGAACAGTGATGAAAAATAAGACATAGACATTGGAATTAATTCTGTGTAGGTTTAAAGAGTGTTGGACCTCACTGAGGCTGACTCCAGGGAAGTAGTGTGTACAGGGTGGATTTTTCTGTTGGTTTGGATGGAATGCGGGCTCCTAGAGAATAGGAACCAAACTTTTTTTCTTCTTTCCTTTTCTGAGATCCAACATAGTACTTGGCATATGGGCGTAGGTCGTTTTAACTTTTAGCATTAAATCTGTAAACTGTTTATTTCAGGGACTCCGGGGAACAGCTGACATTAGTGACCATCTACTCCGTGCTGGGCACTATGCTAAATATTTTCAAAATTCATGTAATCTCATAAACACTCTACCTTTTATATGTGGCTGCAAAACAAAACAACGTAAACTAAGTTACTCAAAACAAAAATAACCAAGCGTCTGAAGTTGGTCATTATAGGGTACTGCTTTGGGCCTGTGCATCATCACCTGAAATGAGGGTGATTTTAGCCGGAGTCTGTTTCCAGATCTCTCTTTCTCTTTGTTTCTTTTAGTATCACATCACCTGTTAATCTCTACTATTTGCTGGCTGATTGCCCTGTTGTTACTGACAATGCCCTGGGGCACAAATTGCTACTTGGTCTGGGTCAATTACATTTGAGTCCTTCTACTGAGGCTGGTTCTTGAGACTGATCTTTGAAATTTGTTCTGACCTGGGGGGCAGTCTCTGCTTAGTAGTTTCTGGGCTCTCTGCTCCATCCCTGGGGAAATTCTCAGAGAGCTACAGATGTGGAGCTGGAGGCCCCGGATCAGTGTTCTGCTTTTCTGGTAGCTATATCCCTACTGGATGAGAAGGGGGCTGTGTGGGGACAGTAGCTTTAGGTCTTCTAGGCCTGCCTCTTCCAGTGCAGAACCTCTGCCCTATGAGTGAGTGAAGACAGTTGGGGCCCAATTATTCTTACCCTGCTATGCCTCCGGTGAAGCCACTGCTCTCTTTGTAGGAGGAAGAAGAAACACACTTTTGGCCACACTCACCAGAAATCTAGCCTCTGCATTTTACAGCTGTGGGTGATGGCGGATAAGAAATGATTACTGTTCTTCCAGAAAAAATGGCCGAGGTCAGGCCTCATGTCCCATGGCAATGCCATTGTGTTCAGGTATTTAATAGTGAGCTGGACTGTCATTACTGTGGCCAATACTGCTCTGGAACCTGAATGTGGCTCTTTCTGCTGCTGCCCTCACTGAAATGCACTTTAAAGTATTCCTGTCTTCCTGATTTTGTTGTGTCACCAGCTTTAGAATCAAAGTTGAGTGTGGCTGCCCCTGATTTAAAGAATCTCAGTCACATCTCGCATCCTAGCTGTAAAAGAAGTCGGAGGAGTGAGCTTTCTATCTCATCCCTATACTGGGAAGTGAAATTTGCCTTCTGTACTTAAGAGTCTACAAGTTCCTCACAGACAGATGAGTACAGATGCCTGTTACATGTAACTTTGGAAAGAATATGTTGAATTAATTAATAACAGAACTGGGAATAGTTACTAAGAGAGGTTATACTTAACTGTTAATGTGGGTTTCCCTCAGGTCTCTCTCTCAAAGATGAAGAGTAGGATCATACCGTCCTCATCCTCTGAAGTCACCAATGACAGAACCAACCCATTGTGTTCTTTCCAGGAGTCTTAGTCAGGTACATTCTCTGTGTCAGCCATTGCACTAGATAATGGGATTCAATGGTGAGGACACACAGACATGGGCTTGGATTCATGGAGATGATAGTCTATTACAGGAGAAGCATGTTAAATAATATATACATTATTAATACATATTATAATAATTAATATATTATTATTTATTTTTATTATATATTCTAATATATTTATTAATACATATTATTTATATATAATTAATATATAATAATTAATGTATTATTATATATTAATATATTACATAATATATATTATATATCTTATGAGAATGTACAATGGGCATATGACCTAGGTGAAGAATTCAGAGAAAGCTTATCTGGGAAGGAGTGACTGAACAAAGACCTAGAGGATAATGAGAAAATAACTTAAGGGAGGTGTAGATGGCAAATAAAAAACTATTCCTTACAACAGAGGAAAAATTCTTGCAAAGGTCAATAAGACACTGGCACAAGTCCCATTGAAAACACTGACAAAGAGCAGTTATTGAATGCCAGAGGATTTTGTGCAGTTTAAGGATGCAAATGGATACAGGGATGAAACTCTACTGAGATTTGGAGAGCTTACTAAGGGTAGGCACTTTCATCCTAACTATGGGAAGCCATTAAGGTATTTTCAGAAAAAGGGGTCTGCGTGAAGTCGCTTGGCCATCTTTGGAAGGTCTGCACTACTGTCTGTCCTTATCTCCTCCCTCGGGGCTGTTTGGAACTTGTGAATCCATTTCCTTGATAAGCTGAACATTACTCTTCCTGTGATAATTATGTCTATATTTGGAAAAGGAAACTCGAGTCCTGGGGAGGAGAATGGACTAGATGGTGTGTGAGGCCACCAGCTGGGTGAAGCTGGCAGATGAGCGTACATAAGGGAGGGTGGTGGCTTCACCAGGGGTAATGGCCATAAATCTAGAGATAAAGATCTCCATGCTAACTTGAAGCCAAGAGTGATGTTGGGCAAGTAGGTGGGGAAGGAGGACAGATACCAGCTTTGTACTCATTAAAGTCCCAGTTAATGCTGTGCAAGGAGTGGTAGTTAAGAGTTCAACCAGATCATACTTTTCCACAAATTCATTACCTGCTGCTGTTGCTTTTAAATAAAATATAGTTAGGTTCTCTTTATTCTTTCATAGAACTTGAACTGTTCAGTTGATTTAGTAAAATTCTCAGTAACTTCATTTTATTTCTCTGCTTGAAAAGTCATGTTTTAAATGTTAGGTAAAATAGTTATTTACTAGGGAGTCATAGGTGTATAGTCCACAATTATTTCTCTAAATATTACTAGCTTTCACATGCTCAAAATCTATGATCTTTCCGACAAATAATATATTTGGTTTAATAAGTATTATAATTTCCTCTCAAATTAGTTATGGTATAAGGGAGACATTTTAGATAAAACAAAAAGCTCTAGTGTTTATTTTTAGATGTCATCTCCTGTGGCACAAGTCAGATAGACCTCATCTGTCATCAAGAAGTGAGGCAGCCTGGGTAGCTCAGTTGATTGAGCTTCTGACTTCGGCTCAGGTCATGATCTCATGGTTTGTGGGTTCAAGCCCCGCGTCAGGCTCTGTGCTAACAGTTTGGAGCCTGGAGCCTGCTTTGGATTCTGTGTCTCCCCCTATCTCTGACCCTCCCATGCTCATGCTCTGTCTCTCAATAATAAATAAACATTAATTTTTTTTAAAAGAAGTGAGGCAGTCTTGATTATGTGCCTTGTTTCCTGTGGAGTACAAATATATGTGAACATGTATGTATGTTTTTAATTTGTGAGTGTGCGCATGTGGTGTGAGTGTGTGTGTGTGTGTGTGTGTGAGTGTGCAAAGAGAATATGGCTTTTCATAAAAGAAAAGTGTGTTTTACCAACAGGTAGCCTAAGGTTAAGTAATTATACATGTGAATCTCAATGGCCAAAAATTGTGAGGAGTAGTTGTCTTTGTGGCATGAATGCTTTCCACCCTGACCCCATGTCCCATAATATCCCTCTCCGGTCTCTATCTCTACCTGAAATGTCTTTGTGTTAATAGAAACACTCTTTGGAGAGGTGTCACAAGGAGGTGGGATCAAATCTTCAATGCTCGATGAGATCATAATTATCAGATCTTCTGTACTTGCCAATGGAGGAGAATAAATCACAGGAGCCATGGGAGCTTTGAGGGATGGCGTGTCAAAATCATAAATTTTGGGCCCATGGTGCTTCTGGGAACTACAATGGATAAGTATAGGGTATTGGCCACTTGTTAGTGAATATTGCTTGTGGAAACAGGTGACCAAAACCAAACTTGGCTAATTTCTCAAAATTTCTGGGGCCAGACCTCCTCCCTATCTTGAGAGTCTTCGAAAGGCTTATCAAGGCTCATTCTTTTAGAAACAAATTTGTGTTCCTTCAGAGGACAGTGCTTCTCACAATATACTCTTTAGACCAGCAGCATAAACATCACCATAGAACAAAATTCACCACACATATTTCGAAGTAAAATATACTTAACGGGATGTTTTAGGGACATCAGAAAAGAGATCTGAGGGCACAGTCAGCCATCTTAGGAAGGTCTTTATCTCCTGCCTCCAGGGCTGTCCTGGAAGTTCCAATTTTTTTTTTCCTTTATAAGCTGAGCATACACTCACTTGGCATCAGGCACTCAAAGTCTCACTTTCTACACTTAGCCCCTAATAAATATGATCCCACTAATCAGTCTCCCATCAAGAGGGAGGCTGGTGCTTATTGTCAAAGTAAACAATTTTTGATGGTTCGTTCTATTCTCCTACCTCCTTCCCTAGATCAAATGTTACCTGAGAATCAGGACTGTGTCCACCTTAGCCACTCCTGTTTTCCCGATAGTATGTCTGGCACATAATTCTGGGAATATATTATTGAAAAGTAGATGAATGAATACAAAATTAATGATTAGATTAGGGGAATATCATCCACCCATAGAAGTGATTAGAGTCTTTGGCCTTATGATACTCTTAGTCAATAAACACCTGGGTTCATCAGGACTACAGGGAGATCATCCAAGGTAATGAGGGGGAAAGAACATATTATGCATGTAAAACAGGAAACGGTGATCAGCTAGTGGAGAGTCAAATGTGTATTGGGGAAATGTGAGATCCACGATCAGATAAGTACGAGCTGTGGTTGCAGATTCCTTTGTCAGGAAAATGAACGCAAGGGAATTTGGGCCCATACTAGCAAGAAATGACACCACACGCTCTTGAGCAGAAGAATGGCATGATATCAACTTTGGCTAATTCTTATGAACTAGCTAGTCCTATATACCAGACATTTTCATAGACATAATTTATACCTACCAACTATCCTGTGGGTGGGAGTTTCACTGTTTCAAAGCTGAGAGAGCTGAGGCTCAGAGAGGCTGAGTAATTTTCCCAAGGTCATGGAGCAAGTGAAAAACAAAGCTGAGGTCCATCCCAGAGCCCCTCACTCTGAGGCCACTGCCCTTTGAAGAAAGATCAATTAGTCAGTAGTGTGTGAAGAGGCACACCCTTCGGAAAAGAAAGTCCTAAGATGGCCCTCTCTTTTCTAAAGGTGGGAGGAAATGGTGTGTGCGTGTGTGTGCGTGTGTGTAACCCTCAGTAGGTTAAGACTACAGACAGCAAATGCTTGAAAACGCTCCAGGCTCCCAGTTCACTATGAGTTAATTGAGCAAAGAGCAGTCTGTGGCTCTTAGTAAACTCTTACAACATCTCCCTTCTCTGGACTGTGAATTGTGTCTCTGGGAAATCACAGGGCAGGCAAGGTGGGAAATGAATGTTTTTTCCCCTGAACGTGAGCCAGTACTGTCTTGTTACTCCAGTCAGCCCCTAATGATTTTCTTGCCTGAGTTTATATGCACTTGGAGGTTTCTTGGTTTCCTGCATGGTCTCAAACCAACGTGTGGTCCCAGAGTGAAATTGTGACCTCAGGGAAGGGTGAGGGGAGAACAAAGAGAAAAAGGAGGAAGAAAAAAGGGCTGCTATCCACTGTTCAGTGACTTGATCCACATATTTATATGGACACACAGCAGAGAAGCACCTCTGGTGGTCAGACATTTCTATGGGACTCTGTGTAGGCCCCACATCAGTCATGATTACAGGTCAGTGTGCGGGCCCCATCAGGCAAGGCTGCCATTTTTTAAATTGTTTTAAACTGTATTTATTTTTCAGAGAGAGACAGAGAGAGTGAATGGGGGAGGGGCAGAGAGAGAGGGAGAGAGAAAGAATCCCAAGCAGGCTCCACACTGTCAGCACAAAGCCTGATGCAGACTCAGACTCACAAACCATGAGATCATGACCTGAGCCGAAATCAAGTGTCGGACTCTTAAGCGACTGAGCCACCCAGGTGCCCCCATGTTTTTTAATATAGTTGAACCACAACTTTAGATGAGTTTCAACTGTACAGCATAGTTATTCAACATAAACATTTATACATTTATTATATAAAGTTTATACATTATGCTATACTCACCACACATGTAGCTACCATCTGTCACCATACAATGCTATTACAATTTAATTGACTATATTCTTTATGCTCTGCCTTTTATTCATTCCATAACTGGAAGCCTATATCTCCTTCTCCCCTTCATCCTTTTTATCCAACCTCCAACCCCCTCTCCTCTGGCAACGATCAGTTTATTCTCTGTACTTAGAGGTCTGATTCTACGTTGTGTTTGTTTGTTTGTTTATTTATTTATTTAAGATTTCATGTATAACGGGAATCATAGTATTTGTCTTTCCCATTCTGACTTCTTTCACCTAATGTAATACTCTCTACAGGTCCATCCATGTTGTCACAAATAGCATGATCCCATCCTTTTTTTTATGGCTGTTTATTAGTCGTGTGTGTGTGTGTATCCTAGCTTCCTTATTCATACTTCAATAGTTGGCTACTTAGGTTGCTTCAATATTTTGGCTCTTGTCAATAATGCTGCAATAAACATAAGGTACATACACTTTTTTCAAAATATTTTTTCTGTTTTCAGACTGCCATTTTGATTCCAGGAAGGTAGGAACCACTCAAAGAATGTCTCTAGTTGCCCACTGTCTCTGGATAGTTGCTAATCAAGCATGGTTTCTGTTAAAAATCCCATGAGCGTTCTTTCTGTCAGTATTCCTAGAGGCACTGAATACTCATAGTTTCTTGTTTACACGGAATATATCACTCTGTCAGCTGAATCTCTCTGCTGGAGATGAGAAATGGCCCTTGCCGTTGTTTTAGATAGGTGCTAAGAGTGGAGAATATTAGCTTCTACTTGAGTTTCAAGGATAGAATTGGAATATTCATTGAAGCAATGGAAATAATTATAGTCACATTATTAGTTCTGAATGTGTTTCTCATTTACCAATGCATTCTTATGAGCAAGACACTGGCTAAATTATTTTTGTATAGTATTGTTATTCCTTATAGCACACTTGTAAGTAAATGTTGTTTTTGGTTTTGAGAACCTGAGAATTAGAGAACTAAGGTGACTTACCTAAGATCCCTCAGCTCATACATGGTAGAATAGGGATTAAGATTCCAGTGTATCTGTCTGAAATTATAATAACTTCCTACTGCACCACTGTGCACTGAAATTCCAATTCATAAAAATTCAGAGATTGGTTCACAGGCTTTGTTTGGCTTCAGGGAAATTACATGTATTCTATGTGTCCTGTTTCCAGATCATAAATTGTTGAAAGTTTTTCCCCCCATAGTTTACATGTCTGATTATTGTTCTGCAGGAAAAGGCATATAGAGCAAAACAGTATATAGTATTTCTATCCTATGAGTTAAAGAAAATTGTAGTCAGTTCTTTTCATATTTTACTCTTTAACCATACACTAATAAAAGATGTGTCTATCCTCCTCAGAAAGATAGTTTCCTTTTCAGAGAGGTGCCAGACAAGGAAGGAACCCACATAAGTAGAACGTGGATAATTTTGGCCTCCATAGTGAAGAAGTAAAGTGGTGTCATTCTAAAGATCAGAACATTCCTTGTTACCTTTCAGTGGAAGAGAAGGTCAGGTACGAGGAGCTACAAGACACAACAAAATGGAAATGACCAGGGCCTTAGGAGGCCAGTGATCTATCCCTAAATTTTCCACTAACTGCCTGAGGGGAGGGAGGTTTCTTGTCTTTGGGTCTCATGGAGTCACATGTAAAAAAAATAGTTTAATTCACATTTATATCAATTTAAATTTCAGACCAAATCTAGCAAAATGAAATACTTATTTGAAAAAGGCCAAGTATAAATACATGGGAAAATAAATAAATACCTAATTCTTCTGAGAATTCTGTACTTGTAGGGACTACCAGCTGATATTGGAACTCTTGAGACAAAAGTAACTGTTCGTAAGGACAGAAATTTCAGCAATACCCTCAGCTCTGAAATAGGATGGGCTATTCCAGGCAGTAAATTTTTAAATGACTACTTAGTATAGGTTTCTCTTTGAAATATAGCCTGACCCCCACAGGGTGCAAATTGTTTTAATAAACTTTATTCTGAACACTAGAATATTAATAAATTGAAGATAAGAGGCACTAAGTTGAAACCTAGTTAGTTAAAATGACCACAGAATCTTAATAGTAAATTATTGCTGGGGGTGCTGTTAGAACAGGATATTACGGGAGTCAGACAAGAGGCAGACCAGAAGAACATGAATTGGATGCCGCACAGTCTGTTTTAGTCCTACTAAAACACACAACATTTAGATAAATGCAATTTTTTTGTTCTAAAAGAAAAATACCAGTTATGTGAGAGTCTGTGTATTGAATTGAAAATCTCTGAACAGTTTACAGTTAAGAGAAATGAATTCTTATATTCCAGACCCTGAGCAACGATGGTAGGGGTCTCAGATCACGCACCTGTCATGGAGAGTAGCAGAGCTTCTGGATCGAGTTAGGGCAGAGCCTCTCCCACCGAACAGACAACAAAGGTTTGTTCAGGGCTTTGAGGCAGAGCACTGGGGCAAGCTTGGCAGCAAGGAGCCTCCACTGATAGAAGTCAGTGCCCAAAATACCAAAATGAAGAGTTAGACAACTGAAGTTTATAATATGAGAATTCACAGGAAAGCAAATCATACAGCAGTTTTAGACTGTTGACTCATAGTTTCTTGTAGAGTTGAGGAAAATAAAACCTGCTACTTGACAATTATATTTTGGGGGTATCCCTAGAGAAACCTGCCCACGTGTGCACCCAAAGTCATCCATTAGAGTGTTCAATATATTTTTTTTTTACATTTATTTATTTTTGAGAGACAGAGAGAGACAGAGCACAAGCAGGGTAGGGGCAGCGAGACAGGGAGACACAGAATCCAAAGCAGGCTCAAGGCTCTGAGCTGTCAGCACAGAGTCCTACGCAGGGCTCGAACTCACAAACTGCGAAATCATGACCTGAGCCGAAGTCGGACACTTAACTGACTGAGCCACCCAGGGGCCCCTATGTTCAATATTTTTCTAAACGTTGAAACCATCTAGATCTTCACTAATGCTAGAATGGATTAATGAATTGGAGGGTGGCCATGCAATGGAACGCTATTCAGCAGAGAGAAAAAAAAAAAAAAAAAAAACTCAGTAGAAGAGCAATATTCAAGGTTAGGGGCTTCCCAGAAAACAGACTTGGAGTCCCACATTTCCCACAGAAGTTTAACCCTAGGAGTTACTCTTGGGAAGGAGATGTTCTGCTGTATTGCATTCTCATCAAACCCCTCAGTTAATCCCATGTGGCACTCTGACATGGGGAAATCTTTTCAAAGTCATCCCCAATTCAGACAAGGGAGCTGCACTTTTGTGTATTAATCAGCCTTTCAATGGATGGTTGGCTGCTGGAGTGAAGTCACCAGGGCCAAGGCAGATCCCTTTGACTGAGGGTGCCCCTTGGAGAGGTCTCAGCTGAGAGCAATCCACAGCCAACATACCCAGTTGCTGAGGGAATGAGTAGCTCAATTCTGGAAGTTCTGAAAGAAAATCGGAGCAGCATACCAGAGCATCCAGATAAGCCTGTAATAACATGATAGTATTTCCTAACATAATGTTGATACAAAAAGTTGCATAGGAATAGAGAAAAATGCAATGTAATAATTGTGCAACATTTAAAAACATGAAAAAAAGGAATGTGCGTTGTTAGACATCCATAAAGAAGAACTAAACATATAAGAATGATATTGACACCACATACAATATAATAGTTATTTCTGAGCATAAAAGGAGTTGTGTTATGGAGATGCTCACCACCTAGGTGTCTAGATGGCACATTTAATAACTTGCACTATTCTCTACAAATGTTTACACATTTGACATATTTCACTGGAAAATCTTAAAAATTTAATCTGAAAAAATAAAATTAAGATTTCTCACATTTCTTTATTCATTATTCATTCATTCATTCATTCCGTATACATGCTTTTTTTTTTTTTTAACTGAGCTCAAACTTTGAAACGAGCCTGCTTCCAAATGCTAAGAGACAAACAAGAAAAGTACAAGGTATTTTTCTCTTACATCTCAATAAGTCTGGAGAAAAATATGAACTATGACAAATATCTGAGATTATCAAGTATGGGGTATCCTAAAGAAATTCTATTAGATCATTTCATCTGAAAGTCATTATTAATGGCAGTCAATGATAAAGAATTCTGTGAATTAATGAGCCTAGGATAAGTACAGTGAAATAATGCAAAGTATGTTTCTGTGCTGCAGGAATTTTCAGAGCCTTTAGAATATTAATGTTTCCTCTCTAAGCATAGATACAGGGGATACTTAATACATTTTGTTCAGGTTACTATGATCACTGAACTCCTTTGCGTATTGCTTTGTCTTTCCAAACACATTTGGCAAACACTGGTCTAAGCCAACCATATTGATATGTAAAACAGAAAGCTAAAGCATAGAGAAATGGAGTGATTTATCCAAGGTCACTCTGCTGATTAGTGAATGATACCAGAGAGCAGGTAAAGAGGAAGGAGAGTGTTCATAGAATAGCAGTTACCAAAATACAGTATCTGAAAAACACTCAGCCATTGTTTTACAGACTGTGTGAAGGTAATGAGAAAATGTACCCATCCGTAAAAACCAAATAGAGTAATGTGCAATCCATATGATTTTTTTCATATTTTTAAAGATGTCCATCATCATTAAACAGCAGACAGAAAACCCTGAAACAGATTATGGCAATAATAATATTACTCTTTTGTTAAATGCCAATTAGACATCTGGAATTCATAGGAGTAGCTTAACACTGCTAATGTGATTATCCTCAGCACATGTACATTACTTAATAATATGCATGTTGCTGTTAAATTAGTTTTATAGATTGTCAGAGGAGAATGGGACATTAGGGATCTCTCACCCTAAACTTCAGTCATTTTTCAGAAGTGGAAACTGAGACCCAGTTTGGGTAAACGGCAAGGTCAAACAGCTAATTTGTGGCAGCACTGGGCTGAGACCCTGGGTCTTCATAGTTCTCGAGAAAAGAGCTTCCAGTCACGTATGAGTGAGTGTCACAATGCCAAATTACTGGAGGTTGCTCATAGGGTGCCACGCTGAATTCTGATGTAGACTTCCATCAGGTTTTTCCTGAAAGATAGTGACTCTAAAAGAAGATGACTTTCGTTCCCCAGAAGCTAGGGTCCCCGTTCAGGTAAAGCCAGAAAATGGGGACTGTGGCCTTGGCTGTCTGCATGAGGGGAGGTAGAGTGTAGTTGTTTGCTGCATGCAGGATTCATCAGCCACAAGTCGCTGTTTAAGAAATATTTCCACACAGATCCTGCTTACCCCCTTTCTGGGGGAATGATAGCTTTTCTGTCTCATCTATAAATGTCATCTCTGCTGCAAAGCATAAAGAAGAGCAATAATCAAAAGAAATATGAAGATGATCTAGCTCAGAACAAAAGAATGGTACATGCAGATTTAGCTTCTCCGTACAATATACGGTGAAGGAAAATATTGAGGTGTATTTTGTTATTCTGATTTTAGACTGTAGGGGAAAGGCAGATCTAAGACTGTAGATCCTCAGCCACTTGAACATTGTCTTTGGGAAGGCTTGGTATCACCAAGAAGACTCATAAGGGAAGAACCGCACTGACTCTATTAGCCACCTAGTGACTGACTGCAACTGCCTTTCAGTGTGCAGTGTTACATTTAGGGAAAACCAGGTAGTACAGCACACCACATATTGGATTTCCTTTACAGAAGATTAATCCTGTTTGTTAGGCCTTAGGAAGTTAACTGTTCTTGTGTGTGTAAACTCTATGGACTATACGTTAAACGTGTAATGAAGACCCAGATACATGTGTGCACAATAATATGGAGCTCACAGATTTTTTACAAACTAAACACAAGCATTCAGCACCCAGATCAAGAAACAGACCTTCACTAGCACCAACATTCTTTTCAGGTCGCTGAGCCCTACCGGATACAACTTTACATGAGCGTAGTCATATAGTATGTATTCTTCTGGGTCTGATGGATTTTATTTAGTAGTTTGTATAGTTCATCAATATTGTTATGGATAACTATGGATCGTTCACTATTCATTCTTTAAAGTATTTCACCATTTATGCATTCACCTGTTGATTAGCCACTGGGGAATTTCCAGTTTGTGGCTATTACAAGTAATACTGTTAGGTGCATTCTAGCTCAGGTCTCATGGTTTATACAAATATGCACATATTTTGAGCAACATAGAGAAGAACAGACTTGGGTCATCTGAAATAAATATATACAATCTGTATATTGTGTATGTATAATTGTATATATACATACAATACTATATTCAATTTTAGTAGATGCTACCAAATATTTTTGCAAAGTTGCTCTACCAATGTATACTCCTGCCAGTAGTATAGGAGGTTCTGGTAGCTCTGCATCATCTGCAACACTTCATATTTTTAACTTTCATAATTTTGCCTATTTTGTGGTTATACACTAGTATTCCATTGTACTTTTTTATTGAGGTACAATTGGTCTGTAACACTATGTTAGTTCCATGTGTACAACATAATGAATTGATGCTTGTATGTATTACAAAATTGTTTCCATAATAAGTCTAGTTCAGTGTTTTAAATTTATATTTCTTATTCATAACTAAAGTTGTACAACTTCTCATAGGTTTGTAGGTTTATAAAAGGCCCCTTTGTGACATACTTTTTATTGTTTCTTTGCCTGATATTCAACTGTTTCCTCTTCTCTTTATTGATTTATAAGTTACGTGTGTGTGTATACACATATAATGAAGACAAATCCTTTGTTTTATATACATTTGTATTATAAATACGTTCTCTCTTTTGGGATTCAACTTTCACTCCCTTAGTAGTACCTTTTGATAAATAGAGTTTCTTAAATTTCACATAGCTCAATTTGTCATATTTTCCTTTTCTGAATAGCAAATTCTCTGTCCTGTTGAATACATATTTTCCTACTTTGACATCATGAGTGTATTCCCCTATGTTTTCCTTTTAAAAGCCTAATACTTATGAATAGTGTGAAGGGCAGGTAAGATATATTTTTCCATGTGTATTTCCATTGAACCAGTACTGTGTGTTAATCTGAAAAATAAAATCATTTCCTCATGGTGGTACCATCTTCCTTCACAAATCATTGGCTGGATTTATGTGGAACTGTTCCTGGATCATTCTGTTCCTGTTCGGTTGCTTAGCCTTGTTTCAGAAGAATACCACCTCCCATACTCTGTGCAATGAGTCTTTCTCTCAGGTAATGGAAGACCTCTGGGTTTCTTCTTCTCCGTCAATATCCCCTCGCCATTCTTGGTCATTTATATTTCATATGAATTTTAAAATCAGCATGATATTAAAAAATAAAGCAAGTGACCTTATGATCAGGATTGACTGTGGGAGAATTAATAGTTTTATTATACTAAGTTTTCCAACTCATAAACAGGATATATTAATTTATTGAAGTCTTCTTTAATTTTTTTCAGTGAAAATTTATAATATTTAGAACAGAGATGTGCATATTTTTTCCTTTTTAAGGTTTATTACATTATTATGTTTTAATGTATTAGAAGTATATATTTTTTTGAGAGCACCTGGGTGATTCAGGTCATTATCTCACAGTTCATGGGTTTGAGCCCCATATTGGTTTTTGCACTGACAGTGCAGAGCCTGCTTTGGATTCTGTTTCTGTATCTCTCTGCCCCTCCCCTGGCCTTTCTCTCTCTCTCTCTCTCAAGTAAAAATAAAACTTGAAACAACTTTTAAAGTATACATTTTTTTCATTTCCCATTTGTTATAAAATCATAAAAACAAAATTGATTTTTATCTTTTACCTATTATTCTGATATTTTGCTAAAATTACTTTTTTACCTTAAATTTGAGTATAATTTCTTTTGGATTTGGTAAACATATGTAATCATGTATCCCACAAGCAAGAACTGCTTTATTTGCTTGCCCATTTTTTAATTTATTTTATTTTCCCTGCCTTATTGGACTGGGTAGACCATCAGCAAAGTATTGAAGAAAAGTATACAGGTCAGATTCTATCTTCTTGTTCTCATTCAGAGGAGCAAAATTTTAATTATTTTATGGCAATATATGGTGTTCATTATACTTTTTTTATAAATATATCTTATCAGATAAGAATGTTCCCTCCTATTCATAATTTGCTAAAGAGTTTTACCATTAAAGACTGTTAAATTTTGCCAAATTTTTGGCTCTGTCTTGTTCAGATGATCATATTATGTTAAATTTGTCATTGAGGATTAGGGCTTAGTATTATTATATATTGTTACACACGTATATATGTACATAGTTTCATATCTTCTATATATTTAGATTTTTTAAAGTTTATTTATGTGTTAAGAAAGAAACAGAGAGCAAGTAGGGAAGGGGCAGAGAGAGGAGAGAATCCAAAGCAGGCTCCACATTGTCAGCACGGAGCCTGATGCGAGGCTCAAATTCACGAACCATGAGATCATGACCTGAGTCAGACGCTTAACTGACTGAGCCACATAGACACCCCTCATATCTTCTATACCTTTTTGATTAAGTCAGCTATAAATGTCTGTCAGAGAAACAGCCACTGTGAATATTAGGTGCATAAAGGCATAAGGTGCGAGAAGCTAAGGAACATAAAATCTGGAAGAGAGTTTCACAGCATCAGAAAAAGTCACTAATCAGTGTGTCTCACATACAGGTGTAGGTGGACAAGTTGAAACATTAATAGGAAAAAAAAAAATTAAAAGCCAAGGATTTCCACCCACCGATGTAGGACCACAAAGAGGAAATCCATGAAGAGATGTGGGAAATTGTGCATCTATGAGAAGCAGCTAACACCTCTGTGGGTCCAATGTTGAGCATCTGGTGGAGGCCTGGGACCACTTTTTATAAGCAGAGCCAAAAAAGGAGAGTTTCAGATAAAGTATACCTTAATGCAAGAATTATTTTAAACATAAAAAGGATAATCTCATAGGGGCGCCTGGGTGACTTAGTCCCTAAACATCTGACTCTTGGTTTCAGCTCAGGTCATGATCTCACGGTTTCATGAGTTAGAGCCCCACATCAGGCTCTGTGCTGCCAGCACAGCTTGGGATTCAGTCTCTCCCTCTCTCTCTGGCCTTCCCCCACTCATGCTGTCTCTGTCTCTTTCAAAATAAATAAGCTTAAAAATTAAAAAAAAGGATAATTTCATAATAATAAATGGCTAAGGCAACATGAAGATACCAAATTCAAATTTACCCAATAACCTATTTTTGCAATATATTAAGCAAACATTAATAGAACTAAAAGAAAAATGGAAAAACTCATAATTGCAGTGGGAAATTTTAACAAATTTCTGCAAACAGCTGATGGAACCAACCAAAAAAAAAATCAGTGGGCTGGATTATGCGAGGACAACTCGTCCAAAATTGGCAACTGTGTTTTCCAGAACCCCTTTTTGTGCATCATTTTGGGTTGCAGATGACCAATAAAGAAACTAACATGATATCGGGAGCAGAAGGAGGCACCAAACATCTCTCTTGGGACTTTTCACCTTAGATAAGGGGAGACACAGGCAGATGAGAAAGTGTCCCTGTGGCCCCTGCTTGCTCTAGTTGTGCTCTCCTCTAGTCTTTGCTCATCTTGTAGATGCTTTACCTTGCTCACCAACAGTGTCTCCAGGCCCATCACCAGATGCTTGACTCTGAATCCACAGAAACTTACCAATGATCAGATATGATGACAGATAAATGTAGAGGTGCCCAAAGGGTCCCAGAGGTGAAGGACTAGATGTGGCACCTCACAACACCTACCATGATAAAGAGAGGCACAACACTTGATGGTCCTTTTTAGATTTTGAAGGGAACACATAACACACTGGAGTGTGTTCTTTCGTATCATCTGACAAGTAAAGTGAAATCGCTTCTTTGTGACTCTTAGAAGTTGATTAGAAGAAGAAAGCATTAACAAGATCAATAGCTTACTATTAAAGAGTCAAGATTTATGAGAGTTCACTCTAGTAAATCTGAATTTGCACTTACCACTGAGTTAGGTTGCATGTAGCTCATGGTCAATAACCCAAGCCCCATGTGATTTGTTCACAGGCAAAATAACAGGTTAAAGGAAGATTGGTAATTACTACCAGCACTGCATCCCTCAGGCCTTTAGTGAGCACATATTTCTTATTTCTCCGGGGATACATCATTGTTTCTGATTTACTACATTGTAACAGAGGAGAAATCCCAGGGAATTTCTTAGCCTTTCCTTCGATAATGCCTCTCATCCCATAGGTCAAAGAGCCCATGTAGGAATTTCACTTGTGGTCACTTATGTCTCTTCTAATCACACATTCAGGAATTAGGGAAATTAGCTAGATATATCTCTGGACCAAACAGGACCACTGTAATGAGATGTAAACTAAGACCACCATAATCTGCCACTTTGGCCAACTCCAGTGACACTATGGATATCAAGCAATTAACACCAATGCAGAGCCATTATCTGTTAATACCTGCAATATCTAGACATTTCCTTTTGTAAACAATTACTCAAAAGCCACAGGTTCCTTTAGGGAAGGTTTCGGGGAAGATGTGAATTATGTACTTGTAACAATGCTACTATAGGCTTTCAGATCAATAAACTAGCTTAACTCTGGAAACTAGGAGAGAACTAACAACTCTGAATTGTGTTGACTCAAGTCAGGATGCTGGCCACTAGAACTATCTCTATTATATAGATTTAAAAAATTCTATTAAGCTTACTATCTATTTAATTCCTACAGAAACTGAGCAAATAACCACAGCCACAGATCTCTGAAGTCCAAAATGACCCTGATTATAATACTTCTTTGTTTCTTTTAATAATAAACATGCCCATTTATCTGTAGCACTTATATTCTACTACCTTGCCTCTGCTACTCAAAGATGCCATTATTACCATTAGAATAAGAAAGCTCATCTCTAACTGGAGGACTTTCCCAAGGTCATGCCTGGCCTACAAAGGAGGGAAAACACAGATAATTTCAGTGTTGAAAATGCTCCCCTCACAAATACATTTATCAATTCCTTAGTGAAGGAAATGTCTTCACAGGGAATATAGCTAGGTTATGAAATGATGAATATTGAATATAATGCATTAAGCAGATCAATAGCTGAATTTTATACACTCAAGTTCAGGCTGATCAGTTACAGTAAAAAACAAAACAAAACAAAACCTATCTTGCACAATTGCACTTGGGAAACAGGAAAGGACTACTGTTTTCCAGTCTAAGCCAGGAATCCATTGATTACTTTGACCTTCAGATGCTCTTGCTTCATCAGAGGTCTAAGGATATTTTGTTTTCCTAATATCTGAGGTTGTCTTATATGCTCAATGTTGTGTTATAGCATCTTTTGAGTGACTTCAGTTTTCCTTAATTTATAAGTAGATATTTATGAACAAGTGAAATGACTACCTATGGCAAGGGACTTTGGTGTGGACTCCATCTATAACTTCAACACCATATGCTAGAAGTTCTTGGAGGGGACATGTATTAGTTATGGTTCTCCAAAGAAACAGAACCAATAGGATGTCCAAAATTTGCAGAGTGGGCCAGCAGGCTTGAGATCCAGGCTGAGGACCCAGGGAAGAGCCATTGTGGTAGTTCAAGTATGGAGGCACTCTGATGGCAGAATTCCTTCTTGCTCAGGGGTCAGGCTTTTGTTCCATTCAGGTCTTAAATTCACTGGATGAAACCTACCTACATTATGGGGTGAGGGCTGTGGCATGGTGGATAATCTATTTTATTCAAAGACCGCCAATTAAAATGTTAATTCCATTTAAAAACACTCTCAGAGAAATTTCCAGAATAATGTTTGGCCATATATTTGGGGACCATACCCTGCTAAGTTAACACATAAAAATTAACCACCACGGAGCCTTTTGGCATTTTGTTTACCCTTATATTTGTAAGGCCAGCCCTTGTATGTAACAGCTCTTGAAAGATCTGGGCATCTTACTCTCTCTTACATACACTTGGATGGGTAATTCAAGGAAAGTTGCATTTTAGAAAGAATCACTACAGTTGCACTAGCTGTGCCATTGCAGATTTTATTTTGTTTTCTTTCCTGTTGGTTTTGCCTATCTTTCAAATGATGTGCTTTATTTTTCTGACAACTGGCTCTGATTTGGAAACCAGGCAAAGCATCAAGATTTTTATTGGTATGACTGATGTTAAGCTTTTGTTAACCCATTTTTAATCTCTTTTAAAGATATATAGCCTCAAGTCCTTGTCAATTACCCCTCTAGCTTAAACCCAGGAATACATCATTTTTAAGTTATCTCTGCAAAATCCTTGCAGATCAGGATCCACTGAATGTTCTTTACAATAATTATATCCACCTTACTTTTCTTGTTTCTGTGCTATCACCTAGCTTCTGCTCTTCTAGAACCCTATCAGCCCCATTGATAGTAGGGAGTCCAATTTCCTAATGGTCTCACCTACTGTTTTCTCTTGCCTGCAAAGGATACCCACGACTGAGCTTCTCACCAGTGCCAATACCCTCCGCCTTCTTCACCAGCACATTCCTTATCATCTTAGCAGGGGGGATGTCTTTGGAGCCCTCTTGAAGAGCATAGATGATAATTTTTCAAGTTTTTGTATATTAGTTCCATTCCAGCATTCCAATTTATGAGTTTTTTAATCTCTACCCAGTAAGTCTTTTCATCTCTGCCAAAGCAGTTCTGGCATCTCTGCTTCACTTAATGTGGGCTATTATTTTTTTCCAACTGTTTTTAAATGTTTACAAAAATTTTATTTTTGAGACAGTGAGACAGAGTGTAAGTGGGGGAGGAGCAGAGAGAGGGGGAGACAAATAATCCAAAGCAGGCTCTGGGCTCTGAGCTGTTGGCACAGAGGGTTTGTTGAACCCATGAACCCACAAGATCATGACCTGTGCTGAAATTGGATGCTCAACCAACTGAGCCACACAGGAGCCCCTTTTCCAACCTTCTAAGAGTCATTATGGAGGCATATCAGAACCAGTTCCATGAGTGCTGGCCAGGGTGTCAAGTCTTGAGATTCAGGAGAGTTCCCCTACAGACACAAAATCCACTATTAGGCATGATCTCTCAGGTCCTGCCTGGTTATAAGATTCAGGTCTTCTTCAGTGTATGATCCCTGAATATATTCGCTCTGTCTCCTTGGCTGGTATGGTGCTCCCCAGCAAGGCCATGTTGAGACTTGACCTTAGTTATTAGTCTGCTATCCAGAGGGAACATTCTGCAGCCATCTGCTTCCCCTGAGGCCTCTGCAAAGTCTTTGGCCAAAAGATTGACCATGAGTCTGCACAGAGGGGAACAGGTTGTTTCTCTAGGTCCAGCTTCTCCGGGGGGAATCTGGAGTTTTAAAGTTTGGTAAATGTAACCAACTATCACCACCCCAAGTCTAAGTTTTCCAATTACTCCTTGTCAAAGCCCTGACTTTGGCATTAGAGATTTGCCAAGCCTGCAAATTCAGCCTTGTCTCAGGTTCTGCTACTTCTATAATTAAGTTCTGTCCTCCGTGGTCACTACATTTTGCCCTCTGGCCACTGGGGAAAGACCCTTTAAACACCACTGTTTAAACTCTCAGGATTTCATGTATTACCTTAAATTGAGATTGGGTCACATTTTTCATGTTCTCTCTTAAGTGATGTTCAGCTGCCCTTATAATGTTTCCTTTTCCTTTACCTGTCAAATCCCAGGGGTCCCCCACAACCTGTCTCATCAGGACCCTGCCCCAGTTCAGCAGAGATAAAAGCCTTAGTGATTGCAGTGCTATCACGTGCCAGTAGTTACCAACATTCCCTTTCTACCCCTACTGGTTTCCTCATTGCCAGCTGGCCAGGGAGTGCTCCAACTCCAGAACCCTTTTCTTAGAAGTACTAGCTGTCTCAGGTCAGATTTTCTAAAAGAAGTCTGCAAAGTTAAAGTGCATATTCGAGAGGTTTAGGAAGCAAGTGTTCCCAGGGGACACTGGTAAGTGAGTGGGGAAGGTATGTTAATAAAGAGAAGAAACCAAGGTAGGACTCAACTTTTTAAAATATTTTATTTATTCTTGAGACAGAGAGAGACAGAGCACGAGTGGGGGAGGGGCAGAGGGAGGTAGAGAATCCGAAACAGGCTCCAGACTCTGAGCTGTCAGCACCGAACCCGATGCAGGGCCCGAACCCGCGAACCGCGAGATCATGACCTGAGCCAAAGTTGGATGCCCAACCGATGGAGCCACCCAGGCGCCCCATGGAATCAATTTCATTTGAGATTCCATCCTTTATCTGATCTCGTGAGGAGTTCTAGAATCTCAAAAGCTCGGGTCTGTCCTTAGTTGTAGAAAGAAAGCTGAGCTTTTGTTACCCCTTACCAAGTATTTACTGGTGGTGAGCTGCTGTGGAAGAGGCAGCACAGTACAATTCTCTGGGACTTCGAGATCTCCATAAAAGCAAGTGCCCAAGCGTATGCTCTGAAGAAAGGTATGGGTGGAAGCCCTTAGCAGGAAAGCTAATAGGAACTGACAATGTGATTGGAGGCGAGTAGTAAAGGGGATCAAAACAGACCTGGGAAGAGCACAAAGTCATCTGCTGTACTTTGAAGTGTTTCTGGCAGCCAGAGAGGACGCCACGGCACCATAGGCTTGGGTTCATACTGATGCCTGGGGATTTGCATGGCATTACACACACTCTTTACATCGATTATGTCCTTTGTATTCATAATATCCAAGTAGGATAGTCAGAAGAGATATTACCTCTTATGACTGATGAAGAAACACAGTTACAAGGTAATCAAATTAGGTAAGAACCACAGAAGGGCCAGACACCAGATCATATGACTCTGCCCACCTCGCTGGTTCTCCCATTAATGGCTGCACCATATTATACACTTGAGCATCCTCTAAACTTAGTATCCACTTCTCCAAAGCAGCTTTCTCATCTCGAAGTCCTTTTTAAACAAAATTCGTGTTCTGTATAGCACACCAAACATCAGATATTCGTGTCATCAACACTATACTAGAAGGCATAGGTGATGAAGGAGAGGACAAGACCACCTTTTTTTTTTTTTTTTTTGTCTATAAAGAGCTTATAGTCTGTTACTGGTTGAATTGTATCCCAAAATGATGTGGTAAGTCCCAAACCCCATTGCTTGAGAATGTGACTTTACTTGGAAATAGGGCCTTTGCAGAATTAATCAGGTTAAGATGAAGATTTAGGTGGGGCTTCATCCAGTATGACAGGTGTCTTCAGAAGACAGCTATGAAAAGGTACAGAATCCCATATGATGACAGGAAGCAATGGAGGTGATGCAGCTACAAGCCAGGGAACAGCAGGACCGACGTCCTCCCTTAGAAGCTAGGAAGAGATCGGGAAGGGTGCTCCTCCACAGCCTTCAGAGGGAGCATGGCCTCACTGTCACCTCGATTTCAGACTCCTGGCCTCCAGAACTTGGAGATGATAACTGTCTATTGTTCTAAGCCATCCAGCTTTGTGGCACTTTGCTATGGCAGGCGCTGGGGAACCAGCCCATGTTCTATGTGCAAGGACAATAAACCAACATAAGGATGAATATATGTGTAAAGATAGAACATTAAAGGACTTAGTGTTGAACTTTGAAACCACAAGGTATGGGTTTGAACTTTGCGTAGGTCATTTGCTCTCCTGGAATCTTAAGCTCCTCAGGTAAGCTGTCCTGTTCCCTCCCTCAGATGTAGCACCAAGTCAAGCAGAGAAACAGCTGGCCAATGAAAAGTGAACAGCTTTTCCAGCCTACTTTCTTTTTTAACTTGAGGGGAGAAATGTATGTACATTATTAACTTTTTAATTCTGGCGTAAAAGCAAGTTGCTTGACATTATTTCTTTAAACATATTTCAAAAGCAATCTGAAGATACAGAATGCTCTCTGGAGTTGGACTACATTGAATTTCCTTTTGTAGATTTCCAGGAAACTTACAGGCATTTGTTTTTTTTTTTTATTAATTTTATTTGTTTTATTTTACATTCAAATTAGTTAGCATATAGTGCAACAATGATTCCAGGAGTAGATTCCTTAATGCCTCTTACCCATTTAGCCCATCCCCCCTCCCACACCCCCTCCAGTAACCCTCAGTTTGTTCTCCATGTTTATGAGTCTCTTCTGTTTTGTCCCCCTCCCTGTTTTTATATTATTTTTGCTTCCCTCCCCTTATGTGCATCTGTTGTCTCTTAAAGTCCTCATATGAGTGAAGTCATGTGATTTTTCTCTTTCTCTAATTTCACTTAGCATAATACCCTCCAGTTCCATCCACGTAGTTGCAAATGGCAAGATTTCATTCTTTTTGATTACCGAGTAATACTCCATTGTATATATGTACCACATCTTCTTTATCCATTCATCCATCGATGGACACTTGGGCTCTTAACATACTTTGGCTATTGTTGATAGGGCTGCTATAAACATGGGGGTGCATGTGTCCCTTCGAAACAGCACACCTGTATCCCATGGATGAATACCTACTAGTGCAATTCATAGGATCATAGGGTAGTTCTATTTCTAATTTTTTGAGGAAACTCCATACTGTTTTTCAGAGTGGCTGCACTAGCTTGCATTCCCACCAGCAGTGCAAAAGAAATCCTCTTTCTCTGCATCCTCGTCAGGCATTTGGCTTTTAAGATTCCTTACTTAACTGACAAACATTCAGCTACCTGTGCCATACCGAAGGGAAGACAGAGATAAAATGAGAGGGAAATATTGCGGCAACACTTGGACGGTGACAATTCATCAGGAAAGCGTGGTGCTACATTAAGGAGCCTGAAATCTGTGTACGATTTTTGGAAATCACTTATGGCACCGGAATACTTCACCAAGTTCCTATGAATAAAAGAGAGATGTTTGGAACACAAGCCCTCCCAGAGAGTGAGAAGTTCTAGATGTATTCGCAGCTGTCCCCCCTCAGGGTTGAGGTTTTGCTCCAGAGCCAGTTTCAGAGTCTTATTTCAAATAAAAGCTTTTACTCAATCTGTAATGAATTGAGATTCCAGCAGGTAAATCTCATTGAGGGAAATTGCTTCCTGCCATGATATATGATTCATTCATTCACATCTCTGAGCTATTTAGAGGAAATTATCCATGGGATTGTATCATTAGTTTAAAAGCTGCTGCAATTGTTTTTCTGTCAGTATAATTTTAAAAACATGTTAGAGTATTCACGGGGAAAAAATGTATTTGAAAACACAACTATCTCTTTCCATATTGCTAAGACTGGGACATCAGAGATCTTTCTTTCATTTGTAAACAGTTGCATGGATAAAATTGACAAGTGTTAGCCCTCTGCTGTGTTTGTCACAAGATATAGTCCCTTGTTAAGTCCTTTCTTACAGAAACTTCAGCTGGTCTAGATATAGAGAAAAAAGGTGGCAAGTGCCTTTTCTGAAAACTGCTCTATGGTCATCTGGAATATATCCCATTCAGTTTCTAAGTTCCATATGGGATTTGAGCTGCCATTCCAAATTTCAAATGGAATTCCAACTATTCCTCAAAGCTGCACATGAAGTTGTTTTTGTTAATAGGACAAAAATAGAAAATTATATACATGAAGGAAATATTAAAACACTGGGGAAGTATGCAATGGAGAATTTATGCCTACATAGTATGTCATCTGGGTTTTCTTGATGAGGGAGTTTTAAACGTCTACAAGAAGCAAGTAAAAAAATATCTAAATAAAGAAATACCCCAAAGAAGAAAAGGATTGAACGTTGAAAGAAAACTTAGCCGAAGCATATTATGTAAGCTTTTGCTTCCAATAAACAAGAGCATCTTTAGCTTTCATTCTGTTTGTTTGCTTTGTATTCATTGGCTTTCCTTGTAAGATACGTTTATTGGTCTACATGAGGGAAAGTAGGAGTTTCTCTCCCCTAGACTGTGCTATAACACTTAATATATGAAGTTTGTCAGTGATAAGCAATATGCAGATTATTTTTGCTTCTCAACAGTCTAAAAATCTTAAAGTTTCACTTGGAATCATGCATTCAGTTATAATTAATGTAATTAATTATATAATGAATTTGTCACTCCCACTTTTATTTTCTATTTGGCTTATGTTTTCCGACCTTTCCCCATTCTTTGCGTTCTTCATGTGAGTTAATATATTTTAATTGATCTACTTTATTCTAGTAATGTGTTAGTTATTTTTTTATATTGATTGGGTATATTGAAAATGCCCGAATGTATCCTTAACTAATTACAACGTAATGAAAGTCATTACTTTACTATTTACTCTTTCTATTAGAACTTCAACATTTTTAAACAGCGTGTACATTCTCCACATTTTTTAGTTATTTTTTGATTCCCTATCTGTTTCTAAGTTAGAAATTATTTTCTTTCACTAGGTTAATTGACTATTTTCTCAACCTGAGGTATTTTTTTTTAATTTTATTTATTTATTTATCTTTTTAATATATGAAATTTACTGTCAAATTGGTTTCCATACAACACCCAGTGCTCATCCCAAAAGGTGCCCTCCTCAATACCCATCCCCCACGCTCCCCTCCCTCCCACCCCCCATCAACCCTCAGTTT
Organism: Panthera pardus; assembly: GCF_024362965.1. Lineage (NCBI taxonomy): Eukaryota > Metazoa > Chordata > Mammalia > Carnivora > Felidae > Panthera > Panthera pardus. Next base: position 64,553,918 of record NW_026526788.1, on the reverse strand, counting down.
GTTCTCAGTTTTTAACAGTCTCTTATGCTTTGGCTCTCTCCCACTCTAACTTCTTTTTTTTTTTTTTCCTTCCCCTCCCCCATGGGTTTCTGTTACATTTCTCAGGATCCACATAAGAGTGAAACCATATGGTATCTGTCTTTCTCTGTATGGCTTATTTCACTTAGCATCACACTCTCCAGTTCCATCCACGTTGCTACAAAGGGCCATATTTCATTTTTTCTCATTGCCACATAGTATTCCATTGTGTATATAAACCACAATTTCTTTATCCATTCATCAGTTGATGGACATTTAGGCTCTTTCCATAATTTGGCTATTGTTGAGAGTGCTGCTATAAACATTGGGGTACAAGTGCCCCTATGCATCAGTACTCCTGTATCCCTTGGATAAATTCCTAGCAGTGCTATTGCTGGGTCATAGGGTAGGTCTATTTTTAATTTTCTGAGGAACCTCCACACTGCTTTCCAGAGCGGCTGCACCAATTTGCATTCCCACCAACAGTGCAAGAGGGTTCCCGTTTCTCCACATCCTCTCCAGCATCTATAGTCTCCTGATTTCTTCATTTTGGCCACTCTGACTGGCGTGAGGTGATATCTGAGTGTGGTTTTGATTTGTATTTCCCTGATAAGGAGCGACGTTGAACATCTTTTCATGTGCCTGTTGGCCATCCGGATGTCTTCTTTACAGAAGTGTCTATTCATGTTTTCTGCCCATTTCTTCACTGGGTTATTTGTTTTTCGGGTGTGGAGTTTGGTGAGCTCTTTATAGATTTTGGATACTAGCCCTTTGTCCGATATGTCATTTGCAAATATCTTTTCCCATTCCGTTGGTTGCCTTTTAGTTTTGTTGGTTGTTTCCTTTGCTGTGCAGAAGCTTTTTATCTTCATAAGGTCGCAGTAATTCACTTTTCCTTTTAATTCCCTTGCCTTTGGGGATGTGCCGAGTAAGAGATTGCTACGGCTGAGGTCAGAGAGGTCTTTTCCTGCTTTCTCCTCTAAGGTTTTGATGGTTTCCTGTCTCACATTCAAGTCCTTTATCCATTTTGAGTTTATTTTTGTGAATGGTGTGAGAAAGTGGTCTAGTTTCAACCTTCTGCATGTTGCTGTCCAGTTCTCCCAGCACCATTTGTTAAAGAGACTGTCTTTTTTCCATTGGATGCTCTTTTCTGCTTTGTCAAAGATGAGTTGGCCATACGTTTGTGGGTCTAGTTCTGGGGTTTCTATTCTATTCCATTGGTCTATGTGTCTGTTTTTATGCCAATACCATGCTGTCTTGATGATGACAGCTTTGTAGTAGAGGCTAAAGTCTGGGATTGTGATGCCTCCTGCTTTGGTCTTCTTCAAAATTACTTTGGCTATTCGGGGCCTTTTGTGGTTCCATATGAATTTTAGGATTGCTTGTTCTAGTTTCGAGAAGAATGCTGGTGCAATTTTGATTGGGATTGCATTGAATGTGTAGATAGCTTTGGGTAGTATTGACATTTTGACAATATTTATTCTTCCAATCCATGAGCAGGGAATGTCTTTCCATTTCTTTATATCTTCTTCAATTACCTTCATAAGCTTTCTATAGTTTTCAGCATACAGATCTTTTACATCTTTGGTTAGATTTATTCCTAGGTATTTTATGCTTCTTGGTGCAATTGTGAATGGGATCAGTTTTATTTGTCTTTCTGTTGCTTCATTGTTAGTGTATAAGAATGAAACTGATTTCTGGACATTGATTTTGTATCCTACAACTTTGCTGAATTCATGTATCAGTTCTAGCAGACTTTTGGTGGAGTCTATCGGATTTTCCATGTATAATATCATGTCATCTGCAAAAAGTGAAAGCTTGACTTCATCTTTGCCAATTTGGATGCCTTTGATTTCCTTTTGTTGTCTGATTGCTGATGCTAGAACTTCCAGCACTATGTTAAACAACAGCGGTGAGAGTGGGCATCCCTGTCGTGTTCCTGATCTCAGGGAAAAAGCTCTCGGTTTTTCCCCATTGAGGATGATGTTAGCTGTGGGCTTTTCATAAATGGCTTTTATGATCTTTAAGTATGTTCCTTCTATCCCGACTTTCTCAAGGGTTTTTATTAAGAAAGTGTGCTGGATTTTGTCAAAGGCCTTTTCTGCATCGATTGACAGGATCATATGGTTCTTCTCTTTTTTTTTGTTAATGTGATGTATCACGTTGATTGATTTGCAAATCTTGAACCAGCCTTGCATCCCAGGAATGAATCCCACTTGATCATGGTGAATAATTCTTTTTATATGCTGTTGAATTCGATTTGCTAGTATCTTATTGAGAATTTTTGCATCCATATTCATCAGGGATATTGGCCTGTAGTTCTCTTTTTTTACTGGGTCTCTGTCTGGTTTAGGAATCAAAGTAATACTGGCTTCATAGAATGAGTCTGGAAGTTTTCCTTCCCTTTCTATTTCTTGGAATAGCTTGAGAAGGATAGGTATTATCTCTGCTTTAAACGTCTGGTAGAACTCTCCTGGGAAGCCATCTGGTCCTGGACTCTTATTTGTTGGGAGATTTTTGATAACCGATTTAATTTCTTCGCTGGTTATGGGTCTGTTCAAGCTTTCTATTTCCTCCTGATTGAGTTTTGGAAGAGTGTGGGTGTTTAGGAATGTGTCCATTTCTTCCAGGTTGTCCAATTTGTTGGCATATAATTTTTCATAGTATTCCCTGATAATTGTTTGTATCTCTGAGGGATTGGTTGTAATAATTCCATTTTCATTCATGATTTTATCTATTTGGGTCATCTCCCTTTTCTTTTTGAGAAGCCTGGCTAGAGGTTTGTCAATTTTGTTTATTTTTTCAAAAAACCAACTCTTGGTTTCGTTGATCTGTTCTACCGTTTTTTTAGATTCTATATTGTTTATTTCTGCTCTGATCTTTATGATTTCTCTTCTTCTGCTGGGTTTAGCTGCCTTTGCTGTTCTGCTTCTATTTCCTTTAGGTGTGCTGTTAGATTTTGTATTTGGGATTTTTCTTGTTTCTTGAGATAGGCCTGGATTGCAATGTATTTTCCTCTCAGGACTGCCTTCGCTGCGTCCCAAAGCGTTTGGATTGTTGTATTTTCATTTTCGTTTGTTTCCATATATTTTTTAATTTCTTCTCTAATTGCCTGGTTGACCCACTCATTCGTTAGTAGGGTGTTCTTTAACCTCCATGCTTTTGGAGGTTTTCCAGACTTTTTCCTGTGGTTGATTTCAAGCTTCATAGCATTGTGGTCTGAAAGTATGCATGGTATAATTTCAATTCTTGTAAACTTATGAAGGGCTGTTTTGTGACCCAGTGTATGATCTATCTTGGAGAATGTTCCATGTGCACTCGAGAAGAAAGTATTCTGTCGCTTTGGGATGCAGAGTTCTAAATATATCTGTCAAGTCCATCTGATCCAATGTGTCATTCAGGGCCCTTGTTTCTTTATTGACCATGTGTCTAGATGATCTATCCATTTCTGTAAGTGGGGTATTAAAGTCCCCTGCAATGACCACATTCTTATCAATAAGGTTGCTTATGTTTATGAGTAATTGTTTTATATATCTGGGGGCTCCAGTATTCAGTGCATAGACATTTATAATTGTTAGCTCTTCCTGATGGATAGACCCTGTAATTATTATATAATGCCCTTCTTCATCTCTTGTTACAGCCTTTAATTTAAAGTCTAGTTTGTCTGATATAAGTATGGCTACTCCAGCTTTCTTTTGGCTTCCAGTAGCATGATAAATAGTTCTCCATTCCCTCACTCTCAATCTAAAGGTGTCCTCAGATCTAAAATGAGTCTCTTGTAGACAGGAAATAAATGGGTCTTGTTTTTTTATCCATTCTGATACCCTATGTCTTTTGGTTGGCGCATTTAATCCATTTACATTCAGTGTTATTATAGAAAGATACGGGTTTAGAGTCATTGTGATGTCTGTATGTTTTATGCTTGTACTGATGTCTCTGGTACTTTGTCTCACAGGATCCCCCTTAGGATCTCTTGTAGGGCTGGTTTCGTGGTGACAAATTCCTTCAGTTTTTGTTTGTTTGGGAAGACCTTTATCTCTCCTTCTATTCTAAATGACAGACTTGCTGGATAAAGGATTCTCGGCTGCATATTTTTTCTGTTTAGCACACTGAAGATAATGTGCCAATCCTTTCTGGCCTGCCAAGTTTCAAAGGAGAGATCAGTCACGAGTCTTATAGGTCTCCCTTTATATGTGAGGGCACGTTTATCCCTTGCTGCTTTCAGAATTTTCTCTTTATCCTTGTATTTTGCCAGTTTCACTATGATATGTCGTGCAGAAGATCGATTCAAGTTACGTCTGAAGGGAGTTCTCTGTGCCTCTTGGATTTCAATGCCTTTTTCCTTCCCCAGTTCAGGGAAGTTCTCAGCTATAATTTCTTCAAGTACCCCTTCAGCACCTTTCCCTCTCTCTTCCTCCTCTGGGATACCAATTATGCGTATATTATTTCTTTTTAGTGTATCACTTAGTTCTCTAATTTTTCCCTCATACTCCTGGATTTTTTTATCTCTCTTCCTCTCAGCTTCCTCTTTTTCCATAACTTTATCTTCTAGTTCACCTATTCTCTCCTCTGCCTCTTCAATCCGAGCTGTCGTCGTTTCCATTTTGTTTTGCATTTCGTTTAAAGCGCTTTTCAGCTCCTCGTGACTGTTCCTTAGTCCCTTGATCTCTGTGGCAAGAGATTCTCTGCTGTCCTCTATACTGTTTTCAAGCCCAGCGATTAATTTTATGACTATTATTCTAAATTCACTTTCTGTTATATTATTTAAATCCTTTTTGATCAGTTCATTAGCTGTTGTTATTTCCTGGAGATTGTTCTGAGGGGAATTCTTCCGTTTGGTCATTTTGGATAGTCCCTGGAGTGGGGAGGACCTGCAGGGCACTTCCCCTGTGCTGTGGTGTATAACTGGAGTTGGTGGGCGGGGCCGCAGTCCGACCTGATGTCTGCCCCCAGCCCACCGCTGGGGCCACAGTCAGACTGGTGTGTGCCTTCTCTTCCCCTCTCCTAGGGGCCGATTCACTGTGGGGTGGCGTGGCCCGTCTGGGCTACTTGCACACTGCCAGGCTTGTGGTGCTGGGGATCTGGCGTATTAGCTGGGGTGGGGAGGCAAGGTGCACGGGGGCAGGAGGGGCAGACTTAGCTCGCTTCTCCTTAGGTGATCCACTTCAGGAGGGGCCCTGTGGCAGCGGGAGGGAGTCAGATCCGCTGCCGGAGGTTTGGCTCCGCAGAAGCACAGAGTTGGGTGTTTGTGCGGAGCGAGCAAGTTCCCTGGCAGGAACTGGTTCCCTTTGGGATTTTGGCTGGGGGATGGGCGGGGGAGATGGCGCTGGCGAGCGCCTTTGTTCCCCCCCAAACTGAGCTCTGTCGTCTGGGGGCTCAGCAGCTCTCCCTCCATTTGTCCTCCAGCCTTCCCGCTTTCTGAGCAGAGCTGTTAACTTATGACCTCCCAGAGGCTAAGTCCCGCTTGCTGTTGGAACACACTCTGTCCGGCCCCTCCACTTTTGCCAGCCAGACTCGGGGGCTCTGCTTGGCCGGCCGGCTACCCCTCTGCCCCGGCTTCCTCCCGCCAGTCCGTGAAGCGCGCACCACCTCGCCGCCCTTCCTACCCTCTTCCGTGGGCCTCTCGTCTGCACTTGGCTCTGGAGACTCAGTTCTGCTAATCCTCTGGCGGTTTTCTGGGTTATTTAGGCAGGTGTAGGTGGAATCTAAGTGATCAGCAGGACGCACGGTGAGCCCAGCGTCCTCCTACGCAGCCATCTTCCCCTCTCTCAACCTGAGGTATTGATAAATGAGTTGTGCTGTTATTCTTGAACATAATGTCTTTTATTCGTTTTCTGTTGCTTTTAGTATTATTTCTTTCATTTTGTTTTTCAGCATTGCTTGAATGATATACCAAAGTGTGTATTGTGTTTGTGATGTCTATATCCTGTCTAGTGTTTACTGAGCTCCTTAAATTTGTAGATTTATATATTTCATTAATTTTAATAATTTTTCTAACATTTTGTCCTCAAGTATTATCCATGCTGTGTTCTCTGTCTGTGACTCCTCTTACTCTTATAAATTTTTGGTATGCCCCTAAATATATCATACATTCTGATTTCTTTTTATCTTCTCCATTTTCTTATTCTTTATTTAATTCTATTTTGAATTGGTTGGAATTGGCTGGATGGTGAGCTCATGAATCCTTTGTCCAGCTAGCTTATACATCCATTGATGGAATAGTTTTCGCTTTTTTTTCCTTGCTTCAACAGAGGTGTAACTTACATACAATAGAATTCAACAATTCAAAGTGTGTAAATGGGTTTTGATATATATATATATATATATTTATAACCATGAAACTAATCATTGTGTAGAACATTTCCATCACCCCCAAAATATTTCCTATGCAGTTTTTAGTAATTCCCTTCTCTACTTCCAGTATGATTTCTTTCATTATGACTTTGCTCTTTCCAAAAAGTTTGTATTAATAGAATCATATATTTGTATTTTTTAGCTGGCTTCTTAGTATATTCTTTTAAATTTATTAAAGATGTTGCTAAATATATCCGTAATTTCTTCTGTTTTATTAATGAGTGGCAAGCTCTTTTATGAATCTATAATAATTTATCTGTTCACATGCTGATGAACATTTACGTTGCTTTTGAATTTGTCTATTATGAATAAAGCTATTACAAACATTTTTACATTTTTGTAAGGCTCTGCATGTATATACATTTTCATCCTACTTAAGGCAATAACTAGCTAGAATGGGTCATTTCATAGGTACATATGTAAATTCTTTTTTTCACTTTATTGACATATAACTGACAATAGTATAATTAAAATATACAACATGATGATTTGACATGAGTATACATTGTGAAAGGGTTTCTACAACCAACTTAATAGGCACATCCATCACATCCCCTCACATATTTCCTTTTTTTTCTTTATTGGATAACACTCAATCTCTACTCTTAGCAAATTTCAATTAAACAATAAAGTATTATGAACTATATCATCATGTTATATCAGACACTCTGACCTTATCTGTCTTATAACTGAAAGTTTGTACCCTTTTACCAGCCTCTCCCCATTTTCCCAACCCCCAGCCCCTGGAAGCCACCATTTTACTCCGTATAAATTTGACTTCTTTTCTTCAAATTTTTATTTAAATTCTAATTAGTTTACATACAGTGTAATACTGTTTCAGGAGTAGAATTGAGTGATTTATCACTTACATACAACACCCAGTGCTCAACACAAGTGCCCTCCTTAATACCCATTACCTATTTAGTCCATCCCTCACCCACCTTCTCTCCATCAACCCTCAGCTTTTTCTCTATAGTTAACAGTCTCTTATGGTTTGCTTCCCTCTTGATTTTTCTTTTCCTTCCCCTATGGTCATCTCTTTTGTTTCTTACGTTCCACGTTTGAGTGAAATCATATATCTGTCTTCCTTTGACTAACTTATTTCACTTAGTATAATACTCTCTAGTTCCATTCACATTGTTGCAAATGGCAAAATTTCATTCTTTTTGATGGCTGAGTAATATTCCAGTGTGTGTGTGTGTGTGTGTGTGTGTGTGTGTGTGTGTGTACTGCATATTCTTTATCTATCTATTTGGGCTCTTTCCATAATTTGGCTATTATTGGTAATGCTGCTATAAACATTGGGGTGAATGTGACTCTTTGAATCAGTATTTTTATATCCCTTGGATAAATACCTAGTAGTGCAATTGCTAGGTCGCAGGGTAGTTCTATTTTTAACCTTATGATGAACCTCCATCCTGTTTTCCAGAGTGGTTGCACCAGCTTGCATTCCCACCAACAGTGTTAAAATTTTCCCTTTCTCCATTTATCCTCATCAACATCTGTTGTTTCCTGTGTTGCTAAATTTGGCCATTCTGACAGTTTTTGTTTTTAAAGATTCTACATACGAGGTATAGTGTGCAGACATTGTCTTTCTCTGTATATCTTATTTCACTTAGCATAATGGCCTCAAGTTTGATTTGAGATTTTCTTCAAGACTGAATAATATTCCACATGTCTGTATTATGTGTATATAACTATCTGTATAAAATAGAGATAAATACTATATCATGTGTGTGTATAAAAAAAACTTCTTAAAAATTGCTAAACATTTCTAACATGGTTTGTACTATTTGATGTTCCCATTTTCAATGTATGAGAGTTTCAATTGTTCCAAATGCTCACCGACACTTGGTATAATGAGTTCTTATTAATATAACACTTCCTTATGCTGTGGTATTCCATTATGGTTTTCATTTCTAATAGATAATTATGTTGGAAATCTTTTCATATGCCTATTTGATACCCATATAGCGTCTTTGGCCTTAAAATTTGTAACTAATTTTTAATTGAACTTTTTTTCTTGTTATTGGATTTCAAGAGTTATTTATATATTCTAGATATAAGTCATTGATCAGATTAGCAAATATTTTATCCCAGTTTGTGGCTTATATTTTAATTTCCCTAATAGTATCTTTCGAAGTCCCATTTATTAATATTTCTTTCTATGTATCTTGCTATTGGTACTATATTGAGGAAAACTGTCTGAAACAAAAATTTGTTCCTATGGTTTCCTCTATAATTTTTATAGTCTTAGGTTTTACACTTAGGTCCAGTAGTTCATTTAGAGTGAATTTTATATCATGAGTTATGAGCCATAATTTTTTTTCACATACATATTCAATTGTACCAGACCCACTTATTAAAATGATTATATTTTTTATTCTGAATTATCTTTGAACATTTATCAAAGTGAATTGACTTTATGAGTATGAATCAATTTCTGGACTCTACTTTGTTTCTACTTTGTTTTATTTATGTTATCTAAATTTAATCTAATATTAGACGGGGTTACGTAGATTTATTTTAAAATCTTTTTTTTAAATTAAAAAAGAATTTTAAGATTTACTTATTTTTCAGAGAGAGAGAAAGCGCATGCACATGAGTGGGGGTGGGGAGAGAGAGAGGGAGACACAGAATCTGAAGCAGGCTGCAGGCTCTGAGCTGTCAGCACAGAGCCTGATGCAAGGCTCAAACTCACAAACTCTGAGATCATGACCTGAGCTGAAGTCAGACACTTAACCGACTGAGCCAACCAGGCACCCCTCCTTTTAAAAAAATTTTTTTTGAATGTTTATTTAGAAAGAGAGCATGAGTGGGAGAGGGACAGATAGAGTAGGAGTCACAGAATCAGAAGCAGGCTCCAGGCTCTGAGCTGTCAGTATAGAACCCAACATGGGGCGAGAACCCACAAACCATGAGATCATGACTTGAGCCAAAGTGGGACACTTAAACGACTGAGCCACCAAGGTGCCCTTATTTTAAAATTTTGAGGTCAGGTAGTTGAGGTGACCAACTTCTTTTTCAAAGTTGTAGAGGCAGTTCTAGATACTTTGTGTTTCCTTATGAATTTTAAAACAAAGTTCATCAAGTTCTACCAACTAATGCCTGCTGGGATTAGGATTGTGTTAAACATATGGATAATTGTGGGGAGAACTGACATCTTAACAACACTGAAGCTTCTAATCCATGAACATGACATAAATTTCCATTTATTTGGGTCTACTATAACTTCAATGAGCAAACTTTTCTGGTATTCTGTATACAGGTTTTGGACATCTTTTGTGAGAATTACTCGTAGGTACTTTGTATTTTGATTTATTATAAATGGTATTTTTTTAGTTTGAAACGTTTATTTTTCATTCTACTATAGAAAACGCAACTGAATTATTTGTATGTTGATCCTGTATTTAGAAGATGTATATTTGAATTCATCAGTTTTTACTCTGTGATTTATTTTAAATGGTTTCTATTACTACATCTTTAAGTTTACCAGTCATAATTTACCATTAATCTCTTCTATTAAAATTTTCACATCAGACTTTCTAATTTTCATCTCAAAAAATTTGATTTGGATATTTTTTGTATCTTCTATGCCTCTATTTAACATGTACACCCTTTACACTAGCATCTTGAATACATGCTGTATTTTAATAATAACAATATTTATAATAACTGTTACAATACCATTGTATATCAAGTTTGTCATTTTGGTCATTTCTAGATGTGTTTGTATTGATTAATTTTTCTCCGGATTATGAGTCTTTTTTTACTACTCTTTTCATGCCTGACAATTTTTTAATTGGATATCATACTTTGTGAATTTTACCTTCTTGCATGCTGGATGTTTATAAAAGTTTGAGGGTCAAAAAGATACATTACCAGTCTTTCCTCAATCTAAAGGAGGTTATGTGACCTAATTCTGATTGCTAAAATATAAAGAGCATTTGATATAAAAGATATTTAGCTCCAAAATAAAATGTTATTTGTAAAGGAAAATCCATATTTTATTCCTGCCGAGGGAATCATGTTGGAAATATAAGGAGTGACTTCATCAACATACTGGGATAGAAGAAAAAAAAAGTGGGTCCTTTATGGCATTGTTGTGAAACCATATCATGCCTACAGGTGTCTAAATCTGAAGTTTCAAGTTTAACTTTAAATGCCACTATAGTTTAGGCCATTATTCTTTTCATTAGTATGACTATATTGATGTTAATTACAGTCAAAAATCCTTTAAATGTTTTAGGCACAGTGTCCATGTAGGACGTGTTATTTTATGGGATAGTAATGTGCTGAGCTCTGCTGGAACAGTATTCTTTGGCACTGAGAGGCACTATTGAGTGTTCCTGGGAAGGAAGTCTGATCATAGATGCAAGAATTTTAATTTGATAACTCTCTCACAGTTATGCTGTGAATCATATTATAGAAACACAGAATTGGAAATTAGATGCCGAAACTCAAACCATCCTCAGAAAATATAACTCAGCCTCTCCTATCCTTGAAACCTCTCCAAAGCAATCTATAACAATAGTTCATACAGTGATGAAAGTCTGAAGATATTTCTAGCTGTTCAGAATACTACATAAGAGTAATTTCTATAAAATCTTTAACTATGATTATAAATATGATTATTATCTTGCTGAGCAAAAGTTGCAGTCGCCATCCCAAAGCTCCATATATATATATATATATATATATATATATATATGAACGTGTTTCCACAAATTAAAAGAGATATTTATGCCATCCCTCTGTATAAGTCTACCCTTTTTATATCATATAATATCACTCATTTCTTTACTTCTTCCACCCCCCCCAAAAAATTTCTTGTGAAGTCTCCACTATTCTGAATGGATGCAAAGCATCAAGATGTCAAATAGAGGAGAAACTGAATTACAGAGGAGAATTTTGAATTCTTGGGAATAATCCAGAATAAAGTATAAATAAAGATTGAATTGATAGGCAGAAGAGAGAAGAGCCAAAATTTGGTGAAAGTTGTATAAGACATTATGTTAATCCTATCTTTTTCTGGTCCCCTCTGGAACTCAAAAAACCCTCTGACAGGTCTATTAGAGCCGCAAGAATGTATTTTCATGTCAAGGTGATAGTTCTTAGGAGAGACAGTGCATCACAGGGAAGCAGAAACTTAGTGATCCCTAATATAGAATCAGAAGTAATGCAGAATCAGAAGTCTCACGGTATTTTGTTAAAATCTTGTAGAAGGACACATACATCCAATTGGTAGATGTTTAAATTAGTTATTAAATTTGTTTAAATTTTTACCTGGGCCCTTAGAGATAGTGAGGCCCTCAGTGGCCATCTGAATTCCAACAATAAATAAAAAAAAATAAGTAGTATCGTGTAGAAGCACTTTTACATACTAACTTAAAAATGGACACAAGAATGGTATCATCCCATCATCCAGGAAGAGTAATGCTCTTAGGAATGTATATATTAAAATATGTAGGGTGAGAAGAAACCATAAACTGGGATCCTTTCTTACTTTGAGATGCATTTACCAGCTGGAATAGTTAAAACTTCTAGTTCAGTCCATTCCCACAGAATTCATCATTGCTTCCATATTTGTTTCCATTTTGTCTATGGTGAGAAGTTAAGGTGTGTATATGTATATGTGTGTGTGTGTATATGTATATGTCTGTGTGTGTGTGTGTGTGTGTGTTTAGAATAGCTAAATAGATACTATGGATTTGTCTGTGTAAGGATACATGTCAGGAAATTAGTGTTCAGTAACTTCCCTGCAGTGAGCTAGTAAATAGCAGAATTAGGACTTAAAATTATGAAGTTTGATTCCAGAGCACAAGTAACCACTATTCAGATGCGTCTCAATATGTTACTACATCTGGCTAGATGGACGTGTGACAAGCAGACATGACATTTGAAGAAAGACTACACAAATCAAAACGGATCAAGGGTTAACTGAAAAAGCCTTTCAACAATTCTCTTTTCCTGCCACAAAGGAAAAGAAAAAAAAATAGAATCTAAAACAAGAACAAAAAAAAAAGAATATCAGCCAAGAAATAAATCACATGTGTAGGTGACACTTGTGGTAGTCACTTGAGCAGCTTCTGTATTCTAGAAGGTCATCAGTTCATGTCTTTTGTCTAGGACAAGAGTTGCTCTATCTAGAAGAACTAAAGAAAATGCATAAAAAAGAAAAATAAAGCCAATCTTTGCATAACATTTATAATACATGTATTGTATGGGAGGGAAAATAGCAGGTAATTTTAATTTTTTTCAAGTTTTGTCCCAGATGGCTATTGTGAGCTCTAAATCACAGCCACAGAATCTGTTAATACTGTGATCATTAATCCATGCTGTATAATGTCTCATGATTTCAATGTATGCTTCTTATGTATTGCCAAGATACGATAAAAAATTAAAATAACCAAGGAGGAATAATTTGTGGCATTTTTTTCTAAAGCACGCTCTTAAATAACATTTAATCAGAGTAGTGTTATCCAAGGCATTTGGGAATTACACATTACATTAAGAAGTAGTTTGGGTAAGATAAATTGTTTTAAGAGTGGCAATACAAGTAACATAGGTATTTCAGAGTGTGAATAATTGTCATCCTGGGGAAAGGTAAGATATTGTTCAACTATCAGCACATGAACCCTGGGTAGATTATGGAAGACAGCTATTGGGAAAGTGTCAGATCCGTGGAGACAAGGAGCAAGAACCACCACTACCCTCATATTCAAGTATACTTTGACTGAAGAGAGATGGATGGCTCTACCAGTCTGTGGGTTGGGGGTTGGGGGTATAGCCAGCCTTCACTTCCCTCTTGCTCCTTGAAGAGAGTCATCGTCACAAAGATCCTGTGGTGGACAAATTTGTTCTCTATCTCTAGAAGTATTCTTATGGCTCTGGGGTTCCTTATAAAGCCTCTGGCTTCCTTTAGGGTTATGTCTGGATATCTACTATGTGCAAAATCATGTTTCCCCATGTAGAGAACAGCACAGAGAACAGGGGGTGGAATGATACAGGGGTAAGGAAAAAAATAACAGGGTCTAAAGAGAATGCATTTTCTTTCAAGATTTGCAGGGCTAAGAAATATGAGGCCCATGAGTCTGGAAAGAAAACTCAGAAGGCCAGTGATATGGAAAGGGGGAGGTACCAGCCACTCAGAGGACAGATAGTGGTAATGGACAGGGAAGCAAAATAGAAAGAAGTTTCTTTTCAATAGTGTATTTGATGTCTTAGTGACTGCAGTAAAGCAATAAAGTAGATAGATGATAGACAGATATATAAGAAAGGGAGACAGACACCAGAAAGAAGAAAATTCGCTTAGCCTGCTAATCTTAAGACTATGTTGAAGTTTTTTTTTTTTAACTACTGACAAACTATGAAAATTAAAACCAAATTTAAGAAAGTTTCTGAATGCGTATTCAACAGCAAAATATATTCCTACATACTAGCAGTCAAAAATAATGGAAAATAAAGTTTTAAAAAATTACATTTACCACGCCATATAAATATTTATGAATAAATTAAAAAAATACTTCTACACTGAAAATTACAGCATATTGCTGTGATAAAAAGCTAAATAATTTGGGAAATAATTGATGCCTAGGAATCAACAATCTAAACAATGTTAGGATGTCAGTTTTCTTCAAATTATCTATAGATTCAAAACATTCCTCTCAGAATTCTGATACTGATTTATAAATGTGTGAAAATTAGCATGTTGGATCTGAAATTTATAGGGAAATACAAAGAACTATGAGACCCAAAACAATCCTGAAGATAAAGAAAGAGTAATTATGTTACCAGATGCCAAGGCTTATTATGAAATACAACGATTATTTCAATGTTATATTGGCAGAAACATGAACAAATGGATTGATAGACTATAATAGCATCCCCAAATATATTAATATATAATGGGCACTTAATTTATGACAAAAGGTGTGTCTATATAGTTTTATGGTGGAAACAATGTGCTTGGCATTAAATAATGGGGAAGCAATTATGTAAGAACCATATCCTTAAGTCCTATTATAAACATTTAATTAGAAATGAATCATACACCTAAATATGAACATTATTACAGTTTTAAATCTTTATATAAGTTGTAAGATGATATCTTCATATCCTAAGGATTTTTAAGCAATCTATTAATGAACTCATTAAAATAGATACAGGAAGCCTGGGTGGCTCAGTTGATTGAGCATCCAACTCTTGATTTCGGCTCAGGTCATGATCCTAGTGTTGTGGGAACCAACCCTGCATCCAGCTCTGTGCTGGGCCTGGAGTCTGCTTAAGATTCTCTCTCTCACTCTCCTCCTCTCCCTCACTTGCATGCTTTCCCTCTCTCTAAAATGAATATATATATATATATATATAGAGAGAGAGAGAGAGAGAAATAAATGATGATTTCAAGTAATGTTTATTACTTATTGAGAGAGAGAGAGATTGAGAGAGAGAGAATATCCCAAGCAAGCTCCACACAGTCAGCTCAGAGCCCAACACAGGGCTTGATCTCATGAACAAGATCATGATGTGGGCCAAAATCAAGGAGCTGGATGCTTCATCCACTGAGCCACCCAGGAACCACAAGAATAATTTTGGTAACAGAATCTATCTGAAAAAGATCTTATATCCAGAATACAGAAATAATTTTCAAATACCAGTATTAAAGTCAAACTATCCAGTTAAAAAATGAGGGAAATTTTTTAACAGTCTCTTTATAAAAGAGGATAATCAAATGGCTAATAAGTGTATCGAAAGTTGCTCAACATCACTACTTACCATGGCAATGCAAATAGTAGCATAATGTGATACCACCACAATCCCACTAGATGAATAAAATAAAAAGACTTAAAATACTAATGATGACAGGAATGGTAGCAACTGGAACCTTTGAATATTTCTGGGAGTGCAAATTAATTCAACCACTTGGGAAAACTATTTTGTAGAATTTATTAAAGCTAAACATACCTATACTATAGTCTGAGGTCTCCACTCCTTGAAACATACCCCAGATAAATAAATAAATCTACCAAAATATAAGCATTTTTTTCATACTGATTCCAAACTAGAAATATTACAAATGCTCATTAAAACCAGGATGGGTAAATTGTTGCATATTCTTAAAAAGAACAAATTATTGACACAACTAACGACATGGATAAAGCTCACAAACTTTATGTTCCGCTAAAGAAGCCAGAAACAAAAGAGATGAGTTATAAGATCCTGTTTACGCTTAGGAAAGAGTTTAAAATAATCCATGTATTTATCTAAATTTGAGCCTAAGAAGTTTCCTTCTGTGGAAGTATTGACTTGAAATGGATATCAGGAGACCTTCTGGGGTTCTGGATATAGTCTGCATCTTGATGTCATGTTTACCTGGGTGCCTACTTATGAAAAGTGCACTGAGCTTGGCACATAAGATCAGGTTACCATGCATGGTAATAATTCACTTAATTAAATGAATGAAGGAAGTAGGAATATATTAATGAATGAATGATTGAATAAATGAAAGAATAGGGCAACATGTTACCTCATCTTGTATATATTAAGCACCTGACCACTGCCTGTCACGTGAATACATGATTGGAGTTGCTCATAATGTGTTGACGATCATGGTGCCCATTTCACTGTGAAGGAGATGCAAAAAATGCAAATGGCCATGGAGTCCACTTATCCTACCATTTACGTATTTCTCAGGCACTACCAGTTAATACAATTTTGAAATGACCTCCTGAAAGCTTATCTAAGGTACCAGGTGAGGATGATCCTCTGAGGGCTTGAGAGGCTGTTCTTGAAAACCTGTTTTATACTTTAAACAACAGCCATTGTATGGGGTAATTTCCCTAATATGTGAAAAGCATGAGTGGGAAACCAGAAGGTGGAATTAGGAACAGGTTTACTTCCATCACTCTTAGTAATATATTTGGGGACTCTGTTCTCTGCTGAATTAGAAGTTTGCTTTTTCAGAATGTTAAAAAAAATTAGAAAGGGGGGGGGGGTGCGCCTGGGTGGCTCCATCAGTTAAGCGTCCAACTTCGGCTCAGGTCATGATCTCGCGGTTTGTGAGTTTGAGCCCCGCGTTGGGCTCTGTGCTGACAGCTCAGAGCCTGGAGCCTGCTTCCGATTCTGTGTCTCCCCGTCTCTCGGCCCCTCCCCTGCTCATGCTCTGTCTCTCTCTGTCTCTCAATAATAAATAAATGTTAAAAAAATTAAAAAAAAGAAGTTTGCTTTTTCAGGATGAGAATGCTCCTGCTAAGGGATAAAATAAAAGTTATATTAAACCTGAGAATATAGCTACTGTTGGTCATTTGGTCTCTTACTGTCATTATATGAGCAGTCAAAGAAAGGAATTGCTATTCTGGTAGTAGTAATCTTCCCAATTATCATGAGATCTGGTTGATGCAACATAATGAGACAGAAGAGATGTCTGTAATTTGGAATATTCGCTGGGATATATTTTGTTTCTTCTGTCCCCAGTTACAACCACGCACAGTTAGCACGAGAGCTTAGCAAGGGCATGATAAATAGATCAGATCCTATAGGGATACAGGTCTGGTTTAAGGCACAGCCTAGTCAGTCTAGAGTAGCCAAGGACTGGACAAGCTTGAAGGGGATTTTATAATGCTTGGTAGAGAAGAGACAGGTTGAAGAGTAGTAAGTACCTTAGCAACAACTGCAGCAACAGAAGCTCAGTGACAGGTCATACACTGAAGTGTTCATGACAGGTTGGAACACACTTAGGATGCTGCTAACTGGATGCACAGTACAGAAGCTGGACTCTAGTGGAAGCCATGCTGCCCAGCCTCTGCTCCCTGAACCACACTCTTCTCCAACTGCCATCAAATGTATCTCTTTGCTTGAAAATGTTCTCTGCAAACCTCTGCCAGCTCGGTCTACATGTCTAGTATGCTGAACATTCCAGAGAGTCAGTACCAACTGGGAGCAAAATTCAACAAATGAGTGATAGTAGTAATTACAAATGCTTTCTCATTCTTTGGGTGAAGTAAGTCTGAGACATGTATATTACCCTGGCTTCAAGAGTTCTCCAGAAAATTTAAGCCTTGTACACAAAATGGTACCGTGCTTGATAATGCATCCTGTTGACTGCCTCCTCTCCCTTATATCATCTCCTCAGTTAGCTACCAATGTGTCCGAGAATCTTCTCCCAAACAAAATTCCTATACCAAAGTTGGCTTCTGGAAGAACACTAGACAGAGTGCTATATGCAATATTGCCCAGTATATTTTTGAAAAGAAGAGAAGACTATATGTCACTAAATATATTTATTCAGCATTTTGGGGCAACAATTTATTTAAATTAGAGGGGTGCCTGGGTGGCTCTGTTGATGAAGCATCCAACTTCAGCTCAGATCATGATCTCACAGTTTGTGAGTTGGAGCCCCGCCTAGGGCTTTGTGCTGACAGCTCAGAGCCCGGAGCTTGCTTCGGATTCTGTCTTCCTCTCTCTCTGCCCCCCCCCCCCCCACCTCTCTCTCTCTCTCTCTCTCTCTGTCTCTCTCAAAAATAAACACTATTTTTTAAAAAAATAGAAAAAAAAGAAAAGCCTTGAGTTTAGGATATAGGAACTAATACCTCAGCATTAGTTACTGGGTAACTTTGAAATCGTCACATCGCCTCTCTGGGCCTCATTTTGTACTACTATAAGAGGAACTCGATGATGCAAAACTGGTATTTTGTAATTCAATTTGGTGTGTTGTTCTACAAAAGAACATTTTTCTTGCCCATCCTCTTTCCCCTGTTCTTCCCAGGCATGACCTCTGCACCATATTATTTTCAAATATACAGCACAAATTATATTTTTGTCTAGTTGCTATGGTGATCAGTGTAACTCAATTCCTTAGATAGAAGTGCCAAATTTTGTTCTCATCAAAAATGATACTTATCGTTCATGTTGCCTCTTGTGAGGAGTGGAGAAGCCAGAGAGCTCGGGGCCGGTGGGACTGGAGAGTCTGCTGGCAGCCTCTGCGGCAGGGGATGGAGAGGCCCACAAGAAAGAATACAGGGTAGCCGCACCCTTAGTAATTAGAAAATAAGGTTCTACAGGGACCAGTGATTATCTGTGAATATTTTATACAGTATTTTAGAAAACATTTTCAAATCAATCTCCTACATATAAAAGTAAAAAATTCTACATAGCTATCGAGCCCTTCAGTCCGTCATCCTTCCAAGTCTATTACCTCCAAAAGACACGGCCAAAACATTACCTGCTTTTAGGCTATTGGCCTTATCCTTGACCAGTTTCACTTCTTTATGTTCCTTCCCTGGCTCCTAGAAGTTTCTTGAGATCACAACCCATGTCCTTCGAATACCTTATTTTAAATATATGCCTCATCATCCAGCCATACTTAGAGAACACATTCTTATCTTTTAGGACAATACACATATACTTGGACATAGTCTAAAGCTTGAGTTGATTATTTCATTTCTACTTTTCTGATCAATTATTTATTAGTATTTCTCTATCCTCCACAAGACCATCTCTCTCTCTCTCTCTCTCTCTCTCTCTCTCTCTCTCTCACACACACACACACACACACACACACACACACACACACAGCCTGAGACTGAGACATAAACATTTACTGGATAATCAATTCACTCTAAATATAAGATTTGCAAAATGTGAACTGAAGT
This sequence comes from Panthera pardus, assembly GCF_024362965.1. Taxonomy (NCBI): domain Eukaryota; kingdom Metazoa; phylum Chordata; class Mammalia; order Carnivora; family Felidae; genus Panthera; species Panthera pardus. The sequence continues at coordinate 64,534,896 of NW_026526788.1, read as the reverse complement.
AGGGAGGTTATGTGGAGTAAGCATAAGAGAATGAAAATAGTTCATTTAGAAAGGTATGATCCTGCTGATGAAGTTATAAATTCGTAAAAACACTTTGGATAGCAATTCGAAGAAGAAAAGAAAAAAAGTCTATGTTCCTAATGATCCATCATTTTCATGTCTCAACATCTACCTTAAAGAAACACACTAGTGACTCAAAAGGCATGCACAGTGGCGCTCATTTTAGCATCTATTTAAATTACAAAGATCTGGAAAAAACTAAATGACAAACAATGAAGCAATGTTTAAAATGTGGCCTGACTGTATTAGGAAATATAAAACACAGTTTAAAGAATAAGGTAGATCTTTACCTTCTTTGTATGGATCTTGGTAATAGAAGAGAAAGTCGTAGAACAAAATATGCAATGCAAAATATTACATTAACACAAATAAAAATGAAATTATATACGTAAATATGTTAGTGCCTGCAGTAAAAAAGAATCTGGAAGGAAACACACCAAACTGGTTAACAACAAATATCTCCAGGAAAGGAACAAGATTTCCAATGTCATCAAAGGAGACTCTGGATACTTTTTTGTTTTGTTTTGTTTTGTTTTGTTTTGTTTTGTTTTGTTAAGAGAGGTCATTAAAAATGCAGAAAAAAATAAAATAGTAAGCATCCATATTGCTGTTGTGGTAGGGTCCCCTCCATAAAGAAAAAAAAGAAAAAAAACAACCTCAAGGCAACTTGGCTATATGCATATGTGACAACATCCCTCATGACCTTGTAACATGAGACCACTTAATTAGACTACTACATGTTTGGGGCGCCTGGGTGGCGCAGTCGGTTAAGCATCCGACTTCAGCCAGGTCACGATCTCGCGGTCCGTGAGTTCGAGCCCCGCGTCAGGCTCTGGGCTGATGGCTCGGAGCCTGGAGCCTGTTTCCGATTCTGTGTCTCCCTCTCTCTCTCTGCCCCTCCCCCGTTCATGCTCTGTCTCTCTCTGTCCCAAAAATAAATAAAAAAACGTTGAAAAAAAAAAATAAAAAAAAAAAAATTACTTTTTTTTAAATTAAAAAAAAAAACGTTTATTTATTATTGAGAGACAGAGAGACACAGAGAATGAGCAGGGGAGGGGTAGAGAGAGGGGGAGACACAGAATCCGAAGTAGGCTCCAGGCTTCCAGCTGTCAGCACAGAGTCCAACACGGGGCTGGAACTCACAAACCGGGAGATCATGACCTGAGCCTAACTCGGTCCCCAAGCCCACTGAGCCACCCAGGCGCCCCAAATTAAAATTACTTTTATGTAGTGGTCTAAAATAAAGAAATTGTAGCTGTTTTCCCTATTTTCTTTGAGATAGATTTATCACTTAGATCTGATTGTTTTTATTTTCTGTGATGCCCTTCTCTCCTTCCTTCTGAATAGGGGAAGAGTTAACATTAGGAAAGGAGAGATAAGGGAGTCTCAGGAGAGAGACTGCAGCTGCCAGTGGGAGGCTGAAGAAGCAAGAGGGGTTCGGGGGAGGGAAAAAAAGGATGAAGGTATTCCAGATCTTCTTGGGCTACGTGCCATGAGTGGAGTCTCACAAATTTTCTAATAAGGTCCGAATAAAAAGTCAGGCTACTCAGTCAGGTCCCCTCTCGCTCTTGAGAGCTTTATACCTTCCCTCAATAAACTGTATCACTTTGCTCACTCTCTGTTGTCCCTGAGATTCGTTCTTCGACTCTGTGAGACAGGAACCAGCGTCTCTCCCACCGGTCTGTAACACTTCCTTTTTCTTTCTTACTTTACTTTGAGGGAGCGAACCTTTGAAATTACATCAGTTCTGCCTGTCAGCGTGTCACCCTGAAATCTTAGCATTTGTCAGAGCCAGTCCGTATGTTCCCTTTTCAACAGCTTGCAATTCTCTTCAGTCAAAAAGGTGGAAACCATGAATATTAATTGGGCTTTTTGTCCCAGTTAGGTATTCTAGTAAGAATTCTTGAAATTTTGTTGCAGCAAAGACTGTTTGGGGGGGGGGGGGGGTCTGAGTGAGAATCAAAGTGTCACTGTAGCTCCCTGCTTCCCTCCAGAGGGTTCTGTTTCTTTCCTGCACAACTGTCTTGAAGACTGTCAATTTCAGTTCTAAATCCTAGATGCATATTAGACTCATTTGGGAATTTTTAAAGGCAAACAGTTAGGTCCTATCTTTCAGAAAATCTGCTTACTGCATCCAGAGTGGGATCCTGGCATCCTTATTTTTTTTTTTTTTAATTACACAGGAAATTCTAATAAGTAGACAAGTTTGAGAGCCACTGCATTATACTCTGTCTTCCCCTTTGTTTGATTGCTATTAATAATTACTTTTTAGGGGGTGGAGTTAAATTTTGCTCATTTAATTAAGGGTAAGAGTGTGAGATACAGTGTCAATTTATTTTCTCAAATAATAAATTTATTTATATTTATAATTTATATGATAAATAAATAAATAATTTATAATAATAAATTTATCTCTTGAAATAGCCTGTGTTTTGAAGAATAGACTATCTCTGTAGCAAATGGTTCCCAGTCTCAGGTCCTAAGGCGATAAAGGTTTCTTGACCTTACGTCCTATGTGAAAAGCCCAACAGAGATGTTCCTAACTATGTAACTCCCCTCAGTGGCTCGGGGATCACAGCTATCCAGGTTATGGTGCCACCATATTTAACACATGCTTTGGAAATAAACACTGTCATCAGCCAACTGGCAAATGGGGGTAACAGAGAAAATCGAGAAGCCCACCCACTCCTCACTGCCTCCACCTGGAAAACACGTCATGGGATAGGAATCCAATGCAAGGAAGTCAGCCATGTAGGTGAAATAGGTGTGGTGAGCAGCCAGCCATTCTCTTCCACATAGGCTTAGTAATGTTTTCATAGTTTTTTTTTTTCCATAGCAAATATTCATGTATTATTTGTTGTAACTAAATTTAGTTTTTAAGATAAAAGGGATTTTTTTTTTTTGAAAAAAGAAATCTGGCAGTGAGGAAACCAGACTGTAAGGGAGAGGGCTTTCTGAAGAGAAGAAAAAAAAAATAGTGATGGATTGAACAGAGTAAACAAACAAACAAAAAAGAGAGAGAGAGAGAGATGGAAAAAAGAAAAAGAAAGAAAACAAAGGAGAACCTAGGCATCCAGGGAGAGGATCTTAAACTGGATAGAATTGGCAACAAGAGCTATAAGTTTCTTGAGCAGGGATGGAAACATTACACATCGAGCCAACTTGAGTTTCAGTGCAGAAAATTAGACGGGATCTTTGCCAAATCCCCCAAAGATATCAGAAAACAGTAGCATATATTTAGAAGCCATAGCTCTTCTTGTCCCAATTTGTTCCTGACTTTCTGGCAGAACAGGTAGAATGGAACTCCGTTTTCTGTGCTCTCAAATCTTTCCTTTGACCTTCAGGTTCAAATTTAGAGAGGCAGGAATGTTTATAGTAAAATGATAGAGCATCCAGAAAGCAAAGACCCTATCCCAACAAGAGCCTCCATTTTTTTTTTTTTTTTTGGAAAAGCAGTAATAAAACTAGGGAAATAAGGATCCATGTAATCTGAGGAGGGAAGAATGGTTTTGTTTCTTGCAGGTGTTTGGAACAGAACTATCTGTTAAAGTGCCACTGACTTCCCTTCCAGACAAATTTCCAGTCTCCATAAAAAGAAGCTGGTAAAGTTGCAATTTGTAGCAGAAAAAGCTCATGATCTCTGTGTTCACCCTTCTCTGCCTTATATTGATCTTTCAGAAACACTAGGTGGGATGATTTTCTGAAACATGGTGTGCTGTGTCCTGTAGGCTGGGCCCTGTGGCCTCTGCTCTGAGTAGAATTAGGACACTGCACAAAGGTTCCCTGGACACAGAACAGAGGTAAAATGTACACTATGTTTACTCTTCTTGAAGGATCTGACCCATTGCCCCCTGCTTCCAAAGGTGGACACCGATGGGAATTTCTTCACACTGTAGGGGTAGAGTTTTCTTTTCTTTTGTCTTTAATTTTTTAATTTTATTATTTTTTTAATGCCGATTTATTTTTGAGAGAGAGATAGAGTGTGAGTGGGGAAGGGGAAGAGAGAGGGGGAGACAGAGTCCAAAGCAGACTTCAGGGTCTGAGCTGTCAGCATAGAGCCCAACGCAGGGCTCGAACTCACGAACTGTGATGTTATGACCTGAGCCAAAGTCAGCAGCTTAACTGACTGAGCCACCCAGGCACCCTAGGGTTTTCTAATTGCTCTTCTAAAAATATGCCATTCCCTAATTTGCACCAAAGGCTGCATTGAGGGGAGGTGTAAATCATCCCAAATAGAAGCCATTTCTGGCTGATACTTGATCCGATGTAAACCTGGTCTTTGAGATGCCTGACAGACAGGTGCGTTAACCTTCATCAGCCTCATGGTTACCATAAAGTAAGCACGATATCATAACACATTGGTCTGATTCAGTTGATTGATTCAGGATGGACACCAAAGCCAAACCATATTAATCTGTTCCTCTTATTTTTTGGACTAAAAAAAAAATGATAATAATAGTTTTTGTGTGGTTCTAGTGTCTGGGGAAGAAATAACAAAAAACTTGGACTATGGCTCCCACAAAGGGAAGAAGCAAGCTACATAAAAGAGGAGGGGGGAAAATGAAGAAGCTACAGAGAGGAGATCAGAGTCAAGCAAGAAGAGACCCCTGGTGGTGTTAAAGCTTCAGGTTCCAGTTTCTTAAGCCTGGTAGAGTCCCTGGCCTTGAATTGCACAGACAGCTTTCTCTTTTCACGTACTTAATCATAATTAAGTTACTAAGTTATTTACTTAGTGCTAAGTATAAAAACTAAGAAAAATACAAAAGTCTAACCCTATGTAAGAGAAATGGTTAAAAATACTTTTTAAAGTGATTAAAATGCCTTCCCAGGAACACCTAGCCTCCCCTATCACCCTGTTTCTCCACTACTTTTCACAAAGGAGGTTCTTGAAAAACTCCTCTCTGCCTGTTATAGCCATTTATTCTTCACCCCATTATAATTCAGCTCATTTCCCCCATAAGGTCACAGAAACCTTTTACATCTTGGACAAAAACAACTGGGCTCTTTTCAATCCTTATTCTTCTACTCTGGCAATATTTAACACTATCGATTATTCTTTCTTTCATAACTGGTCCTTTAGGGCTTTTCCCCCTAAGTCTCTAACCACTCCTCACCCTCGTCTGCAGGATCTCCTCCCTTTTTTCCCTTTGTCCAGAGCACCTATCGATGCTCTGAGGACTGTTCTCTCAGCCATTTTCCTTTTCATTCCATACTGATCTATGGGTGGTCGCTTCCACTTTTATGGCTTCATTTACTGTCCATCCACTAATGATTCCATACCTTGTGCCAAGATGTTAACTTCCCACTGCTGAATGGCTATCTCGCCTTGGGGTATATCACCCTAACTGACTACGCTGCTTTCCCCACACAGTGAAAATCAACACCATCAACACAGCTGCAACATTCAGAAAGTGGGAAGTTGACTTTGACTCCTCCCTTTATTCATCCCCATTTCCAAGTTAGGACTTGGCGAATTAGGGCTTCACCTTCCTAAATATTTCCCAAATATTTTCCATCTCCAACATGATAATTCTTTTTCATCTTTTGCCATGCTCTCTGATGGCACTCTTATAGATCTATTTAATTCTCTACCCAGAAGCCAGCTAGAGGCCAATTCTGATTACTCTGAAACTGTTGCTTTAGACCCTTAAATAGATTCTGATTACATTTATCATAATGTTTGATATGTCACTATCTTGCCTCGTATTTGATGGACAGGGATTGTGTCTATCTTGCTCACAACTGTGTCCCCAGGGCCACAGTACAGTTTTGGGCCCATAGTAGGGATTGGTAGCATAAGTAAATGCATGTTTACCGACTTTGGCTTTAAGTAAATATCCCAAAAAGAATTCCATAATAGAAATACCTCATAGTCCACAGAACTGAGTCCTAATTTCTATTCTGCTGTCAACTTAAATTGTGATCTTGGATCACTGAGGGTTTTGCAACCTTGAGGAGCCAGCGGGTTTACCAGGTTCCTCAACATCTGGCATTCAGTGCTTCTGGTTGTTTGATAATCCTCTTTATCAGAGTACATAGGTGAGCAAAAGAAGAAAACTGGGGGAAAAGGTCAAAGTTTATTAATAAACAGAATCTATAAAAATAAAATGGCTTTGACTAGTGCCTTTAAATTACATGAACTTCTAGTAGTCAAGTATGGAGAAAGCAAAACATGTTCTTATCCCACCTTATCTATGAAATTGAGCAGATAGAGCAAACATTCCCATTAACTGGGATGCCAGGTATGAAATTAATTCATATTGCCTAGATAAATCAAGGAAAAGAGAAATAAAAGCTGATGTTTCAGTGTTTGTTAGCTTGTAAACATCAGAATCCACAATTATAACTTCATGGAGTGGCCGCATTAATCCATCCGTACATGGTCATCTGAAATTACCAGTCCTACCAAAAGAGTTCATCAAGATGGTAATACGAATGGTTTTCTGTGACAATGTTAAGCTAGGGGGAAAAAAGTGCTAATTGTCCTTAATTGCATGTATAATCTCAAAATAATGCATATCAATTTCTAAAAGAAAAATCTGAGCAACACTTGATCATCAAATATATTTAGTGAAATGATTCACCACTTGAGATTATAAAATCTTCTCTGAAAAGGAAAGCTCAATATGTTTCAGTGAGGCAAATTGGCTCTCCTACATTCATAATAGTTTTCCTACTTGAGTAATGTTTAATGACATCAACAATACTGACTAGCTTGTTTTCATTCACACTATCATAAACAACCTTGGAATATTTCAAGTTTTGTACTCAGTTGCAATTAATTATCACAGACTGCCAATGTAATATTACAGAGTGGTACCTTATACTCTGGGACCCTAAGACTAAAGGTAGCAAATGTATCAACAATACCATGATGAATACCTTAAGAGTTATTTGTGATTAGATTAACTGCTCTTTTGATTGTTATGAAGATGTATCAGTAGCCACATACAGAAGTAACCAAATGTTGGTTGCTTAGAAAAATACTAAAATCTCTGCAGCTGACATTGTTACTTTTAAAAATCTAATATGATCCTTTTGGTCTACTTTTTCACTCTGGAGGAAGATGCCATTAGTGAAATTAAGAAGGAGCTAAGCTTATCATAGCAATTGCCCAGTTCTCTCAAACCTTTTCTTCCACATGGTATCACATACATACACATCACAGTCAAATATTGCCTTCATGTTGTATTCTGGATACATGTAATATGGATCCTTGCTAGATCCATGCACAGTCCAGCCCTCTCCAATTGATATCCTAGTTCAGAACATCACTGGTTCCTCCACACCAACTCATTCTGCCTTTTAGACCTGTGTCATTTCACTGTTTTATTCTCCTAGATGGGTGTCAGTTGAAAAGGACTGGTGAATTTCATGGAAAGTGCTGGTTATCCTGATCTTTTGTTTTGGGGTGTGAGGAAAAGTTACTGAAAATACATTTCCCATCATGCATGGCTCCATCCTTTACCCTTTTTTGAACAGGAGGAGTGATTTATCCACCTTGGTAAGTCCAATATTTCCTCCCTAATTTACTGCCTACCCTACATGATCTACGGAGTGAGAAGCCCTGAGGATCTGCATTGCTCATTTGTTGAGCAGACCAGGTTAGACCTGATTGAGTAAATTGAGCATTCTTCTGCATTCTTATTGTGTCACTGGGTGAGGGTTCAGTCCTTTACAACATGGAAAACAATAGAAAGCCCTGCTTGGTCTTCTTGTCTAAAGCTGAGTTCTTCATTTCAAGCTTACTTTTAATGGTGTATCTCTCTATTCTTCACTGAATTTTAGAACCCAGAGGAGAGGAGAGATACTCAGAAATACCCAATATGCACAGCAAAGTATGCAGTGTTCGCAGTGAAATGGGAAGTTATGTTTTAGTTATCACAATGAATAACTTAGAATAAATCTTATTTAATGTTTGATAGACCAATGTAAAAGATATGTAAGGTTAGAAGATCTCTTCAATGCACCATACACATAAGAAAACTATTATGTCCCCATCTCTCTATCCCAAAGAAACCTACTGAAGTTTGATCATGTCAACATATTTTGTATCATTTTCTTTATAGACTCTGGATTCAGTGAATTTGGGTTCTGATCCTTTCTTACCTTTCTAGTAGATCAGTGACCTAGAACAAGTTACTTAAATTTTTGTATGCCTCAGTTTGCACATCTGAACAATGGGGAAAATACTGCCAAGCTCACAGTTGTTTTGAGGAATGAATGAACGAATGCTTAAAAATTCACAGAATCAAAAAATTCACAGACTAGTGCATACAAAATAATAAGCACACCCATTACGAATATTATGACTAGTATACTTAAAATTATTATATTTTGCTCCTTCTTTAGCTTTCATACTTTCTTCCTCCCTGACTGCCTCCCTCCTTTCTGCCCTCATGGGGTTCTGTCCTTCATGCTTGCTATAATACATTGACCACATGCATGTCTTTCTCCTTGGAATTTGTTCTCTTCTTGAGGTTTGGGGGAAGTTGACATTCACAGTTCACAGTCAGTAATGTACTGAAAATTAGCTGGACACTTGGAATATTCTAAGCAACCTAAAGTGTTGGGGACATTTAAAGGCATTAAAACTAATTGTTCCAACTGGAATTTATCCAGAACAGCCATGGAAAATGCATCGTGAAGATTTTATTGACTATAAGTGGCAAAGACCTTGATTTTATGTGTCCTCTAAATGACAACACCTCCCTTCTCTCAATTGTCTGCCAGAAGTAGAAGAAAGCAAATTGCACTTCTTGACAGAGATTACTTGGACCTAAAATGTCACAAAACCAATTTTTTTCCAGGGGTAGCGGCAACATATAAAGTATGTGAGAGGCTAGGTGACAGAGACTCAAAGTCTGGATTTCCCTCACTTCTTACCTCCAGTCTGCTAATTACTAGCTGTGAAGTTTGAACAAGTGATTTATTGCTTTAGAGTCTCAGTTGCATCATTTAAAAAAATGGGAATGAAAACATTGGTAGGACAGGTTTGCTGTGAAGAGTAAAGGGGGTAACATTACTAACGTGCCTTGCTCAGGGCCTGGATCAAGTAGGCAATCAATAAACATTACTTTTACCCAGCTGATTTCAAAGCCTTCCTTTGTTTCCAGATTTCACTTTGGCTGGAATCTGGAGAAAGAAGTTACTTCTTTCATATATCAGTATTCAACATAGAATAAGCAAACAATAGCCCCAAATCTGAGCTAAGGTTCAGAAGCCTCCCTTTTCAACTCTTCACAGATTCTACTGCTCATGAGACACTCTTGTACCCAGTCAATAATTAGGATGCTGAGATATTATTTATTTATTTGATGCATTGAAAAAAAATATTTCTAACACCTGCTGTGGACTGAGGACTGTTCAAAGTACTGAGTAAGATAGTCAATGTTCCAGCTCTCAGAGGGCTCACATTCTAAAGATGGAGAGTTAGAATGAATAAACAAACAAGCAAGATAATAACAGAAAGTCAGGAGTGCTATAAACTAAAACAGGAAACTCTAAGAGGCAATGTCTGGGTGGGGGATACAATTTTATTGATGAGTTTCTTTGATAAATATTTCAACTCACTATTTCTAAATGATGAGGGAGTCCAGCTGTGAGACAATCTCTGGCAAGAGCCTTCCAGGCACAGGAGAGAGTTAGTTCAAAGGCCCCGGAGGTGAGAATGAGCTTAGAATATTAAAAGACCAGAATGAAGACCAGTGCTGTTGTAGCAAGGTGACCTTATGTGGGAATGGTAGAAAGAGAGGCAAGAGAGATTAGGCAATCCTGAGATGATGAGTCATAATTGGGTTTTGTTCCATATGCACTGAGAAGAGGCTGAAAAGTTTTAAGTTCTCTCCTCTCCTTGTCTCTTCCTCCCATATCAATCAACAATCAAATATACTTCTGCCCAAATCAAAACCTAACAAAGCAAAACTTGTATATTTTGGTTTATGCAACTGGGTATCCTGATGAGTCATTTAACCATACTTTGGTTTTTCAAAGAACCCAACTCTGATCACTCAATATTCCTTGCTAAGTGAAGCATTATTTATAATAGCCAAGATATAGAAACATCCTAAGGGTCCACTGATAGATGAATGGGTAAATAAGATGTGATACACACACACATACATACACACACACATACATACACACACACTAAGCCATAAAAAAAAGCATGAAGGCTTGCCACTGGTGACAACATGAATGGACGTAGAGAGTGTTATGCTAGGTGTAATAGGTCAGAGAAAGACAAATACTATATGACTTCACTTACATGTGAAATCTAAAAAATGAAACAAAACAAACAAAACAGAAACATATTCACCAATACAGAAAACAGATTTTTAGTTACCAGAGAAGAGAGGGGTTGGAGGGTAGGCAAAACAGGTAAAGGGGATTAAGAGGTGCAAAGTTTCAGTTCCAAAATAAGTAAGTCATGGGCATATAATGTACAGCATAGGGAATATAGTCAATAATATTATGATAACTTTGTATGGTGAGAGACAGATGGTAATAGACTCATTGTGGGAATCACTTAGTAATGTGTAAAAATACAGAATCACTAGAAGACATAAATGAAAGGTGTTTTATATCAATTATACTTTAATAATAATAATAATAATAATAATGATAAACCAAAGATTCTCTGCTAAATGAGAACAGGGAGAAATATGGCTGCTGATGGAGGTTGCTGATCCTGACCAAAGTCCTCCCTACTGTGGTTTTAGTAAGTAAAATTTTGCATTTTAAGGTGTCACCTCAGCAAAGGGTATTCCTGCATTTCTCTGTGACTTAACTGTTGCTATTACTGCCTAGAGAATGGAGAAAGAAGGAATTTACTGCTTGAAAGACTTCTTAATAAGTCATTGGCCTCAGCAAAGGTGCTTTTCCTTAATTTATAGAGGAAGTGATCAATCACTAGAAAATACATCTTTCTCGTTAAAGTGAGCTGTTGGCCTCCTGCCAGTTCATCCCACTGAACTAGAGGGTCTAGGTCAAGTGCACATGGACAACCACTGCCATGGGTTTTCAGGGGATGGTTATGAATTTTGTCATTGCAATCAGAGCCCCCAAAATCTATAAACGAGCTGGGATTTGTTAAAAAAAAAAGTTATATGGGAAGAAATATGAGGTTTACATTTCATGGGGCTAACTGCAAAAGTTGTCTAACCCTTCCTCCAAGTATAAATGACCATATGCCTATGGACAGTGGTGCTCCTTAAGATTTAGAAACCTGAGGCTGATGGTCAAAGTAGGGGATTGTGAGATGTACAGCGCACACTGAGTTATCAAACACCTAAGCCTCTCCTTTTCAGAATATAGGAACAGGGAAGGAAGAATATTGGAGGAAGCAGGAAAGCAAGAGGAAGGACAAGAGGACTGAAAGAAAAACACTGGCATTTCAAGGAAGCCAGAAAGACAGAGGAAGTTGAAATGTGGAGTCATAATACACACGCAATTGCTCAGCACTCTGGAAAACTGGTCCATATCTACTGTTGCTCTTATTTTCAAACAATGCTCAGAGCTCTAAGAGATATCTGTTCCTTCCCCTGTAATTTATGGAAATGAAAAACCAGATGCCAGGGCAGATCAGCAGACATTCCATGTCACGCTGGCCTGAGTCCCGCTGGTTCCCCTGACCACACAATGGCAGCTTTGGGACTGCTGCTTTCTGACCCACAGGAACTATCTATGGCTCCTCATCCTCCAAAGAAGAGAAAAGGTTAGGCCAACTGAGAGAGGTTTTGCTCCCCTACTTTTACCAAGGTATTCCTATAAGGGCCTTCATAGGCCAAATTATGAAGCAGCCCCCAAGTATTTTTGATTCTTTCACTCGAGGCTCTCATAGGAGAACTCATCCACCGTTCTCTCCATACAAGATACTCTCAGACACAGCATTTACACCAAGATGTCAGTGAATTTTACTCCCATCTGTGTTTCAACCCTAAAGCTAAAAGAATCATTTACAAAGAGTAGAAGTTAGATATTTTCTAGCCTTACAAGCAATTTGTAATCAGTGGAGTCCATTGAAATCACCCTTGATATGATCTCTAAGATCCTAAATTATTTGACTTCTTCCCAGGTCTCTGACTCCAATTCAACTACTACCTGTGTTGCTCCTCTCCCTTCACAAACTGTCATTTCATCACCCACAGGGCCTTTGTACATGTTCTTCTTTCATCTGGAACTCTCTTAGGCTCTTTGCTTGGTTAAGTCCAGCTTAGCCTTCATATCTCAGCTCAAATGTCACTCCTTCGTGGAATCTTCCCTGCCTCCCCAGACTCAGTCAGGCCTCCCAGCTATTACTGCTTTTAGCAGCATGTACCACACCTTACTACTCTCATACGGTTGTTTTTTTCTTATTGTTATCATTTCATCAATGACCATCTTTTCCCCTGCACCATAAATGACATGAATCTGGAAGTTTACATGCTTTTCGCATGTTGTTTTCCCAATACTAAATGAAAATCTAGGAGGGAAAAATTCTAGACTGAAAGGAAAGCTATGCTAAAGGCCCTAAGGTAAAAAACAGCTTAACATGTTCCAGCCAACAGAGGAGAGCCAATATGGATGACCAGTGGGCAAGAGGGAGGAATAGCAGAAGATGAGAGCAAAGAAGAAAACAGGGACAGAACTTGTAGGAACCTCAAGGTCTAGTTCCCAATTTACTGTAAGAAGATAAATCATTAGAAAGGAATATTTGTGTGGATTTTTGTTTTAGTTGTTAGTTTGAAAAAGTAGTATAGATTCCCTGTATACCTTTCAAGCAGAAAACACTTTTATAAGTACATTATCAAAATGAAAAAATTGACAATGATACAGTACCACTAACTACAGACTGGATTTTATCAATTTTTATATGCACTGTGTATGTGCATGTGCGTGTATGTGTGCATTATTATGAAATCATATCACATGTATAGATGAATATAACTAGCACCACAATCAGGATATAGAATGATTCCATCACCATGAAGAAACTACCTCATGTTACCCTATGATGGCACAACTACTGATTTAGTATTTATCACTATAATTTTGTCATTTCTAGAGTGTCAGGTGAATGGAGTCATATACTATGTAACTTTTGCAGTTGGCTTTTGTCCCTCATGATAATGTCCTTCTTTGTGGTCATCTTGCACAGATGAAAAGGACACCTTACCCAGAATTGGTTTGGATGCTACATATTCACCAAGAGGGTATGAAAATGTTTATTCCTAATATAATAAGAATTTGTGGAAGAATCAGAATATGTTCGCAAGCAGGTCCAAAATTGTCTTCCAAGAGCAAGGAGGGGAAACTACCTTTGTTGTTTATTGTGGTCAGGAAGTGGGACTGTGGTAAGGATTCCCAAATGTAGTCCAGGGCTCATGTGGTTTGAACTTTCCACCAATACCAGAGGAAAGAGAACCCAAGCCTTCTTATCAGCTTGCCCACATATAGGACAAAAGGGGAAAAGGAAGTGTGGGCTTGAAAGAGGCAGAAGTCAAACGTCAAAAATTGTGTCAGACATTTAAATATGAACTTGAGGTCCATCTAAATACCGTATGTATCAATGGTTTATTTTTATTGCTGGGTAGTTTATATTGCATGGTTGTATCATAATGTGTTTATTCATCCACCCATGAAAGGATTTGTGAGTTGTTTCTAGCTTCTAGCTATTACAAATACAGCTCCTATGAACATTTGTATATAGGTATTTATATGGGTATAACTTTTCATTTATCTATAATAAGTACCCAGGAGTGTGATTGCTCAGTCCTGTGGTAAGCATGTCTAACTACATAAGAAGCTGCCAAAATATATTCCAAAGTGGCTATGCCATTTTACATTCACTAACAGTATATGAGAAATTGCGTTAGAGAGGTTAAGTATGATAACGACATCAACTCGCTTACACTTTTAAAATGATCACTTTAGCTGCCAAGTGAAAAATAGATAAGGAAGAGTTAAGGGCAATAGTAAGATCAGAAAGATTACTTAGGAGACTATTGTAAAACTCCAGAGAGATAATTATTTTATTTACAGAATTATAGTAGTAGAAGTAGAGGGGACTAGATAAAGTCAACACAATTAGTTTAAAAAAAAGTTCAGTGAATTTGGTAATTTGTCTGTGGTGGTAGTTGAGGGGAAAAGAGAAATTAAAGAATCAAGATTTTAGCTTCGGCAAATAGAAAATGATCGCTTTGGGGGCCCTTGGGTGGCTCAGTCGGTTAAGTGGCCAACTTCGGCTCAGGTCATGATCTTGCGGTCTGTGAGTTCGAGCCCCGCGTCGGGCTCTGTGCTGATGGTTTGGAGCCTGGAGCCTGCTTCTGTTTCCGTGTCTCCCTCTCGCTGCCCCTCCCCCATTTGCGCTCTGTCTCTCTCTGCCTTTCAAAAATGAATAAATGTTAAAAAAAAAAAAAAAAGAAAGAAAATGATCGCTTTGCTTATTAACACAAATACAATGGGAGAAGAGCAGTTTCTGGAAGGAATAATTTATTATATTTTGATCATCTTAAATTTGTAGTGCCCATTACCTAAGTGGAAATGCTAAGGGGTCAGGTGAAATTGTTAGGAAAGGTCAGAACTGGAGACAAGATTTGTAGTAATTGACAAGGTTTGACCAGACTTGAGTTTGTCCGTTTGAGTACAATGGGGGGGGGGGGGGGGAGGCGGGGTGGATTGAATAATCCATAGTGTTTGTAGGATAAAATAAAATGGATCATAGAAACTAGCAGGGTATAAGTGGTGAGAAGGACATGAAACAGTAAGGATAAAAAAATAACATCAAAGGATTGAAGATTGCAGTAGGTTGTATAATTAGTAAAATGGAAATAGCAGGTAAATGATCTGGAAGGACAGACAACTTAGAATGTCACTCAGGAGTCAGAAAACTTCTCTGCAGAACCACCCGTCCCATGTATTTCCAATCTTAAACCTTGACTATGGTGGTGGTGTTGACATGATATCGGACGCTTTTATGGTTCATGTTACATGTCAATTTGGCTAGGCCATGGTACCAAGATATATTATTCTAGATGTTTCTGTGAAGGAAATTTTTAAATAAGATTAAAACTTAAATAAGTTTATTTTTAGTAAAGCAGATTACCCTCCATAATTTGAGAGGGTTTAATTCAATCTGTTGAGGTCTTAAAAGGAAAAACAACACCAACAACAACAACAAAACTGACCACCTCCGAGCAAGCAAGAAATATGCTAGCCAACTGTGTTTGGACTCAAATTACAACTCTTATCTGGGTCTCAAGCCTACTTTGCAGATTTGAGACTTGCCAGCCTCCTTAATCACATGAGCCAATTCCTTAAAAGAAGTCTCTTTTGTATATATATCATTTCTCTTCTCTCTCTCTCTCTCTCTGTATCTCTATCTCTATCTTTATCTCTATCTCATCTCTTTCTCATCTATATATCTATCTCCTGTCAGTTTTGGTTTGTTTCTCTGGAAAACAAAAAGTGATGAATATAATGCCCCTCCCTCTCTTTTAGGTACCATTTAATCCACATTTTTGAAGTTAAGTCTGAAACTTCAAAACAACTTGATATTCCTGTGGGCTCTACACACATTTGCAAATAAGGAGGACTTGAGAAGACTTCAAAGATGTTTATGAAAATCTTCACAGAATACTTTCTATTTACTGAGGCCTTGCTTTGTTCCTGAACTCTATGTTCCAGATTCTTGGTTCTACCATACATTTGGCTTCCTGTGTCCAACTTTGGATTTGTGGTCCAGTTAACCCCTTAGATCTCAACCCCTGGCCAAAAGGGCAGATCGGCTGGGGATTGGGGGTGGGGGTGGAGAATGGCTGCCCCCATTCACAGGAAGGCTTCTCTTCTTCCCCATCTCCACCCTGTCTTCTCCCAACAGTTGGGAGAAGTTTCTATTATGACTACTCTGGCTATTGTACATATCTTATTTCATTTGAATATTTTGATGAACAGTAATATTCTGAAATCTTTTGATGAAACAATGAAACACCACTCAATCATTTGAAAAGAAGTTAATCCTTCAGTTTGTAATGACATGGATAAAACTGGAATGCATTACATGAAGTAAAATAAGCCAGACACCGAATAACAGATATTGGGTGTTCTCTTCAGAACATGGAATCTAAGAAATGTCAAACACATAAAAGCAGACTATAGAATGGTATTGCCAGAGACTGGAGGGTGGGTGAAAATGGGGAGATGTTGGTAACAGGGAACAAACTTTCAGTGATAAAATGCATATGTCTTAAACATTTAATGTCCACCAGGGTAACACCAAGCATATATTGTATACTTGAAATTTGCTAAGAGGGTACATCTCATGTCTTCTCACCACAAAAGAAAAAAGTTGGTGCATGATGTAAGTTGATGGATATGTTAATTCCTTTTATTTTGGTAATTATTTCATAATATATACATTTATCACAACACTGCATACACCTTGAATATGCAAATTTTCATCTGTTTATCTCAGTGAAGATGGAAAAAATTTAAAAGACTCAAGCACAGTTACACATAAAATATCATAGTGCTTGTTGATAAAAATGACCAATATATATATTTTTTTCTGTTCCCATGCCTTTATGTTAACGTCTCTTTAGATATTTGCTTTTGATGGTCTGAAGCTGGGTTTTTAGTCAAATTCTGGAGAATAACTCATGGGAACAATATTCTCTGAGTTAACGATTGTTTGTGAAAATTTATCTTCCATCTCTATACTTGGAAATCTATTTGGCTGGATGTAACATCCTTGGATTCTGTGTTCCTTCTTTGGAAATATTGAAAGTGTCATTACACTTTCTTCTAAAAGTGTTGCTATAGACAATAGTGATGATAAACGGATTCTCTTTCACTTATGTGTATTGTGGTAGTTCT
Organism: Panthera pardus; assembly: GCF_024362965.1. Taxonomy (NCBI): domain Eukaryota; kingdom Metazoa; phylum Chordata; class Mammalia; order Carnivora; family Felidae; genus Panthera; species Panthera pardus. The sequence continues at coordinate 64,517,982 of NW_026526788.1, read as the reverse complement.
GTCAGGGTGCCCAGAGTTGGTTGGTCTTTCTTTCTTCCTTTCTTTTTTTTTTTTTTTTTTTAAGTTGCAAAATGTTACTAAATACGTCTTAGGTTTGGATATTCTAGATCAATTTTTCTTAAGGATGTAATGGGTGTTTTAAGATGTAATTTTAAGTCTTTTTGTTTGTTTTTGTTTTTTATTTTCAGAAAAATTACTTAGAATTACAGTTGTTTTTTTTTTTTTTAATTCACGATTTCTCTACTTTGTTATTCTTCCTGGGAGACATATTTTATATCATTCTGTATCTTCTTACATATGTTTAAATTTACCACTTCCTCTCAAATCATTTGCTTTTTTTTAATTCAGTCTTCTGTTCACTCATAATTTTAATTTCTGAACTAATTATTTTTACGTCTTATTTGCAAATCTTTATTAAGATCTAATACATATTTACAAAACTATTTCTAATTATGATTTATGTTGGATTTCATATCTTGTGCCATTTTCTTTATGTAGTTATCTTCCTTTGAAATATGTTACAATTCTCATCTCTTGTGATCATGTTTTCTGGCATGCTTCCTTGATGTGGGAATATCATTCTTCTCCTTACGCTCTTTTTCTTATAAGGCCATATAAAATTCTATGTAAATCTTTTTGTTATTTGTAATGTAAGAAATTAGGGTTTTTCCCCTCACTTCATGGCTCTTGAGTAACTGCTCCTGTTGTTTTGGTGTGATGGTCAAAATATGTTTTCTTTTTGATGGCTCCTACCCCTGTTCCTCTCCTCCACTTTGACATGGACTTTCTTTTGTGTCTATGGCATGTCTCTTCAGGGCAAGGGTTTTCCTGAAAGAGAGCTTCTCTTGACTGATTTAAGAGTTCATGTGATTCAAACTACTCAGTCCCTTTAGAGCTCATATCAATCCCCTGCATTCACTTCCTTTTGAGTTGGCAAAGCCACTCCAGTTTGAGCAGCTGTTTTCAAGCTGACTGTCTGAAGTTCCCAGCGAGCACATGTTTATTTATCCACTTTTGTGTTTGGGGGAGTCAAGTCCACTAGATGCCTAGTTATTTCCCTTTGCTTTACCCTGCCAATTTTATAGTAATATAATTACTATGACCGATGGCGGTTTATCCTCACATTCTATGTGGTTCATGTTGAAAAAAACATTTAACTGGTGTTAAGGTACACATTTTCCAATTTGACTATGTTGTTTGTTTGTGTTTTTGTTGCTATATAGATACTGTCTATTTCATGGGGCATTGGAAAGTGTTTTAAATTATGCTTTCATTTCTATTTCCAAGAATTGCCTTAGTTTATCTTATTTATTTCACAATCCCTGAAGCTATTTAACATTATCATTCTCATTTTATGGCAAAGGAGATAAAGCTTTAGATATTAAACAAATTTTCCAAGGTCGAGTCTCTGGTAAGAGAAAGAAGTGAGATAGGAATTTGTCATTATTTTGCAGAGTACCCACTACCAAACACCCTCATAGGCTACTTCTAAGTGTAATCGAAGCTGACAATAGAAGGCAAAGTCGGAAGTGAACACATGAAGAATAGGGAGAAACGTGTTGCACGTGGAGAGAATGGAATTGTCACAACCCTAGGTGCTTAGTTTTTGGAGAATTGAAAGGTCAGTGTGGCCGTAGCCTTGTGGGCTATCAGAAAACCTTGAACTGATAGATAAGGTGTGAACAGGGGTATATGATTCAGAACATCGTAGAACAGAGTCAAAACTTTGGATTTTATGGGAGCCCATAGAATATTTTAACATGTGTGCAAAATAGCATGTATATTCGGAGGGACAAGTAAGGCATTAAGTATCTTAGACTCTGAATCATTCACAGGCTACAAGTCAAAAAACATGGAGGATGGGACATGTATAGAGCATTCTTGGATTGGTGGGGTGTTAACTAAACTCGTACTCGATGTGGAGAGAAGTCACAGAAGAACTGCAGAGTTGGAGGTGAGGCCAGTCCTTGCTCAGGAGATCATAGGAACTATGGCTTCCCCATCATAGTAATCACTGCTGTCAGTTGCCAAGGAGACTACAAAGCCATGTTGCATAATCAGAAACTGAAGAGAAAGACTTGTTTAGTTTGAGATAGAAAAACAGATTTTTTTAAGAAAGCCACATTATCTTAATGACATTATATTATTCAGAACCCTGCAGCAGAAGGTCCATGATATGTACATGTGAAAATGTGGCAAAATGATTTCACTTCCTTGCTTCGTGTATCTGCTACCTTGTCTTACTCCCCCCCTGAGACTTTGTGAGTTGGTTTTGTGATGTCTCTTAGTATACTATCACGTTCTGCACTCTGTCCGCTCTTATTCAACAAAGCAAATGCATCCGGGAAAACAGCAGAAAGGAAAATGCCAGTGACTCAGGTATTATTTTTAAATGCATTCAAATGACTAAGAATGTTGAAATGCTTGTAACTCTGTTCATATAAGGCTTCGTATCCAGCATTACTAAAATATAAATGAAAGTAACATATAAATTAAAGCCATGGTTTCACATTCCATCATCCCTTTAGTGTTAATAAGTCTTATGTTTCTATTTAGACCTTGGCTGCTTCTATGTTTGGGATAAGTGGGAAGTGTTTGTCTAAAAGCCACTGAATAATGTGATGTAGATCAGGGACATTCTCACCTTCAAGGAGGTAGTGAGTCAGCAATATTTTTAAGGACCTATTTAAAAAAATTCTTACATTATTGTGAATTATGAGTCATTCACCACCTCCAATGAGTTGAGTGATTGATTGTGTCTTATGCATCTTTATATGCCCAACTCTCTGGATACAGAACCGTAAGATAGTTCAGAGAAAAAAAAAAAAAAAAAAAACAACACACAAACATAACGAGACATCTACTCTGTGCCAAGCATTGTTTTTGATGTTGGAGATTACAGAGATGATGATGATGCTATGCTTGCTGTTAGTGAGCGTACAAATTTGTAGGCTCACATTTAAGCATTATAAACAGCTTTAGATGAAACAAATAACAAAGTAAGTTATAAATAGATTTCTCTCGTGTTATTCTCATTTACCTAAAAGCTCTGTGAGAGGATTGACTGGGTCCTGACCAACTCCACATCTCTCCAAGTGCCTGCAACTTAATACATTTTTGTTAAAATGAACTTTGTGTTCAGAAGACAGAGCAAAACTTCCTGAAAAACTTTAACAATGTTATAAAGGCACAGCAAAAATACAAAACAATAATTCAGGAATGATACAAAATGTTTATTTACCTCAATTCCATGGTTGAAGGCAATATAAGAAATACAATTCCTATTTCCTTTTTCTTAATGGAGCTTGTAACTTTATGGACAAGTAGCACAAACAAACGCTGAAAACATTCTAGAACATTTAGAAGGAAACATACAAATACATGGGAATACAAAATGCATGTGGTAAAAATGGTAAGGAGTGAAGACTACTCTTTCCCGAGGTATTTTTCAGTAGTTTAGCTCATTCTTTGGGAAGCAAGCACCTCTGCATTATGGCTAATCGAGGGAAAGGATGTGGCTGAAGTTAGGCGACAGGCAATGAAATCCAAAAAGCAACAGGTGCTTGCTTTGAATTTGTTATTAAATAAGCCACAATATCTGGCTTACTGGAGCATTTTGAAACGAGTCTACTCCTGTCATTAATACTCATAACATCTCACTGGTCATCAGAAAGCCATTCCTCTCTTCAATCCTTCACTTAAAATTGATAGTTTTTGCCTTCAGATTTCCCTCTTGGAGTACTTAGTGGTTTTAAACACAGTTAGCTATTCTCTATGAAATGCATTTCTTGTTAATCTAAAAAAAAGAAAAAAGTCTCTTTTAGTTCAGGACAACTGCTAGCAGAGACAAGTCAAGCCATTTAGATAGCTCTGCTCTATTTTCCTTTCAAATGTCTTCAGTGCCCCAACAATAGCAGATTGTCAGTTTTCTTTTCCATGGATTTTAGCATTTCTCCATCAAGTAATTTTGCTGCTAACTCCCACCACATGTTAGGGTCTAATGGCCTTATTTTATTTCCTGCTAGTTCCAAAATAATCCCATTTTCCCAGAATTCTATCTTCAGTGCCTCTAACCATCATTCATGTCCAATGGACAAAACAATAATCAAACTTCTGACACCCTGGGACACTGGCAATAGTCATCTACAGTAGCTTTCTGTTGCTATAAAACTTCCCACCTGACCTCAGGGAAAATCTGGGTAGAAAGAGGAAAGCAGAAGGACATCCTCATTGAATTTTCAGACTCTAGTCATTAAAGGAAAAATTATATATAGGAGGAGCACAAGGTTGAATTTAGGTTTATGGGGCCTGAACTAACAAAACATTGTGAACTCTTTTAAGAAAAAAAATATCGGGGCACCTGAATGGGTCAGTTAGTTGAGCATCTGACTTCAGCTCAATCAATAATAGCCAAAGTATGGAAAGAGCCCAAATGTCCATCAATGGATGAATGGATAAATAAGATGTGGTATGTGTGTGTGTGTATATATATATATATATATATATATATATATATATATATATATCTCTACAGTGGAGTATTACTTGGCAATCAAAAAGAATAAAATCTTGCCATTTGCAACTATGTGGATGGAACTGGAGGGTATTATGCTAAGTGAAATTAGAGAAAGACAAAAATCATATGTCTTCACTCCTATGAGGACTTTAAGAGACAAAACAGATGAACATAAGGGAAGGGAAACAAAAATCATATAAAAACAGGGAGGGGGACAAAACATAAGAGACTCAAAAATATGGAGAACAAACTGAGGGTTACTGGAGGGGTTGTGGGAGGGGGGATGGACTAAACAGGTAAGGGGCACTAAGGAATCTACTCCTGAAATCATTGTTGCACTATATGCTAGCTAATTTGGATGTAAATTTCTTAAAAAATCAAAAATAAAATTAAAAAATTAAAAAAATATAAACTAAGAAACTAGGGACCTTTGTCTTAATGTGAATTCAGGAAAGTCGTCAGTCTTGGGTCTCTTACAGGTGCAAATCCTAGGATGCAGATTCTAAGGGATGGCAATATGTTATTCACTAGAAATTTTCTTAGGGGTAAAATGTCTGGCTAGAAAGTAAGACCCCAAATGCAAGTTCAAGTACACAACTATAGTCACGGCAGTATTTTGTTATAGCAAGAAATAAAACACATAGCTACTGACAGAGACAGTAGAAAAGAATATATAAAAGAAGAAAAAGTGAAGAAGCATGCCAGAATATTCCAGTGTTTCCCCTGATGGTGAAGGGGTCAAAAGATATCTTTAGGAGAATACAATTTCCAACAGGTGGCTTTTATTTAGAGTGTCTTGCTGAAAATGTACAATATAAAACATCCCTGCTGTTCCCAGCCCATCCTTATATCCTCATGAGGTCTTCAGAATAGGTTTTTTTGCTCACTAGTACAGTAGAGGGGAACTAGAGAAAGTTCCTCATTTTGCATCAACAAAATGAGTCAACATCGGGAGACACAAGGCAAGCATAGCTGCATCTGATACTTTATAACCAGAATAAATGCAAGAGTTATGATAGAAATGAAGCACAACACGGGGGGCGGGGAGGGTCCTTTTGTGTGTTAGTTTAATACGGGAACGTTTTCGTTTGACCTCTCATCGTCTTCATTTTACAGCTGGAGAAACAAGGCAAAAACCTAAGCATGTATGTGCTGTGTATAGAACTAGATTCTGTTCATCCCAGAGCACCAAGTCCTTTGACTCCAAATCCAGCTATCTATGTGTGGACCAAACTACTCTTACTTTGACTGGCTTAGTTAATCCCTTTTCTTTCCTCTTGTAGATAAAAGGGATGTCTTTAACCTGCACTAAGATCTGAGCATTGACATCTGCTGGGTATCTGTAAACTGAGCCAGCAGGAGCCCCAGAGCAGCACTCTCTCAAAGTCTGCACATTAAATCAGCGGAGCCTTGGTGCGAGGACATGAGAGCACCTTGTTGCCTGTTCTTTATACTCGAATCCTCTGTGATCCCCACAGCCAACTTTTAAGTTGGGGAATCTACTTGGAAACATTAAGCATTGATAAGACCCTTCTTAATAATGCTGTATGTTTCAAATTTAATGATTACATAAGAAGGGGGATAAAAAGGTCACATTGCCTTTGTTTTGCATTTTCTGGGCCAGATCTCATTATTTTAAAGGTCTCTGCAGTTTCTGATAACTTCTGTGAACACAATAAAATGCTGAGATTTTGTCTCCTCTGTTTTGTCTCCTTCTTGGCAACTTGTAGGTAATGCTCCCCAGCTGTTCTCTAGCCCACTGTATTATCTTCTATTCAGGCCTAAGAAAGACCTGTAGGGCAAGGTGTGGGTTCTGACTGAGCAGTGTGGCCTAGCACAAGAAATCCAGCTGTGTCTGTTAATTTCTGGGGTCTGGGAAACCCACATCGAACTTGGGATGGGCACAGGGCTGGGAGGAAATCGGTGGATTAAGAACCAATAGACCTCACCTGAAATGCTTTGATCAATTGCAATTTTGAGATGCTCATTTTCTATCTGTGTATAAGAAACTTGGGGTGCCTGGGTGGCTCAGTCAGTTAAGTGTCCAACTTTAGCTCAGGTCATGATCTCATAGTTCGTGGGTTTGTGCTGACCACAAACTGTCAGGCTCTGTGCTGACAGTTCAGAGCCTGGAGCCTGCTTCAGATTCTGTGTCTCCCTCTCTCTCTGCCCTCCCCCACTCATGATTTCTCTCTCTCTCTCTCTCTTTCAAAATAATAAATAAATATTTTTTAAATGAAAAATTGAAGTCTGAGATTACTCTAAATATGTACTGTTGAGTTCCAGAATACATGGAATATCAAAAACCACATTCACGATTCTTTTCTGACATATCTCACTCTGTCTCTAGAATCCAGAGTTAATTAGGGACACATTTTATCAGGCTTCTATTAGGTCATGCCCTTAACACTTCTGAGAATCCTTTTGTTCTGCTGAAAGAATTGAGTTAAATCACCTTAATCCTTCCAGAAATTCTTAACAAAGAATGGGACAACCACATATTAGACTTCCTTTGCCCTTAGATTGCATTTTAATGGTAGTGTCCAGTTTGGGACTTTGTCGTAAAGCTTCGTTCAAACAGCCAAAACTTTGAAATAATTAAATAATTATTTTTTAGGTTGTTTTTTTTTTTTTTTAATCTTGCAAATCTTGGAATGGGTGGGCTGTCTGTATTTCTTCTCAATTACGTTTACAAATCTTTTTGTGTGCGTGTGTGCTCATTTGTTTTGTAACAATACCTTCTCAGACTTACCTACGAACCACCAGCTCACAGTATCAATGTTGTGACTCAAAACCACCCAGCTGAAGGCTCACTTATTAATATGTCTTCTGTATTCCAAGTTGGCACAGGTGATTGATTTACCAAATATTTTGCCACTACATTATGTGGGTTATCACTTTGCCAACATCCTCTACATGTTTGTTCGCTGATCATTCCCAGCATTAAAGACAGTATTTTTTTACTTTGGTTATGGTAACACACCGCTTTCAATGTCAATGTCTTTATCAGTCAGCAATTGTCCAATAATGTTGCAAACTGTCAACATCATGCAACAACTAGCACTTCAACTGATTTTATGGGTCTGTACAGTGGATGCAGTTTGGCTTACCTAGACTAGCTCAGTACTAGGCTGCATGTGTATGTCTGCTGTACATATATATATATATTCTGAAGTCCATGCTGAAGGAACAGAAGCTATTCCCAGCATGCTCTTCTAATGGCAGATCGCTGGAGCATAAAAGGACAACCTTCTGAGCACAGTTAAAGCTTCTGCTTCCATTATATCAATTTAAATCCCATCAGCCAAAGCACATCACCTACCAAAGCCCAAAGTCTCTGCCCACTGTGAAGCTATCACAAGTGTGGGAATGTTATTATATTTCTACAGGGAAATAATGAATTAAGGCCAATGATTTAATCTACCACAGTGTCTAACACATGAAAACCAGAAAACTTTCATGGACATTGAACAGTTATTTTTGGTCAAAAGAGTGAAAGAACAGCCCTTTGTACCATGTTATTGAATGTGGGGTAAGGGTAAAGCCAGTGAAGAAGGAAGCCAAATGAGCACATAAAGCAGAAATGTGAGAGACACAGAGGTCTCCCTTGATTCCTGACATCTTCCCCTTTCTTGCTCCCATATTCCTTCCCGAGCCTCAGAAGCTTTCTTCTGCTTCTTTGGGACTCTTACCTTATTCTTAAAATATAGTTCAATTTTGGGGCGCCTGGGTGGCTCATTTGGTTAAGTGTCCGAATTCAGCTCAGGTCATGATCTCACAGTTTGTGGGTTCAAGACCCGGTCAAGCTCTGTGCTGACAGCTCAAAGCCTGGAGCCTGCTTTGGATTCTATGTCTGTCTCTCTCTCTGCTCCTCCCCTGTTCATGCTTTCTCTCTCTCATTCTCTCTCTCTCTGTCCCTCAAAAATAAATATTAAAAAAAATTTTTAAATATATTTCAATTTTATTCTTAAACTAGATCAAGTGGTTTTCTTATAATTTGAAACTAGACATTACCAGTGAATACAGAAGGATGTTAATGAGGGCAAAATTCTATATTAGGTCCCCACTGTGTTCAACATCCCAGCCCTGGTGAGTAGGAAACTAGACTAGATGGTCTCTCAGGTCACTCCTAGCTTAACAATGTCGGGGGACCTTCCTTTGAGGGATCCAGCTGTCAGGGGGAATCAATGCCTTCATCACACTAGCACATGTTACTAATATCAGTGAAAAACACCCCAAACTAGGTGAATAACTGAGCATACTTTAATGCTACACAAACAACTCAGTGTGTATATACTTTCCTGGAAGAGCATAACAATCATCTAAACATCTACTGTCTATCTTCTTTCACGGTCCAGAATAAGCACATTAACTCCAGATTGTCTTCTTTAATAGAAGTATGAAAAGAAAACGGTAGGGGCCTCCCGCCCGGATGCGGGGCTCCCGCTATCATGGTTTTAGATGGTAATGTTGGCAGATACCAATGACCTGGGTGTACAACATTGCTTCAGGGTAAAATAGTTTTTTGTTTCTTGTTTTTGTTTTGTTTTGTTTATTTTTTTCAGGGCACAGGACTATTTATCCAATCAACTTAGTCTACTCTTCACTTCCTCAGAAAACTGGATTTTTGTTGGAGAATCACTCCAGATTTTTTCATATACCCTAGGAAAAAAAAACCTCCTCTGCTCTTTCCTTACACAGTTGGACTCTGGAGTTCCCCAATGTGCATCCAAGTACTAAACCCAGAAACTTGCTAAAGAATATGGGGTGGCACCTGTCTCCAGTCCTCCTGCATTGGCAATGTTATTTACTTAAAGGAGATTGGTGTTGGAATACAATACACATGATTTGTTAGTAATCGGACATTAAGCAAATTACTTAACCTCTTTAAGGTTCATGTGTAAGATGGAGATGATATCACCTATCTATAGAGCTGTTGTGTCATAAGAAGGTGATACACGCAAATTGATTGGCACAGTGGCTGGCAAATAGCAAGTTTTATTTTTATCTCCCTGTATTTTCTCTTATCTTGCCTTATCGCAGTAGTGTTATAAATGGGCAGCTATGGATAATATACCTTTTTTTAAGGAGAAAATAAAGGCATTACCTTTGACTTTTTAATATCTATTGATCTTGACTTCAGTCTTTAACCAAGTATTCAGTGGACTAAAGCAGTTCTGTCCCTCTCCACGGCTTTCTGGCTTTTGTGCTATCTCTCCATAGTATATTACAACCAGAAAGAGCGTTGGAGTTATTGTGCAGATGAAGAAGCAGACAACTGAAAAGATGAGGCGGCTTGCTCGAGGTCATTCAGCGAGGTAGTAACAAGGCTGAAATTACATTCTATTCTAGTCTACCTTTCACTTTCCCGTCCAAACTAATAAAAGAAAATAAAGGAATGTACACATTTCTCTGGTTAGTTTCCTGCTAATTTCTTAGGTAAAACCACAACAAGAATTTAAACAAAAATTTAAAAAATAAGGATAATAAATACAAAATGGAAAAAGGTATGTTTTTCTGACTTTTTCTTAGCTCCAGATAATGTGCTTATATATCAAATCTAGAGTTTCACGAGCAGGGGACATACACGCTAATAACTGTGGGTGGATTTCAGAAATCAGTGTAAACTAGTTTATTGAGTCCAAATATCTCTAAAAACCAATAGTCATCCAGTATAAGATCCAACGAGAGAATAGAAGGGCCTTCCCAGAACCCCCACCAAGTTTTGGATCTGGGAGCAGTCAGCAGGGAGTCAACAGTATGATCCAGAAGCAAGCTTAATTAAAGCACACAGCAGTGTACCAAGTTGGGCCACCTGCATCGCAGAGACCTGGAATTTGTTCAAAACAGACAGAATAAAAGAGAAAAAAAGAAGAGAAAAAGAAAATTCCAAAGCTGTACTTAGCTCCAAGAGAGATATGTTTTGGTTGCTATCATGCCACATGAGAAGGTGCCTGCCTGCATGACGTAGTCAGGCCTGAACATGCGCATCCGTGCAGTTGGGAGTTCAGCTTTAGGACCAAAACACATAAAGAGAGTTGGCAGGATGTGCCTGGTGAATGCTGGCACACAGTAGGTGCAATAATGCATGTGGCATACATGCAGAGAAAGACTGTTTTCCAAGCAGAAGCATCTGTAGGCACCTCGTTTTTGCCAGGCACAGAGGGAGCAAAGAGAATGGCTCAAGGTGTTACATTTAAAGAAAATGGCCACCAGAAGCATCAAAACCTCAGTGCCCCATGAACAAAACAGGCAATGCAAGCAGTATAGTCTTAAGTGAAAAGAGACCATGAGGGTAGGGGGGATGAAGGACGACACTTAGAAAGTGAGACGGCTCAGTTCACCTTGGCCCTGCAGATCCAGGCTGAGCTCTGTTCTCCCTTTCTGGTCATCCTTCATTGGGTCTGTGGGCCCCGACCTTGAACGCTCAATTTAGGTGTGGTATCAGTTTGCTGGGGTATCACTCTTTGCTAAACATTCAATTCTGATTTAGAAGTTTTCTAAATACCATGACCATAAGGCCTTACTTCTGAGATTGCCTCGTGATGTTTTCAATAATCGGTACCAATTTATGTGGAATTCTCTTTCCCAATCCATACTTAGCACACTGATAGTTTTTATGCTTCTTCTTACATAATTTCCAAACTTCTGTGTCATCCTAGCAAAGGCCATCTCACACTGTTTATTGGCTCTTTTTCCTAAAGATATCCCTGCCCTTTCTCCCCAGCAATAACTCTGGAATGGGTTTCTCCTCCCAACACAACTAGCATCACTCTCTTTTCTTCTTGTCACTGACACCTGCTAATGCTGGATTTTAAATTTACCCATTTCCCTTTATTCATATCGTTGAACGGCTCAGCTTCTGAATGATTGAGGAATTGTTCCTTCCTGTAATAGGGAACTTCTTCGCTATTCTAAGTCAGTCCTTACCTCTACATGAATTTCAATATCACAGTTAACTATACACCATTAGTGCTCCACTAACTGCAGACTGTTCTGAGAGCCTCTTTTCTCATGATATAGGCAGTTGTTATCCTTAATTAGTATCATAACCATTTTTAGGTAAATATTTAACAACCAACCCTCCATGGAAGACAGCCTTGATTTCTAGTGTTTGCTGATTTTCATGGTGTAAATATTCCCACCATGTCAGACTTCAAGCTATAGATTTGACATGACTGAACACAGAATTGGGAAGAGAAGTTCACAATCAGCGCTTACAAGCCAATATGAGCTGCCTCCAGCACACCACTAAGTATTATTTAACACGGCACTTTATGCTGTAACAAAATAAAGATGTCATCATTTTTCCGTTGATTTACAATTTGAATCAGAAAAAATTTACACAAACACATAAACATGTATATACACATGTGCAAACCATCAAGTGGAAAATTTTCAGAATCCACAATGGAAAGATAACTATTAGTGAGGATATTTCAACTGTATGGTGAAGTAGGATCTGTGTTATCATGTTGTATTTAACACTAGGAATCTCTCACAAGATAAATTGCACATGCTTAGAGATTGCTTTGGTGACTTAAAAAGGCAGCAAACAAGTTTTCACATGCAAAATGCTTTGTGTGCTCAATTCAGTTATTTAGAACAGCTACCCAAAGGTCTCTGAAGTTGGACAGTTACTCCAGTTACTGTCTGGTCATTCTCACTTAGGGTTGTAACATAGAAAGTTATTTATCCAACAAAAAGCTACATAATGTATACTGTGTACCTGGCACTGTACTAAGGACCTGTGCTACAATAGAGTGATATAGACAAGATCTTCCTGTCCTCAGGCAGTTTACTGTCCAGTGGGGGAAGAAAAGGAGAAAAGACACCTATGCATATTTACCTATACATCTGTGTGATTTTACCTGCTACAGAAGGTATGTGCAGGGCATTGTGAGAGCTCGTGACTGGTAAATTGACTTAGTATGGGAATAGGGGTACAGAGAAATTTTTCTCCAAAGGTGTGACAATTAACTAATAATATGAAAAGTGACTGGAATTTGATGAGGGAGAGGAGAAGGTGTTGGTACAGTAAAAGCCAAGGGAACTGTACCATGTTGAGACATCTGAGGCGTGGAGGGGTGTGACTCATTTTAAAAAGTTGTTCAGTATGGACAGGATGCAGGGAAGATGGCCACAGATGATGCTAGAGAGATGAACAACGGCCAGATTGGGCTGGGTCTAATGGATGGTGTTCAGGATTTTAAATTTTATTTCAAGAACTAGGATAGTCATTGGGTTGGGAAGTAGAGGGGAGGTTAACAAGAGAGTGATATGATTAAGGTGTCCTGAGGGCCTGAAAACTATGGCATTATGTGTATGTAACATAGAACAGGTCTTGATTCCATTTAAAACATTTCTGCTTTGGGATGACATAAAGAAATACTTCTTTGAAGATATTTCCTATTTCTGTATATCATTTTTACAAAACAACCCTAAGAATGTCATCAGATCCTTTTATCTTTGTGGTACCAATCCGGAAGGACTACCCTGACAGTTGGGTGGGGGGAAATCTGGTGCTTTTTGTCCCTGGAGACTAGAGACTCCTTAACTACTACCTGTCAGCTTCTTGTTGCTCTTTGCAGGAATTGTGTACTTGGAGATCTGAGTTCCAAGACTGATGGACAAGACAATGTCTTCTGGGATGGAGAAGGGGAGTAGTGGTTGTCCTTGGGAAAAGCAACGGATAGGTTACAATATTACAATTTGGAAGACAGTTAACCTCTTCACTAGGATTCCCCAACCCCACTAGCACACATGTTCACACTATTGTTGTGCAGCTGTTGTGAATGGTTAAATATCAGTTGAAAGTTAACAACCTGAGACTTCACCAAGTCCACAGAAACACCCAAAGTCAACACCTTGAGGCTCTTTTCACACAGAGTGAGAGGAATCTGATGGGTGGTTTGCTATTGATTCCCAGCTGCCGCTTCCTCCTCAGATCCATTCTGAGGGGGCATGTTTCAATCGTGTCTCTCCTCAACTCCTCTTTTCTTTTTTGTGTTCTGGTACAGCTGGCCTCCTCCCTGCCCCTCCCACCCCATCCAAACAAAACAAAACAGACAAACAAACACCCCCTTGCTCCAGTATCACTACCACTTTCTTTCCTTCCTTTTCTATTTGTATTCTTATTGATTTTCTTTATGGAGGTAAAATTGAGTAGAGGAAAATTCCTCCAGAATTCAACACAAGAATATTGTATCAAGAACTCCCTAACAGTCCGCTCCATTTTATGGTGGAATTAGATCCCAGGAGGAATAGTAAGAGGGCAATCATCAGAGTTATTTAAAACTCAACTGGACAAAGTCATGGAATATGTGCTACCAGAATGTCACAGCTCATGCCAAATGGGAACGAAGGAAATGAACATAAAAGATTTATTTCCATCCTCAGCCCAATTTTTCTCTAGGGCGAATAATGTAGCTGCTGCTAAGATCAGCTGTATCCGTGGACAAAAAGATTCCCTGGCTCTCTGTTGTATATTCCTTAAACAAAAGGAGGAAAAAAAAAAAGATGATTCTTTCTTTGTTTATCAAGACTCATAGAGTCACAGGTAAAATTTTTAGGACCCAAGTTCTAATTTAAGGCTTGTTCTATGTCTGATAGTAATTACGCGGAAATTATGTGGAAAAGATCTGTATGAAACATTTCCACAAATGTGCCTACTTATACATCACTTCCTGCAATTTCTAAGTGTCATTTTTAAATTACAAATGAGTAATACTTTCTTGTCACCAAAAAAGCACCTATTTTCTAACAGCAGGTTATTATAACAGTTGATCTGAGGTCTATTTATATATTTCTTCATCTTTTGTGGGGTTTTTAGTTTGTTTGTTTGTTTGCTTTTAAATATATACCAGCTGAGAAGTCTGGCTCCAGGCCAAAATCCTATGTGATCTTTCAGGCCTGACCCTGGGCATTTAGAAGGGTTTCCAGGCAGCCCTTATGATACACACTCCGTGCATTGAAGTTTTCTGAAGAAAGCTGTGGTCAAGGACTCAGACTTAGGCAGCTGCATCCAGAGGCACTTTGGCCAAGACCTCCTTATCAGAGGCCTTGGTTGATACACTTTTCTTCACTGACTTGGTTTTTCTCCACTCACACCTCTTCCTTCCTTTCTTCCTCTGGTCCCTGGGTCTATAAAAAGGAACGAGCCTTTTCTGCAAGTAGTAAGCCTTCCTCAGCAGTAAGATGATTCCCTCATCTGTGCTACACGTCATCTGACCCCAGCCTGGTGCAGTTCTGTGGGGGAAAATGTCACGTTGGGGAGCTGGCCCCTTTGCCTTTTGTCTCTTGCTTGTGCTGTTTCCTAAGGGAATAAAAGCTTGATTGCTAACTGTGAGTTTGACTCATTGTCTCCTCACCTGGCAGCTGGACACTGGTATTGAATAATATCACAGAAAATTTTTCTGATACTAAATATATGACATATGTGAATGAAGACATTGAGGTACATCAATGTCCCTATGATGAAACTTAGATAAATATAATCCCCGTCCTTCCCCAGAATTTCAGTTAAAAGCCACAATGTTCTGATAAGCCAATAATGTCATGCCTATAGCTCTCAC
The DNA here is from genome assembly GCF_024362965.1 of Panthera pardus. Lineage (NCBI taxonomy): Eukaryota > Metazoa > Chordata > Mammalia > Carnivora > Felidae > Panthera > Panthera pardus. The sequence goes on along the minus strand of NW_026526788.1, from coordinate 64,502,892 downwards.
AGTTTATACAGCTCTGTGGTGGACAGAATAATGTTCCCCCTGCAACCATCCACATCCTAATCCCTGCACACCATGGATGTGCTACATTACATGGCAAAAAGGATGGTGTAGATGTGATAAGATAAGGACCTTCAGATAGGGAGATTATCCTGGATTATCAGAGGGGCCCAATGTAGTCACTAAGGTTCTTAAAAATGGAAGAGAGAGCAAAAGAGGAAGACAAACTGATGTACCAGAGAAAGACTTACCACACCACTTCTGGCTTTGAAGGTGGAAGAAGGGGACATGAACCAGGGAATGTTGGGGGCCTCTAGGAGCTGAAAAGGTGAGGAAATGGATTCTTCCCTAGAACCTTCAGAAAGGAATGCCACCTTGCTACCACCTTGACTTTAACCCGTTGAGATCTGTTGGAATTCTATCCTAGAGAATTGTAAGATAACAAATGTTCAATTTTTTTAAGTCACCCCAAGTCATTTTTTTACAGAGGCAGTGATAAACTGATACATAAATATTATAAATATTCTGTTCACTTGGTCCTCAATAGTGTTTCATGAAGTAGCTATTATAATTGCTATTAACTCTATTTGAAGTTATTTCCTATTTCTAAACTTTAGAATGTCCATTTTACCTAAAGCTCAGATGGGGGAAATAATTTGCGTGGTGTTGCACAGCCAGTAAGGGGCAGAGCTGGAGCACAAACATAGACCTATATGAATCCAAGCCATGTCTCCTTTGTATTATATCCTCTGTCCCTCTCAAGAGTTTTAGTGACCTCAGCCTCTGGAAAAGCTCAGATGAGTTACATTGCTAAACACTGCCTATTTCTTATGCAATCCTCTATATATGTTGGGCCAAATAACCACACACATAAATGCAACGTTTCAATAAGGACCCAAGAAGCAGTTACTGCTTGGTTTCTTGCAATCAGGAAATCTCCCTTGGATTTTATATCACTGGGATGAAGAAATTATCCCTGTGCTTTATTTCTGTGATCACTTTGCAATACTCTGTTCCCATACAAACTCAATCAACTTCTACTACCACCAGGTCACAACACTGAAAGATAGTTCCTTAGCATGGGTAGCAATAGCTCGCTATTGGCTAGAGTTAACAGAAGGGCCAAGCAATGTTTATGACCCCACTGTTACAAACAAGGGTGTGCTGTCTCCTGCCGCTGATTGGTTCCTTTGGCCATGGATAACCACCAAAAGCCTCAAAACCCTGGCCTAATGGATGACAAGTGTAAAAGTGGCAAAATGGTGGACATGGAATGAGTAGTCAGAATATTGTGAATGTTGCTCAGGAGGAAATGTTCCTCAGTAAAGAAGTTAATCAGATCTCCACTCAGATGTCCTTCAAGGGTGGACTGCTCTACATTCAGTCTTCAGGTCTCCCTAACATAAGGGTTATTCCATTGTCACCTGTAGACAAAGGGTCCCTAATCTACTGTATATCTCTTTTTTTCCACGTAACAATAGTGTATTATCAGGCTCTGCTTTCTGATTGTTAGCAACGTTTCATCTCAGAAAATAATAATTTCTCTTGATTTTTGTCTTGTGGGTCCTTGCTCTCATGGTTCCCTCAGAAAAGACTTTGTAAGCAACAGCTGCCAACACAGACAGCCAACAGAGCCAGGGAAGAGTGAGTCAGCAAGCAACACTCCTTGGATTCTCTAGAAGTTGCCAAGAAATGGAGTATTTGGAATTGGTCCAGCTACTCAGGCCCATTGTAAATAGTGGTAGTGGTATAGTAATAAGCATAATAATAGCATTAAAATAATAATGGTATAATCTTTTATTGAGTGTTTCCTATGCTAGAAATAGTAAGAACATTAATTCATATTCTCATTTAATCATCCTATAAACCCCTACATGCACGTATTAATATTCACTTAATTTTTTCACATAAAAAAAATGAGCTTAAAGAAATTAAGTGTATTTCTGAAGATCACATGCACACAGACCTCAGTCTGACTCATAACCAAACACTGTTTCTATTCGACTGGGCAGGGCGAGAATGTGTAACCGGCTTTCTTACTGGTGACTTCTTTGAGCCATCACTGTCTGATTCTGTCCCATCTTGTAATCTCTGCACAACTAGCAAGGACTAGGCTCCAGGAAAGTGGGTGAAGATCATGGTCAATGTGCAAAGGAGCCCATTACAAAAAGCCAGGCAGACTGCTAAGCTGAGTGATTGGTCCAAGAGGTTTAACCAGAGGAAAGAATCTGGATTCAAAACTAGTGGTATAGAAATTAGCCCAATGGGGTAGGAGCCGAGGCTAGGGCAGAAGGAAAGTGGTAGGGCCTAGATTAATTCCCCGAGCTGACTGGCACCAGGATATATCTAATTAAAATGAAAACATGTCTTTAAGGCTTAAGAAGATGGATGAAAATAAAATAAAACAGAATTTAAAAATAAAATAAGACTGGCCTGTCCTCCATATGGACATTCTAGCTCTGGTGACTTGTGGAAACTTTTGGGTGGTACAGAGAGAGACTATTTAAAATTATTTTCATTGCTCTGAGGAAAAATAAAGCTTAAGTAGCACACTTAACTCATCCTTTCATGTTTGATAAGAGGCTTGGTAGATAGGTGATTGATAGGCAGACAGATAAATAAAAGAAAGAATTTAAAGCTAATTTAAGGAAAAACCCTAAGTAAGTAAAAAAGGTGGTAAAGTTATGGCAAATTGCATAAGGCAGAAGTTATTAAGCTCTTATGGAGATAATGTTTAGAATTTTTTTTAATTCTTTATTAATCAATATAATTTAGTATTCCCAACCAAAAGAGACAAATGACTACACATTTTATTGAGCAATATTTTTTGTGATGCTGTTATAAGCTCACCAATGTGCTTGTTTCTTTAGTGTTTGACAAAACAAGGGGAAGATAAAATACCTCCTGTCTGTCCTCAAGAAACATATAGTCTATTGCGAGGAGATGTAAAAACCCATAGGGAAATTGGCAAAAACAAACTGAGTGTGAATCTGAGAGGAACTGACGATATATTAGAGGAGGAAATAGTGCCTTTAGAGGCACAGGTGTCCAGAGAGGTTTCAGGGAATGGAGGAGGCATGGTCTGGTCTGGTCCTTGAAGGATATGTTGTATTTGCCTGGGTATGGAGGAGAGAAACAATACAGGAGACTGACTGGTATTATTCCAGGAGGAATAAGTATGTAGCATTTTTATAGAAATGTACAAGTGAGGTGTGTAGGAAATAGGCTTTACAGAGGGAACCTGATATTGGGATCCAGTAATCTAATCAAAATTAGTGTGTTCAAGTAATTCAACCAACAAAAATACCTGGGATTACTGCCTATTTCCTATTGGGAGGTCCTCTGCACTGGTAGTGACAGGAATTTTCCATCTCACAAACTTTTCTCTTTATGAATAATAGGGCTCAAACACTCACCTCTAAGTATGAAGTCTATAGTGATGGAAGCAAAAATATTCACGTCTAAACCCACTAAGAAGTGACATAGCACATGTTATGTGTCAGGAACTATACTAGCAGACTCCAGAGATACTGAAATGTGCAAAACAGAATCCCTCTCAGAAGAAAACCCACAATCGAGGGAGAGAAACAGACAAATAAACATTTGATCATAACATATTATGAAAATGGTATGGGAAGAGTTAAGGACACAGGTTCAGATGTCATCTAAAAGAATTAACCAATTCATTCTGGTGGAGAAGAACTGACAGTTAAGGATGGTTAAATAAGTACTAACCTGAAAGACCAGTAGTCATTTACAAAGCTGATGAGGCAGGAAAAGGTGTCAAAGAAAAAGGGAATACCATATATAAAACCAGGAAATTAAGATAGAGCAGTGTTCAGAGAATACTAAATATCTCAGTAAAGTAGAGGCTGCATTGAAGTAGCAGTTAAAAAAATGAAGTTACCACAGGAGGCAGAGATTACAGTTATGGACATGTGGATTGCATTAATCTTCCCCTGGAAAAGAATTATAAATACATACACAGACAAATATGTGTATATACACACATATATGGTTATGGTTAGATGTTTGTCTGAAAGGGCAACCAACTCAAATATTACCTAAGGGGCTTCAACACTTGGAGATAAGGATAATACATAATGTGAGGGACACATTATTCTTGAGTTTTCTCTGGGGACATTTTCTGGTTGGCAGGGCAGAGAATAGTCCCAAGTTAAGTGTCAATTTTAGTGGCCTGACAAGTCTGCAGAGTCAGAAACCAAGCTCCCCACAACCAAACAGCATAAATACAAGGGGAAAAGTTTTGGGGCAGAGAGAACCACAAAGAAACAATTCTCAAAATCTGTAAAGATATATTCTAAAGTCATTGAATAACTCCAAAAGTCTTTTTTTAATGTTTATTTATTTTGAGAGAGAGAGAGAGAGCATGCGCTTATACAAGTGGGGGAGGGAGAAAGGGAGGAGCAAATGGAGGAAAAGAGAATCCCAAGCAGGCTCCTTGCTGCAAGCATGGAGCCTGATGTTAAGCTTCATTGGGGACTCGATGTGGGGCTCGATCCCACAAATTGTGAGACCATAACCTGAGCTGAACCAAGAGTCAGAAGCTTAACTGACAGAGCTACCTAAAGTCTTAGGGGAAATTCCATGAAACCCAGTACATAACATTAGGTAGTAACTGAAAGACCAGAATAGAGGTTTCTGATGTCACTCAGAGTGGGGGATGGAAGTTGGAGTTCGAACACCTGGGGATTTCTGCTTGGCTTTAGGAATAAGGACAATTACCTAGGATTAAACACAAAAACGAAATAGATCAATAAAGCCTAAAACCATTCTTTTTTTTTTTAAGTTTATTTATTTATTTTGAGAGAAAGAGAAAATGAGCTGGGGAGGAGCATAGAGAAAGAGAGGGAGACAGAGGATCCAAAGAGGGCTTCATGCTGATAGCAGAGAGCCTGATGCAGGGCTCAAACCCACAAACCATGAGATCATGACTTGAGCTGAAGTCAGACACTTAACCGACTGAGCCACACAGGTCCCCCCAAAACCATTCTTGAAAGAATAAAGCTTATTTGTTGCAACACTACCTGTCTGACAAGAAAATGCAAACATCTTTGCAGAAAGAAAACATTATCAAGATTCCTTTTTTTTTTGAAATTTATAAAGCATCCAATTATTAAGTTGATACACTGCAAAAATGAAGACTGATTAGCATCAAATCAATAATAAAATGGGATGAATAGAGAAAAAGACCAAAAGAAATTTGACTTTTCAGAAAATAATTTCTAATTATAACTAATACATTCAAGAAAATAGGAGAGAAATCTTGAGAAAAGACTTAAAATGTGAAAATGCAGAAACCAAAAATTATAGAAATGAAAAATTCAATAACTAAAATTCAGTATTGGGTATAATATCATATAAGAAACAGCAGAAAGCCTGTAGAAAATATCCAAATTGAAGGAGGAGACCAAATGTGTTACAAAATTGAAAAAGAAAATTGTAAAAAACACATATATTTGTTAAAAAGATATGCAAAGCATGGAGTTTGTCTCAGGTGAAAAAAATGTGAAGAAATATTAGCCTTTTTTTTTAACCTGACATAATTCAAGAAACTACAAGAATTGTAAGAGGAAAAAATATTTTAGAAAGCTCCATCTAGACAAATGATACACAAACAATTAAAAGCCAAAGTCAATAAGTTAAGAGCATCCAGAGGGGAGGGAAAATGATGAGCTGCCCAAGAAAACAATAATAAACCAATGAGCTGTTTTAATTATGTGAATGATTAAAAACAGAAGTAAAACATCCATTAAATGATGTATCTGAAGTACTGAAAGGGGAGAAGAATGTGTCATCTTAGAATTCTACCCCAAGGAGGATAAGTCCCACAATTGAAAGCAATTTATAGACATCTTCAGATTAACGGATCTGGAAGAATCTGTTGCCCATACATTTGCCTATAAAATATGCTAAAAGCTAAAAAATAATTATCCCAGATATAAATATGGAACTACAAAAAAGAACAAAAGTCATAGGAAAGGAAAATATGAGGATGTCACAGGTTAGGTTTTTCAGGAAGTACACAGAAAGTTTGCTGGGGAGCCCTCTCAGAATCAACACCTTGGGGAAGTCAGGATGCAGAAGTGAGCAGAGGAATTTGGCTGCCATTCAAGGCCAACAAAGGCCTCAGCTGATCCTTCAGGCCCTAGTACTCTTTTCTTTCATTTTCTGCATGAGGCCTTCTCCAGGAAGTGCGGGGTGATTCTTGGAAAAGATGGCTCTCTTCAACCAAGGGCAAATGCTATAAAGGGAAACCAAGTTGTGCGTTTTGGTTATTAACACTACCAGCAGCTGACTGAGTGTTTCAGTCCTAAAGAAGTTAAATCTGGACAGTGTACCACCATGTCTATGACAGATCACCTCTTTGGCACTTGGATCTATTTATATCCTATAAGTTCCAGGAGGAATCTCCTCAGGATTCTGGTAGGCTTTTTCCACCCTGGGTGAGTTGTATGAGGGGAATATTTGTGGTATTAATTAGAGCCCTAACTACTGCAGCTGGTTTCACGGCCCAAAATGATACTTAACATCTTTTTCATCTACCTTGGATTACATCTTCTTCCCATACTAGCGTATTTGCTGGTAGAGGTGGGGAGACAGACCCTTAGTCCTAGTTGAATTACCAGGACTTTCTCTGGATGAAGTTGTCCATTTGATAACAAAGCCAAAAGATTCCCATGCGGATCATTCAGATGCCAAATTCATGTTTCCCTGCCACATTAAAAAAATATTTTAGATACAGTGTGCACATGTGAGCAGGGAAGAGGGGCAGAGGGAGGGAGGGAGGGAGAGAAAGAGAGAGACAGAGAGAGAGAGAGACAGAGAGAATCTCAAACAGACTCCACACTGAGTGGAATCAAGAGTCCTATGCTCAATCTACTGAGACAAGCAGGCACCCCTGCCTGTCCCATTTTATAACATCAGTCTTAGCTCTTTCTAGTGATCAGAGCCCATGAGATGTGCCATGATAACTCCTTTCCTTGCCTGATGGTTTGAGAAGCTAAAAACATTTGGGTGGCAGTTACTGTGCACAAGTTAGCAGCATTTTTGCTGTCTGCAAGTCAAGGCCTCTAAACTTACCGAGTCCAGAATTGTTTTTTCTCAGCAGATGGTAGGCCGTGTGGAGCTGAGATCACGGCAGGAACTTGAGGATTCATGGCTGTCCAAAATCATCCTCTATCTGCCACATGACAACAGAAGTACCTGGAAGGAGATCACCAAAGAAGGCTATCAGGAAGGAGATCACCAAGCTTTCTCACTCTTCTTGTTTTACCATGAGTGTTAAAGAGAATTATAGAACTACAGGCAGGAAGCTGTGGTACTTTACAGTACTTGTAAGAATGCCAGAATAAATTACCTTCTCTGACCTAAAGGGACTTATGGATGTGACACGTTTGCCACAACAGTCAGCTCCCCCCTTCCAGGCTTCATTTCTCCCTAGTGTTGCCAGGTTCCAGCTTGACTCCCATGACATGATCTGCTATTTACTGATGTGCATCGTGACTGAAATGAAAAGGAAATCAATAAGTTGTCCATCCCACATCCGATGCTAATGGTATTTGCCTTCTGGTTCACCCACTTCCTCCATACAGCAGGCTTCTCTGCCTTGCTGTCAATGTCTCTTATATCCTCACTGTTCTTGGTGTGTGGTAAGGAAAGTCAGAAATTTCACCAGGATTGCTTGTCTTCTGATTCACTATGCATTGTCATCCCCACCCCTAGATTTTGTATCTACAATATTACTGGAAACAGTTGGAATAACAGCAAGAGAGCAGAATTTGTAATTTGGTAACTGAAGGCTATAGTCTTCCAACAACACTTTGGGCAAAGCATTTTATTCTTCAGAACATCAAGTCCCTCATCTCTAAAAAGTAGGAGTCTGATAGAAATATCAATTTCCGTTTCAACTAAAAGTGTTTTGTGATTCTATATTCAAAGATATTTCGGGGATTTGAGTTTGCCAAAGGAAATAAGATCTCACATAATCTTAAAACTTTCTAAGGATGAGATAGACCTGATTCATTGCTACTGTTTTTGCCACATGGCATCTATTTGGCCAGACATGAGTTAATTATTCATGAATGGAATTGGGTTTATTTAGCCAGCTAATTTCATGAACATGGTATAATGAAAAAGTAATCTAATGAGGGTGTCATAGAACCAAATATGGGGAGTCATATAGCACCTGGGTTGGCCCTAGTTAAACTTCAGCTTCTTTGTCTCTGAATTAGGTACATTACCTACCTCCCAAGGTTTCCAGAAGATTATGTCAATTAATATCTATAAATCACATAGCACAGTGTCTAAGCATATTAATATACATTGCTGCTTTCCTTAGGTTTTGAACATAGCTATGATTTCAGAGTCAGTAATCATGTAAATAGCAAGTAACATCCATGTTGACAAAGCTTAGAAAAAATGTTCCTCTTCCTCCTTTGGTTAATGAGCCTCAGAAACAGGGTGATGAAAATCCTGAGTTCTAAACCTCCAGAGCCCCTGCCCACGTGGCACCATACAAGCAAAGTGAAAACTGAGAAAATGGAATCCAAGATTTGTTAATGTCTATGGAAATATTTAGCCACAGGAAACATTAATAGCACTGCGGAAGCCCTACCTTGTACTCCCTTGTTGTCACAACACCCTTCTAGGAAGGTAGACCTTCAATTCTAAGAGAATAGTGTAATACTAATTTTTAACCTTTTTATAAAATACAAAAGTTCTTAAATTTCATAAAGTCCATTTAATCAATTTTTTCTTTCATAGTTCTTCCTTATTAGGTCCCGTCTCAGAAAATTGTTATTTCCCGACAGCCATAAAGATTTGCTTCACACTATGATTATTTCACATTGTGTGGTTTTAGTTATATGATGCATTTTGAGGAAATTTTTGCACATAGTGTGAGGTAAGGATCAAAGTTGTTTGTTTTTGTTTTTATTTTTCAAATAGATAGCCAATTGTTCTAGCTTCATTTCATGAAAAGTTTATTTTTTCACACATTTAATTACTTTAACATCTGACATCTTTACTGAAAATCAATTGAATAAACAAACAATCAGACAAACTACCTCTGGTCTCACTGTTCTGTTAAATTCATCTATATGGCCTTTTGTAGCAACGTGGATGGAACTGGAGAGTGTGATGCTAAGTGAAATAAGCCATACAGAGAAAGACAGGTACCATATGGTTTCACTCTTATGTGGATCCTGAGAAACGTAACAGAAACCCATGGGGGAGGGGAAGGGAAAAAAAAAAAAAAAGAGGTTAGAGTGGGAGAGAGCCAAAGCCTAAGAGACTGTTAAAAACTGAGAACAAACTGAGGGTTGACGGGGGGTGGGAGGGAGGGCAGGGTGGGTGATGGGTATTGAGGAGGGCACCTTTTGGGATGAGCACTGGGTGTTGTATGGAAACCAATTTGACAGTAAATTTCATATATTAAAAAATAAAAAAAATTAAAAATTAAAAAAAAAAGAAGAGCAGATTTTTGGAGGTCTTTACACCCCTGAAAAAAATAAATAAATAAATAAATTCATCTATATGTCAATTTTAATGTAAATATAGCATTGTCTTAACTGCTGAAGTTCAAGTAGTGTGATTCCTCCAATGTTTTCCCTTTCAGGATTATTTTGTATATTTTAAATCTTTCGTACTTTCATAAAAAAAATAGTATCAGATAATATCTGTTTGTTTTTTTCTTTTTTAACGCTGCTCAAAATTGTGTCAGGACTTCTGTTGAATCTACAAATTGTGACATAACTGATATTTTAACAATACTAAGTCTTCCAATCTACGACTATGGCTTGTATTTCCATTTATTTAGATCTTTTTAAATTTACCAGAGCAATATTTTGTAGGGTCATTCTGTAGTTCAAACACATATTTTGCTATACTTATATCTTAAGTATTTAACGTTTTGATGTTATTTTCAATGCTGTTATTTTTAAATTTTATATTCAAGTATTTATTACTAATATATTTAATAAAATTCATTAGTAATTATAAAACTTGTATCAGGTGACTACAATTGTATGTCTTAGTCTAGTAGGGTTTTGCAGGGGGAGGGGTGTAGATTTTTTTTAAAAATGTTTATTTTTGAGGGGGGGAGGGCAGAGAGCAAAAAAGACAGGATCCAAAGCAGTCTCCACACTGCGTGTGGGGCTCAAACCCTCGAACTCTGAGATCAAGACCTGACCAAAGTCAGATGCTCAACAGACTGAGCCACCCAAGTGCTCTGGGATTTTTTGTTTATTTGTTTGTAAATTCCTTGGCCAGTAATCTATGAATTAAGAAAGATTTAACTATTCTTCTGTAATCCATATGCTTTTATTCTTCTGAATCATTCATGACTAGGATCTCCAATAAAAACTGAATACAAGTGATGAGAGTATATAACCTTGTATTAGTCCCAGGATTAAGCAGATCATATTCATTCTTTGATCTTTAAGCATGATTTTAGCTGTGGGTTTTTGATAAATACCTTTTATCATTTTTAGAAAGTTCTTTTCTATTCTTTGTGTAGTGAATGTGTGTTGACTTGTGTCAAATGCAATTTCAGCATATGTTGATATAATCCTATAATTTGTCTCCTTCATTTTGTTAACATGGTCAATAGAATTGATTGTTGTTCAATTGTTAAATCAATCTGCTTCTTTGTATAATTCCTATTCAGATGTTACACATTATCAATGATATCATGGGATTTGATCTTCTGATATTATCTTAAAGATTTTTTTCTCTAAATAAATGAGAAAAAATGGTTGGTAATATTTATTTTTTGAAACGCCTTTATCTCGTTTTGCTATCAGGAGGACCTTAGTCTCACAAAATATGTTGGGGAAGATTTCTTTCTACTCCATGTTCTGAAAGAGTTAGTATAGATTTCGAAATGTTTCTCCCTTATATGTTTGATGGAATTCACCTGGGAAGCGACCTACCCTGAAAGTTTGTTTTTTGAATGTTAATGTATTCTTGATTCAATGCATTTACTATCTATTGTACTTACTTTCTGGATTTTGTCTTCTTCTAGTCATTTCTCTTTTGATACATTTAAGTTATTACATTTATCGGTTACCTTTCTTCATAATATTTACTTACTTTCCCATTTCAATAACAGCTTTAATCAAGTGTATTTAATGTACCATACAGTTCATCCCTATATAATGTACAAGTCAATGTGGGTTTTGGGGGGGTTGTTTATTTGTTTTTACTGTATCTGCAGAGCTCATCACCAAGAATATCACTAGTGTCTTTTATCATCACTAACGTCTTTTATTTATACTTCTTGCCTAATTTTTCTGTCTAGAATTTCCAGTACAAAGTTGAAAAGAAGTGGAGAGCACAGTCATTATTTTCCTGTACCTGATATTGAGGGAGAACCCAGTCTTTCACTATTAAGTATGATCTTAGATGGGAATTTTTTAGAGATATAATTTTTCAACTTGTGGTAGATCCCTTCTGTGCCTGGTTGTTGAATTATTTATCATAAGGCCTGTTGAATTTTGTTAAATTATTTTTCTATGTCCTTTAAGATGATTATTCAGTTTTTGTTCCTTATTCTCTTGATATGATTTCAGATGTTAAGGAAGCCTTGAATTCCTGGGAAAATTCCAATTAGGTCATAATGTATAATCATTTTTATGTGTTGCTTAGTAGGGTTTATGAGTATTTTGTTGAGGACTTTTCATTTATGTTTATTAACAATAATGGACTATGATTTTCTTTGCTTTTGACATCTTTGTCTAGTTTTGGTGTCAAGGAATACTAGCCTTATAAAAAGATTTTGGAAATGCCTCATCTTATTTTTTGGAAGAGTGTGTGAAGAATTAGGATTGATTCTTTAAATCTCTGAAAAAATTCACCAGTGAAGTCAGCTGGACCTATAATTTTTTTGGTAGGTAGTGTTCAGATAACTAATAAAATCTCTTTAAATTTGTGGGTATTAGGGAATGAATTGTCTTCCAACCAAAATACATATGTGGAAGCCCTAACCAAAATATGACTATATTTTCATAAAACATGACTGACTTTTCAGAAGTTATTAGCATAGTTTGCTGTTTGTTATGTATATAAAGTACATTGTTAGTTTTGTATTATAGGAGCAAATTGTATTCATTGTAGAATTTTTGGGAGAAAACACACTGGAAAGAAAGATACAGAAAGGCATCCTCATAACCCAAAGATGATCACTGCTATTCTGATAACAGTAATTTTAGAATTACTTTTATTACATATAGTCCTATGTATAGTTGTGATCATGCTCTCTATATAATTTTCTATCCTGCCTTTTATAATAATCATTTATAGTAAATGTGTTCCTATATTATAAACTCATGTTAGTTACTGTATCATGTTCCCAAATGGTCGTGTTATGATTTAATTAAGTAATTAACGTTAGATGAGTTCAAACTGATGGAGTCCTAATCCAATAGGATCAGTATCCTTTTAAGAAGAGGAAAAGACATCAGACTGACTCTCACTCTCTATCCACACATGGAGAAAAGATCATGTGAGGGCACAGTGAGAAGACTGCTGTTGGCAAGCATGAAAGAACGCTCTCACCGGAAACCAAATGCAGAGACTTGTCCTGGGATTTCTAGCTTTTAGAACTATGATAAAATAAATTTTGTTTTCTAAAACCTCAGTCTGTGGTATTTTGTTACGGCAGTTAGTATAGAGATTAGTACAGTAGTTCTATTGAGATTTTCTATTTCTTCTTCAGTTTTGGTAGTTTTTGTCTTATAGGAATGTCTCCGTTTGATCAAATTATCTCTGGGTGGCTCAGTTGCTTAAGTGTCTGACTCTTGATTTTAGCTCAGGTTATGATCTCATGGTTTGTGAGTTCAAACCCCACACCAGGTTCCACTCTGATGGTGCAGAGTCTGCTTGGGATTCTCTCTTTCTCCCTCTCCCTCTGCTCCTCCCCTGCTTGTTCTCTCTCTCTCTTGAAAATAAACTTAATTTTTTAAAATTATCTAATTTGTTGATATATAGTTTTTCACTGTATTCTTTTATTTGTATCTCTTAATTTGTATAAGTCAGTAGAAACATTTCCTATTTCATTCCTGATTTTAGTAATAGAAATCTCATTTTCTTTTTTTGTCAGTCTGTACAAAGGTCTGTAAATTTATTCAAACAGTTCAAAGAACCAATTGCTTAACATTTTTTTTCTTTTTCATAAATTTCTAGTTGATTTCATGATTTCATGATTTTCGTGAATTTCTAGTTTACTATTTTCTGATTTCTGTTTGCTTTATTTTTCTTTCTTAAGTGTATACATGTAGGTTATTAATTTCAGTTATTTCTGCTTTTTTAATGAGAGTGTTTATAGCTACAATTTTCTATTTAAGTATTGCTTTTACTGCATTCCCTAAGTTTTGGTATGTTGTATATTATAGTTAGGTTGGCTCAGTATTTTCTAATTTCCTTATAATTTTACTTCTGTCTCATTCATTATTTAATATGGTGTTTAATATCCACAAATTTTGAAACTTCTTTGTTAATTGTTTCTAATTTCATTCCATTCTGTTTAAATCCTGAGCTGTCAAGCACTAGCCCAATGTGGGGCCCAATCTCAAGAACCATGAGATCATGACCTGAGCAAAATCAAGAGTCAAATGCTTAACCAGCTTAGCCACTCAGGTGACCCTAGGATGTCTTCTTTAGAGAAATGTTTACTCAAGTCTTAGGCCACTTTTAATTATGTTATTAATTTTTTATTGTTTTTCAATTGAGTTGTAGGAGTTATTTATATTTTTTAGAAATTAACCTTTTATCAGGTACATTGTTTGAAAATATCTTTGCCCATTCTATAGATGTTCTTTTCACTTTATTGGTTGTTTCCTTTCCTGAGCAGAAGCTTTTTAGTTTGGTGCAAAACTATTTGTCTATTCCTGCTTTCGTTCCTTGTAGTTTGGGTGAAATCATGAAATATTCATGAAATCATTGGCAAGACCAATGTCATGAAGCTTCCTCCTACATTTTCTTCCAGGAGTTTTATAGTCTAACTATTATGTGTGAGTCTTTAGTGAATGTTGAATTAATTTTTATTTATGATGTAAGATAAGTGTCCAATTTCATTTTTTTGGAGGTAGAAACCCAGTTTTCCTAACACCATTTATTTGAGGTTCTCTTATCCCCATTATGTATTCTTGACATTTTTGTGAACGATAAGTTGACCACATTATGTGAGGTTATTTTTGGGCTCTCTACTCTGTTCTATTAGTTTGTATGTCTGTCTTTATGCTAGTACCATACTGTTTTAATTATTGCAGGTTTGCAATATATTTTGAAATCAGGATGTGTAATACCTCCACCTTTGTTTTTTTTCAAAATTGTTTTGACTTTTAGGGGTATTTTTTGTTATATATGAATTTTAGGATTATTTTTCTACTCTTATAAAAATATCATTGGGATTATGATAGGGATTGTAATGAATCAGTAGTTTTGAGTAGTATAGACATTTTAATGATATGATGTCTTCTAATACATGAACATAGGGTTTCTTTCCTTTTTTGTATCTTATTTACTTTTGTTCATCAATGTTTTGAGCTTTCAGTATACAAGTATTTCACTTCCTGATTTAGGAAGTTAGTTAGATTTACACCTAAGTATTTGATCATTTTGATTAAGTTGGGTGGTTTTCCTAATTTCCTTTTCAGATGTTTCATTATCAGTGTAAAGAAACACAAGTGGTTTTGATATTTTGATTCTATATCCTGAAACTTTACTGTATTGATCTATTAGTTCTAACATTTTTTTTAGTGGAACCTGTAGGGTTTTTCTATATAAGATCAAACCATCTACAGACAAGGACATTTTTACTTCTTCTATTCAGATTTGAATGTCTTTTACTTTTCTTTCTTGGCTAATCGTTCTAGCTAAGAGTTACAGTGTTATGTTGTAGAAAAGTGACAAGAGTGAACGTTCTTATTCTAGATCTTAGTGGAAAAACTTTGTTTTTCACTCTGAGAATCATGCCAGTTGTGGTCTTTTCTTATTCAGGCTTTATTGTGTTAAAGTCATTTCCCACTATTCCTGGTTTGTTGTGTTTATGATTAAAGGATGATTAAAGAAAAATGCTTTTTCTGCATTTACTGAAATAATCTTTTTTTTTGTATCCTTATTTTTTTAATGTGGTGTATCACATGGATTGGTTTTTTTCATTTGTTGATCCTCCTTGCATCCCAGGGATAAATCCCAAATGGTCATGGTGTGTGATCTTTTAATATGCTGTTGAATTTGGTTTTCTAATATTTTGTTGAGGATTTTGCATCTATATTCAGCTGGGATGTGCGCCCATCATTTCCTTTTCTTGTAGTGTCTTTGGCTTTGGACTTGGGGTAATGCTTGCCTCACAAAACGAGTTTTGTAGTGTTCCCCTGCTTTTAAATTTTTTGGAAGACTGTCAGAAGGATTGCCTTTAATCTACTTTAATTGTACAGTAGAATTTGCCAGTGAAGCCAGTGAAACCATCTGGTACTGGGCTTTACTTTGTTGGGAGGTTTTGATTATTGTTTCAATCTCCTTACCAGTTATATGTCTGCATGTTTCTAGGAATTTATTCAACTCTTTTAGTTATCCAGTTAATTGGTGTATAATTAATTGTTCATATTCTCTTATGATCAATATTTCTGTGGTACATTGTAGTGTCGTCTCTTCCCACTTTTTTTCTTTAATTTGGATTCTCTCACTTTTTTATAGTTTTTTTTCTAATAGTCAATTTCATCTTCAAAAAACTTATTTTCATTGAGTTTTTTTCTAATTTTCTATTCTCTATTTATTTCTGATATAATCCTTACTATTTCATTCCGCTAATACTGGGCTTAGTTTGTTCTTCTTTTTCTTATTCCTTGAGGTTTAAAATTATGAGTATTTTTAGATCTTTCTTTTAAGCATTTATCATTCAAACTTCTCTCTTAGTACTGTTTTTGCTTTATTCCATATATGTTAAGATGTGTATGTGTTCATTTTAATTTGTTTTAAGATATTCTCTAATTTCTGAGGTGCCTGGGTGGCTCAGTTTGTTAGGCAGCCGACTTCAGCTCAGGTCATGATCTCACAGCTCGAAGACTCATGGGTTTAAGCCCTGCGTTGGGCTCTGTGCTGACAGCTCAAAGCCTGGAGCCTGCTTCCAATTCTGTGTCTCCCTCTCTCTCTGCCCCTCCCCTGCTCACACTCTCTGTCTCTCTCTCTCTGTCAAAAATAAATAAACATTAAAAAAAATTAAGATTTTTCTAATTTCCTTTTTAATTTTCCTTTGATCTATCAGTTGTTCAAAAGTGTGTTAATGTACACATATTTGTGTATTTCCCAGTTTTACTTCTGCTGTTGGTATCTAGATTCTTTCCACTGTGTCCAGAAAAAACACTAGGTATGATTTCAATCTTTTCATATTTGTTAATACTTGTTCTATGACATAACATATGGTCTACCATGGAGAATGATCTGTGTGCACTTAAGAGTGGTTTATTCTACTGTGTTTGGGTTGCATATTCTGTATATGTTTGTAAAGTCTATTTCTCTATAGTGTTATTGAAGTCTTCTGTGTCTTTATTGATTTTCTGTCTTGTTATTTAATTAGTTATTAAAAGTGATGTAATTAAGTCTCTGACTATTAGTGTTATTTTGGACTATTTCTCTCTTCAGTTCTGTCAACATTTGATTTGTATATTTAAGAACCCTGATATTGGGTGTGTATATAGTTACAATTGTTATATCCTCCTGGTAGATTGACCCCACTATCATTATGTGATGCCCTTTTTTTTTCTTATAACAGTATTTGACTTAATATTTATTTTGTCTGGTATAAATATAGCCATCTTGACCTCTTTTGGTTACTACTTATAGGAAATGTTTTCTCCATCTCTTTATTTTCAGCATATATGTGTCATTAAATCTAAAGGGAGTCATTTGTTGTCAGCATATAGTCAGATCTTGTTTTATTATCCATTGGACTGCCCTATGTCTTTTGGGGAGGTTAATCCACTTATACGTAAAGTAATTATTGGTAGGGAAGTATTTACTGTATATCCTCTTATTAATTGTTTTCTGTTTGGTTTGTAGTTCTTTTGTCCCTCTTTTCCTTTCTTCCCATCTTCCTTTGCCTTTCATGTTTTGTATTGATATGCTTTGATTTCTTCCTCTTTTTCCTTTGTATAACTTCTATAATGTACAAAGTGTATATTCTATAGGTTATAGAATATAGAATATAAGTGTATTCCTTGTGGTTACCATAGGCTTACATAAAACATCTTATAAGTCTATTTTAAGCTGATAACTTATTTCAAGCTCATTCAAAAACTCTGTACTTTTATTTCTCCACACTTTATTATTGATACCAGAATTTATGCACTTGGTATTATTGATGTCACAATTTGCATCTATTTATGCTGTGCATTTGTTTAAAAAACATTTATATTTATTTTACTAATTTTGTGTTTTAACTTTTATGCTACAATTAAAGGTGATTTACCTACCACTGTTATACCAGACCAGCATTCACTTGTCTATATATTTAAATTTACCAACAAGTTTTACATTCTTGATGCTATCATGTTACTATGCTATGATGTTTAAGCATCCTTTCATTTCAATTTGAAGAAATTCCTTCAACATTCCTTTCAAATCAGGTTTAGTGATGAACTCCTGCTTTTATTTGTTTGGAAGAATCTTTATCTCCACTTCATTTTTGAAAACAGTTTTGCTGGGTATTCTTGACAGGCTTTTGTTTTTCTTTCAGCACTTTGAATATATCACTCCATTCGCTTCTAGACTGCAAGGGTTGTTGCTAAAAAATTCACTGATAATCTGAGGATTCCCTCAGATGGGACAATTCTCTTCTCAATCTGCTTCAAAATTCTCTCTGATTTTTGAAAATTTGATAATAATAAATCTCAGTGTTGATTTGTGCTCATCTAATTTGAAATGTCCAACTCTTTCCTCCCCAGAGATTAGTTGAGGTCTAGAATTTTTCACCTGTTGGCTTTTCACAAAGCAGAAAGAAACTATAACAACTCCAATAATGCTACATCACAATATCATCTTTGTTTTCACTGGCCACCAGGAAGCTAGAAAGCTAGAGTATACTGGTCATGTTAATGCTCTGAGATAGGCAAGATGGAAGCCAAACCTTTGACCAGCCTACAGAAATGTTGGGGCATGGGAAGCAGGGTCCAACTCCTTCCTTCTCCAGGGAGAAGCTGGGAGCTAATATATATCACGATTCACAGGTTACAGTTTTGGTGGAATGTGTCTACAGATTTCACACAACCATTCCAGTAGTGAAACAATTCCACTTACCCTAAAAGTGACTATAGGATCTGTAGTAATATCCCACTTTTCATTTTTTTTCCCACTTTTAATTTTGAAATTGGTAATTTTTTGTGTTCTTTGTTTACTTCATTAGTCTAGTATGGGATTACTAATATTATTCTTTTCAAAAAACCAAATATTAATTTTATTGAATTTTCATTTCCATTATTTTCTTTCACTACTTCCTGTGAGTTTATTTTATTTTTTATCTTCACAGGACATAGTCTCAATTACAGATTTTTATATTTTTCTTATTTTGTAATATAAGCATCTAAAGCCATACATTTTTCTATAAGCACTGATTTAGCACTAGGGCCAAAGCAAGGTCAGCAGGTAAAAACAGGAAAGGAGCAAGTAGTTACACATGTTCTTTGTTACCCTCTTAGCCTGAGAGCAAGTAAAAGGAGATGATCTAGTACCCCTAACCTACCAGAAGGAACATGGATATTTCTAACTCCTTGATAATAACAGAGAGTTGATCAACAAGTTGTCAGATTTGAGTATGAGTTAAGATAGTAGGAGACTGAAATATCCTTCCACAGCAAAAATATTCTCACCATCCACCTGCCTATCTCTTTCATTCAGCCATTGTTTAATGTGCACCTAGTCTGTGTTTCGTACTGGACTAAGTTCAGGGCATTCCACAATGAACAAGACACTACTCTCAAAATGTTCTAAACCTCAGACACTGAGTATCTTTGTGGAAACTGTACTGGATTTCTGGGAAGGTAAATACTTAAGGCTTGGTATAACAAAAAAATCTCAAGTTCTAAGCCTAACTTTACAGCTTACTAGCTGTGTAAAATTGAAACCAATTACTTACTTTCTTTTTATCTAGTTTCTTTATCTTTGGAAGCAGATTTGAATGCTATTTACCTGGTATGGTTATAGTGAAATTACTAACTACAGAGCCCTAATACAATGTCTACCATAACACGAGGTTTAATTTATTTTCTTTTCCTATCATTAATTGTTATATGTTTAAAGACCTCTGTAAAAGATATTGTGAAATAGATGGACCCCTGTTTCAAGAATTTTACAGAAGCTAGAGGTAAAGTCGCCGAGAAAGCCAGACCCAGGTATAACTTTAGGTACAAAACTTAGAATTCTTCAGTCTGTGAAGGGCATTATTTTTCATATGAGAAATCTGCCACAGCATTGAAAGAATGACAAAATAGTTCCTCAGAACTGGGGGCATTTGGAATTTCTAAGACCCTTAAGCATGGGGCTCATTTAGAGTCCCTATTTCCTGAAAGAAGCATTCAGGTGTCTGGGTATTATTTCAAGGCTCATATTTTTTTTTCTATTAGTTTTATATTGTTCTGCCATGCTTTACTGCCTGAGAGTATGCTCAGCCTGTGAAGCTGGGAATTAAGATCCTAATTTACATTTTCATGAACCAGGGATGCATTTTTCTTCAGGAGCACATGTCAATTACTTGTAAGAAGAAATAAACCTCATGAGAACATGGGAATGATGTGAATACTATGGTTGAAAGTCACAAATACATAAATCTGTGGGAGAGAGTGATGTTTTAAGGAGCATTCTCAGAGAAAGGCCCATTGGTGGCTAGTGTAGACACTATAACTTCTTGAAAGAGAGATGTGACTATCCAGAGTTCTCAGATTTTCACTCCCAACCTTCAAGTTATTAAATATGCCAGACTACATGGCTATGGGAGCTCATAGGAGTCTTATCTTTTTGTTGATGCCCAAATTGGAAAAAAAAGGTGGCATTATGGAATAAAGGAGTCCAATTTTGTTTGGTTCAAAATAGTGAAGGCCAATATTTTTTAAGCCCAGTACCCATCAAATAGTTTCTGATAAAGCGTTGCTTAAAGTTTCTTTGGGGAATCACCTTTTACCAATGCTTAGCTCACAAGTTTTGAAATGAGTTGACATTAGTCAGACCTCCAGGGTTAGGTCCTAAATTGTCTACACTGGAATTTTCCCACCAGAATTTATACTAGAATTACTAGGGTGCAGTCAAAAAATTAATGCCTGGGTCTCACTCCCAGATACTCTGACCTAATTTCTCTAGGGTAATAAACATACCTAAGTATTTAAATCTCCTAAGAGATTTGAATGTGGGTCTATGCAGATCTTATAGTTTCTGGTATAAGATTATCAGCTGATATAACCTCACTGTCCAGTGAGATTGGTTCACAGGTAGGCATTCAACCTAAAAAAAAGCCAGGGAGATCCTGGCCCTACACAACTGTCATGGCCTAGGGAAGAGAAAGTTTTATCTTTTCACTTAGACCTCATGACAAAATGATACAACATGTAGAGCTTCTGTAGCTAACTTGTAATCATGAAACAAGTGTCATCTGAGAGTAAAGCCAAAACACAAAGGAGAATAACACTGTGTTGAGAAAGAAAGGGATCTTGGTGACATTGTTCAAGCCACACCTGAAACCATCTCTATCTCTGGACTTTACAATTCTGGGAGTCACCACATTACTTTTTGGCTTAAGATAGCTTTGGTTGGATTTCCTAAAGTTTGCCACAGAAAGTGTCCTAAGTGATACAATGGCATGGAAACTTGGGCCAAAGTTAATTTGCAAGCTTGGCTTCCAAGTAATAATAATAATAATAATAATAATAATAATAATAATAAATAGAGTTATTGAAACTAAACGTTTTTAAACCAATGTTTTCTTTTTTAAAATTTTTTAAATGTTTATTTATTTTTGAGAGAGACAGAATGTGAGTGGGTTAGGAGAAGAGAGAGAGGGAGACACAAAATCCAAGGCAGGCTCCAGGCTCTGAGCTGTCCGCACAGAGCCCAACACAGGGCGCGAACTCATGAGCTGCGAGATCATGACCAGAACCAAAGTCGGACGTTCAACCGACTGAGCCACCCAGGTGCCCATAAACCAATGTTTTCAATTTAGAAATGAGAAGACGAAGGTGCACAGTGCCTGGGTATTATATTTCAAGCTATATTTCAAATGTAATGTTGCTGACCAGAAAACTAGTACATTGTCCACCACTCTATACTACTTTCATATTTGATTTCTTGAGATCCAACACTATGCTTATCTCTACGTATCCTTTAATGAAGTAGAGGAAAAACAAATAAATGAGCCTATACCCAAACACCAATTCTTTGAATCAACATTTGCTAAAAATCTTCTATATGAAAGAAAATTTTAAGATATGGGATAGAAAATCTATGAGGCATGGTTCCTGTCCTCAACAAGTTACACTCAACCTCAGAAACAAAAGAGACATTAATTGGACATAAGTAAAGAAAGTATTTTCCGGCTTACAGAAGAGAAAATTTACACAACATACAGCATTAGTGATAAAGCATCCAGACTTACTGTAAAGCACAACTTCAATCCTGCCTCTTCCACTACTCATTTTTGAACTTGTACAAGCTGCTTACCTTATTTTAAGGCCTCCATTTTGTGGTCTTAAAATTGGAACCATGTATACCTTCCTAAAGTAAGATTACATGAAATATTACAGATCGGATGCCCAGCACAGTGCTTGGTAAGCACTGCTCACTGAAGTAATACTGTTTTATGTATGCACACAAAAATACAGTAAGAAAATGTATGGCACCCTATCATTACAACATTGTGGCATGCAAAACAGATCAGAGTAGCAGATGCATGTTATTCAGAGACTATAATAGTCAATATGTGGGTTGAATCTGGTCAGCAGATTGTCTTGTTTGGCCTATACAGTATTTTTAAAACTTTCTAATTATTTGCCAATATCTAAAAATAAGACCAGGTCACATAAATACCCGGATTATTGTCTTCTCTTGGAAAATGAAAAGATCTGAATATGTGATACCTAAACTTCTCCACAGTAGCAATCAGCTGGAGCAGAGCAGTAGCTGACCATTTTTTATGAATATAAACTTTCTTATTTGTCAAGTTCTTTACCTTGTCTCCTTCACTTATTTGCATTATTTGCCTGGTCGTTGAAGGAATTCAAATTAGGGGACTCTAATGAATGTGTATTAAAATAGCATCGGGCGTGCCTAGGTGGCTCTGTCAGTTAAGCGTCCCACTTTGGCTCAGGTCATGATCACTCAGTTCATGAGTTTAAGCCCTGTGTTGGGTTCTGTGCCAACAGCTCAGAGCCTGGAGCCTGCTTAGGATTCTGTGTCTTCCAATCTCTGCCCCTCCTCCCCCTCCCGTGCGCGCGCTCTCTCTCTCTCTCTCTCTCTCTCTCTCTCTCAAATAAACATCAAAATACAATAGCATTAGTTCCATGATATGTTAAATAGGTTTTACACACACACACACACACACACACACACAGAATTATATACACACACAAAATACTACTCAGCTAAAACGATTGGAAGTTCTTTAAACTGTAACTTCCCCTTCCTGGAGTATCTCAATTGACTTACATCTCCAAGAAATGCTTAAATAAAGAAACCTGTCTTTTAAATTATTTTCAACCAGTTTTTCCAAGTGTTTTTTTCCCTGAAGAAGGTTTGTTACCACTGCGAAGAAAGGGTGTTAGTATACAACATAGTTGCAGTCTGCTGGTATAGATGTAAACACACCTGTGGGTTCATAGGAAAGAAAAGTTCATAAGAGCTTATTTATGTGTTATATTTCTAATGCTTAGATACATTCTCCAAAACAGGGCTTCAGAATGGAATTAGTAAGTAATCTGAAATTTTTTTTTAACGTTTTTGGGTTTTTTTTTGTTTGTTTGTTTGTTTTTTTAATTTTTGAGACAGAGAGAGACAGAGCATGAACAGGGGAGGAGCAGAGAGAGGGAGACACAGAATCAGAAGCAGGCTTCTGAGCCATCAGCCCAGAGCCCGACGCGGGGCTCGAACTCACGGACCGTGAGATCGTGACCTGAGCTGAAGTCGGACGCTTAACCGACTGAGCCACCCAGGCGCCCCTAACGTGTTTTTTTATTTTTTTATTTTTATTTTTTTATTTTTGAGACAGAGAGAGACAGAGCATGAACAGGGGAGGAGCAGAGAGAGAGGGAGACACAGAATCGGAAGCAGAGTAATCTGAAATTTTTAAAATACCATGAAATTTTTCAAAATAAATTTCAATTAAAAAAAACAGTAATCTAAGAGTAAGAAAACATTCGGCATCATGTGGGTATAAACAATTATGTAAGATGTATGTGGGATTCTCAAGAAAAGTGAGATTTAGGGAAATTAACCCACCTACATTACTGATGCCATTCCTTGAATTGAAGGTCTCTGCAGTAGTAACACAGCATTGAATATAACCTGAATCTTGAGCAAGTGTCAGCTTTGTGTGTTTCTCTTTATCCCCCATATTGTACATTACAATGATCCCAGGCCTTGAGAACGGCACATATTCTTGTTTGTAATCAAAAGCACTGGGGAGATGTGAGGGCTAATGATTTGCTTCCCTTCTCTGAGCTGAAATTAGGGTGATCCATAAACTCACACTTTACATCTTTTTTTTCTATGGATCTTACTTTTCTCTCTTGCTTTTGAGTGATGTTACTCAGAGAAGCATGGTTTTGCTTGGCACCACTGGCTTTACCTGGTAACATTTGAAATATCAATAGATTTTAATAATCAATAAACTAAGATATGCATTACATGTAATAGACAACTGGTAACCTGCACAATAGAATAAAGACAATGAAAACGACATCAAACAGCAATGGTGCTAGGTAATATTTTGGCCTGTTTCCTGTGACCAAGATGACATTAATGTCCATTCCCCTCAGATGAACCAAACTTCAGACTTCTTCAAGACTATAACCACTGCCCTCCATTTGTTTAGTGCATTTACTTGAGAAAACTTGCAATTGTAAATTCTTTCTATACCCTTTGAGATGTAAATCTTTTCCCAGTCCCTTGCTGGTTTTATAAGCCAAGAATGCCTTTCTCAATGACTTGGGAACCATCCTTTGAAATGTAATCATAGGAATGATAGACAGGAGCCTATCTCCCAGTTATATCAGAAGTAATAATAGCCAGAGACAGAATAACAAGAGCCACAGACTAACCTCTCTCATAATATTCTCTAGAACTTTCTACGCCTCAGAAGTTAAAAACCCTCCTGCTTTCTGTTTTGCCTTCCTTTGTTTCAGGAAGTTTTGATTGAAATCTTCCTTTGCCTATTTAATGTTGTACAATATTTTGATAGCTCTTTATTTGCTCCCCCCCCCCACCAAAGTACAGTTTAATAAAGTCCTTAATTGCTCTGCATCCCATATAATATATATTTCAACTAGAGATATAAGATGTTCATTCAAACACCATTTAAAATTAACCAAAAAAAAAAACTACTCATATGTCCATTAATAATAGAAAACTGCATCATCGTGTATTTATAGGAGCACCTAGGTGGCTTAGTCAGTTGACTATCCAACTCTTGATTTCAGCTCAGGCCATAATCTCAGGGTCATGGGATTGAGCCCCCTGTCAGGCTCCATGCTGGGCATGGAGACTGCTGAAGGAAGGAAGGAAGGAAGGAAGGAAGGAAGGAAGGAAGGAAGGAAGGAAGGAAGGAAGGGATGAAGATCATTCAAACACCATTTAAAATTAATCAAAATTGGGGTGCTGGGTGGCTCAGTCAGCTGGGTGTCTGACTTGGGCTCAGGTCATGATCTCGTGGTTCGTGAGTTGGAGCCCCGCATCCGGCTCTGTGCTGACAGCTCAGAGCCAGGATCCTGCCCTGGATTCTGTGTCTCCCTCTCTCTCTGCCTCTCCCCTGCTCACATTCTGTCTCTCTCTCTGCTTTAAAAATAAATAAACATTAAATAAAATTCCATGGGTAATATGTTGTAGAAAAAGAGTTAATAAACTTAATAAATGTAAAAAATATTTATAAACAGATAAAAAATCAGTTTGTCTGACTATGCAAGTTACAAAAGAGAAAATACAAATGGACAGAAATATAGGAACATATGTCACCTACCAGTAAACAAGAAGTAAAAATGATACCATTTTCGCCTATCAAATTCATAAAGATTTAAAAATTTGTTAGTAGTTGTTGTTGTCAAGATACAGAAAAAGAGGTACCCTCAGCCATTATTGGTTGGGGTGTAAACAAGTTCAACATATTTACATATTTGTATTATTATGATGTATGATCCTGACAATTTTTATTTGTCAATTATACCTCAAAAAAAGCTGACAAAAGGGGGAGACATCTGGAGGAAAAAAAAAAGACATACAGTACCCTGACAGGCTGTTTTCTTCAAAAACAAGTGAATTTTTCATTAATTTCTTCTCTTGCTCTTCTCTACATACCCTTGCTACTCAGTCAACATCCCCACATTTATCAAGCAATAGTGAACATTGATTCTTTCGGTAAGTTTTTTGTTCACTGGTAACATGTAATTGAGAGGTCCTTCAATATACACAGGTATATATACATACATTTACATATACTGTGTATGTGTGTCAGTATATATGTAGCTATACTTATTTTATTATTTATTTTTTTAATTTTTAAAGTTTTTGTTTAAATTTCAGTTAGTTAACATATATGTAGTATTAGTTTTCAAAAGTTGCATACAATAGATTTATCAGTTGCATCCAATACCCAGTGCTCATCACAAGTGCCCTTATTAAACATCACCCATTTTGCCCATCCCCCACCCATTTCCCCTCTAGCAACCTTCAGTTTGTTCTCTATAGTTAACAGTCTGTTTTATACTTTGCCTTTTTTTTTATGTCCGTGTTCATCTGTTTTGTTTCTTAAATTCCACAGATGAGTTAAATAATGTGGTATGTGTCTTTCTCTGACTGACTTATTACACTCTAGCTCCATCCACGTCATTGCAAATAGCAAGATTTCATTCTTTTTTATGTTTGAGTAATATACTTGTGTGTGTGTGTGTGTGTGTGTGTGTGTGTGTGTATGGTTCAGTTTCATTCTTTTGCATGTAGCTGTTCAGTTTTCCCAACACCATTTTTTGAAGAGACTATTTTTTTTTCATCAGATATTCTTTGCTGATTTGTTGAAGATTGGTTGACCATACAGTTACAGCTATACTCATTTTAAATAGAATCCCTGCCTGCAATTGGAAACAAACAACTCCCATTTTGATGATCACCTTTGTATTTTTTAGCCTTAAGAGAATTAATTTCTGATTCAAATCCAGAAATAAAATTAACATTTCTATTTTCAAATATAACCGAGACATTATCACCCTCCCTCAGTCTAATTTCAAGCATAGTGTTCTAGATTTATTAAAGTCCCAGGATAGTTGATGCCTGTCTCATGCTTTTACTTATTTTTAGTCAGCTCAAGGAAAAATGTATTATGTCTACTCCAAGAAGTCATTCCATTCAGTAAAGGAGATTCTATCCATGTAGTTAGAAGTACTAGGTTAGCCGTGATTCATAAATACAGGTTGCTATTTCCTACAGATTGAATGTTTGGGTTGCACCAAAATTTTTATGTTGAATCCTAATTCCACTGTGATGGCATGTGGAAATGGGGCCTTTGGAGATGATTAGGTCATGAATGTGGAGCCCCTCTGAATGGGATTAGTGGCCTTATAAAAGAAACCACAGGAAACTCCCTTGCCCCTTCTGCCACGTGAGGACACAACAAAAAGAGGTGTCTCTAAATCAGAAATCAAGTCTTCATTGGATACCAAACCTGCAGGTGTCTTGACCTTGGATTTCCCAACCTTCAGAATTGTGAGAAATAAATTTCTATTGTTTATAAGCCCTGCTCAGTCTATGATATTTTTTTATGGCGGACTGGAAGGACTAAGACACTATTGCATGACAAACAAGTGGGATTTGGGAATCTATTTCCATATGGTAATTATGGTATATACTGTCAAATGTAAATGCAAGAATAACAATAATTTTTCCCTTGAAATTAATTCCCATTTCTCATGTGAAATTGTTTCTCTCAAAAGACAACATACTGATGATTTGGTGCTCTGGAACTGAAAAATTATTTCCTGTGGCATGCAGTTGTCATCTATGATGAGTGAGAGATGTGTCCTTGAGATGGTCCTTCAAACTGAGGATTGTGTTCTTACTTTCAGTAATTTTCAAGTAAATCCACCCACCTGGGAGAGGGGCTCCTCCCTTCCTGTCCTAAGAGATTGAGACAGAATTCTGATTTAAGATAGCATTTAAGATAGCGTTCTGATTTAAGGCCTCTGTAATTTCTTTGTTCTCATTACGGAAGGGTTCTTCCAAGGGCTGGAACTTAGAGAAAAAAAATTTTTGGCCCTGGGAAGGCATTAACGAGTGCTAGAGGGTAGAGGAGGAAAGTTGACAAAGTATTTCCAGCAACTTCAGAAGTAGAATGTATTAATTTCCTCCATTATCTTGGTACTTGCTATCATGTATTAATCCTCAGAAACTCAGGTATTCTTCAATAGAAACCACCGTTGTTTACCACTGCTGAAGCAAATCTTGCCATTATAAATTGAATTACTAAGAAAAATAAAAACCTGAAAGTAATGAATACAAAGTTTAAATGAAGTTTTTCAACAGCTGATTATTAACAAGTAAGTGGCCTGTCATAAACGCTAAGAAATAACCATGGCATGATTTTTTTTTAAACAGAAGAATATTTTCAATGACTGATGTCAACCTAACTCATCAGATTTTGGAGATGCTGGATGACCAAAATGTCATGAATTTCATCAATAAATAAAGTAACTTAGGAATTTGAAGATATATTGAAGAAATACATTTAAGGTTGCTGGCCCATAAGTTACTAATCAAAGAACAATTTTTGGACTAGAATATGTCATAGATAGAAGAGAACTAATTGCCAATCTGTGGGGGTTGGGGAGGGGCAATGGTGGGAAGAATCATCAGCTTCAATTTGAGGCCTTGGAGATCATCTGGCTCTGAGCTTACTTACCAACTTTCAGGTGGTTTGATGATAATGCAGAAAACGTTGGAATTTAAAGGTTAAACATGGTTCAGCTTCCAGGGAGATTTCTGTGCCCTTAAATACCTTTGTAAAGATACATTGTTTCACATGAAAACAGAGATTTGGTGTAAATTCAAAGAAGTAATTTCGTATAAATTTGAAAAATAGAAGTCAATATGTCAGGAATTTTACTGATTTTTGTAAGTTTTATACATTTGGTAAGGATAAGTTAATTTTTTTTTATATTCTTGTTGAACAGGTAAAGGAATAGCCTGGATTCTCACCACCCCCAAATGCCAGTGGTATTGATGCAAATCTTTGTGATTTCTCATATAGATCATATTTTCCTAGTTGAGAGATCATCATAACTTCTGATATGTGTAGAGAATATTTTGTTTGACACAGAATTTTCATACACATTGTGTTATTTGATTCTTGTAACAACTCTATAAGATGGAAAACACAAATACCATTATCTCCATTTTCCAGAGGTAAAAACATGTAATTGATATTTATTAAAAGTCTACTCTGTGTCATCATTGGCATGAATGCTGCAGACATAAAGTTGAGCAAAGAACCTTTCCTCATGTCAAGAAATTAATAGTTCAGGGCAGAAAAGTGATAGAAAAACAGAAAATTAAAATACAAAATGATATAGGATCCCTACTAATACCATTCCATTGTGCAAGCATGAAAATATTAAAGGTTATGTCATTGTTATTATTCAGGGATTGTCAATGATCAGTTCTTCATGGGAAAATCAGTGGGAATGTATACTAGAGGTGAAACTTGAATAAAGAGGAGGAATTCTCCAAGAAGACCTTGGGGAAGGAAGGGAGGCATTTTCAACACAAATAACGGGGGCATTATGCAGTTTGCAACACCCAAGGTCATGAAACTATTTAAAGACAAAAGTTAGGTTCAAATTCATGCTTTTTCTACAAGATATTTTCCCCCAATTATAAGTATTCAAACTCTGGCCAAATAAAACTCTGGGCTTCCTAAATAAAATACTGCCTGACCAATTGCCTCTAAAATGGGTGCTCAGAACAAACCATCATTGGCATTCTTGATTTTAAGCCACATTACTTTTGGGAAGAAATTGCTCTGTACTGACAAATCGCAGTAGTTATGAACATAGTAATAACATAACAAGAATAATCAAATGCAATGCAAATGAAAATGCATCAATTCAAGCTGAGTTTCAGGTCTCGTTATGTTCATTCAAGTTTAATGTGCTTTATGATTTTCTGGAAGTTAAGATAAACTGGCTTCTGCAATTTGGGCTCATTTGGCGATTTATGTTCACATCCACATTCTTAAATTTTTAAGAGCAGACAGCCAACCCATGTACTGTCATCTGGTCATATACAAACTATTAGGGCTAGGGTAAGGAGGGCCGGGTTGTTTATATTCATGTTCAATATATTATCATCATCAGGCTCAAATTGAACTAGCATATGTTTATGTGTAAGCAACCTTTGAAAAGCAATTTGCTCAAAACTTGGTTCTTTTATTACTTCTCAGAGATTGATTAGCTATTATGCAATCTTACCCAGGGCTGATGGTCTCATTCTCATTGGTTTTCGTTTTTTTTAATTAAAGATTTTTTTGAAGTTTATTTATTTTGAGAGGAGAGAGAGTGAGCACAGTGGGGGAGTGGCAGAGAGAGAAGGAGAAGGAGAATCCCAAGCAGGTCCCACTGTGTCAGCACAGAGCCCAACACAGGGCTCAATCCCATGAACTGTGAGATGTGATCTGAGTCGAAATCAGGAGTTGGGTGCTTAACCACCTGAGCCACTCAGGCGCCAGTGATTTTCTATTTTTAATATAAAGGGGATGAAATCTTGTTGGAAGTGGGAGCTATTGGATTGTTTTGAAGCTTTTTTTTTTTAACTGAGATTCAAAAGCTGGAGGAAAAGAACATGAGAGAGTTTGGTAGCATAGCTGGAGGTCTCCCAGGTCTCAGTGCCACCAATGGTCGGAGTTCAGGTTTTCCTCTCATCTATCATAATGGGGTGAGTTTTTCCCAGTGGCTAATTGTATGTTGTAATTAAGCCTGCTGTGCACCTATTCTGTAAATAACCCAATGAAAGAAGACACTCTGGCTGTGGAACAACTCATATCAACAAAGACTTACCATCTCCTTCCCTGGCTTTTCTCTCATTTGCCCGTATAACAAAATCCAGTGTAAATAACCATTAAAAAAGAAAAGAAAAAAGCAAGACCCTTCTAGTCTCTAAAATGTGATTAAGTTGGAAGTTTGGCACGGTAACTGATTTCCTAACCAGCTATTTTCCCAACAAAGAAATACACACTGAAAACACAAGATTGATGAGTTGCTGAAGTTAGTTATTGAATTTATTTACCTTAGCCACCAGGATGGTCTTGCAATGTATGTCTTATTAGCCTCCGTGCAGAGCGTATTTTACCTGATATAACTAGGTTATCTCTGTGCAGGGAAAGAATGGCCTTCTTTAGAGCTCCACCTGTCAGTTCTTGATGGAAATAATAGTGAATCGACACATTTATCAACTCTACCATGACCTCAGATATTCTCTACAAACTATAGTCTGGGGGCCAAATCTAGCCAAGTGTCTCTTCTATGTGTGTGTGTGCACGTGAGTGTGTGTGTGTGTACGTATGTATGTGTTAGCTTTCTGATTATTGTTTAGGCATGTATATAGAGGTTATTTTAAGGATACAGTCATGTCTCATGGATGCTGGATGGAAAACACTCAAATGAGGCATCACTCAAGGGTGAAATTCACCATATCACTATTTTCCTCTGGTTTTACTCCCTTCAGTCCGTTGCCTGTTTGTGTAAATAAAGTTTTATTGGAGCACACAATCAAGCCCATTCATTTATGTGCCCATGACATAGTTGGATAGTTATTAACAGAGACCTTATTCTTCCTGCAAAACCTAAAATATTTACTATCTACTCCTATCCAGTACAAGTTTGCCAATTCCTGCTCTATTCTAAACATCTTCAGGTGTAAGGTCTCACTCTCTTTTACTTCTCACAGAAATAAAATAATAATTGGAGTTTACGTATTAAAACCTTTATTTTCTTGTAGTTCGAAAGGATCAAAGAAATGGTTGAGAATTAGTGCACTAAATTAACCCTAAGTCTACAATCATGAGAAAGAGAAACCACTTATTTGCATTAGTATTACTATTACTGTTATTACTAACAACATACATTACCTATGTGAATGTCACTATGCAGGGCACCTTCCAAGTTTCTGTAATCCCTATACCAGCTCTGTGTAATGTTATTATGTCCCTTTTCTACATGACGAAATTAAAACCCAGCAGTGCGTCATAACTTGCTCACAAAACATGCCTCCTCAAGTACATGATAGCCAAAAACCAGTCTATGCCTTTCTGACCCAAAAGCTGATGATTTTAACTACAAAAGGAGTGTATTCCATAGGGTGCCACTTAATAACTTTAAATTCAGTTAATTGCAGTGAACTCAACATTTATTTGAATTCTTCACTTACTCAAGTCATTGTGGCGAATACAGAGGGATACAGAAACATGAACGAGATGCAGATGTGTCTTTAGGGAACTCAGTTTTGGGTAGTAAGTTCTGTCCTTTAAAAAATAAATACTCCACAAATGACACAACTTTGTTCTTACTTCACACTACATCTCTAATTTTGTTTTGTTTCTTCTAATACTTAGCTAAATAAACTGGTTTCAGTAAAGGTGCAACTGATTAATAGCTGTAGCAGTTTCTGACATACTCAGAGAATGTAAATTTGGATATTGGAAGAGTGAATGGATACAGTTTTGAGTCAGGGAATAACACAATCTTTCACAAGAATTGGATATGGGTTGGGCTGGGACTGAGAGAAAGCAGCATGAACACACTGGGTGTCTGTGTAAATGAGAAGGTGGGAGGTAAGAAAAGATAAAGAAATTGAACCAGGAGGCCTTCAATAGCAAACTTACCTATTGGATGATTTAATCAAAGTCATGCCGAACAGATTTGGTGAGAAGGTGAGTGAGTACAACATCAGTTGTTGTTTATTTGTTTGTTTTAAGTTTATTTATTTTGAGAGAGAGAAAACATGAGCGGGGATGGGGCAGAGAGAGAGAGGGAGAGGGAGAATCCCAAGCAGGCTCAACACTGCCAGCGCAGAGCCTGATGAGGGGCTCGAACTCACAAAGCTGTGAAGTCATGACCTGAGACGAAATCAGGAGTCACATGCTTAACGGACTGTGCAACCCAGGGGCCCCTACAATGTCAGTTTTAAGTATGTCTTGTCTGTGTTGCTCTGTTTGGAGGGTCAAGTTGATTAGAGTACAGGGTCAGGTCCTGATGTAACTCAGGCTGCTGAAATAATACAACAGACGATGCAACACTGCCTCCAGGGATGCCCATGGCTGAGTAGTTGGGGAGGTGACCACCTCAATGACTGATCTTAGTCTGCCTGCTCCAGCCTCTCTGGTAGGAAGAGTCTTCCTCTTTTCTGGTCTATTTGATATTTTCTCCGGCATGGTGACAGGCCTATCCTACAAACCATCCCAGCAACAATGAGGCCATTTCTGGGCCTGGATCTCTCCCAAGCTTCCAAATTAGAGAATGTCAAGTCAACAAAGGGGGAAAATGCTTTCTTCTGCTTTTATGCTGTCAACCTTCATTTGTCCTGATGTCCTTCTACCCAGTATCCTGGGTCTCATCTGAAGATGTCAATATGAAAATAAGGGCTTTGAATCCACCAAGACTCTTTAAAATTATTTAAAAATATGAAAATAAAACCTCTTAGTCAGAAATGGGTACAATACTGAAGCCATCAGTAAAAATGAAGACTGACAGTTTAATTTTACTAACTACTGTAAGAGAAAGGATGTCAGCCACAGTGACTGGTGGGCCTTCCCCGGGGTGACACAATAAACTCTGCTGAAGAGAATAAATAGTTAATTTGTTTAATCTTTTCAAGACTGTACATGGAAAACCCTGGGAATTACACTCCAGGTGGGGACTTCAGACAATATTTTTCCTCATTTCCCCTGATTTCAGTGTAACACATTGGCCAATTCGGGATTATTTATTTATGGATGCCTAAAACAAAATTCCAAAATCCCTCTTCATGTTCCTCTTGCTCAAGCAGTGTGCCCTCTGTGCATCCCCAGCTTATGCAGTCTTTGAGGATGACATCTCAGCAGTGACAAGTACATTTACAAGACTCAGGTCTTCTCCATTCAGATGCTTCTCAATTTAGAATCCATCAAACACGTCAGGTGCAAGAGGTTTGACAGTAATGAAATAGGCAAATACATACCATGTTCTCACTTTCTGTTGGAGACAAGGATGGTAACTTTGGAATTAATTGCAAAGGGCAAGTTTACTCAACTGAAAAGGCAGAACCGGCACCACCGATAGAAAACAAGACTTCATGCTGTAGGGAGGCAATGATGAAAATGGGAATTTCAGAAAATTTAACCTGTATGTAAACAAATGAGAGGAGTATTAGGATAGTGGGTTTTAAGGTAGGAGTGGTGTGTGGATAGGAATTGCCAAATATCAGGGCACCCAGGAAGAGACTAAGAAATGTTTGAAGGTGCACTCAAGTCAACACCTGCGGAAGAAGTGAAAGGAAGATAATTTTCAGGGAGAAACTGGATTATGATGAAATCATAATAAAGGACTCAGTTTATCTTACTGGTGAATCTTGACACTGAGATGACCCTGCAGAGTTGTTACAGTTTAGGGTAAGAGAATGCTGGCCCTTCAAACCTCCATCATATCCCCAGAGGGGAGGATGTGAAGTTAAGAAAGGTGTTTCTATTCAGCCCATGGCAGGATCTTGCAGATGCAAACCTGCAAAATTTTAGTCTCCAAAATCATTGGCAGGTGGACGAATGAGGGTTTCAGTCTTAAGTAGGGGGATAGGGGAATTGGAGAGTTCCATGTAACATCACGGCAGCTTTCCTCATGAGTCACTCCAATTCATTTCCTTCATTTAAGGAAGCCATTTCTTCATGATTATCCATTCTAGATTCCCTTGTTCTTGTCTATGTGACTTATCAGTGGGGTAACCCATATCCTTATTCATTCGAGCTTGAGACACTTGTCAGGCTGTGAGTACCGTGCTTGTCTAGTAATTACTAACATTGGTATCAAGAGACATCTATGTGGATCAGTAGGGTGAAAATCATATTTCCCCCAATCCCCAAGCACATTATCTCTACTTCCTTCCAATGTACAGGATCATGACCACTGTCATGGTGGTGACTCTTTCCCTGCTGCTTTCACAGTTCAGGAGGCCAAGGGCTATGTGTTTGTTTGTTTTTATTTGTTTTGTTTTGTTTTAAGATTGACACATTACTACAAATTACATGATATCGCTCAGAACCCCAGAATAATACATCATGGAATCCTTACTTGTGCTTACCAGAATCTACTGAGCATCTTTTTCTGCCACAGTTTCCTCTAGGTCACAGGGCTGCCCAGATCCTGGTCCTGCTACAGGATCTTTTCCGGATGCCTTTGATGTGACCTGATATGTGGGTCAGTGCAGTACTCCCAAAGGTGGAAGATGCTGCCTCCAAAAAGTCAGAGGTCTATCAGGGATCATGTTTCTTTCTTCATGATAAGCATTGTGAAATGCAATAGTTTGTCCTTTGGAGGTGATGTCCTCGCATGCCTCATTGGATCCTAAATCATTAATTGATGTAGCTAGTTCCTGAATATTCATGGACTTTATCTCCCATTCTTTGAAGTGCATGCCTTTTACCAAGTCCTCCAGTGAACTTGTCACTTCTTTCTTATCTAGTCTGATTAGCATGATGTCATAAATAAGTTCATCAGTGTGATGCTCTGTGGGGTGTCCAGATGGCCTAGGTATCTTCAGACTGTATAATAACACAGGATAAAAGAGGGTAACAATCTCTGAGCATCTCACTGGGGCTGGTTCCCTGCTCACCAGCACATTCCTTATTGCTTTGGTAAGTAGATGGTCTTGCCAAGGAAAAATACTCATCTGGTGAATTTTCAGTATTTACATGGCATATAACTCCAACAAATTCACTTTTCTGAGGCTTTTGAATCCTTAATCTACCTTCTCCCACAAAAATGCTGGCATTTCTTTTCCAATTAGGTAGGGGTCATTGCTTTCTCTGACTCCTGAGAAAGATACACCCATATACTCCAAAATTCAGCTCTGCATTCTGCAACCCTTGATCCAACACCTTCAGAATCTTGTTCCATATGTACTGTTGGGTACTCCTGCCTGTATATGGTTAGTAGGTCTTGCAGCTCTTTAAAAATATAGTTAATTTCCTCCCTTAATAATCACAGCATTTATTGACTGAGTTATGTTCTGTATTCACTCTATTTATCCATCTATTAGGCAAGAGTGGATGTTCTGTCCAGCAAGGCAAAGGCTTCTACATAATCTTCAAGTAAGAGGGGTGGGGTTCAGGGTAGCACTTCTTTTTTTTTTTAAGTTTATATATTTTGAGGGAGAGACAGAGACAGAGAGGAGAGACTGAGAAGGGGAGGGGCAGAGAGAGAGAGGGGGAGAAAGAATACCTAGAAGGCTCTGTACTGTCAGTGCAGAGCTCAATGTGGGGCTTGAACCCATGAATCATGAGATCATAACCTGAACGGAAATCCAGAGTCAGACACTCAACCGACTGGGATTGAGGGCCCTGGGATAGCAGAAAGTGGGAGAAATAGTACACTTCTGTGTGCACAGATCATTTGAAGGAATCTCAATGATCATTTGAGGGAAATCTAAGAAGTCAATATTTTTTTTAGTTCATCAAACCAATACAATTTTCCAGGATTCTATTCCTTCCCAAATAGGATCCTGACTTTGG
This sequence comes from Panthera pardus, assembly GCF_024362965.1. Classification (NCBI taxonomy): domain Eukaryota; kingdom Metazoa; phylum Chordata; class Mammalia; order Carnivora; family Felidae; genus Panthera; species Panthera pardus. The sequence continues at coordinate 64,466,885 of NW_026526788.1, read as the reverse complement.
CTTGGCAAACCTATCATATCTGGGATACCCAGTCCTCTTGGTAGCCTCTTGGGGTCTTAGGAGTAAGTGCTGAAAACTGTGCTCCTCTTTTTCAGCTATAGGAAATATGAATCTCTTTATATGGTACCAACAAGGCCCTCTGGCGTTCATCCTTAGCTTTTAATTGCTGTTTAATTGGTCTTCAGCATTTTATTATCTTTTTTCAAAGCATCTATTGCATCTAGGAACACTATCATTTAGTTCCTATTTCCAAGTTTTTCTCAAATCCTGGCTATATTGCTCTTGCTTGTGCGTTTCCTTTCTCCCAGTGTCATCCCAGTTCTTCACTGTTGGAAAGTTTTAAAATTGTCCTCCAGTCTTGTGCCAGGGGCTATCAATGCTCCATGTAACACCAGTGATGGCTTCTCATTGTCACTCTCTAGTGGGTACTTGATCTCTGAAATCTCATTATAGTACCTGCTTTCTCAGAACTGAGACAAGACTGTCCTCCTGGACACAATGGTCACAGATTTTGTTTCTGGAAATCAGACTCTGAGATGGAGACTGAGGTTCATGCAATGTATTGGGGAATGCTCTTGGAATCAGCTCCTGTGGAGGAGGTGAAAGAAATAAAATTGAACAAAGGGGGAAGTTGAGCTCTGAGATCGTCATGCAAAAGGCTTGAGCCAGTCCTCCAGGAAACTCTGGTGATTCCTTTAGAGTTTTCCCAACTGGGGAAAGTACCTTTACTTCCTACATCTACCAGTCATTATTCCTGTATATCCCCAGGGAAGAGCCATATGATCTAGACCAGACAGCTGCCATTCATGAAGGGCAATCTCTGAGGGGGGACTAAATGGCAATCTGCCCGTAGCTCTCAGCCTCTGAGGGAATGATTGCTCCAGTGCTTAACCAGGAGAATCTAGACACAGCACAACATTCAATGTAAGATCAGAAAGATCAATAAGATAATGAAAATGTGTTCAGCATTGGGACTAGGCCAGTGAGGCCTCCCAAGCAAAATTTAAGGGGGAACAAAAAGCCAATAATCAAAATAAATATTTAACTCAATATTTTATAACAAAAATGAATGCAAAAACAGTGATGAACCAGATATCAACGTTTTGTTTTTAATTTTAAAGAGAGAGAGCAAGCACAAGCAGGGGAGAGGGGCAGAGGGAGACAGAGAGAGAATCCATGCTCAGCACAGAGCCCGTTGCGGGGCTCCCTCTCAGGTACCATGAGATCATGACCTGAGCCCAAATCAAGAGTAATCAAATTACTGTTTTTTTGTTGTTTGTTTGTTTGTTTGTTTGTTTTGCTTCGGACTCTAATATGGCTTGACACGGCTTGATGTACGTGACTGGTTTTGTTTTATTTGTTGAAAAGAATTACTTAAAAATATAACTGACTCTTCAATACCCCTGGGAATGGTGCACATAATAACCAAATCACAGCAAATAACTTACTGAGGGTCTTTTACACAAGGGATTGAACGAGGGATTTCGGTAAAAACAAGCTCCAGGATTTGTAAGACAGGTCTTGTATTTCCTGTTTTCCAGAGGAGGTGGAGTTGAGTCAAGAGATTAACAATTTTTAGGTACATAAGTATTTAGATGAATCATAGTCTAGGTTTTATTTATTTTCAGAATTTTTATTCAAAATTTTAAAAGTAAAACAAAACAAAAACCCCAGCTTACCTGTTTCTCCCCCACTCCCTGCCTCTTGCCACCACCAACCTCTTTTCTTTAACTATACAGTTTTGTTTTCTGTTTTTTGTTTCTTTTTTTTGACTCCACATATACGTGAAATCATAATGGTATTTGTCTTTCTCTGATTTCACTCAGCACAGTGCCCTTGAGGTCTACTGTGTTGTTGCAAATGACAAGATTTAATTTTTTATCCTTGAATAATATTCCATTGTATATATATAACACGATCTATCCATGCATCCGTCAATGGACACCTAGATTGTTTCCGTATTTTGGCTATTGTTAACAATGCTGCAATGAACACAAGGTGCGTGTATCTTTTTGAGTTAGTGTTTTCATATTCTTTGGATAAAAACCTGCAAGTGAAATTGATCGGTAGTATGGTATTTCTATTTTTAATTTTTTGAGGAACCATCATGCTGTTTTCCATAGTGACTGCACCATTTTGCATTCCCACCAACAGTGTACAGGGTTCTCTTTTCTCCCCATTCTCAGTAACATATGTTATTTGGGGAGGTGAGTTTGATACTAGTCATTCTGATAGGGATGAAATGGTATCTCATTGTGGTTTTGATTTGTATTTCCTTGATGATTGGTGATGTTGAGTATATTTTCATGTGGTTGTTCTATTTCCATTTTCACACCTCTTCAATTACTGCTGTCAGTGAGATTTGTTCAATTATCTTTCAAAATTTCAAAAGGAATTTTAGCAAGATGAGCTAAAGCCCCTATTTCTGTGGTTTATCTCCAGAATACCACTGATAGTCACACTCTCTGCCTTGCCCCTCCTCCCCCCCAATCAGCTAACCCATTTCACATTCTACTTGCTCTTTCTTTGTACTTTGGTTGGTCTACATGACTTATATGGCATCATATAGACCTAATTACTGAGGCATCTACCCTAGTTACTTTTCACTTTTCAGTCTGTGTCTTCTCCTATTACTTATTCAGGGGGAAGCTTGGTTAAGGAAGCCTCAAGAGACACCAAATGGATCACCCGAGTAACGTATTCCCATTACCACCTTCTTGTAGGAGTAACCCTGTCTCCTCAAGATGATGAAAGCCAACTATTTTAATCAGAATGGTACCTCCCTTCTTTGTCTTCTGGTCCACTGTCATGAGGGGACCAAACTGAACAGGTTGCAGTGACAGTTTAAGTTTAGTGAAACTCATGATGTGTCTCCTAGTGTAAGTATCCCCCCTCATGGAATCAGGACCTCTCCTACACTGTCCAATATGGTAGTCCCTAGCCACACATGCCTATTGAGCACTGGAAATGTGGTTAGGGCAAGTGAGAAACAGCATTTTAAATTTTATTTCGTTTTAATGCAGTTAAATTGGAAGTTAAATTTAAAAACTGAAACAGTATAAATTTTGAGTGTGTGTGTGAAACAAAACCATACTGTTCTGGGGTGGTAGCATTTTACTTTAAGAGTGCAACACATAGATATTGTTTTGTTATAGTACTCATTTAACATTTGTGGTGTAATTTCTAGTATTCCATAAACAGAAGACCAATCTAAGCAGTATCAGTAATTTGACTTAATTGGAAGTATTTTTTTCTATCCATTGATGTAAAATTGTAATATCCTTATTTGAATATGTTATACATACAGCATGAATTAAGAGATACCTGTGTGAATTTTAATACATAATTCAAGTACCTATTATAGTTATAAGAATAGAATTAAATTATTATTCATGTTTAAAAAATAAGTATGAACAAAATGTAATATTTAAAATGTACACATAGTACTAATGCAGAATAGAGTGGGGCAGAAATAAAACCATTTCTCTTTAAAAAATGGGAAGAAAGTATGTCATAAATTTCACATTGAATGGCAATTGTAGTTTTCTGAAATGGAGCAAAATAAAAAGTCCGTCTGTGCCTTGTATTAAAAACAATTGAGGTAATAAAGTGAACAGTATTAAGAGACATTCTCAGAAAATGCATAGTGAAGTTGGTAAGAAGTTTCTTCTCAAGTCATAAAAAAGTCAATCAAAATGAGGCAACTGATTTCAGAATTAAACATCCAAATACAAATTTTTTTAACAATTCTTTAAAGGATCTGAAATTATAACTTTACCTACTATAAAATGGTATGCACGCTTGAGAGTGCACACACACACACGTATACAAACACACACACACATTAGATGGCAGGATTATGACTTCAGTTACACAATTTTGTTGAAAATCTGTGATAAACAGATATTTCGCAAAAACAAAAGTTCCTCAATTGAATCACCAAGTAACTGTTTACCAAATACTGGATTTTTACAATAATATAAAAGATCAATTGATTCAAATTTGAAAAATTTCACTTTTCTTTAGCTTTAGATGTTTAGTTTGATGTAAGAAACATAGCCCCTTAATATATTGGATGTGTTTTGCCTCAAAGGGCAAATATACAAAGAAATGTCAATTTGAGGCCTAAGAAAATAAGCTCAGAGCACAGAAATTTTTCTCTCTCACATCCGTCCAAGGAGAATTTCAGATTGATATTAACAATTTTGTTTCTATCACAATAAATTGTGCTTTGTTAGGTCTAAAGTCAAGTTGTATTAGATTTTAAAATGAGGTACTATTTTCCCTAAAATAAGAGACTGTTATTCCACTGAATGCCAGATATTGAAATAATTAGTGCATAGTTGTTTTTTCAAGCAGACTATATGAAAAATATCATGGATAGAGTTTTTAAAATTTTCTCACTATATAGGTACAAATGCCATGAATCATCACCAGTTTGTAGAACCTTTCTAAGAATTAAAAGATAATGAATTTATTAATTTTATATTGTCTGTCAATACGAACTGGTTGAGTCATGAAATAATATTGCCAAGATGCATTATATTAATTCCAATTCAAGATTTTCTTGAAATAAAAGTAACTGTCTTATTTTGGGCTGCTATAGCACGTACTACAAACTGGGTGACTTAAGCAATAAACATGTTTTTCTTGAAATGCTGGAGGCTAGGAAGTGCAAGGTCAAGGTGCCAGCAACGTGGTGTCTCGGGGGGAACCTATGTCTTGGCTTGTAGACAGCTGACTCTGTATTTGTATCCTTATATGGCAGAGAGAGAAAGAGAGGTGTTGGGGAGAAAGAACCAGAGCTCCTTCTTTTTATATGGACATTAATTCCATCATGAGAGGCACACTCTTATGATCTAATCTAACCCTAATTATTTCATAAAGGCCCAACCTCCAAATACCATCACAGTGTGGATTAGAGTTTCAACATCTGAATTGGGATACATAAACATTCAGTTTTGAGCAACAATATTTGTCAAATGTTCTGTAATCAAAGACAAAACTGGCAATGTGATTTATGTCTTTCTCACTGATATTACACTCCATATGAACAAGTTAAATTTGAAGATCTGAAGGAAGGAAAAGCATATTTGTGAACTACTTAGACAAGTGTGGTCATTTTTGTTGAAATTAAAAATTTTATATTAACAAAAACGTATTGTACACATTGTTTCTAACTGGAATCCAATGTGCAGATTTTAACTGTATAAATTCACTTCAAAATTTAAAAAACAAATTGAAAATTCTTTGCTGATAAGTTTGGAGTTGCTTTTCAATTGTTGTGTTATACACCTTTGAATTTTATGTTATGATGATAACCTGACACAAGAACTGATAAATTTATTTAAGCCGGACCGGTATAGTTTTGAAATGGATCAACTTGCTTCAAAGTCAAATCAATTTTTCTAAAAGAAGATGAATCAATGTTGTCAATGTAGATGCAAACGCTAAAGGAATTTTTTACTTGATTCAGTTATTGGAAACTTTTAAATTATGTTTGGAATAACGTGGGTATGTGAATCTACTTTTTCAACTATAAATTGGATCAGGCAAAAATCATCCATTGACGTAAAACCTGAGGGGAAAGTTTGATGAGAACCAGGATATTTGCATTGCCTTAAAGTTACTCCTCACCAAATGTTTATTCCTTGAAATGGGTAACAAAAATTATACTGTGAAAATATCAGACAAGACTATGACTGAGTAATCAAAATTTACACTATCACCAAGGGAAATAGGAATCACGTGCCTCAGGATGAGATACCTGGAGGAAAACACAGCTTCATCTATGTAGGGTTCTGGCACACAATATATATCCTCATCGAATCTCAAGTGACCATCAGGCAAACACAAAATAAACAATACTTTATTAATACAGGGAGAGGGTGACAATGTTATTTCAAAATTTTAATGTTATTAAAAAAAAAGAAAAAAAAAAAAAAAACAAACACAGGCTATGGAAACGTTCCAGATTAAAAGAAGCTAAAAAACATAACAGCTAAACATGACACCTTACTGTAGACTGGATTCTGGTTTGGGGGGCAAATACTGCTGTAAAGGATGTAGTGGGTCACCTGGTGAAATTGAAGCACAAACGGTGTTAAATGAAAACATGGTACTAATGTGAAATTTACTGAGGTGGGTAACTATTGTGGTTATATTGAAAAATTATAACCATTGTTAGTAGTAGTAAAATTATTCTTATCATCTTGGTCATTTATTGAACACGTGCTCTGCTAAAGGTTCTATGTGCATTGTTTCCTTCAATCCTCAAAACCCAGAGAGAGAGACAATCCAGTGTAGTGTTGTCCTTGTAAACGTTTTCCAGTGTGGACATCTCTGGGATTACAGCCAGCTGATTACTGAATCCAGACAAGGGAAAGCACTTCTGCTGTGAAATGTCCTTTAATTCTGCTTGAAAACAAATTCTGTCCATCAAAGCTGAGCACATCAGAATGGACTTAGTGCAACCAAGGTGACAGGCCCAGGAGGGTGTGCTTGCTCTCCTGTGAAGTGGGGAGTTGGGAGAGGGTTTAGAATGCATTATCTGAGGATGTCTTTACTTGGTAACACAAGAAAAAGGGTGGTCATGATCAAAAGTACAATGTACACCATTAGATATGTGTGGTTCCGGAGGGAGGGGAGGGTGGGTGATGGGTATTGAGGAGGGCACCTTTTGGGATGAGCACTGGGTGTTGTATGGAAACCAATTTGACAGTAATTTCATATATTAAAAAAAAAAAAAAAAAAAAAAAAAAAGATATGTGTGGTTCCAGAGCCAGCTGTGGCTTCCACCAGAATTGTTGTGTGTCCCCTTGTGTAAGTCACCTGACTCTCAGAGCTGATGTTCTTTGCCTGTAATTGGTAGCACGAGAAAGTTTCATCAGATCTTAATACTGACTGCAGATTAGAATCACCAAGGGAGCTTGCTAAAGTCAAATAGCACCAAGACCAAAGATAAAGCAGACCAATTAAACCAGTCTCTGGAGGGTGGAGTCTCGATATACATGTATACCCTCAAGTGATATTTATTGGTGTTGAGATATGACTTACATGCAATGAAGTGAACAAACCTTAAATGTAGAGTTCAATGTATTTTTACCACATATACTCTAATGAAGTTACCTCCTGCATCGAATATATAGAACAACTCTACCACTAAAAAAGACTTCTGCAGGGTTTCTTCCAATCTCCCCCCACACACCCCAAAAGTAACAACCATGCTGATTTCCAACACCACAGATCAGTTTTGCTAGTTTCTCAACTTAATACAACTGGAATAAAACTGTACATCTTATCCTGTGTCTGTTTTTTTCCCACTTGTTATTAAGCATGTACAATTTATCCATATTTTTTGTGTAGTTAATTCATTTATTATTGCTTCACAGTATTCAATTATTTGAATATATCACAAAATTTTTTAAGAAAATTTTTAAATTTTTCTTTATTTTTGAGAGAGAGAAAGCATGAGTGGGGGAGGGGCAGAGAGAGAGAGGGAGACGCAGAATCCAAAGCAGGCTCTAGGCTCTGAGCTGTCAGCACAGAGCCTGACACAGGGCTCCAACCCACAAGCTGTGAGATCATGACCTGGGCCAAAGTCGGATGCTTAACCGACTGAGCCACCCGGGTATCCCTGAATAGATCACAAGTTTTAATCCATGTTATGGGAGGTGGATATTAAATTGTTTCCCTAATCTTGCATATTATAAATGGTACTATTGTGAAAATATGCATACAGGTCATTTGGAAGATAAACACACCCTTCTTGGATGTATACCTAGTAGAGGAATTGTTAGAGCACAGGGTGGTAGCTCTGTATTTCTGTTTAGTAGATATGACCAAAACATTCTTTAAAGTAGTTGAGCCACTCTAATTCCCACCAGCAGTCGAGGGGTTAACCAATTATTCCCCATCCTTATCAACATTTTCTGTTGTCAATCATTGTGATCTTAGGCCTTCTAGTGAGCGTGTAGTGGTGTTGCCTTGTTTAAGAGTGGGTTTCTGTTTTTGTAGTTTGTCTTAATCTCACTTGACTGGAGAATAGAGCACCTTTGTCTATGATTACAGGCCATAAGGATATTCTATTTGTGAAGTACCTTTTGAGTTTTCTCAATTTTTAATATAATTGTCACCTTCTTATGGATCTATAGTTCTTCATCTATTCTAGATGTGTGAAAGTTTTTAGATATAAGCATTACAAATAGGCTGTGACTCTCTTAATGGTGTCTTTTGATGAATAGAAGTTCTAGTTTGAATTATTTCTAACATTTTTTCTCCAGACAGCAAGTTCTGAGAGAGTTAGTGTTCAGGATGTTTCTAAATTTTCCTTTGGGCCAACACCAATGGGAAAGAGGTGAGGAAAGGAGATGTCTGTTGATGGTGTATGACCAACAGTCTTAGCTGAATACAGGGAGCTCTGGGAGAGTATATAATTTCTTAGAGTTGTCCTGAATTGGGCCAAAATGGCAGAACTTTTATAACTCTGTCTGGATCAGGGCACTGATCTGACCCTGGAAGAGTATGAATTTGGGCAACTTAAGTTCTCTGCACCTGAGGCAATCCCGAAAGTGGAATGATAGCTGAACACTGTCCACTGACAGCCCTCCCAGCAGCTGGGACAAGTCCTTGTTGGGGGATCCAAGTGCCACATCTTTCTGCCTATCCCAATAACCAAAACATACATTTTTCATTTTATGGTTAGTGCTTTTTGTGTTATGTTTAAGAAATTTTTGCTTCCTTCAATATTATGAAGGTTTTCTGCTATGTTTTCTTCTCGAAGCTTTTAAATTTTTCTGTCATCTTTAAGCCTTATAAGGTATATAATTTTTGTATATGATATGAAGCATGAGTCAAAGTTACTTTTTTTCTAATATGGATATCTAACTGAAATTAGCTCTGTTTATAAAAAAAACAAACAAACACATCATTTGCCCATTGCATTCAGTGGCACCTGTTGCATTTTTCTTTTTTCTTTTCTTTTCTTTCTTGACAGAGAGAGTGCAAGCAAGGGAGGGGTGGAGGAAAAGGGAGAGAAAGAATCTCAAGCAGGCTCCACACTCAGTGCAGAGCCTGACATGGGGCTTGATCTCATGACTGTGAGATCATGACCTAAGCCAAAATCAAGAGTTGACGCTTAACCAACTGAGCTACCCAGGCACTCCAGCACCTGTTGTATTTTAAAGTGTAGTTGGAGTTGTTAACTATGCTAGAGATGAATTTTAAGCTCTCTTTCAGGTCTGAGATTCTAGGTACAGGATAATAGGTATTACAGTGTAAAGAAAGGGAAGTTATATCATTGGCTAATCTGAAAGTGGCCAATGATAATGGTGTGTAACAAGTAGCAGTTATGGTGACCTAATAAGTTTCATAAAATATTTGTGAGGCTGAACCAAACCTGATGAAATTTTATTTGAGTTCAGGTAAATAAAATCGAAGTTGCAGTGGAAGACTTGTTGGCTATGTGCAAGCTACAAAACAGTGGAACACTTATTAAATGTGTATGCGTATAGTGGCAGAGTCTTTTCAGTCTATTTAGAGACCATTAGATACACAATAGAGATACTAATACATTTTTCCTATGGGAATCAGAATAGGTTCTTTGAGTAAGTAGTGTTTGATTGTTTTAATAAAGAGTGGAGAGTAAAGAATATGTACATGGGTAACTCAAGATTGGAAGAGGATTTGAGATGTCACAAATTTTGTAAATAAAGCTTTGCTTCTACCCAGCAACACTGACCTTTACATGCCATTATTATTTTTCTTTCAGAACTCATTCTTTAAGAGTTATCTAAAGGTTACGTCCCCTAGGAAACCCATCTCTTGCTCATATGACTCCCAACCCATCACTTATTGATTCCATCGTATTTGCTATGTCAAATCCTCAACTAGGCTGTGAGTTCTTCAAAGGCAAGGATCGCGAATTATACATTCTTTCATTGTCTTCTTCCCAGTGCTTGTCACATGATCTGGATCACAATGACCTGTCAACGAATTTTTGTTAATACAAACTTTAATTTAACAAAGATAAATCAAATGGTGTAATTTCCCATCTCAAAATCCTAAAATTGGGCTTGACACATAGTAGGTTCTCAATACTTCTCTACTTTAGAAAAGTGAATTGTGCTCACAGAGTTCTTATTTTAAATCTATTACAGTAATCATTTTACAATATATAAGCATATCATATCAATACATGTGCACCATATACTTACACAATGATATCCGTCAGTTATATCTCAATAAAGCTGAAAAAATAAAATTAATTAATTCGTTTTTAATTTTAAAAGAAACCTGCCCCACAAAGAAAAGTACAAATAAGTATATAGGAAATGATGACTTTTTCCATTTGGTTAATTTATCATGCTTGCTAATTACAGAAAGGAAAGAAAATGCCAAGTTTCCATGGTACCAAATCATAAGAGTGAAAGGGGTTATCTTAAAACACCAAATCTTTACATTTGCTATTTGTCTTTATGAGAAAAAAATAATAGCCCAATAGATGAGGGAGGATAGACTTCTAGCAAGTTGTGTAACTGAATTAATTACTGGAAGTTTACTTTTAACAAAAATTGTCTTTCTCACAAAATCACTTCCGGTTTGAGGAATGGGTTAAGTGTGGCTATGCATTTTAGTTTTCCAGGTTTCCAAAGCATAAGTAAGGTATGTGTTTTTTAAACAACACCCTGACACTTAAGCCATACACTCAAACTTTTGCTTTTTTAAAAAAGAGGAACGACACTTGTAACCTAGACAAAGTAGTAAGTATTCCCTTCCTTGTCTGCAAATCAATAAAAAAAAGAACACTTAAAAATGTTGGCTTTTGGAAGACATTTCCAGTTGTTGTTTTCATTTTTTCCCCTTCTTATTTCTAATTATAAGAGTTTTGGGTAGCCACAAGTATAAAGTTTCATAGAATTAAAGGCATAAAAAGACATACAGGAGGTAGTGTATTTGCCTGAGTTTTATGAAGCTGGTATCAATCTTTTGTTTCATAAACTTCAGACTGGTTATTACTCTAAACACAGGGTTTGGTGCATTAAAAGTGGCATTGACAGAAATACAAATAAGAGAATTCCCAAGGGGGTGGGGGAAGGATAGGCTTCCCTCCTACACTCGGAGAATGGAATTCAAGAAAGGTCACACAGTACCCAGACTGGAGATAAACTTGAGCTTAACTAGCTCAATAAATGACTCATACATACAGTTTCCAGTCTTGTTTGTTTCCCAATAAGAGGAGAAAGGACAAAGGATTTGATTGAGCCTCAGGACTGAAGCTGAGGGTGATACATTTGAAAGTGCCCAGGCACAAAGTCAGGAACCTGGAGGGGTTTTTGACCCAGCTTTCAAGGGTCCTGTGACATTGGACAAATCATTCAACTTGGTGGGCTTCAGAGGTTTTTTTGGTTTTCTTTTACTCGGTTCCATTTTTTTCTAACATGTCAAATGACAGCCTTGAACAAGTAACTTCTAAAAGGCTTTTCTAGGGTGCCTGGGGGGCTCAGTTGGTTAAGTGCTGACTTCAGCTTTGGTCATGATCTTGAAGTTCATGAGTTTGAGCCCTGCATCGGGCTGTCTGCTGACAGCTCAGAGCCTGGAGCCTACTTTGGATTCTGTGTATCCCTTTATCTCTGCCTCTTCCCTGCTTGTTCTCTCTCTCTGTCTCCCAAGAAATGAAAAAATGTTTAAAAAAATAAAAGACTTTTTTGGATTAACAAGATTGTGGACCTATAGCTGCAGTCCTTAATACTCATGAATTACCTGACCATACCAGTTGACCACTCACAACTTTGAAAAGAATTAAAAATAGATATTCTTATCCCAGTTTTACAATTGAGAAACTCAAGCTATCCTAGGCAAATGACACACCTGGCTACAAGTTGATGATGCCAGTTCTAGATTTCATGACTTCTAATCATGTGCTATTCAACAAAGAGAATACAAGTTCTTTCTTAATTGACCATTCAGATAAAATTGGAAAACAGTTCATTAGTCTCCTGATGATATCCAAATAGAAGGAAGGAAGGAAAATAAAGTCTTTAGTGAAATGGCTCCATGATGGACCAAAACTCTAATTTTATCTAAGACGGGGAGATTGAATAATTAGGATACAACCCCAAAATCAGTGAGGAATGACTAATTAGGGGTCAACAAAAAATCAGCCACAGAGACAATCAAAGGCTTCTAAGCAAATAGGTAATTAAATTGTAGGAGAAAGGAATGTATATTATGTATATTTATAGAATCACCAAAGATTTTTCAAAATACATTATATAACTACTTAAACTTTATTTTTTCAAGACAAGCCAAAGCTAGAAATAGTATATATACAAAGTAGATGTTTCTAAGTAAAATATATAAGTCAATCAATAAATTCTTTGGGTAATCAGGAAGAAGTGAAATTTTTATGAAGAAAGGCTATCATTCAAGTCTTCTTGTAGGGAGTAGGGCTAGAACATGATGGGTAGGATTGGACAGGTAGATCAGAATGGTGAGAGTTCTTTAAGTAAAAAAGAGGTTTGTTTTTTCCTTTGGACAAACTTAGAAGTATCTTGGTAGCAGATTTTAAGTATAACATAATATGAGTTGGTCTTAAAAAAGAGTAATAATTAGTTATAAGATGCAGATGACAAATAGATGTATGACCATCAGGGGTCCTTCAACAGAAGGGATTCTTTCTGGGCATTGGAGTAAATAGCTACTATGCATAAGGCACAATGCTACCTGCTTCGTGTTTCATTTAATTTTCACAGTTTTGTTCTATTAGGCATAATATCAGCCCTACTGTGTAAATGAGTATATACTAGTTGATAAATGTAAAAGTCATTTTCTTAAAGCACCTACTCTTCAGTGATTTAATTCCAGGCCTCTGAGGTCTCCTTCCCCTGGTTTAGCAGAAGATACAAGGAAGTTCTGGTGAGAAATGGCAACTGTTATCTTATTCCCTCTGTCAGACTACAGAGTGATTACCAAATACAAGCTCACATCTCCTACTGAAATGCAGGCTAGATGGAGACTGCCATATTCAGCATGTAGCCTTCCAGGTCATTGTGTTGATTTTTTTATCCCACCCCACCAGAAGGGGTGAGGAGAAGAGTAGGCATGAGATATCATTATATGGGTCATTGCTGGTAATGGCTTGATCACTGTGTTTACACTCCATGACTAAAACTCAATCCTGGGCTACACCTACTGACAAAGTGTCAGTCATGCTCACACTCGTCTTCATCACTATGGTCTTCTACTTCCTGTCAAGATGGAGGGAGACACAAAGCACTGAAGAATTTCTTGAGAAATATATTTTTAACAGCCCCAAGCGTGTATGTAAATCTGCACTGTCACAGAACTGATGATTCTGCTCTGCTTTACGAGGTTCATCCACAAGTGAGATGTTGGGAACAGCACTTGGAAATTGGTCAGTGTTCTCTCCTTTATAGCTCCCTCAAGGCAGTCAGAAGTGCTTGTTGTAACAGTAGTAGAAGGGCATAAATAAAGGATTTTATGTGACATGACTTGGGGTAATTTCTCCATCGCCACAGAATGAAAAACAAAATCTTGCATTTGGCTTTCAGGGCCTTCAATTGGTTTTTCTTGCTTGCTTTCCAGTTTTATCCTCACAACTGGAATCTTTCTCTGTTTTTGCCCTATGATTTCCTACAATTACATTTCACTCACCTTATTTCCTTTTTCTATAATGGTCTTCACCCTTATAACTGTCATCTTCCTAGACACCAGTCCCTGGTTCTCTCAGCTGGGCATTTATATGTCATTTCCTCACAGCTTTTCTTCCTCCTTCTCTCCTTTCCTCTCTCCCCTAAACTTTTGCAGCCATATTACTTCTTTCCTACATTGTAATCTTTTCTGAGCTTACTTTACCATCCTATTGAATGCTATGTTCTTCTAGAGGGATCTGAACTTCTACAGGACATAGAACTAGGGGTACAATGCAAACGTCTGTATTTCCAAAGTCCTGGAGACCAAGCTACATGCTGACTAAATAGGTATGCTTGACAATAAAAAGAGCCCTTGAGACAATAGGTATTCAAAAGCATTTGTTGAGTTTTAATTGTTTGTTTTCTTGCTTGACTTTTGAGGCTACTGTAACATTAAAATCATTTCACTTCTTGTTTATGTATTAATTAAAACCAATACCACATATATATCATTTGTTACTGTTTTACTTTTGTCTCCAATTAGTAGTTAAACAAAACAAATCTAATATCTTATAGTTCTGGTAGTCAGAAGTCTGAAAGAGGTCTCAGTGGGCTAAAATCAAGGTGCCAAGAAGACAGCATTCCTTCTAGAGCCTCTAGAGAAGAATCTTTTCCCCTACCTTTTCCAGCTTCTAGAGGTCATCTGCACTCATTAGCTTGTGACTTCTTTCTCCATTTTCAAGTGAGCAGCAGAGCATCTTCTAACTTCTCTCACACATTATGATCCCTGATTCGATCCAGGGCCACCTCCAAATTCTTAATCACATCTGCAAAATCTCCATTGCCATGTAAGGTAACATAACAACAGCTCCAGGGATTAAAATGTGCACATCTTTTCATTATTCTGTCAACAACAGATTTCAAAATAAACGTGTGGTCTAGCTGAGGATTTGGAATTGGAATTTTTATAGCAACTCCTCCTAGAATAGGAAAGAATTGCAAATCACAACTCAGGACTCTTACTCTCTGGTATCACCGGGAGTACGTTGGGTTTGGTCCTAATATGTAGGAAATAAAATGAACATAGGGATGTATTTTCAAAGCTCTCAGATACAAACAAAAAAAGAAACTTTTTCATTTTGATGTTGTAAAAGATTATTCAGTTGACTACTAAAACACATTTAATCGTGGTACATTTATAGAACCATGAAATATTTACAATCCAATGCCTAAGGCGGATGTCATATAGTACATTCCTTCCACAGTTCAGCAAATCATAGATACAAACACTCAGATTGATGCTTTCAGGCATGTTAGTGAAAACAAACCTTTCTTTAAAAGTTGATTTTTTATTTGGAAAATTTTTTCATTCAAAAACATACTCTTTTCTAGATACTTCTAAAATGACATAAATAAGACTACCTTATAAAAGATTTTTTTCCAGCTAGCATTCAGTCTTTTGGCTCTATTATTTCTGTACAGATAAGATGACCTAACTGTTCTTTACCAGATATAGTATCGTTCTGCCATGCCACGACACATAATTTAAGTAGCTACCTTTAGGTGTACTTTCAAACATGTATATTTATAGCTTTATCTATCTATAAATAGAGAGATATAGATATCGTTATTCTCCCTAAGCTGATTTTCCTAGAGTTCTAAAAAACTCTTCACTACTGTTTTGGTGCTTCTAGTTATAGCTATATAAATGCACTTGTAGTCCGTAGGAAGTCATAAGTTTATTGCAATTGGCATGCGTGCATGCATGCACACACACACACATATACACACACACATATACACACACACACGCACACACACACGCAAAATGATAGAGGAAACTTTCCTTTGTAGAATATTGAAATTGTTTTACTAACTTTTATCTTGTAAATATTTACATTTTTATATGATAATGATTCTGCTTTACGGTTCTATAACCGTTATTCTTTCTTTACTCTTTGCATTTTAAGCAGTCGTCACAAATTTAGTTACGTGGTAATTCATCAATATTTATAAAATGAATAGAACATTATTTATGAAAACTACTGTGTACTAGGTTTTGCACCAGGTTCTGGGGTACAATATTAAGAAAAATGACATTGCCCTTGCCCTCATGGAGCTTATGGTAATTTAGTGGGGAATACAGATAGTAGTCAAATTATCACAGAAATGGAGATTTATAGTTGTGATGAGTGACAAAACAGAGAGGCATGTGATGCTATGAGGCTTGACAAAAGCTCATCATGAAGGTCTGAGAGAGCTTTCCCGAGAAAATATATTTATTTATTTTTAAAAAAATTATAATGTTTATTTATTTTTGAGAGAGAGTGACAGAGTGTGAGCAGGGGAGGGGCAGAAAGCCAGGGAGACACAGAATCTGAAGCAGGCTCCAAGCTCCGAGCTGTCAGCACAGAGCCAGAGGCAGGGCTCAAACTCACAGACCATGAGATCATCACCTGAGCCGAAGTCAGATGTTTTCGACCTAACCACCCAGGTGCCCCCTGAGAAAATACGTTTAAACTGAGACCTGAGGATTAATGGGGCAAGGCTAGGTGAAGAAGGGAGGAACTAAGCATTCCAACTATGGAGAACAGCCCATGTGGGATGTTTCGGGGTCAACATGATGACGGATCCAGCTACGGTGGGATGGTGGCATCAGATGATGCAGCCCCTAAGTGTACTCCAGGATCTGAAGTCTAAGAGCTTTCGGAATCTATTGAAAGATTTTAAGCAGAAGGGAAACACGGTCAGTTTGAATTTCAAACCAGTATTTGGAATTTTAAAACTAATGTGGAAATTTTTGACAACCATGATGTAAAGGGAGGAAGGCAGTAGAACTTCATGGTCAGAAGAGAGACATACTAAGCAAAAGATAGTAATAATATTCATTTATTTATCTCTTACTGTTTGCCTTTCATTTTGTTAAATTGTCATACCGTTACTAAAAGAAAAGTCTGTTTCAAATCAGTTGCAAGTATATCCTTGGCAATCTAACCCCTTACTGACCTTTTGGCTCTCAGAGATATTATCTTTTCAGTGAGAACAACAAAGAAGAAAATAATGTGAAAAAGGTCAGCATTATGTGACCAGATATTTGAAAGTATGGTGCTTATGTCACTGGTAGTTATTTAATTCAGCATGAACTGGCGACTACAACTCAGGCATCTGGTGGGCAGAGTCCCATGGGTTCATGGGCTAACTAGTTTCCCATTGTTGTTAAGTTCCAGACTCCTTACTATGATGACCATTTTGTGAATGTGGGTCTTTGTTATAAGAGGAGCAGTTGGCAGAGTGCCACCATCCCTGCAGAACCTCAGAACATATGACTTATTGAGCATAGGTCAATGGCATTGTTTTTATAAATAATGAACAGTGCATTTTCTTATCATGTAGGACATTAATGCCTATGATACCCAATAGAGTTCGGAACTTCTAGTTCATGCTACAGACCTATCTGTTATGTTATATAGCTTAATAAATAAGGATCTTACCCAATCACGATTTTAATCACCTCTTCATAGTCTATGAGATTGATGTTTGGATTATAATTTAGCTATGAGTACTCTCTATGTGTCCAAGGCATTCTAATTAAATATTTGAGCCTATTACTCCTAATTTCTATCCTCCTATAGTGAACACACTATCTCTTGAGGATAGAGTCTCATTATTTTCCAATTCTACCATGTTTTTAGTCCAAACACAACTTGGTGGTTTTTCCTTGTCCTTTTCTTCGGTTGAAATCCCACCCAAACTTCAAGGTCGTGCTACTAATATTCATTGAGTTTTGGCCGAATACCACTCTTTGGGTGGTTCTGATGGTTGTCTCCTCTGAATCCTCAAGTGTTTCTGCCTCTCAAACATGTTAGATGTTAAGTTAGACAGAGATTCCGCCCCCCTCCCCCCAGAAGTACATAGAGCAGTATACTGTAGATGATTAATATATTGAGTTTAACAGAGTTAAGAAACATCTCTGAGACCCCTAATTTGAGGCAGGATCTTCTCACATTGCCTTGACTGTGTGGAAAAACACACTTCTTATTTTAAAGCTGGGCCAGGTCTCCTTGCTGCCAAGCTAATAATAAACATAAATCCAGGATTCTCAACTGAGAGAAGCTTTTCTGCTGAAATGATTTCAATCCCAAGTGTTAAAATGTGTGAAAATAGCCAAAAATAACAATGAATGTCAATTACTATGTATGAAGGGCTTCTTTTCCATTTTTTTTAAAACAGATAGCTTTGTGTTCTTTTCATAGAAAGGCACTATGAAAGGAGCAAGGCTCACTTTTGTTTATTGGCTGTTTG
Source organism: Panthera pardus (assembly GCF_024362965.1). Taxonomy (NCBI): domain Eukaryota; kingdom Metazoa; phylum Chordata; class Mammalia; order Carnivora; family Felidae; genus Panthera; species Panthera pardus. Next base: position 64,448,931 of record NW_026526788.1, on the reverse strand, counting down.
TTTCATTACTCGCGTGAGAAAAACTTCGACTCCCTGGTATAAATAGTTGTTCTAAAGAGCTAATACAGAGATTGTGATATGAACTTTCAAAGTTCACAGTGCGTAGAAAAAGTACCAAAATCCATCAAGTTATTAAAAAGGAAGTAATAAACATCTATTTCCTATACCAGGTCCTGTGCTTCCTTCAAAAATGGAAATGTTTCTATAGCATTTACTATACGATGAACACTGTTCTAAGTACTTTACAAACATCACCCTCTTTGATCTTCCAACAGCATTGTGAGTATGGTTCTGGAATTACTCTCATAACTCCCATTTTATAGACTGAACTGGGGTACAAAGAGATTAGGCATCTTCCACAAGTCACACAGCTAATAAATTATGGACCTGAGTTATGAGATCAAATAGACATAAAGATTCTGCTACAGTTATGTGGTAAAGCATGAGAACTTCCAAAATAAAGGAGATAAAAGCACTTCTGATACATTAGAACTACTTTCCATGGTATAAAATAGAGAGTGTAATAAAATTGGATAGAAGACAGACAAGTATGATTTAAGCTGGAGAGTTGGGAAGGCCTTTTAATAGATGTCAATAATAAGAAAATTATTTTAGCTTTGAAAATAAGAATTTAGGCTCCTAATCTTAGTGTCATCTTCTTGGAATCCTCCATGCCATGAGAGAGCCAAGTGGAGGAAGAAGTGAATGCACAGGCTGAAGTGAACATGAAGAAAGATGAGGGAGAGGTCCAAGTGAACTGCTAGCCTGTACACCCATGGAAACCACAGGAGCAGAAATAAGGAAATCCAGAGGCCAGAGACACTGGTACAAATTGTTGGACTGTATGCTTACTTTCTAGAACTTGATTCAATGGATCTTGAACATCCATTGCCATCTGATTGCAATGACCACCTTTCAGAGACCTGCTTTGCTCATGCTAAAAGAGTCCCTCTTGGTCCTTTGCCCTGGACTTGTGACTTTCAGGACTAATTCTTTTCATTTGTGGCTAAATGTAAATTTGTGGCTGAATAAAGCATCTCTTCTGTCGTCTTAGTGGAAGAAAAAAAATTGTGGAAAAGAAAAGAAAGAAAAGAAGAGAAAAGAAAAGAAAAAAAAGAAAAGAGAAAAGAAAAGAAATGAAATGAAAAAAGGATTTGGATCATCAGAGGGAAAGGAGAAGACACTGCAGGTAGAAAAAGAGAAAAAGACAGAGGGAATTAGAAAATGCAGGAGCAAGGCCAAGCCTAGTGTCTAGTGAAAATAACCCTTTATCTAGAGACAGGGTGTACGGGAGACCTTCCAGGGGAGGCAGTGGGAGAAGTTGGTTCAGGACTTCTATCAGGCCAGACCCTGAGCTTACTTATTTTCTAATGTTTTCATTTTTACATAATTTAATACTTAGAAAATTTAAAAGAATTTGCATAAAAATATACCTTTAACCCAAATTCTCTAACTTGAAAACACATTGTCACATTTGCGCTGTGTATGTGCGTGCATAGGTTTTTACACACACACACCTTTCTCCTGAACCACGTGAGAGCAAATTGGATGCACTGTGTTCCTTTCTCTCAAATTCTGCAATGTATAATTCTTTTTTATTTTATTTTTTAACGTTTATTTAATTTTGAGAGAGAGTGACAGAGCAGGAGTCGGGGAGGAGCAGAGAGAGAGGGAGACACAGAATCTGAAGCAGGCTCCAGGCTGTCAGCACAGAGCCCAATGCAGGGCCTGAACCCACAAACCACGAGATCATGACCTGAGCCACTTAACCAACTGAGCCACCTAGGCGTCCCTGCAATGTATAATCCTTAAGTTTATTCTCTTACATTACCATGGTATAATTTTTAAAATCATGAAATCTACATTAATACATTAATACAATATCATTAACTAATGCAAAGTCCATAATCAAATTATGCCAAATGTGCCAATAATGTTCTTCAAAGATATTTTTTAGTCAGGTCCAAGACCTAATGAAGGATTGAACATCGTATACACGTCATGTCTCTTTGGTTCTCTTTAATCTGAAAAACTTTTTCAGTCTTTCTTTTTTTTTGTTTCTTGACCTTGATATTTTTGAAAAGCAGTTATTTGGTAGGTTACCCTATAATTTGGGATTGTCTGGTGTTTTCTTATGATTAGGTTCAGGTTATGTAATTTTGGCAGAAATATAGCAGAAAAGATTCTGTGTCTCTCCCAGTACCTCATATTAAGGATTACAACATGTCAATTAGTTCCTGTATTGATGGTGTTAGTTTTGATCATGTAGAAGTGTGAGTTTGATCAGGAGACAAAATTTGAGAAGGTTAAACAGGAGAGGCTTAACATAAAGAATTATTGGCTGTGATAAAAGAGTAAATATTAGACTAACTATAACTACAAAGGAAATCTATACAGTATTCTAGGTGGAGGGAGAATACCCATGAGAGTACAAGCTTAGATGTTCAGACCTCTTTGGAGAAGGTATTGTTCATGCCACAAGATAGCAGAGAAGTTTCCTGGTTTGGCCAAGTTGGAGCTGGTTTAGACTTGCTGGGTAAACAATAAACCATTCTCTAGAGGGCTGGCAGAGATAGGAGGCCATCAAAGCATGCAGGCCATATGGGGGCTTGCAAATTTGTGGACCACTTAGGTCATAGGTAGGCAGCTTGCAGGCAGTTCCATGGGTAGTTTGGCTTCCAGTTCTAGAGAGCTATAGAGCACAACGTTTAAGCTGCAATGTCGCAAAGGATTACATCCTGGCACTCTGAGCTCATCGAGGTGGGGGCACACTAGTAAATATCTGTGTGTGTGTGTGTGTGCGTGTGTGTGTGTGTGTATACACTTGTATAAACTTCAAATTCCAATCTAACACACTATGGTGCATTAAAGTATTCTCCTCTTCCATATTTGTAACTCCCTTCTCCAACAATGAGAGCTCTTGCTCCCATTACATTCTATATATTTATTCAATTACTCAATCCTAGAATATATGGACATAGTCTGATAACAGCAAACACATTCTCAACAAAAAGAAATCTACTAGAGTTAAGCACTTGTGTTTCTTTTCCCCCCACTTTTTGGTAGAGTATTTATGTTTACACAATGGAATTCACAAATATGAGGTGTGAAATTTAAGACTTTTTAGAATGCATAAATGTTTACCACCCCAGAAAATTCACTTGCTCCTCTTATCACTCGCTCCATCATGCCTCCACCAAAATAAATTATTTTTTTAATATTAAGTTTACCTATTATAGGATGTCATATAAATAAAATACCACATGTGCTTTCTTGTGTCTAGTTTCATTCACTTAATATAATGTTTTAAGATTTATAATCCTGTTGTGTAAAATAGTAATTTTTTTTTTTATTGCTGAGTACCATTCTATTATTTGAATGCATGACAATTTGTTTATACTGTCTTCCATTTATGTGAATCTGGGTTGTTCCCATGTTTCCAGTTGTTAACTTTTATGAATGAGATTACTATAAATGTTCTTGCACAGACCTTCATGTGGACATTTATTTTAGGTACATTTATTCTAGGTACTTAGCCGAGTACCTAGAAGTATATTCATGTTTACCTTTATAAGAAACCTTTCAAATATTTCTCCATTTTCAGCACCACCATCAATGAATGAGAATGCCAGGTGCACCAAGTGTTATAAACCTTTTTTTTTGTCTTTGCCATCCTATAGTAGATGTGACATACTCTATCCTTGAGGATTTAGTTTGCATTTACTTGGGAAAAAATGATGTTCAGTATTATTTCATGAGACTATTTGTCAATGGGGACATTGTTATGGACTATTTGTACCCCTATGAATTTTTTATGTTTAAGCCCTAAGCCCCATGTGACTATATTTGTAGATGAAGCCTCTAAGGAAGGAATTAACATTAACTGAGGTCATAAGGGCGGAGCCTGGTTCAGATATAATCAGTGTCCTTAAAGAAGAAACACCAGAGAGTCTTCCCTCCCTCCTGCCTCATCACTCTCTCCACATCCATGTACTGAGTAAAGGTCACATGAGTACAAAGTGAGAAGGTGGCTAAATGCAACCCAAGGGGAGAGTCCTCACCAGACAGTAACCCTGCTGGTACCTTGGTCTTGAACCTCCAGTCTTCAGAATTGTGTGAGAATACATTTTTGTTGTTTTGGTCACCCAATCTGTGTTTTTTTTGTTGTTGTTGTTGTTTGTTTGTTTGTTTGTTTGTTTGTTTTTTGTCATGGCAGCCCTGACTGGCTAATAGAGATATCTTTTTTTTTTTTTTTTTTTTGTAAAAAGTATCTGTTCAAACTGAGGGTTGATGGGGGGTGGGAGGGAGGGTAGGGTGAGTGATGGGTATTGAGGAGGGCACCTTTTGGGATGAGCACTGGGTGTTGTATGGAAACCAATTTGACAGTAAATTTCATATATTAAATAAATAAATAAATAAATAAATAAATAAACATTAAAAAAATTAAAAAAAAAGTATCTCTTCATCTGCTCAGTTTGTTTGTCCACATGTTTTATTTAGGTTATTGGCCTTCTCACTGCTGAACTAAAAGAAATTCATCATAACTACATCTCAGGTAAGTGGTATGGGATCATAATGGCTGCTGTACTGGACTATTAAACACTGGCTGAGTACTGAACTGTGTGCTTTCTGTACTTTATCTCTTTTAAACCTCAAAACAACCTTATGAGGGAAATTGCTATTGTATTTCCTTAAGGTCTTGCCTAAGGCTCTGTGTTACCCAGGTGGACTAATCCCATTCCTGACTTTTACTAACCAAAGTAATGTTGATTAGTAAAGAGACCACTTTGTTTTTCTGTATACTTGTCGTTTTTTGAATTTTTCATGATTTGTCTCGGTTTGCATATTAATTGGTTGATATATAGAAATATGTGTATGTGTGTTTCTATGGATGTGTGCAGAAGACATTTAATAACACAAAATTTCATCACAAGTTGCTTTTGTGTTTCACTTCTTGATTGCTGTATAACAAATCACCCCCTAATTTATTTAATTGAAACAACCGTGCTTTACTGTTATTCCCTATGCTGTGGGTGTGCTGGACAGTTCTTGTGTTGATCACACTTATAGATCACTGGGCTCACTTGTGCAGTTGAAATCAGATATGGCTTGAAAGGTAGATGGTCTAAAATGACCTCATTCACCTGTCTGTCACTGTGTTGCCCATGGGCTGGGATGCCTCAGTTCTTTACTATGATACCTCTCATTTTCCAGTAGGAGAGAATAGCTTTTAGTTAGCATGAAGATCACAGGGCAACCTAACAACAGGGAAAGTGCCAGGATGTACTTTGCAAGTCTTAATTTGCTAATGATCCCTTACCTGAGACAAGTCACATGGCCAAGTTTGAGTAAATGTCTGAGGGGACTTGAATGCACCTCTTGATGAAATATGTGGGTGTCTCAAAGTGTACATGTGGGATTTTAAATAAGTGACCAAGTTCATTGTCATTGAAAGACAAATTTAATGCAACTCATTGTTTCCCTAGAAATAAGGAGCAAGGAACACCACACAGGGCACAGAAAGAAAATCCAATGTCAACCAGGGGTAGAAAGGTTCAAGGGAAATACATAGGTTATAGCCTTTATTGGGGTTTCTGCAAGAAAGGCAAGGCAGAGCAGAGTAACCATCTTGGGACTGGCTAGTTTGAATAATTCCTGTGGGCTCCGGGGTATAGAAGCTGTCCCTAAGTGTCTGGTACCTGTCCCTGAGTTGATTTAGGACCAAAGAAATATTGGCTTAGTTGTGTGAAAGTTAGATAAAAGAGTCAGTAAAGGGTATGGAAGAGGGATTAGTTGGTTTGCATATGAAAGGCAGGTCACCAAGTTGTTTACTGTCTGGAAGAAGTAGCTAGCCCTCTGAAGGACAATCTCTCTTCAGCCAGCAAGAGCCCTCCAAAATGTCAAAAATCATAAGATATAGAAAATTAAGAATATGAGGGTACCCGGGTGGTTCAGTCGGTTAAGCATCTGGCTCTTGATTTTGGCTCAGGTCATGATCTCATGGTTCATGACATCGAGCCCCACATCAGTCTCTGTGCTAACAGCATGGAGTCTGCTTGGGATTATCTCTCTCTGTCTCTCTTTCTGCCCCTATCTCTTCCTATCTCTCTCTCTCTGTCTCTCTCTCTCTCTCAAGCTAAATAAATAAACTTTTAAAAAAGAAAAGAAAATTAAGAATATGATTGACACACTGAAAAAGATTTTCTGCCCATTAATCCACTTTAGATGAAGAACCCCAAGTATCAGTGTTCTGTATGGCCTGTGTCAGAAAAGGGTAAGAAGGTAAATCTCCTTCTCTACAAATAATAATAGTGACAACTAATGTTCACTGAGATTACACTATGTTCCAGGCATGATACACATAGTATATCATGATTTAAAGGAATGATCACCATTAATTCTCACATAAAACTTATGATACAGGCACTATTATATTCTCTACTCTCCAGATAAGTAAACCAGAGTTGTAACAAGAGAATTTGGATCTCAGAAGCAGAAAGTTGAGTTAATCATTCTCTTTAGCACAGAACACATTATAATAGTTGAGCCTGCGCAACACCAACAAGTTTCTGAATGAGGGGGATTGCCTGGAATTGGGCCAGTGTAGGTAGGGTTTCCCCTAACATCTTTTCATCAACATCTTAACAGTTATCCCAATAAAGTATAACCTTTAAAAAATGTTGAATAGGGACCTTTTTTTTTGGAGAATTTGTCCTGAATTTCTGACCTTTGTGTGGTTCTAAAACTTAAGCATTTAATCACCAAGCTTCATTATCCTAAATAATAAGGTGTGGAGAACATTTCCTATCATTGCTCACTCTGTGTGTTCTCTCCTGTATCAGAGAAGATACACATTTCCATAGTCGAAGTAATTCCAATTTAACTTCAAACTTAACTCCCCTTGCTCTTCTTTATTGTGCTAAATCAGTCAAAGCTTCTCAGTCATAGACACATTTCCAACAAATTGAATGAAAACATAAGTGTGTGTGAAAAGTGCATAAAACGATTCTTCTAGACTGCTTAGTTATCTGTCTCCATCTGGGTTCCTCTGTAACTCTCTCCTCATTTTTTTTTTTTATTTTTTTGGAAAGTAACATTTATACACCTCAAAGTAATTTATTTTCTTTATTCCTTTAAGTGCAAATCTAGGGGCCATTTCTGAGTGTCTGAGACTTTTTTTCCCCTTTGGCTCATTTCACACTTTTCTCTTTAAAATGGTAACTCCATGAAGCAGGTGGTCTCCCATGTCATAATTACATTCCCTGAATCTTCTGGGTTCAGGTCTAAGATTTACTGCCAGAACCTTTAGTGGTGGAGACGACAGAAGTGAACACAATTGCTTCCTCATCATGGAGGCTCATGTCTACTAGAAAGATCTCGGGAATGCTACACTTCAGCTGCTTTCATGGCTTTCTGTAGGCAGCATAATTTCCTTTCCATTAGAACGAGGAAAGAGAATCTTTTGTGTGGTGGGGGGAGTTGAAAGCTAGAAAACCAGGTACATCCTATTTTATGGATTATATTACTGACAGCATGAAACAAACAATAATGCTAGCAGTATTACACCACACAGATATGCTGAAATCCCACCAGGGATTAATTTAAAAAAAAATTTAGCAACAGACAACCACCATCATCAACCCACAAAATCTGAAACATTGAGATCAGGTAAAAATTAAGACCTTCTGAGAGATGTCTAAGCCATACAAACAAATGCATTCACTATTATATTTTTTTCTGGGCTGAAAGCTACAAGGGGACAATTCAGATGATGAAAATATTGTTTGTTGGCTGAAAGAATTTGAAGTCTCAGACACTAGAGAGAAAGGAGACCCAGTTGTGTGAAAATTCTGGAGAACAAATATTGAGATTTTTAAATTTAGGAATGGTGAGGAGACTTTATAGCAAAATAGAGCATCAAATAAAAATGTAAAGGAGCTAGCTGAGCCATTTTGGGGTTATGAAATTTTATATATTTACAACATTGAAGATGTTAGATGAGAGAATTTTGTACATGCAATATCAGTATTAGTCTTTTTCTTTTAGCACTATGAATAGTGAGTGATCTCATCTTGTTCTTTGGAAACATTTTCCTACTATGGTCTCTGAGTTAGCAAAGTTAAGTTCACAAACATATTTCCATTTAAATGTCAGTCAAGTTCCAATAAGGAGGCAGAAGCAAGACCTTCTATTTTAACAGAAATAACTTCTATAAAATATTGTTAACCATGTGTTAGAGAACTGAATAAAACAAAAAGAGAAATCTGAGGTATGACAGAGGCAGTGATTGAGGAAACAACTACCACCTGTAGGGCAGGGGGAAGAAATGGAAGAAGTTGGGTTATTAAATGCACAGGTTTGGGGAAATGACTACAGAGAACTAGAACTCAGGTCTTTCAGGGGGACCTACTACTGCTTGATTACCACACATAATCTGGTACTGGTACATAAACCACTACTGCTTGATTACCACTCTTGCTCAAAAGCTCAGAGCAAGTTCCTGTAGAGCTAGGACCAAGACCATTGACCTTCTAGACTAGAGGTCATAGCTAAGAAGCGTAGAGGTCAACTGCCATGGAGCTAAAACTCAAACTGCTAAGGAGAAGGTATTGGACAGCTGGCATATATCTAGCTTCATGGGTTTCTCAGTGCAAGTCTTAGAGTGGCATACTAAAATATGTACAAATTGCCTATAGGACACCAAAAGCCCTGCTAAGCACTGTGCCTCCTATTTATTTATTTATTTATTTATTATTTTTTTTTTTTAAATATATGAAATTTACTGTCAAATTGGTTTCCATACAACACCCAGTGCTCATCCCAAAAGGTGCCCTCCTCAATACCCATCACCCACCCTGCCCTCTCTCCCACCCCCCATCAACCCTCAGTTTGTTCTCAGGTTTTTTTTTTGTTTTTTTGTTTTTTTTTAATTTATTTTTGGGACAGAGAGAGACAGAGCATGAACGGGGGAGGGGCAAAGAGAGAGGGAGACACAGAATCGGAAACAGGCTCCAGGCTCCGAGCCATCAGCCCAGAGCCTGATGCGGGGCTCGAACTCACGGACCGCGAGATCGTGACCTGGCTGAAGTCGGACGCTTAACCGACTGCGCCACCCAGGCGCCCCTGTTCTCAGTTTTTAACAGTCTCTTATGCTTTGGCTCTCTCCCACTCTAACCTCTTTTTTTTTTTTTCCTTCCCCTCCCCCATGGGTTTCTGTTATGTTTCTCAGGATCCACATAAGAGTGAAACCATATGTTATCTGTCTTTCTCTGTATGGCTTATTTCACTTAGCATCACACTCTCTAGTTCCATCCATGTTGCTACAAAAGGCCATATTTCATTCTTTCTCATTGCCACGTAGTATTCCATTGTGTATATAAACCACAATTTCTTTATCCATTCATCAGTTGATGGACATTTAGGCTCTTTCCATAATTTGGCTATTGTTGAGAGTGCTGCTATAAACATTGGGGTACAAGTGCCCCTATGCATCAGTACTCCTGTATCCCTTGGATAAATTCCTAGCAGTGCTATTGCTGGGTCATAGGGTAGGTCTATTTTTAATTTTCTGAGGAACCTCCACACTGCTTTCCAGAGCGGCTGCACCAATTTGCATTCCCACCAACAGTGCAAGAGGGTTCCTGTTTCTCCACATCCTCTCCAGCATCTATAGTCTCCTGATTTCTTCATTTTGGCCACTCTGACTGGTGTGAGGTGATATCTGAGTGTGGTTTTGATTTGTATTTCCCTGATAAGGAGCGACGTTGAACATCTTTTCATGTACCTGTTGGCCATCCGGATGTCTTCTTTAGAGAAGTGTCTATTCATGTTTTCTGCCCATTTCTTCACTGGGTTACTTGTTTTTCGGGTGTGGAGTTTGGTGAGCTCTTTATAGATTTTGGATACTAACCCTTTGTCTGATATGTCATTTGAAAATATCTTTTCCCATTCCGTTGGTTGCCTTTTAGTTTTGTTGGTTGTTTCCTTTGCTGTGCAGAAGCTTTTTATCTTCATAAGGTCCCAGTAATTCACTTTTGCTTTTAATTCCTTTGCCTTTGGGGATGTGCCGAGTAAGAGATTGCTACGGCTGAGGTCAGAGAGGTCTTTTCCTGCTTTCTCCTCTAAGGTTTTGATGGTTTCCTGTCTCACATTCAGGTCCTTTATCCATTTTGAGTTTATTTTTGTGAATGGTGTGAGAAAGTGGTCTAGTTTCAACCTTCTGCATGTTGCTGTCCAGTTCTCCCAGCACCATTTGTTAAAGAGACTGTCTTGTTTCCATTGGATGTTCTTTCCTGCTTTGTCAAAGATGAGTTGGCCATACGTTTGTGGATCTAGTTCTGGGGTTTCTATTCTATTCCATTGGTCTATGTGTCTGTTTTTATGCCAATACCATGCTGTCTTGATGATGACAGCTTTGTAGTAGAGGCTAAAGTCTGGGATTGTGATGCCTCCTGCTTTGGTCTTCTTCTTCAAAATTACTTTGGCTATTCGGGGCCTTTTGTGGTTCCATATGAATTTTAGGATTGCTTGTTCTAGTTTCGAGAAGAATGCTGGTACAATTTTGATTGGGATTGCATTGAATGTGTAGATAGCTTTGGGTAGTATTGACATTTTGACAATATTTATTCTTCCAATCCATGAGCAGGGAATGTCTTTCCATTTCTGTATATCTTCTTCAATTACCTGCATAAGCTTTCTATAGTTTTCAGCATACAGATCTTTTACATCTTTGGTTAGATTTATTCCTAGGTATTTTATGCTTCTTGGTGCAATTGTGAATGGGATCAGTTTCTTTATTTGTCTTTCTGTTGCTTCATTGTTAGTGTATAAGAATGAAACTGATTTCTGGACATTGATTTTGTATCCTGCAACTTTGCTGAATTCATGTATCAGTTCTAGCAGACTTTTGGTGGAGTCTATCGGATTTTCCATGTATAATATCATGCCATCTGCAAAAAGTGAAAGCTTGACTTCATCTTTGCCAATTTTGATGCCTTTGATTTACTTTTGTTGTCTGATTGCTGATGCTAGAACTTCCAGCACTATGTTAAACAAGAGCGGTGAGAGTGGGCATCCCTGTCGTGTTCCTGATCTCAGGGAAAAAGCTCTCAGTTTTTCCCCGTTGAGGATGATGTTAGCTGTGGGCTTTTCATAAATGGCTTTTATGATCTTTAAGTATGTTCCTTCTATCCCGACTTTCTCAAGGGTTTTTATTAAGAAAGGGTGCTGGATTTTGTCAAAGGCCTTTTCTGCATCGATTGACAGGATCATATGGTTCTTCTCTTTTTTTCTGTTAATGTGATGTATCACGTTGATCGATTTGCGAATGTTGAACCAGCCCTGCATCCCAGGAATGAATCCCACTTGATCATGGTGAAGAAATCTTTTTATATGCTGTTGAATTCGATTTGCTAGTATCTTATTGAGAATTTTTGCATCCATATTCATCAGAGATATTGGCCTGTAGTTCTCTTTTTTTACTGGGTCTCTGTCTGGTTTAGGAATCAAAGTAATACTGGCTTCATAGAATGAGTCTGGAAGTTTTCCTTCCCTTTCTATTTCTTGGAATAGCTTGAGAAGGATAGGTATCATCTCTGCTTTAAACGTCTGGTAGAACTCCCCTGGGAAGCCATCTGGTCCTGGACTCTTATTTGTTGGGAGATTTTTGATAACCGATTCAATTCTTCGCTGGTTATGGGTCTGTTCAAGCTTTCTACTTCCTCCTGATTGAGTTTTGGAAGAGTGTGGGTGTTTAGGAATTTGTCCATTTCTTCCAGGTTGTCCAATTTGTTGGCATATAATTTTTCATAGTATTCCCTGATAATTGTTTGTATCTCTGAGGGATTGGTTGTAATAATTCCATTTTCATTCATGATTGTATCTATTTGGGTCATCTCCCTTTTCTTTTTGAGAAGCCTGGCTAGAGGTTTGTCAATTTTGTTTATTTTTTCAAAAAACCAACTCTTGGTTTCGTTGATCTGCTCTACCGTTTTTTTAGATTCTATATTGTTTATTTCTGCTCTGCTCTTTATTATTTCTCTTCTTCTGCTGGGTTTAGGCTGCCTTTGCTGTTCTGCTTCTATTTCCTTTAGGTGTGCTGTTAGATTTTGTATTTGGGATTTTTCTTGTTTCTTGAGATAGGCCTGGATTGCAATGTATTTTCCTCTCAGGACTGCCTTCGCTGTGTCCCAAAGCGTTTGGATTGTTGTATTTTCATTTTTGTTTGTTTCCATATATTTTTTAATTTCTTCTCTAATTGCCTGGTTGACCCATTCATCCGTTAGTAGGGTGTTCTTTAACCTCCATGCTTTTGGGGGTTTTCCAGACTTTTTCCTGTGGTTGATTTCAAGCTTCATAGCATTGTGGTCTGAAAGTATGCATGGTATAATTTCAATTCTTGTAAACTTATGAAGGGCTGTTTTGTGACCCAGTGTGTGATCTATCTTGGAGAATGTTCCATGTGCACTTGAGAAGAATGTATATTCTGTTGCTTTGGGATGCAGAGTTCTAAATATATCTGTCAAGTCCATCTGATCCAATGTATCATTCAGGGCCCTTGTTTCTTTATTGACTGTGTGTCTAGATGATCTATCCATTTCTGTAAGTGGGGTGTTAAAGTCCCCCGCAATGACTACATTCTTATCAATAAGGTTGCTTATGTTTATGAGTAATTGTTTTATATGTCTGGGGGCTCCAGTATTCGGCGCATAGACATTTATAATTGTTAGCTCTTCCTGATGGATAGACCCTGTAATTATTATATAATGCCCTACTTCATCTCTTGTTACAGCCTTTAATTTAAAGTCTAGTTTGTCTGATATAAATATGGCTACTCCAGCTTTCTTTTGGCTTCCAGTAGCATGATAAATAGTTCTCCATCCCCTCACTCTCAATCTAAAGGTGTCCTCAGGTCTAAAATGAGTCTCTTGTAGACAGCAAATAGATGGGTCTTGTTTTGTATCCATTCTGATACCCTATGTCTTTTGGTTGGAGCATTTAATCCATTTACATTCAGTGTTATTATAGAACGATACGGGTTTAGAGTCATTGTGATGCCTGTATGTTTTATGCTTGTAGTGATGTCTCTGGTACTTTGTCTCACAGGATCCCCCTTAGGATCTCTTGTAGGGCTGGTTTCGTGGTGACAAATTCCTTCAGTTTTTGTTTGTTTGGGAAGACTTTTATCTCTCCTTCTATTCTAAATGACAGACTTGCTGGATAAAGGATTCTTGGCTGCATATTTTTTCTGTTTAGCACACTGAAGATATCGTGCCAAGCCTTTCTGGCCTGCCAAGTTTCAAAGGAGAGATCAGTCACGAGTCTTATAGGTCTCCCTTTATATGTGAGGGCACGTTTATCCCTTGCTGCTTTCAGAATTTTCTCTTTATCCTTGTATTTTGCCAGTTTCGCTATGATATGTCGTGCAGAAGATCGATTCAAGTTACGTCTGAAGGGAGTTCTCTGTGCCTCTTGGATTTCAATGCCTTTTTCCTTCCCCAGTTCAGGGAAGTTCTCAGCTATAATTTCTTCAAGTACCCCTTCAGCACCTTTCCCTCTCTCTTCCTCCTCTGGGATACCAATTATGCGTATATTATTTCTTTTTAGTGTATCACTTAGTTCTCTAATTTTTCCCTCATACTCCTGGATTTTTTTATCTCTCTTCCTCTCAGCTTCCTCTTTTTCCATAACTTTATCTTCTAGTTCACCTATTCTCTCCTCTGCCTCTTCAATCCGAGCTGTCGTCGTTTCCATTTTGTTTTGCATTTCGTTTAAAGCGCTTTTCAGCTCCTCGTGACTGTTCCTTAGTCCCTTGATCTCTGTGGCAAGAGATTCTCTGCTGTCCTCTATACTGTTTTCAAGCCCAGCGATTAATTTTATGACGATTATTCTAAATTCACTTTCTGTTATATTATTTAAATCCTTTTTGATCAGTTCATTAGCTGTTATTTCCTGGAGATTCTTCTGAGGGGAATTCTTCCGTTTGGTCATTTTGGATAGTCCCTGGAGTGGTGAGGACCTGCAGGGCACTTCCCCTGTGCTGTGGTGTATAACTGGAGTTGGTGGGCGGGGCCGCAGTCAGACCTGATGTCTGCCCCCAGCCCACCGCTGGGGCCACAGTCAGACTGGTGTGTGCCTTCTCTTCCCCTCTCCTAGGGGGGGATTCACTGTGGGGTGGCGTGGCCCGTCTGGGCTACTTGCACACTGCCAGGCTTGTGGTGCTGGGGATCTGGCGTATTAGCTGGAGTGGGTAGGCAAGGTGCACGGGGGCAGGAGGGACAGGCTTAGCTCGCTTCTCCTTAGGTGATCCACTTCAGGAGGGGCCCTGTGGCAGCGGGAGGGAGTCAGATCCGCTGCTGCTGCCGGAGGTTTGGCTCCGCAGAAGCACCGATTTGGGTGTTAGCGCAGAGCGAGCAAGTTCCCTGGCAGGAACTGGTTCTCTTTGGGATTTTGGCTGGGGGATGGGCGAGGGAGATGGCTCTGGCGAGCGCCTTTGTTCCCCACCAAGCTGAGCTCTGCCGTCCGGGGGCTCAGCAGCTCTCCCTCCCTTTGTCCTCCAGCCTTCCCGCTTTCTGAGCAGAGCTGTTAACTTATGACCTCCCAGACGCTAAGTCGCGCTTGCTGTCGGAACACAGTCCGTCCGGCCCCTCGGCTTTTGCCAGCCAGACTCGGGGGCTCTGCTTGGCCGGCGAGCCGCCCCTCCGCCCCAGCTCCCTCCCGCCAGTCCCGGAGCGCGCACCGCCTCGCCGCCCTTCCTACCCTCTTCCGTGGGCCTCTCGTCTGCGCTTGGCTCCGGAGACTCAGTTCTGCTAATCCTCTGGTGGTTTTCTGGGTTCTTTAGGCAGGTGTAGGTGGAATCTAAGTGATCAGCAGGACGCACGGTGAGCCCAGCATCCTCCTACGCCGCCATCTTCCCTCCTCACTCCTAATTCCTGTGCCTCCTATTTAATGGTATCAGTGCATGATGAAGCAAGTTGTCGTTTACCTCAGAGGGGATAGCTCAACATACTTCCCTGGACCTTCAGATACTTCACAAAGATAGTATGTCACTGAACCATCAGAAAGTTCATCTCACCATCTGGATTGCAGGCATTTTTCCAAAGCAACTGAAGTGATTGCCATTATCTGTTCTTCTGGTCTGACTGGCACAATGTCATCAGTGCAATGGACAATTGTTAAGGTATTCAAGATTTCTGCAGACTATAATATGAGTCATAGATAATATGAGATTGGATGTTGCCATGAGGCAACCTTGTTAAGATTAATTGTGGGATAAAACAGATCTGCCTCTAATGGATAGATCTTGCAAACTGGTATAGAGGGGGGAGAAAGGTTTTCTAGGTAAATAGCTGCATTCTAGTTTCCAGGAAATGTGTTCATTTGTTCCGAAAGTTACTTTACCTTATCTGGAACTGCAGCTCTATTTGGAGTTTCCACTTAATTAAGTTTAGGATAATCACAGTCATTCTTGGAGATGCTTCTCCCTTTATCATGGGTTAAACAGGAAGACTAAATGAGGTATGATAGGTATCAGCACTCATGAATATTTCAACTTTTTGATAGAAACACTACACTTCGCAGTCTTAATGGGGGTATGGTATGATTCTATCTTATTCTGGTAAAGGAAGGGAATTCTAGGGGCTTCCACTTAGTTTTCCCTTTTACAATAGCCTTCGGTCAATGGACTAAGAGATATTATGTGCATTCTGATATTGGCTATGTCTGCCTATTACAATTATTCATTTGAGGAGTAGGAAAATACGTTATAGTGTACTGACAAAACTTCTGGCCTATTTTAATGCAAATTTGGTCCAAAACTCCATTTATTGCCTAAACACAATTGTCCCCTAATTAACTTACAGATCATAATCACATTTGGGATTCACAGAAATTACTGTCAGATCAAATATAGTGTCTACTGATCTTGGTAAGTGTTAAGTAATTCCATTTCCCTTTATTAAAGGGGCTCATGCTCCTTTGAAGAGAGTTTGGAGGGATATTTACATATATATTTGTGGCAGTGTGTCCCTTTTTCCTAAGAAGGGATTCCCCCTCTGGACAAGCAGCTCCAGATTTGTAAGCTAACTATGATCTGAAAATTAGGTGAATGGCCGTGATTTTACATGACCTTAATTAAAAATCACCAGAACTGGAGTATGTTTTTTCTTTTTTTTTTAATGTGGATCAAGTAATATTTATTAGACCAACCATCTAATTTTTCCTAAAGGCATCATAATTAATGACATCAAAAGTTCTCTATGGGTATAAGTAGTCTGATTTCTACTACATCCCTGCTGTTGGTTATAACAAATATTTCCAACTTGTCTGTGACGGTTAGTTACTGCCAATTGTCTCTTGTTCCTCTGATCCTATCATCTCCTTTGAAATCAGGCAGTTATTTCCTGCTGTCCTAACCAACCTAGACAGGGAAGCTACCACAGAGCTTCCAAGGATACTAATGATCTCATCATTAATGTATTTCTCAATGCCTTATTGAAGCTATTACCTTCGGGGCAGTCCTAGAGGATATACTGGGGATGTAATGAAATGGAAGCCTTGAATGTTAATTCTATCCCACATTTCTACCTCTGTGAACCTTTGGATTCTTTAATTTACCTTATTCCATGGAAGTTCAGGCATCTCAATCATATTAAATGAGGCAAATCACTATATTCAAGTTTCAGTCTACTATCAAAACTATTACCAACTCTTCTAGATTGGTGAATACTAAATTCAGAATCTCTCATAACTACATCCATATCAACATATTTTGCCCAATCGAGGTTATACTAGAGCCTTCTTTATCTTTGAGGGGCTCCAAGGAAGCTGTTAGACTCCATTCTCATATATATTCCCAGGTTTCTGCTGGTGTAAATGAGCAAAGTCTTGAGAATTTTTAAGAGGATTAGCTATTTTCTGCTGGGCCAAATTTTAAGGTTTTTTTCCCTAAAGGATTCTAAGATTACCCAGGGATTCTAAGTTATGATTCTAATGGTAATAATATATAGGTATACAGAGCAAGTTGAGAATAATAACATTCCCCTGTAAGGCAACACCCCAGATGAAGCTATTACAGGGTATTCAAGAGAAAGATAACTAGACTCCTCAGAAACAAGAAAGTATGCTGAATCCATTGGCAAAAGAGACTCAAAATAACTTGATAATCAAGATGCTTAGCTTCATCTAAGTCTACAGGTATATTCCCATTCCAAATGTTAGGACCCCAATATTTTCTAATAAATATCTTAATTTTCATATGAGATACTTGGTAAAGCTGTGAATCCAACATAAGGTGTAGTTCTGCAACTTGCACAATTAATGTTTATGTCTGGATTTATTTAGCTTAACTCTGTGGCTGTAAGAATAAGATATTCTCTGAGGGGCCACCAGAGTAGTTGTTGATTGCTCGGTCGTGTCCTTGTAACAGCACTCAACTGGTCTAAGGGTTAACTTGCTTTGAGCTTATGCACTTCTTGCTTTCTGACCTAAGTTCGTTGGTCTGTAGCAGAAGTAACCTACAGACCACTGGCTTTGAGAAGTAAAGGACCAGGCTTTCCCAGAAGATAAGACCTGGCTGCATTTGAAAACAGCTATCACTGCTGCTAGCAAGTCTGTTCAGGGTCATATCAATATATGACTAACTGCCTGGGCACCTGATTCTCCTGAACGTAGCCCCCCCTTCCCTTTTCCCCTGTCTTCCCCTTTAAAACCCTCCAGCTTCACCTAGACAGGGTAGATGGTCTTTGGAATGTTAGTCCCACCATGTTCCCAGGTTGCCAGGCAGCTGAACCTGAGTTCAGAACCCATTGTCTGTCTGGTAACAGTCTCAGCTTGTTAATTCTTTCTTTAAGCACTCTAAGACAATCAGAAGCAGTTTCCCCACCCCAAAGTCCTTGTGATCATCATTACTGCCATCATAGTCAAATGCAGAAAGCATTGCATCTCCTGAACACCTGACTTCAAAGTCACTTTATCACAACCATAGGTGATCATTTAATTGCTTCTCATACCGCCAAATGCTATGGGTTACCAGCACCTCATTCCTATGTCAAGGAATACAGCACTGCTTTCAAACCTGAGGGCATAGACAAACCAATCTCAAATCGTCATCTTCAAGGTTTTGTTTCCTGGGAACACAAATTACCAATTTTACATCATTTAGCTTCCAGTCAGGATGCAAAACAGCTCACCGAATTTTAACAGGACAAATTTAGTGTGACAATTGTAACCAGATATTGGATAATCAAAAGGCAAAAGAGATCACCGATGTATCACTGAGGTAGTGGCTTCAGCTACCAACCCTAGGACTTGGGAGAACAACGGGAAGAATGAAGGGAAGAAGTCCCACCCACCAGACACTCAGCTCTCTGAAGAAGGGGCTCCAGTAGACTGAAACCTGTGTCACAGAATCTCAGAAAAGCACTCGCATCAAGATAGAACTGAAACCAAGACGGAAGTTGTGCTGATATTTCCGAGGGAGGACGAGGGAGCAAATTGGAACCAACCACTAAGAAGCCAGCCACCACAGTCAGGATGAACAGCCTGGGTGGTAATGCCAGCCGCAAGTTCATTTGTCATTCTCGTCTTACAGACTCAGTGTAGCTCCCCCTCTTGGCCGAGAGTAACAGGAAGCCAGCAGGCCCAGCAGAAATGGAATGTGCACAGTTCTAAAGCCCAGCATCACAGAGTATAAAAAGGTGGGGTTTTAAAAGAAGAGACACTACCATGATAATCACCACATGCTGAATAATTCGAATAATTCTCAAATCAAAACGTATTGCAGGCATTACCTAAAAATGAGAGTAAAAAGCTACTTTGGCATTATCTCAAAACTTATTTAATGTGGTTATAGTTTCTCATATTAGTGTGTAGAGAAGACTGTTTTCCTTCATGTTAGCACAGCTAAGAATAACATAATTACGTGCTTTAAAAAAATCTGTCCTAATTAAAATGAAATGATTTTTGCAGTAATAAAAAATGGTGAGATTCTGAAATTGGTGACTAAGAGTATTTGCTGAATTTGTGCACATGAGATTCTTAAGAAAAGAATATGCCATCTGGATAAGAAGAAGAATGAGCTGTGGAGGAAGAAGCAGGTTCTCTGGATAACCTTTAGAATTTTTTCCCCAGCCTTGGTAGCATTTTGCTGTTTAAAAAAAAAATCAATGTTCATTTCACATCCTTTTAGAATATCTAGCTTTATCACCACTAGAGCCTACATTTGCATAGGGTTTTGAACTTTTTAAAAATGTTCACATTTGTATTAGTTTTATGTGGCTGCCGTAACAAATTACCACAAATGTAATGGCTTAACAATCCAAATGTATTATCTGGAGGTGAATAGTCTAAATGGGTCTTTACTAGATTAAAACCAAGACATCGGCAGGATTCTGCTTCTTTCTGAAGGCTATGGGGAAAAATCTGTTTCCTTGCCATCTTTAGCTTTAGAGACCTCCCACATTCCTTGGCTTGCAGCTCCCTTTCTCCGTCTTTAAGCCAGCAACTCTGCGTGTCTTTGATCATTCTTCTGTAGTCATCGTTCTCTCTAACCACAGCTGGGAATGGTTATCTGATTTTAAGGACCTGTGTGATTGGGTTAGGCAGACCTGGAATATGTACACATTTCTAGGTCCTTTCCTTAATCACATGTACAAAGTCCATTTTCCCATGTAACTGAATATGTTCTCAGTTTCCAGGGATGAGGCATAGACATCTTTGGAAGCCATTATTCTAACTATGGGAGCACCTGTAGGAATGCAAGGCAGGTGTTTACAGGTAAGGGAATTGTGACATAGAGAAATTAAGAAACTTGCTAAAGATTTCATTTCAGGCTAATAGCAAAAGCTTGAACTAAATGTATATTTCACACATTAATTTGTTTTTATGATGTCATGGAATCATAATTGCCAACATCTAAAATTATCTAGCCCAGTCTTCTATAACACAGATGAGGAAACTGAAATCTATAGAATGAGTGGCTTACTCTGTACCAAATGCTAGGTGAAAATGGAAGCAGAAAATCTATATTTATTACACCACTTTGGCCTTACAAAATTGCTCTGTATCTTTACAAACTATTTTAAACATAAAATTCACAGTCAACGTTTCTGTGGGCATCTGGGCACTTGTCCACAGGTGGACTTGCTATAGACTAGGCTTCACGTGCACAGAGCTGGCTCAGCTCTGGGTTTTTAGAATTTTTGGATTAGAACCAAACTGTTTAAGGCTCAGTCTGTGTGTAACCAGTATGTTGAGCAAGCACGACTCCTGACATAATCAAAACACAACTTTATTTTTGTCTCTCACCATCTTTCCAAAATGTGTTCAGTTGTGATAATGTTTCTCGGCCCCGGGATGAAAACTTCAAGTCAATGATATTTTTGCTTGCTTCTTTTAGTTAAAATATCTTGGAGTCACTTTAAGTAACAAACTGGCCCTCATTCAGGAAGTAGAATGTCCAGTTCAAGATATTGATGCAAACTTTGGATCTTACTTAGCATTAAAAAGCTCTCACCTTCCCAGCCTGCAGAAGCCTGCCTCTCCTGGAACCCTGCAGTGGAAAAGAGAAGCATGGTTGACTTCTTCTGTATTTCCTTGCCTTGCGCTTTCATTGCCCTCGTCCCACCTCACTAGACTGTTTCTAACTCCTATACAGTTGGAGCGGAGTGAGAGTGTTGTGGAAAAGAAGTGTAATCTTTTGTTTAAATGCTAGTTTCACAAGCTAGTTTTCTGCTCCCTGGGCAACTGTTAGAGCTGATCCTTTCTCTTTGGATGCTGTTAGAGACCTTTAGGGTTTCTTTACTGGGCCTCTCTGTCCATATATTTCATGCTCTGGGCATCATACTGTGATTGGTTGATTGCCCTAACTTCGGAAACCCCTAGGATCCAGGGTTATCCTTAGTTTTTTGCTGCTGAGACCTGAAATCACTCCTGAACTCTCTCAGTGGCAGTACTAGATGACCCAAGGTGACTCTAGGCTGGACAATATTCTCCCACATGACCTGCCACTGGCCCAACAGAAACACCTGCATATCCTTTGTACTGACTAATTCTTGGAGGAGTGCTGGTTTATTGCAAAATAACCACAAAGCAGCCCCTCTAGCACCACCAAGATTTCACTGATAGGAGTTAGACTAAAATTTTTGATCACAGAAATCATATATTAAGTTTCCTATATTCTCAGGAACACACACACACACACACACACACTCTCACACACGTATATATTATCTAACTGAAAGTTCCTAACATTGTAGAATTAGTCTAAAGACTTTCCTTTGAACATTTGCATATATTAATTTGGAAAGTTACTTTGCAATTTTCCATCTCTTGTGCCTTGGTGCTTAGCTGGAATATTACCTCTAATTAACTTTTCCATATGATTCATCGCCAATTTACTAACACCCAAATCCTAGAACAGTGGTCCTTAAAAGTTTTGCGTGCATTGGAATCTCCTGGAAAGTCTGTAAACTTTGTTTCTGATTCAGTGAGTTTCTCCATTTTTAACAAGTTTTCAAGTAATGCTAATGCTGCTGGTTCCAGGGACCACACATTGAGAACCACTACATAGGACAACAGGATGCCAATGTATCCCTGGTCTGGTACTTTCTTGGAGTTAACAGTTGGGAGATACAGAAAATTCATACATGTGAAATTCTTACATAAAATCGAATAAGTGTAATCCTTCCTCCCATCATCTATGATCTAGTGTCATAGAGTTAGGAACTTTGTTTCCAAATTACAAATGGTTCCATGTAGCAGTATGATTCACTTTGTTTATCAATCCATCTATTTATTTAATTACTCAATACGCATCTATTGATCACCTATATGTGCCAGATAATTGTATTCTGAAACAGTGTTTCTCAAAGTGTGGCCTCTGGTTCACCAGCATGAGCTGTGTTTTTTTTTTTGTTTGTTTGTTTTCTTTTGTTTTGTTTTGTTTTGGGCTTCACCTTCAGTGTTTCTAATGCAGGAAGCCCCGAGTGAGGCATGAGAATTTCCATCTCTAACAGGTTCCCAGTTGCCGCACAAGTGTCAGTAGACGCATCTAAACTGTCGTGAAGATATTTCTGTTTGCCCTTTCCAGTTTTTAAAAGTAAGTAGAAACAATGACTTTCTTTAAAAATAAAAGTCACCATCTAAATAATTTTGGAATTATTGGCCAACTAAAGAAAAAAAGCTTATTTTTGGCATCACAGAACATACAATCTTTAATGATAAAAAACTACAAATACAGTTCACAGTCAATTTTATTTATAATATTCGCCTTTTTTTAATTATGCTCTTTCCTGCAATTAGCTCTTTTGAAATCAAAGTCTATAGGTAACAACGATTGACAAGAATTTTTATAATCCTGCTAATCAGAATAAATCCCCAGCATAAAGATATCATAGTCCTGTTGGCAATGACTAAAATTCAGTGACGTATTTAAAAGGGTCCAGTGGACACACAAAAACAAAAGAGAACTACAATATTTTAAACTTCTGATTATAGCCAAGGTGTAAGAACTTGAATCAGAATAATCCCCCTGTTGAAAACAACTGTAAAATGTAAGCAGTAGCATAAAATGACTGTTTTAAAGGCCTTGGAAATAAACTATACACAGAGGACTCAAGGGGCTACAATTCATACAATGAGTTAAGATCCATATACCCAGAGTTTTACTCCTGAGTCCATTTATCAATTCATGCTTGGGGGAATTATTTTCCTTAAAAAAGTAGCAGTCATATTGAGTGAAGGAGACCGAAGCTGAAGTTTAGGATGGACAAAGCAACTAGGACGTAAAGGAAAGATTCTGCAAGTAAAGTAAACATTTAAAGTGAGTAAAATGATATGCATGTAACCTCACCTTGGAAACTCATGATTTGCACATTGCAAGATAAAACATCAAGGAAAACAGCAGAAAATAGCAGCTACTTGTAAATTAAAGAGCTGAGGTGCACATTGATTTCAGCCACCATACAGTTCTGGGGAACCAAAAGGTGAATTTCAAGGCCTGTCAAGGTACACTGGGCCTTTCCCCAGTTTTGTTTGAGAACCCAGAACTACCATATCATAGCAGCAATAAAGCTGACATAGAGCAGTTCTAACAAACTCTAAAAACAAATCTTACCCAGATAAAGTTTGAGTATTTTATCCATCACCCAGAAGAAATGTTTATTTTTAATGTTTATTTTTGAAAGAGAGAGAAAAAGTGCAAGATGGGGGGCTGAGAGAGAGAGAGAGAGACAGAGAATGCAAAGCAGGCTCCATGCTCTGAGCCATCAGCACAGAGCCCAACGCAGGCTCAAACTCACTAGCCATGAGATCATGACCTGAACCGAAGTCAGACTCTTAACTGACTGAGCCACCCAGGCACCCCCAGAAGAAATGTTAAAACAATTATGATAAAGATAATTCATCCAAAGTATTTAAATAGTTATGTCTGGGATCCAAATAAAAGTACAAAACATGCAACAAAACAGAGAGAGAGAGACAGAGACAGAGACAGAGAATAGAAACAGACCTGAAGATGAGTCACATAAACAGACAAGCAAAATAATTATAATTAATATATTCTGAAAAAAATAGAGAAAAAAATGAATAATGGCAAAAGAATCCTTTAAGCTATAAAAATAGTCAATTAAAAATTCTATACTGAAAAAAATTAATTTTGAACCTAAGAATCAATAAGGAAGTGTATTAGAAGAACAGAGTATGTTTGGGAATGATGTTAGATTAATGTAATCAAATTGTTTCTTAGAGGGAAAAAGATGGAAACATAGAAAAGAGTATAACAATTTTAACACAGTTCTAATTACATTCTATAAGGGGGAGGAGAGAAAGATTCATAGGCAATATTTGAAGAAATACTGGCCAAAATAACCCTTCAAAATTGGGAAAAAAAAAAAAAAAAAGAAAGAAAAGAAAAAAAGAAATGTAGCATCAACAACAAATGATTACCATGTAGTTGTGAACTTCTTATGAGATACTATTACTTAATTAGAACTTTGGGAGTCAGATTGTTTATATGCCTTGTGTTGATCTCATGGAGGATGGCATTAACACCTTTGATTTTTGACTTTGGACTCAATCATGAGACTTGCTTAGGTTAGTTAGATGATAGCATACAAGACACAGAGGTGACTTAGAGAACACTTCCACACTCAGGCTTCTTCTCCCAATCTTGTTATCATCATGAAAGACTATATTTCAGACAGCCTGCTGACCCCATGGGAATGGCAAACACCAAATATCACCCAACTGCAGCCAACATGCAGAGGCATGACTAAGAATTAAACACTGCTGTTTATAATTTTAGCTTTAGTTAATGGTTTCAAGAATAGTTTCTTGGGGCACCTGGGTGGCTCAGTCGGTTAAGTGTCTGACTTCAGCTCAGGTCATGATCTCATGCTCCGTGAGTTCGAGCCCGCATCGGGCTCTGTGCTGACACCTCAGAACCTGGAGCCCGCTTCAGATTCTGTGACTCCCCTTCTCTCTGCCCCTCCCCTGCTCATGCTCTGTCTCAAAAATAAAATTAAAAAAAAAAAGAATAGTTTCTTAAGCAAGACAGTATGGCAATTGTAAAAATTTAAAAAATATATATAAATATATAAATGTACTAAATTCTCCAATTACAAGAAAGTTGCTGGGAAGTTGGGGTAGAAATACTTTTCTCTGTTCTTCTCAGTGATACATTCAAGAACATTGGGCATTACATATTATGCAAACATAAGATGATTTTGAAATATGGAAACAAGAAAATATATTAAGGCCCAAAGAACAATATAGTGGTGAATTCCCTGGGCTTTCTTTTTGCCTTACATATCACAGATTTCAAGTTGGAAAAGCTGGCAACTTAAAAAATACCAACAGGCACAGACAAAAAAAAAAAAAGGCTAACAAAAGACTGTTCTCTCTAATCAAAGGACAAGGAAAGGTACACACTAGCAAGACACAAATCTTTTAGTCAATAACTGCACTACTCAAGCCAAACATAACAGAAACAAAACAAAACAAATCAAAACAAAACAAAACAAAACAAAACAAAACAAAAACTATCTGTGGCTTCATTCTCAGCCATGCCAACAAAGGCCAAGTAGGGATCTTAGACTTCCATTCTTGCCAGGCTGTAACAAGGTATGCCAAATCCCCCACCCACCAGGGTGGTTTCAGAAAAGGCAGAGTAGGGAGTCAAAATTTTCATCCCTGCCAGGCAACCATAAAGCACTCCTTCCCCATAGCAAAGACCATATAGGGAGCTTAGACTTCCACATGTACTGAAAGTAATGAGGAATCCTCTCTCTTCCTTCTGAGGTAGTGTAGAAGAGGTCTAGTGGAGTCACAGAACTTGCCTGTATGTCCAGTGGTAACAAAGCAACCCTCACTTGGGTGTTACTGAGGCTATGCAGACAGGAGTGCTAAGAACTTTGAGTCTCCCAAGCAGTGAGGTATCAGTGCTAACCTAGTGGAGAGCCAAAACTCTAACCCCACCTAGCAGTAACAAGGAAGACACCCCTGTGAGTGTCAAAGAAACTGAGAGGGCAATGTGCAATTCTTCTCCCACAAGGCAGTCATGAGACAGTAGTCCTTTTTCCATGTTGGGAAGAAGCAGCAAAACCAGAGGTTTAAATAATATAATACCATAAATGGCCAGTTTTCAACTACAAATCTCCCCTCGTACCAAGAACCAGGAACATCACAATCTAAGTGAAAAAAAAAAAAAAAGAAGAAAAAAAAAGACAAGCAATAGTTGCAAAGACCAAGATGACCGAAATGTTAGAATTATCTGACAATAATTTTAAAAGTACTCCTCAAAAAATGCCTCAATGAACAATTGTGAGCACACCTGAAACCAAGGTAAACATAGAAACTCTCAACACATACATAGAAAGACACAGCAAACAGAAGATGCAAAGAAGAACCAAGTGAAAATTTCAGAACCAAAAAATACAATAACTGAAATGTAAAACTCAATGGATGGGATTAGAAGAAGAATAGAGAAGAAAAATATAAATGCAGAAATTATCAACAAACTATTGATAAGTCAAACCCAAGAAAGTATAAAAAGAATTATACACCACAACCAATTGGGATTTATTTTATTTATACAAAGCTCGTTCACCATTTGAAAATCAATTAATGTGACCATCATATCACAGAGTAAATAAGAAAATCCCATGATCATATTAATAGATGCAGAAAGAGTATTTGACAAAATCCAACCCTCACCCATTATAAATATTCTTGGCAAACTAGGAATAGAGGGGAATTTTCTCAATTTGATAAAGTCTATCTGCAAAAAAAAAATCTCTAAGTAACATCATACTTGATGAAATATTCAACACTTTGCCACTAAGATTAGATACAAGGCAAGGATCTCCACTCTCACTACTCCTTTTCAACACCACACTGAAAGTCTCTGCTAATGCAATAAGCCAGGAAAAGGAAACAAAAGTTATACAGATTGAGAAAGAGGACAAAAACTGTCTTTGTTCACAGATGACATGATTATCTATGTAGAAAATCTGAAAGAATTGACAAAAACAAAAACAAAAGCAAATCTGGAACTAATAAGCAACTGTGGCAAGATGCAGGATACCAGGTTAGTATACAGAAGGCAATTGCTTTCCTCTATATTAACAATGAACAATGGAATTGGAAATATAAAACAATGCCATTTACATTTGCATCCCCTCAAAATGAAATGCTTACGTATAAATCAAAATATGTTCAAGATCTATATGAGGAAATTCAGAAAACTCTGATGAATGAAATAAATAAAGAACTGAATAAATGGAGAAATAGTCCATATTCATGGATAGGAAGACTCATTATTGTCGAGATGTCAGTTCTTCCCAATTTGACATGTAGATTCGATGCAATCTCAATCAAAACTCCAGCATGTTATTTTGTGAATATCCACAAAATGATTCTAAGGTTTGTATGGAGAGGGAAGACTTCCAGAATAACTAAATAACTAACACAATATTGAAGGAAAAGAGCAAAGCTGGGAGACTGATGCTACCAAACCTCAAGACCTACTATAATGCTACAGTAATCAGGGCAATGTGATATTGGCAAAAGTATAGACAAATAAATCAATGAAACAAAATAGGGATTCCAGAAATAACCTCCCCCAAATATAGCCAACTGATCATTGACAAAGAAACAAAGATAATATAATAGAGAAATATAGTCTCTTCAACCAATGGTGCCAGAACAAGTGAACATCCACATTCAAAATATAAATAAATAAATTCAAAGAGTTTACACACTTTACAAAAATTAATGCAGAACAAATCATAAATCTAAATGTAAAACACAAAACTATAAAACTGCTAAAAGATAGCATAGGGAAAAACCTAGATGACCCTGTATGGTGATGCATTTTTAGATACAACACCAAAGATATGATCCATGAAAGAAATAACCAATAAGCTGGAATTCATTAAAATTTAAAAGTTCTGCTCTATGAAAGACAAAATAAAGGCAATTAAAAGACAAGTAATGGACTGGAAGAAAAGACATCTGATGAAGGATTGCTTTACAAAACATACAATTTTTTTTCTTCTTGAGAGAGAGCAAGCATAAGATGGGGGGTGTGGGGAGCAGAGGGAGAGAATCTTAAGCAGGCTCTATGTTCAGCACAGAGCCTGTCGTGGGGCTTGATCCCATGAACATGAGATCATGACCTGGCCTGAAATCAAAAGTCAGACACTCAACCAACTGAGCCACGCAGACACCCCCAAAACATTCTTAAAACTCTAAAAACTCATCATGGTAGGAAAACAAACAACTCAAATAAAAGTGAGCCAAAATCACAACAGAGACCTCACTAAAAAAGATATACAGAGGACAAATGAGTTTATGAAAAGATGCTCCACATAATATGTCATGACAAAAAATGCAAATTAAAACAACAATAACGTATCAATACTCATCTTAACCAAAATACAGAACACTGACAACACCAAAACCTGACAAAGATGTGAAGCAACAGGAACTCTCATGCATTGTTGTTGGGAATACAAAATGGTACAGCCACTCTGGAAGACAGTTTGGCAGTTTCTTATAAAACCAAACATACTCTTACCATATGATCCAGAAATTGTGCTTGTCTGTATTTACTCAAGGAGTTTAAACTTATACCCACACAAATCCTGCACAAGGATGTTTATAGCGTCTGTGTTCTTAATCACCAAAATTGGACGCAACCAAAATGCCCTTCAATAGGTGAATGGATACATATACTGCTATACTCAGACATTAAAATACTGTTCAGGACTCAAAAGAAATAATTTATCAAGCTATGAAAAAAAACATGGAGGAAGTTTGAATGCATATTACTAAGTGAGCAAAGCCAATATGGAAAGGCTACATACTGTATAATTTCAACTATATGACATTCTGGGAAAGGCAAAACTATGGAAACAATAAAAAATTTCATGGTTGCCATAGACAGAGGCATCAAGGAAAGATGAATAGGCAGAGTGCAGAGGACTTTTAGGTCAATGAAAATACTTTGTTATTATAATAATGGATAGATACATGTCAGTATACATTGGTCAATACCAGGATGCACAACGCCAGGAGTGAACCCTAAGGTAAATTATGGACTTTAAATGGTTACAAAATGTCGCTGTAAGTTCATGCTTGGTAAAACAAACAAACAAACAGACAAACAAAAAAAAACCAAGAACAACAACAACAAAAAAAAACATACCAAGCTGGTGAGTGGTGTTAATAATGGGAGAGGCTATATATATGTGGGGTATATGAGAAATCTCTGTAACTCCCTTTCAATTTTGTTGTAAGCTGTAAACCCCTTTAAAATGAATAAAGTGTTAAAAAAACAATACAAAGTAGGAAGAATTGACGTACTCAATTTCAAGATGTATTATACAGCTTTAGTAATAACTACTATAAAGGGGGTGCCTGAGTAGCTCAGTTGATTATTCGTTGGACTCTTGGTTTTGGCTCAGGTCATGATCTCATGTTTTGATTGATGAATTTGAGTCCTGCATTGGGCTCTGCACTGACAGCACGGAGCCTGCTTGGGATATTCTCTCTCTCTATCCCTCTCAAAATAAATAAATAAACTTAAAAAAAAAACTGTATGGAGAGGTAGGTGCACAAATCAATGGAAAAGAATAGAGCTCAGAAATGAAAACCAATATGCCCAACTAATTTTTTACAAAGTTGCAAAAGCTTATGAAGAAAAGATAGACTTCTCAACTTAAGTCTCACACCTTATACAAAAAATAACCTCAAATGTATCACGGATTTAAATGTAAAATGTAAAACTACAATATTCAGAAAAAATAGAAGAAGCTTCAGGAATCCAGGGATAAGAAAGACTTCTTAGATTTGACACCAAAAGCATAACCCATAAAAGGAAAAACTGATAAGTTGGACATCTAAGAAATTAAAAACTATTCTGTGAAAGACTCTATTAAAAGGATAAAAAATGCAAGCTCTGTATTGGGAGAAAATATATGTAAATCATACACCTGAAAAGGGACAAGAACCTAAAATATATTTTAAAAGACTCTCAAATCTCAGTAGTAAAAAAAGAAAATCAAACAGTCCAAGTAGACTGTGTATTTTGCACCAACAAAGGTAAAAAAGCAATTCCATGGAAGAAGAATACAGATTCAGCTGTTGGTGCTAGAGGAACTGAACATCCATAAATAAGTAAACAAAGGAAAGTCCACCTAAATCTCACACTCTATGCAAAAATTAACTTGAATATATCATGGAATTCAATGTAAGTTTAAAACTATATACTTTAGAAAAAATAGAAATCTTAGGATCTTTACAGGTTATTTTTTAAGAACACAAAGAGTGACAGGAAAAAAAAAAACTATATGTTGCTTTAAAAGACTTTAACTCTCAGGAAGATTAAAAGTGAAAGGATGTAACATAAATACAATGCAACGCTTTTTGTAAAAAAAAGAAAGGCATAGCTATATTAGTAAGATGCAAAATCAATCTTAAGGCAAGAATACTACTAGAGACGGAAAGGAACATTTCAAAATGATAAAAGGATGGGTTTTACAGGAAGATCAAACACTTCTAAATATAGTTGATCCTAACAAAACATCTCCAAAGTATACAAGCCAAATTGAAAAAAAATCAAGGAGGCACAAACGTAATTGGAAATGTTGGTACTATATCCCTTAGTAAGTAAAAATTAGGCAGAATATTTGAAAACATGATTAGGAAACTTGACTGAAGGGATATATACAGAACACCAAATATAAATGTTGCAGAACTCATTTTTTCAAGCATGCTCTGAACACATGCCATTATTGATCATAGGGTAGACCACTAAGCAACATTTGACAAATTTCAAATAATTGAAATCATATACAGTATTTTTTATGATCATAATAGAAGAAACCTAAGAATTTAAAATAAAACAGTGATTAGAGAAATACAAATCTCTGAAAATTCAAGATAATACTTCTTAATTAATCATTAATCAAAATATAAATTATAATGGAAATTAGGACATATTTTAAAGTGAATGATAATGAATGGGACATATCAAAACTTGTGAAATGCAGCTAAAGCAGTGATCAGAAGGGAAATACAAAGTTTTCAGTGTATGTGTGTGTGTCTGTGTGTGTGAAAAAGTTTGGAAAAAAAAATATAAGCTTCTAAGTCATGAGAAGAAAAAAATAGTAGTAAATAAAGTAAAATAGTAATAATAGTGAAAAAAGAAAAGAAAAAAACACAAAATGGGTACAGACCAAAGTTGTTTTAACAATTAATAAAATTAATAAACTTATGGAAAAACTGAGCAAAAAATGAAAGAAAACAAAAATTACAAATATTAAGAATCAAAAATAGAACATTAATATAAATCTAATAAGTAGCAAAATAATAAGAAAAGTATAAGAGGATAACAGAAACAAACTTATGAAACAGATTTAAAACTTCAGATTGTGGGGAACCTGGGTGGCTACTTGGTTAGGTGTCTGGTTCTAGATTTGGGCTCAGGTCATGATCTCATGGTTCCAGATACAGCCCTGTGACAGGCTCTGACAAAGTCAGTTTGGGATTATCTCTCCCTCTCCATCTCCCCCACTCTCCCATTGGCATGTTATCTCTATCTCTCTCTCTCTCAAAATAAGTAAACATTAAAAAAATCAGATTCAATGTATAAATTATTTGGAAAAATACAATCTACCAAAATAAATGCAAAAATAAAAATATACACTTTTAAATTTTAGATTATAATATATATTTTAGATTGAAAATTTGTAACTATTTAGATTTTTTATTTCTTTTGATTTCTGAAATATGTGTGTGTGTATATATATACACATGAAATTGTGCATGTAAATCATATTTTCCTGTCCAGTAAACACCAAACCCTGAACACATTAATGGTTATTTTCCCCAAACACGTAAGGAAGAAAATACACCAATCTTATACAAATCCCCCCATAATATAGAGAAAGTGGGAACACTTATTTTGTATTATGAAGCCAACATAACCTTGATCCCAAAATCTGGCCGATATATTACACAAAATGAAAATTAAAGGACAAGATATCTCATGAATATAATTGCAAAAGTCCTAGACAAAATATAAACAAATCAGATTCATCAATATAATAGAATAATAGATTATTTTCAAGTGGGTTGTTCCAGGAATGCAAGATTACTTTAACATTTGATAATCAATTTATAACAGAAGAAAGGAAGAAAATATGTGACTATTTCAAAAGATGTAGAAAAATCATGTAACAAAATTCAAAACCTATCCATGGCTTCTAAACAGACAGTGAACAACAACAAAAAAAAACCAACAAATTATTGCGATAATGTCATTTCCAAAAAGAAAATCCCACTAGTGGCACCTGGGTGGCTCAGTCGGTTGAGTGTCCGACTTCAGCTCAGGTCATGATCTCATGGTTTGTGGGTTCAAGCCCCGAGTCGGGCTCTGTGCTGACAGCTCAGAGCCTGGAGCCTGCTTCCGATTCTGTGTCTCCTACTCTCTCTGCACCTCCCGCACTTGTGCTCTGTCTCTCTCTGTCTCTCAAAAATAAATAAATGTAAAAAAAAAAATCCCACTAAATATACTTCATGGCGAAATAATGAAATCTTCCCCCTGATTTTCTGAGCCCAATGCCATCATATAAAGTAGTCCACTGCCACCATTTTTATTCAACATCATATTTGTCTTCTTGACCAAAGCAATAAGCAAAGCATAAATAAAAAAGTATATGAAAGAAATATTTGAAAGAAAGAAATAGATATTCAATTTGCACA
Organism: Panthera pardus; assembly: GCF_024362965.1. Taxonomy (NCBI): domain Eukaryota; kingdom Metazoa; phylum Chordata; class Mammalia; order Carnivora; family Felidae; genus Panthera; species Panthera pardus. The sequence goes on along the minus strand of NW_026526788.1, from coordinate 64,416,666 downwards.
TGATATCATGTGCAATTCATTTTAGAATCTTCCAGAAGATTCTAAAAAATATTAGAATAAGTAAAATTAGCAAGGTTACTAGGTGCAAAATTAATAAAAGAATTAATTGTTTCTATATACTAATAAGCATTAATTGAAAATTAAGATAGATATAATATGCACAATGTCATAGAACACCTTCAATATCTGGGAATAAATTTATTGAAAAATGTGCAGGAATTCTACACTGAAAACTAGTGAATATTGCTGAGAAAAATTAAATTTCTACATAAAGAAAGAAAAATAATATTTTCATGAAGAACTCAATATTTTTTAAATGTTAATTTCTCCTTATTGATCTATAAATGCAATACAAAGTCCGACATTTTCACTATCAACAAGGTAATTCTGAAACAATCTGGAAGAACTAAGTAGGGGACTTCACACCAGACATCAAGATTTATTGTAATAGTACAGTAATTAATAAGTGTTTTATTAGCATAGAATTTGACAAACTGATGAATTAAACAGAATAGAAAACTCTGACACAGACATACATACAGTCACCTGATTTACAGTAATTACATCACAGCAGTGTATGGGTGAAAAGATGGACTTTTTAATTAATGGTATTGGGTTAATTAGTATCCCTATGAAATAACATGAACTTTCATCCTTACCTCATACCATGTACAACAATTAAATTACAGATGTATTATAGACATAAATTGGTAAGGAAAACAATGTAGTTTAAAGAAAAAAATAATACATTCATGAATATGGGGTAAGAATAGATTTCTTAACTAAAAATGAAAAGCATTAGCCATAAAGAAAAGTTGTGAAGTAATTGAGGAATTGTATTACATAAACATTAAGAATTTCTATTCATCTGAAAATAGGATACAGAAAAAGCAAGCCACAGGTGGGGACATTATATATAAATTATCACGACTGCCTCTAAATAATATGAGGAAAAGGATTATATAAAAGCTTCTACAAATCAATAAGACTGACCACCTAATATTTTTTGAAATGGCCAAACCCTGAAACAAGCACTTTAGAAAATCGGATATCCAAATGGCCAGTAAATACTTTAAAAATACTCAGCATCATTATTCTTCAGGAAAACATAAATTAAATGACCATGGGATACCTCTAACTCTCTCTAGCATGGCTGATTTTTTTTTTTTTTTTGATGTTGATGAGGATGTAAAATTCCTAGAACTTTCATACATTGCTATTTGTAGCAAACACTTCGAAACACTGGTACTATATAATACAAGTGAACACATGCCTTGCTAGGACTTCTTGAGTCCAGGCCCAAGAATGTATCCTATAGAATGAGTGTTATGTCTACCAAATAACATGGACAGTGATGCTCAAAGCCACTGTATCCATAGTAGCCCAAATGTGGAAAGTACTTAAAGATCTGTCACTAGTAGAATGAAAAAGTAAATGGTTGTATATTCATACTACTGGAATACTACATGGCAAGAGAAGGACCAATCGTTAGTACACACTACATGCATGACGAATCTCACAATATGATATTGAGTTATAAGACCTAGACACAAGCGTATGCACTGTTTAGTTCTATTAAATATGTTCAAGAGAACAAAACTAATTTTTGGTAACAGAAGGTTTTTTTTTTTTTGTCAGAGTGGATGCGCTTTGGTGTTATTCATTGGTAAGATTCAAGAAGCCTTTGGGATTCTGGGAAAGAATTCTATCTTTATCTGGGTGTGTATGTGTGTGGGGGTGTACATGCATGTGTGTGTAAAGGTAAAATCACTGAGCAACATAGCTAAAATTTTGACATTCTTGTGGATGTAGGCTAAATTTCAAAATAATTTATTAAAATAAATTTTATATGGGGTGTCTTGGTGGCTCAATCGGTTAAGCGTCCGACTTCAGATCAGGTCATGATCTCACAGTCCATGAGTTCGAGCCCCACATAGGGCTCTGTGGTGACAGCTCAGCAGCCTGGAACCAACTTCAGATTGTGTGTCTCCCTCTCTCTCTGCCCCTCCCCTGCTCACACTCCGTCTCTCTCTCTCTGTCAAAAATAAATAAACATTAAAACAATTTTTGATTAATAAAATAAAATCCAGTTTATATGCTAAAAAGCACTGTCATTTTTATTGGGCAGGGTTCCCTTCAAACAAGCTATAGCTAATAGCAGTAGGTTGGAAGACATTAACATTTCAGCTAATGATTTTTTAATTGCTTATTTATTGATTCAACTTTTGTCTTGGGTGTAAATTTAGCTTTATGTGACATTTGTGGTGGGTGGCTGTGACTCATCCCAGTGATGATTATCTGACAATATTAAGAAAAGCTAATTAAAAAAAAGGAAAGAAAGAAAGCCTATCAAAGATATGAGGACTCAGTTTTGTCATTCATTTATTCATTCAACAAATGCTTACTGAATGTCTACTGTGTGCCTGCATTGGGTTGGATACTAAGGCTAGGAGATAAATATATATGACATGCAGGATCCCTAATCCACAGGAGTAGTGTGACGGACCAGATGGATGGATAAAACAGATGATGATAATAACAAAAGTATAATGTCAGAATAGGTGCAGGATGCCAAAAGCATATAGAAAATAGATATTGGTTACCTATTTATCACTAACCCAATAGCACTGAAATATAAATTATAAGATGATTTCCATAAAAAGAACCCTTAAAAGTCAATGGATAAATCCCAAACATTCCCTAAGAAAATGTGAGCATGTTGAGGATAATAGCATAGGGCATGGTAGGCAGGGACCAAGAATTGGGTTATAAAAAATGGTGACTGGTAGGAACCATGAGGGTATCAGTTCAGGCTTAAACCCGTGGTTAGCAGACAGCAAGGAAACAAAAGTAGATAACATGAGTCTAAGTAGGTAAGGGAGTGCAAACCTAGAAAATATCAGAGTTGGACTAGAAGATGGAGAAATGGCATAAAAGACTCTGTAGAAGTCCAGCATCCAGCAGGCACACAGCACCAGATTAATAATGAACCAATCACCTCTTTGGGTAGGGTTTCATAAGAGCGCCACACCTAAGACCACATCTGAATTGAGAAAATGACAAGGCTTTGCCCACAGTGCGATTCAGAGTCATACCTGGTAACGGTAACCAAGTGGATAAAGGTAGCTCCCTGAGAGCTTCCTGGTATCATTGTTTAAGGCAAACAATCATAGATCTCTGTCTAAGCATTGATCTAAGCTTACTCGTGTCTTCAGACTCTATATAACATCTCTACCCAATAAATTATACATATTTACTCCATGATACATTAAATGGGGGATTCCCCCTGACCTTTCTAAAGTTAATTTTTCACATTTCAAAGAATAATTCAAGTACATAGTCAAAATTTCAGACTACCACCCAGTCTACTGCTTACCTCCTAAAAGCTTGTGAAGGTCAAAGACAGATTCCTTGTACAACGATGCACATAAAAGACTGGTTTGACAAGAAGAAGGCGATGGTTCATTCCACATTTTCAATTTAATTACAATACAAATGCCTGAGTTTCAACGCCTGTACTCTACTTTTCTTGTTATATCTTATGGGTATAGCGGTCTTAAAATTTTGTTTTATTTCTGGCAGGAGACAAATTTATTTTTGGCTGGGTTTTAATTTCTTGTCTTCCATCTAGGGAGGCACGTTGGAAACCAGTGTCAAGTGGAAGGTGATATTTGAACGGTGAAATAACTTTAACAAGAGCTAACACATGTTGCTGTATGAGATGTGTGCATTTTGCTCTGTGCCATATAGAGCAAGCAGCCTTATCTGTAGAAGGTGATGGAATGTCCACTTTACAGGTTAGGCAACTGAGATTCAGAAAGTCAAATGATAATTGTACAGCTAGTGAGTGATATATATTGGATTGAAAACAAGGATTTTGACTTCAAAATTTGGAAATTTAAGCTCCACACTGTACTACCTTCAAGCAGCAGCAGGAGTAGACAGACGTAATAATCTTTGGCCTTTGACCATTTCTATTTCCTGCTTTTCTAGTGTGCTTCTGTGCACCTATCAGAGATTAACACACTGTTGGGAATATCTGGACCCTTGGGGGCTGGACTACATCTACTCTTTGTCCAGATGAAATAGAGAAATGGGAAGCAGCACAGAGCAGTTAATGTCTACCCAACTGTGCTGCTTATTCTTTGATTTGTTTCCTCCTTTTCTTTGCAAGCTACTCTTGTGCTCTGAGAGAGAAGTCCCAAAGATCTTATTTTTCAATGACTACTGTACATTTTATAGAGTTGTATTCTGCTAGAATATTATGCCCTAGAAATGGACTGAATTTGGCTTCAATGTTAACCTAATTCATCTTTGGATCAGTTCTGTGGAAAAGAGACAAAAATAACCAAAGGCTTCTTGTGACATGAGAGCTTTTGGTTGTCATCTCAGTGGCCCTTAAAGATTTGGGGAGTAGCTTTTGGTCTCTCTCTCTTCTCTCCTCTACCCAGTACTCCCAAAGAAAGAAAAGTGTAGCTCCAACTGAGTTCATTTCTTGCTATTTGTACTTTCAAGGAGACTAGAATCAAAAAAATGTTATGAAGCTGGTTTCATGATTTACTGTGGTAAAGCCTTTTTATGTTGGACTAACGGACAGGAGGAGGACGGGAGAGAGATGATAGAAGTTACCTTTTACAGTTTCTAGATAATTTTAAGATAATAATAATTTTTAAATATATTCTAATACTTTTTGGTAAAGGCATATTTTTAAAAGTCTAATAATACTGCTCTAAATAAACTTACTTAGTCATAGTGCGCATTTTCTCTCTTTCACATTAAGTGTGACTGTTTAAATGGGAAAAATATATGCATATATGAGCTCACACAATGACAGTGATATTATTTCATGCTTCTCTCTGCCTATTTAATTATACAAACCATCTCTAGAAACCTGAAATGATTGTGCAGGCAATGCATCATAGCTAAACAAAAATGATGTGGGATTTTAATTCATGTATGTACAAATTGGGGGCAGATTTGGACTAAATGGTAGAGGTGAATGATAACAAAATTCAGTTTTAAGTTTTTTCTCAAACTCTATGACCTTGGATAAATTTCTTTTTATTCTGTATGATGCAGGTAAAAACTGCCCCCTACCTATCTTTTGGAGCTGCTGCAAGATTTATTAAACTAGAGGAAAGAAACCCAAAAACTGTTTAGAGGTCTGATAAGACAGGAGTTACATAAATACAAGGCTGGATTGTTATCTGCAAGAGGTGTATGAAGTTGAATTAACTTTTACAACATCCTTGTGAGTCAAATAGATAATCTTAGACCTATTTTTACAGATAAGAGGGTTTAAGCCCTTTGGTTAAAGCCACTTCAAATGGGGATATGAGAAGAGACACAATTACTGGATGCAGACCCAGGCCAGTATGTGTTGGCACCTGGAAGTATTTTAAAGAGCGGTGTTTTTGGGGTTTTTGTTTGTTTGTTTGTTTTTGTTTTTTGTAAATTCCCATTATCCCCTTCGGTAGATAATGGGAAGAGTCTGCGTATTATTTTCCCTCTTTCTTTCTATGGTTCCTCATGTAATTGATCTGAAATGCAAGACACCTTGTCTCAATGGTATCCAAGGGGAGCCAAGTATTTTGAGAGCTATTAAAAGACATTGTTCTAATGATGAAGCATATAATGTGATTTAGTGCAGCTGAAGCCAAGTTATCCGCTAGATATGGAGGGACCTAGGGAAAGGGGAAGACAGGAAACCAGTGTGACAGCTCCTGTGACTCCTGCAGTAAGGTTGTGTCTGTAGTGAATACACCACTGTCTTTAACATTAACCCCCATGCCCACCGAGTAGAAGCAAGTATAAATTGGAGAATACAAATTTCACCTTCAACCTAAACAACTTGTTTCCAAAATTGCTTGTTTAACATTGTTAGAAATTATTCAAAGTGCTAATTGTAGTGCCTGGGACATAATAAATCATCAATAAACATTTTTTTATTAGTTGGATTTGGAGAAAAAGTAGTATTGCATAAAGTCAAGAACACATTAGGAATAAGATGCCTGTATTGAAGCCTTCCTCTTTCCCTAAATGGCTGTGTGACTCCGTGTAGTTGTATAAAGGGATCTATGAAGTGGGAACAATTATAGTACTTAGCTGAGATGAGTTTTGTAAAAATGAATGAATGAGCTGATACATGTAAAATCCTCAGCATGATTTCTGGCACACACACATATCTTATTGACAAAGTGATAATATTGGAAGTTGTACAGATAGGGCTACTATATCCGTGTGGCTCAGCCAGCCAATCATTATTTATTGAGTACTCTCAATGAGCCAGGCACTGAAGGAGGCACTGGGGAAAGAAGAAATGTACAAGGGAGATGCAGTCCATACCTACATATGGTATATCTGGGGAATTTTAGCAAAAAACACTCAAATAAAATAACTGAAGACTACTATATATGCTAAGAAGAAACTAATAGGGGGATGATATGGAAAGTGTGAAAGGAAATTCTTCTTGGCTGGGGAGTCAGGGAAAGCCTCTCCAAGGAAGAACAATTAAATTTTTTTTTCAACGTTTTTTATTTATTTTTGGGACAGAGAGAGACAGAGCATGAACAGGGGAGGGGCAGAGAGAGAGGGAGACACAGAATCGGAAACAGGCTCCAGGCTCCGAGCCATCAGCCCAGAGCCTGACGCGGGGCTCGAACTCACGGACCGCGAGACCGTGACCTGGCTGAAGTCGGACGCGACCTGGCTGAAGTCGGACGCTTAACCGACTGCGCCACCCAGGCGCCCCTCCAAGGAAGCACAATTAAAGTGAGGAAGTCAGCCATGTGAAGTAGGTGTGGTCGTGGGCATTCCAGGCAGGTGGAACAGCATATGCAAAGTTGAGTGAGTTGGAAAAAATCTTGGCACATTGGAGGAGGTGATGCCCAGAGTGGCTGGAGCATATGGGTAATGGGGAGGTTGGGGGGGTGGCCGGGTGGGCGGGGAGAGCTGCCAAATGTGGTTGAAGAAAGCAGCACTCACCTCTTTCAGGCCTAATTGGCCATGCAAGGATCACATGTGGGTTTTATTCTGTTTGCAGCAAGTCAGTGAAGAGTTTTAAATAGAGGCAAAGAACAATAGTTTTTGTTTTATTTTGTTTTGTTTTACATTTCAAAGACCCCTTTTGCTGCTTTGCAGGGCAAGGCATCTAAACTTTTCTGACCATGCAACACCAATCAGCACTTGGCTCCGAAATGTTCATATTCTTCCTCTGTCTCTCCTCTCTGTGTATAGTTAGATAGATGGAAACGTGCATATATATGTTAATTGGTAATTAAATATTAATGAGGCTATTTTCTTCCTGCACACAACGAATTACCTTGTGATACAATTTGGGTGCTTATACCCCACTTTGGAGATGACTAATGAAGGGACAAGATGGAGCAGAGCAGTCGTGGAAGGGGGAGAGCAGTCAGGAGGCTGTTATGCTCGTCCAGGTGAGAAATGACGACCACAGACTAGGTGGTGGCCTGTTTTTCATGTGCACAATAAAAAGACTCCTTATTGGAATTACAAACCTATGCTCTCTACTGGCATCTGATAGCAACTGTTTTCCTAACAAATAACCCATTCTTAATGCACTGCATTAATAAAATCTGTCGGGTTGCTTAGTGAGTTGCTGGATAAGAAACACCTTGAAATAGGCTAGCCCACTTTCTCCCATGATTAGCCCAATTCTTGAAGTCTTCTGGAAAAAAAAAGTGGCTTAGGGAATTACTGGTACTTTCCTTTTCTGCTTATTGACTAAAGATCAGAGACATAAGAAATAAAATGAACTTATACAGAAAAAATTCTTGGAGCCAATTTCACCCATATCTGTGTCACCTTTTTCTCAAATGAATAATTAGAGTCAGGCATTTAAAAAGAGTCTGCCCTCTATGAATTCTCAGCAAATGGATTCCAAATGATTTCATTTTAAAGGGATTATTGTAATCAGTCTGTTTGAAAAGATGGGAGTTGAAATTTTTGGGAAGGAAAAATCAGCTCTTTCTACCAGTTCTTCAGGAATAACTGTATTTTGAAATCAAAACAATCTAAATTCTGGTAGGGCAATAATAGACTACCAGAAAATTCTCATTCACTAATTTCTTTTTTCCATTTTGCTTTTTCCAGTCCTATATTTAGATGGGAATTTATTTGGGTTCTGACTTTCTAATCTGGTTTTCCTCTCTTGGAGGAATTCTCCCACACTCATCCATATTGGAAAGGAGGTTAGCAGGGCATAGAAAGAAGGCATTAAGTAAACAATCCTGCAAAGCTCTGAAAACCTTTCTCAGGAGAGGAAAACAGCTGCCCTGGGTTTTAACAAACATTGCATTTTGGGAAGAGGGAGGACCTCTGGCTCTCCTCTGCATCTAGAAGCCTGCCAGGCAGTGTTCCTTTTGTAGGAGGATCCAGGCTTGGGGAGTTAAGGTGCTTTTGCAAGAGTAGTCTGTGTCTCCCTTACAAACAGGTCACATTCTTTGATTTCAAGTCCTCACATTTAATGGCTAAGAAGTCTGACTCCCCTTCATTTGCATATTTCTCAGATTGGTGATAAGAACTATGATTTCAGTTATTTTTTGGGTAACACTGCTCTGGGTTGGATTGATTTAAAAGAAATTCCTCTTGGACAGTATCAAAAAGGATATCATTAATTGAAGAATAATTACTGTTACTTTTAACTTGGTCCCATCACAACGTCACAATTCAGATTTTTCAGTGAGGTTTCTTTTGCAAGTGTGAAAATGAACAAAAAATGTAATTAGTAACTGAAAATTCTATTATTTTTCCTGGCGTTCATTTATTTAATCAGTAAATATGCATTGAAGACTTTAATAGCTACCACATGATAAGAAAAGTGTTATTAAGCACATGAAGACTACAAAGAAATCTGAAGGTATTTCAACCCTTAGAAGCAAACTTTCCATTTGAAAAAGGCTTGGATTTTGAGAAATTCTTTGTAATTTTCAAAGCCCATTCACCTGCTATAAATCTTCATCTGAACTTTTGAACAGTAGCAGGGGAGCTGGGCTGGGCAGACATTATAATCATACAATTATAGAATTTTAGGAGTGGAAAGGATTTTAAAGGTCATCTAATGCAACCGCTTAATTTTAAAGTGTAGGAAGCTGAGAGATTGCCACTTTGTCTGAGGCCCCACAGCAAACTAGTGGCAGAACATCCGGCAAAGCCTGGAAGTTTGCTGGTAAGGATCTCCAGGCATGTGCTAGTAGCTCTGGGCTGGGCACCAACGACACAGGATAAATATAATACCATGCCTCTTTTCCTGTCTCTGTTTGCATACAGACATAGAATAGTTTCACAACAGGTATTTATTGCATTAATGACGGACAGATTTCCTACCGAGTAGGACAGTGGGGCGAGCACCGAGGATAAAAATGGCAAAAAGAATAAACTGGTCACTTCTTCCAAGTTGCTCGCAATTCCTGTCCTCAGTGAGTTTGTGGTCTCTTAGGGAAGCCAAGATATATGCCCACAAAATGCAGGAAGATTGGCTTCAAATACAGTGAGCGCTATAGGGGGTCCGGAAAGCTATCTAAGCGTAATAATTGATGGAAAAATCCCCCTAACCACACGCGCGCGCGCACACACACACACACACACACACCACACCACAGGATCATTTAATTACATCATTCTCTGCTGTTGCCTTCCCGGGATCTCCCCCAGGCTGAGACACGCAGGCTCTGCTCAAGCTGAGGTCAAGACGCCAACTCACGGAGACTAAGGAGGCAAGGACCAGAAGCCCACCCAGCCTTAACATCTAAACTGGAGGAGCCCGGGGGTGGGGGTGTGGGGGGAGGAAAAGGCAGCCGAGACTGACAGAAACAATAAAACAGGAATAGGAAGTCCCCAACACAGCGAGCGCTCCGCGAGCCCCGGCTGGCCGCCCCCACGGGAGGGGCGTGCGGGCTCAGCGCGGAGACGGGAGACCGCGGCCGCGGGGGCGCCGAGTGAGCGGCGGCGGCGGCAGCGCCCGCGAGCCCGAGGGGAGGGTCGGCGACGCATCCAGTCCCCGCAGCCACCCGCGCGGCGCAGCTCGGCAGCGGGACGCGGCGCCCGAAGCCCCGGCAGCGCCCTCCTCCCTCCCCCCGCGCGTCGCCCGCCAGCGCGCCAGCGCCCGCTCCGCCCGTGACTTCAGTCGAGCTCCACCCCCGCGTGGCGGCGGCTCGCTCGGTCCGAAGCCGCGCTCGGCACCAGCCCAGCCTGGGCAAGCGGCCGCCACCTGCCCGGCGCCGCCTCCGCCCGCCCCCTCCGCGGCCCAACTTGGATGGAGTTGGGGTCCTGAGCGCCCGCCCCTCCACGGCCCGCCGGCGGAGAGCCCCGCGCCGCCGCCTCCGCTCCGGCCCCCTCTCCGCTGCTCTCCGCTCCCGCGATGGGAAAAGTTGGCGCCGGCGGCGGCTCCCCAGCCGGGCTGAGCGCACTCCTCGCCGGCGCGGGGCTCTTGGTCCTCTGCGTCCCGGGCGCCTGCGGCGGCGGCTCCTGCTGCCCCCAGCTGCCCCCCGGCTCGGCCCCAGGCTGGGCTGCCACCCCGGGGGGCTTCGTTGGCCGGGGACCGCGAGACAGAGCTGCTGCCACACCCCTGCCCCTCCTTGGGCGCCCGCTGTTCGCGGTGGCCCCCGGAGACCGAGCGCTGTCCCTGGAGCGGGCCCCGGGCACCGCGGCGTCCGTGGCGATGGCCCCACGCGCTGGCCGGCGGAGACGGAGTGAAGCGGAACCGGGGAAGGCAGACCGCGGAGAGGGCGCGAGCCGGAGCCCCCGGGGAATGCTAAGGGACGGAGGGCAGCCGGGGCCTGGGACTCTGGAGCGGGACCCGGACAAAGCCACTCGCTTCCGGATGGAGGAGCTGAGGCTGACCAGCACCACGTTCGCGCTGACGGGCGACTCAGCACACAACCAAGCCATGGTCCACTGGTCCGGCCACAACAGCAGCGTGAGTAGAGGGGGCCTGAGGGCAAGGGGTGACGGGGGAAAGGGTTAAAAGCAGGCTGTGTCATCTGATGGAGAATTTGGAGAAATGGGGTTTCTGCACTTGAGGGATGCTGCAAACTAAAGTCTTCCCTGCCCACCTCCCCTAGGAGTTAATGTCACCCATCAGGAGACCCACGACACCATCAGAGTCCTCTCAACCCTCCCCCCCCCCCCCCCAAGCTTCAAACAGGGCAGGCAGATACCTGTTTCCTGGTCTTATGGGTGTAGTAACAGAGCTGAAGACCCAGGCAAACAGAGGGGGTTAATGCGGAGGTGAATGGGTTAAATTTCCAGGCAGGATGACATTCTTTTAAGTGACTTTCTCTTTACTTGCTAGACTCAGGGTGAGCACAAGTCAGATCAAGAAGACTTTATTCGTAAGCTTTTTATTTTTCTGCAAAGCTCCTAACCCCCCCCCCCCCCCTTCCTCACAAGGGAAGAGATACGTAGTGGAAACTAAGGTGCCCTTAATGTATTCTCTGTTTCTGGGGACCAAGTGGATGCAAGTTTCAGGACAGGAACTCTCTAGCATCTTCTAACAGCACCAGCCAGTGTGTTTTGAGAGCTGGGGCTTTCCAGCCTGTGAATGAGTGGTTGTTCTCCCCGCATGATCAGTCCCAGGAAGATCAGATATATCCCAGTGACAACAACCCCCTGTTCTTCCCCATTGCCTGACCTCCTCTAGAGAAGCTCACAAATAAAGACTCAGCCCTCCCTTTAGGAAGGGACCAGGGGGATTGCTGGATTCCAGAAGAGTGACACCAGGGAGAGTGGGTACAGTCCAGGACCTTTGGCCACGTCAGGGAAGGTTTTAGATTTTTGGAAAAGCCTGCATGTTCTGAATCTGGGGTAGCTATTCCAGCTTAAACTGCACCTGGGAAACTTCAATGAGCTGAAATAGTAAAGAACTAGCTTTGATGGGAAGAACTGAAGATGATTTAAAAGTGTGGAAAGTTCTCTAGGCTGCCATGAAGCAGAAAAGAACACAAAAACCAAGGATGAGTAAAACGAGAAAAAAAATCAAAGTTTCAGCTTCCATCAGGTTATTGAGATTGTAGTGTTTGTAATATGCACAGTCTGTGCAGCCTGGTACCTTTCAAAATGTTTTCAGTTGTGATGTCATTGCCAGAAATCTTCCCAGAAAACTTCCCACTTCAGTGAGTTGTGCTCATTGTCAGCTTTTTAATGAAAGTTGTGAACATTTGAAAATAATAGTCTGTCATTATGGGTTCCTTGAGTATATAGATATAAACTGTATTAAGGCAAATCCTGATCAACAATATTTTGTATTTGTGTGTCTGTCCTGGGAGCACCAGCAAGGTTTTCCCTACAATTCAGCTCTCATGACTGAGGCCATGGTTTTCTATAGTTCTCAGGAAAGGTTTAATCAAATAATTGAAGCTGAAATTCTTTCCGTTAAAGTTCTGGAGACCCTTGCCCTCATTTCTTACCTTAACTATCATATCTTTCATATCATAACCACTAAAATTCATCCCCCAATTTGAACTTGAATCTTCTTAAACTGATTGAATAACTTTCACACTGCTTTAAATGATTAACTCATAGCTTCTGGCTTTAAGGGGAGATTTTCAACACATCAAACATATTACATCTTGTTGAATCAAGAAGTGGAGGACATTGGACTCAAAATATTTCTGGCTTTTAATGTAATTCAAGCTGTAAAATATCACTCACCCATTAGACCTCTACTTTAGTTCATCTCTTGAAAGATCTTGGAGAGAGCTGGAAAAAGAGAGTACATCTTTGGCAAATTTTAAACTCCATTTAAGAAATGGCGCCAAGCACTGCCAGCCTTTTTCTTTTCTTTTTTTTTTTAATGATGCTTATAAGCACAGTAGGGCTTATGAGGGTCAGGGCTTGGACAGCCAACATGCAGGGAAATCTGAGATAATGTAGGAAATCAAGGTGGTGCACATTAAAGACTTGAGCCCTCAAACCCTGTTGCTAATGAGATTTCTACCCTTTGAAGTTTTTAATTCTGCAAGGAACCCCTCTGCTCCCCATCCCTGCCTTTTTACACACAAATTACAGGTTTTTTAGTGTGTGTGTGTGTGTGTGTGTGTGTGTATGTGTATTATATATATAGAAAGAAAGGGAGAGCAATCGTCTTTATCCAGGTCCCACAAAACAAAGCTGGCCCAGAGTCATAGGAGAGACAAAGTTTAAAAAACAAACAAACAAAAAATAAATAAATGAAGGAAGGCATAAAAAAAAAAACTTTTCTGGGCGACTTTGTCATGTAAAAAGCAGTGTGGAGACTTGGGTTCTAATGCTGGTTTATTTGTGGTTTGCTCTTGGCAAGTCGATTGCATGGTGAGTGTGAATTTCCTCATCCCTAAAATGGGGGCAACGCCAGCTCATTACGTGCCAGGTGACACATGAGCGGGTTGTGACTGTCGAGGACTACACCTGTTTGGAACTCTCAACTCACAGCCCTTCATTTCTTCCTAGAGGAAACAAACACTAATTTAAACTGGAGGGTGACATTGGGCAGCTCTCATTTTCTTCAGGGTTAGGTGTCAGCCCCCTCCCTTAAGCCCGCCCCCAACCCGCTCAGGGCCACAGGCAATACACATCCTCTGAATCTGTCTGACCTATAGCTAAAAGCCTTTGCTAAGTAGGGTTTCTGATCACAATAACCCCTGCCTTAAAGGTGTAAATGTGTGGTAATTATAGGCTGCCTGTCAAACTTGTGAGGAATTCTGGATGTTTCTCTCGCCTCCTTCCCTTCTTCCTGCCCCCTCGCTGTTGGACTTGTGCAGTTGTGTAAAGACATGACTGTTTTGCCTCATCCGTGGGAGTGATGTGATTCCTCTCCACTGCCGTCTAGCTTGATGGAAAGTGTTGCTGGAGTTGGTGGAACACCTGGGGGGATCTTTTGGCATGAAAGGTGCTGGGGATGAATCATTTGTCATGAGCTTGGTGTCTTAAGCAAGAACATATTGTTCCTACCCTACTCATCCTAGGCATGCTGTGCCCTGATCTAAATTTATACAGTAATCCTTAGTTTGTTAAAATATATATTTGTCTGTATATGTATGTGTGATGAAGCGTGTATTTATTCCTTATTTCCAAGAAATTTCAAAGTGCTACACTTATTAATCCTTATAAAAATCCTTGTTAGGTAATATGTGAATGGCAAGTGTTAATATCTATTTTTCATATTTTAATGCTGGAGTCAACTTGGATATTTCAGCCTAGTGCCTTGTCCTTTTCTCACTGGAAATAGTATTAGAAGGTTTGTTAACAGAGGCTTTCACTTACATTTTGCCATTCTGATACTTTAATGCTGCATTTGTCATAGATCATGATGGTCTGGTTGATTTCCATGTACCTCCTTGCCTTTAGCTGTTCCAGGACTTGACATTTACCATGGAACCTTAGTGAATACACCGAATCCCAACTTGGGTCAGGTTTTGGGTAGATGTCTTCTCTTCCATCACCTCACTTAATTTTCACAGACCTGCTATGAGGAGATATTCTTATTCTCATTACACAGAGAAGAAAAACCGAAGCTGTAGAAAGCTGAATGAATTGCTAAGATGTTACAGAAGGTCAGTGTCAAATAGGGGCTGGAACCCTGAGTAAGCCGATTTCCCAACCTCACAGAATGGCTGGTCTTAAAGACTTTAAGGTAGAACAGAAAAACTCAGGCCTTTTGGAGTCAGAATTTTAAATCATCCTATCTTGGGGGGGATTTCAGATGATGGTGGAGGAAGGCACAGTCCTAGCTGTAAGCTCCATCTGTAGAAAAGCAAGGACTTTAACAGGTGCCTGTCACATTGCACTCTTTACCTTAAGTAGTGATTTGCTTGTTCTCTTATCCGCCTACCTCTTCGTCTTTAGTGAGACATGGAATCTGCACCTGGTGATTCATTGAGCACGAGGTAACCTGCCATCATTCAGCTCTCAGATCTAGTGTTCTTCAGGAACAGATTGCTTTTCGAAGTTACTTCTAAATCTGATTTATAGAGAGGTTGCACGTAAACACTTGATTTGATTGTACATTTAGACATATTTTTTGGCTTGTTTTTAAAGTAAAATGATAAAGGGTTTTAGCTCTCTCTAACAAGCCCACATAATTCCTTCTCTGATCGGTGCTTTGTGCTGTTAGTGAATGTTAATGTGGTGTGACACGGGAGGCAGGGGGTTTGGAAGCAGAGAGATTTGAGTTTGAGTGTTAGGTCTCCTGCTTACCACACTTTGCCTTGAACAAGACAGTTAAATTCTTTGAACTTCGCCTTCCTCAACTAAAATATGGGGATAGTACAGCTTTTGCAGGCTTTTTTCCTGAACAGTTGATATCATGTATATGAAGTTGCTGATACATAGTAAGTGCTCAACAAATGCTACTTGTTCTTTTAGTTTAATAAATAATTCTCAGTGGTGGATAAGAATGCTGAGTTATAGTCCCGACTGTGTACACAAACTAGATATGTAGTCATAATGTGTCCTATGGGGCCTCAATTTCATCCTCTGTAAAATGATGCAGATAGACTAGAATGCCATGGAAATCTCCTACAGGTTGGAAGTAACTTAATAGTTTGTTCAGCCTGCACGTATTGTGCACCTACATTTAAGTGTACTAGGAGAGTTGGGGACACACGAGTGACAAAATGACCTGTACCCTTGACCTGTAAGCAGCAAGCCTTTTGTTCCACACGATTCCTCCTTTTTCCATGGTTAATATGTGTATCCATTCATAAGAAATCAAAACATTTGAGATACAAGCAGGCATTCATTTCAATGTTGACTTGCAGCAAAATCTAATTTATTATGGTTTTTTTTGGGTCACATCTTCTCATGAAGGAACTTTGTATCTTTGGACAACAAAATTGCTTCATATGAGATTGGGAATTTAGTTTCCCCTAATATATTCAGTGGGGTGTTCTAGAGGAAAATGACATAAATGTTGACTCTGGGAACTCTATCCACATCTTTTTATGGAGGGACCCCAGAAACTCCCTAGACTAAGGCACAAAACCTGATGGAATTGTTTATTTAATAATTCTTTAATGATTTATCTAAGAGAATAAAAATTACCTCCAAGGAGAGATTGCCATGTGGCAGCATTGTGCTAAGAAGCTTGCACAAATTGTCGTATTGACCTTTAATTCTACAAATATATATTGAGTCCTAACATTTGTTAGACACTTCTAATACAGATATATGTGCAGCGACGCCCAAAGGTGGGAGTAATTATTCCCTGCCCTCAAGGAGCTTTCTGTCTTGTACTTAAAGAGTTCTCTGAAGAGGTAACAGAATCTGAGAACCCACTGAGGGCAGAGGATGCTATCGAGTTCAGAAGAGAATCAGACATCTACTGAGTAGGGTGGCCTTCAAACTTCCTGGTGGAGCAGGTACTTCAAGTGAACCTTGAAATGTAGAGAAAATCTTTATTAAGAGATGGAGGTTATTACAAGGATATTTTGAACTGAATGGATAGCAAGAGTAAAGGTCAAGAGTAGAGATGTAAATATTCCTGTGTGTTCCAATAAATTAGCCTACTTTAAATGTAAACTATGTTTAACTGACGTGTTAATCTTAGAAATCATTTTAAAAATATGATTTAAGCCAAGATATGCAAATTGATCTTCTAGTGTCTTTGGGTATATTCCAACCCCCCCCCCCCAAAAGAAAAGAAAACCTGTGTGGTCACTGAAAGATGCACTCTTTACCTTCGTGAAAGATACGATTGCCTTTGTTTGCACCTTAGATCTCAGCTAGAGTCATCACTGTTTCATTTTTACATAGACATTTTCCACACACAGTTTTCTGTAAAGGCCTTTGTTTTGTTTAAGTCCCTGGTCAGAAATATCACTGGCCAGGCTGCCCAGAGGGTAAATTAATTTGGCTCCTTGCCAGCTTATGTTAAGTCCCTCAACATACGTAAAATATTTGTTCTGTCTTTGTGGATATCTCAATTACCATTCTATATCTCTGGCTAGAAAGGGTGGAGAATGCATCTGTGTGTCCTAGGGAGGAAACAAGCCAAATGGTGTCAGTGCAGTGGCTAACAGGGATGGCAGGGAATACGTGTGGCACATGGGAGGTGGAGCCGGGCTCCGTGGAGGTGGAGTGGTTACTCTGGAGGGGCATGCACACTCTTTTCCGTGGGGTGGATCGAGTAGTCAAATGGTTGGCAAGAAACAAAGTAGAACCTTACTGTGCAAAGTTCATAAGGAAAGAACAGAGCCTCTTCTAAACCATAAGTAGAGAGAAAAAGGACATGAATGTTCTGTAGGAAATCCTACATGAAATTTTCCCTGTGTATAAGAGATACTGTGTCTGTTTCTATAGCACTCCTGAATGTTGTTACAGCACTTTAGATCCCTTATAGCCATTTCCTTTGCAAAATGCCTCAGCTTTCAAAGATTGGAACGTTTCTTTCCTTACCTCAGTTGGTTTTCTCCCCACGGGCCCATGAGATAGGAAAGACAAATATCATCTACATTTCTCAGGTAGGGAAATGAAGGCACTGCTATTAAGTAGGTCAGTTAGTGGAAGAAGAGAGTCAACAGTGTTTTGCCACACCATGTGACTGATTCTTGGCTTGGCCCCCTGCTGGCTTTCCACAGGCAAGAGTTAGAACACAGCTACATCCTAGCCCCTTGGTTTATCTGAGGCCTATGCACCTGTGTCCATAATGTTTTCCACTGTGGGAAGAAGTGTGGGTATTGGCCATGGAGATCCTGAGTTCTGTGCTCAGCTATTCTGGGCTTCAGAGCAGGTGGACTCATCAGAAGGCTCATGGCATTGTTTAAACCTTTAAAAGGGGACCTTAAAGACAGATGATGGGGCTTTCTGCAAGCAAGGTCTCTGGCAAAAACCCATTCTTCATATTCCACTGCTAATGGACTTGAGAGGTATGATTACTTACAACTGGGCTAGTTGCAGAAGGAGCTTGAGGGAGAAGAGGGGCATATTCACTTCTTCCTCTCTTTAATTGGCTGATACAGATTAAATGTAGTTTAAAATAATAGTAAGTGTGATCTCAGTCAAGGGAACCTAACGTGTCAACATTTGGGAGCAGCGGTAGTCAAATTGAAGGGTGCCTGTTGATACTGATGGGGTTTATTGGCTCAAAGATTATATAACAGAGTTCTCAGCTATTGCCTTCACTGCTTATTCTGACTTTTGGGGCATGGGTGGGGGAATGGAGCAAAGGGGAGTTCACTGAACACTAGGGATAGCTCTCTATAGCCAGATAAGATCTATTGATTGTAACAGAAACCCCTCTTGACAATCATATAAATAACCACCAAATTTGTGAGAAGCTTCCCTGAAAGAACTTTCTAGAGCATCACACTGTTTAACTTCATCTTCCCACCACCGTAATACAAATGAGGTATTATTGTCCTCATTCTAGAGTTGTGGAAGTCAGGGCTTAAAGAACTTGCTTGGGCAAGGTCACCCAGTTAGAAGGTGGCACAGCTGGAATTGGAATTTTGTCCTTTCTGGCTCCAAAGCATTTTCCATTTGATCACGTTGACTCTCTGTAAGGGTTTAGTTCTGAGTTTCTTTAGCAAGAACTTCACAAGTCAGTGCAGAGGGATGGTAGGGGAACTTTTGGCATGAGGACCCCACCTCAGGGTTTTCCCCTATCATATCATCCTGATCAGGGCACTAACCTGATATATTTTACTTAGTAATAATCTGCTTCATGACAGAGCTCAATCAAAGCCTCAAGGGCCATCTGTCCCCTTGAGTGGCTCTCCTGGGGTTATTAAAACGTGTCTTCTTGTTATTCTGGGAGGATGTGTGGGATGTGCTGTTTGGCTTCTCCCTGCTGGCTAATGAACCTTGAGTGAAAGTGTGGACAACTTGTATACTTTTTAAAGAAACTGCTAATAAAAATCATGCTATCAGAAGCTACCAACTAATCATGTTGTGCCCTGAAGCCAATGGATTGATGCCTTTAGTCATCTTTCCCTAACCAGAGTAGCAGAGGCTATTGAGACACTGAATTGTGGACCATAGATCCTTCTGCTTCAGGGTCTTTGGGGGAGGGGAGGGGAGTTAAAAGCAATAGGCCTTCCCCTTGTCTTAGCACTTCCCAAAATACACTCTTGATAAGAATCATTGGGGAGGAAGGGCTATTTTAGGCATGGTTGTCACCTGCTTAGAAATCTATCTGTATCCGTCTTTACCCTGACGTAGGTTTTGCCAAGTTGACAGGGGAATTCTAAACTGGGCAGCTGTGGGCACCTCGGGCAGCATTTCTTAAAGAGCTTGCCCTCATGGGACCTGCTTTTACATCTGTTGGTGGGGACTAGGAATCTTTATGTTTTACAGACTCCCTTAGGAAGTCTATAAAGCTTGAAAATCATTTTCCTAAGATTCACGTGTGAGTTTTGGGGTCTATGAACCCCTTCCGTTGTCTGTACAACCTTGTGTCAATATGCTTCACTTTTCCCTGTGGTGAGCTGGAGCCCACAGCTTTTTTATCAGCTTCTCCACGGAAACTGTGACCCCTGTGGGAAAGACCTGGTACAAGGTGCCTTAGGAGAATGAGAGACAGTTACGTGGGACAGTGCAGATTCCCCAGGAAGAAGATGATGCTTTTTTGCCGGATGGTGATGTTTTTTATCGCTGAATATATCCTAGGCAGTTATCTTTCCTGGATGTCCAGATGACCACGGGCAGACCATGTCTTCAGTGGCTGAAAGAGGACATTATTTTAATTAGAACACAATGTTTAGTTATGGGTTTGAGTTCCCACTCCGCTATGTGCTAGATCGGTGAACTTGGGCAATTAACTTTATAATTCTGTGCCTTCATTTCCTTAGCTGTAAAATGGAAACGATAACGCTATATTTTTTATATGGTTTCTTACTGGTTAAAGGAGACACTAGATTCAAAAGTGCTGAAAGTGGCATCTGGCAGATAGCAACCAATCATTGAAGGTTAGCTATTATCATCGTTATTGGTGTTACCACTATTTTGTTAGTATTAGTACTAGTATTACTAATGCTCGAGTATGACCTACTAAATGGTGTTTTTAATATGCTGCTCATGATAATACTCTTGTTTCTGCAGTTATGTTTTTCTATTTCAGCTACATTTTCTTGTTATGGGTCCAAGACCCTGTCTTATGCTTTTGTCATCCTTCTCAATGTCTCCAGCTATTTGCACATAGTAGTTGTAATAAGTGTCTGGACGTGATTTCCAATGTGTGTGTGTGTGTGTGTGTGTGTGTGTGTGTGTGTGTGTGTGTGTGTGTTGGTTGGTGTGGGGGCTTCCACACCAACAAGCAAAACTCTGACAACAGGTGGGTGTCCTACAATTCAACTCAACTTCGGCACTGTGTACCCAGAGGCAGCACCTCAGAGTCCACCAGTGAAGAGCTCAGTCCAACAGGACTGCCACCCCCTCCCAACTTCAGATGCCATTCACAGCCCAAGGTGTCGCCTGTGCTTGTGACCAACTAGCTGTAAATTTGAAGTTCCAATGAATCTCTCCTTGGGTTTGATTAATTTGCTAGAAAAGCTTATAGAACTCAAGAGAAATATTTTACTTACTAAATTTCCAGTTTATTACAAAAGGATATAACTCAGGAATAGCCATATGGAAGAGATGCGTTGAGCAAGATTTGGGGAAAAGGCAGAGCTTCCGTGTTCTCTCTGAGCATGCTGCTCTCCCTGAATCTCAACATGTTTACCAACCTAGAATCTCTTGGAACCCTATCCTATTGGGTTTTATGGAGGCTTTATTCCATAGGCACAATTGATTAAATCATTGGCCGGCAGTTCAGCCTCTAGCCCCTCTCCCTTCCTCAGAGGTTAGGGACTGGGACTAAAAGTTTGCAACCTTCCAATCAGGTGGATGGTTCTCCTGGCAACCAGCTCCCATCCTTAGGTGTGGTCCCATAGTCATCTCATTAACATAAAAAAGGACACTTTTATCTCTCTCATCATATAGGAAATTCTAAGAGTCTTTGGAATTTGGTGCCAATGATGAAATAAAGATCAAATATACATTTATTATAAATCACAATATTGCAAATTGCTTACTAAATATTTGCTGTTTTTGGGATAGAAAAATTTTCCTCTACCCTTCAGAGTTCTTGTCTAAGAATTAAATTGACATGAGACAGAATGACAGGAGAAAATAATATTTTATTCTTACATGTAGGGAATCCACATAAATATGAAATTCCAAAGACGGTAAAACAGCATGGGATATATACATCATTCTGAACTAAAGAAAAGGGGTATGGGTCTGAGACTTGAAAGGGGGTGGGGGAGGACAATTTACAGGAAGATAAAGAAGATCAAGTGTTTAGTAAAGGAAATATTTTCCGAACCACGTAGAAACAATAGGATACAGAGAGGAATTTTAACAAATGCTTTGCTAGGTTCCTCCCTGTCTCTCACACTTAGTTCGTATTACAGTGTAGTTGTCTATGGTGATAG
The DNA here is from genome assembly GCF_024362965.1 of Panthera pardus. Taxonomy (NCBI): domain Eukaryota; kingdom Metazoa; phylum Chordata; class Mammalia; order Carnivora; family Felidae; genus Panthera; species Panthera pardus. The sequence continues at coordinate 64,395,253 of NW_026526788.1, read as the reverse complement.
CACCCTTCCTGAAACAGGTCCTCCATCCAGATTCTTTTTGGCAGTTAGGGGGAAGGTCAAAGATTTTTCCCAAGTCTTTTGGACTTTGATTATTTTCAGCTTGAAATCTGCACACAAAGTCATATGTTTTGGGGCCAGCAGCCCTTAGTAACTATACGATTTTGTTTGCTTGTTCCTTGGGGAAAATGGCTTTTCACTTAAACAATCCATGATCTTGTTTACGAGTGTTGTAGAATATTCAGCCACAAAAAGATTGCTTATGTAAATATATATACATATATATACGTGTATATACACATATATACATATACATATTATATACCTATGTATATATGTATATAATTGGGAAACCACCCACAAAATACCAGAAAGGGAAAAATAGATTGAAAAATAGTACAAATATAAGACACATGAAGTCCGTGGGGTTTTTTGTCTATGCATTTCCCTCATATATCTCAAGCCTCTAGAAATATACCTGAACATGGAAGGGCTCAATAATTTCAAAATTTTATTGTATGCTATAAAATACCATTACAAAAGAGGAAAGGTATGATTGAAAACATTTCCTGTGATTATAAGGAATGTTGGCTTTATAGGTGATGCTTTTTGTTTGTCCATAGTTATGCTGTTGTTTCTCAATAAATATACATTGCTTGAGTTACTTTTAAAAGTTACTTGAAAAATGAAAAAAAATAAGAGTGAGCAAAGGAGATTTTGAACTTGGCCTCATTAGAACTGAATTCCAGGCAACTGAACTAAACAAAGAGCCCACGTTCAAGTTGCCTGATTTGCTTCCAATCGCTATTGTTGGGAGAGAGCGAGTGCCCAGGGTTTTTGCAAAGCAGAAAGATCACTCTGTGTCTCTCTTCCGGGTGAGCAGCAGCAGGGGCCGGCGGGTCTTTTGTTTACCTTCCCCTTTGCTGATCCCAGAAAGAGAGATCTGAGGCCATTTCACCAAACTGACAACCCCTTCCAGAAATTGTAGTAGCTTCAGTTCCCATTAAAAGAACATGCATTCCATTTTGAATCTATGTCTCTGTCTTGAGCTTAGTCTCCATCTCTAAGTCATGTATGTACACATGAGCGCATACATAATAAATGTGTGCATCCCATATGCTCACAACTGCTTAAACACTGATGTACTACACTTAAGTCTCTACTCTCAAAAGTGGAATATTAGATATTGCTGTAAGGATGCTTACTGATTGTGAGAGCTGAATGGAAGAACATCTCCAGAACAAAGAAAAAGAAACCGAAGAGAGACAGACAGTGGAAGCTGAGAGATACAAAGAATAAGAGAGAGAGAGAGACAGAGAGAGAGACAGAGAGAAAGACAGAGACAGCAGAGGTGGACCAAGAAAGAGGAGGCTAAAGAGAAGGTGAGGCAAGAGACAGACAGACCAGAGACAGAGAAAAGCAGATGGACAAACAAAGAATTGTAACAGAGACATGGAAGCGTGGAGTAAATCACAGAAAGAAAGTGAGAGATGAAATAGGAAACATACCACTGAGTGGAGAGAACTCACTGTCAGCTCATAAAGAATGCAGAACAGAACTGAGTCCTAGTCTCATGGTACCCTTGTCCTTTGGCAACAGTACTTCCCTGGTCTTTGCTCTGGGGGGTCCAAACCCAGCCCTGTCATGTTGCCAGCAGACGCAGCCAATCTTACGTGTGTGGTAGCTTTGAGAACCACTCGTGCTGGTTGGCTGGGTGTGGGGTGGAAGGGGTGTGTGTAGTATTTATGCACTTTTAAGCATGTCTTAAGAGTGCTTTCTTGTGGGAGATGGAACTGATGGTCTAGATGGTAGAAAGGCAACTTGTAACCTTTCCTTTTATACCAGTATGTGCTGTTTTGAATTTTTAACAGGGGCATGCATTTCTTTAATAATAAAAATACTAAAACATGTTTTAAGTGGTTGTTGTGTCAGCGCTGTGCTGAGTCTGAGAATACAGAGCTGAATAAGACCTGCCCTTTGCCCTTGAGGGCGCATATTCTGGTGGAAGTAGACAGACACATAAACAGATAAATTGCAATTTAGTATGATAAGTGCATAATAGCTGTAATAGAGCTTTGTGCAAAGTGCTATGGGAGCAAAGATGAGTGGGGAACAACTAATTCTTTCTGAGAGTGGGAAGCAAGGCTTTAAAGGGAGGTGACATTTAAGCTGGTCTTTACACAACATGAGGAGTTTTGCAGACAGAATAGGCCACTCCTAACTCTTTTAAACTCCTCAAATCTTTGGTTTTGGATTCATTTTAGATTGCTAGTGTGGTCAACAAGCTGTGACAGGAATGGCACTGTCTTTCTCCATCATCTCAGTGTCCAAGTAATTTGGAACCTAGGCTCATGGTATGTTTAAATATCAGATTAGACTCCCCAGGTTAAAATGTCTGTTAAGTGCTTGGCCTCACCCTGACCAAAGGAACTTGATTTTCCAAAAGAGGAAAGTTTTTCCCCTGAATCTTTGTGTACCCACGTATGCTTGTACACAAATGTGTACAGATGCATACATACATACATACACATACAAATTCAAGGTATTTCTGTCTTTTCTATTCACAGAATTTGGTTAAGCAATGAGGGAATTTTTTCAAGGTTATTCTATATGTTTCTGCTTTTAAAGAATTAAAAGTTGGTGTTCATGTCATTCTCTTGGACATGCTTCCCAAATCAATATGGGGAACTGGGTGCATTAGGATGAGTTGGATGATCACCACTTAAGATTGCAGTATGACTCAAGGCAGTAAGAGAAGGCCACAGAGTGGCCAGAGATACAGGGAACGTGTGCTCTCAGAACTGGTCACGAGCCCATGATCAATTGAAGAGATGTTTCCATAGCCTTTGAGTTCCACCATCTCTGTGCATTGAATTTTCAGTCACACTGAGCTTTGAGATGATGTTACAAGGTCCAGATCTGGCTTTGGAGTATTGTGACTTAGGAATCTTGACCCAGCTTTTGTGCTACTGTAGTAGATTCAATGACTCAGGAATTTCATCCTTTTCAGGCAGAAATGACTTGAGAATGAGCTTTTTAGCTATGCATAAATATACTCTGAGACATATAAATGACCATCCTCAAAGCATAAGATGAACTCTACCCTGGTCTGAATGCAACTTTGCCCACCCCCTACCCTCAGATTCATATGTTGATATGTAACCCCAAAGTGATGGTGTTAGGAGGTGGGGCCTTTGGGAGGCAAATAGGTCATAAGGATGGAACCCCAATGAATGGAGATTAGTGTCTTAATAAAAGTGATCTAAGAAACTCCGTTACCCTTTCTACCTTGTGAGGACACAGCAAGAAGGTGCCATTTGTGGAACCTGGAAGTGGACCCTCACCAGAAACTGGATTTTATGGTGTTTGGATCCTAAACTCCCTGGACTCCAGAGCTGTGGGAAAGAAATGTCTGCTGTTCATAAGCCATCCAGTCTATGGTATTTTTTTTGTAGCATCCTGAATGGACTAAGACAAGTTCTCTGCCAATTACCTAAGGCTCATTTCCTATATTAGACTCTCCTTGATATTCATTTAAGTTAGATTAAAATCTTAGGGAAAGGAAAAGGAAAAATCGTATTTGCTTTAAAAGCTCATCAAGTATGGAAGTGCCCAAGTGCCTCTCACTCAGCCTAAATGTAGGTCTTGAAAATATCTGTAAAGAAGCAATGGTTATATTACCATTTTAGGGAGAGGCATTAGTTTATCTTTCTTTTGCATGTGGGATTTGAGGTAGTTTATTTAAGGCAGGGGTTAGCCAACTATGACCTGTGTACCAAATTGGCCTAACACTTGTTTTGTATATGACCCACAAAAATGTTTTTACATTTTTATTATTTTTTATATGTTTTTACATTTTTAAGTGGCTAAGAGAAATAAAAATAATGATGGGTCATGACACCTGAAAATTATTTGATATAAAATTTTATTGGAACACAACCATCCTCATTCATTTACGTATTTTTGATGGCTGCTTTGGGGCAAAAATGACAAAGTTGAGTAGTTGTGACAGATTGTATAGCTCATAATGTCTAAAGTATTTATCCTCTTACCCTTTTTGAGAAAGGTTTACCATTGTTTGATTTAGGAGATTGGAGAGAATATAAGCAGTGAGGCACAATGAAAATACCGAAGTTGTTACCTGCATACTAACTTGAAGATCGTCCTTTGACCCTCTCTTTCCTGCCTCAAAGGCGAACATACTCTTAGCCACTGCAAATTCTCACTGCCAATGCAGACCTTTCGTTCTCTGTTCCTGTCCCTTTGCTCATACTACTTCCTCTGCTTAGAAACTTAATCATCCATGAAAAAGAGAAAGAAAGAAAGTTAATCAGCTTTGTTTCTGCCCAGTTAAGTCCATTTCATTCTTTAAGTCATTGCTTGACTATCATCTCCTTTCTGAGAGTTTCCACAATACTTCCAAGAAGTATTGAGATACCTGCATCTTATAAGAAGAGATCTTATGTGCCAAGTTACTCTCTTTATGCCTCTCTCCAAGCACTGTCTTAGATTCTAGTCAATGTGACAAGGCTCCATTCTATTCATTTTTTATTCTTGTAGTTGGTCCACAGGAGGTACTTGATAAGTGTACATTAAAATATCAGAACACTAAAGCAGTATAGGATCATTTCATTGGCTTTCTTTAATAAAGAAGGTTACTGGTCAGCATTGAGACACTGTAATGATAGGCTGTCTGGATATTTTTCACTGTCCTGATTCATGAAATATAAACTATCTGGATTGCCTCATGCAAATTGTTCTAATAAAATGACCCAAAATTATACCGAAAGACAGAGAGAGACATAGAAACAGATAGAGGGGGGGTGGGTGGGAGGGAGGGAGAGACTGAGAGGGAAAACATAAATTCAAATCAAATAAATCAAGTTGTGTTGGAGTTACAGCATCCTTATATCATGAAGGGTAAGGATGTGTCTTAATGAAGTCTGATATTCTAGCTGCCAAGATGTGCTGATGGCTGGTAGGGGCTAGCATTGCCTCGGGCCTGAGGGAGAAAATAACTTCATGCTCCTAATTTAAGGAGCTGGATTGAGAACCAGCCCCCATGATACAGAAGTCTCAGCAAAGCCAGAGCATTTGAGAAATGGTGAAGACATATTGCATTGTGAGAGATAAAATTGCATTTGTGATAATGGACTGAACCAAGAGCACCATGACAATGAGAAAAGAATTATGGATTAAATGGACATGTTTTTTTCAGGCACATTTACCTGAAAGGGTACCTTGAAGGTTGGTGGATTTCCCAAGTGAGTTTGGACAGAGTGGGAATTCAATTAAAGGTGGGTAAGGACTCCTACGTATCGAGATCTTAGACAATAGTTGATAAAATAATAGTCAACACTTATGAGGGGTTTGCAGTGTGCCAGGTACTATTCTTGGTATTACACGTGTCAGCTATAGAAAGTAGGCATTGTCATTATCCTCGTTTTAGAATTAAGAAACTGAAAAACAGGAGGGTAAATAACCCACCCAAGGTCACTAGGATAGCAAAAGGTAGAATTTGGATTTTAATCCAGATAGTTATGGCCTAAAAAGCTCAGTTCTTTGGCATTATATTCATGACATCCATTCATGACATTTGGAATGCTAGAACATTTCATCTTTTTGGTAAATTCAACTTGTTCATGTAGTAAATCGTTATTAAGTGCCTAATACACATCAGGCATATGCCAGACACTGGGAATTTGTTTGTGATTAAACCAGCAGAGTTTTGACCCTCTAGGAGCTTAGAGATTGGTGGTCCATCCATGTACTCTCTGTGGAGAGATTATGATCCAAGACTCCTCTTCAGAACTCCCAAAGCTTACGCATTCCTCAGGAGTTAATTGAAAAAAAAAATCTAGGAAAACATTTTTTAAACATTGACAGGCAACAGGTAGAGTTCTGGTTGTCATGGTTGAAATAATATACTCACAGAAATCTTTGTCTAAAGGGATATAAACACTTAGGGGTTCTCTTTGTCACAGGCTTTGGCAAATTAGTGTATAAATGAAGGACATTTACAATACACATCTCTGCTTCTGCCTTTATATATAAATCATCAGCCATACCTCTACGTAGAGCTGGACAGTGTCTCATTCAGTGTCTCTGCTTTGTTTTCCAACATTGCAGCCAATTCTATTATGTAAGTAGATAAAAAAAAAAAACAACATATGACTGATTTTCTATGAAAACAAAAATGCTTGCCCCTGCTATATGATTAAGCAAAGATTTTCTCTATAGATGGAGAAAAATTATAAAACTATTTCAAATGCAGCTATAGCACTTAGTTAAAAGTAGAGCTAAAGTGACATTTATTTAACAAATAATTTGGGATTCTTTCTTACAGCAGTTCCTTTTCTTATGTGGAAACGATCCTTTCTATTTAAGAAGGAGTCCTTGATTTCTTTCTCTAAATCAGGGGCCATTTAAACTAGATTGTGTTGTATGCAACTGCTATATTTCAACCTAACACCTAAGTCGCCTTAATTCAATCAGGACACATTTGAACAGTCTGACCTTGATTTATTATTAAAACTACCCTATAGCTAACTTTTTTGTGTGTCTTTAATGGACTTCCTTATTTTTAGGCCTGCTTGCATTTTATTTATGCTAAATTGCTTGCAAAATCCTGAGTTTCTAATTAAGACCTATTCTCCTTCTTTGTTAAAACACTTGGTGTGGGCTACTTAATTTTCTTGCACAGTGATTTTGTGTTGGACAGTGTATCTTAAAATGCAATATTTCGACTGCAATTGAGACAGAAAACCAGGATAGTAAATGGGTTTTGCATCCTTTAGACAAGACCATTTCTGCAATGTGCCCGTCTGGGATGACTGACAAAATGTTTCCTTCCCATGAGTTGCTAGTTTCTGGCCTCTCTCCAGTCTCCTCATTTACTTCTGTAGGTGATTTAATTCAGCAACTTTCACGTCACTATTCCTGGTAGTTTAAATATCTTGTGCCATCCAGAAATGCCTAATGTGTTTGCCCAAGATTTTCCTACCAAACAATCTGCTTTATTCATTGCTTGCCCATGTTTTAACACCACCTCCCACCCACATTGGTGTTTATCACATTGTTTGGGGATGGATATGAGCAGAGAAATCAGAATGCTTTCATACCTCCCCCTTATCCACGGGAAGATAGAGACTATCACCGCCTGGCTGAAGAGGGAGGTAGATTAAATAACACCATGCACCCTGATAGCTTAATTCTTTAAAAGAAGCACTACAGAGAGTCATGGCATATTGAAATAACCATTTCTTTTTGTTTTGCTCTTTTTCAAGAGGTGGTGTGGTTATTCGTTACACATATATCCTTATAATCATGTACAGAATGTGGGCAAGAGACTGAATGCAAAATGCCTTTGTCCCTTTTGTGAGGCTGTTGTTTCTCAAAAATTGTGACCACACCTACACACACTATGCTGAAGGGTGAGAGGAATGTGGAGGAACTCAGCAGGGGGAGCTGTTCTCTGTGAGGCAGTGCTGAACCTAGCTCTTGCCGTAGGCTTCAGCCACTCACTGCTGAGTGCCCACCTAGGCAAGGCCGAGGGCTCTTATTTGTTTGGCAGGGACAAGTTAGCTGTAGGATTATGCTCTCTTTAAACTCAGACAGTGTTCCACATGGGTATATCCCTTTATATGATGAGATAGGGTCAACATGTGCCTAGCTCTGTAGCTGACCATTCTGATTCTTAGGAATATCATTGGTGGTCAGTAAAGACTTACTAAGAGGAAGAGAGTGTGGTAGTTGAAAACATGGACTGTGTTGCCTCCTGGTTTTGTTTTATATCTACTAATTCTTTGCCTTTTTTTGTAGCATCAGGGAAACCTTACCATATGCTTAATTTTCTGATACGGCTGAGAATACAGAAGTAGTCCTCCTCTCAAGTGGCTGGCCCTCTATGGGGGAGATAAATGGTTAAAATTCTTTTGGTATGTGTAATACACAGGTATTTACAGAGAAGAATCTAGACAGAAGGGGGTGAGTGAGGTGATAACATCAGCAAAGACTTACAAGAAGAGGTAACATATCATGTCTCTGGTAAATAAAAAGGATAAATAGGAATTTTCAGCTGAAGCAGTGAAGAAAATATGCTCCTCATGGAAGGACTGGTACATTTGGCAAGTCAGAGGCATGAGAGGGAACAGCCCATGGAGGGAAGGGAGGGCCACTAGCACTGTGTGGGAGGCTGGGGAAGGAGATAAGGCTAGAGAAGCAAACTGTCGTCATAACCTGAAGGGCCTTGCAAACCAAACTGGAGAATTTGGGCTTTGTTCTGAATGTATTTGGGAGTGACGTGATCAGCATTTAAGTTTGGAAGAATAAATACGGTGACAATGAATTGGATGGACAAAACATTGGAAAAAGAGGGGCTGGTTAAAAAGCGACTTACAGAATTCATTTGTCCATTGAGCCCATTTGTGAGGCATAGTATGAGCAGCTGAGTGCCTGACTGTGCCCTGTGATTTTCACACATCCTCTATAAGATAACACTGCAGAGGGCAAGGCCAATGCACACAGCGTGTCACAAAATGTGTGTGATCAGTTAGTGATATCTTTTGTTATATACTTAAGTCTTCATCTTTGGAAACATACATTGGCTCAGCAATGGCAGAAACTAGCTAGAAGGAGGCCTGTGGTGGGACTCAGAATGTCCAGGTGTGGCCCTAGTTCCATCACAAATTTTTGGGGTACCTAACATGAGTCATTTTAGTTTTGGGGGCTTATTTTCTCTTTTGCCAAATGGAAATGCCAGACTGGACAATAGCAAAGGTCTTGTCCATTTTATGGACCTATAAATGTTATCCTACCTATGATCTAGTAATAAGAAGGATTTGAAGTGGTATTTAGGAAGAGCTGGGAGAGAAGCCACATTTGAAACTGGAATTTACACTGAATCACTAACGATTGAGAGGACTTTGTAGGGATAGACAGTATGGATTGGAACCATGCTCAAACATTTTAATATAGATCACTTCACAAATGACGTATAAATATATGTTATGGATGAATCTGCTAAACATATAGGAGGTGTTTAATAAATATTCAAATTAATTTTAAGTAGCTTTAACTAACAGATGACACCTGTTTTCCTCTTGTCCCCATGCCTAATGCAGTGCCCTTCTCACAGTAGTGCTTGAGAAATGTCAGTTAATCAAGACAGTTTAAAATGCCTTCTTCTTTCTGAGCATGGTTAGATGTATTTATATAGGAATAGTACAATGGTTTCAGCTGCTTCTTGCAGTGCTGGTTCTCTATGCCACAAAATTCAAGCTTCCCACACAATCTCCAGTAGGATTCATGAAAGCAATCCCCAATGGGAGCTCTCCTACAACCCGTATTGCCTGGACTCACATTTTAATATCTTTCTTCCTCCCAAACCTCTGCTGCATTTGAATAGCACAGGAAAATGGAGAATGCCCCTGGGAGGCAGCAAATGAGAGGGCTACCCCAGGATCCATTTTTCCAAAACTGAACAGGAAAGCTTTGGAAGACTAAAGCAGGAGAGGATAATATAAGGTGCCTTCCACCATCTTTTCCATCTCCTTAGAATCAAGAAGCTTTATTTAAGTGTGTTAAGTTAGCAAGAACTGTGTTGCAAGTTGGCGGGGGGGGGGGGGGGGGGAAGAATGGGGCTATTTTTTAAGAAGGTGAATGCTGGTATTTTTTATCGTGCTGTGTTCAGTGAATTCAATGGAATGGTGTTGAGGACAGAAAATGACACTGCTGCCTCAGCATAGCTCCCTGAGTGCAGGACCCACCACTGGGGACTGTACTGGGGAAGCTCCTATGTTCAGCATGAAGCCAGGCATCTGGGGAGTTGTGATCAAAGGCAAAAAAAAACCTCCTCTTTGCTACAGCCAGCCTCTAAAATAGACCCAATTAATCCCCTTAACTAGGAGCCCAAGGGATTCCTCGGCCCAATGCCTGTTACCACTCCACACTACCTAAGACTTCTGCATGCACACAGACAAGAAACAGTAATAATAACTTCGCATTATATGATGAAGAGCTAGGGGCAATTTTGAGTTAATGATCAGGGCACTGCCCCAAAGCAAGTCTGCATTACATAACTACCACCTTCTAGAAGAGCAGTCCAATAATCCCTGTTGAACACACCACATACTTTCTCAGTTTGTTCTGGCTTGCAGAATTGTAACAGTGGTAACAGTTGGCTCAGGGAGGAAATGTTGAAGTTTATGTTTTTACCTAGAGGAGACAGTAATAATTTTAATTTGTTCTAATGTTGAATAATGTGTGTGTGCCCCTCCCCTCCATGATGTCCATCTCTGGAAAACTGGCCAAGATGAAAGTTGGACCAAAAGATGCTCAGTACAGATTCTTAGGAGCTGAATTTGAGTGCACGTGGGGATTTTGATGGACACTTCCATTCCTTGCTTTTCCACCAGTCTGATTTTGGTAATTGAGTGTTGTTAAATGTTGGGTCCCTCATGAAGAGGAAAGATCTCTGAGATCATTTCTTCTGATGCCCTCATTTTACAGATAAGAAATCTCAGGGCTCTGGAAACTGAACTATATATACTGTGAAGGACTTCAGAGTGGATGCTTTTGTTTTTTCAAAGGATTCAAAACACTAGTAGTCTATTTGTAGGATAAAGACTAAGTTTGGATTCTTGGTTCTGCCATTTCCTAGTTGGGCAACGTTGGGTAGGTCATTTAATTTGTCTAAGAGAGTTTCTTAACCCACAAAATGAAACTAATATTGCATTCACCTAAAAGGATTTACCTGAGTCTCGCAAGAGGTCATGTGTGTAAAGACTTTTACACAATGCCGGTCCAAACTAAGTACAATATATGTTAGCTGCTGGGACATTGAAAGACCTTTGGAGAGGTTGTAACTATAGATGTCTTGAAAACGGTTTGTTGCAGGAATACGCATATATGTGCGTATATATTTTTTCTCGATCACAAAGGTTGAAGATACAGCAGACTTTTCTAACCGAAGAATTTTCTATTAAAAGCAGTTGTAGCATGGATTTCACTTAAAAAGCAACATTATAGGCATTCACTGAGAATATTCAGAGTGTTAGCTCCATCTGCGACAACACGGCCCAATAAGAACAAATGTGCGTTCGCTTATTTGAAAACTCAACACTTAAAAGTCAACCACAAAGAAGCAAACCACAGCAATGATAGTGTGAAATCATCACTGACAGTAAAACTGCATGTCGTGAAATTAGAAGTTTGAATGTTCACAGCTTTTAACCTGCACATTTAAAAATCTTTATTATTTATGTATTTATTGAGATAAAATTGGTATATGATATACTAGTTTCAGGTGTACAACATAATAGTTTGGTACTTGCATATACTACTTACAGAGTGTAACTACAAGAAGTCTGATGGCCATTTGTTGAATAAAATTGGCTCCCTTTAACCTTTTTGCCCAGCTCCAAACCCCCTTCCATTGCGATAATCACCAGTCTGTTTTCTGAATCTCCAAATTTTGTTTTGTTTTTTATTTTAGATTCCACAAATAAGTGAAACCTTAGATATTTGTCTTTATCTGACTTATTGCACTTAACATGATACCCTCAAGGTCCATCCATGTTGTCATAAATGACAAGCTTTCTTTCTTTATTTCTGGCCAAAAAATATTCCTGTGTGTGTGTGTGTGTGTGTGTGTGTGTGTGTGTGTGTGTGCATGCGCATGTGTTTGCGTATGTATCACAGTTTCCTTATCCATTCATCCGGTCTTGGGCACTTAGGTTTGTTTCCATATATTGGCTATTGTAAATAATGGTGCAGTTAACATAGGGTTGTATATATCTTTTCAAATTAGCATTTTTGTTTTATTCAGATAAATATTCAAAAGTGGAATAACTGAATCATATGGTAGTTCTACTTTTAAATGTTTAAGGAAGTTCCATACTATTTTCCATAGTGTAACCCATTTACATTCCTGCCAATTGTGCACAAGGGTTCCCTTTTCTCTACAACCTCTCGCAATAGTGCTTGTTATCACTTGTCTTTTTGATTATAAGCCATTATGACAGGTATGAAGTAATATCTTATTGTGGTTTTGATTTGCATTTCCTTGATGATGAGTGATGTTGAACATCTTGTCATGTGTCTGTTGGCCATCTCTATGTTTTCTTTAGAAAAATGTGTATTTGGATCCCTGCCCATTTTTGACTGCATGGGTTTCTGTTGTTATTGAGTTGTTTGAGTTATTTATATATCTTGGATATTTGCCCCTTTACAGATACCTGATTTACAAGTGTCTTCTCCTATTCAGAAAGTTGCCCTTTTAATTTTGTTGATGATTTTCTTCACTGTGCAGAAGCTTTTTAAGCTGATATGGTCCATAGTGTTTATTTTGGAGTCTGCTAAAAAAAAAACATATATTACAAAGTTATAGTAATTAAAACATCATAGTACTGACATAAAAACAAACACATAGATCAATGGAACAGAATGCAGAGCTCAGAAATAAACTCACAGGGATGTGGTCAATTAATTTATCACAATCTCTTCAATAAATGGTTTGGGAAAACTGGACAGCCTTGTAGAAAAGAGTGAAAGTGTCCTGCTGTGTGGTTTACAAAATCAAGTCAAAATGGATTGAAGACTTGAATGTAAGACCAGAAACCATAAAACTCTTAGAAGAAAACATAGGTGGTAAGCTTCTTAACATAGCATACTTTTAAAGTCTTCTTTGAAAACCTGTGTTGCTGGAATCCACATGTGTGAGAGAATTGTGAGGGTAGCAAATGTAGCTTCACAGATTTCATGAGGAAATTTGGTTGCCAAAGTTTGAGATAGTACGTGTTCAGATAAACACAGCCATAGGCTTATTCTCACTTCAGATGTCAGGCAAGTGAAAATTGTGGATGACTATTAGATCAAGACCGAGTTTGTTTCACTGCCGGATTAATTTGAAGGCTGCCTCAGCATTATCTTTGTTTATATCCTGGAGTGGAATGCAGTGGTTCAGAGAATCCACAGGCCCATAAACATCGGTTTGCGTCTTGGGTCCACTTTTTGCCAGCCAGGTGACCTTGAACAGATCACTTAAGCAATTTAGACCTCAGTTTCTTCATAAAGAGGGACTGATAATGGCGACCCCACGGAAGTGTTGTGAGAGACAAATGGGAGAACATACGTGAAGCACTTTGTGCTTGGTTAGCTGTGTGGAGGTTCTGAATACCTACCAGTTATAATTTTTAGCTTTATTTCTGGGCTATTATTATTATGTTTTGGTGACTCCATGTTTCTCAGAAAGGACTGTGATATCACTGGAAATAGTTTTTAAAAAGTCCTGCTGAAGGACTAATGCACGTGGATTGGTTACGTTTTGTCTTCTGGAGCGTGGCTTACATCATGGCAGTCACGTGGCAATGGAACAGCCTTGTGCATACAGGCTTGGCGAACTCCTAAATCTTGGTGTATATGTGTAAGGCCTGATTGTACCTTAAAGGATCTACTTTCCATTTTCCTCCTCTATCTTTCCTTTTCTCTTTCTCTCCCTCTCTCCTTCTTGTTCTCTCCTTTGTGTCCCCTAGGATTTACTAGGAGTTTACTGCTAAATCACGAACTGATTTCAAGGGCAGACCGTGGTGTCCTTAATTTATTTGGAAAGATTTTAGAAAGATAAACGATAATGGAAACTATATTTTGTTTTGGTTCCCCCTCCAAACACCCCCAGACTTTCCAAATAAGCTCATCTTACATCAACAAGGCTAAAACTAAGAGTACACTTCTGCTTGGTTTCTGATTTTCAAAATTATGTTTGTGTGTGTCTTTCCAGAAGCAGCAACTTAAATGTCCTCCTTTTTACCTGCAATGTCTTTTGAAGAAAGAAAGAATATCCAGATGATTTAAGCAAATGAGAATTTAATTCATAAGATTTAATCTTATTTCTGTGCTTAGATTCATAGCTTTAATCTGTAAACAAGCACATCATTAGGGAGATAGGTAATTACACAAATTAGATTGGAGAAACTTTGCCAGGGGAGATGGATTTTGTTTACCCTCATGTGTTTGGCACCAAAGGAATTTCTGTCTCACACAAAGCTACATCTTGTACGGCTTGAGAAAAGGAAATGAATGGAAAGTCTAGAGAAGGAATATTTTTGGCTCTAGAACTAAATCTTAACAGCAATGAACTCTCTTCTGGCCTCTTCCTGAGGGTCAGTCTGTATTGAAGGACAGCACAAAGTGTGGAGCAAATAGAGGCATTAAGATTTGTGCTTCTCAGGAGCCCGGCACATGATTGTTGCTTCAAATATGTTCTTTGATTTAAATGGAAAGTCTTCTAAGATTATAGGATACGCTTTGCACATGTTGAAGTGTGCCCATGAACAATCAAATTGTCCTGGGGACCTTTACCGTTAAAAGTAATTTCTAAGATTTAAATAAAAAGATACATGATTTGCAGAGTGTGCAAGTCTACTTGAGAAGTAAAATGTAAATATGAATTGATATTTCTGTCTGCTCACCTTAAAAGAAGGGACTAGTAAAACTTGGTGAATAGCGTAGACCGTCAGCCTTGCAAGGAGTTTACAGGCAGATATGGTTATGAGGATTGAAGCAGGCAGGGAAGGATGGGAAGGAGGAAATAACATTCTCTGTGGAAAGATGGATTCTCATGAAGAATAATAAGCAAAAATTGTGCAAAGATAGTTTGGATCATGGAGGCTAAGTGCTATCTTTCTCTCATGGGCATCAGGGATCTGGTAAATACTGTAAATAAAAAGTGACCTAAAGAAAGTTGCATTAAAATAAGAGTGGTCAAGCATGAATTTCAGAAAAAAAATATTATAGAGATGGGGAGATTGTTTAGGAGGTCAAGCATTCATTGTTTTATTTTTAAAGAATATTGACTGAGCACCTACTATGCACTAGGGATCATACCAGGAACAGGAGATTCAACAGTAACAAAGCAAATATGAATTTTGCCCTGAGAATTTTTAGACATCAAGACCTGAGAGAGATGATTATAGCTTTGAACATTTTGGTGATAATGAGAATGGAAAGGAACTATTTATCCATCTATTCAATACCTCACATATCAAGCATATATAGAGAGCTTATTATATGCCAAGAACATGGGTACCTCAGGTGGCTCAGTTGGTCCAACTTTGACTCAGGTCACGATCTCATCGTTCTTGGGTTCGAGCCCCATGCCAGGCTCTGTGCTGACAGCTCAGAGCCTGGAACCTGCTTCGGATTCTGTGTCTCCCTCTCTCTGTGTTCTTCCCCATACCCCACCCCCCTTCCCCTTGCACTCTGTCTCTTTCTTTTCCAAAAGTAAATTAAAAAAAGATTAATAAAAAAATTATATTCTAGGAACATAAAATAGGAGCCAGAGGTCCTAGAATGAACTGGACGCACATGGCCCCTTCACTTATGGAAATCAGAGTTTAGTAGGTAGAGAAAGATATCAAATACAGTACAGTATTGATTTTTTTCTTGGTACAAAATTATTGAAGCATAACAGACGCAAATCATAAATGATACATTTTCACATAGCACACTTGTGTAACTAGCACTAGACCAAGAAACAATATTATCATCACCCAAAAATGCACTTGTGCTCTCTCTTAGCCACTATCCAATAGGGATAATCACTATATTGCTCTTAAAGGTAAAAAAAAATAATGTTTCTTGTTTTTGAACTTGATATAAATGGAACTATACTGTATATACTTTTTTGTAACAGGCTTCTTTTGTGACAGTCATCCACATTACTCCATATAGCAGCAGTTTGTTCATTATTGTTCCTATATAGTATTCCACAGTGTGAATAAACCCCCACTTATCTATCCATTCTCCCCATAATATGTGCTTGAGTAATTTGTAGTTTGGGGCCAAATACTGGTGCCGTGAACATTCTTGTAAAGGCCAATATTGCAACAAAATTCAATACATTCTGTGAAAGCACATATAGAGGAGGTTTAACCTAAACTAGTGCGGCAGAAGAAACTATATAAGGAAGTGAAATTTGGCTTAGAGAGAATGCGGTCCAGGCAGAATGAATGGTACATGCCAACATTCAGGACAAGGAGCAAATTCAAGGGTTCCTCTAGGGCAAGAATGGCTAGGGACTGAGTAGGATCCGTGCAGTGGGTTCAGAATTCCCTGAGAACCCTCGTCATCTACTTCCCATGCAACAGCCAAGGTCTGTTTTGTCCTCTCTGTCATTCCCACCTCTCAGCCGTCTCTTTCTCCACCTGGCTCCCAGGCTGGAGGGATGATGACTGAGGGGCCAGCTGGCAACTACAGAATGCAGGGGTTCCCTGATGGGAGACAACAAGAGCCATGAAACCACAAAGTCCCAGATTATTCTGTTGATGAAACACTTACTTTCCAAAATGGAACATTGGAAATGTTTTTTTTATTAAGAGAGTTGGCTAGACCATGGCCTTATACATGTCTAGTGGAGTGATTTGAAGGGAATTTGTTCCTGAATAGAGTTAGATGGAACTGATTGGTTCTCCCAAATTTGTTCTGCAAATGGAAAGAAGGGAAGGCAGAGGCTCAGTGAAGTATAGGGAAGCAGGCAGTGGGCACTGGATTATTGGAAGTATGGAAAGGCCAAGAGAATATTAGTGTTTTATTAGAAACTTGACCCCACATCTATTTCTGTTTGGATGCAGGGCAAGGACAAATGACTGAGTGGCTTACTCAGCAGATATTAGTTCCTCAGGAGAGGCAGTGTTACAAAGAGGCTAAGAGAAATGAACCCTGAGATCAAACGGCATGGACTTGAATCCTGACATGTCTGTTTACTGGCTGGGTCATCTTGGGCATGACATTTAACCTCCCCATGTTCCTGTTTGCTCATATATAACACAGACATGGTAAAGACAAGCACAATGACTAAATGATAATATACAAGGCGTGTAGAACACAGTCTGCTGTATCTCAGCATCTTGTGTTAGTTATTTTTAATTTTTTAAAAAATTTATTATTTTTAAATTTAAATACAAGCTAGTTAACATATAGTATTATAACAATTTCAGGAATAGAATTTAGTGATTCATCACTTACATATAACACCCAGGGCTCATCCCAACAGTGTCGTCCTTAATGCCCATTGCCCATTTAGCCCATCCCCTCACCAAACACCCCTCCAGCAACACTCATTTCTGTGTAAGAGTCTGTTGTGATCTTGTATTAGTTATTATCAATTGGGCACCATCACTTACCAGCTGTGACTTTGGACAAGTATATTCCCTCTCTGGACCTCAGTTGCTTCATCTGTACCCCAAACTCTGAGGTCTCCAAGCCACCTTCTAAGAGTAACATCTGTGATTCTCCAAAACTAAAATGGTATGACCACACAGCATGGTGCTGAAGTATGTTTTGTAT
The DNA here is from genome assembly GCF_024362965.1 of Panthera pardus. Lineage (NCBI taxonomy): Eukaryota > Metazoa > Chordata > Mammalia > Carnivora > Felidae > Panthera > Panthera pardus. The sequence continues at coordinate 64,377,913 of NW_026526788.1, read as the reverse complement.
GCTCTTGATGTTGACAATAGAGCCCCAGATTTGCCTAGCAAAACCCATTGCTTTCAAGCTTTGATGGCTTGAACTCAATCTGGACTCAGTGCATTCTGGTTTCATTGAAGACTGTGTAGATCCCTAGATGGGATCAGAAAAAATAAAGATTTTTTGCATGTTTTCTATTCTCTCATTCCCTTTTGATTTTTTAATATTTTAACAGATAATTTGCATGAAGTGAAGCCAGGATTCCTTGCACTCTCCCTTGCATATGTGTTCACCAGCCACTCCTGTGAAACGTCTGATAAAAAAAATGCCCCCATAAGTTGTGCATAAACAGATTTCTGGTTTCTGCCTTCTTGATCTCAAGTTGTCTGTTCCTTTCAGCCTTTTTGTTTCTTTCTCTAGTTTCCCCTAAGACTTCAGAGTCTTTGCTACTGAACAGAGGCCACAGTTTACTTTCATCCTGATGAACCACTTAAAAGAAAAGCCAGACATTATTTATCTAGAAACAGGACTGTGGCAAAGAGTGGGGGCAAATGAGGAGATCAGGAGACACTTTCAGTTGCTATAACAACCATATGTAATATCTGTATTCTCTTTCTTTTTTGCTTTTAGTAGCGTATCTAATCTATCTTTTGGTTTCTGGTTATAAAAGTCACCTGGGATCATTTTACAAAAGGACACGTGATTTTTAACAATACCTGAAAAAGAAACAGAAATGCAACAATGGCTATCAAGTAACATGGGTCTCCTGCCTGCCACATACTTGACTGGGTGTTAATATATGTAATTTCATTGCAATTTTCTGGTTTCTTCTAGAACACTGTAGGATATATTTCTTTTTGGAGAATACAGTATTAATCTGATGCACTTATAGGTGGAGCCATTAGGTAACTCCCAATGCATGTTCTGAGCTTCTTAGAAGAAGCGCTCTTATGGATTGGCAGGTGTTAGGCAGGGGAGGGCAGTTTTATCAGTGCCCTTTCATGATTTCTCCAGTGACTTCTGTTCATTTTATACAATTAAAGCTGTGTTTGGTCACATAATTGTATATCTTCTTTGTCAAAAGGAATCCTTATCTGTGTGTGTATGACACTATTACCTTTACAATGCTTAATTAGAAAAGAATGTAAACCACAGTTATACTTCAGTGCATTCAGTTTTGTTCCTACTATGTGCAAAACACTGTACTCAGTGCCAGATTCGGTGAGTAGATATAATCTGCAGCCTTCTGGAATTCATATTCCAGCAGGAGAGAGAGTAACATACGTGAATAATACAAATAATCTTATAATTGTGCTAAGTCCTAGGAGAGATGTGCCATGATTAAAGGAGGCTGAGGACCTTACTTTCTTTAGAATAAATTTACTATAACAGAGACTTACCTGCCATTGTATAATTGTTCTTTCTCATGGCCCCCTTTTTTGCATTTTAAATCAATTCACAAATATTCAAGGAACACCTATGTGTTGGGCTCTCTGTTCAGCACAGGATTTACACTGGTAAATAAGACAGGACCCTCAATCAAAGATATATTGTATGGGGCGCCTGGGTGGCTCAGTCGGTTGAGCGTCTGACTTTGGCTCAGGTCATGATCTCGCAGTCTGTGAGTTCGAGCCCCGCGTCGGGCTCTGTGCTGACAGCGCAGAGCCTGGAACCTGCTTCAGATTCTGTGTCTCCCTCTCTCTCTGCCCCTCCCCTGCTCATGCTCTGTCTCTCTCTGTTTCAAAAATAAATAAACATTAAAAAAATTAAAAAAAAGATATATTGTACATAGGGACGCCTAGGTGGCGCCTAGGTGGCTCAGTTGGTTAAGCGTCTGACTTCAGCTCAGGTCATGATCTCATAGATCAGGAGTTCCAGCCTGCATGGGGCTCTGCGCTGACAGCTCAGAGCCTGGATCCTGCTTTGGATTCTGTGTCTCCCCCCGCCCTCTCTCTCTGCCCCTCTCTCACTTGCGCTCTTTCTCTCTCAAAAAATGAATAAAAACATTAAATTGTTTTTAATAGATGTATTGTACATATATACACATGGAGTAGTAAGAGTGTGATTTCCAAAGGAACGTCTCCTTTTCCGATTTCCACCATGTTGTGTGCTCCTTTTTGTAGGCAAAGCCAAAGTCATCAACTAATGGCCCAAGACATCACCTGAACAGCCAGAGCTAGGTTTTCAAAGATTTTATTTTTTCACTCCTCTTAAAATCCTTTGGGGTTCTCTATAGGGAACAGTAATGGGAACAGTAATGACCATCCCTACTGACCTTTCCATGGCCCACTCCACCCTACCCCTCACATTTTTGTCCAACTACATGGAACTACTGTAGAATGACAAGATGTCAAACATCAGTGGTCTACTCCAGTCAGCGATGGAGGGAGGGAAAGCTGGTTTGTAGGAATTGATAGTACAGAGTCTAAAAGTCATAAAATATTATAGTGAAATGACAGCTATTTCTTTATGGAGTGAATCATACCCACATACTTTCCCCTCTTCCTTCTTCACCTCTGTGTCCCATGCCACACCTCCCTCCCATTCGAGTGAAAGTATGCCAGTGACTTTGCCCAGGGCCACTAAGATCCTCTGACCCCTTTTTTATCTTTAGGAGTAGGAGCAGCAGCAATGCACAGGGGCAGTAATCTCAATGACGCACATGGAAATTGTAGTGATTTGTGGCAAAGGTGGTGGGAATCTGTAGTTCTGAATGCTGTCCTTTTCAGCAGCTCTTCTGTTACACATGGAAAGCTCTTGAGTAAGCTGTTCATGTTTGCTGCTGAGATAGCAACAGGCAGGAGAAGACAATTAGTTAACCAGAATTGAAATCAGGGGATCCGTTGAGGATTTCTGTTCCTTTCTAGACCCGTTTAGTTTTCAAATTCCTGGAGTCATGGTATTAGAGATTTTCAAAAACTGTGGCTGTGATCAAGTGCCAAAAGTAGTCAAAGACATGCAGAGAGAAGGGTGTGAACAAAACAGTGGGGCTGCGTGGAAGGACTCTTCCCACAAAGTCCATCCCACTGTCTAGATTTCCAGCTCCTTTAAAGACATCTTCTATTCCTGACAAGGGCAAAACAAAACAACACAGCTCTAAGGCTCTTCCAAAAGTGTGACCGTGTTTTCAAAGACAAGAAAAAGCCTGCATGTGTTCACCCAAGTAAGCTGTGCAAGGACTCATTTTTCTAGATTTTATTCTTAAAATGTGTGAGAGGAGAAATAATAGCCGGAATGTGGTTGCGCGCTTAGGGTAACAACAGGGCTGTTGAAGATGGTAATCTTAGTGAATCTTGTTAATGCTTTAACAAACAGACAATAATCACAATCAGCACATTGATTCTTTGAATGGAAGCAGCCACGGAAGTGCTGCTTAAAATAGTGTGTTGATTTTCACATTAAAGTAGGCCAAACTCTCTCTGTTTACAGTATTAATTTGCTTAGCAAGCCCTTTATTTCATTGACAGTAAGGAGATAAGCTTCAGCCCAGCTGTGACTGAATTATCAATCAAGCAACAAGTATCTGTTGTCTCCTGTCTGTGTGCTAAGGATTGCTAGGCACCGTGGTGGATACATCACATAAATAATATATAATAACTCCAGTTTTGAAGGAGATTGAGGAGTTATGTTAGCTAATATAAAAGTTAAATGCTACCTTGTGGAAATGAGCACATAGCATGCGAAATGAGAACGGAGAGAATGGCATAGTGCTTTGCAGAGTACTGTGGGTTCTCACTGGATGTTTTAGGTTAGGTATATTTGGGTAGGAAAAATGCAGAGTTTCTCATAATTGGGGAAAAACTTGGCTATAGGAAGAAATAATGGGGTTTCCTGGAGTTTACAGAAACTTGACCCTGGTAAGGTGGGATAGATGAGGGTTGGGGATGATGAAGAGAGAAGAGGAGGAGAAGATATGGGGCGGGGAGAGAGAGGGAGACTGACCCGTACTGGAAGCCTTTCAATGTGATGAAGAAGAGAATTATCATAAATTCCAGCTCAGTGGAGTCTGAGATGTTTAATTTTTGAGGTTTGATTTTACTACTTTATTCTTCTTGAAGAAAGAGACGTTGATGGAACATGGTTTTTCTATTTTAGGTCAACAGCACACGTATTGGAAGGAGGCTGGGGGCAGGCGACAGGTGAGAGTAGACAAGGATGAGGGTTTTTCTCACCTGTTGATTGTGCCTCAGCTGCCCAGTTTGCAAAATGGATGGGAGATAACTCGGTCACAAAGGATTATCATGGTGGTGTCCTTTGTGTAGTATAGGCACTGGCTAGAAATGTTCTAAATGAAAGAAGAGTGAGGTGCCCTTTCTAAGGTACCACAACATCCAAGAGAGGGCGTGAAACCACGCCATGGGGAGCAACTGTTTTTGAAGAAGGCTTTGCGGTTGGTAGGTGAGTTACAGGACAGAGAGGTGGGGCTCAGAGGAGCTGAAATTCAATCAGGACATAAGGCCGCAGTGTGATCTGAAAGATTGCAGTAACAGGCCTGGGGGAGGAGGGCATGCCAATAATAATGGCCATGCCAACACCGGTGGACACGAATGCATAAAGAGCTGCAGTACAAGATAGCTCGTAATTGGAATAGGTAGGGTAAGGAGCGGGAGAAAGTCTCCAGGGCCTAGCAACCTCTGTGTGGTGTTTGCAACAAGGGAGCCTTAAAAAGTGATTTCAACTTCTAGTTCTTTCCACTTCTATGAGGTACCTAGAATAGGCAAATCCATAGAGACAGAAAGTGAAACAGAGGTTACCGGGGTTGGTGGGGAGTGGAAATGGGGAGTTACTACATCATTGGTCCAGAGTATCTGTTTGGAATGACAGTACCATTTGAAAACAGATAGTGGTGATGGTTATACAATATCGAGAATGCATTCAATGCCACTGAATTACACACCTAAAAATCCCTAAAATGGCAAATCTTATGTTTATTTTAACACACACACACATACACACGCGCACACACACACACACGCACACACACACACACACACACACACACAAAGAACAGCCCTTTCAGGATTACCAGAAACACTACCTGCTTGAAAAAAAACTCTAGGGCTCAAAGTCTATAAAGAAATCTTTTCAATCTCGTGTTGTGTATAGGCCAAACTGTGAGTAGAAGTTGATATCAGACAGGTCCTAAGATCTTTTTATTTTTATGGTCATGTCACAGTTCTGTGTTGTACAGAAGGATTTCTCAGCCATGCAAGGCCACCACTGTAGTGTTGATTTACTCTTGCAATTCTAAATAAATTGCTCCCAGCCTTTATTCCTGTGGGAAGACTTCGGAAGGTTTTTGGTTAATCATTTAAATTACAATTTATCTCTTCAAGTTATTTAACTCTGTCACTGCCTGGAGACCTTTTTGCATTTTCCATTTTAATGATATTTGAAATATCAAGCTTGATTTTTAAAAAAAATGCCGATTATTTGTGACTCTGCAAATAAAAGCAACCGTAAGATGAAGCCTCCCACTTTTTTGAAAAATTTACTCTGCCTCTAAGGGCTGTTGAATGGCTAGGTTTTTCAGATTTTCTCACTGTTGGTGGTTCTACTGAGGACGTTTGCATTCTCTTGACTCACAATAAAGTCTCAGTTTCAGGATTATAAAAAATTCTTTTTAATCATTCTTTTGTTGTTTGTGAAACTCTTCCCTTCTTCCCTGATCGTTTGGTCTTTTTTCTCTAGGATATATAGAATTCTTGGATGTTCCTGAAGAAATCATTTAAGTCTGCTGCAGTTCTAGGGGATGGGATCTTCTCTGTAACTCAGAACAGCATAATTCCATCTCCAATAAATAAACTGACATTGACACCCACAGAAACTCCCACTTGATCGGGGCAGAACTTTTGTGAACTTCAGAAAATGATCAATGGTCTCTCATGTAGAATCCAACAATAGCACTAGTGCTAGTGATGGGGAAACCAAAATCAATAAAGAAAAGAGATTTCAGCCAAGGCATCAAAGAGGTTATTTGGGGCAGTGAGAAAGGAGAATTAGAAGAGCTGTTGGAGAGGGTCTTAAAGATCTCCGTCTGAGGGCTTGTTCAGAGAAGCCTCTTGAATGTAAGATGACAAGTCTACACTCCCATTTTCAAATTAAATGGCAAGTTGGAAAAAGTGGCTAAAACACAAAAACCTAAATCATGTTTATGTGAAATATTTTCCTAGTTAATAACTTTTACTCCATCTCTACCTGGTTTCTCCCTAATGAACAAAGGCAGTTGCGTTATCATTCAGGCTCATGTGGAGCCTTTGACAAGAGTTATTTGTACATTCTTTTTCCTCCCTCCTTGTAATTCTAGTGTCCAATTGAGCCCAATCATTGTATTTCTCTTACCGTTGGAGGAAATGGCAGCTCTTGCTTGAGACTGACTGATTTATTCCATGTTCTTTCATCCTGCGGCAACTAAATTCCAGTTAAATTTATTTTTCAACAAAGGTAGTCAGCCTCTGAGAGATTCTCTTTTGAATGAATGACAGCAGACGGTTCTAAGACCATTCATTTGCTTATATCTATTTGCTGTATCTAGACAGCTATTATCATGCATGTGGTACTTCAGAACAGTTTTACCCAGTGTGCTGTCAGTGGCAACCAGCTCAAGGCACCTGCTCCGCTGGACTTGTGCTTGGCATCTTGAATCATAACTGAAACTTTTGATATTTCCTTGATATTTTACAAGTTCATGTTCGGAGACAGGTGATGGAAAATAGCATCCTCATTTGCAAATAATTTACTGGTTTAAAGGGGCTTTAGATGTGTGATATGTTTTCAGCAACCATCTTATGGACATCTTGGCACAAATGAAACGGGTTCCTCCTCAGAGCCTCGTCACTAGAAATAGTGGCACCACCTGGGAGTAAAACTCAGGAAACTTGATCAAATACTGAGCTGATAGCTAAAGGGCAGTGAGGAGAAATGCCAGAGAACTAATGTTAATCCGCATTATGAGGCAAGGAGAAGCCTTGGGGAAATGCTCCGTCTCCAAGTTAAAGGGATGTTAGAGTTAATGAAATCCCAGCTAGGAAAATGCGTCCTGGAAAAATGATTTGGCAATCATTTGGTAATCCCCTCTGTTGTGGTTGGGGTTTTTGTCTGCGTGCTTGTTTTTTGCTAAGCACATTATATGGATTTTGTCATTAGATTTGATCCTCACAAAGCAATGTTGTTACTTCCATTTTGCAGAAGGAATACTGAGGTTCATCGAGGCTCAGAAACTTGTCCAAAGCCAAACGACTGTACATGGCAGAGATATAGTCAACCACTTCAGGCCTGATGATTCCAAAATATTAGCCACACTGCCCATTTGCCTTGTCTCTGCTAGTGAAAGTTCACTCTTGCTTCGGGCAGGCTTCCCCAATCGTGGAAGGAGAATGGAGCATAGTGTCAGCCCTTGATCCTGCTCTCCCATTTGAGGATCCTATTGCTCGTGTGTAAATTCTTCCTCCTGGAGAGCATGATTTAAGTTAAATTTATCTGGAAGAAGGAATTAATACTCCTGACCAGAAAAACAAGTGTGGTGGATTTTTTTTTTTGATGCCCATGGAGATTTGTAAGACTTCCTGCTTACCCTGAAGAGCTTACGGTCTAGTGGAAACATGGACAGAAAGTAAAGGAAGATGTGTTGAAAACCTCTTCAGTTCCAGTCACTTTCCTAGCTGTTTTCCAGAACTACTTTTATGCAATCCTTGAGACATCTGAAGAAACTTTTTATTTTCAAGACACTAAATACATTTTTATTGAGCCTTTTAGTTTACAACATGAGGTGAAAGGAAAGTCAGTACTCTTTAACTACTATTTTACACAGCTGTAGGAAAATATTTCAGACCTTAGGGCATTATAATGGATTCCATTTAGGAAAAGTTGGGGATCAGGTAAACAGTATCTGAATTCTTGAATTTTCAAGTTGACTCTTTCCTTACAATATTAATGAGCTCTGATTAGTTACATGTTTCTTCAAGGCTATGCTTTATTGTTGTTGATGTCTTTATATCTGAAGCATTGCTATTTTAGTCACTATCCACTAATTCCACTTCAAGGGTGAGTTGTGCATTTGATGGAATTTTGGCATCGGGCTGTGAGAAAAGGTTCCAAGATGATACATTATTGGCCCCAGGTTACACAACTGGTAAATGAGAGAGGCAAGATTTACATCCAGGTGTGCCTGACTCCAAAACCAATCTTTATTGGCATATTCACCCAACTCCCTATTATATAAGAGTGTGACATCAGATCTGGAGGGAGAAGTGGGTCCAACCTACTAGTTGGAAGAAATCAAGCAAGGTGGCATGGCTTTGAACCAAGCAACCCATATGGAAAGGTAGAATTAGAGGGTGAGGGCAGAGGGGAGATCAGTCCACACAGGAAGGAAGCATAAGTGAAGTGATAGTGAATCAGAAAGGCAAGGGGTGTATACAGAAGACATCATCAGAGGTTATTCTGTTGTTTGGGTGCCTCTGTGTCTTCAAGAAAATGATTCCATCTTTCTATTCCCTTGAGAATTAATCAGACAGTAGGCAAAGTTATGCCATGTGGGAAAGATACCCAGAAAGGACACACAGACACTTAAGAAAATGAACTAAAAGACATACCAGTTACATAGAAATGACTAACTACAAAGAACATGTCTTCTAAGAAAATCGAAGGAATGGTGGGATCAGAACCTATGCAGGGTTAAGCAGATATATCCTGGAAAATTAGAATTTGAAGCATGGGACTGAAAGCAGAGGGAACTGTATGCAAGGAAAGTGCATTCATTTGTCCAAGAAATCTAAGGAAAAGAAATGCCCTAAATGACAACATAGAATCCTGAACCAGTTAATTTCTCTTACCTGGCAAGATCTGGGTCATTATCAACAAGCTTTCTTGAAGAGTCAATGTACCATGGGCATTTTTTGCAATTACATATCTTCTCTGAATAATCAGTCTGTCATGAACACGATTCAGGTTGGCATCTTATTTGCTGTCCAAGCCACCAAAGATCTGTAAATCATGTTAACCACTGCTGGGCTCAAATGAGCGGGTGGGGGAAGAAAAGGCTACTTGCCCATGGCGCTGAGTTGTACACTGCTCTCTTGCTGTTGCTATTTATGGCAAGCAGAGTGCTTATAAGTATTCTCCCAATTTGCTCATTAGTTCCTAACAAATCTTTTAGACTCTTTATTCTGTCATGGACAGACTGTGTCCCGTCTGCTTGGAATTGATTCATTAATACAATTATGTTGAGGTCACAGATCCTCCTCATAACTGGGATACAGGGAAATGCCCACAATTAAAGGAGATAAAATCCCCATCCATCAAAAGAAGTGCCCCAGCAATGAGCAGAACTGTTGTGTCCCCTCTTGTTGGCGTTTCATAATGAGGCTGGAGACATGGAGACAGGCTGTCCACACATGTGCAGGGAATGGGTCCGAAGGAAGATTTCCGACTTCATCCCAGAGGCTGAAAATGGTTTAGATCAAATTACTGGGATGCAAAAGATCATAGAGGTTCTTCTCTCTTACAGGTCATGGGAGGTCAGATTAGTTTTTGTTTCTCATTAAAATTTGATTACAGTCTGGAGTCCCAGAATTTTAATAAAGTGGAAAGCTGTCTGTCTTAAGATTTTCTTATTTAAGAACCATAGTAATCTGAGTGGTCCAGGGAAATTTTCAAAGATGCTGACCATGTGTCCTCAAAGTCTTAGCATGTCACCTTTTCTAGGCTGATGATCTAAGTGTTTAATTGCAGTTTTTAAATTTAGAAGCAGGCATTGGAGGGCTTGTTGTGTTGTTTTGCTTTGTTTTGTTTTGTTTTGTTTTGTTTTAGACAGGGTGAAGTAAGCCTTGGTTTCCTTGGAGGAGGTCAGGCTTAAAGTGAGCTTAAAATGAAGAGAGCTATGGTATGACTCAAGAGACTACCAAAGCAATGACATACACAATAAGGAAAGAAAAGAAACAATTAGGTCAAAGAGGAGATAATAAAGTCAAGCAGAGATAAATGTGACCTTAAATAGGTATTTAATCAGATTGGATCATGTTTAATCATGTGTTATAGACATTTGCTGACATGTTCGTTTATTGGCAAATCACCTTAGGGACGAAGGAAGGAAGAACATTCCAATTTAGAAGCATTGGTAGCCTTTCTTCTGGGACCTGAAGCATTTCCCATAATGATGGTTTAATACAATCTTGGTCAATTACCTTTCTGTGAGAGCTGGGGATATGTGCCACCTTGCTGGAAATGTTAAAATCCCATTAAACTTCGGTTATTAGTGCAGAGGGGGAAAAAAGAAACACACAACTGAGTGATTCAATTAAGACAAGCTACCAGATGTCTGTGGCACTGAATTAGTTTTTCTGTTATGACCAAGAAATACTGATTTTCAACTTAGCTTAAAGCCTATTTTCCCCCTCATTCACTATTATTTTTAGCTTCCCAGCCCTCTCATGCCCCCGACCCCAGTTGCCAGATTTTCAAAGTTTTAGCCCATATCCAAACACAGTAAGCCATTTCTTCTGTATAAAAATATGATACAGTCACCACCTGGCGAGTAGTGTCGAAGACAGAGTATCTACATCCCCTCACCAGAGTATGGATGGGAAGACATTGCCCATGTTTGAGATGTTGCTTTTTGGGACTAGGGGACTGAATGAAACTTCCTGACTCATGTGTAGAGCACATTTGTGTATAGCTTACTAGCAATTTCTAAGAAACAAATCATGTGTATCTCCAAATCCTTTGAAAAATGAGCCACAATTGCAATGTTTGTTGGAAAAGGGAGAAAATCACCTCCAAAGAATGCTGAATTTTAGGTCCAGCTTTGCTAATGTTCAGTGGTGGGTAAAGTGCTTAATCCTTGAGAACACCAGTGGTTTTTTCTTCAATAAATTTAAGAGAGAGTGATCTGTGATTTCTACAGATCCTTCTAGCAGCTATGTTACATAATTTTGTGAAATGATTCCACAAACACCAGGAAAAACCAAAACAAACAAACGCACAAAAATCTTAGAATCTGCATGTTAGATACCTAGATTTTCCCATAATGGTAATTCTTATATGACTCTCTTGTCATTCTTTGTGTCTATATGTCCCTTAACTATTAATTTTAGAGAAAATCTAGCTTGATTTTAATTGTATTGTGATACTGAGGACTTTGAATGGATTTATTCTGATTAGTCATTAGTTCATAACTGACTGATATTACACTGGCAACATAAAATCAGACTGGTCTAGAGAGCTTAAATGAAGCTCAATATCGGTTGTCTGTGTCATTGGTAAGAGGGAGATCCAGACAGGCAGGCTCTTCTGACCTAATGTTTCTCAGGATGCCCTTCTAGTGAGAGCAGACGCTGTAAGGTTGGATGCTTGAAGTTGGTCCTGACTTCCAATGGCACAGCCAAAGCAATTTTCATGTTGAAGTGGCCAAATATCACTATAATCCTTGCAAATTTCTGGCTGAGCTAATTGGTGAAGCTTCCAGGCCTTTATGGAAATAAAGAAAATGGTCATTTTTGTTTTGAGAGAGCTGGAAAGAGTGGACAGTGAGAGAAAATTTAGCTCTCAACCATTGCAGTTAGCTGGCCAAAAGGCTGACAGTTCCCTTGATCAAGTTGGAGAACTGCTGTCTGCTCTGTGAGTTTCATAAAGAAAAAAAAAAAAATGACACATTTTATACATACCCTGACTGGTTGTTTATCAAATTTGGATCTTTTTCTTTCCTATTTTATTTATTTTTTATTATTTTTTGGTTTTGCTCGAACATAACTTTGCAAGTTGATGGATCACCTACTCTTAGATTGGATTAGCTTTTTGTTTCTTTCGTACTTCCCACCACTGGTAACTACACCAGTGCTCAGATCAAACTGGCTACTAGTTCCCAAGAAAAAGTAGCCAGAGGAGAGTTGACATTATTAATTATACACTTCCGTCATTTTCAGTCTTTTGTACTCAGGTATGAAGACTTCAGAGCTAGCTTAAGAACAGTCTCCAGTTTGGGACAAAAACATACGTTTCAAAACTGATCAGCCTTGATTCTGTTTTATGTTAGCTATTTGGCAGGTTTCCCATGGCATACCTGATCCTAACATTGGAATCAGACTTGCAGAGGCAGGAAGACTTAGGTACATGCAATAGAGGCTTATCTCCACTTCAGACAGTGGTCAGAGTTGGGAACTCTAGGTTGGAACATGCCATGCTTATTGGGACCACCGAACACATCTGTCTTCTTGGGGCCGCTGTGCTCCACAAGAACAGTGGTGACAAATGTTTCACAAGCACACTAACACTAAAAGGCATGGTGCAAAGGAGTTTTCATACATTATATTATTTAATCTTCACTCTGACCACCGTAGGTAGGTGTAAGTGCTGTCTCCATTTTGCAGATGGGGAGTCAGTCTTTGAAAGGGTAACGTGCTCACATCACCCAGCTAATAAAATGGTAAATCAGATTGTAACTCTGACTTGCTGTCTCCAGGGCACCCAAATTTAAACATGAAACTATATCTTAGAGGTCAAAGAAGATTCTCACAGTTTGAATTAAACATTGTAAAAATTATCCAGTCATAATATCATCTTTAACTCAGGACAGACCCCAGATTTGTTTATAATCTTGGCATTAATTTATGACACATTATGTTCATTGAATGTGCCTCATGTGCTAGTTGCTGGGGTATAAAAATGAGTTTAGACATTTTTTATATTTCTTGCTCTCGAAGTGTTCTGCCTTGTGACTTTTAATCTGTTCATTTCAAGATTCTCTAGTTGAACCTACTTTGAATGATTAGTATTCACACAGTTGCAGTCCATTTTAGTTTCTTTTTTACTGGTTATTGAACAAGTATGGTTGTCTGCCATATTGCATCATTGCCATATGCACAATATTTCATCTGTTCTAAGAATTCAGCATCATTTGTGGGAGAACTGTGATTTTAAGGGCCAATCATTTCACTTTTTAATGGGGAGATGCAACCTCGTTTAGAATCTTTTACCACGCGCCCACTTCTAAGTTGGAAAATGCTTTGGTTCTCTAATTGAACACTTTGGGCCTCATTCAGTTTGTTTGCTTGTTGTCTTACCTTTTTTTTTTTTTTTTTTTTTTTTTTTCTGGTCTGTTTGTTTCTGCCCCATGATTTTTAGAAGTTTGAAAAAAGTGAAAAAGAGAGAGGGGATATTGTGGGTGTAAAGCAATATATTTTCTCGTCTTGAATGTGAGGGAAAGCAGTAACAGTGAACAGAAGGGGATTGTCAGAATGACTGATGTTGTCTGTGCATCTCTAACAATGTCTAAAATGACATCAACAACACTGAGGATTTACTTAGCATTATTCCAACTTGAGTGTTCTGCTTCCCTTCATGCCCAATTCATAGCTTATCTCCAGCTATAAATTCAGGCTGTAAGACAAGTGTTAAATTGGTGCCTCACTTTGGACCATGAGACAGGATTTTTCCTCTTTTTGTTTTTATTGGGCTATTGTGCTGTCAGTGTCAATACTTTCGTTCACTACTATAGCTATTCATTTATGAACCACTGAATATTAGGGCTTTGTGTTCTTTCCTTCTTCAGAATCTCTCTCTCTCTCGCTCTCCCTCTCAAACACACACACACACACACACACACACACACACACACACACACACGTACATGCACACAGACTCAAATGTCCTATTTTTATCCATAATTAATTTGAGTAGATTCTTCTTACCCCTTCCTGGTTTAGCGATCAGAGAAGCAGAACCCTGACTTTAGACCAGAACTTCTGTCAACTTTCTGCTCAGCAGTTCTTGTTCTGAAATGGGGGTGGGGGAGAGAGCGGGAATTAAAAAAAAACAGACTTCTGATGGTTTTGCTTGAGGGAGAAAACAAACATGGGAGAAATATCAGGATTGACCAAGGTCAGGAAAGGTAGGCACTTGGTTGTATTGGGCTTAGGAGGTGAGAATGGAGAGATGAAAATAAGGATGTAATTCGAAAACTATTTTCCCTTAGGAGATGACATCTTTCTGCCCTCTGGAGTGTATGAGGTCACAGCCAGGCTCCACAGCACTTCTCGAGCCTGGCACTGAGCACAGACTGGCGCACCTGCCTTCACGGAGGCGTCCAGTGGTTGTCTTTCTCCCCTTGGCAGATGCCCATACACCAGCCAGTGTCCCCATGAGGATGGGCTTGACTTCATTTCCTTTTCTCCTGCTGTTTGTTATAAAAATCACACATGAGCGAATTTCTGTTGGAAAAGATTTTTAAAAAATGATAAAAGTATTGGTGTTCTGTGGTCTGTTCCCAAACCATGGTTCTTTTGCCAAAGGTTACCGTGGCAAAATACTATGCATTTTTTTCAGATAGTTTACATATACTGGAGATGCATATACAAGAAACCAAAAACGTTATTTTGTGTTGTTTTTAAAATAACTAGTTTCATCCTGTATGTACTGTTCCATAGTTGTGTCTTTTCTCTAAATGACATTTCATGGACAATTGCCATGATGTTACTGAAAGAACACTTTGTGATTTTTACTACAGGATCGCGTTTTATAATGTGGTTAAGTCACCGTTAGCCACATTACCATTAATATATTTAACAACATGGTGATAACAGCCACCACCTAGCCTCCTCTGTTGTGCTTTTCTTGAAACACCTGAGAAGCCAGATGGCAATGGCCCAGAGACATCATCTTATGGATTTTGCATAATTCATTGAGAGCAGGGAGAATGCTTATGTTCTTGTGGCAGCTTAGCTCTGAACCCCTGCTCTACCTAAATCTGGGCATTTTATGGATCATCTCAACATTCTACATGTTTTTGTGCAATCAGGAATGTCTCTGAGGATAGCCAGGAAGGAATTCTATTTTATGAGCTCCTACTATATGCCAGCCACAGTTATGGATGAGCTCATGTCATCCTATGGCAATCCTGAGAAACAGGTGATAATGACCCCAGTTGAAAAGGGAAAATGAAGCTCAGGGAAATGAAGTAACCTGCCCGAGACTGCACGCAGATACTCAGTAAGTGGTGCATTATAAATTTAAATACTCTGGCTCCAAAGACATTTGTGATTTCCACTATGCCATATTACCTTCTAGTTTGAACTTCATGTTCGAAGTGCTGGTTATTTTGTTCTTTACCTCTTCCTTTCTTCATACAGACCCCTAAGCAAAGCTATCATACCCCCAGTTTCCTCTGCTCCTTTGCATAAGTCAATGCTTGCTGCTTTTTGCTCTGGAGACTTGAAATATGGAACCTAGGGATTTTCTCACTGTGGTCTTCCCTACAAGGGAGCGTGTTACAAGAAGGGATGTTCTATGGAAATTAAATGGGTTTTCTTGAATGCGGTTAGCCGGCTTTTCGCATTTTCAGTTGTAGCAATTTGGTGTCAGTGATGCATGGCTGGTTTAAGCAATCGTGCTTTGCCTCTCAAGTTAGTCATCTCTGGTTTCGTGGAAAGAATCCTCCCTTAGAGAAATAACAGGTGGGAAAGATCTATTAGGTTATCCTTTGCATTATGAGATTGCTTACTGCTGTGAATTTGCTGGGTCTTTGCTTTATCCCTGTTTCGAGTGACCCACGTTATAAGTCTTTGGTCTTTTTCTATAAACTAATAAGTATCACTGTTGCGATTTGCTTAGTCTGAATGGCCTCTTACTTATTTTGAATCTGCCAGTCTAAATCAGACTCTTACCATCAGAGAATAGAATAATATAGTACTATACAATCATCTCTCCCAGGCACTTGGCTACAGGCAGGTGAGTTTCTTTTATTAGTTTGTTTCTCTATTCATGCATTTATTTATTCACTCAGCACATGCAAATTAAGTGCCTTCTATGTGTATAACACTGTAAGAAATACCTTATGACCTACCATTATGTGATGTGGTTTATGATATACGATGATGCAAGGTAGTCAACATCCAACACCCACCCTCAAAGAGTTCAGCTAATTGTTTATTTCTGATGCTAAATATACTCACTTGCAAAGGTAATGCCGATATGAAGTGGAATTAATAACAATGATAACAAGGAGATAGGTTACAAAGCAGGCCATGATTAAAAGCCAGATATTTATCCTAGATGGCATATGCTGTGTGCTCTGAAAAGGTAGACAGAATAAACTGGAAAAGACCATAAAAGGCTGTACCAAGTGGTAGGTTTCAGGATAGGTGTGAGCAGTCTTGCCTCTCAACGGATAACTCCATACACAGGCACTCTCCAGATTTCTTCATTTTTCCACAACTGTGCTGTCTTGATGATCAAGACACATTATTTTATCTATCTACAAATTTATTCAATTTGATTTGTTACAGAGCTACTTGTTTGGTCCTTAAGAAATATAACAAGTACGCAGCAGCTGTGTGGAATCAACACTTTCTTCTTAGCTCTACTGACCTTAGCTTTGGGACGTGGACAACAAGGT
This sequence comes from Panthera pardus, assembly GCF_024362965.1. Lineage (NCBI taxonomy): Eukaryota > Metazoa > Chordata > Mammalia > Carnivora > Felidae > Panthera > Panthera pardus. Next base: position 64,361,556 of record NW_026526788.1, on the reverse strand, counting down.
AACCTCTCTGGGCATAAGACTTTAAATATGTAAAATGAAAAGTTTGACGAGGCTTCTAACAATTCTTGAGGCTTTGTTTTGTTATTTTTTTTTGGCAAAGGATTTATTTGGACTATTTAATTTGATTGTCTCAACAATGCTGTAAGACAGGCACAACACTCTCCATGTTACTAATAAAACAAAAATGAAGACCAAGCAAGGCAGTGTGACTTTCTCAAGTCCTTAGACATAGTAAGGTGTGTCTGCTTTATAATTCCCTTAATGGGTTTAATAGGATTTCTCCTAGGGACCATTCAAATAAAACCTTATATAAACCATATCCTTTCTCTAAAACCAGATGTATGCCTCAGCTGAGTGCCGGAAATGTACAAAGCAGCAAGAATCTGTAGGTAAATACTAACAGCATCTCTAATATTTCTTTGTTGTATGTGTCCATCTGAATAACTTTGTTCATCTCTGAACTCTAATTCTTTTGCACAGTTGTGAAGGCATACTTCAAAACCCACAATAAACTTTTGATATTTTACCTTATTTTTTTCACTTCCTGTACTAGCAGATTCAGCTCCTTTGGAGGATTGTCTACTGCTGTCATTTTACTGGCTGTGTGCTGCATTTCTTAGCGTATACAGCAGTCAGGAAAGATTAGTTGATGCCACAGTAACAAACAACTCTGAATTATCAGAAGCTGAAATCAGGAAATGTTTGTATCTTATTTACATTATGTGACAAGTATGAGTCATCTGTGGGGCCCTGCTCTGTGTGACTATCATTCAGGGACCCAGACATTGAGGAGTTCACACTTGCGGAGTAACCGCAAGTTCTGAGGCTGGGGAAGAAAGCTGTGGAGGGTCTCACGTTATAATTAAGTGTTCTGATCTGGAAGCCATATATGTCACTTCTTGTCACTGCCCATTGCCCGCATCTAGTCATGTGTCCTTAGGTGCCTAGAAACAATCAAGATGCTGCTGTACTCAGGATATGGTTATTATTACAAGAGAAAGATGTTATCGATATTGCAGGTATCTTCAGAAATTAAAAGGAAGTAGAAGTGGACAAGGGCATAAAGACCTCATAGGTATTGTTTACCTAGCTATCACTTCATCTGTGTAGTCCCCATTGATCTGTTTATCCTTTCACATTATATAGATTTTTATAAAGTCCCTTACAACCTTATGGAATAAGGTAGGAACAATTTTTAAAACAAAAATGTTGATGGATGTGAAGTAAGTCAGTGAAGGAAAATGATAAAGTCCTAGAATAAATCTGTCATGGGCATTTGTAGATGGTATGATTCTCTTCAGCTAATATATTATTCCCCACATTCACTACAAACTTTCTAGTAGCTAAAGCAAAAAATATATATACACATGTATTTATAAGATTAACAATGCTCATTTGATTAAAAAAATGTAGTTAAGAAGACGAATCTTATTCCTGATGCTGAGAGCTGAGTGTGATTTTTTTTTTCCTTAGAACTCTGAAATTCTGCAGGAATCATTTCCTTTAAGAGCTATAACAGCTTTTCCTTATAATGCCATCCAATATTTAGATGGATGGTTTGTGGAAGAGTGGCACTTCTTTGGTAGCTAACTAAGTACAGGGTAAATAGATAGTTCTCAGGTCTGGCTTGGTTCCAGTAAGAGACATTTTGTACTCATCTGTCCATAGCATCCATTCAGCAGACACTTATTGAGCTTGTGATATGCTGGGCACTGTGCTTGATTTGGGAAATACCAAGATCAGATGCTCATTGTGTAGCTGGATTGACCTATTGCATAATTACCATTGAGGGAGAGCATCTTGCTCTTGTCAAATGTGGAGTGATGGTTGAATTTGTTCAGCATAAAGCTACCCTAAGAGTGAGTCTCATCTATATCATCTGAATGTATGCAGCAATAAGAGAGCATATTTGGTGATGAGATCCTAATCCTAACTTCTCATTAACTGCATCCAGTGGCAGAGGCATAACCATTTCTTGCTTTGACCAGTCCTGGAGGCAAAGAAGTCCAAATCCAGTACAGCTTGTTGATGTTTTTGTTTGTTTTCTTGCCCTTCTAACCTTCTGGACTTTTTATACTCTTTTCTCCCCTCTTTCTGCCCTTCTCATGTAGTGCTTCAGCCATAAAGAAGCACTCTTTCCTTCCTGATCTCTGCGTTCTCAGAACTATCACAAGGGCTTTGGATACACTGTGTTTGTTCACTTTCTAAATCAGTCTCCCTCTCCTTCCGCCTTTTACATGTCCTTCTGATCTTAACTGAGATATCACCTTCTGCCTTTACACTTCCTTGAGTCTCCACATGGTTAATTTGAGCCACTCCTCTGTTCACCCCCACAATTTGATTCCTCATTAAGTTAGATATGCTAAGCATGGTAATTGACCCATAGCATTTACTCAACACACATTAATGGTTTGATTCCTAGTCTTAGTACGATTATACCTTCAATATATATGTTAATTATTGAGAACTAAAATTGAGTTTTCTGTCCAGCATATCCTCCCCTGGTTGGTTCTTTTGGATGCACCACTGCCATTCAGGCCATTCTTGGCTCTTCTAGTTCTCTCCTTCTGATTCTTTCTCCCACACACCTGAGGTAGTTTCATACTTTCCAGCTCCCTATTTCTGAGGTCTGCTCACTAACTCCTGACTGTCCTTTTCTGAACCCTAGACCCTGATGTGACCCCCTAAACGGTAAGCAATGCCTGTGTATCCCAAAGGAATTTCTCTGCATTCTTCAGAGAATTTGGTAAAGTGGGGTAGGGGGTAGGGAGTGGAGGAAAGGACTCTGCCAGTACTATGATCAGATGAGGTTAAGTAGTCTTCTAAAATGCCAAGTCTTGGAATGCATTTTGGGCTTCCCTTTCTGGGGTAGGCATTTTTGCTTTTGGCCTGTTTAAACATGCTTTCTTCTGGGAACGTGACCCTGATGGTCCCTTCCCCACTTCCAAACCATGTGGTTACAGTAGAGTAGATCCCACACCCCTGATCCTGAGGGACACAGACTCTGGTCTGTCAGTAAGGGCATAGCATCCCTCTTGGCCAGAAACACAGGTTCAAAAGAAGGGAGGTGACAAAGGCCAGACCTTTCGAGCCAAAGAGACTCAATTTCTAGATTTTTGCTGGAACTAATGAATCATAGGGCTGCTGAGCAGGTCAGATATAAACCCAGGACAAAAGTGTAGCAGCCTGATGAGAATTTGCTTAAGTATAATCCAACAGCAATGAAAGCTGAGCTGAGAGGTGAGAGGCCGATTCCTGGCAACATTTGAGCACCTGGAGGCAGTCAGACCTGAGGATTCTCCCCTTAAAATTCTCAGATGCATGGGCAATATATCTTCTTTGTTGTTGAAGCTTGATAGAGTTGGGTTTCTGTCATTTATGTCTAAAAGGGTTCTAACTAAGGCTCTACCTATTAAGGCAGAGGGAAAAAACTATATCTGCAATACTCTATTTCCAAATAGAGGAGTGGACTGTTAGTCAACCCACAGTGAAATGATGGCCTGTTTAGAACTTGAGTTTTCCCTGCTTTAAAATTGTGCCCATGGCAGTGGTCACAGGTGGTCAGGAGGATTTGGTTTTTGAGTCATGCATGAAGGAGCACAAAGGGGGCATTATATGGCTAATGGATTCCTCCTTGGGATTCCCTTCTCTGCTTCCTACTGAAATGTAAAAGCCTACACAATGCAGATGGCATATTTCATTAATACAAACAGAAGTCCAGGCAACAGATGCTTCAGGGACTGAGGGGAAAGGAGATTTCTATATTTCTCCAACAGCAACAACTCCGATGACAAATTTCTCCCACTGAGCATATTGAACCAAGAGCAAAGAAACATGTAGTTTTCAAGCCTTAGGCACTCTATGGTATTTAAAAGTAGGAAGATCAAAACCAGCATTTTTTGATAAAGAATGTTTATGCAGAGGAAACTGTAGGGAAAAGGAATGAGTAGAAAAGTGAGGCACGCTCTGTGAATTTCCTGGGGCTTTGGGATGGGCAGGACTTACAGTGTTCTATATCTGTCTAGAGAGCATATATTAATAAACCTTAGTCGGGGCTACTGTTCTCTACAATGACAAAAGCCAAGCCAGGCCAATTATTTGCACATCAAGGTCTGGGTTAGGATGTTTCCTGTTCCTTTGTTTCTTATATTGTTTTTTGGGAAATGTAATGCAGAAATGATTAATTACAGAGCAGACCCAATTCTCTTTCTGCTTATGATCAGGTTAAATCAAATGCCCAAGTTTAAATTATGAAGCTGTGTCAAGGTATAGTGATTAAAGAATTATAAAAATTATACAATACTTTCTGATCATATTCTCCTGAGCTCATTGTAACTTTGGACAACTGCCCAGTCAGGAGTGTGGAAAGAGAGAGGTATGGGGACAGAAAGAATACAATAGGCAGAAAAGTGCTTCTGTGCCATTTTGGTGCTATTTTACTGAAGAGGGAACATTGATAGCTAGCATCTGGAGGCAATATTATGGCAATTTTTGTGGCTTCTCAGCAGGGTACTCATTATGATGGCAGTGATCACAGGACATCTTTCAGCTCAGAAAATGTAAAGATTTGTATTACTCTTTGCAGTTGTGCATATGTGTGTATAAGTATGTATATGTGTGTGTGTGTAAGTATGTGTACCTGTATATTCATTCTTTACTTGACCCTCTAATTGTGTGTGCATTTTTAGCCTATTCAGTTTTCAGAGTAGAAAAAGCTGAGGTAGGCCAAAGAACCACAATCCGTAGCTTTGCATCTAATAGACAGATGGTCAGACTCCTCTGGTTTTTTAAGGCTTTCTCTTTCTTTCCTTTTTCTTTTTAGAGCAGAAGTAAAACGCTAATGAAATGCCCAGTGAGATATAGGAAGCAAAATAAAATACCTTTAACAAATCCCAGTTAAATTCCCTCTTTATGTGTAACTCAAAAGAGGTGATACCATTAAAATTGTGAATCACTTATGATTTCATGCTGCTGCTGGAAACCAGGCTTCACGTGGTACAAGTTGCTTGTTCCTGCTGTCCTGGCCCAGAACCCTACCTAACACCTTTCCCATTCCCATGACTTCACAGAATTCAGAGTCTTCTCAGATCCACCTCCAGCTCCAGGGAAGTGAGATATGCATATTGGTTTCTATGAGAAAGGCCACAGGTTTTTCCTTCTGAACTTTACATTGTCTCATACCCACAGTATTTGAGAGAATAATAACATAAAATAATTTAGTCTTAATAATGACAAGTGTCTAAAATGCAATGGCCGCTGTTAACCATTCATTAATTCATGAATTCATTCATTCTGTACTTATAGATATAACAAATACAGATTTTGTGATGTATTATGACAGTCATCAGTGGAAAATGGTGAACAAGATATGTATGGTTTCTTAAGATCTACAAAGGAAAGCTCCCTTTCTGTGTTGTCCAATCCATGTTGAAGACATTGACTATTCCATGGGAAGGAAAGAAGATAATAATTAGAGTCATGGTAAATTAAGAATTGCATACTCAAAAGACTGAAGAAACTGAGTAGTTACATATATGTGCAAAGTAGGTCATCTTAAAGTTGATAGGGTGTGATGTGACTCGTCATTAACTGGAGAATGTCATGCTTAAAGACATTCAAGTAATTTTTATTTTAAAGAAAATGGAGTCAACTTTTCCTGAACATAAAACATATACACATGCATGTGCACATTTAATCGATGAAGTCAGGCTTCAGGAAATATATTTAACTTTCTTAAATTTGAGGTTATTGCTTTCTTTCAAGAATATTTGTTCATTGTTTCTCAGCAGAAAGAATTAGTATTTTCTTAAGGAGGGAGAATTTTGAAGTAACATTAAGAATCTTGGCAGATAAACTTTGGCTCTTATGTGGGTATTTTCTTGATCTTTCTCTTGAATCCTCTGTGGGAGTTAGATCTTAAAACAATTTCAGGAGGGAGTGATCAAGATCCAGCCCACTAACCACTGAAATCGTGGGCTAAAACTAGTGCTCACTCCTCTGGGTAATGTTCAGCTTGAATAGCTACAGATAAGAAATGTTCCCCTACCAACTAGGATGACTTAAACTAACCCAGCTGAAGGCGGATTTTTGGGCTTTCTTTTTGACATTCTCAAAGCTGTCTTCTTTTGTATCCCCCAGACACATAGCTTTGACTCTGTCATAAAGCCTGTCCCAGAGACTATTTAGTTACCTGTTATTATAGATTACAAAGACTGAAACACTCATATTTGAATCTTTGTGAGGTAAATAGACCTAAATGCTCGTTATTAAGCTTAAACCTGAGTAATCCACAGAAATGTCTGGAAGGAAACTTGCTTTTAGTTAGTATGGGGGTTATGTGACTCAGAAAGATTGTAACCTCTCAGGAGACAAAATGTTTTCTCCCCTTGGCAGGTATAAATGTGAAAGAATTGTCATTTGTTGTTGTGATTGCAACAAAATTAGAGGTAGCCGTAAATAATCACATTCTGTTGAAATTACATATTTTATTGTCTGTAAGGTAAATGAGGTCAGGAATCATACCTATTTTGCTAATTATATCTCCTACTACAAATACAATGCCTGGCATATAGTAGGCACTTAATGCATGATTGTTAAACCCATAGAGAACTAATGAATGAATGAATTTACTTTCATCTATAATGGCTTTATGGCTTTTTATTTATACAATCCTATGGTTCTTTGGTTCAACAATTTTAAGGGGAATGCATTTCAAACACATACTAGCACTGTTCAATAGAATTTTCCACAATAATAGAAACGTTCTATAACTACTCTGTTCAGTGTGGTATTAGCCACATGTAGCTATGAGCGCTTTAAGTGTGACTAGCGTGACTGAGAAACTGAATTTGTAACTAAGCTTAAGTTTAGCTTTACTTAATTTAAATACAAATAGTGGCAAGTGGTTGTCGTAGTGCTTGGCACATAGACCATTTCTTAACTTAGAGAATAATGTTAAACTACTGATTGGGAGCTCCGTGTTTGGACCTGTTTATGGAAAGGGTCATATTTTAGGAGGTGAATGTACAGGCCTCTTGTATTTTCTGGTAGTTCCTCCCTCAAGAGGAGATGGGCTTTGAGTCTAAGTTGAAATATTATGTGCATATAGCTAATAGAGGAAGAAAACATTTTGTATCAAAACGTCCTTAGTGGAATGGACACTATATCTTGTTTGTTTGTTTTTTTTGTTTGTTTGTTTTGCAAAAGCTTATATGGGCGCCTAATTCAGTACCTTGCACGTGGTTGGTCTTTCATGAATAGTTACTGAAGAAGAATGAAATTTGGTCTTGTACCCCAATGTTTATAGCAGCACTCTCAACAATAGCCAAATTACGGAAAGAGCCTAAATGTCCATCAACTGATGAATGGATAAAGAAATTGTGGTTTATATACACAATGGAGTACTACGTGGCAATGAGAAAGAATGAAATATGGCCCTTTGTAGCAACATGGATGGAACTGGAGAGTGTGATGCTAAGTGAAATAAGCCATACAGAGAAAGACAGATATGATATGGTTTCACTCTTATGTGGATCCTGAGAAACTTAACAGAAACCCATGGGGGAGGGGAAGGAAAAAGAAAAGAGGTTAGAGTGGGAGAGAGCCAAAGCATAAGAGACTCTTAAAAACTGAGAACAAACTGAGGGTTGATGGGGGGTGGGAGGGAGGGGAGGGTGAGTGATGGGTATTGAAGAGGGCACCTTTTGGGATGAGCACTGGGTGTTGTATGGAAACCAATTTGACAATAAACTTCATATATTGAAAAAAAAAAACGCTTTAAACGATTTAAAAAACGATTAAAAAAAAAAAGAAATTTGGTGTCAGCAGATGTGATTTCTAGTCCTGTCTCTGCTATGCACTTAGATATCTTGGGTCTAATACTTCAGAGTTCTCAGTTTAGTTTTTTTATTTGGGAAACAAGAATATTAACAAATGCTTCCCAAGAGTAATGCACAAGGATTGCATAGAAGAAAGTATACATACATGTGTGAAGGTTACCAAGAGTAGATCTAAGTGTTGTCAGTCTGGAACTTCAGATTGATATCTCCAAGAAACTGACTTCAATTCCAGAAAAAAAAAGTTATTCAAAAGTACTGGGAGTTAGACCACAAGACATCAGCTAAATTCCCTCATTCCTTATAAAATGATGTCATGTGCAAGAACAAGGTGTTGGGTGAGCCCAAGCAGAGAACTGCACCTTTTCTAATTGGAAAAACCTCCCTGCCTTGTGATACTCCTTTGTTAGGTGTCTCTCTCTCTCTGTCTCTCTCTGTCTCTCTCTGTCTCTCTCTCTCTCTCTCTCCCTTCTTATAACAGATAAAGATCGCCTAGAAACCTCATGGGGGAAACAACAAAACAAAAATATTGATCTAGATCATAGGAGGAACTCACCACAATACATTCAGAAAAAATGACTAGTTCTTTAGTGTGGCAAGGAGCTCCTGGAAAATGGTAGTTGTTTCTGGGTCCCTAGGTATCTGCTGAGTGGCAGTCTGGATGTTCAGAGAAGAGCCATAGGATTAAGGGGCTGATATGGATTGACTTGGGAAGAAACATGGAAAGAAATATAGACAAGCTGGCAAAGAAAGGCCTAACAAGAGATATCATAACTGCTTGCCAATAGTTGTGTAACTTAATATAAAGAACAACCTGGGTAGTAGCCAGAAAATACACATATTACAAAAGTTGTTTGCTCTTCAGCTTACCTGATGATTGTCTACCTACGACACAGGACCTGATCTGCACAGATCCTGTCATGATAGTGGTTTGCAGAAAATGCTGTTACACAGTAGGATTAGCAGATATTCATTGATCATCTAACTGTGCAACAGGCACAGAATGGGGTATTTTCACTGATTTCCTATCATTTTTACAATGTTGCAGTGATGGTAGACTTTTGTATGAGTTGATCCTGGAAGCTAAGAGATGGCCCACTCAAATAGAAATAGAGAAGCGTTTAATGAAGGGACTCTTCAAGGCTTATTGTCAGACTCAAAGGAAACTAACCAGCAATGAGGAAGCACATAGACACTAGCAAGAGTGTGCAACTATCATTCCTAGGCCTGAAGCGACAAGAAGAGAATATGGTGACCAGAACGGACAGGGAGTCATAGCAGTGGCAGAGGAAGGGAATAGGGAAGTGGTAAACACAGATAGAGGAACGGAGCCACTGCTTATCAGTGGCCTGGGAGAGAGGCAGATGGGAAGGAGAGAGGAATAAAAACTTTGGTCTGTCTCTCTCCAGCCTTGCAACTCCTGCCATTTCCTCCCCTTGACCCAACCAGAAACCAGGGGCCCAGTTGATACAGCCCCAAATGTCAGCATCCTTTGGCACACAGTATGAAGAACGAAGAGTAGGAAAGAATCTGGAGGGACAAATGAAAATTATACAGCCAATACTTTCCCTTTATTTTGCAAATAGGGAACTTGAAACCCAGAATGAAGAAATGATTTGACTAATAGCATGCAACGGAGGGATCAAATAAAAGGTTTCTGATTCCAGAAGTTTTATTTATTTAAGTTTCCATTTCTGGTTCACTTGTTTAAAATGAAGTGCTAGGTTAGACTTTATTGGGCTAGGTTTATGAATTGTATTCTCTCAGCACAGAGTTTTATTCAGTTCCTTGCTTGAAGACTACATCCTAACACTGACCAGTCATTTCCCAGAACTTTCCATTTATCACAGAGTATATGGTGAGAGTAGTGTGTATTTCCTCGTCTTTGAGCACAGATCTCAATACCAAGAAAGGGTATTGTCTTTAGAGTACATGAATTGTTTAATACAGTATGCGAGTTGGTGAGAATTAGTGTTGGGATAGCATAGAAAAGTGAATGGGGAAAATCGGATGGGAGGTCTAACTGGGAATTGGGGGGTGAGGAGTTCATGGAAAGAATCTTGGGTTAAGAGTGTGTTTCTGACTGTTTATGTTAGGAATTCGGCCTTTAAAAACATTGATAATTGGGGTGCCTAGGTGGCTCAGTTGGTTGAGCTTCTGACTTTAGGTTTCAGCTCAGGTCATGGTTTCACAGTTCATGAGTTCAAACCCCACATCAGGTTCTGCACTGACAGCACAGAGCCTACTTGGGATTTCTCTCTCTCTCTCTCTCTCTCTCTCTCTCTCTCTCTCTTCCCCCCCTTTCCCTCTGACCCTCCCCTGTTCTCTCTCTTTCTCTCGCACACAAAGTAAATAAAAATTTTAAAAAATACTCCTTTAAAAATATTAAATAAATAAATAAAAATATTGATAATTTTAGTAAATCTTTATATTATTTTTAAAATTTTTTAAAGTTTATTATTTTGAGAGAGAGAGAGGGAGATAGCATAAGTGGGGGAGGAACAGAGAAAGAGAGAGAGAGAGAGAATCCCAAGGAGGCTCTGCAGTGTGGGCACACAGCTCAATGCAGGGCTCGAACTCACAAACCGTGAGATGACTTGAGCTGAAATCAAGAGTCAGTTGTTCAACCAACTGAACCACCCAGGTACCCCAGCAATTACTTAAGAGAGTGCATATAATAAGGCAAGCTGTGTTCTAAAGCTTAGTCTTTATATACATAAGCTCTGTGTTCCCTAGCAATTTGAGAAGTGCCATATATGAGAAAATGGAGGCATTAAAGAAACTGAAAGTCATACCAATAATATATGGTAAATAGGATTTGAATCTAGTCATCTGGCTTACCTTGTGGCCAATTCCTTCTACTTTTTAACATTTATTAAAGCAATACACAAAACCTTAAGGTTCTTACTCCTCATTTCTTAAGTGGGGTGAAACATAACTTTGTCTTCTGTAGTACAATAATAACTTAACCATATATTATCTACATGGAAGGTGGCTGAAGACACTGGAAATTCATCTGTAATTCATCTATTAGCAGACAGAAGTGTGCCAAATTAGTATATTTTATAATGGAGATGGTTGTTTCTAGTTGGATAGAGACAGCGAGTGCTTCATAAATACAAGAGGGAAATTCCTGGGCAAGTTGTGAAGTGTGTTTTTATTCTTGGGTTTTTTTGCATATTGAATCCCACACACCATTTGGAAATAACTATGTTGGGGTTATGTGGTTTATTGTAAACAGGACACATAACTGTTTTTCATATTTGGCTTTAAAACATTTGGCTGAATCACTTTTATCATGCTTCCTTGGATGAGGAGTAAGTTTTTTTTTTTTGTTTCTTTTTTTTTTTTTTTATTCCTCATGATTTCTGCCATCTACTTAGCCATTTGGTAACTTTCTAAAATTTTATTTTACTGTGCAACTCAGCACTGATAAATCACTGGCCCTTACATATTGAGTGGATTTAAAATTTATACACTGTGACTCAGGTGGGTAGAAATATAACTTTATTTCTCCATAACTGAATATCGCTTGCTCACCAGCACACATTTCTGCTTAAGGAAGGAATACTCATAGGCCGCTTGAATTTATCTCCCTCACTTCCAGTTTTGGTCTGTCTCTTTCAGGTTAAATCTAACCTTCCAACCCTCTAGAGAAGATACTCTTCTCTCAGAGTTTTTTTACTCATCCTCTGTCTTTCTCTTTCACGTGGGTTCAGAGGGCCCATGAGTTCAAGGGCCGCAGGGAACATTGTCAAGTCGGGGGTAGGCATCAGTCACTCTGTACTCTGGTTCTTACACACTTCCACTGATGAACGTCCCCCCTTGGCCTTTGATGTTGACTCTGATTCTGACATAGGTGATAAGGTAAATTGGTTCTGTGTCCTTTGGTGTGTTAATGCCTTGAGGTCCCTGCCCTGGTGGAGCAGGTCTCCATCTTACTCCCCACTCATGTGATGTTTTTACCTAACACTGACTGTGGCTGCCATTTAATCCCTGGCTTGGACCGCCTACCCTGGTTCTTCTCTGGGTTCGCTTCACCTCTTGCCTGATGACTAACCGGTGTCCTTAGGAAACATCTGTGTCCTCCCTGAGGCCAGGGGCAATTTCCACATCTCTTCACACCATGGGGCCACCTTGATGTGAGACACTCTGAAAGGCTGCCTTCTCCTATGTCCAGAAAGAAATGGAGTACCTTCTACCCACAGATCACCAAACCTGTCTCTCAGACTTCTGCTGTTTTACCAACTGAAGATTTTTCTCTCCGAAGGGGGCAGAGCCGACTACGTCAGGGGCCATACCTAACTCTAACTACGTTGCTTCCCTAAGTCTCCAGGTCACTCCCTCCTGGTCAGACATTTCTCTCATTTTTTGGCTGGCAAACTGCTCCTGTGTCTTTCTATACTCAGTGCTTGCCCTACTCTGTGATTTTGCCAACCACTGATACATGGAGATTTATAAAAATAAAATAAAAATAAAAACAAAAGCCTCTTCCCTATTTCTTGCATCTACATATTCCCAGTCAAAGGTTTTGGGCTTGAAATCACTTGTGTAGGTCATGGCTTTAGAAGAATAAAAAAAGTATTTTTTGGAAGTTACAGTTGAATGGTGAGATTATCTCTCTAGTCTGTAACTGTTGCCCTCTCTTTTGAGACTATATCCCTCACCCTCCTGGTCTATTCTTAAGGAGGACTGCTTAAGGGGTAAAGAATTACAAAACGAGATTATCATTTAGGTAATATTTAGAAACATTAGCCAGCTTTATTAATAGATAGGAGCTGCTTAATGCCATTTTGGAAGAATACTTAATAGAAAAGATTTCCCAGTGAGTTAAGATTCCCTGTACAGTTGACAGACATAGTAAGATTATGCATTATGCATTCTGCAACAACTATTCGCCATGCATTGCTGTTTGGGGTCTAGGACTGTAGCATAAAATAAAAGAAACCAAACTCTTCCCCTCATAGAGTTGATATTCTAGAGAAGAAATATAAAATCTATAATGTATAATGTATAAGCAAAATATGAAGGACATTATATGGTCATCAGTGTTATGGAGAAAATAAAGCCATAAGAGACTCTTTTTTAATTGTTTGTTTGTTTGTTTTGAGAGAGAGAATGAACAAGCAAGCAGGGAAGGGGCAGAAAGAAAGGAACACAGAGGATTCACAGCAGTCTCTGCACTGACAGCAGAGTCTGATACGAGGCTCAGACTCATGAAATGTGAGATCATGACCCGAACTGAAGTCAGAGGCTTAACCCACTCAGCCACTCAGGTGCCACAAGCCATAAGAAACTCTTAAAAAGAAAGAGAACAGACTGAAGGTTGCCAGAGGGGAGATGGGTGGGAGGACAGGGTAAATGGATGATGTGCATTAAGTAGGGCACTTGTTGGGATGAGCACTGGGTGTTCTATGTAAGTGATGAATCGCTAAATGCTACTCCTGAAACCAGTACTACATGGTATGTTAAACGACTTGAATTTAAATAAATAAATTTTAAAAATTAAAAAACATAATAAAAAACTAAAAATCTACATAAATTTTAAAAAGATAGAAAAGAAAGCAACAAGTATGGTACAACATCTGGGAGAAGCAGGGCTTTCTGTAGTTTTAAATGCAGTGACGAAAGCTGACCTATCTTGAGGAGATCAGGGAATGAGCCAGGTGTGCATCTGGAGGGACGGTGGTCTAGGCAAGGGAATGGCAAGTCGAAAGTTTCTGAGGCAGGAATGACCCTGCTGTGTTGAAGAAAGAGCAAGGAGACACAGTAGCTGGAACAGCAAGTGAATGAGAGAATAGAAAACGATGAGGTCAGAGGGGTTCTGGAAGAAGAGGTGGTGACAGTTGGACAGGATGAGGCCTTGCAGACCATTGTAGGGAACATGGCTTTTATTCTGAGGGAGGTGGGGATCCAGTGGAAGATCTTAAACAAGGAGTGACACAAAGAGCTCCCTTTGTAACAAAATTGCTCTAGTTGAGATTATATTGGGGAGAAGCAGTGTAGAAGGAAGAGATTCCATTTAGGGATTCATTTCAGAAAATGAAGCAAGTGACAGCTGGTTCAGACCAGGTACACGGCATATAGATGAGGAAGGTGCTCATGTGTTGCATGTGGAAATCACCCATGCATTTTGGGAGCCAGTACTGCATTATGATTCAAAACAAATAAAGAAAAAACCAAAAGAAACCACATGCCTGCGTGCACGTGTGTGTGTGTGTGTGCGCGCACACACACACGGATTCTGCTGTCAGGCTGGTTGGGTCCAAGCTGTAGTTGAAGCACTGACTGTGGAATCTTGGAGAATTCTACTAAGGTCTAAGCCACATGGGGGCTTTTAAAAGGATTATAAAAAATGACATGAAAAGCAACAAAAACAGTACCTAGCTCATAAAACTCAAACTGTCGCCTGAAATCATTATCGTCATGGTTACTTTTATCATTGAACTTGAAAAAGCAAAGTTGGAATCAGAACATTTAGGGTTTCTTTCTTTCTTTCTTTCTTTCTTTCTTTCTTTCTTTCTTTCTTTCTTTCTTTCTTTCTTTCTTTCTTTCTTTCTTATTTTTCATGGCTTTTTTTCAGCCCATGCATCTGGGGATGTTTTCCAAAAAGCTTTCAGTGCTTTCCGGATTTGTCTGGTGTAGGTGCTTAGAAGTAAAATATAGAGACTTCTGTTTCTTGAGCCCTACACTTGGTTCTCAATTTGAAAGCTACAAAAACATGCATTTGGCATCTTATGGTTACTGTGAAAAGAGACTGTAAAAAGAAAATTGTGATAGGTCTCTCACATCACCTTAAGCCAGCTCTTTGCTGATATGCAGTACAAGTTTGGTTCCCAAATAGTGGATGACTCAGTAGGGAGAATGAAAGATCTTAGGAGCCATTTGGCCAGCGGGCTTATTGGGCTGCAACCCTCTCATATCCAAGGTGGGAGGATGATACCATCAAGAGTCAACACTAATAGCTGTTGGACATTCAACACTTCATGTGTACCAAGCCCTGTACTACGTCCATCACTCTCATCCTGCAAAACAGGTGATGCTGTTCCTGCTTTCTAGAGAAGTGAGGCTCAACACTACCCATTTCCATAGCATAAACAGCCATCTACTGAGGAATCTTTGTTTAACATCCTGGCTTTTCATTGCAAAGGTAGCTTACTTCAGTCGTGGGCAGCATCAACTATTGAAGTGTTCTTGGCATCTTAAAACCTGCTAACAGTCAATAAGTCCCCTTTTTTTCTGAGCTCACATTGTTTTCATTGCACTTAGCATGGCCTCTAGTGCTTCTGTGTAGGAGCATATCTAAATTTCATATGTTTACCTGTGCTCTCTTTCCATAGGTGGCTTAATTGGGATATCTTTTCATATTCTTTAATCAACTTTCAATACTCTTAAATCATCCTTGCTGCTTATCACCTAATTCTCTTGGATTTCCTGGCATCTTAGTGTCTTGTAGGTGATCCCATATTCAGTGAGACTCAGAGAGTTGTGCATTCTGATGGCGTTACTGAAGGGGCTCACTCGTACACAAAGACAGGATAATAAGAAAGTGAGGGATGGGTCATGAAACCATATGGCAGATACTTGGCTATTGGGGGATCCTAAGGTTTTTCCACATCACCATCCAAAAAAGTAAAATGAGTTGAAGAAAATAGGCAGCCATATGGACCATTTATGCTTTGAGGAAACAGAGTCCAGCTGTTAGCAGCAGGTGGGGGTCTCTGGTGGTTATTATATCTTCAGCATTCAAAAGCTTTTAGGCAAGGGGCTCTGAGATAAGCATTATTGCAAAAGGTGATTGAGTCTCAGTGACTTACTCTCCACCTGGCACATTAGCAACAGATGAACTCAGTCTCTGGAATTTTAAGCCTATGCCCATGCTTAAACTGTTAAAGATGACTTTAAAAGAGACACTCCATTCATCTCCCTGAGTTTACAGGATTATCAGAAGACCAGAGGCACAGATAGAAAAACATCAGAAGAGTTATCCTGCCAGAAATGGAAATTGATGTCTCATCTTAACTTCAGGCATCCCCCTCCTGTTTATAGGACCCCACTGAGTGATGAAACAGTGGATCGTAGTCATCATCAGAAAGCTGACTCCATAAAAAAAGGGAGGCAGAGCAGTGTTGACTTTGAATTCTAAGACATTGGCGTTATTAATGCTGGGGACCCATAAACAAGTGGTGAGGATTATGGGATTTACCAGAAAAAGCTCAGATGGCACTCCTCACCAGCTCCATTGCACAGGCAAGATGGGTTAGTAGAGGAGTTATGTTAGGCAGCTGCAGGGCAAGATTTGTGTGACAAACTGTGGCAAAGGATGGCCGTATTAACTGCTTTTGTTGGTGTTTTTCCATGCTGTACCATACCTGAGGGCTTGGGTATCCCTTGCTTTTTCCTCCAGAAACCCTATAGAGG
Organism: Panthera pardus; assembly: GCF_024362965.1. Classification (NCBI taxonomy): domain Eukaryota; kingdom Metazoa; phylum Chordata; class Mammalia; order Carnivora; family Felidae; genus Panthera; species Panthera pardus. The sequence continues at coordinate 64,345,300 of NW_026526788.1, read as the reverse complement.
GGATGCTTTTGTCCCATATGACTGCTCTCTTTTAGGAGCTGGCTACTTCTCCTTTCTTTCCACTCAGCAGATTGGTGTGTGTGTGTGTGTGTGTGTGTGTGTGTGTGTGTGTGTGTGTGTAAAATGGAGGCAATGCTGTCACCTCTCCATCTTTCCAAACCCCATCTCTATCCACCTAAGTCACAGAGCTCAGAAAAATGGCACAAAACACACTTGTGTATGTACATTAGAATAGGTTTCTGGCCATAATTTTTGGCCTATCGATCCTATATACAGGGTTTCTCCTGACTGTGTTTCCTCATATCATTTCAGCTGTGAAATCTTGGTATAGTGAAGGTCAGGGGTATATAGGATGAAAAGCTTGGCTTGTGTGTCAGACAGATTTCAATTCTGTATCTCACTGGCCAACCTTTCCCAAACCTTGCTTCATCAGAGTAAAGGCTTTGGTCCACATTAAGTGTGCGGTCAATGAGGCTATTAGTATTTATGATTTCACCACCTCTCCCATGTCCAGAATTTGCCGACCCCACTAAGCATCCAGGTTTAGTGTTGGCTCTGCACAGTTGGAAAAGAATAACTAACAGCTACCCACAACTTTAAATTGTGTGAAGTAATTGCATACTCTCTCTTAATATCATCAAAAATATTGGAAGATAGAAAGTATTATTGTTGTCATCAGTCCTCATCATCACCATCATCACCATCATCATCATCATCACTACTACCATTATTTTACATAGGAGAAAGGGAAGGTCAGTGAAGCAGTGACCCAGCCCAAATTACAAATCGAAACTACACTGTTTGCTCTTCCTATGGGGACAGTGCTAAAAAATTAGTCATACCAGGGAAACCCGTAATTTCTTCCCAACTTCTCACTGGAAGCTGATGCCTCCCATTCTATTCTCTTTTCTCCCCTATTTCCTTCCTCAGGGTGCCTGATTAGACTCAGGGTTCTCTCTATGGGTGGATACACCGTGACGGGTCACTGGTAGCAAAAGTGCTTTTGGTGCTTCTCCTCCCCTGCCCCCACCCCTTACAAGGACCCATGAGTCAGAGGGTTGGAGATCAAGAAGGCTTATTTACCCCAGAGAAAGTCCTGAGCCCGTCTGTGTGGAATCATTGAGGGCTCTCCACTTCTTTTCCCTCTGTCATTGTTGGCTGAGTTAGGAAGTGAAATAAACACAGACTTGAGGGATTTGGTGGTTCTAGAGATGATTCATTTTTCCTAGTTTTCCGTTCAGGATTTTAAGTCTGAAAAGAGCTTCAGCAATCTTAGAGTCCTTTTGAAAGTTGGAAAGATGGATGGAATAAGTATGGTTAGACTTTTGTGGGCTTATTTTGAGGCTATAAGAACTTACAGTAACTTGAAGTTAGTTTTGTGCCATTTTTCTGAGTTCTTTGCCTTAGGTGGATAGAAATAAGGTTTGGCAAGATGTAGAGGTGACAGCGTTACCTGCTTCTTATGCTCGGGAGAACTGGTTTGCTTTTACCTGACTGCCTCACACTTGAGTCCTGTTTTGTTAGATTATTTTACCTCCCTACTTTATGCATTTATTCTTTCCTTAATTATACAATAACCAGTTTGAGCCCTTGCTCAGGGTTTCACTCTGTGCTTAGTGATGGGGACAGGTAGTAAGAAGGACACCCACAAAATCTTCAGAGATACTCAGTATGTGTTAAGATAGATTTTCATGTGCCTGGATTAGCTTAGACTAGTCTTCCCTGAAGCTCAGAATAATAGACTACATACAGTATTGGTATTATTTGGGTGGAAATCACACAAAAACTAGAACGTCTATCTTTTTTTTATAACCCTGATAAACATTCTTTTTAAAAGAGATTGAATTCTTTTTTATTGGAGAGAGTGAGTGAGAGAGTCTGCAAGTGGGGAGGGAAGAGCTGTGGGAGAGAGAGACAGAGAGAGATAGTGAGAAAGAAACTTAAGCAGGCTCCACACTCAGTGCAGAGACCCACACGGGGCTTGATCCCAAGACCCTGGGATTGTGACCTGAGCTGAAATTACGTTGGATACTCAATCCACGGAGTCACCCAGGCACCCTACCCCAATAAACATTTTCAGTTGATGTCAAGTAACATCAGCCTTGTTATTTGCTAGTTTATTCTGTGAAAACTTTGTCTTTGGTTTTTGTTTTAGTCTAACAAGGATGCCAACAAAACAAAATTACCAAGTAAAATGCTCCAAAACTGACAAGGTTTGTCATATACTTACATGAGAAACCTAGGGATATGATTTTATGTGATTATACCTATTGATGTTTTAGAGATTAGCCATTGGTTGATACAAACTGTTCTTCTGGAGTGACTTTTTCACGTCATGAGATCCTGAGTCAAACTCCTTTTGCAACTTGAGAGTGGTTACTAGCAACAATCAATATTAGTTAACAGTAATAAATTGTAGTAGCATTAATAGTAATTTTCTCAAATTTGCTTAGATACAGGGAGCATTAGTTGGAAGGGATTAGATCTTCCTCCAGTAAGCCAAGGAAGAGCTGACCCAGAAGGTTTCAGGAAAAGGAGGAACCATGGCCGCTCCAGCGGCTGCAGAAGAAATTGTTCAGGAACTTTATTATAAGGCCTACCACTGGTGTGATGGAAACACTGCATCTGTATTACAAATGACTGTGCCCAGAGGAATAGAGGCAGAAGGTTACTGATCACCCAGTGCTGACCCTAAGACCTGACTTTCTGAGAAAAGGTGAGTCAGGCAAGCAACCAACATGCCTGCTTCATTACATCTTTGGGTCTCTCATGTCCATGTATACCATTTCCCCTGTGGATCGAAGATACCCCAGCTTAGAACTATCCAGCTATTACACAGATAACATGAGTGCCACCCATCCCCTACCTAACCAGGAAAAACCCAAAATCTCAACCAGAGACTGCATCCAAATGCAGCACGAGGAACCACTGGAAAAGCAGCTTGTCCGTCACTGAGTTTCCTAGGTGATGTGCTTGTCTCACAGTCCTGAGACTCAGGGATAAAAAAGATGAATTTAACTATCACTGCTGCAATCTTTATAGACAAAATTTAACCATTAAAAAAGAAATTTAGTTTGCTGAGTCAGTTACCCAACCCACGGCAACTGAGAAACTCTAGGAACCAAAAAGAGGAAGAGACAGAGGTTGAAACAGGCTCTATGGAAGATCTCTGCAGATAGGGGTCTCTTGCTGATATTTACTTTTCCCTTTCTCTACTCTTCATTTTAGTTTTGCCATGTTTTCATGATGAATGAAATGTTTATTCTTTAAACATTTGACTTTTTGGTGGCCCTGCCTCTATAAGGTTCTAGTAACCTTCCATCTTTTGTACTTGTAATTATCTTCATCATCATTACTACTATGTATTAAACACCCACCAGGTTCTAGGCATTAGACTTGACATATAGATATATAGTTATAAGTATTGTTATATATATATAGTTTTATATGTATATATAATTCAATGTTTACAACAGTTTAAAAGACTGTTGTTATTTATAGAGAATTTAATAGCTATTCAGATACATTAAAATTTTGCCCAGTATTAAGATAGAAAGTAATAGAACCAATGTACATAGGTCTTTTGGGATCTTTCCATTATACAATGTTGCCTTTTATTTATGAAATAAAGACATTTTTTTTTCTCTGGGAAAACTGAGCGTATGGAACAAGGGTGAAGCTGCTTAATAAAACCCGACTAGCTAGTTCCACTCTGGAGTACCATGTTTTCTAGGGGAAGAGAAAGGGGGCGGGGGGGCGAAGCTGTTCTAAGTGATTGACAATGCCCCAAATTTTAAGGGCCAGCCAGCCACCAGGTGGCAGGTTAAATGCGCCGAGCTTTTTAAATTTTATAGAGGACAATGATTTGTCCTTACCAAGAACAAGACTAAAACGGACTTAAAGTACAAGAGAGGAAGTCACAGAGGAATAAAAATGAAATGCAAATTTTGTGACTCTCAGTGCTCTTTTGATTACTGGTGCTATTTTCTAGGTGGAATTAAATAGCATGATCTCCTACCAGTGCACTATTCGAAACCACGCCAGTGAGTCACTTAATCGAGCCAATAACAATGATACACATGTTACTTGAATAATTTCTTTTAGGTGAGAAACAAACAAACAAATGAAGTAATTGATTAGTGCATAATGTCACACATTTACAGGTGACAAAATAGAAATGTTGAATCTAGACCTACCTAACTCCTAATTCATGGTCTTTTCATTCTGATATTTTTTTTAACATTTACTCATTTTTGAGAGACAGAGAGAGGTAGAGTGTGAGTGGGGAAGGGGCAGAGAGAGAGACGCACACAGAATCTGAAGCAGGCTCCGGCCCTGAACTATCTGCACAGAGCCCAATGCGGGGCTCGAACTCACAGACCACGAGATTGTGAGCTGAGCTGAAGTCAGATGCTTAACCGACTGAGCCACCCAGGCACCCCTGTGACATATTACTTCTAATTTGATAAATGTATTACTTAAAGAGAGAAAAAAAATCTAGGATAAAAATTTTAGAATACCTCAACATTCTAAGCTATTCCCTATGAACTTCTTTAGCTATTACATACTATAGTCTCTTAATGAGTTTAGACACCCTCCCACACTCCCTCAAAATAATCCACCTGTGTTATTAAACGCATCATCTACTCACACTGGGGATTTGAGAGTGGATTAATTTCGCCTCTGTATATTCACATATTGGACTTTTGGTAGTATTGGCTAGGTTTTACTCTAATATACAATGGATTAGGATTTGTGTGTGAATTGTGAAGCTGTTAAATAGATTATATGTCTCTAGAAAGCAATGAGCCCTCTAGGTATTGTGCTTCTATGAGATTACTCAGATGCTTCTCCGGTGTCTGAATTCTCTTCCCTGTGAAAGTAAGCTTTGAAAATTCTTATTTTGACAGTATCTGTAGAAGTGCTTTAAACCCCAAGTCACTTCCAGGCTTTGAACTTCTTTATTCAGTCACATTCTCCTTTTGAACAATACAGCTTAGAAATTTGTTTGGTAATGGGGAAAAGGCCTTGGTTTGTTTTATTGTCAAATTCCAATTGCTTTGTGAGCGATTGTAAAATGTGGAGCTAGTGTCTGTAATGCAATTGCCTCAGCATAATACAAAATGCTCATTGTTGACTCCTCCTGAGAAAAACATTGGATGGCTGTTAAAAAGGATTCTGCGTGTACTTCTAGAATGTGCAGCCAAGGAGGATCTGTTACATCCGTCTTCAGTGTGTGACATACGTTTGGATGTCACCAAACTTCAGTATTTTCTGGTTTGGGAAATGGAGCAAATGCACTCGGGAACTTGATTTACTTGCCCTCTCTCCCTTCGAAAGAGCCCCTGGCATTTTTCTCACCCGCATTTCCCCATGGTCACATTGTGTTGTCCTTACTGTAGTCTCTAATTAGGATGCTTTTTGATAGTAAATAAATTATTGAAGAGTTTAATAAAATAAAACACGGCATGAATTGTCCATAAAGGGTAAACTGTAAAACGAGCTTTAATCATATTTCTGTGTTTTGGAAGGAGATTTCCCATTTGTTTGCAGAAGACTAACCATAAAACTCTGCATAATAAGTCATTCCAGTTTGAGGAGACCCATGGTGGGTCAGCTCAGATATGATATGTTGATGTTCTGGCCAGCTTTTGTTTGTTTTGTTGTGTTCACATGATTACCTCAGGACAAATAAGGCTTTCTTAAAATTCAGACAGTGTAGTTTTCAGAGTTGTCTATGATACGATGATTTAGAAAAGCCTAAAGTCACAGTGACCTGGAGTGGCATATCTCTGTCTCTCCCTGTCTCTGTTCAAATGTGAAGAGGGTAAAGGCCTTGCCTCCTGTGCCTGGAAGATTTTATGTATCTGGAACCAGAGGTCTCTTCAATAAAACAGAGGCTCTGAGGGCTTCATGCTTCTCTAACTTCTCATCAAGACCTGATACTATTGAGTATTGAGAGATGAGCACACAATTTCAGAAGCTGAGATGCTGAGATTTGAAAACCTACATGCCCTTGAGTTTATATGAGGTGGATCCTCAATGTTTCAATAAGCTTGTTATCAGGATCTCACAAAACACAGACCCAGTAATTTTCAGGAAATGGAATAGATTAGAGCCCCAATTAATTTTGTAAGCTATATTCCTTTAGATCAATTCACAATGTCTTTTGAATAATTTGTCTTTGTGGCTTTGTAGCATTCACTTGGTCTCATTATGGGGTAGGAAGTTAGTTGAGCAATACATCAAAGAATGCATTATAATACTTCTATTTATTTTTTAGATGAAGACGCCAAAGAGTACATTTGATTAGCGTGCATTTATAACTCTGTTGTAGACTATTAATGACCATTAACAGATAAAATTACATTTCCGTTTTCCAAGTCGTATTTTTTTACATCAGGAAATTCATTGTAATATTTTCCTCCCCCTCCCTTCTCCCTCTCTGTCTCTCCTTTCTTCTCTCTCCATACATACACTTACATGCACACTGATTCTGTGCTCAGTATACAAACTGTGACTTCACTATATATATATATTATATATATATATATATATATATATATTATATATATATATATATTATATATATATATATATTATATATATATATATAGAGAGAGAGAGAGAGAGAGAGAGAGAGAGAGAGAGAGTGTTCTTGTTCAGTTACAACCTTTTTTCCCCCTGCTATAGAAATTCACATTAGCATTAGGTATTATTCCTTACAGTTTTAGTTTGTACACTTTTAAAAGCACCCTGGGCTAGAATATGGGAGGATATATCACCTTTCCTTACACTAGGCCCTTAATGGCAGGACAAAAGGCCACATGGTGGAGTGCTAGTGTCGTGTCCAAACCCTCAATAAGATCCTTTTGCAGTCAGAATCTAAATGGAATGCCAGGTTGCCCCAATTCCTCCCTGCGTTCCCAGTGAGAGGCTAATATGCAGCTCTGCCCTGTTCAGCCTCTTTTTCATAAAGATGTAGATCCCCTGTCCAGAAGAAAGGCTTTCTCTTAAAGCAGTTTTAACTCATTTTTCAACGTAAGGATCAGTTAGGATTCTTCTAAATGTGTCTCATTTCCTAGAATTGGGCAAGAAATCGGTTTGAGGGATTACACGAATTTACAAAATGGTTATGAACACTACTAAGCTTTCTGAGGGAATGAATTTAAAAAAAAAGGTATGACCCATGATACTCTTGTACTTGAAATGGCTGGGTCATAGGTAAGAAGGGTGCTGGTTAAAAAGCATGTGAAATAAGATTGGAATAATACGAGAAAAAATAAAACTAACAATTGAAATGAAATCATTTGAAAGTCTAATGGAAGAAAATGAAACAAAACCAGAAGTCTGTTTTGAAATATATAAGATTAACAGTCCTCCAAGATTTTTCGTCAGTTGCTTTAGATTTAAATATTCTTTTTTTAAAATTTTTTTTAACGTTTATTTATTTTTGAGACAGAGAGAGACAGAGCATGAATGGGGGAGGATCAGAGAGAGGGAGACACAGAATCTGAAATAGGCTCCAGGCTCCGAGCCATCAGCCCAGAGCCTGACGCGGGGCTCAAACTCACGGACCGTGAGATCGTGACCTGAGCTGAAGTTGGACGCTTACCCGACTGAGACACCCAAGCGCCCCTAGATTTAAATATTCTTCTCTTTAAAAATACTCACTGAACTCTTAAAAACTGAGAACAAACTGAAGATTGATGGGGGGTGGGAGGGAGGAGAGGGTGGGTGATGGGTATTGAGGAGGGCACCTTTTGGGATGAGCACTGGGTGTTGTATGGAAACCAATTTGACAATAAATTTCATATATTTCATATATTGGAAAAAAAACTGAGAATAAACAGAGGGTTGATGGGGGGATAGGAGGGAGGGTAACCTGGGTGATGGGCATTGAGGAGGACATCTGTTGGGATGAGCACTGGGTGTTGGATGGAAACCAACAATAAATATCATAATAAAAAAAATAAAAGTTAAAAAAAAATGCTCACTGAAATTCCAAGTTCCCCTTAGTGGCAATGAGCGTTTCCTTTAAAATTTCCTTTTAAGTATTTAAGCATCTCCTGTAGATACCTTCTGACATCAGAAAATCCAGCTCTTGGATTGTAAGGATCTTTACTAAACAAACAAACAAACAAACAAACAACTCTTTTTTTGTAGTAAAAGACCTCATCACTTTTGAACAGAAATGTGTCTAAAATGAAAAAGAGTGGCACCTGAGTGGCTCAGTTGGTTAGGCATCTGACTCTTGATTTTGGCTCAGGTCATGATTTCAGAGTTCGTGAGTTCCAGCCCCATGTTGGGCCTTGCACTGACAGTGCGGAGCATGCTTGGAATTTTCTCTCTCCCTCTCTCTGTGCCGCACACGCTCTGTCTCTTTCAAAAATAAACTAATAAAATGAAAAAAAATAAATTAATAAAATGAAAAAGAAAAAAATGTATACCTAAAAAATGTTAACAAAGAAGAAAAAAAGTTAATTAAAATAAGCTCTTTTTAAAGAGTGGTGAAAGTAAAGTTTCAAACATTTGAGGCCATTTCATTTCCACCTCAGAGCCCCTGAGGCCAGAGGCCCTGTTCAGACAGCTGGGAAACCATGCTTTGAGGACAGGAAAATCTCTGCTCTGAGAGTTTCTGGAAGTGCAGGTGTGATTAAAAAACAAACAAAGCCTGAAATTAAAATGAAGGAAAACTGTGCAATTTCACAACAAATTGGACAATTTAGAAATTGTGCTGTTGCTTCAAACATGCCAAATGGGAAAGTGCTGTTGTCTCTTTGTGGGATCTCTTCTTATCAGTTTCAAACTGAGTTTTTTCTTCACTCACGCAGAAACAAAGCCATGTAAATTTGTTGGGAGTTGGAACACCAAGAGAATTTCTTTCTAGTGCTTTCCTGTCAGTCCAGGTACCTTATGGCAGTGTTTTACTTTGTGAATTCTTCTCACTGGTTTTCTGGGTCATGTTAGTCACCCATGAGATGGCCCCACAAAAGAGGCCGATGGCAGTTGCATAGCTCTTGGTTTTTGTGTGTTGGTGTTTTCATATTGTTCCTTCTGTTCCTTCTCAATCTGTTTTTCTTCCTGTCATACATTCTGGGTATTTTTTTTTCTCTTTCTCTCCGTCTTTATATATTTACTAGGTCTAAAACTCTGCTAATCTAGGAATTGACTAAGTGTTATCCATGGGCAGGCAACACATCACATGTGATTAACTTTTTCTGAGCGCGCTGGATGCCATTGTCACAGAAGGCAAAGACAGAAAGCAGCACTGAAGGAACTAGCTTCTCAAGTGTTTGACCCACAGGAGGCAGATGGGGGGGTGAGCTAGCTGAGAACAGCTTTCAAAGTGGCAAAACTTGTGGCTCAATGTTACAGTGGTCTCATATAGTGGTAGGCCTGTCCCTGAACTCACATTCTATTTACATGATAGAGGAAATGCAATCCAGTCAACTTTTTATTTCGATGAGTTTTATAAAACCCCTTGTGAAGAAACATGTGCTACCTTTCACATAGATAATTTTCTTGGGGTCAAACTGTGACTCAGTGACCTGGCACTTATTTCAGGAGATGTTTTCTTACTTTAGTGTGATCCACTGAGTGGTAAAGATACAGGACGACCGGACTCGTATAGAACAGAGGGAAGGATTAATGAGATGGCTTAGCAAAGTACTTAGGCATACAGGTTCTAGAATCAGAAAGACTTTGAACTGTGACTGGAGTACTTACTGGCTTTGTGACCAGATTGACTGACCTCTCTGAACCCCTGTGGATTCACTTATTGAATGGGAATATTGATAATACTTCATAAGTTTGCAAGACTAAAATGAGATGATAAATGTAATGTGCTTAACACACGATCTGGTAAAGAGTATATTAGCTGTAACCATGAAAAATGGAAGTGGGGGAATCAAGAGAAGGTTCTAGATGCAGGATAGAACCCTGGGGACCAACCATGCCTTTGATTTTTCTCCAAGATTCTATTTTAAATATTACATTTTTTAGACCATTGAGATCAGTTTCTTCAGGTGACAATTACTCTAGGAGATTGAATACTATTTTTTACTGTCTTAATAATCATGTTTTGAGGATGAATAAAGAGGAGAACTTGCAAAAATTTGCTTTTCTAATTATTCTAGCAGTGGGGCAACTTTTAGCCCATGCCTGCAAAGCACTTCTGATAGAAGTGTAGTAATTTCTTAACACTTTGCTTACAGAACTGCTAAAAGTCCTTCACGTGCAAAGCTCTTTATAAAATGATGCACTATTTGATTGAAGACAATCATCTATCAGTAAGTATGTTGCTACTTAGACACAGGGACTAGGAGAAAGGATTGTGGGTAGTTGCTCAGAGTACATTTTTTTTTTAATCTAAGGAAGCAAAGCATTCCTTAGATAAATTGGAAGCATTATTGGTGTTCAAAATCCCTTCTGGCTAATGCTGGAATGACATGGGCTTAAGGGAGATCATCTCATTTTATTAGTTGCCTGTAGATTGCAGAAGGTATCTCAGAAGGAGAGATTTAGTGCCGGGGAACCTGAGAGAAAGCTCTTCTTTGGCAGTGACAAGATGGCACATTGAAAAATAACAGTATTGTTTAGTGTCCGCCACTCACAATACCACTGGGGGTTTTGTCATTCATTGGAAGACTTTGAGGGTGCTAATCAAATACATGAAAAACAGGTTGCTCAAAATGGTTCTAAAAATGGAAAAGAACCCAAATGTTTATTGCACAGTTTTACTGCTGGGAAACATGGTCTTTACGACTAGAGTGTTAGTCATATATTCAGTTGGGTCTCTGAGGAATTTCAGGCTGGTGAGAATTATTTGGATTGCATGAGCATAATCATGTTACAATTTGAAAACTAAATCTCTCTTTGTTTTTACCATACATTTTATTTTATTAATCTCTTAGATGGGAGCAGCTCATGAGGAAAATTGTAAGTCAGCCAAAGGCAGACACTGGGGTCCATCCAAGATACCTTCAGTATTGGCCAGTAAATCCAGGTTTTGTGATAACTCTGAGTTCTCCCGTTGGCAATGTTTGTGTGGCATCTGTGCTGACTTCCACGGAGTTGTCACTCCACCAAGGATGCTAGTCAGATGGAATGAGTTTCTCACACAGGACCTTCCTGGTTTGTTTCTAGAGATTTTTTTTTTTGCCTCAGTTTTCTGTTATCCATTTTCCAGAATCAGAGGCAGGAGTGTGCAAAATCTCTCTGGAGGGTTAGTTAGTTGATGTCCTGGCATCTAGCACATTTTTCTTTCCTTACTCTTTTCACAGGGAAAGATGTAGCAAAAAGTCTTTAGCAATGGTGGCTGTTGGAACAAGTGATGTTTGTTTACTTCCTCACTATCTCCTTCAGGATTAAGCACTAAAAAACAACCCTCCGTTCTGGCCGGTGTTATAAAATGTGGCCACTTAAAAGTTGCCTAGTTCTGACTGCCTTAATCCCAGTGACCCAATTCCAGATAGAATCTGTGTTGGCACAACTATAGAACTCTGCCAAAGAATGGTGAAAATTCTGTATACAGTGAGAGGTGTTATCTCCTTTAGACTATTCCCTCATGATCTCACCCACCGTTTCTAATTAATTAACTTCTTGAGCGCCTTTTATATATTTCATGAGGAATACAGTATAGTAAAACATGGCATTTGTGTTCAATGAATTTAAGGCTTGTTGTAGATAATACGTAAATGCCACTGCCATGAAACAATAGATCATCTTACTATTGCTTGGTGCTAAATTTTGAGATATGGGATGTTACTGCTTTGGAAGCTCAGAAGAGAAGAATTTAGGACAGTGAGTCTCAGTGGTGGTCCTAGAAGAATGACCAAGTACAAAGAACACTTTGTACCAAGTACATACATCCGTGAAGAGTTTCCTAAACACAGTTAGTGGAGAAAAATGCAGAGAGCAGCTTCTGCAAGAATACCAGGTGCTGGGGGGATACTTGGGAACTGGGTTGAATGGAAGAGGTACGTCCAGACCCAAGGCATTCATTAGTTTTGGAACCGTTGCCATTGCCAGAGAACACTTTAGTCTGGGATCTGGGCAAGACTTCTCGATACAGAAAGAGTTCACGATACAGAAAGAGTTCACATGCAAAGTCCCTACCCCATAATTCAGTGTCAAACACAGGCTCCTCTCCCTTGGGTGATAAATTACTTTCTTGTTTCTAATCTTGTTTTGAATTCTCTGCAAGCTGAGCTAGAACTGGTTTGAATTGAATGAACATTTTTTTTTTTTTTTTTTTTTTTTTTATCCCAAGCACTTCTACTACTCCAGGGCAGAATCCCCTGTTTTCTGGCTGTAAGTTATCTAGCAGTGTGGCCTGTCCTCAGAAAAGTTAAAATTGCTACAGTGGAAGATTTTGTTGTTAGGATTAATGATGTAGAACCCCTGCCTCAAAGCATTTTACAATAGTATTTAATGTACATCACATAGGAAAGCCATTTCAAAAGTAATATTGCTAATATTGGGCTTCCTCTAAATTTTTCTAATTCCCTTTTATTCACATAACACTTAATATTGATTTTAGGTGATCTAGGAATAGCAGTTACATTGAACAGGTGGGAACCATAAGTTTCCCAGGCATTAAACGGTGGTTTGGAATTGCAAAATCAGTGAAAATGAGTTTCCTGACTTCCCAAATTCTCACCCTCCTTCTCTTCCTAAGTATTCCCTTCTCCCCTAATTGCCACACTCTCCTCTAAACCTCTTCCTTTCCTCTTGCTATTGGTAGCATATAGTGAGCAGACCATCATTCTCCAGAGGCATCCAGGCATCTTGGTTAAGAGGGAAAGCTCTGGAGACAGCGATCCAAATTTGAGACCTAGCTGTCTGTTACACAGCAGTGTGGCCTTGACCCATTGATTCAACTCTTCTTTGTTTCAGTTCTGTTAAGTCTAAAATGGATACAATAATGGTAGCTATCTAATGGATTGTTGTGAGAATTAAGAGATGGCCCTTAAATGCTAAATACAATGCTTATAATGAATATCCATCAACCTCAGTTATTAATAACGGAATACATAAAATAAAGATCTTCATATATGTTTTCCTGAGTTTTATCCTATACTTCTTTTCATAGAAGCATGCAGAAACTACCACCATAAAATCATGTCTGTTAATTTACACATTTGACATAACTAGTGGTAGATAAGTAGTAACAGTTTGCAAGAATGGTAGGATTTTAAAGTATGTATGTTTTAAACATTTGGGACTGAATTTGGAATGTGTACAACAAATAACATTCATTATGCCACCGAATTTGAACTGAAAATGTTTATCAAAATGGTATTCAGTTTTGAGAGTTTGATTACCTAATTAAATGTTTAAGTATTTTAAAAACTGGAAACATAGCTAAACCACATGGAAGACCTCAGAGACCACAGGGGAGGGAGAAAGTAATAAAACATCAGAGGGGAAAAATGAAACAGGAACACATGAAAGCCTAGGTCAGTGGAGACTGAGAGTGTGAAGGAAGAAAAGCATCATTAGAAATGAAAAAAATAGGGCAAATCCCTCGGAGGTGGAGTTATTAGAAGTAACAGATGCATATAATCAACAAGCCGCTTTCATCTTGAAAAAGCATAACAGATAAAGGATGCATGTCAAGTGTGAGTGCTACAATAGAAGACTTTTCACAGAGGAGTTCAATATATTGGATAAACACACCAACTACTCTCATGATGCAAATCTTTCATTCATAGCGATGTCCCAGATACCTACAGTATTATGGAAATGGGTTCCGGGGATATGACTTGGAATAGCAGCTACCGTCGTCAGAACAGCAGAACAATAAACTCGAGGGACACCTTGCAGGGTCTCCCTTACCGTGTTCTTCCCCTCAGCAGGAACCAAAATAAAATACTGACCTCTGTTTCCTCACCAATAACTAGATGTTGCTTTCTCAGAAGTTCCAACAACATCATTAAGTGTTGACTCAGAAAAGGAGAGTGGATCTTATTTTGCTTCGACTGAACCAAGGGAATAAACAACTTGCCTTTATATATTATTAATTGTTGGCAAATATTTGTGGGATGAATGAATTAGACCCTGTTCAAACATTGATAGTATGCTGGGTGCCGCTAATTTTGAATTCACTGGGGCACTGTGCTTATTGTTGAAAAGAGGTTGCTACAAGGAATATCAATGCTGTAGGATATTAATATGCGTTAACAAAAATGTTAAAAAGGCTTCTGTAGTCAAATATGTGTGCAGTATGCTGGCTAACGCAATAGTAAGTAGATTTCTGGACTGTAGGACTTCAGAGACTTGAATATGCTAAGTGTGCATGGCAAATAACCATGAAGGTTGTCTTGCCTTCTTCACACCAGCCTAAGTTTTTCAGAGTATCTCAGAGTCCTGGCATCCTGTTAACCACAGTGCCACAAACCTAACCACAGACTTTGATGTCACAATGTCACGAACTGTGGCAGCCCACTGATTGTGTCCAAGTGTGTGAGTTTCAGACACTGTGCAGAAAGTCTCTAGTTAATCAGTGAGGCCAGTGGTGGTCTACCTCCTTAATTTTTCTTCCTGGTGCTTCACCCTTTTGAAGCAATAAAACTTTGTTTCTTTATAAAGAAAGAAGGGGCAGCAGAAGAGTCAGCTGATACGGCTGGGGACAGTGATAAAGGGAATGTGAGGCTAAGAACTCTTAGCCAGAAAACAGAAACTGTAGAGACAACTAGGGAGCGAAAAACTGAGTTCAACTGTGGCTATTCTTGATAGCAACATGTCCGACACGTGATCCATATGGAAACTGGAATGATTCAAGAACAGATTTTACTAAGTTCTCCAGTTAGGGCGCATGTTGCTCTCTATATAACAAAAATAACTTCACCGAAAGGTAAAAAGCTAGATGGGTTGTGTGTGAAGCTATACATAGGAAAGGTGTGACTTTAGAGACACGAATGGGAGGATTCAGGAATCTGAAGAAGTATTCTGTATTTGTGAGCTTGGGGATTTCTGACAATCTTCATTATTTTTTTTAATCTGTTTTATTTATATTTGAGAGAGAGAAAGAGACAGAGCATGAGCAAGGGAGGGGCAGAGAGATGGAGACAGAATCCAAAGCAGCAGGCTCCAGGATCTGAGCTGTCAGCACAGAGCCCGATGCAGGGCTTGAACTCACGAGCAGCGAGATCATGACCTGAGCTAAAGTCGGACGCTTGACCGACTGAGCCACCTAGGTGCCCCGACGATCTTCATAATAACAATCTGTCTTTTGTGGGGTGTTGATGTTTTATCCAGGTGTCTGTGCAAAGAACATTTACTCTAAAGAAGGCATTGACTCCACTCTACAGATGAGTAAACTGAGGTCCAGAGAGATCAAGGCACTTACACCCCATCATTTTTGGAGATTCAAAGCAAAGCCTGCCTGCTCATACTGTGCTGTACCATGCTGCTTTCTTAAATTGAGGTTAATGGAGGAATCACCGTTACTGGTTTCTGGTATCAGAATTTCAAGCCCTCTATTTTAACATATAAAATTTAATATATTCTGATTCATTATGAAGTTGAACTGCCCAGTTTGTAAAATCCCCAGGGATTATTTTGAAGATTTCTTCCAGGCGAATGTACTTAATAGGGCTGCTCTTTACAGATATATACTATGCCATTTTTGGATATTTGTGCCTTGAATATCTACTGCCTAACAATCAACACTCACTAAATATGCGTTACTATTATCAGTGAAAACACTTATAGAATGCATCTTATTAAAGAGATACCTGAGCCCAGATTAAATGTTACCTTCTCCATGCCATCTTCCCTGGTCCCCCAACTTAGAAGATATTTCCCCAGTTCCTAACTGTCCAAAGAATGTCATGCGTTCTTTGTTGCCATCGCAAGAGGCAGTATGGCCCAGGAAAACACAAAGGACTTGGGGTCAGAATGCTTGGAATTAAATGCCACTCGCACTATTTATTGGCAATGTGACTTGGGCAAAATAGCTTAGATGTTTATGCTTCAGTTTCCTTATCTGTAAGATGGAGACACTAAGAGTATCTGCCTTATAAGTTGCTGTATTAGCAAGTTCGTGTATATTTGACACTTTCAACAGTGACTGGCAAGCATTAGTACTTAACAAATGGGATTTGTAATTGAATTTGTGTCCCTACCCTCAATTGGATTGTAAGGTCCTTGAAGATAGTAGTGGTCATGCCTCATTCATCCCTGTTTGGCAAGTGATGGGCACTGGATACATATTTCTTTATTGAATAAATGTGCCGAATGAATGGCGACGAAGACTTTCCTCACAGTTTGGCTGCAGTTTTCACGTATTTGTAAAGAACTGTAACCGTCAGGTGAGTGCTCCTTAGAAAATTAGTGGCATCTCTTTTCCCTGATTTTCCTGGCCTTTCCACCTTGGCTGATCCCATCTCTCCAAATCTTTTCCTCTGTTTAAAGTGGTATCCTTAGGGAAGAATTATGTAAGAATGTGTGTGCTACATTAATTGAAGCAGTAGCTCATTGTAATTAAAAGTAATTGAGAACATACAGTGAATGGGCTTTATTGGGAGCACAGCAGGCATCAACCAGACAGAGCGTCCTGGTGCTGTCCTAGCCTGCTGAACTCTAGTAACCCTGCGGCACTGGGGCACAATGGGGCCTTGTGTCAGTGTCACTGCATATCACTGAGTGCCCTACTGGGGAAGTGACCTTTTACACAGAGATCTGTGTGTCCCTTGCTGGCTTTGGATAGTAGTCTGGATAGAGTAGTTAAAAGCCTAGGGTTGAGGGTCAGGTCCGCATGTGGCTTCTGGGGTAATTATTCAAACTTCCCTAGTCTTGCTAGCTTCTCGTTGTTGTTGTTGTTGTTGTTATGCTATGTTTTGTTTAGAAATGAGTATTAGGGGTGGCTGGGTGGCTCAGTTGGTTAAGTGTCTGACTCTTGATTTTGCCTCACGTCATGATCTCACAGTTCACGGGATTGAGCCTTGTTGTGAGCATGGAGTTGGCTTGGGATTCTCTCTCTCCCTCTCTGTCTGCCCCTCCCCTACTCATGCTCTTTCCCCCCAAATAAATAAATAAACATATAAAAAAAAAAAGAAACGAGTATTATACTGGCTGTCTGGAGTTGATCCAAATAATGCATGTGCTCTCATTTTATTTCTTTCTTTATGCAATATTAAGTGCTCACTCTTTTCTACTTCTCTTTTTATACATATATCTATATATGTGTCTCTGTTATATATATTATTAATAGACATATATAAAGAGAAAAATTCATGGTATAGAGTTGAAGTGAACTAGTACCGATTAACTAAATCACACTCTGGCGTTTGCAGGTGCTTAATGCATGTTGTAATGTGATTGGCATTCTAAGGCATCTGTGTGGATAAGGTAGCTAGAAACTTTTTCCGTTGCTGATTTGGAAATTAAAAAAAGTCTGGAGGCTTTCATTGGCTGAGTATGGCTTGCCGTTTAGTATTATCTCCAGACTCACCCCTCTGTGGGCTTTGGGAAGGACCAGCCGAACCTCCCCTAACTGTCCGTCTACATTCCCTGGGGCCCTGTGTTCAGCTCTGCCCTTAAAGGGTGGTAAACCAAAACGGCAAGGTTGGAAGGGAGGTCAGGACTTCCTGTCTTCCCTTTACCGTGAGTATCACCATGGCAGTGCTGCTCACCTGGACAGCCGGAGTGCTTGCCTTCCTGTAGCTGCAGTCTAACCGAATTGCAGTTTTTCCAACATTTAAAGAACTGACCTCGTCGTGAACCTTAGAGATGCCCCATGAGCCAAAGCAGCACCTGCTTCTCTCAGGTAAGAGTTTCTGGGTTTCAGCAATTATAGCCTCTTTCCATCTTTATCTCAGCTTTCTGCATTATCACCTCATGATACCTTTAAGTTCCTTTCAGACATGGTCAGTTACCTGTTAACATTTTTATACCCAGCTCACAGCTCTTTGAAATTCTGCCTGTCCAAGGGAGCAGTGTGGTTTCTGCCTTCTGGGGGGACTGCCATGTGGGTCAGTGCACCTGTGTTGGCAAATGCCAGCTGGGCAGTGGCTTGCTAAGTACTCTATAGTTCTTAGATACAAGGAAGTGTATGAATCTAGAAGGATGGTTCTCCAGGGATGGGGTGCCCTCGATGTCTCACTTTCTGATGGGAACCTTAATTGCAGAGGAAGTTCTCTGCCCATAACTGTTGCCACACTGGTGAAATGACTCACCCTAAGGCGAGTGTCCCTAAGAAGGTTCATAGGTTGCAGGGGGTTCACATAATCCCTTGCAGTGGTGTGCAAAAATTGAATGCATGGACACTTTTTGAAGGAGAAGCTTTTCATTTCAGCAGGTTTTTCATGGAGCCCTGACCCATAAAAACTTAAGAAACATAGTTGCAGTGGGGTTATTTGAAAAAGAAAATATAGATGGCTTTTTAAAAGAAGCCTGAGAAATATTTTGGGAATGAACATAAATAAAAATAACTACATAAAATATATAGTGGGATATTTCCTGCCCTTGAGGCTGATGTGAGAAGAGCAGCTCCTCCTCCCTGCCAAGGTCCATGCTCCCTCTTTTGGCAGCGTGATTCTGAGCCAGATGGGCTGTGATTCTGACTTGTGCTGGTCATTCCAGCGTGCCCAACCTCAGACTGGATAGAGCCAAAGCAAATGTTTACATTGTACATCTTTTGCATTATTCACTCTTAACACTTAGTAGATGCCAAGGGAAGGATAAAAAAGAAAAGCAAACAAACAAACAAAAAAAAAAACAAAGAACCTTCCTAGGGACTTGACTCAGGTGAATAGCAAGCCTCATTTATGAGGCTTTTTTTTTTGGCATATTTTTTCTTAAAATCATTGGAAAATTGATATCACTCTTCTTATATAACATATATTCACAGGATAAATATATATGTATTTATAAATATATGCATTTATATATGTAAATATATACTCATATATATGTATATATGAATTAGAATGCTCCAAAATATTCAGTATCATCACTAAATAATAATTTTTGTTTTGAGAATTTTCCAACAATCCATGCAATCATTACAAACATGTATTATTTTTCTGTATTACTCATGCCCTATGAGAGTTGGTATAGTGGATTTGAAAAGAGAGATTTTTAAAAATGATGAGGGGAACGTAATTGTCTTTCTTGAGACTGATTTTGCATCCACCATATCTGAGCACCGTAGGAAGTCTAGGAAGAGATGCTTTCAATGGAGGATAAGTGCTCAAAACTGTGTTTTAAATTCTGCAATCCTGCTCTCTCATTTTTTTAGCAATTCTTATTCTTTCCAAGTGTAGAAAGAGGCATTTAAGTGGGACTGTAAAATGATGCAGCTGTTGTGGGAAACAGTCTGGCAGTTCCTCCGTAAGTTAAGTGTAGACTTACCATATGACCCAGCAATTCCACTCCTAGGTGTAAACCCAAGGGAATATTCACATGAAAAAAACAAAAACAAACAACAAAAAAAACCCCAAAAAAACAACAAAAAAAAAATACAACAAAACCAAAAACAAAACAACCCACAAACTGTGTCTGAACGTTCACAACAGCATTATTCCTAATAGCCAAAATGTGGAAACACCCCAAGTGTCAATCACCTGATGAATGGGTAAAGAAAGTGTAGTCAATCCATAGCATATTTTTAAAAATTATTAGGCCATAAAAAGGAATAAAGTACTGATACATGCTACAACTTGAATGAATCTTAAAACATTTTATGTCAGACATATATCATATGACTTCACTCGTATGAGGACTTTAAGATACAGAACAGATGAACACAAGGGAAGGGAAGCAAAACTACTATAAAAAAAAGGAGGGGGGACAAAACATGAGACTGTTAAATATAGAGAACAAACAGAGGGTTACTGGAGGGGTTGTGGCAGGAGGGATGGGCCAAATGGGTAAGGGACATGAAGGAATCTACTCCTGAAATCATTGTTGCACTATATGCTAACTAACTTGGATGTAAATTTAAAAAATAAATAGATAAATAAATAAAATAAAACATGCTACGTCAGAGAACCCAGATAGAAAAGGCCATATTCTATACAATTTTATAGAAATCTCCAGAATAGGCCAGGCCATGGAGAATAGAAACAAAATAAGTGATTTGGGAGAGGGGAGAGAGAGGAGGGACTGACAAGGGGCGTGGGGTTTCTTGCCGAGTGATAAAAGGATTCCGGAATTAGATAGAGGTGAGGGCTGCACAACTCTGTGAATATAGTAAAACTTACCGAATTGCATGCTTTAAAATGATGAATGTCAGGGTGTGTAAATTACGTCTCATTAGAAAAGTGGAAAAAGGATTGGTAAAAATCAATCTTTTGCATTGAACGAGAATCATTGCGGAAGACATTTTTGAATTTTGTACTCCTTTCTCTTTCAAATAAAGACTGCTTAATTTGTCTAATTCAGAAGAGATTTTTAGGGCTACGCATATGAGTTTTAAAATTTTAGTCTGCAATGGGATTCTGAACACATCGATGTGGTAGGGCTGTAGATGGAGTCAGCGTGCATATCTCGAGCTTTGTGACCACATTCCCTTCCCTGGATAAGATCACTCCGTGCTCACGTTGGAGGATCTGCTCAGCTGGACAACGTTGTGCTCCTCTGAAGTGCTTATTCATCAAGTGCTATATCTACAGTGTCAAACCAAAGTCAAGGACACACTTTAGATTGAGAACTCCATTTATAATCAGAAGGACAGATGAGGTCAACAACAGCAACAACAACAACAATAACAACAACAACAACAACAACGAAATAGCCAGTATGTGCCATAGGAACTATAGGGACTCTGCTAGCAGTGTGTTCTCTCGCCAGCTAGGTTTCATATGTAATTATTAATTCATATGTATTTAATTAATGTAATTAATTCATATGTAATTATTGTTGTCCATGGATAATGCCCACTCACTCCCTCCCACCCCGCCAAAGATCATAGCGAGCTAGGGAGAAAAAACAAACACAAAAAAAACCCTCAAGTTTAAGAGTCAGACTGATTTGTGCATAAAGTAATGCATGTTCAAATACTTACTAGTTACGTGGCCTTTTCAAAAACTACTAACCACTTTAGTAACCAGTTCTTTATGATTTATCCTAAGATTTAGAAGGTGAAATGCACATGTGGCTTGATACTATTTGTGGGATTAAACTCTCGTCTCTCCTTGGTACCTTGTACCTGCTTCACCAAACTCAAACACACAGTGTGCTTGCTGCTGAGGAATCTTCTCTGAGGAAATTGGTAGGAAAAACGATAGATGTGCTTTACAGATCTTCCCGGACTTTCTTTCCAAAAGCCCTGGCCCAGAATGGATTCAGGATTTGTGGTAACAGGCTTTTCTAGAACAGATTAGAGATGAGAGAGTCCTCCAACCTAGGGAGAGGAGGGGGAATATAGTCACCATAAAGCAAGGCAGTCCTTGTTATGTTTCTCAGCAATACCATTGTGATGGTGGCGAGATCTCGGAGAGGAAATGAGGATGGGGTTATAAGAGAGCCAGAGAAATCATTCCGTACCACACTTGCCATGGAGGCAGCAAAAAGCTTACTTTACTTGTTTTTCTTGCTTTATTTATTTATTTATTTATTTATTTATTTATTTATTTATTTTTCTCTTGACAGCTGTGTGGGATGGGGGCATAGAAGCATCATGATTGGCATCGTCATCGTAGCCAACACTTAAGGTAGTGCTCTAAATGTGCCAGACATCTTTTGTAAGTTTATTTATTTAGAGAGAAAGAGTGAGATAGCAGGAATGGGGCAGAGAGAGAACGAAAGAGAAAATCCCAAGCAGGCTTCATGCTGTCAGTGCAGAGCCCGACGTGAGCCTCAATCTCACAAGCCGTGAGATCATGAGCTGAGCTGAAATCAAGAGTCAGACGCTTAACCAACTGAGCCAGCCAGGTGCCCTTGTGCCAGACATTCTCTAGCCACTTTACACATAATGCTTTTTTTAACCCTTACAACTCTATGAAGTAGGTGCTCTTTATTATCTCCATGGTACTAATAAGGAAACTGAGAAAGGACCACAGAGGTAGAGTGAATTGTCCAGGGTAACACAGCTAATAATTGAGAGAATGGGCATTTGAACAGTAGTCAGTCTGATGCCAGTGGCTTTTAGGTACCATGTGACATGTGTCTCGTGATGAATTAAATATTGTATAGAATAAGGGAACTAATAGTTCCTAAATAGTTGCATTTATGGAACAGATTTCATATCTGCTGTGCCTAAAATGGCACATGGCATTTCATAAACCTTATTGATATATGCATACAAAAATTATACTAAGAGGGGTGCCTGGATGGCTCAGTTGGTTGAGTGTCCAGCTTTGGCTCGTTTCATGATCTCACGGCTCATGCTTTTGAGCCCCACTTTAGGCTCTGTGCTGACAGCTCAGCAGCTTGGAGCCTGCTTCTGATTCTGTGTCTCCTGTCTCTCTGCCTCTCTTCTGCTTGTGCTCCGTCTCTGTCTCTCAAAAATAAATAAACATTTAAAAAATTATACTAAGATGTTTTGGAGTGCTAGACTGATTGATACCCCTTTCCAAAGGAAATATTCTTGACTTGCACATTGCAGAAGGAGCAAGTCTAGGAGGCCAATATGATCTCTCAGAGCACTGGGCAAGGATCAGAAAATGTCATTAAAATGGGCATCCAGAGACTGGCCAGAAACTTGTGGTCTTGGGGAAAATTCTTGAACCAGCTGGCCACTTTTCTTCCCCAAGATTTGGACTTAGATCCAGGGAAACTGTGTCAGTCTGTGGTAGGAGAGAAGACAGGCTACATTCATAGAGCTGATGAGTCCATGAGTGGCCCAATCCAGGAGGAATGACCTCAAAATCCCACAGCTAAAATCCCTGAAACTGCCTCATCTCCAGAATGACTGTGAGTTTCTGCCCAGCTCACATGAAACCATGCTACCCTATCAGTTCTTTATAGTTTTACCAACATAGTAGGTGTTACAACTTTTCTGTATTAACGCCACACTTTCAGTATTAAAAGTTGGCTAATTAGGCAAGCAAGGTTATATTGCCGAGGGCCCCACTGTGGCCAGAAGCAGATTTTTGTTTCATATTCCAGGGGCAACAAGTCAACATCTGTCATTTCTCCTTCCCTTCTACTTAAATAGTTGGGAATACACTACTTATTCCTTTTTCCTTTAATCTCTCTTAACCTTTAATAAAGGAGCCAGTCCTGTCCTGAGTTTCTTCCATAGAAAAATTTCAGTAGTGTTCAGAAAATAATGATAGACCTGATTAAATTATATAACAAAGTAGGCATTTTGAATCTTATGATGTAAAAGTCAAGGACTAATCAGCATTAACTAAATGACTTTTGATCACTGAACTTCATTTCTCTCTAGCCTTGGGTCTCCAGTAGATTCATTTGTGGAGCCTTGTAGCAGATGGCTGGCTCTTCACTTTCAGATGGCTGTTACCTTTGAAAAGGAAGACTAAGGATCCTAAGAAATATTTCCAGATTTCCTTGTGGTGGTTTACATACTCATTCTCATTTCACTCAAAAACATTTTTATTTGGTAAAGTGATTGAAGAATGACGAAAACGGTAGCAGCTCATAGTTTTCTGCCTGAAGGGATTTGAGGCTCTTGGAACCAAGAGTACAGAGCAAACTTTAGAGTAAAATGTAGGAGCTATTTCCTGCCTAAATGGCAGTAGAAAGTGTTCATGATGCTTGGAACCCTAGGGGTGAACTCCAAGCTACCAATGCCCTCTCAGTTTCAGACAGAATGGGAAAATCAACCATCTGGATTGATTTTATGTAACTTTAGGACATGGAGGGAGAAAATCATAAAAAAAATATTAATCACCATGAACATTTCCACTTGTCTTCAAAGGTGCAGGCTCCCTAGGACTGAGAAATTTCTTTATGAAGGTTGAGAAAATTGTTTTCATTATAAGAAGAAGGTGATAGCTAAGTTTTGGATCTGAAAATCAAACAGGTTGGATTTGAATCTTATCTCTGTAATTTACTAGGTTTGAGATTCGGCCTCAGTTTTCTTGTATTTGTAAAATGAGGGAAATAATAGTACCCATCTTTAGAGTTTCTGACAAGTTAAAATGAGATTATGCGTTAGAAGCTTGCAACACTCACTAAATGTTGACCATTGATCTTTTTATTACTGTCTTTTGCTGCATTCTTATGGCTTAGAATCAAAAAATGCTCGTTAGGAATGCTGATGTATGCAGAACTTCTTAGGATTTATTGGTGGGGAAGAGAATATTCATTCAAATTACAGACATTTATAAGATTTCAAAACAAAGTGATGCTGCCTTTATTTGGATCTAGTACTCTGCTTCCCCACTATTTAGATGGTGTTCTTATGCAAGAACCCTGAGACTCACTTTTTTCTTCTGTTAAATGGGAATCATAGTAAACGACACTTTGTGGTTGTCTTGAAGGTGGATGGAAGCTACTTGCAAAAATAGCACTATAAAATTACTACTTCCTTTAATCTGTACCAAGACCACTGGAGGTGTATAATAAAGTCTTATGAACAGAGCTTACAGAGATGATATAATTATACAAAAATATAACTCAGTGCATCGGCAATAAAAGATCGCTGTCAGCAAGAGAAGAGGAAAGAATTTGTGTCTGCCGGGGGACAGGCAGGATCAGGAAGGTAGATACTGCTTCTGGGTAGATTGTCAATAAACATACCTTCAAAAAGATTACGTAATATAAATCTTCAAAGAGATTACGTAATATAAATTCCAGTATATAAAGTGTAGGTCAGGGTGCAGCAGGCTGTTTACATTAATTGGGGCTCAATAGAAGGCAAGATGGAGAGAAGGCTTCAGAGAAGGGTCACTTTACTGGTTGTCATTTCTTGCCCTAAGCACTGTTTTCTTGGGAACAACTGGTAACCATGAGCCAAAGTGGATCTGCTTCTCTTCACTGTTTCTCTCCTTCAGGTACAAAAAGTATAGCTTTGAGCAACAGGCTTTTGGAGGCCTAAAATCAATCAGGACAAATATTTCAATTGATTGTGGGGGTCAGGGGAGACAGGGGTAGGACAGATAGGTATAAATAACTTAAAAAAAATTTTTAATGCTTATTTAGTTTTGACAGAGAGAGACAGAGCATGAGTGGGGGGGGGGGGGGGTGCAGAGAGAGAGACACACACACACACACAAAATCCGAGCTGTCAGCACAGAGCCCAACATGGGGCTCGAACTCACAGACCACGAGATCATGACCGAGCCGAAGACGGATGCTCAACCAACTGAGCCACCCAGGCGCCCCGGTATAAATAATTTTTAATGGCCTTTCCAGTTTTAGGATTCTAAGGTGGTAGGTCCAGATGCTGGTAGTTTATTCAATCTTTTCCATTATTAGCCAAGGTAATTATTAAAGTGTTAGAAATAAGTTGAACTACTTGGTAGGGGGGATTTAAAGCCACAGGTATCTGCCTAAAAGAATTGTAAACATTTGTGAATAAACAATATTAGTGGAGGGAGTGAGGTAACGTGAGGACACGTTGAAGATAGTTGGATAAATGTCTTTCAACTCTGTGAGGTTTAGAAAGTATTGAACTCTACTGAACATTTTAAGCCTGGTTTCCTTACTGTTCTTCCCCTTCTTCATTTATTTCAAGTATTGTAAAATTCACTCAGATTTCACTGCAACTAAAGAGTTATCGTCATTAACTTGCATGATGCCACTGAGTTTCCATCTTTGATTTAGAATGTGGATTACTGAGGAAGAAGTTGCAAATTCATGTAGGTACTTGATGGCGGCATGAGAAAGCTAAGGATTGATATCAAAATCTTACCATCTGTATTTGTATGTTTATAATGTGTGGGGTAACAAACATATGAAGCTGAAGCTAAGTTCCTTTCATTAAGAATGCAAAAATGAAAATTCATAGCCAGGCTTACTTTAGACTCATGGTCGATGAGGATTTATTTGTATTGTTATGACCATGAGGCACCATGGGATTTTGGATTGCCTTTCAGATTATCAAACCAACAGTAAATCATGTTAAACATCTATGAGTGTCACACAGCCTAGTGTTTGGGAATTGATTGCGTATGGTACACGTGGTTACGTGTTATTAACCAGAATTGAAAAAAACACCGCACCAGCTTTTTTTTTCTTTTAAAAAAATTTTTTTTAATGTTTGCTTATTTTTGACAGAGACAGACTATTAGTGGGGGAGGGGCAGAGATGGAGGGAAATGCAGAATCGGAAGCAGGCTCCAGGCTGAGTCAGCACAGAGCCCTATGCAGGGCTCGAACTCACGAACTGTGAGATCATGACCTGAGCAGCCCAAGTTGTATGCTTAACTGACTGAGCCATCCAGGCACCCCAGAAGACCACCAGCTTTTAAATGGTCTTAAATGGTTAGTTCTATAGAACTTTCTTAGCTGTTTCTCATGTCGGAATGTTTTCCTCTCATAGAAATAATAATACTATGCAACTGTCATGATTTTTTTCACAAGTTTTTTATATACAGTGTTATTAAACTATTGCCTACTCATTTCAGGAAACATGAAAATAGAGAATCATATGAAGAACACAAAAGCTCCCATTCTTCCACCGATAAGAAAAAACTCCCAATATGTCGGGGCATTTCATTATATACCCACACACATTTACATAAATATGTACAAAAATATACGTATACACACATAGAAACATACACACCCATATATACACAAACATATGTGAGACTAATTACATACACACACCCCTTCTAGGCTACTTCCCAGTGTCTAGCAGTCACTCAAGGAAAGGTCATCCACTCTCACTGTCTGAATGTCTGATTTTATGGAACCATATTTATTCCTGTATAATTTGAAACATGCTCTATGGAATTTTTCCTTTGACCAGAAAGAATTGCTTGAAACAACAAAAGTTAAAATCAAAACCAAAGCACTACATCAAAGCACAGCGAAGCTCTTAGGTCTTCACACATTCTTACCACCGACTTCACATTTTAAGGTGCATTATCCCTGACCTTGTTGGACTCTTGGGAACTAGAGGGAGAAGGGGCACTAACTAAAGGAAAAGGGGGGTGCCTGGGTGGCGCAGTCGGTTAAGCGTCCGACTTCAGCCAGGTCACGATCTCGCGGTCCGTGAGTTCGAGCCCCGCGTCGGGCTCTGGGCTGATGGCTCAGAGCCTGGAGCCTGCTTCCGATTCTGTGTCTCCCTCTCTCTCTGCCCCTCCCCCGTTCATGCTCTGTCTCTCTCTGTCCCAAAAATAAATAAAAAACGTTGAAAAAAAATAAAAAAAAAAGTAAAAAATAAAGGAAAAGGAAGTGATAAAGGCGTGGCATAAACCCAAGTGATCTGCGTATCAGTCCCCGTGGGCTTATGGAGTGGCCACATTTCGTTTTGTGGCGGTTTCTCTAGAGCGTTTGAACAACTAACTTCTATCTTCCTGACCCTGAAATTCAGACCTCATGGCCCAGCGAAGCTGGACTAGTTGTCCTGAGCTGTGGCAGGTAGGTTATGAATAGTTTTAGATTCCTGTGGTGTTTTAACGTCTCCTGTTTTTATGAGTATTTTAATGAAGGCAGTGGCTTTTGTTAGCTCTGATTATAACCCAAATGTGTCCCCTCCTCAAGTTAACTTGACGTGCCTCACTCACTTTGCAATAGTGTGATTAAAATAATAGAAAACAATGCTACAGAGGTCTTAATACGTTTTAAAATGTTAATATTGATTTAAAAAAATAAGGTGAGGGTAGAAGAGATGACCTGATTTTTCCATTGACTTTAGAAAAAATTAAATTCAATTTCCTTTTAGGACTATTACTGTCATAAATGTAATAAGCTCTTTTAAGTTAAGAAACTAAGCCTGCATTTAAAATTATATATGTGCATCCTGCAAGCTGTGTGGTTTTGGATAGATTGCTTAACTTCTCTGTGCCTCAGTTTCCTTATCAATAGATGAGGAACTGGGGGCTGCTTATACCTACTTTACAGGTTTGTTGTGAGGATTCCTTCATATAACAAAATGGGAAGTACATTTAATAATGCCCGATATGGAGTAAAAACTCAGTAAAGGTTAGAAATAATAATAAGGTTAGAAATAAAAGGTTCAGGGCGCCTGGGTGGCTCAGTTGGTTGAGCGTCCGACTTCGGCTCAGGTCATGATTTCGCGGTTCATGAGTTGGGGCCCCGCGTGGGGCTCTGTGCTAAGAGCTCAGAGTTTGGAGCCTGTTTCAGATTCTGTGTCTCCCTCTCTTTCTGACCCTCCCCCATTCATGCTCTGGCTCTCTCTGTCTCAAAAATAAGTAAACGTTAAAAAAATTTAAAAAAAGGAAAAGGTTCAGATTAGCTTCTAATAATTGTTTTATAGTTATTATTGACTAAACCTTATTCTGTTTACTGTATTTCTCTATTGCATTACAATAAGCATATTTGCAATTTGCAATTATTCATGCATGTATGTACCGTGCCCTACTTATTTCCAAAATAATTTTAAGGTATCTTACATAATATGATAGATAAAATGAAATAATAAGTTATATGGATCAAATAAAACAACCAAATCACTAACGTAATGATAGAATAATCATACCAGAACCTAGGTTAATAAAGCTATTACTTTGGAGGCTCAATTTTGCTCTGAACTGCCCACAAAAAAGGCAAAGAGGATAGCGGTGAATTATGGAGCTTTTACTATCTTATAAGGGGAAGCATGTTGGTTTTTCAAATAGTTTTTTTCTCTTGTACTTCAATCTAAATGAAGCGTATTGCATTGGCCTTTGCATAAGGGGTGTTGAAACACCCAGTGGATGGTGTCGTTTTTAGCAGTTTTACTACAAAAAAGATACCATGAATGGTCTTAACAGTCGTATTCTTTGCCTTTAATAAGCTAGAAGTAAGCATTTTAATTAGGTATGTAGTCTTCTGTCATGATATTCTAGTGATATTTGCTTGGGAATTTACTTATTAAATTTATTTTCCATATGATAAGCATCCATTATGGATGTTTTTGAATATGCTGTTGTTTTCTTTTGTCATTTGATTATTTGTGTACATAATTGCCTGAGTTAGGCTACTATATGTAGTATAATTTTGTGTTGAGTATCATTAGATTACTTGGTAGAGAGTCTGAACTGGTTCATTTTTATATCTAATTTTCCTTAAAATTGCCTTTTTCTTGGTGGAATACATTACTAGCATAGCTCTTACACTTGTCAGGCGCGATTACTGTTATTTTTCACTCTTAGATGTATCTAAGTGGAATAGAGAAGACAAAATTTTCGTGAGTTAACTTGGTAAGCGAAATAGAAGGTGTATTCGGAAATGTGTGTACTTCATTCAGTATCCATTTGTTGAGCATTTTTAAGGCTTTGGTTAAGGGTCTACTGATTATATAACATGAACTAAAACATGATTTTTAAGCCACTTAAAAATCTAGAAAGACAACCATGAGACGAGGAAATAAAGAATAATGAAATAAGTTATATTTGGTAACTTTTTTTCAACTAAAAACATATTGTCTAAGCGTAAACATAATTAGAAATGTCAAAAGAGAGGGGGAGACTGTGAGCTGGGGCTTGTGGTGGCAGTTATGACAAAGTCAAGGAAAAGGGTTGTTGGCACAGATATTGAATTGGGCACCTCCTTTCATGATCACGCAAGGGATGCCTTTGATCAAAAGGGGGTGCTCCAGGGCTGAAAGCATGCTGGGGCACAGAAGGAGGGAACCACCCTGTGTGAGGACAGAGGGCCGAGGAGGTCGGGTAGCCTCACATTTGCAGGTCTGGAACATCTGAGATTTCCCTAAGTGCACGACAATAAAGATTGTAGCACAGAAACTTACCTCAGTGTACACTTTGTCATCTTTGAAGGCCTTTCATATACAGGAATTAATTGTAACCTCACAAGAACCCTCTTCAGACCATTATCCAAGTTTTACAGATGAGAAAAAAAAATCAGTTGGATGGGTTATAAATTACTGAGAATCCGATGGATAAAAGCGCAGAAGACAGGGCTAGAACTCAGACTTTCGCCGTCCTTGTCGCCATTTCTTTCCTGCTGTGTACATTTTAATACTGCAGTGACTGTGTGTTCCTGTGTGATGGTGTGTGTGTGTGTGTGTGTGTGTGTGTGTGTGTGTGTGTGTGTGTCGAGGGTGCAGGGGACTTTTAGTTACAGTACAGCTGCGTTCTGTTACTGGTAAGGATTCTGTGTATGAGGACAAATGATAAATTAAAGATCCCTGTGTTTGTCAGAAGCATTCTTTGACCCGCATGATAATCAAATATCAAATCTCTGGCATTCTAATATACTTCATAATTGAATTTTATTTCATTTCGTAGAACATCTACTCTAGAGTCTGAGTAGATTACTGAGGGTTTTTTTTTTTTAATTTACTTTTTTTTTTTTTTTTTACATCCAAAAACTTGAAATAAAGTATTATCTCCATTGTCTGGGCTTGTGGAGCATAAGCCTGCTTGATGGCAGGAGGGTGGGCCAGATGGACTTCTGAGGTCCCTTTCATTTTACAGAACTCATTATTGTCTCATCTCCGACTGCTCCAAAGGTCCTTTCATAATAAAGCTCATAGTCAAAGCACTAAACAGGCCTATCCTTTATACAGAATCCCCTGGATTCTTTACAACAGCAGGACTGCAGGCCCTTGAATCTGACATCCACAGTGTTTCTGAGACTTTTCCTTTCATTGTCATTTATGACCTCGCAGGAAATCTGAGCTTCTTGTTTTACTGGGAATTTGAACATCTCTTCTGCCATCTGAGCAGTTATCAGGCAGCATAAAGGCTTCGTCTCAACCAGAGATAATGCCTTTAAACAGTGTAAAACACAGCAAAGTAATTGCTTTTGTTTTAAGGTCCTTATCTTGGAAGAGAAAACACTGAAAAATAAGATTGTGTGGGAAACTATACCCATATCATGTCATGGTTTCAGCAAAACTAGACTGTTCGCATTTGTCACTTTTGCTGAAAGAGTGTCTTTATAATGTGTGCGTGGGATTTGCTTTTGGCCTCATATTAGGAGCTAGCTCTGTGGAGTGAAGTCCCTTGTTTTGAGCTTATTGGCTGGCCTGCCTGTAACCCTAGGCTCCAATGAGAAAACAACAAAGACAGGTTTTATGTTCTGTGTTAGAGATGATTTAGATTATGCTAAGGAATTTTTATACAGACATTAGTCATAGGAAACAAATTCAGATCAATGAAAACATAAAAATGGCTTATTGGTTTTCTGTCACAAGATGCATGATGAGGAAGAGTTTCAGCACATGAAAAAAAAATAAATAAATCCAGGGCACCACTGTTAGCAGGGTGCTTTTACAGTTGGTGACTTCCCTATTTTTTTCTGAAAAGTTGAAAGATTGCGTTTACTTCAATGTCATTTTGATAGCAAACAGATTCGGATTTGTAGTGCTTTAAATTGTACTACTTGAGAATAAAATCTTAGGCAGTCGGAATTAGGAACCAAAACTCTGTGTCAACCCACGCTCTGAGGTAAAGATCTTTAATATTTGTAATTGCTAACATGTGTGACCGCTAACGTTTATTTTCTGGTTCCCATGTGTTATTTATAGCTCTCTATCTATGAATTTATCTCCCTGTGAGGTATGATTATTATCCCCATTTACTCATAAGGAACCCGAAGCACAGAGATGGTGAAACACTTGCTCAAGACCAGTCTGGTAAGTAGCAGGACTGGGATTCAAACCCAAGCATTCTGAATTGGGAGTCCTTGTTCCCTGAGACAGCAAACAACCTGGAGTGCTTTCTGGATCACCAAAGAAAATGACAGTCAAAGATAATTTTATTGTTTCTTAATCTAACATATGCTGCATTTTTGAATGCCACCCATGTTGACTCTTTAAATGAAAATCCTGTTAGCCAGAATATCTATTAACTGGAAATCCCTATTTCTCTGTCGAGTTGAACAAACATTGACTTTCGATGCCCCACTTTTGAATTTAGTCCAGCAAACACATTCCACTCTCAGAAGGTTGTGATTCCTGTGCCATAGTAGCTGCATCGCAAAAGATCCTACTCTTTTTCCATCGACAAGCAACCAAAACGTTCTGCAAATCAGATGGGTTTCTTTCATTTAAGGTGCTGTAGCCTGAATATTTTTGTCCCCTCATAATTCATATATTGAAACCTAATCTCCAAAGTGGTGGTATTTGGAGGTGAGTCTTTTGGGAGGTGATTAGGTCGTGAGGGTGGAACCCTCATGGATGGGGTTAGTGCCCTTATTAAACAGGCCCCAGGCGGCTTCCCTTGCCTCTTCCACCAGGTAAGGACACCTTTGAGGAAGGGAGCTGGCAGAATAATTAGTATTAATGTGTTGATTGTGGTGTACTTCTATTAGCGTGTAATCTTAAATTTGTACAGAATTTGGCATTTGTAAATTGAGAACAAGTGTCATCTAAAATGTAATATATTTTTCTTTTATTGCCCTTGTTAATGGTGGAATCTGTGGGGGCAAATAAGATATTGAAGCTCAGTTCTATCAGACATTGTAAGAACCTGGATTTCTAGAGGGAGGGAGGAAGACGGGGAGAGAAAGAAAGGGAAAGACAGCCACAGCTCATGGGCAGAAAATCGACACCTGACTCCAATTAAACATGAGAAAAAATTCCTTTGTGTGGGTTCAGGAGTAGAGTGCAGTTGGACCCTTTTGCAGGGGGTGTGGATTGGGAAAGGTGAGCCTATGACTTATAACTCCCAAGAGGCAGAGACTGATAATGTTGTATAATGCCTGTTATATGAAGGATAGACCATTATCTTAATTGATTGTGTTTTCTCATAATTGAACTTAGTGAGTTGTGTTTATGTGTGTGTAAGGAAGAATACACTGGCTGGCTTTATAATGATGATCACTTACGGTTGAGATTTGTGTTCAAGAAACTCATTTTAGGGGCATTTTTTTAACCTATGGGGATACATCTGTTTCATAAAGTGGTTATACACTGATTATTTGAGACTAAACAATGGAGATTTCATCCTTTTCAGGTCCTTTGAGTTCTAGTGTTTTTTTTCCCCCACTTCTCTGTGTGTTCCAGTCATGTTCTTTGGAGTCTTAATGATGACATTTAGAACAGAGGTCAGTGGTCAAATGTGGGGATGGGGAAAGTGAAGGTTGGGTGCGGGAGCTGATAATTAAAGTTTTTGAGCGTAAAGTGACAAGAAAGCCACCCAGCACATGGTGACAGAGGGATAAACAGAAAAGACATAAATAGAAAATGATAATAAGCTGAAGTTATAATATCTCATTTATGGGTATATACCAGTTAACTGTGGCTTCCTAGTGACAAGAACCTCCCCTACATGATTGGGCCATAGATATTCACTCTAAGACTATAGTAAGATTGCAGACACAGCTCCAGTGTTTTCTGTCTGGCCTGGAAAAATTTGGGGTAAGGAAAGAGTAAATTTCACCAGTACATTAGCCAATTGGATCAGCTTATTTCTCTTATTTCTTGCCTTCTTGCCCTTTGTCATTTATAAATAATTTGGATGAAAAAGGGAAACATTATTCTGCTTTCTCTACATCTTTGAATTAGCTGTCAGTGGTTGTATGCTGAGCATATGGTTGGAGACTGTCTTCTCCTGCCCTCATGAGTCATTTCCTTCTGTAAACTCAAGTTTCTGTGCCACCAGAATGCATGGCACATCGTTCTATTTCCCAGTAATTGGCAGAAAACGATTAAAATGAAAAGCTCAGTGGCAGAGGCAGGACGTTTTATATGTGTCTCACAGACTGATGGCCCATAGCCCTCCTCCCGTGTGCCTTGCAAGGTGGGACAGTGGTCGTGCCCTGTGCTTTCCCAATGAGGCAAGAGAGCGGAGTCTGGTAAGTGACTTGTTTTTCCAGGACATGGTGGTGGTTTGGAATCTCTCGAGCCCTGGCCCATTGTTCAGCTCACTGAACCATACAAGTACATCACTTCATCTAGGCTCTTTTATGAGGTTCTTTCCCATTCCCGAGCACATTTTTTATAATGGCTGATGGGCTGTTTGTCGTGATTAAAGCCCCCCAGACGTCTGTACTCTGTAACAACCAATGTCTATAAGGAGCTAGTTCCACAGCTTCTAACATTCTTTTCTGCCAAATGTCATAAAGAAACTACTGGTTTCTGAAATTAAA
This sequence comes from Panthera pardus, assembly GCF_024362965.1. NCBI lineage: Eukaryota > Metazoa > Chordata > Mammalia > Carnivora > Felidae > Panthera > Panthera pardus. The sequence continues at coordinate 64,311,212 of NW_026526788.1, read as the reverse complement.
TAGCTTTGTTTCTCCACGGCTGGAGCTCAAATTGTCAAAAGGGGGTGTGTAAAGAAGAGTAATCTCTCAAAGTAATCCCTCACGGGTGACTTCAGCCTTCAGAAGAGAAAAGGGAGTTACGGGTTGGGTCCGATAGCAACTCCTTTGAACAGAACATATCTCCTTGTTTCTGTCCTGACACGGCCTATACTGAAGCGGGCTGCACTCTCAGCAGACTGGTGCCAGGCATGTCCTGGTATCTTCCCTATTTCTGAAGCAACCACAAGGCACCTCCACATGTTAACTAGAAATGTCTAGCCGTTTTATTTTCCCTGTCTCCTATCACCCTGATGGGCAAGTCTTCCCTTTGAACCCAACAGTCATTGCTACTATCTGGTAGGAAAAGAACCCACAGAACTTTGTGTATTAATAAACAAGGTCGTCACCATTGCAGAGCACCCTCAACAAGAGCGCTTACGTGCTGATAGCAGTCTTCCCTGCCCACCAGGGGAGTGTAAAAATCTAAGATGGACACTGCTTTTAAAAAGTGTTTTCTGGGGGGAGGCACCTGGGTGGCTCAGTCAGTTAAGTTTCCGACCTCAGCTCAGGTCATGATCTCACGGATCGTGGGTTCGAGTGCCGCATCGGGGTCTGTGCGGACAGCTCAGAGCCTGGAACCTGCTTCAGAGTCTGTGTCTCCTTCTCTCTTTCTGCTCCTCCTCCACTCATGCTCTGACTCCCTCTCTCTTTCAAACATAAACATTTTTTTTAAAAAGTGTTTTTTAATTGTTTTTTTATAAGTTATAAAAATGTATGAATTGCAGTCATCTTCATGGCAAGTAAGGTAAGAAATCTTTGGACGTGTATCAAGCACTCTTCCATATTAAATCTTGCCTGTATAAATTGAACTTACCAACTACTCCTTTATGTCCACCTCTCTTTCCCCTGGGCCAGACCTCTGCTTCTCTCCTGCATCCTGGCTTCACATGAAAAGATGCTAGTGCTTTGCTCTTGTTTCGAACACAGAAGGTAACGGGGATGAAGGAACTGGTGGTATGGGTGAAATAAACCAGAGGGGAACAGGAATATGATGCTCTTTGTTCTTCAAGGTTTCCCTCTGACATCTTTACCCCCACGAATTCTTCTCTGGTCCAGTGATTCAGAAGCAATTTCCTTTATTTCTGTGCATTTTATTTTGGCTCCTCCATGGTCCTTAGCGCATTCTCTTTTGGAGCCAAGGTAGCCGTGCTCACGTCTGGCCTCTGACTACATGGCAGGTTCTGTGAATCTTAATAGGAATGGCTAACACTGGGATGCCTGGGCGGCTCGGTTGGATAAGTGTCTGACTCTTCATTTTGGGTCAGGTCATGATTTCTTGGTTCTTGAGATCAAGCCCCACATCAGGCTTTGTGCTGACAGCATGGAGCCTGGCTGGAATTCTGTCTCGCTCTTTCTGCCCCACCCCAAATAAATAAATAAGCATTTATTTAAAAAAAAAAAAAAAAGAGCAGCTAACACTTACTGGGCCTAGAGTCATGACAGGGGCTCAGCAAGTGTGATCTCACCTGGTCTTTTTTTAGAAGGCACTAGGAGGAGAGTCTACTCTTTATTCCATTTCGCAGACAAAGCGAAGAGATGTAGTAAATAATTTGCTCAAGTTGGATAGTATTTCCTAAGTGTTGGGATTGAGTTTGACAACTCCCCCGCACACTCTAGCCAGTGCGTAGCTCCTACCCTACAGTTGCCACCTGGCCATTGATTAATAAATGTCTGAGGGAGTAGAATTCTCTGCGTTTAGCCTATCCATTGCACCCCATGCCCTGAGTTGTCATGTTAGTCTTTTAGCAAGGCTGTGAATGTAACATTTCCCTGGTTATCCTTGACTCCCAGGTAAAATCTCTCTCTTGCACTCAGTTCCAACCAGACTTTCCTTCTTCCTGTCCACCAAATGTTCCCCACTGTGTCTGTTGCACGGGTAAGGTATACACGCTGATCTCTCTGTCTGGAATCATCCCCTCTCCACCTCACCCATTTGTTCTCCTCCTTTGGACATTAACTGAAACTTCCTCAGGACATCTCCCAGCCACAGCCTCCAATTACACGCTCTCGCAGTAGCACCCACCGTTTATGTTTCAGAAGTCATCACAGAATTCTCTATTGTCTCAGGGCCCTCGGCTGGATCTGCTCATCTCTATATCCTCACCATTCATCACAGTGAAGAGACTGAAGTTAAAAAAAAATATGTAAGTTGTTGTTCACTTTTCCACTTGCCTCTTACCCGTTGTGAGGTTTCCACTTCCCATTTCCTCTCTCTGCACCATATTGCGTATCCTTCTGGAACCATTTGTTGAGGCATTTCAAAATAAATATCAGCTATATGAGAGGTCTTCAATGCCTGATGGATATCAGAGTCACCTGGGGAGCTTTAAAATTTCCGATAGCCAGGCCCCACTCTTGACCCATTAAATTGGAATCTGTTTGGGGCAGGTGCCAGGTAATGACATTTTTTGTTCCTTTAAAGGGCTTCTCAAGTGCAACAAGGGTTGAGAACTACTGATTTGAATGATGATTGCACACCACAGGGACTCTGTGTAAAACTTCTCTTTTCCAAACAGGTGCATGCATTTCATAAATGTAGACAAGTTATGTGCAGTGGGACTGATGGAAGCAACTGCAGGCACTTACCTGTGACGGGAAGACACCAGAATCTTTACGAGACCCCAGGATTGCTGCTTAGCTTTGTTTTCAGTGAAACCTATCCGACTTCTGAATCATTTGATTTACCTCTTCTTTCTTGCCCCAAGCAGATTTTTTACAAGCATTTTCAGTGAACTCGGTAGGAGGACTTTCTGTCGCTATCCAAGTGTGTTTTTAAATATCATGGCTCTTCAAAGTTGCAAGTCAACCTTCTTTTTCAGTTGGAGTCACTTGACTAAAAGTATTTTTTTCTGATTCAAGGGAAAAAAATACACAAACGGTGAAGGATAAATATTCATATCTGGCTCACTGTGCAGTTCATAATCAACTATGTACTTCACCTTTGCCTGTCCAAATTCATTTACCTGTGGTAAAATGTGATCTGCATTTTTTTTCAGAAGCAGAGATTTTTAAAGGCTTTCGGTAATGGCAGAAACCTGCTAAAAGCTGTTCTTATTTTAATATAATAAATCATAAATTTGTAAAGTAGATTTCCCTGGAAGTATGAGTTTTAAAATTTAAGTGTGTAGGGGGGTACATATTTGAAGAGACTAATGCATCAGGACTCTGCTAGTGGAAATCAAAATTAAAAAGTTTAAATAAGAGAATTTGGCTTGGGACAGGGTTTCTTTAGCATCTGAGTGAATGATTGAGTGGCTGTAAGTGAGAAAAAGCAATGGGTTATATCTGTAAGCTTTTCAGTGTACAGAGAAAATGTGCTCCCAAGCTACACCTGTCATTGCCTCAAGATTTCACCATACCTACATAATAGTTGACTCCTACTTTGTACTGATTATGATTATGTTAGAATAATAGTGAGCCACATGGGTTTCAGTAAAAATGCTGAAAGTTCCTTTGTTTGTGATGGGTTCAATTGGGAAACTATTGGAACAATAGAGTTCATTTGGGAAAAAATCATTTTCTGCAACCATGCATTTCAGGTCTTTTCCTATCACTAATGTTCTAAAATAGGCCTATTTTACTAGAATATAATCCACAAAATTTGATGAAAAAAAAGCCCATTGTAGGGTAGAAGTTGACAAGTGGCCAGAAAGTAATTCACAGAGACAAGGAAAGACAAATGCACAGGAAGCGAGGGGCAGATTCAGGATTTCTATTATACTGTTGTTTCGAAAAGTTCTTCTGTGATTGCAGAGGCTAGAATTCTGTGTCTATCCTTGCATTATCCTTTAAGGAGGTGATATCTGTCTGTCTGTCTGTCTATCCATATCTCTAGATGTGTTTATACTTGCCAATAGTGGGTGCTCGGTAAATGGTACTTGAATCTGAAGATACAGAGAACTGCAGTGAGCATACATCCACAAAAGTTGTTCTGGAGAGCTTCAGTGTACATCTGTGGTTCTGGGTAATTATTCACAGTACCCCTTTCAAAAACATCTTGGTTCATTTCTAATTTAATTTTTTTTAACGTTTATTTATTTTTGAGACAGAGAGAGACAGAGCATGAATGGGGGAGGATCAGAGAGAGAGGGAGACACAGAATCTGAAACAGGCTCCAGGCTCTGAGCTGTCAGTACAGAGCCTGATGTGGGGCTTGAACTCACGGACTGCGAGATCATGACCTGAGCCGAAGTCGGCCGCTTAACTGACTGAGCCACCCAGGCGCCCCTCTAATTTAATTTTTTAATGTTTATTTATTTTTGAGAGAGAGAGAGAGAGAGAGAGAGAGAGAGAGCCAGCCGGAGAGGGGCAGAGAGAGAGGGAGACACAGAATCCAAAGCAGGCTCCAGGCTCAGAGCTGTCAGCACAGAGCCCAACCTGAGGGTTGAAATCATGAGCCGTGAGATCATGAACTAAGCCCAAGTCTGATGCTAAACCAACTGAGCCACCCAGGCGCCCCTATTCATTGCTAATTCATATGGTCACTTTCTTTGGAAGCAGTAAGTCCTACCCCTTGGGCTTGATTACCTGAGATGTAACTCATTGGACACATCTTGAAATTTGAAAATGATCCTTGATTTGGACTAAAATGTCATCCTCATGTCCGAGGTTGTCCATAGATTCCCAACTGCTGAGAAATGATAAATGAGTCTGTCCTGTGACCAGCAGGTATCTGCAGGGGTGGGTTAGGGACCAGAGGTATTTAACAGCTCCATTAATGACTGGAAGAGCTGTGATAAGCAGCTTGCTAATGAAACCTGCAGATGATACTAAATTTGTAGGTGTTGGAAGCAACAATTGAAGCATGAATAAAAAAGGTTCCAAGCCAGGCAGGAGCTAGAACTACAAGTCTGTTTAGGGTGACTTTGTGAAGCAGTTTTATGCAATATCAGTAGCCCAGAAGACCAAAGTGAGGCAGAGCACAGAGGTGACTTATGTCATTGAAAAGTCTGTGGCCACAATTCCCTTAGTCTCTAAATCAAGGAGAGAATGCTGGCAAGACAGAGGATTAGCCTCAAAATAATTGGGTTCAAACTCCAGCCCTTTCATGGATTAGCAGGTTTTGAACAACTTACTGAATCTCTGGGATTCTTAGCTCCTTTCATACATGTTAAAATAATTACGTATCTGAAAATGTTTGGTACTCATATGTAGCTCAATACAGACTGGTTGAATCAAATTTTAAGTGCAGCATCATAACCCCCCAAATTGTTCTTTCTTCTATATCAAGAGTCCATGAGTCTCTAGTAAATATATAGATAGGGCTTCAAAGGATCCACAAACCCTCTGAGATGATATACCAAATATTCGGTGTGTGGCTGGGTGTTTTTCTGGGGAAAGTCTATAGCTTTCATTATGTATTTAATGATGTAGACAGCTAGAAACACATAAGAACCTCAGCTCTGTGAGCTTCTTGTAAGTTCCTTTTCAGTAAACTAGCCACATGCTGAACTTTCTTTACCTTCAACATGCCATAATGGCTCACAGCTTGGGGCTTGGAAAATTGCTGTCTCCTGCCATCCCCCAGATATTTTCATGGCTGAGAAAATCCCAGCTCCTTGGAAAGGTTTTCAGGTACTCTGTATCACTGTGCCCTGTTTTGTTATCCTCATAATGCAAGACCAGCCAAAGTGTGAAAATTACTTTTTTGAAAATAATTTTTAATGTTTATTCATTTTTGAGAGATGGAGAGAGACACAGCATGAGTGGGAGAGGGGCAGAGAGAGAGGGAGACACGGAATCCGAAGCAGGCTCCGAGCTGTCAGTATAGAGCCCAATGTGGGGCTCGAACTCATGAACAGTGAGATCACGACCTGAGCCAAAGCCGGACACTTAACTGACAGCCACCCAGGCACCCTGAAAATTTCTCGATTATTACTTCACTCACCTGTGTGCTGCCATCCATTAAACTACAGGCTCCTTGAGAACAGTGCCTTTGGTTTTCTTGCTCACTGCCATATGCCTAGTACCTAAAAGTGACCTATAATAAGTGATCAGTGGTTATTTGTGGCAGGGAGGAACAAACAAGCCTTTATTTCATGTGGAAACTGTCACATAGTATAGGTTAAATGATTCAATGACTAAAAGATTGGAAGGGTACGTGAATGAATGAGTACTGCTCACTGAGATTGTTGTAGAAATGTGGAGGGAAGGAGGATACCTGAATGATGCAAAACTCACCGTCCTCTTCTTTGGCCCAGTAGAGAGTTTTTGCTGTCTCACCTTTAAAACCTTTTCCATTATCTAGTCCTTAGGTAAATCAAGGTGGTGCTTTTGGCTCTAAAAAGAAGGATCCCAGGCACATCTCCTGTGCTGCAAGAATAGACTGAGCGATCCGTCCATTTCTTGGATACACGCAGGAACTCTGGTTCAATGGCTGACAGGATGAACTCTTGGCATTTTAAATTCTATCCGGAATTCAGCTTTGAGGAGAGGTTCCAATAAAAGCATTCTGTGCCTCCTTTTATTCAGCAGGACTAGAAGGTTCCAGAAATAAAGCCTAAATGGAGTGGCATTTTTATCACTGGGGTTTCTATTGAACTGCCCTGCAATCAAAATACATCCTTCAGAATCAGAAAGCAATGTCTTAGATTCTTCTCCTCATAGGAATCAACCTCCCCTGATTGTGGAAAAGGAATTTTCCTTATGGCTGAAGCCTATACTCCTGTTCTTATTTGACTGATTCATAGCTCACATTGGATTTGCTCTGTCAAGTGTTTAAAAGTGGCCATTTTCTCTGAAAGCCTGTCAGCCCTGGATAGCAAGTTGCAGAATAAAAGAAAATATATGACCCTTATATGTAAGCATCAGCTATTGAGCCAAATCTACCAATATCTAAGATTCAGAGAGATTAATTAACAAATATATTTGTTTTGACTAAATCTCTCCCTTAGGCTAGTTTTTAAAACTTAAAGATTCTGGTTGCTTAGGCCTCTTCCCACAGGAGCACGTGTTAATGGGCCAGGTTTCTTGAAACTCTTGGGATGTACATGCGTACTTTATGCAACAACAAACACAATCTCATATACTAATATCCTTTATTAAATGGGCTTGAAGCCAGAATCCTAAGCTGAGTCATATTGCATTTTTTGACTGATTGTTCCCTCATCATACAAACCGTTAGTCAGGGCTGGGATATCAGCATCATCCTACATATGCCAAAAGTACTGGAAAAATCTTTTTCCTAAAAATCCAGGTTCATTTCTAGACTCTTGTAATTTTTACTGCATAATTAACAATAATGTCTGACACTGTCATACTCTTGACAGAATATAACTTGGAGCATCTGGTGTTATTTAGCCAAGAGCCTAGTTCTATTCTCCCAGTACAAAAGGGTTCTGATTAATTAATCATTGCCCAACCTGAATAATACATTAAAGATAAACTTCAATGCTTAGTTAAAAACAAAGGGGAAAGTTTTCTTATGTTAGATGGTGGGTTTTCCTATTAATAGACATGTAAAAATGAGTATGGTTTAGCATTTACTTACCACAGATTTTAAGCCAGAAGTGAAATAGGCAGTGTCTTCTTAGATGACTGGGGTTTTGGGTTCAACCAGCTGAACTTACCGCCTGCCCTGGAGTGTTTATCCCCTGCTCCTCTCTGAGCTACCCCACCTTGTCTTTTTAATGCCTCTCTGTCACACCCGATAAGTCCTGTTTTCTATGTGCCAGGAAGGGCTCAAGGAGAGAATAGTTCATTAGGAGTCTAGATTGTAAATTCGGTATGAACACTATTGTTTCATTCTGTATCGTTCACTTAGTGCCCAGCAGAGTCCCCGACACCAGTAGACATTCAGCAGGTGTTTGCTCAGTTTGCAACTAGGGATCCCTTTGCTGTGCCAACTAGTGGTATCACACATCCCCGAGCTACTAGTGCCTTCCTCTTATCAAATACTAGAAGTCGGTGCAGTTTATCATTCCATCTGTTTTGCTCTGTATGAATATGGCTCTCTGACCCACAGGCTCAATATCTACAGACTTCTAAAATAGTTAAAGTGTGTAATCTTCATTGGGTTGATGATTTCTGTTGCTTTTTTGCCCTTTTTAAAGAGTCCTACAATAGGTTTTTCAAACACAGAGTCTCTGTTACTAAGTGTGATCTTGTGTGGCTTTATCAAAGTACCTCCCCCATGAAACCTGTCCTTCTGTGTGCTGGTTATGTCCCTTCTATGGCTTTTCATTTAGACCTAATAAGATATACTTTTCTACTCTATCAAATAACACTCTTTCACCTATGTTCTAAGTAGGTTTGAAAAGTTGTACTTAACTTACGTAGAGGATATCGGTCAATTCCAAAGGTCATGAGATACTTTCCATCTTCACATACTCCCTAAAATATTTATTTCTGAGTCCCTGTCAGTTAGTCAGTTCATTCAAAAAACATTTACTTTGCAAATAGTACACCCCAGGCGAGGCCCTAGGCACTGGACACACAACAGTGAACAAAATGGCAGGCTCCTCCTTTTGTGGTGCTTACTCATCATCAAAAGACAACACAGAGATGCACGCTGTACTATTTCAGTTGCTGTTAAGTGCTATGAAGGAAAGTAAGGCAGAAAAGGTGGAAAGACAGGGAGATGGTATGCTAAGGTTTTTTGTGTTGTTACTGAAGAGTTCCTTGGGCATGACTGCGTACCAGTTAGATGCAGTGCTTGGTGCTAATAGCCCATTCCCTCTAATGGATTTTCAGTGTAATGAGGAAGATAGGAAATCATAAAAGTAGTTAAAACAATGTTGAAAATAATCAAGCCAATAAGAGAGGTTTAGCATGGTGTCCAAGGGCTTTGGAAAAGAGAAACAACCCAGAATAGGGGTGTAGGAGACTGGGCTCCATTCACAGAGAACAACATAAGCAAGGACATGACATTGGGAAAGTACTGGCAATGCACTGAAGTAATGAATGATCCATTTTGGCTAGAGTGCAGTGAAATAGTTGGGTACCATTGAAAGAGAAGCATCAAGTTTCCTTGTGGCCAAATTTTGAAGGGCTTTGGATGCCAGCATGAGAAATTGAATATAAGAGCAACTTAAAATATATATATATATATATTATATAATATATAATATATATATAAGATCTTATATATATATAATATATATATATATATTTTTAACATTTTTTCTGATTATCAGAATAACACGTTTTCAGGATAAAATGCAGACAGTTCTTAATGAAGTTTCAGACAGAACTGTGACTGAATCAGAGCTCTAGTAATAAAATAACCTGTCGGTAGCATATAGACAAGCTGAGAGTAGAGGATTTGCAAAATATCGTGTAAGCTTATTGACATTACCTACAATAGTTTTGATTTTGGTTTTTAATTACTTGTTCTGACATCTGGGTTCTAGCTAAAATAAAAGTGAATGCCAGATGGGCCTTTTCCAGAAATCTTATGAAATTCAAATATGCAGCCACCATCATGGTTTACGGACTGTTTGACAGATACCGAGACTTCTTGGCTAAATGTTCTTTCTTGCACCTTGTACTGTAAATGGTTGTCCGAAGTGTTGTGCGGCCTCAAGGGAGACTGGTCCTAATTAAAGATTGCATTTTCTGGAAGGATTTTAAATCCCAGCAATTAATACAGGAATTTAGAAATCCAAATGATTTCTTCCTTGGAATCAAAGTCCTTCCTCTTTTCAGATTCTTTGTTTCCTGTCAGAATAATAAATATGTCTTCTTTCACACCCCCTGGCATACATAATAAGATATGTGCCGGTGCCTAACGTAAAGACTCTTTCATCTTCTTGAGTTTTCTCACCCTCTCTTTCTGGGCTGCATGTGGACTTGTATAGGCTCCAGTCACTTTTCCTTTGGAGCCCATTTCCCTATAAAAATATATTAAAATCACATTTTATGACCGAGTTGATATAAAGGCAAATATATGTTGTTTATTTGAACATTGTATTTGAGCTAAAATTTATTTATTTTTTCTTGTGACTTTGAAATAAATTAAACCATTGCCCTGGTCTCCTAAAACTAAGGTGAGCCTTAGGGACACCATGTACTTTGCTTCCAGGGTTGGTTGGTCCTTCTTCCTTTCTGTGGACAATTGACGATAAGCCGAATTGAAAACCAGTACGCATGGCTGGGCCCAAAGTTGTTCATGCCCCATAAGACTCTACGAATATGGACTTCAAGTCAGATATTGCATACTTTGAAAATGTCTCCCAGTTCTCCAGTAGGAACTTGGGGAAAGGTCAGATTTGTTTTACTAACCTTTTCATTCTGGTCAGTAGTGGCAGCTATAATCTCCTATTTTCAGGGAATCTGGGAAAAATAGAGCACTTCCATGAGACCCACCAACTTCAGAATACTTACTTAAGAACACAAGGGGCCGTTAACTGGGCCCCTTTAAATGGACTTCCAATTTCTTAGGGCTTGTTTAATAGAATGAGGTATTTTAGACCAGAGTCCCAATGTACGAAACATGGAAATGTCATGCACACGTGGGCTGGTAGCCACTGTCCCAACAAAAACCAATTTGGGTTTCTCCCCTCTAGTGGTTCTCCATTATAGAAGAAAGCCCAACTCTTAACTTGCCACCGACTGTCCTTCCTAACATTGTGTGATAGCACTCAAAGCCTGGCATCTCATTCTCCAGCCATGCTGAAGGACCTGAACTTACTCAAATGCTCAGTCTTCTCTTTGGGCTAAAATCCCCTTCTTTCCAAGACCTGTGAGTTTCCTTTGCCTTTCGAAAGACCCCTAACAAATGCCATCCTTTCTCCTGAGCTTGTGTTGACCCGTTGGTATAAAAGCCTCTCCTTTCTTTGTACCCTGCCTGCATATCTGATACACCACCTGTGAAACATTATTGTGTCTGTTTAATTGTGACTTTACCCCTACAAGTTAGAATGTTTGTTTCTTAAGAGTAGGGCCTATTTCTTATTGTTCCTACAAATTACATTGACTGTTTACTAAAAGCAGGGTACATTTTTTAATTTATTTATGTTTGTGTGCTTTGTGTATGTGTGCGTATAATTTATTTATTTAAATCCTTAAGAATAAACACAGTATCTAATGTTAGACAGGGCAGGATATCTTGATTGCTTGCTTTCTTTTTTAAGTGAAAAAATAGCCAGGCATGTATTGGGTTCGATATGACTGAGATTAGGATGAAAGGTGAAAATCACCAGAAAAATATTTAAAGCAAACAGTTAAAAATGAAGGATCTCCTGGCTTCGTTATAAGACTTCATTATAAACAGTTCTCCATAATAAATTTTTGTTTTTGCTTTGTTTTGTTGTGGTTTTGCTCCAGCAAGAGGGAGAAGAACAAAACTAGAACAAAACTGTGTGATCTGTTGGTGTGAGCAAAAGTGGGGAAGCTGATGTGGCAAAGAGCGAGTGCCTAATTGGGAGAATATAAAAAGGGGCAAGCTATGTACTCCTTTCTTTTGTGGAACTTAAAATTGAATGCAGACAGCATTATCACAGCCCAGAGACAGAAACTACCAGCGCTTTTGGAGGGATAGTCTAGTTCCATTCATTGAATATTTACTGAACTAAAGACACAGATCATGGAACATTTTACTCTACTAGATGGAAAGATGGTAAACATCAAATCCTACAACTAAAAATATAATTGCTGACTCTGGTAAGCCTCTTAGGCAGTTTGTTGTGGAAGGGCAGGGGCAGAAGGTGGCTTGGTGTGAAACATGAGGCTGGAGGGATAATATGGGACCAGATCTTGATAGGGAGAAGTATGGCCTAAAGACCATGGCAATGGAGAAAATACATACTTAGAAAGTTTTGGGGCCATGGAAGGAAGGGAAGAAGACCACCACAAGGACTGAAAGAAAGACTCATTAGCTTGTTAAATAATTAATTAATTAACTTAAATTTAGAGAGTGTGCAGGGGAGAAGGAGGGAGAGAGAGAGAGAGAGAGAGAGAGAGAGAGAGAGAGAGAGAAGCTTAAGCAGGCTCCATGCTCAGTGTGGAGCCCAACACAGGGCTTGATCCCACGACCCTGGCATCATGACCTGAGCCGAAATCAGGAGTTGGCTGCTCAACTGACTGAACCACCCAGGCACCCCACAACTTGTTAATGATTTTCAAGAAAGTCAGAAAGACTTGATTGCTTTGCATGTTTGGAGGGCTGTTCTTCCTATGATTTTAATACAGATATTTCCTATTACTTTATGTCTTCATGGAAAGAGCATCATTTGGATGGAGACTCACTGGGTCCAGTGATCCAGGCCGGGTCCCAAGGACCAGTCAGGAGGGTCCTTGGCTTTACACAGGATATAAATCAAACACAAACAGAGAGGAAGTGAGAGCAGAGTTTATTGAGGGCAAAGAGAGAATACAGATACAGAGTTTCTGGGAGACTCAGAAAGGAAAGAAGAATGAGTCTCTATCTTTGCTGGGGACTGTACTTTTTACTGAGGATTGTGGTTCAATGGATGTCTTCTTACACATCCAGAGTGTTTAGGTGTCCTCCATAAGTCACTTATACCCCGGAGCCAGGGGTCTTGGTGAGTCAGTGGTCTATGAAATCATTCATGACAACACCACCCAGTCACTCCTTATCCGCTGTGCTGGGAGACTCCAAGGAAATCATTAATTCCTTGCCCTTTACAAGGAGGACATACATTAGCTGTCCTACAAGGTGTGTGTAAGTTAGAGTTTAGGTCTTTACAACAACAGAAGCAGGAAAAGGAGCAAAACAGTCCCTCATGGGATCCCTTCAGTTTCCCTATTGGTTTCATCTGGGAAAGGAGAACGTGTACCTTTCAAACGACAAAGTCAATGTTGTAAGACATTTGCCAAAATGAAACACGCAGGTTGAATAAAAACTTGTGACAATAAGGACCTATGATACTACCCATTCCTAAGTCCTTCTCTCTGGGGATATGAGAAAAGGATTTTTTGCTTTTCCTTAAGTGATTTTCAGAGATTTGCCTGGACTAGATTTTAATGATTGAGAATCATCAATCATTAAATCATCAATCATCAAATGAGGTCTCAACATTTCCCTGGAAAAAATTTTTCCTACTATCAAATTTGATTATCTTGCAGATTCCTTTTTTTTCCCTCTTTGCTTAACTTAATTCTTGATTTGAAGGATGACAGATGATGAAGAGGAATGTATTAGAAGCCTGGGGTCTTTGAGGGGTGCCTGGGTGGCTCATTTGTTTAAGTATCCAAGTTTGGCTCAGGTCATGATCTCATGGTTCGTGAATTCAAGCTCCACATCGGGCTCTCTGCTGACAGCTCAGAGCCTGGAGCCTGCTTTGGATTCTGTGGTTCCCTCTCTCTGCCCCTCTCCTGTTTGCACTCTGTCTCTGTCTCTCTCTGTCTCTCAAAAATAAACATTAAAAAAAGTTTTTTAAGAGCCTGGCATTTTTGGGAAAAGAGTTGGGAAGTCTAGCTCATTTTTTTTTTAATTAGAGAGAGAGAGAGAGCACACAAGTGAAGGAGAGGGGCAGTGGGAGAGAGAATCTTTAAGTAGGCTCCATGTTCAGAGTGGAGCCCAATATGGAGCTCGATCCCATGACCCTGGGATCATGACCTGAACCACAATCAAGAGCTGGCTGTTCAACCCACTGAGCCCCCCAGCTGCCCCCATCACACATATTTTAACACACTTATTTGGAGATGGCTGCAGAATTTGTAATATGGAGCCCACCACAGCTGCATCACTGTATAATGGTCAGTCATCACCTCCCCACTAGTACAGTGGAAGTCTGAACTGACCCATACACACAGCATGAGAGCTGCAGTTCTCCCTTACCATGCCAAAAGCAGATAGTTCCAATCAATCTCAAACCATTCACACTGTCCTAGGATGGCCTTGAAAAATACCACCAAGAAATTTGAGTGAGCACAAGAGAGAACACTTATTTGCCAGCATGGCTCTAGATGATTTCCGAGGTTCTTTAGAAGTCTAGATTATGTGAGTCTGTTTTAGAATTCAGTTATCAGGCCCCTTCCTGCCAGATGAGAGTTATTCATGATTATCACTCTGGTTCATCGTTCTTGTTTTTTGTTGAGTTCCTGGGTAATTTTGCCCAGTACAGTGCTGAAAATGATTACACCAGACGCAAAGACAGAATGAAATTTATAGGTACAAGTTCTAAACCACAGCAGGAGATCTGTGGCTAACTGGTTTGTCAGCACAGTTTATTTAGTGTGGTTGTCCCATGCATAGTTACAGAGGATGTGCTTACGAGTCTGCTGTACTTGAGGGTTGATAGCATTGTGAAGTTTTGAAGGCTATCATCTCTTTGCTTGATATGGTGCATTTTAAGGTTAATGATTCTTTGTTATGGACTCAGATTCGAAACCGGAACAAGGATTTTAATTTTAAAAAGCTGTACATTTTTTTCTAAAATGCCTTAAGAGCTGTTCTTTTCTGTTTTATCAAAACCTAAAAGGTAGGTAGGAACATATTATTATTCCCATTTGTGATAAAGAAATCGAGGCATTGGAAGGTTAATTGGCTTGTCTAAGGGAACATAGATATGTACTCTGAAAGCACTGTTTGAAATGCAGTGCCCCATCCCTGCTGGCTAAGGGTTCTGAGGTCTGTGATCTCATTCCTCCTCACTTTTCAGTGCATAGCTGGATTTACTGGGCTTTTATGTAAAATTCTATTTGAATGTAGAACTAAAAAATGTTTAAAAACCATTGGTGTAAAGGAAGGAGAAAGGAGCTGGAAGCCTGAGTGTATTTCATTTGCAAGTGAATAACACAAATGGGACCCCACTGACCCCAGAGCTGAGGAGGTTTCCACTTCTATAACCACATCAAAAGGCATCCCTACCTTCAAGCCCCTTTGGAGCCTGGTGCTTTAGTCATCAGAAATCTCCCTTCCAGGCTTTCATCTGGACATTTCTCTAAGTATGTTTCATTCTTGGCCAGGATCTTCCAGAAGGTGGCGAAGATAGCCAAGAGTCAAGAAATGCTTAAGCCACAGCAGAGGGCGAGACCTTCTTTCCCAGTGTCATTAACCAGAGGTCTGTGGCTGCCTCTGTGCATTAGACAGGGCCATGTGCTCCTGGAAGAAGCATCAGATAGGAATATATGTAGTAAGATATGCTGCACTTTAGTGTTTTCTCCCACAAATACAAATTAGGTCATGCTATGAATTTGTTCTGAACATGCTTTTTTCCACCCCCTTAGCAAGACATTTAGATGTTTGGTGCATGTGAATTCATGTAGATTCTTCTTCTTTTCTACTGGTTGCATGGTATTATTGAATTGTGCTAATACAATATTGATTATTTAAGAATTTTACCAATAGCAGACATTTAAGTTATGTGAGTTGTATTTCTCTTAACAAATAACAGATCATATTAATGGCATTTCATATACCCCTTGGACTACATATGAGATTATTTCTCTAGAATAGATGTCAGGAGGTAGATCTGCTGTGCTAAAAGCTATGAGCTTTCCACCTTTGATGAGTGTCACTTGACCTCTAAAAATTTCACCAATCTGATTAGTTCTTCAAGTTAAGATAATGGTTGCTGCTGCTCATAGCAAATCCTTATCGAATACTCAATATTTCTCAGGTACTCTGTCAAGTATTCTCTTTTAATCCTTACAACAGCCCTGAGAGGGTTACCCCTGTGTATGCGATAAAGGCCAATTTTAGTGGGATTGCTCTACAGAAGAGTATGTGCAGCTCAGAGATTGTAGTCACTTGGCTAAGTTTAGAAAGGCGTTTGTATTGTCTTGATAAACTAAAGATGAACTTCATGTTCTAAAGTTAGAGGGCATATTACTTGGGCCATCCCAAGTGGTCAGGGAAGAAATCTGACCCCATGTCTTGGGCCACATATGTTAAGGAGCAAATTCCCAAATGTTCTATCCCTGTGTTCCATATATGTGATTTGGATCCCGTACAGTATTTCTGTAGTTATTATCTGGCATAATGAAACGTAGAGTGAAACACAAAGCCAATAACAGAAAATTGCTACTGAAGTTCTTACTGATCAAGAGCAACCCAGAGAAAATTAACATGGCAAGGAGAAAAACTGGGGTGGGGAAGAGTGGGGACATTGGTTAAAGTAACACACGTTTCAGAGTACGGCATGTGGAGAACAGTGGACTCATTGGCTATTGTGCAACATGATTAATGTGGTGATGATAGTGACTTAGGAATTCTTGAAAGATATAAGCCTTGTCACTTTGTCCCTGGCTTCCTGGCTGGAGTCAGTTGGTATTAAGTACCCTGATTTTCCTTAATCTTGTGAAGAAATGTGTTTATTTAACCTCCAGTTATTGTGGTCAGATGTTTAGCTTATTTAACATAGATTGCAGTGGTGGAAGATTGTCTGGTCGCTTTAAAAAGGAGATCAACTGCTGAGCTCTTAGGAGGTGGTTAATTGGTAGCTGCTGAGTCAAAGAGGAACCCCGTGCCTCCCAGCTGAACCCGGAGGAGATCCAGAGAGGAAGGAAGGCTGCTTCCAACTATTCCAGAAAGAATGAGCTGAGCTCAGTTATTCTGAGAGTCAGGAAATAATCAGACCAGATAAATTTAAGATAGTTCGGCTCATACTAGAGAATATTAAAATAGTCTTGGTACATTGGAATTTTAGAAGTTTCTATAGAACAAATGAGAAAGCAGCATATATCAGGCCAGAATTTTCAGTCAATTTATAAAGAGGTCTGGCAAACGTTTTACTATAGGTTTTTTGGATTACCTTCACATTGCTTAGCTTAATCATGTTTGGTAGTTTGACTCTGTTTGATTTTGTAAATGACTCCTCTTTGCTTTGGCATAAATTCTTGTGGCATGTCTTTAGTATTTTTTTTTTAACATTCTGAACCTATAATGTTTTAATATTGGTCTTTTTTTCTGCATACCTCAAGTCTGCAAAAGAAGAACCAATCACTGTTGACCTCTTGGCACGGATTAGAAGGTAGAGCATCTTTCAAATACTGTAAATATCTTAACTGACTCAGCCAATGGGAGGCCGACTCTCCTCCTGTAGATGGTGAATATTTATTTGGAGCATAGTAGTCAGTGTCTGTCATAGCAAGTTAATGTCCCATTTCTGACTGAAGTACTAACATTTATAACCTTTATTGCCCTGGAAATGTGTGTCATGCACTGGGCACTGTTAAATATGCATTATGTCATTTAACCAACACCACCTGCCCACTGGTCTCAGGGAGCTTGTACTTTCACCCTCACCCCCATTTTAACAGAAGCAAAAGAGCCTAAGCAGTCCCCCTGGGACCATGGTTATTGAGCAGCTGATTGAGAGCTGGCACTCGCTTCTGTCTGATTCTAGGACTCATTACGCTACCTTGCTAAATGCTTGCTTTCCTTTCCATTCCTTTTTTTCCCCCTACACATTTTCTACAGCTTTAGGAGAAATCTGATTTTTGTTTTGTTTTTCCATTGCAAGAAGCTTCTGAAGTCTCAATTTGGTACTCTTTAACAAATGTTCTCTTTCCTCTGTAACTTTGTGGGGTGACACCTGGCCCTGACTATCTATGTGGGAGAATGAGCACATGAATAAAGTGTCCTCAGAAGTGCGAAGAAAGTTCCTTCTTTTAAAATTTGATTTGGGACTTGATGAGCAAGTTTCTCCTATTAGCCTCTCTACCTGAAGCAGTTGGACTAATGATCCTTTTCTGGTGTTTATCTCAAAGGGATGTTAAAAGAATTAGATGAGTCGTTTGCTGGAATAACAGTATAATATTCAATATTTTGAGAATTACACCAAGTTTCCCCACGATTTGGCCTGGAAATGATTTTATCTGAGAAAAACACTGGGTTTCCCTACTCCCATAACTCATTTATAAAATATGCCAATATGCATTCAAGCTTTTTGGGTCCAGAAGCCACATAGAAAATGCAAACATATTATAGTTGTTTAGTTCTTATTGAGCTATAACCAGGTTGCATACAGTCCTAAAATGAGCACAGTGATCCCTTCCTCCTTTCCAGGAGGAGCGTGTCCTCATGCACTAAAGTTAATCACATAACTTGTGTCAACATGGAAACATATCACAATCATCGAACCTGGAAAGACCAGCTTCATTTCTTTGGTTCCTGACTTAAAAACAAAAACAAAAACAAATAAAAAAAAAAACACACACACACAACCATAAATGGCCAGACAGAAAACTAGCAGAAGTGGAGCCTTCTTTTTACATAGAGCCCTGTACAATAAATGAAGGTGACTCTAACATCCAATTTAATATTTTAGAACTTGAACTTTTCTTAACCAAGGGATTTTTTCTTTACCCAAATGTGAGTTGGTTCATGTGAGTCTAGATATTTTAACAGGAGATATTCAGGAGATGCATAAGAGGAGGAAGCGTGGCATAAGGAGCTCTCAAGTCTTAGATCTGAAGCTATGGCTGCCTAGAACAGTTGGAGTTCTCGCTTGTGTTGAAATCACCATTATGAACAGTGGAACGAGGTCAGAGGGCAACAATGAATCTCTAGACCAAGCAACCTGAATTACTTGATGAGGAATTTAAGTCCACTTATATAAGTGTAAATAACTCCTTCCTCGGGTGTGTGTGTTCATGTACACGTGTGAACATTATGTATACTGGCACTGGTTCAAGGTTCCCCATTTGTACCTCACAAATACTCCCTCTAAGAGAGGTCTAAAATGAAGAAAACAAAATCCCAGAATTTCTTATTACCAACGCATTAAACACTTCCCTTTTATACTAGCTAAATTAAACAAACAAGCAAACAAAAAGATGCATTTGGGGCAGGCTTTTAATTTCACTCTATCCCTAACAGGTATAGCATTTTGGCACAGTATAAACATACAGGGTCAGGAATCACACCGCCTGCACTCAAATCCTGAGTCTGCCGTTTACAATAAATATGACATTGAGATATAAACTGTAAAATGAGGTTAGTAATGATAATGTTGATTTCATAGGAAGTTTTTGAGGATTAACTGAAGCCATACAGGTCAAGCACTAAGAGGGCCAGAATTCTAGAAGTGTTACCCCTGTAACTATTAGTCTGTTCTGAAACACACTAGAGATTTAATGCTTTTTTTTTTTTAATGTTTATTTATTTCTTTTTGAGAGAGAGAGAGAGCGCTGTCAGCACAGATCCTGATGCAGGGATTGAACTCACAAACCATGTGATCATGAACTGAGCCAAAGTCGGACACTTAACCAACTAAGCCACCCAGGTGCCCCAAGATTTAATGATTCTTAAATGTGAAATAACTTTGAATTGAGATACGAGATTTACCATTGACAGGCAAAAACAAGTTAGAGGCAAAAAAGCCCAAATTATGGGTGATGTTTGCAATCACTCAGCCGTCCCTGTGTGTCATCTGTGTAAAACCCCACTGGGAATGATGAAGCGCCATGCGTAGTATCCTGTTACTAATGATAAATATGAGGCTCTCACTCCATTCTTCTACCAAAGCATGGTTCTGCTGCTATGGAGTTGGCCAAAAGGTGGGGCTCTAGGTCACTGGGTTCACTCTGAAGGTTGGTTTGTTTTTTGTTTTGTTTTGTTTTGTTTTGTTTTGTTTTCATAACGGGAAAGAGACATTCTTGGTGGGAAGCAAAGCACCCTGAAACCCTGGACTTTTCCTTCAAAGAGTAACCCTGCATAACATCATTTGTCATTCTTCTTTTCTAGAGGAATTCACTGAAGAAAGATACTCTAAGATGCCTTACAGTAAGGGGCACCTGGGTAACTCAGTCGGTTAAGCGCTCTTGGTTTCACCTCAGGTCACGATCTCATAGTTTCATGAGTTCAAGAACTATGTCAGCCTCCATGCTGACTCTGCAGAGCCTGCGTGGATTCTCTGTCTTCGTCTTTCTCTGACCTTCTCCAGCTTGTGCTCTCTCTGTATCTCTCTAAATAAACTTAAAAAAAAAAATTGTTAAATAATATGCCTTACAGTAACACTGGATCAGAATGTCAGTCTCCACATGTGTAAAGATGTAGGGAATCGGGTACTGTGTGCAGCACTGTCTTCCATTTAATGTGGAGATTGGTTGGGATTATAAATGTTGTAATAAATATCCTAAACTTGTTTTATGTTATAGATGCCCAGTTGAAAGTGTACATATATGTGTGTTCTTAGTTATACAGAAGAGCTAAATCATTCAACTTTTGGCTGATATTCCTTTAATATGATGAGGATCACACTCAGTTTATCAAAGCCATTCAGAAGTCAGGTTAGCATTTTTATGTACTTAATAAAAATGAGTAAATAGGTAAGTCACTGTAAGTGTATGTGTGTGTGTGTGTGTATATATATATATACATGTGTGTGTGTGTGTGTATATATATATATATATGTATATATATGTGTATATATATATATATATATATATATATATATATATATATCTCATGAGGTTTATGGGAGAGCATTGTGAATGGTGTTCTTGGAGAAACAAAAACCAAAATCAAAAAAGATAGGAGTCAAGTTCCTACTAACCTGACCTGTCAGAAAGACAGGTATGTCTTCCATTCTTTAAGTTGTGAATGGAGCTGGAGAGAGGCTCAGTTTTCTCCATTAGAATCATGGGTGTTGTTTTACACTGAAGTACAAAGGAAGCAAAGTTAGCACCTCCTGAATGCCTCTCAGCCACACTTCTCAAGCAGCCTCTGGGCTCCTCACTCTTGACTTGTCTCTGATCCTTGGAGTGAGGCCAACTGGACGCATTGACTCAACCACGTCCATCTCCTTCCTTGTCCCTTCTCACCAGTTTTGTTTATGAGACCTTCTTTACTACACAGTCTAATTAAGACTTAGAGTGCTTCCAGATGTGACAAATAAGAGATTTTCCTGTTGAATTGATCTGCCTATCTCTCTTCTCTCCAAACTGTCCTGTGGAACTGTCTTTCCAAATGTGTTTATGATCCTGATTAACAGTTTCCCCAACCCACTACCAAATGAGCTAGGGGATTAGCTGACTTAGAATTGTATCTCCCTTCTCCCAGAGCGTCAGGGGTGATTAACGTGCCACATGCAGCTGCTTTTCCTAACTCTGTATTTCATTATCCGGGAGGCTTACCAGTTCCAGGCTCCTTCACTCTACATGGCTGAAAAGTTCTCCTGGAAGCAGAAAACCCACTTGTACTGTTAACAACAGAACTCAGAAGACAAGGAAGTGGGGGGTAAGGATTTTAACAAAGCAGCAAAAACTTTCTGTACCTCAAGGAGGGAAGAAACAACCATTAAATTCTAGAAGCTTTCTTTAGACTCTTTACAGGAGTATTTAATATTGTTCACCTGTAGGTCTTCTGTCTGTAAAAGGAGGGATTCCCTATCTTCGTGGATTGTTGCCTAATTGTTTACTATTTCAATTCAATTACTTGAAGTAGGAACTTAGTTTAGTTTTTGACACACAGACATTAGTGTTTACTTGTAGATAGATCACTGTGTTCAAGGCCTTCACCATCACCTGTTGGCTGTAGCAACCAGACACATGTGTAGCCTGTGCTATGCTCCAGACAAGAATCGAACCAGTACTGTTTTGTGGCTATAAGAGAAAGGCTTGGTGGGAAATGGGATTTGAGAAGGGCCTATCATATCATGTGGGTTCTTGGACCTGCACCTTTCTTTAAAATGAAGACCACGAACTTGTTTCGTTGGCAGGTTTTGAGGTGGACAAGTTTGGTAGCGATTGTGACAAAAATCCTTCCAGTGGTGAATTTTTGTTTCTAGTTTAATGGTTGCAGCAGTGACTTTGAAGATCTGATGTGGTCTGAAGTGTCCTGAGTGAGGCGGGGTTGGGCGGGAGGCATAAGTGTGTTATTCCAGCTCGTTTCATTGCCTCTGTCAGAGCAGCTGTGTTGTCATTTTCCTTTGACATTGGACATCGTGGAGAACTACCCAACTCACAAGATATCCCCCCCTTGTTTTCTGGAGACATTTCAACATGTCTATGGGGCAAAGAGGAGGTTCCTAGCAGGCTTGTTTATAGTAAGTGACTTCCCTATCCTAACTTGTAGCTGGTTGTGTAATCAATGCAGTTTCCCACCCTAGGAAACTAGAATTGGGACCAAGGGAGAGCAGCCATTTGAACAGACAGAAACTCTGGTTGTTCTCGGGAAGCTATTTTCCACCCAGCATGTGGAATAAGGAGCAAGAGAGGGGGGCAGAAATTCAAATAAGGAGAGAAATCAAGAAAAGATATGGATGAAGAACACTCCTTGGATCTTCATGGTTCTCATGCCTGATTTCAGCCCCAAGGCTTTCAGTCCATGCTATGCCCCTTTATGCATGTAATCACTTACCCTTTATTTTCTCTTTTTTGCTTAATCTAGTTCCATCTGGTGTCTGTTAATCGTTGCAACTACAAAAGTCCTTATACTAATAGATGTATGTCTGTGTGTCTTAGGTGTATTTATGTGTCTGGAATGCAGCTCTGGGTAACAGATCCAGTTCCAAATGCAATCCTTCAGAGTCTCAGTCCCACAGAGAAGCAGTAAGACCCTGCTCTTGGGTCTGTCAAAAGATCACAAAGGCTACCACTGACTCCACGGGGCTTTCCTATCCCTCTGTTGGCACCATTGGATTGTGCATAGATTTGAGATTGTGAACACGATCGAGTAACATGTGAGGAAGAATGACATTTCAGGATTATTCCAGATTTCTGGCTTTGGAAAGCAGAACTACACAGGATTCTAGTGCAGAAATGTTGGGAAAGGGAACCAGAAGAAAGGAGAGGAGATGCCGAGGCTAGTGTGGAACACAGATATGCTTTCAAGTGTCAGAGAGAAGCCCAGAGAATGGCCTCTAAGCAGTTAAGCATAATTACCTGAAAGCCAGGGCTAAATGGAGATTGGGTGTCATTCACATTTTGAGGCTGTTAATGCAAAGTTCTTTCCTACCAATATCACAGAAACCTTCCAGAAAAGTCAATCATTTTCAATAAGAATGGAAATAAAGTCATTCAAGGCAGCTTGCCAAATTATATTACTCTTTGCCTTCAAGCCATAGGCATTGATTCCTAAAATGACTCTGGACATGATCAATTGCTTTCAGATTGCTAATTTGATGAGTATTATAGACCAGGGCTAGAAAAATTGTGTTAGAAATGGGAGGGGGGAAAAAAAAAGCCTGGCAGGGGTTGGAAAGGATCACTGAAAAGTTACTTTTTAATGAAACCAAACGAGGTAGCTTAGCAATGAATGAAAGGACAAACTATCGATATGCCTAATCGTTCTCATGATCTCTCGTGATCTCTGATTTCAAGGGTTAGGGAAAGAAGAGTTTGTTCTATCAGTATATTCAGCCAAAGGTGGGAAACTTCTAACTTTGAGTGTGATTTCATGTGTTGAAGACATCTGCCTCAGC
Organism: Panthera pardus; assembly: GCF_024362965.1. NCBI lineage: Eukaryota > Metazoa > Chordata > Mammalia > Carnivora > Felidae > Panthera > Panthera pardus. Next base: position 64,287,861 of record NW_026526788.1, on the reverse strand, counting down.
CTAGGTGATGATGCCCCCCAGCTAAACTAAGCCTTCCCATTCAGAAACAAGCCAGTTTCTGAGGAAAGAACAGTTTGAGAGCTCTGAACGGCAGTCAGCTCTCTAATTGTTTCTCAGAGGACAGCCAGGAGAGGCGAGATTCTGAGATTCAGGTGAATTGCACAGAATACTTGGAAGATTGAATGTGTCTTGTGTGTCTCCACATCGTGGCCCTTCTCCTGCTCGCATGTCTCTTGCTCCCTTTTTGTGTTTGTGATTCTCTGCCTTTTCCTGAGTTTTTTTTTTATCAGCCAAGCTTTCTCTTCTATTGTCTTTCTCTCTTATGTCCATTTCTTTTTTTTCTATATATTTTAAATATTTTCAGTATAATATAAAAGAGTTTTGCCCTTAAAATGATTATCATATTAATTGAGCAGAGCTTGGTTTTTGTTCAAAAATGAGTTTGGCCATAACTAGACTTTTACCTCAATCTTTCACTATTTCTCCAAGCAAAGAAAAACATACTGAGTAAAGTTGCTGTTTCACCTCTGTGAATTGGGATTTAAAAGGATCTTATTAATATATGTCAATACCTATTATATTTGTGGTTTCTCTTTGTTTGTGTAGCAGAGCTATGGGTGTGGAGAACTGAGACACAAAGAGGGCATAGACAAAAGCACAGTGGACTTTGGAATGTACAGATTTTGGATTTAGGTGTGGTTCCATTATTTAGTAATAGCTGTAGGACTTCAAATAAGGTATTTAACACTGTTTTCTTATCTGTAACTTTGGGATCAAACTAATACCTACCTCATGGTGTAGAGAGCGGGATAAAGTACTATGAATGTAGGTACAGTACTTAGCCCAGGTCTTTAGGCATTCTCAATAAATGATTGCTATTATTATTAATAATGCTCTTATTAGACTCCTCTGAGTTCACCTAGTACTAAGTAATACATGTGGGAACTGGCATTTGACCAACAAAAGAGATACTCATATGACCAAAAGAAGTAACACAGAGTAGACCACTGTTGATGTCCTTCATTTTTCTCAAGTGGCAAAATGGTTAAAATAATTTTAGAATCTGTAAGCTCTTGTATGCCGCGGTAATTCTCTCTGGACCCGCATATGTTTCCAAAGCTCATCTTACGTGCTTCTATTTTCTACTAGCTGCATTCCAAACACACCTTCCTTCTATCAACTCCTCCATTGCCACGATGTTCCTTCCTGCCTTAGAGATGCCACCCAAGCTGTTCACTCTGCCTAGGATGTAGTTTATGTTTTCAACAATAGTTAAGTCTCTGATACAGGAATAAAGAGCCTACCTACCAGCAGAGAACTTGGGTAAGAGTGGGACAGAGACAGAATGTGTTTGCATGTGTATACAGCTGTGTGTGCTTATATTTGATTAATGTCTGCCCCCCCCCCCCCCGCCCGTCCATCTTAACTGTAATGTCTGTCAATCAAGGGCATACTTTCTTTACCTTATCCCATATCCGAATACTTAGTTCTGGTCTGACACACAAAAAAGAGACCAATACATACTTACTGGATTAATTGAATGACCCATTGAGCGTTTAGGAAATAGGCTTCAAATGGAGAGACTCTCCTTTCATTCACGGGGCTTTATTGGGAGTGAGTGAGCTAACACTATGCATGTTTATCACATACTGTGGTTTGGAGAAATTGTAGGGCAAGGGAGATGCAGACTGATTTTTAAGGTTGAATGCTTGAATGAATAGTGTATCCTAAGGAGGCTGTGGGCGCCCAGGAGAGTAGGTAGAGTTAGTGAGACTTTTCCCGACTAATGTGCTCCCAAACCCATAAACCCGTCCTCCTGACTTTTGAAAGGGAGTATTGACCAGTATGCAAATGCCTTTATGGTAGTTTCCCAGTACTGTTACACAAAGATGGCGATATACCAGTGAATGACCCAAACATTATCTTATAAAAACAAAATTAAACTTCAGGCTTGCCTAGGGGATTTGCTTTAATGAAGTAAAACAATTGATTGAAATCCCTTATGAGAACTTCTAGCACAGTATCTGTACATCCTATGGGCTTAATATATATTAATCTTCTTCCCATTAGAGCAAAGTTAAGAAAATTATAGGGCTTCATTTGGCTTAATATCTTTAACTGGGCTGACTTCTTGATTTGTTATCTAGTGACTGTGAGTGTTCATTTCCTAGAATCACAGACCATTGAGCCGGAATGACTTTAGAGATTCTCGGGTCCAACTGATTCATTTTAACAATGAGCAAAGAGAAGCCAGGGGAGGTTAAGTGACTTGGCAAAGGTCACACATGTGCTTCTTTGATTTAGAAGTAAGCATATGTAATCTGTTATGCTCCCTGTAGTGAAGGGAAGTGAGGAGAGACAGAAAAAGAATTGCCTGGAGACGAGAATCTTGGGAGTTACACCAGCAGATGTAGCACATGGTTACTAGAGTTCAAAGTCCTATTTCTCACAGTTGATTGGTTGGTCGGTCGTTTTCTATAGCAATGCTTAGTTGACTTGTAGAGGGTTTCCTGAGGATTTAGTGAATATAGCCAACTATTCACACAAACCAGGTATTGCTAATCTGCCTCAAGAACACGGTTTAACAGTGGTTTCTTCCAGTTAAGGAGCACCTGCTATGTTTGACCCTTTACACTAAGGACAGATAAGAAAACGGAGGCTCCAAGGTGATCGACACATTGCCAAAATTACAGAGCTAGGAAGTGGTACAGATGGTGCCTGAATCTGCACCACTTTTTTTTTCTGTCCCTTGTCTGCTGTTTCACATGAGGAAAGGATGGGAAACTCAACATTAAAGATAGTCAGATGCGAAAACATTAATGCCATCATCCAAGATCTGTTAGCCTAAACCTTGAAATTCCTTTTGAACTGAATAGTTTTACCAGGTAAAGATACAGATGCCCTCGATCCACCTGGTGGGAGGCCATTGATCTAGAAAACACCTTCTCCCCCATCAAAACTGACCAGTTCAATTTGTGAGGGATAGAATTTAAAAAAGAGAGAGAAATAAATTCAACCCCAAGTTTCTGTTTTCTTTGGTAAAGTAACCTTTATCTCATTCACTAAAACTCATTTACTTGTTCTTTTATTCACTCACGAAACATAGTTTGAGAACTCACTTAGTAGCAGACACCACATGGAGAAATGAGGATACAAGTAAATGTCCGTTCTTTTCATCAGAGTGTTCACATTCTCACTGAGGGAGGACCGACAGGTGGACAAAGAATTGTGATGCAGTGGTTTCGGTACCTCGACAGAAATCTGCTTGCCACGGAGCCGGTGGGTTGTGTTTGGGGCTCAGGTAATTCTGTGTATAAGGACCTGCCAGAGGAGTTGAGGGAGGGGAACCTTCCCCTGCAGCACTGGGTAACTGAAACTTCTGCGGTGCCCTTGCCGATCCTGCTAATAAATCAGGCAGGATCACCGTGTGGCTCTCGTGACTGTCCTTGAGGAAAGGTGTCGTAGAGCTGCTCAGGGCTGAGTGTAATGGTTTATGACTTCAGCACCTGAAGTCCTATCACACAGCAAGTTCCCTGGAGATGGTGATCATACAGAACGAATATTGCTTAGCTGGTGATAATGTCATGCTGCCATGCTGAGTTACACGGGTTGCCTGATTCCTGCAGCTAAAAAACTCCTGGCTGATTAATCCCGATGCCATGTAAATAGAGTCAGTGTCAAGGAGATCGTAAATGAGAAAATGGATGCTCGGGTGGGGACATTAGTGAGGAATAGAGAGACACCACCACCCTGCTCATTCCTCAGTCAGCCCCTGACAACATCATTATCCGGGTGACAGGAGGCACGTCACTCAGCCAGATTCTGGAAGGCTTCCAGATCTTCCTCCCCTGCCCCCACCCCCAGCCCTGTTTTCAACAGTAAATATTTTACAAATCATGTTACCAGGCTTTCTCTTGCTTGCCATGCCTTCAGGGAGGAGTTAAAAGAACAGCCCAGAATAAGAGAACCTGATAGTCAGGCACCTTAATTGCCAAGCAGAGAAACTGGGGCATGAGTTATTCATATTGTTAAAGGATTCATTAGAGATTCCTTTAAGACATGCTCTCACATTTGACTTACAGAAACTTAATTGCACATATAAGCTAGATTTCCAGTTTGCTGACACTCAGCTCTTTAATTGGTTTCTACCCAGAGATGTACGGGTCCATCCACATCAATTGTCTTGTGTGTTTGGCGACTTTGCTGCCAATGTCAAGGGTCCTGGGGTGGTGCCACATCACACAGCGCACTGCCTCTCACCACCACGCTTGAGCCTCTCTTTTCTCTTTTTTGGGTCTTTCCTCTCCCTCCCTTCCCTGCCTCTGCCTTTCTCTGTGTCTCTCTTCCCATCTGGGGAAAAAAAAAAATATTTCAGGGATAGCCTCTGCATCAAGCTTTAACCAGGGCACTGCCTGTAAACAAATCTGTTGCTCTTCCAAATAAATGCATCGCTGTATGAAAGAAATAACTATGGTATAAGAAATTTCATTAAATGGCATTTCTGTCCATCTTGTTAAACTTTCCATAAACATTTCAGTGTGTAAATGAAATTTATTTCCAACCTATTGGAAAGACTTTAGAGATTTGGAGTCATTTATTCTTTACCACGATGCTGGAGATGTCCTTTTATTGTGGGTGGTCACATCCCTGTGGCAGATGGCGGATTTTTTAGGTTGGCAACCACAAGGTCTTGGGTGGGGGAGGGGAGGGCTTGTAAGTTGTGTGAAGAGAGGCTGATGTAATTTTCAAGGCTGACTTTCAGCTGACCTTCAGCCATTCCAGGGCTTATCTCTTCATGCCAGGGTTATTTCAGCAATCCCTCCCAGGGCCCTCCTACTTCTAGGATCTCCCCCTTGCTTCTTGCTGTTGTCAGATGCACCTTCCTGAAGGGCTGTCTTTATCCCATCAAAGACTCCCCTGGCTTCCTACTGCTTGTGGGATTAAGTTCCAGCTCCTCCCTCTGACATCTAGGGTACTCCAGAAATTAACCTTCCCCTGACTGAGTTGACCTTCCTGAAATGTGCCTTGGTTTCGACATTCCCCCTAGGAATCCTCTCGAGACACAGAAATTAACCATTTTGTTATACTTTATAATCAGTTGGTTTTGTTTTGGGTCTTGTTTCCAGTAGATCTGATTTTCTTCACCTTCTTTATATTCAGATACACGGAGCATTATAAAACATAATACCGTCACACTTTTTTTTCACCCAACCCTCCCCACCCCCCCCCCCCCCCACACACACACATACTTCACAACCATTCATTTCATGGTGAGGCTTCCATTGTAATTGCAGTCATGTGCTTCAGTTGAGGGGCACAACCCTTGGGAGCTACCTGAGGTTTTAAGTCTTCCTACAAGTCTTAGCCACACATCTGGGGTATGCTTGAACCTTCAAGAACTATTTATACCCATGCTGGCATTTCTTGGGTTTGATCCCTTCTTTCAGACATACTTTACCATGGTGATAGTTCCAAATAAATCTAGAGATTTCAGTCAAGGTGTTATAAATTTTGGTGTGTTTTTGCTGTTGTTTGTTTGTTTGTTTTTTAGTTCTAACATTTCCAATCTGTTTTGCTTTTTTGGCAAGCCATTTATAACACTATACCCCTCCTTACTTTTTTAGGTTCTGGTTTTGTGACCTCTTCGACAACACCTGGCAAAAGTCATTTGACATAAATTGTATTAGCAGTGACACACTGCGCTTTGTGTCAGGTCATTTTGTGGGCATTATTCAGCTAAACCACTCCCCAGTACTACTGAGAAACCTACCCTTCAGCTCCAAGCAGGCTAGCTAGATCTCTGCAGATTCTTCCAAAGTAGAATATCCTTCTTCTTCCTTACCTATTCAGATGCTCCTAGAGTATTTAATGATATTCAGGAATTACTGTATTTTTAGATGTGGTAAATGTCTTAACAGTTTTAAATGTCTTACAGTTATTATTCTTGGTAAGAGACCATGCCTTTTTAAAGATGTACCCTATGAAACAATTACCGATGAAATAATAGTGCATATTGGGTTGCCTTTAAAATAATCCAAGAGGAGGGGTGCCTGGGTAGCTCAGTCGGTTAAGCACGATCTCGCGGTCCGTGGGTTCGAGCCCCGCGTCGGGCTCTGGGCTGATGGCTCAGAGCCTGGAGCCTGCTTCCGATTCTGTGTCTCCCTCTCTCTCTGCCCCTCCCCCGTTCATGCTCTGTCTCTCTCTGTCTCAAAAATAAATAAACGTTAAAAAAAAATAATCCAAGAGGAAGGTGAGACAAGTGGGCTGAGGTACACGTTAAACCGGACGATCTATGGGTAACTATTGAACCTGGGTGGTGGTTACTTGGGTGCTTATTATACTCAAACGACCTGAAACTAAATGCATTGACATCACTTCAAGATCTTGTTAAAATGCAGATACTGATGGGGTGTCTGGGTGGCTCAGATGGTTGAGTGTCTGACTGTTGGTTATTGGCTCAGGTCATGATCTCATGACTTGTGGGTTTGAGCCCTGCTTTGGATTCTGTGCTGACAGTGCAGAGCCTGCTTGGGATTCTCTCTCTCTCCCTCTCTCTCTGACCCACCCCCCCCACCCCCCCCCACACACTCTCGCTGTCTCTGTCCCTCACAAAATAAATAAATAAAACTTAAAAAAGTTAAATATAAAAAAAGTGCAGATTCCGATTAGAGAAATCTGCGGTTGGGCACAGAGTTCTGTATTTTTAACAAAACACCAGGTGAAACTAATGTGCTGATCCTCTGACCACAGTTTTGAAAGCTTTGAGAAAGTATTAGAGTATGTTCTTCTCATTTGTAAATATTCAGAATTTTCCAAACAACAACAAACCGCTTCCAACCATCTCAGCCTAACTCAGGTTCCATGGCTTCCTTGACGTTTTTTCTCCTTATATTAGAACAGATTGGTTTCTCCCTGTTTTGAGCTTTACTAGGCATTCTGGTCTCTACTATGTATTGCTGTATAATCATATGGTATTCTGAAATATAAGTTTCAATTTATGTGTTACCGTTTTCCTGAGAGTGCAAAACTTCTCATGTCCCAACCATGCTGTGTGTCTTTTGTACCCGTGTTCCCTCTAACACATGTTTCTGGAGTTAGATTTGCCTCATGGTGGGGGAAGGAAAAGTAGCTATTGCCTTGACTTGGACGTGCTACAATGAATGCAACCAATTTAAAACCCAGAAAGGTAGTTCGGGGATAGGGAGTGGCAGAAAAGGATGGAAAAGGTTTTAGTCTTAGTGAGAGGGTCTTTGATTACCTCCCTTTGTGGCAGGAAGGCCACCGTTTTTGGGAAACCTTTGTGTGTGGGCAAGATTGTGGTATTGCTATAGGAGACCTGGGCGTTGCCCTGACACGGAGAAGGTGAGCTGCCTGGCTTGCGACCCGTGGTGGAGCCCAGTGGATGGTGGCTAGAGGTCTGCCATGCTCTAGACGCAGTGACTGACATCCATCATCCGGTACAACTCTCACAGTAACACTGCAGGTAGTTACTGCTACCTTCATTTTCCTGAGGGCATACTTCACTGTGAACTTGCATAAGCCACCTAACCTCTCTGGGACTGTGCCATATCAGGGTTCAAACCCAGAGCTCTGATTTTAGAGGCCAAACCCTTCATTACTAGGCTCTCACTTTGATGAAAATTGTCTCACTTGTTGTCTGCTGAATTTGAGAGAGACTACTTGGCGTGTTTCTGCTCCTCTCTCCCTGCACCCTGAATCAAAATGTTGAGGGTGGGGCTTAGGCATCTGCATTTTTTTTTAATGTTTATTTATTCTGAGAACAAGTGAGCAGGGGGAAGGGCAGAGAGAGAGAGAGAGAGAAAGAGAATCCCAAGCAGGCTCCGAGCACCGATTCTGATGCAGGGCTTGATCCCACAAACCCATTAGATCAAGACTTGAGCTGAAATCAAGGGTCAGATGCTTAACCAACTAAGCCACCCAGGCACCCCTGGAATCTTCATTTTACAAGTGTTTTTGGTATCCTCAAGTCTGACCCACTGCTATGTTGTTCTTCTGACTGGCTGAATTGCCCACACATGTGTGCATACGCATGGACACAATCCTCAGCTTTAATCTAGACTGGTATTCTGATAGCAACGCCCAGACCCATGCTCTCTGGGTCTGTTTCCCCATTTCTACTGTCTTTAATTGTTGTGACATTTAGTTGAAATTTTGTATGCAAGACATTGGGCACACAGTAGGCACTTAATAAATATCAGCATCATCTTCCCTTTTTACTTTTAATGGAGAAGAAAGCTTAGTTACCCAAGTGAAAGTTCCTTATCTTGTAAGTGTGTGTGTTGTTGTATCTATACAGAGAGGGGTAAGGTAGATTTAGTTGGGAATTTAGTTCCCTGGCATTGGGGTGGGTGGGAGTCTTTTTCCAAGAAAGTTTAGGGGTTACTCTTTTGTTCAAAATTTCTTAAAATTGCTTTCTATGAGTCAAGCACCCAATCAAAAGTATGAAATTTTGCATAGCTTCCAAAATCCATTAGAGAGGTTTGTCTCTAAATGTGTAGGGCACAGAAATATGACACATCGATTCAGTGCATTTGTGTTCTATGCTGTCCTAGGGCTTAGGTACAAAAATAAACCCTGGAACAGAATTTCCTTAAAGTGCCTTTGAGGAACATTGATTCTATCCATGTTAATTGATGATGACGTTAGTCACAAAAAGTTGTAGGAATGTGAAGCCTAAACAGGTTTCCTCACTGAAGAACTGTTTTGCATCTTTAGTATATGCTAAAATCTAGAGGAACAAAAGTTAAATGTCTCAAATATGCAGATATCAGACATTCCCCCTCTCCATCCTCCTTTCTCCCCACCCCAGCATTGCAGAGGACAGGTAATCAAGGCAACACATCTGGGCATCAGTTTTGAACAAAATCTTATAGGCCAAGTCATCTGGGGGTTATTGTAATTCCATACTGCAGTCCATTTACTACACATAAGTCTAACCAAAAGAGCTTTTTTTTTTTTTTAAGCCCATTAGTGAAATTCTGAGATTAGAGGCTGCCCATTTAGTGAGCATAAAAGGTAAAGGCATTTGTCCTATTTATGCCTCCTTTTAGTCATTCTTGTCTGGGCAGAGTGACTTGGGTAATTTGAGATAAAAGCACTCATCCCAAATTGACTTCAACTCAGTGGTCATCACCATAGGGACATGGGGTGACTCTCCTAGGAACAGGGAGCAGAATGGCCTTGGCTTATTGAATTTTGGGTCCGTATCCTCAATGACTGCATTACTTCTAAAAGCCTTCTCGGATTGTCTGTAGTTCACAGTGATTGCTCCTTCTTGGAACCCCAGAGCACTCGCTCGGTTTGTAGCTCTTGTTCTGGCATTTACTTTCACAGATTCCTGTGTTGGAGCTGCCTCCCTAAGTAGACCATAAGTTCCAAGAGGGCAGAGTCACGCCCCGGTGGACTTGGCATGGCACACTCCACGTGGTGCGAGGAGACAGATACCGGCTGTTGGGACAGAATGCACAGCCCCTCTGCACTTGCCTTTAGCATTCGAGAAATTCCAGTGACACCTTTTGACTGAATGGCACTTTCCCCACTTGGGCTGTTAGGGCTTTAAAAAGGATGACTTCTAGATGGAGCCTGCAGAGACTGAAGCATGTGGCACAGGGAAAGGGATTGGCAGAGTGAATGAGCTCCCTGTGAGCAGACGCTGACTGAACCCTAATTCACTCTGGAATGCTGCAAACCAGTTGCCTTTTCTGATTTGGACCAGTTGAAAAACAGTCTTTATAATAATGTGTTTTGTGGTTCACAAACTCATATTCCTATAATAACCAGTTGAGCAATAAAAATGAATGGCGGAGACTGTGATAAGCCTGAGAATATATGGTCATTGAAGGAGGAACAGCTGTTTTTCACCTTGACTCAGTTGTTGCCATCAAGGATTTGAGCTAAAGATTGCAAGATACTCGAATGTTAAAACAGCAGCAACAACAATAATACTCTGCAACCGGTAGTTATAATGACAAATCTGATTTTTACAAAGTTTGTTTATTGAAGTATGGAGGTTCCTCAAAAATTTAAAAATAGGACCACCCTGAGACCCAGCAGTTGCACTACTAAGTATTATTCAAAGGATACAGATGTACTGCTTTGAAGGGGAATATGTACCCCAATGCTTATAGCAGCACTATCAACAATAGCCAAATTATGGAAAGAGCCCAAATCGACTGACAAACTAATAAAGAGGATGTGTGTGTGTGTGTGTGTGTGTGTGTGTGTGTGTGTGTGTATAATGGAATAATACTCGGTGATCTAAAAGAATGGAGTCTTTCCATTTGCAACAACGTGGATAAAACTAGAATGTATAATGCTAAGCAAAATAAATTAGAGAAAAATAAATATATGATTTCACTCATATGTGGAATTGAAGGAACACAACATGTGAACATAGGGGAAGGGAAGGAAAAATAAGATAACAAGAGAGAGACAAACCATAAGAGAGACTCTTAAGTAGATGAGGGTTGCCAGCAGGGTGCTGGGTAGGGGGATGGGCTAAGTATGGGTATTAAGGAGGGCACTTGTTGGGATGAGCACTAGGTGTTATATGTAAGCAATGAATCACTAAATTCTGAGAACATTATTACACTGTATGTTAACTAACTTGGCCTTCAATAAAAACAATTTAAAAAAGAAAACAATCACATGTGTTTATTGCAAGTTTATATTTATCATGTAGCGCTACCTTCTAAATCTACAATTTCCCCCACCAGTCTTCATCATATACTTATGCGATGCTTAAGAGTTTACGAAACGGTTGACTATTATTATGTCATTTAGTATCTACCACTACCCTGTCAGATGGGCAGGGATCCCCTTAACAGACACAAAAACCAGGGTTTAGATTGGTAAAGTGAGTTGCTCAAAATTATACAGCAGATCAGTAACAGAGCTAGGGCTCAAACCTAGAACTCCCAGTACCTGGTTTGGTGTTCTTTCCACCAAAGTGCTTTGTCCGAAGGCTGTATTTATTTATTTATTTTTCAGTTTTGAAAAGATATTTTCTAATTAAAATATAACATATACAGATAAAAATGCACAAATCTCGAAATCACTGCTCAATGAATTATCACAAAGGGAATGTGCGTATATACCTGAACATTCCCAGCATGCAAGGTACCCAGGTCTGTCCCTACCGTTTTCCTCAAAACTAACCACTCTCCTGACTTCGAATTCAGTACGTTGTTTTGGATTTTGCCTGTGCTTGTTCTTGTTGTAAATGGAATTAGCCACTTCGTATTATTCCATGTCTCGTTTGTTGGGATCAGAATTGTGATTCTAAGATTTATTGTTGTTTGTTTCATGTAGCAGTGGTTTTGTCATTTCACTGATTATGATATTTATCGCATAGTATTCTATTGCACTGTTAATTTATCAGTTTCACTGTTCATGGACATATGAATTGTTTCTAGTTTTTGGTTGCTACAAGTAATGCTGAGATGAACATTCTGGCACCTGTCTTTGGTATCAAAATAATTTTTGTTGGATATATCTAGCGGTGGAATTTCTGGGTTATAGAGTAAGCACTGCTTAATTAAAAAAATTTTTTTTAAATGTTTTCATTATTTATTTTTGAGAGAGAGAGAGACACACACACACACACACACAGAGACAGAGTGTGAGCAGGGGAGGGGCAGAGAGAGAGGGAGACACAGAATCCGAAGCAGGCTCTGAGCTTTTAGCACAGAGCCAGACACAGGGCTCAAAGTCACGAGCTGCAAGACCATGACCTGAGCTGAAGTGGGTCGCTCAGCAAGCTGAGCCACCCAGGTGCCCCTTGCACTGTTTACTTTAAATAAACACTGCCAAAGAGTTTTCCAGAGTAATTGAACTAATAATCCTATCCCTACTGGTGATGTAGGAGAGTTCCAGGGGCTCCACTTTTCACCAACAGTACATGTATTCATGTCTTTCTGATCTTAACTATTCTAGTGGATATGTTCAGGTGTATCATTACCGCTTTTATTTGCATTTTACTAAGGAATCATGAAGTTAAGAATTTTTTTCATGATCTCTCCTCTTTTGTGAGCTCCTTGTTTAGCCTCCCTCCCCGCCACTTTTTCTCTGTTAAGTAATCTTTCCTTTTGATTGAAGGATTCCTTACATGTTGTAGATACGAGTCCCTTACCAGCTATATATGTTGTAACTATCTTGTCCCACTTAACGCCTTGCTTGCTTCTGTTAATGGTTTCTTTTGACGAGTAGAAGTTTCTCTTTTAAAATAGTTTACCATTCCTTGCCTTTCTGGTTAGTGGTGTATGTGTCCTGTTTAAGAAATCTCTTGTCTACCCGAAGGTCAGACCGGTATTCTCTTAGATGATCTTCTAGAAATTTTATTTTGTTGCCTTTCAAATTCAGATCTACAATCCACCAAGAATTGATTTCTGTGTCTGATACAAACTAAGGTTCAAGATTTATTTTTCAATATGGATATATCCGGTTAACCCAGCATCATTTATTGAAAAGACCATCTTTTCCCCTCTTTTCTACATTGCACCATTGTTATAAATCACATTTCTATCAGTATGAGACAGTTTTCTTAATTATCTGTTCTTTTCTTTTGACTTATCCTTTCACACTGTTTAATTTTTATATATCTACAGAAAATCCTAATATCTAGTAGTGTAAGTTCTCTAAATTTTCCTTGCTGTATTTATGGTATTCATGGATCCTTTTGGCCAATTGTGTTTCCATATTATTTTATAATCAACTCCTAATGTTCTATTTTGACTTGGGTATTTTCTAGCCCAAAGTGATTTCTTTGAGACGCTTACAAATTTGTCAACTGCAATCAGAAATGATAGAAATGAAACTCTTAACTCATGCATGTGTTTTTCAGGAGACAATAGGAAAGACCCCATGCCAGGCACCTGTCCTCATTGTTTAAGACCATAGTTCATTCAAAGACCAGCAGGCCATGTATCATATGTTACTGTATTATTATAGTTATTTTAAAATTATTTCAAAGTCAACATATCATTTTCAAATATGACCTGTCAGTTCTCTATATTTTGATACCAGGAGAGCTGTCCTTATTCCAGTCAGGAGTACTTCTGCATCTGAACCTTTGCACTGGCTGTACCCTAGGCCTAGAATGCTTACCTCCAGATACCAGCATGCCCAACTCCCTTACCTTTTTCCAGTTCTTGCTTAAATACCACTTTCTCAATGAAACCGCTTGTAGGTAAACTTAGGACTTTACCCCACTTGCCCTATTATATTGGTGGGGTGTGTGTGTGTGTGTGTGTGTGTGTGTGTGTGTGTGATGACAGTAACATTTGTTGTTTTCTGACATATCGTCTAACGTATTTCTGGTTAAGGGTCATATGTATTGTCTGTCTTTCCACATCATCAGAGGTGTTGGCACTCTTCCTGAGGGGAAACTAGTACCCTACACATAGTAGATACTCCACAAATACTTGTAGACTAAGTTGAATGAATAGAAGGTTTCTTTCTTAAGCTAATCCCTCTCTACATGTAGTTTAGACATGTATGGGACAGTCTAGCAAAAGGGTGTAGCAGAGCTAGAGAGTCAGTTGGCATGCAGGAGCATCTGAGGAGCCTTCTGGAAAGAACCCATCCTAATCATAAACATGGCACTGCAATCCAGCAATATATCGCTGTAGTGTTTGTAGGGGAAGGATGATTCTGACCTCACTGGCTTCTTGTAAGAATTCACGTCGGCATCCTACAGGGAGGGAAGAAGCAAGTTAGAAAGAAAATGAAACCTTTTTTTCTACAGAAATGCTATAAAAAAGAAATTATCAAACGTGAATGTGCATTACAGTTATTTAGGTAGCTTGTTAAAACACAGACTCCTGGGCTCCAACCTTATTGTTTTGTGGCTGTTGTCATTGGCATAAGGGAAGATCATTTGTATTTCTAACAAGTTTCTGTCCTATGCAGGTGTCCTATGCTGGTCCAGGCCAGCACTTTGAGAACCAGCGTTACAAGGTATCAGAAAGCAAGTGAGCTGGCCCTTTGAATGTGACCCTAAGACAGAAAGAAGCAGTTTTGCATTCCCTAGTCTCTCAGTTTGCCACAGAAAAACTTTCTAAACTTGGAAACTTTGAAGCATTTTAACAGCTATGAAGTATCCACTGGAATGAACAGTGGGACCCATAAGAGGGCCAGCGCTCTGCAGCACTAAGCAAAAGCGAGAAAAGGGTACACGGAAGTGGATGCCATGTGATGGAAATATTTCCTTTTTCCTTCACTTATCCCCCTTTTTTCTCCTTCCTTCCTTCCTTCCTTCCTTCCTTCCTTCCTTCCTTCCTTCCTTCCTCTCTCCCTCCCTCCCTCCCTTTTTCTTTCCTTCCTTCCTTCCTTCCTTCCTTCCTTCCTTCCTTCCTTCCTTTCTTCCTTCCTTCCTCTCTACCTCCCTCCCTCCCTTTTTCTTTCCTTCCTTCCTTCCTTCCTTCCTCTCTCCCTCCCTCCCTCCCTTTTTCTTTCCTTCCTTCCTTCCTTCCTTCCTCTCTCCCTCCCTCCCTTTTTCCTTCCTTCCTTCCTTCCTTCCTTCCTTCCTTCCTTCCTTCCTTCCATGTACACATTTAAGCTGCCCCCAAGGATGATGGGAAATAACTAAGTGGGCCTTCTTTGTGGGAATCTAGAGATCCTGAATTACCAAGAGCAGGAGTCAAGCGTTACACAGGTTACACATTTTTGCAGACCTTTTAGCCCTGATAAGCTTGTTAGAAACAAAATCTTCAGCAATCTGGACTTACATCCTTGTAGCGTGAGGAGGTCAGGCACGTTGGCAGGAGGAGGCCTAGAGGGAGCTGACAGTGTCATTGCAGACTCCATGTTTTATTTAATTCTGTCTTCCGGCCACTAGCCAAAGGGAGACTACAAACTGAGGTGGTGCTGCATTCTAATAAATAATCCTAAAGAGCTCTTCAGGTTTCACCCGGGCTTAATTACAACATGTAAATATGCAGACAGCCCGCTATTGATGTTGGTGTGGGTGCCCGGTGCCCGTGCAGGAAGGGGAGACTAGCAGTGAAACATTGTAGCGGTAAGGGCCTCTTATTGGCCCCTTCAAAGTCGGAGTGAGTCTCCTGCAGGTTCCTTGCGATTCACAGTTACCTCAGAACTAATTCCCTTCCTCTGCTTGGCAGGTTCCATCTCAGTGCCCCGTGGAGTTCCTGGCCAGCTCCACGCCATTTACTTGAACTTCTGTAGGGCTTCTTCCTGAATTTCAACAAGGCCTGGGCTCTGGGTTAAATGCCACACAAGTTATGCAGTTTTTCCTACAAGTTTGATTCCTTGCCTCCAAACTTCCTCCAAACCTACTCAAGGTAGATGCAGTGGCGTGTTGGCAAGGGAGCCCGCCATGCGCTGGGGGGCAGTACCTAGATCCTTTTTGTTCACTAGTTCAACATTAACTAGCTACCTACTGTGTATCAGTTACTCCACAAGCCCCTGAGATATGGGAGGGAATGCTCTTTTCCTGATCTTCGGGGGTCAAATAAAGGAACTAAATTGGACACCTTGAGAGATAATGGCAGAGACATGAACAGAGACATGACTGTAGAAGAGGAGCAAGTATCTCAGCCAGAAGGGGCAGGTGCAGCCTTCTCAGTGGGCGTGGTAACTTGACGTGCATCCTTGCTATTTGATAGGAGTTAGTTAGGGAAATAGGTAGAGAGAAGAGCATGGGGAGTGCATGTTACAAAATATTATAAATTAAAAAAACATAAACATGATGAGTAACCGAATAGATTTAGTGAAGTTTAACATTAAGACAGGGATGGAGGAGAAAGGATCATGGTGAGTTGCCAGTCATTCTCTTAATGGACATTCGGTTTTTGTGTATAAAACAGTAGTTGACTACATGGATTTTAGAAATAGATGGTTTAGATTCAAATTTTGATTTCTTCCACAATTAGCTGTGTGACCTTGGGCAGGTGACTTCATCTCTCTGTGCAGGTTGCTTAACTTCTTTGTGCCTGAGGCATCACAAGTAAAAGAGGGAAAATGATACTGTCTTTCTCACAGAGTTACTGTGAAAGTAAGTTAATATATGGAAAGTGCTTAGCGGAGTCAGAGCTAAAGAAATATGGTGCTAGCTTTGTTATTATGTATTATTATTAAATATTTAGTATGTTTAACATCATCATAATCTCCATTACTTCTCCCAACAATCCTATGAGCTGTTAGTGCCCCCGCTTGGATTTTTCTCCCCAAACTTGTACAACGTCAAGACTTTGGCTTTTAATCCTAACACTAGACTACAGTTCTACAAGCCGCCACTGGAATGCCACAAATGTTCAGCCAAAAAGTCGGCAGGGGAGTGGGGCAGATGAAACCAGATCGAACCTGAAGGTTATTCCCTGAAGCTAGACTACAACACAGAGTATGGAAGGCAGGTGCACAATCGAAGCCAAGCCAACAACCCCATTTCAGTTTTAGGCAACATTGCATAGGAATTCATGGAATCCAAACCCGCTCTGTAATAGCTCCCTCTCCCTGTTGCCTGGCCAGATTCTTGTGGTGTCTGTGTGGTCCTCTGCTTCTGATGTTAAATGTTGCCAACAAAAGAGGATGAAATAGTAAACATATGTGGTGATTTTCCCCTCTTTCAGAAATGAGTATTGCCTAATCCCACTAGTTATTGTAAAGATAAATCAGTGTTTGAACAAATTCACCTTTTCAATCCAGTGCCTTCTAAGCTAAAAATACCCCAAGTGTGCTAAATTAACTGGTCCTCTGTGGCATGCACTGAAAGACACTGGGGAGAGAGAACCCCCTGTGCAGTGACTTTTGGTGTTCAGGGAAGTCAAAAATAACTAAGTGGGAGCTTTGTAGAAGACGGATGGAACATTCCGTTGTGTTCTCTGTTGTATTCCATTGTATGGCCTGATAAATCTTTAAACACATCCATGGACCAGGTTTCTAAGAGGTGGGGATTTTTCAAGATCTACACAGAGTTGGAATTCTGTGGGAGGCTGTGGCTGGCTGCTAGGTAAACCTTGTACCCATGAACATTGAATGAGAATCCACGTAGCATCTAAAGGAAGGATCATCAGGTGGCTGGCAGGGCAGAAGCAAGGATATGCATTTGCAGGAGAGAAAGAGCAGTGTCTGAGGCTTACATAGATTTCTATTAAGAAAACGAGAATGTGTGTTTCTCTTGAACGGGGAAGGTCTTGTTTCTTGCCATCTGCTTGCTCTTGGTGAATTTGATATATTTTCTCTCTCAGATTGTCAATGAGCATGTTCTTCCTGCAGGAGGTGGCATTTGAATGAGGAGCGAAAAGTGGTTCTAGAATTAAGAATTGCGAGTTTTTCCCACTGTGGATGCTGATCTGAGAAAGGGAGAATGGAACTAATACCAATCCACAAAGGGGACTTGATTTTGTCCACGGCCAAGAAGGTGGAGAGGTGGACACAAGGAGCTTCTCTTCATGGGGGTGCCTGTCGGGATGTCTTGGTGATGAGGGCAGACTTATTTCTTCTCTTCCTGTGCCCCCTTTCCTCTGTCCAGGCCCAGCATACAGGACTCGACTTTGTCATTCTGGGCAGATCTTATAGCCTGTCACAGAATAACAAGGCTCAGCCCCATATGGTTCAGTTGACTTACGCATTTTCTGGTGGGGGTATGAGAAAAGTCATGGTGTATCTGTCTCTGGTGGGAACATCTGACTTGAAGGCTCTGATGTGAGAGAAGCTAAAACATTATCTGCAAGACATGTTCCATACAGCAGGAAAAAAAAAAAAAAAGATTCAGGACAGTGCTGCCAATAGATGCTGTCATGGTCCACAGGGGCCACCAGAACTCTGAGCTCTGCCTTAGAGAAGAAAAGGGACATTTGAGTTATTCAGAGGTATGAGCCCTCCCCAACTGACCACAGCCCTGAGGTTAACCTCATTATTCCATCTTTTCCCACTAAACTTTCTTGAGCCAGGCTGATTTTCCAAGATTTGTGCTTGGTGGTAAGGGAAGAGCCTGATTGAAACTGACGCCAGGGTACTTGACATCCCCGAGCTGTGGATCAACACATCTGCAGGAGAGACGAGCTGAGTGATGAATGCTCACCAATGCAAGATGTGTAACCAAATGGCGTTTTCTTTTCAAGAGTCATTCAGAGAAAACGGGGGGAAAAATGCTCTGCCTTGTGAGCAGGTAACTAGGCCTCAGATCAGTGGAGCATGGCCAAGTATGGCTGGAGTTTTCTTTTATATTCTTTCCTGCAGAGCAGCTATTTGAAATGTTTCTGGCCCGGTGGATTTTCAGACTTATTTAGCTAGGAGCCCATTTTATAAATGAAACTTTTTATGAAATCTCCTTTGTCCTGTAAAAAATTAAATAGTATTTCATTTAACTAACTTCTCAGTTCAGATTTACATGCACTTTTAAAATCTGTAACTTCAAACATTAAGGTTATTTAGATGAACAAAAATTTGAAAACAGATGTTATGGCTGACTATTACTACATTTAGAAATATGTTCAATGTTGGGGTTGAGCATCTGACTCTTGATTTGGGCTCCAGTAGTGATCCCAGGGTTGTGGGATCAAGCCCTGTGTCAGACTCCGCACTGAGCATGGAGCCTGCTTAAGATTCTCTTTCCCTCTGCCCCTCAACCCTGCTTGCACATGTGCATGTTCTCTCTCTCTCTCTTTCTCTGTCTCTCTCAAATCAAAAAAAAAAAAAAAAAAGAAAAGAAAAAATATATTTGATTCTGTGATTGTTCATGCTAGTGTGGTTTTCTAGAAGTGGGAATATACGAGCTTATAAAAATTTTTCAACAACTCAAATCTCAATTTCAAGATATACTTCTGTTTCCCTCCTATCTTTTTTCTAGTCAAATTCACTGAATGCCTTGAATCACTACCATCATTTAATAATTATTTACATCTCCCAAGATAAAACCCCATTTTAAAGGTTAAGTAAAAAAAAAATGTTTCCTCAGAAGCTTAAAATCTTTATGTTTGTTGCAAAATACTGCTGTGTATGACACTGTAACATTTTCAATCCTTTTTTTTTTTAATTGTGCGCATTTTGTCAAGTTTCTCAGTGACCCAACAGTTCAAAACAGGAAATTTTATTTTGCTTTGCATGCTCACTACAAACTTTAAATTTCCATTTCCTTCCCATCCTTTTGCCCATAGTTGTAAGCTCGGTAACATTACACCCTGCATTGCCAAATTGAGCATGTTCTGCTTACTAATAACTTCCACAAGATTCACAAGAATCTTGTTGGAACCATCTTCTATGTTTGAGAGAAACAAGCAAAAATTAGTGATTTCTTGTCTACTTGAAATACTCATCCTTGCACCTTGCATTGATCAGAAGAGCTGAAGAACATCAGTGAAAAAATAAAAATTGAAACTCACTGCCCAAATAATTTTAAGACATAGGTGATTCAGTGAACAGTACACAGTACATTATCTGCCACAGTGTTGATAGACGATGCATCTTAAAAAGTGGTGCTAGCCCATGCAAGATACAAAGACTACTTGAACATATTAAGGGAGTAACTTTTACAAGGGCCGTGGTATTTTACAGATTTTCCTACCGTTTCTCAGCATCTATACAGATGGAACTATGTTTTTGCTGTACTGGATTGTATGTTGCAAAAACAGATCCAGACCCTTAAGAGTATCTGTTGTATAAACCTAGAATAATCAAATAGGATATCTTCCTGATATCTCCTTGCCTGCTCACAACTCACCTGAATATGCGAAACAGAGAGAGGTCTACAGGGACCGTTATCATTTACAGCTGGACTCTGGCAATCCCATATACCTGACCTTTGGGCAGATTTGTCCCGTGTGTGGAATTCACTTTCTTTGCTCCATCTCTGCACTCCGTTCACAAATAATGTTTCTGACTGTGGATTTTGTTTTGTTTTGTTTTGTTTTTTAACATGATCTATTCTTCAGGCTACCTACTGCATGGTCACAGTCAGGCTTTAATCCACTTTTTGTCTGTTGTGGACACACCTCCTTTTCAGGTGATGAAGCAATTTATATTGGACACGTTTTCATCAACATACTTGAATTTTCTTTGCATTCATGTCTTCAATAACATTTGCATGTGTAATGGTCTCTGAGAGAATCTAGGATGTAGATTTTTACTTCATAGAAAAATGACCTTGTGGCTTGGCTGAAACACTGTTTTGCACAATTGCACTGCATAAATCCCATTGAGGTTTGGACATCTATCACCTTAAAAAGTGAAACCAATGACAAATGCTTATTGTACTGTCCTTTTATGAATGACTTTATGAAAAATATTGGGGACACTGCTGTTTTATGAACTGTTGAGATTGTCATTAGCACTAGTTGAAGAGTCATATGATGTTAGTATAAATTGCTGTCACGGTTTGATCAATGAATGATCAATGTCATCATGTCAATTCTAATTAAAAAAACGAATTATCCAGGGATGCCTGGGTGGCTCAGTCGGTTAAGCATCTGACTCTTGATTTCAGCTCAGGTCATGATCTCATGGTTCATGAGATCAAGCCCTGTGTCTGGCTCTGCGCTGTCAGCATAGAGGGATTCTCTCTTTCCCTTTCTGTCTGCCTCTCCCCTGCTTGCTCTCTCTCTCTCTCTCTCTCTCTCAAAATAAATAATAAATATACCTAAAAAATTATCCATAAATGTCATGACATGTTTCTAATATAATTACTTAACCTGTGGTAAATAAATGCAATGCTGTTGAAATGTATACAACATACAAAAATTTTATAGTAGTTATCATGGGAAGACCTAAAACTTAAATAGGCACTGACATTTTATAAGAATATGTTGCGCAGTTGACCTTTGAACAGCTTGGGTTCGGACTGCACAGGTCTACTTACGTGTGGAATTTTTACCGTACAGTATTGTCAATGTGTGCTTAATAACATTTTCCCCTTTAGCTTACTTTATTGTAAGAATACGGTATGTAATATAAATACAAGCATATGTGTTGATCAACTTTTTATGTTATGGGTTAAGTTTCCCATCAGCAGTAGGCTATTAGTAGTTAAGTTTTGGGGGAATCAAAAGTTACCCATGGATTTTTGACTGCATGAGGATCAGTTTCCCTGACCCTACACTGTTCCAGGACCAACTATGTATTCACTTGCTAGTCCCCGCTTAGAAAACACCCATGACCAGGGGCTGGGCCTCGGATGGTACTCAACTGGATGTGGAACAGATGTGCTGAAGTAGTTCATTCACTTTAATATACTCCTGTGTGATGGGCCAACACAGGTTTGATTTTTAAAATCTTTTTTTTAAGTTGTGTAGAATATTCTACTTAGCTGTTTCTGAGTTACAGACCGCTCTAAAATATCGTGACCTCCAACTCCAACATTACTTATCTTGGCTATGGATCTGCAGTTTGGGCATGGCTCGACGGTGGCGTTGCCATGCAGTGTCAACTGATGAGGCTAAATGAGGCTGGAGAATCCGTCTTCGAGATGGCTCACATACTGACTGGCAAGGTGGTGACGGCTGGTGCCTGGAGACTCAGCTGGGGGCCTTCCTGCCTCATCGGGGCTTCTCTGTAGGGTTTCGTGGGCTTCCTCTTAGCATGCAAGCTGGGTTTCAAAAGACAGTGTTTGAAGAGACAGGAAACGGAAGCTGACAGTTTGTTAAGACGTAGTCTGGGAGAAGGCACACTATCACTTCTCTATTCTTTTCTCTTCAGAGCTGTCAGAGACCTACACAGATACAGAGGGATGAGCCAAGGAACCTCCTTCTTGGGAGCAGTGTCAAAGAATCTGTGACCATCCCTGATCACCATACAGAGAGAGTTACCACGTTGAGAGTGGATGGATCTTTACAAGAAATTCCAAATAATTACCCAGGGATTACAGGAGAAGTTTTAGAGTGAGGTTAACACAGGGAAATGGCTTAACCTAGAAGAAAAATGAACAACTTTGATTGCCTCTGGAATGCTAGTGTTTGCTAGGGAATATATTTGAGCATGTGAGTTTTGTTTTTTTAATTATAATCAGTGGAAGCACTGAAAATGTAGTTTTAAAAGGGATGAGAATAATAGAAGAATCTGGAGTTCTGTGGAAAATCATTTGAAACATATTTTCGTGGACTCTTCTTTCAAAATCTATTTTTTGTCTTTTCTCCAAAGATATTCTTCTGAGTTCTATTTGTCACCCTCCTGGGTTTCCAGTTTCTTTATTGTTTATAGAGTATGTCGCTGTGCTGTCTGTTCTTTTGGTGCTCTAATTTAATTTATATCCATTCATTCATTTAACAAGTGCCTATTGAATATCTATTAGGTGCTAAGGACAGGGTGAGCTGGGCTACAGAGACAAAAGGACCTAAGTTAGACTTGTCTCTTTTCCGTTCCACTGGTCTATCACCAGGACCTAGAACAGGGTTTGTGAGGTAAGTTGTTGATAAGTGTTGAGTACGTGAATGAGAGTTCACAGTGTTCAGTGAACTGAAAACCTGATAGGAGATACAGAAGTAAGTAATTAAAACTCACTGTGACGGGCAGTCTAATAGGTATGCACTACAATCGGGACATGTAAAGGGGGGGCCCAGATCCAGCCTGAGATTACACGCCCCAACCAAAACAAATCACCACGCAATCAAGAATGGACGGTTGATAGAATTTTCGATCATAATAGTATATAAGCTGGACTGTTTATTGATTCTAACTAATTCTAGGTCTTCAGTCAGGTAATTATCATCATGTATTAACAGAGAGGTTAAAAAGGGGACCTGTAGCTTCCGTTATTTTTAATGTCCCACGGTATCTTAGGATCATTGCCGATTTTGCCATTCATCTATATTTTCACGATCTCACCTCATTAAAATTTTTTTCTCTGATTACCACAGCAAAATAATCTTATTGTAGGAAATATGTAAGGTACAGAGAAGTACAAGAAGGGAAAAAATTACCTACAATTTCAGCAAGAAATAACTACGTTTACATATATATGTAGTCATATAGAAGAAAAGAAAGTACAGTTTGGGGATTATAAGGTTTTATGTGGTTTTTACAATTCCTACATATTTTAGTAAAAATTCTATACTCAGCTTTTATTCATGAAATGCCTTTCAAAAAATAATGACTTCCTACATCTATATCATCACATTGTATAAAATTTCTGTAATTTAATAACCTCTATTTTCAAAGTCTGTTTGGTGTTCAGCTGGGTTTTTTTTTTTCCTATTATAAATAATGCTGTGATGGACTTCTACATGTGTATCTGTGACCATATTTCAATTATTTTCTTAGGATTTTTTGCTATATCTGTGATATTCTAGTGATAGCCATAAACATTCTAGGATTTTTTTTTAGATAGATAGACACATTCTTTTCTTGAAGTTTGCATTATATTATCTCTCTCTCTCTCTCTCTCTCTCTCTCTCTCTTTCTCTTTCCCTCCCCACCCCCCTGTCTGTCTCTCCCTGCCATACATACATCAGCATACTTATGGGGATTTATCTATTTCATCCGTTACAAACACCTCATCCATAATGGAAGAGATATATTCCACATTTTTCCTACCCTGCCTGTAACCCAAAGTATGGGCCTTTAGAGGAGGAGTCTAAGAGGGACTTTCCAGAAGAGCAGACACTTGAACTGAATAGTGAAGAGTAATTAGAAATTAACTGAAAAAGGAAACTGGAGAATGATTGTAGCAGCCTGTTTAAAAATCCAAGCTTATATATGGGAAGTGATTACATACAAGAACAGTAGGATTCTTTGCTTTAAAAAGGAGTATGGCATGGATTTTAAATTTTTTTAATTTAATTTTGGGGGGTGGTTTTAAGAATATCTCTATTAACTTTGTCCTTTCTATGTAATTTTCTATAAAATAGACTTGATGGTATTGAAAGTGTCACCAGGTAAATCATTCAGTGACACTCTTTTATTTGTAATTATTATGTAAATTCATGATGAGGTTTATCCATACAGTAAAACATACTGTGGGGATTATGGTAAAATACTTGTGTATGTATTTATAATGGAAACTTATTGGTAAATTACACATTTAAAATAGATTAAGGAATAGAAGGTATAATTGAATCACATTCCATCTTTTGTTGACAAATACAATTGTATGTACTAAAGTGTACAGTGTGATGATTTGCTATACATAATTATTGTAGAATGATTGCCAAGATCAAGATAATTAACACATCCATATTAATTCTGTGTGTGTGTGTGTGTGTGTGTGTGTGTGTGTGTGTGGCGAGAATGCTTAAGATCTACTTTGAGCAACTTTCCAGTATACAATACAGGGTGATTAACTGCAGTTACGTGGGTTGCCTTTTATGTTATTTTATTTCTATTTTAGAGAAAGGGCACATGAGCATGGGAGAGGGGCAGAGGGAGGGAGGAAGGGTGGGAGAGAGAGAGAGAGAGAATATCTCAAGCAGGCTCCATGCTCAGCACAGAGCCCAACATGGGTCTCAGTCCCACAGCCCTGGGATCATGACCTGAGCTGAAATCAAGAGTGGACACTCAACCTACTGAACCACCCGGACACCCCATGGGTTACCTTTTAATTGCGTTTCTGTAGTCCTGTTTCCCTCCTTCCTCCCCCTTCACCCTCTCCCTTCCTACCTTCCTCCCAAATTTTTAGGGCCATATTAATTATGTAAATGAGAGGCACCAGGGTCCTGAGCCAGAGGTAGGGTCTGCTCTACGACATGGCCTCCATCCTACACAGCTGGCCAGAAGCTCCATCCAGCGTTGCACAGATATTGCAGATAATGTCTTTGACCTTGTGGAGTGTGGTACACTGTGATGGCACATTTTTGTAGTGGGAATTTTAGATATGGAAAAGTCACCGCAAAAGCATCAGATCTAATATTCTCCCTTGGATATTTATTTAAAGAATTAATAGTAGATTAAGGAAACAAATTTATCAATAGGTAGGTAGGTAGATTGATAGATCAATGTTATTTATATTTCTACTTGCATATATGCTTCAGTTTTACATAGATATATATGTTCTTACATTGCTGCTCCATTGGAAGCGTGCAAGGGGTAGATAGTTTATTTATGCACATGGGTGCCTTTTGCAGGACAACTTTTTATAGTAATGGGTGAGCTGAGCAATACAACCCTACTCTGATTTCTGTCAAAATGCCAGTCTTCTAACTAAATCTCAGTTACAACTCCCACGCTGAGTGATGCATGTCAGCAAATAGTGGGACACAGGCATGTGGAGCCTTTACACTTGTGTTTGAGAATGACACATGTTATTTCCTCCAAGATTTAAAATCAGATGTAATAAGTTATGAAGAGAAAATAGTGGAATCTAACTAGTTGAACTCTTGATAGATACAGATGAGTTTCTCTGTATAAAATGCAGCCTGGAAATGCCAGACATAATTATCTTAGTTCATGTGTAGGCAACTCTAGCGTGCATGTAAATCATGTGATATAGAGTGTTCAGGAGAGTTACACTGTGTTTTCTCAAATTCTCCCAGGTTTTTGCAGGATAGAAATGAAGACTCATTAGCTACAGTGTCGGCTTGAGCGTGCACTCTGTGAGCTGGAAGGAGTTGCACACAGGGGGGCAGGGCACTCAGGGGGGGTAAAAGAGAGACTGTTTCTCAAGGCTTCCTAAATTAGTCTCAGGTAGGAGCTTCCCAGGGCCCTGGTCTGACAGAGTAATTAAAGGAGGCTGGGAAGGTTCACTTGCTTCATAATTATTTTTTAGCTCCAATATAGTTTTGACTTTACTAATTCAGAATTATTAAGAGAGATATTAGTTTGGCTTAATGAGAAGCATGAAAAATATAACATTTTAAATTGAAACACGGCTTTATTACTTGGGGCTATATTCCAAACCACAAACTAGTTGCTTAACACCTTTGTGGTGATGCTCCTGGGCCTGCTTTAATGATGAGATAAAGATGATTTTTAATTTGCTCAGGGCCATTCTTTTTCCTGATTTGGCATACAAATCCAGTAGTATTTTGCTGGGTTCATTTTCTATGCAACTCCTTTTTTTTAAATTTATATATTCTTGGGATTTTTTCCTCCCAAATCATAAAAGTGACACATCACCACTATAAGAAGTCAAAGGAAAAGAAATGATCTGAAGATAAGAGTTAATAAATACCCTCTCTTTTAAGTCCAATCTGAAACATAACCACTAATAACAGTTTGGCATGAACTTTTTTAGACCCAAATTTAACTGTGTCAGCCAGAGCACACACTAGATACTCAATTAATAGTTGCAAAGCTGACTTGAAACCAGTCCCAGCTTACTAACAGCCAAATTCTGTCTCTTATGGTGTCCCATTTCCTTTCATTCCTGTGTATCCCAACCCAGGCTTGACCCTCCACAGCTTTGCTTTTAGCTGGACTGCAGAAATGGCTTCTACCCAACAACTGGTCTGAAATGTGCCCTGTGTTGTATTTCCTTTGCCCAGAAGCCTCCCACCGCCCTCCCCAGTGCCTACGGAAACAGTGACATGCCACTTAGACACCTCCACACTTGGCCCCCATCTGTATAACCTCATTTCTCTTGCACTTTCCCCCTTACACATTTAAATTCCAGACAAGCTGGACTTCTGAAACTTCTTGTCTACACCTAGCTCCTTTCTGTATCCCTGCTTATGTTGATATCAGCCTCAGCGTAGGCTTCAACATTAATTTAAGACACTGCTGTGTTCAAGACCATAAGCTACTAACTCCAGAGTGACTTAACCTTGTAGAGGTAAGACATTGTTACTACTTTTAAATGTAATGTGAAAAATGTTGAGGTAATTATGTAAGAAGCTCTAATCAAATAACCTCTCCCCATTTCCCATTGTTTTGTCCATGCAAATTACATCCCCTTTTCTTCTCTGACATCTTTCTTTCCTACCCTCCCCAAAAGTGGCATTGGTCATTCTGGATTTGTGTTCCCACCGGACATCATATTCTGCCTCAGATCACAGACTGTCCCCAGTTTTTCAACTCAGTGATGCGTGTAAGCTGTACACGTTCAGTAGATCCCCTATTTGGAATTTAGATCTGCCCCAGGGCCAGCCATGCATAGTAGGATCCTTGCTGCTGATGTTGTGTTCTGAGCACATTTAAGGTAGGCAAGGCTAAGTTATGACATTTGGTAAGTTATGTGTCTTAAATTCATTGTAGAATTAGGATGTGTCAATTTACAATGGATTCATTGACACAAAATCCCACCATAAGTTGAGGAAGATCTGTGTAATTACTTGTGTCCTTATCTTATCCACCCCCCCCCAACTAGATTATAATACCTCCTGAGGACAGGGACTGTCATTCATGGTGACCCATGCTATAGGTCCCCTGAAGCAAGCACATTACTAAGAATAATGTCTTAAAACTATGAGTATTGTTTATTAATTTGTATATATTTACTCAACATTACCTGCATAATCTAATTTATTTTTTTTTAATTTATGTTTATTTATTTTTGAGAGAGAGAGAGAGAGAGAGAGAGACAGCATGTGAGTGAGGGAGGGGCAGAGAGAGAGGGAGACACAGAATCCAAAGCAGACTCCAAGTTGTGGGCTATCAGCACAGAGCCCAACATGGGGCTCAAACTCAGGAACCACGAGATCATGACCTGAGCTGAAGTGAGACGCCCAACCAACTGAGCCACCCAGGCACCCCCGTGTATAATCTAATTTAAACACTCACATTGGATAAGCTAGGTATTTGCTTTAAGCTTACTGAAGTTCAAGTTTTTAGGTAAAATTGACTCCTACAGTTAATGACCTGTCCGAGATTTTTGCTAGTTCAGGAAGAAAGTAAGAATATGTATGTTCTCAGCACCACTTAGGCATCTACTTCCTGTGGATTTGGAAACACAAATCTTTCTCTGGCCTTCTCAGTAACAGCCTTTAAAAAAACAAACAACCAAAAAAAACAAAAAACAAAAAAAAAAAAAACACTGATTTCAAATCCTTGTGAGTTTTGTGGACTTAACTGAAGATTTGGCACGGAGAGCAGAGAAAGGAGGGACCCAGGAGCACAGGTTTCCATCATGACTTGGGTTTGATTTCTGTCTTCCTTTTCCTCCACACATCTCCCCTCCTTACCTACCCTGTTATAGAGTGTTCCTGGAAACTCCAAATGTCCCCACCAGCCATCATCTGCTGAGATCTTTTTAAACCAGAACAAATAGAACAAAACAAAACAGAAAACAAAACAAAAAAGCCCAGGATCCAAATCTGAGAGGAATTCTGGTGTCAGTGGTTAAGATAATACAATTTCCCCTATTGTTACACTTGAGAAATCCCATTTTCATCATGCATAAGTAAAATGTAAGCTCAGCCTTTGCCTAAATTTGTAAGGCCTGAATTAAGGAGGTGTATTCTCCAGGCTACTGCCTGATCTGGAAATAAGAATGGCTCAGAAGTCCCTGAAGCTAAGTTATTGTTTGAAAGAGCCGAGCTTCTGCTGGTGCAAATGGAAACAGTTTGTCTTAGAAGTCAAGTCTAGGTGATTTCTCTTCTGACAAAGTGCAGAGATGGGAGAATAAATATGTACCCTGAACTCTGGAATCCTGTTTCTGCTGCGTAATTTAAGGCCAGGGACGAAGCACATTTTCTTAAATGAAACAAATGGTGCTATAAATGGTAATAGAAACAATGCATCTTCCCTGTGTGATGTGGCTCTGATGAGCTGCTGTTAATGAAACAGGACGCAGCAGACGCAAAATGATCAGAGTAGAGGACCAGAGATGGGATTCCATGTGAAATACAGACCCTCGTGCCTGGAGATCTGATGTTAGGGAAGAAAAAAAGATGTCTGTCTCTTCTTGTATGTGTGTGTATCAGTGTGTGTTTGGTAGTGGTGGTGGGGTGTGTGTGTGTATGTGTGTGTGTGTGTGTGTGTGTGTGTGCGCGCGCGCGCGTGCATGGGATGTGTGAGTATATAAGTACATATTTAGTGGTCTGAAGATGCTGGGCCGTCCTTGTTTCTGTTAAAACTGGAGAATGTGAATCTAAAGCCGTCATTGGACGCAGGCTCTTGGGAAAGCATTCAAGGATCTGCTTCATTTGAGGCACTTTAGAAATTTTGTTACTAGTTATTTCTGAAGATTTCGCTTTGAGTCATTCCTTGCGGACATCAGATCCCTAGAATTTTTCAGCATTGAAGTTGGATAGTCAGTGACAAATGCAAGAGCTGAAAAACAGTACAAGGCACTGCTTTTAATTGCCTGTTTATTGTCTTTACCGTCCAAGTCTCCTCTAGAGACTGTTAGCTTTACTAACCACGGAGATGAATTTTTGCAGAGTCCAAACTTTAGGAGCTCCATGCATCAGAGAGGTTATTTCCAAAAGAGATGAAATCGCTCCTTGTTTAAAATGAGGTAATGGTATGTGTGTAGAGGGCGGGGGGGGGGGGGGTGGAAACATTTAGCGCTAATGAATAATTCACTTTGATTTACTGGAGAAATGAAGGAAGATGGCTCTCTGCCCTTCTCTTAATGTAAAAAAGATAATGGCCGTTTCACTGTAACATTGTATCTGAAAGTATCTAATACAGCTTATTTTTATTCCAGGTCAAGTTATCAGCCTTTAAAAGTAGTTTAAGACTGGCTGTCGTATTAAAGTGCACTTTTAGAAATAAAAGTGGTCTGAGATGAAATTGTGCTTGAATGCTCCTTCACCCCTCCCCTACCCAGGTGTCCTTGCAAAGACAAAATGTGTGTCTTTTTTTTAAAAAAAATTTTTTAATGTTTATTTATTTTTGAGAGACACAGTGCAAGCCGGGGAGGGGAAGAGAGAGAGGGAGACACAGAGTCAGAAGCAGGCTCCAGGCTCGAGCCCGACGCGGGGCTCGAACCCAAGAACTGTGAGATCATGACCTGAGCTGAAGTTGGACACTTAACCGACTGAGCCACCCAGGTGCCCCCAAAATATGTGCCTTAACTGAACATTAGAGACATGAACGAAGCCAGAGGTTGGGAATCCTGATGACAGGAAAGGCCAACGTGAATGACCGCCCCCCCCCCCAGTAGTTCACGTAACCAGGCCAGCCCCCTGTGAAGCTAACGCTGTGGGCGCATGGGTTTTCAGAACCTGAGTTATTTCTTGTACCTCTTACTCTGCACCACAAGTTCTAGGCCCCTCAGCTGAGGCACATTTTAATAAAAGACTGACAGTCATGTGAAGGCAGTGGATATGCACATGCATGAGTGTGTGCTTATGAAGTTGTGGGGCTTGACATGATCAGTACAAGGAGGTTTTGTACATTAGGCTTCTGTTCTTGCTTATGTTTGCAAGGCTGCTCATAGGTTGCATTCGGTGGAAGTCTTCTCCTAAATTAAAAGCAGACACTATAAGTATCTGCTGAAGCTCTAAAAAGTGACCAGAATAAATGGTCTCCAATGCAGAGTCCTCTCTCTCTCCTTTCTCCAATTATGCAGCTGTGAATAAGGGGACCGGGGAGCTGAGAAGGGGTGTTGTTCAATGTGGGGAGATGCATAGTTCACCAAATGGAAGCAAAGTTTCAAATATGTTTATGTTTTTTTTTTCTTTTATTTTCTTTCTTTCTTTCTTTCTTTCTTTCTTTCTTTCTTTCTTTCCTTCCTTCCTTCCTTTCTCTTCCTTTCTTTCTTTCTTTCTTTCTTTCTTTCTTTCTTTCTTTCTTTCTTTCTTTCTTTCTTTCTTTCTTTCTTTCTTTCTTTCTTTCTTCAAAAGTGGCCAAATCATATTCTCAAGCTTTTATGTAGACATTTAGGGAAAACCTTCAGTAGAGTAGCACACATTTCTCTGACATTTGATGCCTTTTGGGAGGTTTCCTGAATATGGGAAATCTGTGTTGGTTATAATTGGATGACTTGGAACGTGTCCCTGTTTGCATGAGAGTAAAGTGCTTGGACATGGGATGAACTGGGGTAGGTGTTTTGCTGGGGGCTGGGCTGGAGGGTTGCTCTGTGGCAGCATATCTATGAGAGTATACTCCAGCTATAGTCAAAGAGCAAAGCACCGGGTCAGATTCAGAGATCTTTTGCCAGGAGAGAAGTTCTAAGAACACGGCAAAGCTGGAAGCCTAGGAAAATGAGTCAGAAACTCAGAAGCAGAGACCATCAGGAATAAGGCTGGGAAACACAGCAAGTGCTCAGGATGAAGGCAGAACAAGGTGAAAGCTGAGTTCGCCAATCATTTGTGACATACCTGTGGGTGCCAGTCACTGGGCTGAGGATGAAGGTAAATAATGCATAGCTCTTGCCCAGTTAAAATTGCTGTGGAAAGTGTCAGAGGATTATCTGATGTGGTACCAGCTCTGTGGTCATAACATTACATCCAACACCTTAAAGGCCCCAGGCTCTTCTGGTGCAGCTTTATGAAGAAAAACGGGATGCGAAAAGGATTTTATGCATTCCTCCTACTCTTTCCTTCTCCCTAAATGAGAAGAAAATCCAAGAAAAAAAAATAGTAATGGAAATGGAGTCCCATATGCTTCATTTGTGATTTTAAATATACTTCTTTTCATTTTTAGAAAACATCATAGATATTCCTTTATTGCTGTCATGTAGGCACTGGGCAAGTTTCCCTGAATGTTACAGACATTGAGTTTAAGTTTCTTACAAACTGGGCTTCATCATTTCCCCAGAGTATTGACACCAATCACTTTATATAGGTGACATGCTCTGGTCAAATCATCTAGAATGATCGTTGCCTGTCTGCTATTATATCATTGGGATGCCTCATTTGCAAATAGGAAAATTGTAGCTCTGAAAACAATATGCTTATGATTTCTTGATACAAAGAAAAGGCAGGTGGTGGTTGGGGTAATGCCTGAGAGAAGTTATCCATGTGACTTCTGTGTGTGATTCACACTGATTTCTGAGGATCTTGGGTTTCCAATTGTAGCTCAAATAATTCAATGTTTAAATTTTTAAATGTCTGTTTATTTTTGAGAGAGAGGGAGAGAGAGGGAGAGGGAGGGAGAGGGAGAAGGAGAGGGAGGGAGAGGGAGAGGGAGGGAGAGGGAGAGGGAGAGAGAGAGGGAGAGGGAGAGGGAGAGAGAGAGAGAGAGGGAGAGAGAATGAATGCAGGGGAGGGCAGAGAGAGAGGGAGACACAGAATCGGAAGCAGGCCCCAGGCTCTGAGCTGTCAGCACAGAGCCGGGTGCAGGGCTCGAACTCATGAACCATGAGATTATGACCTGAGCCGAAGTCAGACACTTAACTGACTGAACCACCTAGGTGCCCCACAAATAATTCACTTTTTTGTGAAAAATTTGTTCCTCAGTTGGAAAACTTTACATTGTCTATAGCACACCCTTCTGGTAGTTAATCTGATTCTGATTTTATGAAAGCCATTCCATAGTTTTTAAAATTGAAGACAAACGATGTAGCCACACTAAAAATCATTTTTGTCTACAGGCAGGCAACTTCTGACCTGACCTGTGGAGGTCCATTGATACCCCCAACCCACCCGGGAGGGAGTTCTGCCTGCATTTGCACATTCGTTTCAACATTCTTGTAATCTCTGTAAATTGATGCTTTTTTGGACTTCGCTTTGGTTACAACCAAATCTGGCAGGTTCCTTCATTATGAGTAAAAGAAATGTTGAACGCATGTTCTTTTTGTATCTGTATGAGAATCATGATTTTTCTGATTATGGAAAATTATTTTTAAAGTATTGTGTTGCCATCGTTGCTGCTGTTGTGACCAGTACAGCTATAAGTTCTGTATCTACCATGACGGATGTGTTGGGGACAAGATCAGTGTACAACTTCCCATGTAGCCCTCCCTTCAGAAGAAAAGAGCCATGCAATGCTCTAGAAAAGCAACGCTTGAGGTAACTTTTATTAGCATACCTCACCTGGTAAAGCAAAGGCTACATATCATACCTGCACAGACTTTTTACTCCCTACTCCTTCTCAACTTATAGGGTAAACTGATGTTAGCTCCATCTGTGGCCATCCTCGCCAGAATGTAACAGAAAAAATACAACTTGTTGAATGGATCCCATTAGTTTCTCTGCACCCCCCCCCCCACCAGCTGACGTATAATTCCAGGATTCACTACCAATTCAAATTCTTAATTCGTTCCTAAGGCTGCTCTTCTGTTCTCACTTTTTAACCCCTAATATCCACCCTTCCCACGTAATTCTTTCAGGAATTACTAATAGCCATTCTACTGACAAGGTTTCCATTTGATTTTCACAAGATGGACTGGTCGGTTTACTTTGCTTTCTGGGCTCAAAGAGTGGAGAGGAGACAAAACACATTTTGGTGCCTGCCTCTAGGGTGTCTGTCAACTCCCAGACCGATTCCTATTGATGAGTTATTGCCTCTTAATCTTACCCTTCTCCTCAAAAATATCCGGCACCATTTCAGAATGCTATATCCTGAGTTGTTACACCTTCACTGGTAATTTCACATTCAAATAATGCTAAATAGCACGTTTGCCTGCAAAATTGAAATGGAATCTGAACTATTACTTTCACTTCAGGGCAAAAACAGCTCAGTGGCACAGACTTCTGTCCAAAGTAGTTTTAATCAGTGGCTAAAAATAAAATCAAACTCACCATTTACATTGATAGTGTTTTCAATACAAAAAATGGTTTTGGAATCTTTTCCCAAAGTATCTATTGGCTTAAATAGGGTCAATTGCTATAACTGTGTCTCTGTGATTTTTATTTGCTATTTATATGATACAATCCTATTTTTTTATTCCCTGATTACTTAGAATGGAATTATATACTGAGAAGTAGCATACTGGTAGACAAATGGATACCTGATTATATTATTTTTCTCCAAGTCCTCTTTTTTAAGACATTCAGCCTATTTCCTAAGGATTGTTGTCATGCTGTGGTCATTTTGCATAAAGAGCTAACCTCAAAAAAATCAATTCTGTAGCTAGAAGAATTTCAATATCATGCAGGTTCCCTGAAACTCGTTGGGACTAGATTTTAATTAGAGTTTTAATAGACCTATATTAATAGCAAAATAGGTTTATTTTTCTTATCAGAATCATGAATTAATATGTTTGTCTCTAATTTCCCCTACTATATAACTTATTTCCCCTTATTCCTATAACATTCTTGGATGAATAAAATTTACTTGGTTGATTATTGGCTTCCAAAAGAGCATTTTTTCCCCCTCATTTAAAGCACATTCAAAGTGCTGATAGTTTCAAATGTGAACAGTGAGGCATGATACAATTCCAGACGGGCAGTCCTTTTTGTTACAGAATGAACAACAACAAAAAATTATCTAGTTTTTAGCTTGAGGAAATTATTTGCTTAAAAAGATAAATCTTGAGGGTGCCTGGGTGGCTCAGTCGGTTAAGCATCCAACTTCGGCTCAGGTCATGATCTCACGATTTGTGAGTTCGAGCCCTGCGTCGGGCTCTGTGCTGACAGCTCAGAGCCTGTAGCCTGCTTCGGATTCTGTGTCTCCTTCTCTGTCTGCCCCTCCCTTGCTCATGCTCTGTCTCTCTCTCCTTCAAAAATAAACATTAAAAAGATAAATTTTGTATACTCCTCTAGAAATCAAACATTCTCATTCAGTCTTTAGCCTGTATCACTGCCCTATGGCATTGACAGCTAGATGTTTTATTTCCTTGAGCCTCAATTTTCTCCTCTGTGAAATGGGCATGACCAATAGTCAGAAGGATGCCTTGAGGGTTATATTAATTAAAAATGCATGGGAGCGCCTGGGCGGCTCAGCCAATTAAGTGTCAAGCTCTTGGTTTTGGCCGGGGTCATGATCTCACAGTTTCATGAGTTTGAGCCCCACATTGGGCTCTGCAATAACAATGCAGAACGCGCTTGGGATTCTCTCTTTCCCTCTCTGTGCCCCTTCCACACTTGTGCTGTCTCTTTCTCTCTCAGAATAAATAAATAAACTTTAAAAAAAAATGCCAGTGGAACTTCATGTGAAGTTGCTGTCATAAACCGCAGGAAGTGAGCAGTCTGCTGTCAGCGTCCACACATGGGAAGAGTTTCTGGCCCCACATGGGGAACTGAAGAAGTTCTTAGAACCTTGGCCTCAGGAGTAGTATCTTGACCTAATGTGAAAGCGCTGTGTGAAATAAGTGGAATCCTAGAGTTGGACAACAAAGCCTCAGAGAAGAGTCTGGGAAACATATTAGAAACCACTTTATGGTTTTCTCATCTTGGAAAAACTGTGGTAAATGTATGATACTTTTCACTTGATTATAATCTGTTGTTAGTAGGTTCAAAATTGGCCTCTATTTTCCTGGTTTGAGCCTACACAGAAGACCACTCCAGCTCCTCGTTATCACGGAGGAAAGGGAATCTGAGCCCCAGGAATGTTGGGGAAGCCAATCCAGGAGCCGGGGATTCGTTTGTGCATGCCTGTGCTTTCAAGCCCCTGCAGACTGTAGTTCTTGAGAGATGTACCAAGAAGCACATTAGAGACAAGCATCAGCAGCCTATCTGTTGTGATCCTGTGTTGCCTGCTCAGTCTTCGCCTTTTTATCCCCTGTTCCTTTCTTCACTCTAAGTTATTGAGACAGTATTCACACTGAGCCACCTTACAACAGATGATATTTAATTGCATAAGATATTTCATCTCTTTCAGATCTGTCACTGGTAGAAGTGGGGATAAAAAGACCCAAAAGACTAATTTACTTTTACCATCAGAATCAGATTCTAAATGTAGAAACTAATGAGACGTTTGCATACTTTTAAAATGAAGTTACAAACGGAAAATGCAAAAATGACTTTATACAACCCCCGTTTCATGCTTTGTCTCTTCTCCTCTGTCCCTCGCTCTTGCTTTTTTCTCTTCTTCTTCCGTTCTCGTTCTCTCTGTGTATCCTTTCCCCTTCCCCCTTCTAGTAGTTTCTGTAGCCTGCCTGGGATTTAAGATCCAGCGCTGCTCCTGAGGTAATGGTTTTTTAATCAAAGACAGATAATTATTAGTGATGTTCAAGGCTGAAAATCACGGATTCACCTTCCCTTGATTCTGTTGACTGTATTCCAAAAGGCATAACTACTTTTGTCGGTACAGCTGGCAGGCATACGTTGAGGACTCACACAGAGATCTGTTCAGAGAAAATCAATTTTCAAGTTAGAATTGCCCACTACAATTAAGATCTGTGCACTTTCCAACATTTCAGCCCGAGC
Organism: Panthera pardus; assembly: GCF_024362965.1. NCBI lineage: Eukaryota > Metazoa > Chordata > Mammalia > Carnivora > Felidae > Panthera > Panthera pardus. The sequence goes on along the minus strand of NW_026526788.1, from coordinate 64,251,820 downwards.
TCGCCTGTTAAATCCAGCTAACCGTGCTCTCATTGTTTCGGGTTCTGATTTCATCTACTTGAGGAATGGAAAGGACGGAATGAGGGTGCCATCCCCCCGTCCAGCTTGTCAAACACATCTCTGTGGGGAGAATTATTGAGCCATTTGAGTTCTGTAACCAGGAAACGAGAAAGCTGAAATAACACTCTTGCTTCTAGAACACATGCTGAGTAGGCACTGGCTTGGGTGGAAAGCTCTCTTGTATCCCAAGGGCCTTACATGTCAAATAGAAAACGTAAGTCAAGGGCAATGGAACATAAAGTTGTGTGCTGTACCTGGTATTTGACAAATGGCTAAACATAAGTCAGATTAGTTAGGCTCATGGAGTACTGAGTGGGTGAAAAAGTGACAGCTTTCTTTCAAACATGATTTAGAATAACTGACCTCCAGTACTCAGTGGCTACGGATGAGGCTCCCTTTAAGCAAACTTATTGTGTCAACAATTATAACCATGGAAAGCACAAGTTAAAAGGTCATTAACTCATTTTGCAGAAGGCTAATTTGCCCCAATTAAAAGAGGTGTCCATAAATCTCTTTAAATTATAAACTCTTTTGGTAGAATTGCAGTCAGTTTTGCATTTTTAATACGTTAGTTTTGTCTATTCTTTTTTTTTCTTTTTTTTTTTTTTAGGAATCAATTTACTCACACTCTTAAGCGTAGACCCATTGCATTAATTTTATGTGTACATGCAGAAAGAATAGGATATGGTAGGAATGGAAAGTGGCAAATAAAGGCGTGGGTTCTCTCCAATCTCCTTAAGTCTGCTTATTCTTTTTTTTTTTTAAGTTTATTTATCATTTTGAGAGAGACATACACACACATGCACTCATTAGTGCAGGAGGGGCAGAGAGAGGAGAGAGAGTTCCACACAGGCTCTGCTCTGCCAGCACAGAACCTGTTGTGGAGCTTGAACCTGTGAAGCTGTGAGATCATGATCTGAGCCAAAATCAAGCGTCAGACCCTTAACCAACTGAGCCACCCAGCGTCCCAATCCTGTCATTTCTTTTAAATGTTTATTTATTTTTGGGAGAGAAACAGACACAGTGTGAGCAGAGGGAGAGCAAGGAGAGAGGGACACACAGAATCCAAAGCAGGCTCCAGGCTCCAGGCTCCAGGCTCCAAGCTGTCAGCACAGAGCCCCTATGCACGGCTTGAACCCACAGACTGCGAGATCATGACCTGAGCCTAAGCCAGACGCTTAACCGATTGAGCCACTCAGGCGCCCCGCTGTTGTTCTTAATTCTCAACGATTTTGGTCTCCATTTGCCCTTGCGATTTGTGCTACCATTCACTATGACGTTGGTAGCAGCATTCACTCTGAAGAAAGAACAATTTGAAACATGTTGTAGACTCCCAAAGCTGTGAGAGGGATCTCAGGTTTCACAGGAGGGTGAACGAACCTTTGCTACAATCAGGTCTGGACTGGATAAGACATATTGGGTTCGAAGGGACCTAAGGAGACTCTCTCCCCCTAACTGCTGGCTTCTGAGCAGACGATCTTAAAAAGGAAGCTGTGTGCTATTTCAGAGACGTCTTCGTTGCAAGACAATTTTTTACAAGGTGCGCCTTTTTTGTACATGTTCAATAAATGACCCTTAAGATTAAGAGCAACTTAGATGAAGCTGAATTTAGGAAGTGTGTGCACATAGAGAAGTTCTGACTTAGAATGGGTATCAACGGAGGCATGCTCAGTACTGCCTGTTCAACTTGAGAGTCCCTGCCGTTAAGAGAGGGTAGTGATGGTGGATAATAGGGAGGGGCTCTGCTAGGGAACTGCATTCCGGGTGAACTTTAAAACGTCAGCAATGTCCTGCTGATGGAGACAAGGCACAGATGAGGCTTGAAGGTGGGTAGTGGAGAAAAGAAGTAAGAGAGAGCTAACTTTCCATACATCAAGGTTACTGCTTACTATTAGTGAACTTGACAGAATGAGGGTGGTGCCGAGGGAGACAGACAGCCTGAAGGGGAGTTTTAGGGAAGGCGCTTGCAATATCCTAACATCATTTAAATTAGAGGCAAAAAAGCCCCTCCTAGGGACATCTGATCCTTGTCTTATCAGTACAAGATTGTGTTTTATAGAATAGTCTCTTCCACTTTGCTCAGTATACTATAGTTTCACATGATGGGACTTCTGGCTGTTTCCCCCGGGAGGTTATTACAAAGTCTGAAGATATTTCTGTGTTACAATTGTGTTAAAAAGGCACATTTTGAGACCTGATTTTATTTATTGTAGAGCATTGCAAGCATTTATACTGCTACATGAGTGTTAAATATTAATGCATTTTTCCTACTCTACTGATACCTAAGCATCGTGCGAATGTATAATTCTGGAAAAGCATTCAAGAGCTTCCTAGGGGCTGCCCTACTTTACACTTAAAAGACTGCCCTCTTGCAGAAGATCCATTAAAAAAATTAAAATGGTTACCCACTTTTTAACCCAGTGGCTCCCTAGAAATGAGTTTCTCTCCAAAAGTGGACAGATTTATTGGATACACAGAAGTTGAGATGAGGGGCTGGCATAATTATCAGCCCTCGAGCTGTATGTTGGGACTAAGTGGCCTTACCTTAGTCAACTGTAAGCAGAGGTAATAGATTTTTCATCTCTCACTCTTCTTGTCAGCTGAGATACAGATACTTCCTTTCCCTGGTACCTCTCTGAACAAACAATGATTTTAAACCCACCACTATTTTAGATCTTGGGAGTAGCCAGATCGATCCTTTGCCCCATGTGAACGTGGGTATGGTTGACTCAAATTTTATAGAATAAAGTTGACATGTGAGACAGAGGTCCACTTCTGCTTTTCCCATCGCTTCTTTTGATGACTTAATTTGACATATTACAGCAAATTCACTGAGCATGGAAAGAAATGGCAGATGGATAGCTTCCCATAGTCCTCTGTAATAGGGTGAGAAGAAAGGAGGATGACTCTGATGAAATGGCCTTTCTCTAACTGTTCAGTATATTTTTGTTTTTACCATTGTTTTGTTCAAGGTGGCCCTGGAATCCACCTTGAACAAAATCGGAAAAGAATAGAAAGCATTCTAGAACATAAGCAAGCGACTGGTTTTGTAATCACCGCCATCGTCGTCGTGTTCCAAACGTTGTTTGAAAATTGAGTTTAAAAAGGAAACACACTTGTAACAGGCAGAGTTTTGGGGTTTTTGTTTCATGTTGCGTTTTTGTTTGCTTGTTTGCTTTTGAGGAGGAGCCCTAGGTTGTTAGAGGAGTAGTGGCTAGCAGACTAACTCCTCCATAGATAATAACTGCAAACTCTGAAGAGGAAACAAAAATTACTTGAAGGCGTTGGAGAGGGATCAACCACAGGCAGACTGAAGGTAACTTAACTGGGGAAAGGAAGGAACCAAACTGGGTGATACCTGTGTTTTCCCCCGAGAACACACCCCCATCCAAATGGCACAGTGTGGGTCGGCCTGAGGGAGAGAGCTGCTACGATCAGGGTGTTGGTGTTTGGAGTTGGGGGCATCCAAAGAGGCTAATGACTGATCATGCCTCTGAAATGAAGAAGCCACAGTGGTGGGAGCCTCAAAATCTTTATCAAATATTTGCTGATTCCTGGATTCTAAAGAGCCAGTGGGCACAAACAGTCTTAAGATGAAAACAGATAAAACCGGGTGTCACCTGCTGTTTACTGAAAGGGGAAGAGTTTGTGGTTTGTATTCTGCCCAAGCAAGGAGTAAATACCTGAGCCTTCCATTCAAACACAGAAGGAGCACACCCTAGTGATCAAGAGTATATATGAGAACTAAGGAATTTTCCAGAAGTCTAAGGGAATATCTAAACTGCCTCATGCTAATAAAGTATAAAGTTAAGGTTCCACAAACCCCAGGTGACTGGTTAGTAATTTTTTAACAGCCTATTAGGAGGGAGGAAAAAAAAGTCTTATACGAGGGTAACAAAATCTAATTCCTTCCAATATAGTATCCATGATGTTCTATGAACAATAAAAAGTTGCTAGTCATATAAAGAAAGTGGAAAATGTCACTTATGGTGAAGTCAATAAGTTGTCAAGAGAAACCCACCTGAAAACATCCTCGTTGTTAGAATTAACAACAAAGACTTTAAAGTTGCTTTTATAAATACGTTCAAGGACTTAAGAGAAGAGGTGGTCATACTGAGAGAGTATAGATGGAGGTGTTAGAAGAAAAATGACAACTATCAAAGAAAGAGCCAAAGGGAAAAGATACTATATAAAATGAAAACAAGTATTAGATGAGAAGGTTGTACAGAGAATAAGGAAATATTCATAAACTTGAAGGTATATCAACAGGAATTATCTAACCTGAAGAGCAAAGTAAAAACAAACAAAACAACAAAAACTTCTCCACTAAAAAATTAAAAAAAAAAATAGAGCTTTGATGAACTGTGAGGGGGCAAAACCCCAAAATTTGAACAAGACATTTAAATATCTAAGAGGCTCAGCAAACCCCAAGTTCCAGGATAGATAAATGGAAACCACAAAGTATCCTACCCCAAGTAGGATAGATACAAAGGAAACCACAGTTAACTATATCATAGCCAAGCTACCGAAAAACATTGTGTTTCAAAATTCATTTTGGATAAGGCTGCTATCTAATATGGAGTTGATTCTTAAGGAGCATTTCATCGTTATATTACTGTTACCAGCAGAACACAGGATGTGGGAAGAACCTGCTAGGTCTCTGAACAAATTGACCAGAATTTGAATTCTGGCTCTGATGGTAAATGACTGAACCCATGGAGAAAGGGGCACCCTATGTCACATTTCCTCATGTGTGATATTGTCAGTAACCATAGTAACCCCATAAGGCTGTGTGACGCTTGAATGATATAATAGGAGGTGCACTCACTTAACATAAGGCCTCATGAAAAGCAGCCTGTAAATGCTCACCTCCTTCTTTTCTTTCTTCTCTCCAGGCATTTAGAGCGCCTTTGAGTATACATGATTCTGGATATTCTGTGGCATATACATAAGGGTATATTTTATGAGAGAGAAAAACTAACTTTCTAATTCCAAATCAGAGGCCTCTGGTCATTTCACCTTGATTTTTTAAATATTTCATATAATGTTTCCAGTTGCAAGACATGTTTCCACTTTACAAGGGTTTGGAAGACAAACATGGAAAACACAGAACTCTGAAAATTTGCTGATCCGTATTTTTAAGCAACTCAGAAGGAAGGTGGTTCACGTTTGCTAATGTTTTCATTCTTATTTATGTGTCTGTGAGGTTTCAGGATGGAAGGCATCTCTGACATATGTTTATAAGTATGTGCCTGTAGAGATAAAATTCACTTCCATAGGGGCATCTGGGTGGCTCAGTCGGTTGAGCATCCAGCTTCGGCTCAGGTCATGATCTCGGGGTCTGTGAGTTCGAGCCCCGTGTCAGGCTCTATGTTGACATCTCAGAGCCTGGAGCCTGCTTCGGATTCTGTGTCTCCCTCTCTCTCTGCCCCTTCCCTGCTCATGCTCTGTCTCTCTCTCTCTCTCTCTCTCTCTCTCTCTCTCTCTCTCTCTCAAAAATAAATAAACATTAAAAAAATTCACTTCCATGCCTTTCAGTACCACATGAATGATGGTGAGAACAGTAATTCTTGGGATTATGAATGGTGATCACTATGTTCATTTCTGTAGAGTTAATTGGTTTAGCTATGCCTGAAGCTTTGCAAGGAGATCTGGGAAGTACCTGAGACATTGCTTAGGCAATTTACATGTTAGTAAATAAGCTTGTGTCACTGGAAATATTTCTAAACTGATTAAGAAGTAAACTAATCACTCTCAGCTATAAATTATCATTCCATCCTCTTAAAAATCTCACCTTTAAATTATTGAGATAACACTTTGGTGGGACTTGTTTTAGGGTTCTTTTTTTATAATTGACTAAAATGTTTCAGCCTGTTTAAATATATGGTCCCTTATTCCACTTCAGTTCCTCTGATATATAAAATACATTGATAATTTCCATTAACACAGAAATTGGTAAAAGTTACTAGCTTTTGCATTTAAAACTTTTTAACAACTGGCCTTAAAAATTGTCATCTTTCTTAATAATTATCACCCTATGCGTGAAAGTTAGATGTGACCTTTACAAGTTGTCATTAGGACCGAGGACAACTTATAGGTAACAAGAATTTTGCCATTGATTCCCCTACTGGAATATTGGGTATTCCACCAAATATTGGGTATGTCACAATTGCTGCTGTTTAGGCGACTTAGGCTTCTGTTTTGCTATTGCTGCTGTTTTGTATGGAGTTTTTCAATCTGGAAGTTTGTGGTAAAGTCAAACACACAGATAGCAATGCACTGTATGAAGGTACATAAATATTTACCAGTGGTTACTATTCATAAGAATGGCTATTAATATTGGCAAAGGCTGGTTGCAAAGACCATGGGGAGTGTTGCTTATGGAACTCTAGTAGTGATAAAAGGCGGTAAATCCTTGGGAAGCAGTAAGCACTTTTTACTTGAATGGTTGACCATATTCGATCATTACATAACAAGGAAAAAAAAAAGCAATGCTGTTTTTGGTAGGGCCCCCACTGTCTTAAGGAAAGAGAAAAAAAAACTCTGATTTTCAAAATTCTATGCATTGGGTTGCCTGCTACCTATAGGATAGATTATATAAGAAAATAATATCAGGGTGTAACTGTATACATAATCATTCTGAATTAGGCAGTAAGCTGCATATTGTCAAAATAGCTGTTGAAAAGTCAGAACAAGTTTGAGTGTTCTTTTTTAGTAACACCTTTGGTATTTCATTCATTTGACCAATAGTCATAATAATCCTGTGCCAGGAAGCTAGACAGTCATGGTGTAAGATAAATGGAATAAGGTCTCTGATATCAAAGAACTCTCCCCAGACTACCTTCAGGAATAATCAAATGTTCTTTATTTGGTTATTTTATCTCCTTAAAAAATATGAACTCTGGGAGAACAATATATTAATGGGTAAATTTTAACCAAATTCTGATAATAGTCCAATAATATTAAATGAATTCTGATAATTCATGATAATTCAAATTCTGATAATATTCCAATAATATTAAAATGAAGTTCTGGGGGGTGCCTGAGTGGTTCCGTCGGTGGGGTGTCTGACTCTTGATTTCGGCTCTGGTCATGATCCCAGGATTGTTGGATCTCTCTCTGCCTCCCTCTGCCCCTCCCCTGCTCGCACTCTCTCTCTCTCTCTCTAATTTTTTTTTAATTTAATGAAACTCTGGTAAGCTACAACCAGGAACCCAAACTTTGTGTTTTCTAGAATATTTGATTATCATGTTTGTATCTTTTACCTGTGATCCTGACCTCTTTAAGGGACTGGTAATAAAGTCAAAAGCACAACTGAATGCCTTGAAAAGATAATTTGCTTAACTGTGAGTTCTGATAGATTACTAAAATGGTAATAATTTGATGAAAGAGAAGTCCCCTTCCTCTCCCCACCCCCCCCCACTTTAAATCTAAATTAGTTTTTTCATCCTTGAAACTGGGCACAGTCCTCTGTTTACATTTCCACATTCCATGGACTAACATACTGTGAAATTTCAAGCCTAGCTGTCTTGGCTAATGAATATACAGTATGTTGAAAAAAGTACGATTCTTAACTTGGAAGACAGAAGCACAATTTTGTTAGCAATTCCTCCATATCAATATTTATTTAGCTCCATATATGTGTGTGTGTGTGTGTGTGTGTGTGTGTGTGTGTACTCCCCCTCGTGGTTTATATATATTAATGTTATAAGTCAGCACAGCACAGTGAGAATCTTAGGCATTAAGTCATGGTTGAATCTGAATATCGCATTTCCCTGGATCAGATTTTAGTGATAGCCTTTCTTGTGGTTAAAGAATTCAGTTTAGCCTCTTACACACAGTCTAATCCAAGACTATGTTCTATCTCTTGCAATTATACCTGACAATTTCCAGGTACCAAAATCCTTAGATAAATAATTACCATGCTTTGGCTAATGTATTGATGTCTGACTCTTGCTGATGGGATTTGAAACTCTACACAAATGATGAAAGCCAATAGATTTGAGTGGGTCTTGGGGTCAGAAACTTAGTAACCCTCAGTGAATGTTCGGTGCTAATAATGTTTTCTGAGCTTCTCACAGGATTTCCATGAGAGTTTCAAACCCTAAGGGACACAGAAGAATCAAGCAGCTCAGAATGCATTTACAGAGAAGAAGGTGACAGGAAAAACCAACAAACAACAAAACAAATAGGCTGTTCAATGCCCCCCTTGCTTGGTAATGAGGAGCCCTGTTCTACCTGTCTTCTCTTTGGGTAACTGGTTATTTTTCTGAACACTGCCTTTCTTAATATGCCTCAGTCTAAAGTTAGGGGCAGGAATAGAATTCTCAAAGATGAAAGATCCATTATTCTTTTGAATCCTCTGAGGTTATAAGTACCCTGGAGAAGTGATAACATCAGCAGACTCTATCCTCTATTTTGGAGGCACATTGGTTGTATGAGAAAGATCATCTGCATCCCTAACATTGGCATCATCTCTGATGACGTTCTTTACCTAGAGTTTAAATAAATGAGCTTCAGAAAGTTGCCCCAGAATTTTCTTCATAGCCATGGTTCATTGGAAGTCGTGTATCTAGTGGCCATAGTTTTTTTTGTTTTGTTTTTTGTTTTTTGTGGTTTTTTTTTTTTTTTGGTTTTTTGGTTTTTTTCCTAGTGGCCATAGGTTTTATCAGGTACTCAAAGAGATTCATACCCCGCCTAAAAAAACAGGGGCAATAAGCTCAGAACTCCCAATCTCACTAGAATTCAGATTTAATTATTCTCCCCCACTGAAGCATTTGGACAGACTCCTGGCAGGCCACAGTTACAACAAACACATTCTTGCAAACAGGTTGAAACTCCTTTAGCTTCTAGTAGTTGGTGCATTTCGGCAACATTTGCCTCGCATTTTATTTTATTTTTTGGTTGGTAGGGAAAGGATGGGGGTTAAACCTCTTGTATACTGACAACATAAATAACATCTTCTGGACCAGTGGGTTCCTGCAAAATAGACTTGATGAATCTCTGCTATCTGAGCTGTGATCTTTTGATTGGTTCGAATCCCTTGAAAGTTAAGGAATTATTTACCATGTTCTACCCTGTTTTTTTTTTTCTAATAAACAAAGGAAGCCTTTAGTTCAAAGTTCAAGGAATCATGTTTCAATGAAATAAATTAAATCTCTCAAGAGAATGAGCATTGAAGGAGAAGAATGAAAAATTGATGACCTATTAACAGTTATAATTCTCCACCTTGAATTATTGACAGCATATGACATTATAACCTTACAAATTGCAATCTATAAACAGTGTAGAAAATATGACCTTTGCGTTACAACTGGTCTCACAAAGCCTTCGGCTTATTACAAACAGCTGCCACCAGCACATTTTCTTGTAGACTGCAGAAAAGAGGGGATGCGTATAACCGGAGAACTGGATGCTATTTAGAAAGAGCTCAGCAAGGCCACTTACAGGCAGAAGTGATGGATGGTGAGTGGCAGCAAACTTCTCAGCCAGGGTGAAGGTATTAGAAGTTTGCTTGTCATTGATTTACAGTCACCAAATAGAAAGAACTAATTAGCCGAAGTTGGTTGACTTAGCACTTTTTCTCCTCCACTTTTGAAACAGACAGGGACTTAGAATTCATAAGCAGGACAAAGTAGCTCCAGGGTATTTCCACCGGTCCTTCTACCAACAGTTGTTCTTAAGGATAGAATGCAGCTAAAACTTGGATATGAGATGTGGGTTGGTTTTTACTCTGTCACAAATGGTAGAATAAATGTTGAGACTTTTTTTATGTGGCTTTGGGGGGGGGGGAAGTAAGTCACAGACACACAAGTAGTATATGTTTGTTCTGATATATTGCATTTGGATATTACCCACGGACATGGTTCATCATATTGACCCATCATCGTATCGGACTTGTTCTTTGTACTTTTTCCTCTTGATTCAGGGAACACCTTTGTTAGGTTTTTCAAACATCCCAATTGTATTTGTGGTAGAATACCCTCAGAATATTGGAAGTAGCCCCGAAGTCATGAGAAATGAGTTTTGTCACTGGTTCTGTCACCAACTGAGCGTCGACTTGGACAATTCACATGACTTCTCTGGGCTTCAATTTCCCCTCATGATATCAAACACAATTATTTAACACTTGATGGACTACTGTGTGTCAGTGCTTAACATAGAATATTTCAGTTAATCCTCATTAATAATCCTCTGAGATCCTCTGAGGAGCTGAAATTATTCCACACTTCCCTGATGAAGAAATTGGAGCGGACAGAAGTTAGGTCACCTCCCATGAGAAAGTGGGAGAACCAGGGCACCATCCTGGCAGTTCCAAAACTCAGACGTTGATATCAGAGCTCACAAGCTCACATGAATGCTAGCACCACGTGAGTGGTGTCGGTGAGTAATAGCAAGGAGTTTGCTCCAGTGAAAGGCGAGCCCGTGTTTCGTAAGGGGGAGTCACTGCTGTATCCTCCTGGCTAGTTATGCTTTGTGGGGATATGAACCTGATACTGCTAGTTTTTCTGATATTTTTCAAAGAGAAGTGAGAATTCCAATTCTGTATATAAATTCCTGATTTTTAAATGCTGGCAATTTGATCCACTTTGTTTTTAAATCTGGCTGATGGCAAACAAACCATGATTTGGGGCTGCTGTGGTTTGACCATCATCTGTGTAAAGATCTACGACTTAAACACTGCCTCCCCTGCTACATTATAAAATGGCAAATTAGGACTAAGTCATCTCTAGGTGCCTCCTAGCGTAAAAATTCTGTATACTTCTTTGATTATCTCAAGCCTCTAGTTTCCATATATGCGGCTTTTCAAATTGCTGTCTTCCAAACTTTTTAGGAGAGCTTCTCCCAGATGCTTAACATAGTAGAACCTGTCCTGTCAAAGATGTCTCTAGTCCTCTTTTTTTCAAAACTTTAAAGAGTAACCCCCTTAGATTATTCCTTGTTCTTTTTCCTACAACATCCAGGGACTCCCCACTTCCCCCCAGCACCCCGTAATCTCTCTTCCTTTTGTTCTCTTCTTTCCATTTTTATTCCTACCACCCTGGTACAAGCCTCCAAATTTTTGCACCAGCACGTTTAAATAGACTCTTAAATGTCTCCTTAACTTTCAGACACTTACTGCTCTAATCCAGGGTTTACAAACTAAAGTCTTAGGGCCAAATATGGCTCATTACCTGGTTTTGTAAAATGGTTTTGGGACACAGCCACACCCTTTTGTAGACAAATTGTCTATGGTTTGCTTCCATGATACAGCTGTGGAATTGAGTAGTTGTGACACACATGTTGTGGTTCGCAAGCCTAAAATATTTACTATCGTGTTCTTTAGGAAAAAGTTTGATAGTACCTGCTAATCCATTGCTTACATAGATGTCAGATTTAAAATACATCTTTGCATCTTCAGTGTTGCGTGCGTCACCTCTGGGCTCAGAATCTTAAATTGTGCTCCATATTTCACCATGTACACACACAAGAAGAGTTCTAGAGATTTCTCAACCTAGCATTAGAGACCACCCAAAAATTACCTTACTGTATCTTTACAACCATCTTTTTCAAGCATCACTGTAATCTGTGATCAGGCTGGTTTAAATGATGAACCACAAATATGCCGTGCTCACCCGAACTCTGAACTTTTGAGAAGGTGCTGCCAGCGGCATAATTTGCGGCCCATCATTCTTCGAACTGTGGTATTCAACGGACACTTAGTTCTAACCCAGCTAATTGTTATTGAGAATCTACCGCGCATCAGGGACGGCAGTTGGCTTGCACGTATAAATAATTTCATTCGTTGTAAATTGACTCACATTTTTACCCAGACACATCTGGACATTGTGTAATTATTCATTGCCCACCTACCAGGGGTTCTTTTATGTCCTATTCCATCTTGGCACAAGAAATTATACTTAAAAATTCAACAACTAGATGACAACCTGATAGAAGAGACAGGTAAAAAACAATGAAAGTGGTGTGCCTCAGCCATGGTAGAAACACGCTCCGCTAAAGAATCATAGGTGAAGCTACACAGAGAGCCTGGGATGGCTTCACGGAGGAGATGGCATCTCAGCTGGGTATTGGAAACTGAGAAAGCCCCAGAAGCCTGAAATCCATGGTGATTCAAAGAATAGCAGGGAGGCCAGGAAGGCAGGGTGGCAAGGAGAAGTGGCACCAGATAAAACTGGAAAGAGAGTAGGTGCTATATAGAATGGACCTTTGATGTCCTGTGGAAGAAGAGGGAATTAATTTAATCCTGTTGGGGCAGGCAGACCTTGAGTGTTTCTAAATAAGAGACTGATAATCAGATTCTGCCTAGATCATAAATTCCTGGGTGGTGGAAATTACATTTTATACCCCTTTGTCCCCCATAGGGTCTACTGGCTCTGCCTTGAACACAGTGAACATTCAATAGAGAGTTGTTCATTGATTAGTTTCTTCCTGAGGGTGAAACATTTTTGTGTTGGCTGGTAGCCAACAACATTTTGAGTTTTGTCTGAGCTTGATAAAATGCTGACACCAAGATAGTTAAAAAAAGGGGGGGGGCAAATATCATTAAGTTGACAATCATCAAATTCATGATATTTCTCTGTGCCTGTCATCTTCACCCCAGTGGCCAGAAGTGTTGTTTTCAGCTTTCAGCAAATTTTTGACAAAATCGAAACTACCTAAAAGAGGCTAAAAATTTATTCTTTCTTGAACCACTCACGGCCGGGCTGGGGAATACTGGTTTTCTAAATTCCTTGAGGGCGACATGTTATTAATTATTACTATTTAAGCCAGAGGGAAATGATATGAAGTTCATGGGATGGAAGGCTTCTGCTCTCCCTCTGGGTGTGTAAACGGTGAGCCCTCAGCCCTCTGCACCGTGAGTGACAGGAATTATCAGCCTGTACTCATTGTCACCAGTTGCAAGAAGTAATGCAGGGCTGTAGGCGTCTCAGCTTTAAATGTCAGACCTCAGGTCATTATGTTTGTGACGTTGATTTTTTTTTTTCTCCTCAAAGAAAAGACATTTCAAAAATTTGTAATCTGAGCTAGTTTAGCCCTGTGGGAACTGTTTTTTCCTCAACCCAAACTAGAGTTATGATTTCATTCTGAGAACTTCATAAAGTTGGCACGATAGGGCAGTTCCACTTTCCGATTTGACTGAGAACCAGAGTCATTCTTTTTTTTTTTAAGTTTATTTATTTATCTTGAGAGAGAAAGTGCTTGTGTGAGTGGGGGAGGACCAGAGAGAAAGGGAGAGAGGGAGAATCCCAGAAGGGCTCTGTGCCCGATGTGGGGCTCAATCGCACAAACCACGAGATTGTGACCTGAGCCAAAATCAAGAGCCAGACGCTCACCCGAATGGAGCCACCCAGACGCCCCAAACTGGAGTCACTCCTGTGACCTGAACCAGTTTCCTTTGCTGTGGTTCAGTGCAGACAAACTTGGTAATTAGTAAGACCGGTAAAGAACAGCCTCAGTAGCCCTGCCTCACTACTAACCCTGCTTTCAGATTCTGGTCTTTGAGGCCAACTTATCTTGGAGGCACAGCATCTCCCAAGGGTCCGTGGTCATCCTGCATCCCTGCTGATCCTTCCATAAGCCTTTTGTCACTCCTCCCTTCTCTCATTTCCTTCTCCTCCCTCCCTGAGCCCTACCACATCCAAACACACCCTCTCCATCCAGACGGCGTGTGCACATCAGGCTTGCACTCCTCTGGTCCCACGTGATTTGCAGCCCCCTTGGCTGGACAAGCTCTGGATACAGTGTAACCGCCTCTGAGAAGAGTTTTCAGATTCCCATCGTCCTACCAGGCAAATCCTCAGAGTGTTTTGTATGCACCCCTATCTTAATGCTTATCACACCGTACTTATAAAGGGGTCTGAAGCCCCCACCCCTCAAATAGTGATCAACTCAAGGGCATAGAACTCATTGCTTTTTATATCAATAGTGTATGCCAGACTCTTAAGTTCTGTTCTTGGCCCACAGTTGTTGCATGAAAAAGATAGGAATAGCTCTGACGTAATAATAAGTGACACCCTCCTAGTCATGGCATCAGATGCATTAGCAGAAGTAGGTGCTCATTTAAACCTTGTGTATAAAGGGAAGGGTCTCCTTACTGAATCTCACTCAAACACAGCCCCCTTCAGATCCAAATGAAATCCCAAGCAAAATGCAAGGACATCACCTTTATCTTTATTGCGCTTGCCTCCCCGCCAGGCACTGCCATTCAATAATTCTGCCAAGTGGTATCTTTTCCTCACGACAGAGTGCTAAACAGTGATTTATTGCTTGAATACACATTGCTTTCATGGAAGTGATTTGTTTAAAACAACAGTAAAGCACTAAATAAATTATTCATTCCATGCTAATTCTTCACTTTTATGTGCTGTAGTAAGCGTCAAAATAAGCAGCCTGTGGGGCATTTTATTTTTGCCACATTAATCTTGGACAGTTTAAAGGAAAAAAAAATTGGAGGAAATCTAAAGAAGAGGTTCCATTTTCAAGAAAATGGTTTTTTTTTGCTTTTTTTTTTTTTCTTCTAGCCCCCCTGCAGCAGCCAGGCAGTGAGTTCTGGTAGATGGGCTTCCCCTTCCCCCATGACTGGACCCAGAGAGGCCCTCACCCTCCTGTTCAGCTCTGTGAACAGCACACCTCCTTTTCTCCACACAGGGCCATTCACTGTGGCCCATTCCCTGTCACAGGGCCAGACACTGGTTCTTTCCTGGGAGATTTGCATTTCCTAGGGCAGACAGGGTATGGGGTTTCTATATTTCATGAGTGTCTTGATATAGGATTAAAGGATTAAAAATTGAGAGGAGCAGCAGTGACATACTTACACATTTTTGCAACTGATTTCCCACATGGAATAGAGATACCTTTTTTTTTTTTTTTCTAGTCTTATCTTTCTTTACTGAAGCCTTGTTTCTTGTGTTTGCAGTGGGGTCATTTGAGTGACTTTCAGGATTCTTCATTAGCAGAGGGGGATATAGACAGTCTTGTTGTAGATTCTTGAGAAGTTTCTCTCCTCTTTTCTGAACATGACCCTTCCATGTTTTATACCTGCCGGGGGATGAGGAAAGTTGTGGCTCTCTGGCCTGTGGCGTCCACAGGGGTCTCAGCAAGAGAGACGCCAAGATTGATCCCTCAGCTCAGGACGGTAGAAAAACGAACTCAGCCCATCCTTCAAGCCTTTGCTCCAGATCAGAAGCCAAGAAGATCTAAGCTTACATATGTGTGACCCAAGCCCCAGGCCATCCCATCTCATGTGTAAGAATAGCAAATACTATCCTCCAGCATTGTAAAATGAATTAAATGACATACTGTGTGTAAAGCACCCGGCTTGTAAGAACTTGAAAAGATCCCATTTGTGTCCAGCTAGGGATTGCTCCTTTCTCTTTGTTCCCACAGTACTTAGTATCTACAGCACTCAGCTCTGTGAGTCTCCCCTTAGCTGTTATGTGCAGTGAGGGGAGGTTATTTGTTTTCTCTGTTTGTATCCTCAGTAGCACTTAGAAGAACAATTATGAATTGTGGTAGACCTAGAAAAACAATTGAATAGATGATAGATAGATAGATAGACAGACAGACAGACAGATAGGTAGACAGACAGAGCTTAGCATCAGGCTGATTAAAAGCAAGAAGTATACTCTTTGAAACTTTCTGAATCTCTTGTCTTTCCCTCTCCAAAGAGGCCATGCAGCATGGTGGTTAAGCACCTGAGCTCTGGTCTAAGTTTATTTGAGTTCAGATACCAGCTTCCCACTTATGTTCTAGCTGATGTTAGGCAAATTCCTTAAATTCTGCCATCTGAAAATGGCAAACAAACAAATAAACAAACGCAAGCATTGGCTTTATAGGATAGTTAAGAATGTATATAGATTATATTATTTAAAATGCTTAGCACAATGACAATTTTTTAAAGTACTCCCTAAAGTAAACTGGTGATAACAATCCAGTTAGAAATGGAATTCTAATTTTATTAATCTTATTCAATAGGAAAAGGGAGGGAGGAAGAGTTCACTTGACTAAGCTCATACAAGGAATTAAAATTGGCTCTGTAACCAGAATCCAGCCCTCTCATCTTCTAACTTTAGGTCTCCAAGCTGCTACCATACTTGATTTGGCTTTGTCCCATTGTACAGAGGATGCAGTTTTGAGTGCCCTTTAGGAAATAGTTGAAAAACCTGGAATTCAGATTCTGATTCCAACTACATACCCTGATGTTCTTGTACTTATACAGGGCTCCCCATTTCTAGATAGAAGAAATTCACACAATGGGAAGTAGATCTCTTCAGTTCCTGGCCAGCTTTTGGGTATCTTACATGGAAGCTTACACTTTTGCATGATAGCACAGAAAAAAATCAGTAAACCTTTGGATTGGTTCCTAGGCATATTTTATAACTACCCAGCCCTCCCAAAAGAGATACACAACATTGAATCATCTGTAGCATTTAATCCTTTAATCAGCCTAAACTTTCAAGAGGAAATCCAGTGTTGGGAATGTCATCCATAAGATAACAATTTCAGGAAATAGCATTGCCCTTGTGTTACAGTTACTCAGATTTTTTTTTTTTTATCCTGCTTTTCTAGATGCTTGCTACAATAATTGCTCACGTAACTGGAACGTGTTGTTTATGCCTGGAAAAGTCCATTACCAATATAACTACAGTCAGTCAGTCAGACCACTAACAAATATTGAAGCTCTTTAGGTCAGGCAGGAGAACATTACGTCTGGGTTCACATGCAGTTGTGAGCTTAACGGACCATTGGAAGCGTAGGGACTGGAATGTGCGTGTAGGAGCCATGTTCTACTTTATGAAATTTAAACTTTAAGATCAATGGGAGGCCACACAGATATTCCAGAGAGTGGGGAAAAAACGACATTGCTCTTTAAAAAAAAAATAAGGTTGCAGTGGTAGCAGGGCAGAGGGTGGCTTGAGGGAAGCGAGGCGAGAGGGTGGCAGCATTGTTAGAGGCACTGGGGCAGGCCAGAGCAGTGAGGGGGGGTTAACGATAGAGGCGGTTAGGGCTTAGTGACTGATGAGGTTTGGGGAGAAAACAGGGGGGTCGAGTGAAGGCAGGCTCAGAGCTCTAGCTTGAGCAACGACAGTAGCATTTACTAAGCCTGGCAGCACCAACAGCGTAGATGGAGGTACTCGGCAGTGGATGGTATTACAATGGGAAGAGACCTTACAAATGGGTAGTATAGCCATGGAGGAGACTGAAGCCCTCAGTGTCAGAGTTCAGGCTTACGTCCGTGTGTCCGGGTTCACAGCCCAGGACTGCTGAAACGATAGTTGCTTCGAAAAGATCTAATGAGCATCTCATGTGGAATCCCATGCGAAGGTGGCCAATAAGTGAAGCCAATGAAGGTCAAGAATGAGAGTCTTCACAGGCATGGGCTCCTTCGCAGGCTGGGTGTTTGGGGGGGAAGCTTCGATTGTTTCAGGCACGGAGGGAAAGCTAGGGCGCAATCAGAAAACAGTTCTCTTTTCTCATTTCTGCCAAAATTGCCTAAAGGTATCTCAGAAAAAAAAAAAAAGTGTGCAGATTTTTAAGGCACTGGCAATTTGCTGTGATCTCATTTGTCATTCTAATAAGTGCTGTCTGTTAAATCTCGTTTTATTCATAATTTTGTATTCTGTTTCTTGAAGAGAGGCCCTCAAATTGTAGGACTGTCATCCCCACAGAACCGTGTCTAGGCCTGATCCTACTGGTCACATTCCTCAGTTGACTTTTTTTTTTTTCTTTTTAATGTTTATTTATTTTTTGAGAGAGAGAGAGGGAGGGAGGAAGGCGCAGAGAGAGAGAGAGAGAGAGAGGGAATGAGCAAAGGAGGGGCAGAGAGAGGTAGACACAGAATCTGAAGCAGGCTCCAGGCTGTGAGCTGTCAGCGCACAGCCTGATGCGGGGTTTGGACTCATGAACTGTGAGATCATGATCTGGGCTGAAGCTGGACGCTTAACCTACTGAGCCACCCAGATGCCTCCCTCAGTTGACTTCTTGTAACTCTCCCCCATGTCAGAACTGGCCCCCTCCAGTCCTTCTGTTCATAGGAGCTCCTGCTCCTATAACCGAGTCAGCATATGGCATGCTAAGATTATTCCTGACTCTGAGAAGCTCCTGATTAAGAACAGATTCTTCTAAAAGTATAACCTCCACCATTTGTCAGACAAGGTGGTTAGAGTTACATGATCTTTGCAGTCCTTCCTAATTTTGTCATCAGTTTCCTTTAAAAGAGTGACAAAATGCTAAATATTTAGTCATCCAGATGCCCCTGGAGAGGATTAGAACTGGAATCCTATGGAAGCATTTTGGTTCTGTGATTAAATCATAAGAAATGCATGAGAATCACTTAACTTCCATAGGTTTTTTTTCTTCCAACAGAACACTTTATTACTTATTAATAAGTTTTACTTGGGATTTCCAGATCCTATTTAAATTTCACTTTCAAGCCAGCTTTTTTAAGTTTTGAATTTCCTCTCAGGCAAATTGTGTCCCATGACACCTTAGCACTCAGACAAGGCAAACAAAAGATCTATTAATAAAGGTCAGTTGTTATTGATTATTTATTTATTTTATAAAAGACAGTAAAATGTTTCTCTTCCTCCCTGGTTCACCTTAAGACTTCCCCATGGTAAAGGAAAATATTTGAACTTACTGTGTTAACTATCTCTGATTTTTTGTTCTTACTGCTTTTGTTAGTTTCACTGAATGGTAAAGGAGAAGAGAAAATGGAAAAAAAAATACAGCCTGTATTCTCATTTTTTTAATTTCATTGTTCTTGAGGTTCCTCTTCTGACATTTGGATCACCATAAGATGCATGTCTCTATTTATTAGCTTCCTGTTAGTATGTTATGTTAACCTTGAAAAATAATATTTTAAAAAATTGAGTTAACCTCTTCAGACCCATGAATAACAACATAAAAACCAAGATGCAAAAGTGGAAAAGGAATGACTTGGGTCATTTCTTTGCATTGAAGCTTAATATCAGGAAGCATAAGAACAGAAGGGCCCCTCATCATTAACACACAGTTTGCTGCTTAATGGTGTGTTCATCTCGTGTGTGGGTTCTCACACAGGAAGAGTTTAATATTTAGATAGTGTCTCTAATTCAAACAGAGAATGATTTGAGAGCTTGGAGGTTTGTATTCCTCAGATCAGTGTATCAGGGATGTTAAAAGGGAACTTCTCCATTCCTCACCTCCCTTCTCTCTCTCCTGACAAACTAGGGTTTGTTCCCCTTTTACTAAAACATAGGGGTTTCCTCTCTTTCTTGATTTCTAGAAAGAAGATACTGAAAGAAATGTCTTCTTACTGTTTTATAACTCCTTATTTGTGCCAAATGACCTAATTCAAATAGGGATTAAGTCAAAGGAGGATGGTCTGTTCACTCCTTTCTAAAAATAATGGAGGGGAATGAGGAGATCATGGTAAATAGTTTGTTTCTTTAAGAAACATTTGGCTTGCATGGCTTATCCTATGTGTTTTCCTTGAACTGTGTCTCTCCAAACTATCCACTGAATTCCCTGCTTCTGTTCCCCCATTCCCTAGCCCCATTTATGTTCATGTCTTGAAGCTCTGCCTGTAGGTCTTTCCAGGTCTGTTTAATTTTTCTATTTTACTCTTCCTATATAAAGAGGGCTTGGCTTGAATATGCATTTTCTCATATATTGTACACTTTATCTTGGTACTCTTTGAGGATTACACTGGTACTGGTATTATGCTTTTTTCTAGGGGAAAAAAAAAAGAAGATCATTTAATTTAGTATCTCTCTAGTTCCCCTGGTGTTAATGCAGATGACTAAAATAGAGTATAATTTAGAGCAGAATAATTTAAATAGAGGAAGGAGACTATGAAATGGTTAACATTATCCACTAGATATGGATATATGCTTTGGGAATTATCCTCTTTTTTTTTTTTTTAAGAGACAGAGAGAAAGTGAGGGGAGAGGGGAAGACAGAGAGAGAATATTAAGCAGGTTCCACACTCAACATAGAGCCTGACACAGAGCTTGATCCCACAACCCCACAACCCCACGACCCTGGGATCATGACCTGAGCCAAAATCCAGAGTTGGATGCTCAACAGACTAAGCCACCCAGGTGCCCAAAGCCTATTTTTTATTTAAAAAAGGAAGAGGAGGAGTAAGAGAAAGAGGCAAGGATATGTAGGACTGAATTGTGAGCATTGTGAGATTGACAGATTTTGGAGAGAGTTGTTGTTGTTGTTTTTCTTTTTTTGGAGTTGATAGTATCCGTCACCTTGGAGAATAGAGAATAAGTCCTATTTTCAAGATTTGCTTCAAAGAACAACTTAAGTCCACTGGATTTGTTTGCTAAATATAATGACCTAGCTCTAGGAATAGAGTATAATAGCCTTTTATTACATGCATTTCTTTGTTAGTCACTACCAGGAGAGAACTTGACTTTCAGCACACAGAGTGGGGAGAGATGTGAGTTGCCTTGAGTGAGAGCTGCAGTTTTCCTCACGTGAAAACTCCTGGGACAATGCTCCCCAGCTCAAGTGCCATCAGTGGCCGCACATCTTAGCTGCAAATGACCTCTAGATGGAAACAGACTCAGAGGGAGAATATAGCAAATTTTACTTAAAAACATTCTACCTTGCACAAGGACTGTTCCATATGCTGTGGTTTGCTCTGTGTCTCCCAGCACAGTCAGTTATCTGTCTATCCCTGTGTCTGCAGCACTGTTGGCTGTCTGGTCTTGTAAGCTCCCCAGGAGAGGTGCAGTAGCCATCTAACTCACATCATTTCAGTGTCATTCAGAGGATATTACATAAATAAGCATTACATTAAATTAGGTGTGGGCTCTTAGAAAACGTGAAGACCATTTGGGATTAAGGACTCCCCAGGGGCTAAAATCTACTGATTGCTTTCTGGCTGGCCCCACACCCCAAATTCATCCCACCCTTTCTACTGGTTTTCTTTTCACACTGAGTTTGTATGTTCTGGATTACCTCCGTCTGATGACTTAAAATTCCTGTGTATGGTTGTTGTGTGCACCATTATACTAATCTTTCAACTCCCTTCTGAGGTCTTTTACTCTAATTTAGCTATTATTGATTTCTCCTCCCTTTGATGACTCAAATGGAGCTCAACTCCACATTCACTTAACTCTTCCGAAAATGAAGATACCATAAGCTGTTCTGTTGAAACCTTCACTTAGATGTGCATGCATTCATTGTCTGGAACCCTCATCTGGAGGCTGCCAAGTTCTGTGATTGAAGTAGAAGGATCATCTAACAATGAATTTCACCAAGGTTCAAAAGTTTTAAAAAATAAATTAAAAACAGCAAATGGAAATGCCATTGATGTAGAGTCAGTGAGGAATTAAAACTCAAGTTTGTCTCAATGAGGAAAAAAAAATATCCCAGGGATGTCTGAAACAAGGAAGAGTAAAGGAGTGGTCTGTGGCCAGTAACACGTCTGAAGGACAATAGGTCTCCAATACTTTTGAATTGGACACAAAGTGAGGACCCAGTTCTGTCTTGCCTTTAGTTACCGGAACACTTAATTAGGATAACATACCATAAGGGTAATGAAGCACCGATAAGAGTCTATGTATAATGTGAGTTAAACTTGTCCACCACTTACCAGCTAAATAATTTAAATCACTTAGCCTCTTTGTGCCTCAATTTCCTCATCAGAAAAGAGAGAGAGAGAGACAGAAAGGGAGAGAAAGAGAGAGAGAATTACTTGAAATGCCCTTAATATTTAAATTTGGCACATGGCCTATGCATCCAGTAAATGTTAGATGTTATTAATAATAGCAACTACTTAAATTTGTGGAGTACTTTAACATTTTCACAGAATTTGTCCACTTCTATTGTTTGTTTCTCCCATCTCTAAGAGACTAAGGAGAGATAACATTATCTCTTTTTTTTTAATGTTTGTTTTTAATGAGTCTGTTCAATATTTAAGTGACTTCTTTGAGGTCACACAGTGACAGACACTGCTAGTTGTTCTTTGAGGTCACACAGTGACAGATACTGCTCAGCAGCCTCTACCCACTTTTCTGTTACTGGCAGGGCCCATCTCTTACCATAGAAAACAGCAAGTCTATCCCCAGACCTCTATCCTCCTTGTTTTCTCAACTTTCATTGAAGCCATGATGTGGGCACGTGGCTGAATCCTGGTCATTGAGATGGCAGAGATTTTGCTCCGAGGGCTTTGGGAAAGAGTTTCCTTTATAAGCTAAAACCCAAACCAAACCAAACCAAACAAAAGCAGATATACACTAGAGGTCCTTCTTTACTTCACTGAGTGTGACTGGGTCTGCATATGCTGCAAAGAAGTGTTATGGCCGCCGTGTGAGTGAGGGCACCCGGCACTAAGTATTGACTCTATCAGAGAGGAAATACATACATATATCGTGTGGCTGCTTGACAGCATTGTGAGGCTACATTAGTCCCGGAACTGCGTAAACTGTGGACGTCTTGTTATATGAGACAATATATCCCTTATTATTTGAGTTATTTTTAGTATTCTGTTGCTTGCTGCCAGAGACATGCTAACAGATATATGGTGGCTAAACCAAGACTCAAAGTCTGGTCTTCTGATTCCAAAGTGTTTGTTTGCTCATTTATTTGTTTTCGGGAGAGTACATAGTGTCAGCCTATAATTAAGGCCTCCACAAAATAGCCAGATGTATGTGTCTATTCTGATATTCTGTGCGTCCTTACCCCTAATTTAAGCCTTAGCTAAACTCAAGGACTTGCTCTCTGCTGACTCCTCTGTGAGCTTTCACACCTCAGGACCTCTATCTTCTCGCTCCCTTCCCTTAGAATACCAGCTCTGTAGCCTTTCGGCTCCAACAGAATCATATGCATCATCTGGGATTTGTCTTGACTGTCTTCTTTTGTAAGAGTCTGTACCCGATTATACTTTTCTTTCTTCCTCTCTCAGAGATTTAAACACTTTTCTCTTGCGTGTGACCATCTGTGTACAACTTAGTGTGACTGTAGTGACCTTAGTGTGACCATCTGTGTACAACTCTGCCTCTCTACTTGACTGTGAGCTTCCAGGGATGGGTCCTGAGTCTCATTCTCCCTTTGTGTCCTCACAGCGCGCGCTGCGCGCACACACACACATATATATATATATATATTTTATCCTTGCCTCTTAAGATGGCTTAATAAATGTTTATTGAATTAAATGTGTAGAATTTTAAAGCCAAAAGTTCTTTCTTCTGAAGAAAGCTCTCATTTTCTGGGAATTATAAGAGGCTCTTATCCTTGCATTCATGACCCCCCTAGGATTCGGGAGATCAGTGATATCATTAAAGTTATATTCATTGTTTTATGCTCATAGATTTTATTAGATCAGATTCTTAAAGAATTCATAGCTACTCAAAAGAATTAGAACTTCTGTTTAAGTTAGAAAGTTGAATAAATGCTTTTTGAGCCAAAGACACAATCTGGAATATGCATATTTTTAGGAAAACTGCTGTAAGTTTACTTCTTTTCCCTAAAACTGGAGTGTAAAGAAAACAACCCAAAAGAAAACAGATTTCTGGCTCTTGAACACCCCTCTTTATATTTTATCCAGTTATTCAGTCCCCTGAAAGATTGCTCCAGATCTCTTCAGACCTTACAATTTTTTGTCCCCATATCACTTCTATCCACATATTTAAAAATATCCAACCAAATGGTCCCTGGCAAGCAGCTGTAGTAAGGAGAGGTGGCCATCTGAGATAGAGCAAACACCAGGTGAGGAAACACCAGGGCGTGCTGGAAGCTGGTGGAGAAAGGACGGAGGTAGTCAGCTTTCATCCCTGAACCAACCTGCCGGCATCTTCAGTGTGGCTTTGCCATTGTGCACCCGAGCAGGACTGTGGCCCAGCTCAGCTAGGTGGAATTATGAACAGTAGCATGGTCGAGTTCTGTGGAACCTCCCCATGTGTTACAATGACAGAAACACCTGCCCAGGCCAGCCCTGAAGCACCAGGAACAGAGAGAAATACAAAAGAAAATGCCTTGTTTTATAGACCAGGACCTGTGTCACCATCTACATTATTCAGGAACTGGAACTGTAGACCTTCAGGAATGAAAGAGACTTTAGGATCTTAATGCCCAAACAGCTCACTGTCAAGGAGGCCAAGGCCACCCTTTTGTTTTCCCTGGGATTAGAATCCACTTCTGCAATTGGACACAGAAAAAGGAAAAAAGAAAAAAAGGAATGCAAATCATTAATAATTGAAAAATGAGGGGATATGTGTTGCTTTTCTAGGATTTGCCAGAGTTGAAGACGAGTTGAGGTAAAGGGCAGTGGCCAGGCCAAGGGTTCTGATAGAACTCACCTCTCCCTAAATGTCCATAAGTTCTCCCACAGTTACCTGGCCAAAATTCATTGTTTAAGAAGAATAGTAAGCTTGTTAGACCAGCTCCTCCTTCAAAAGATTCTCAGCAGCCCTCTATCAAGCAAGTTGCTAGTCTGCTCCTTAGCTAAAGAATTAGAAGAGACCACTTACAGGGGGAATATTTACATTCTTCTTAGGGAGTAGGGGGAATGGGAGATTCATTGATGCCCTAACCTTCCATCTGCCTTCTTCTGGGATACACTGTTTTAAGTTAGCAAGGGAAAGGGTCAGTACACTGTGTTTCTTCCTTAGGAAAAGAAATGGAGAATTCCTATCCTTCTACTTGAGAAGTGTGGAATAAACGTTGGTCTAGGAATTAATACAGTTGTTTTCACAAATATATTGTGTAGAATCAGGTTACCAGGAAGGAATTTTAGGGGGGGTCCTTAAATGTGTGGGTTTTCATTTCTAAATGATGTTTTTCAGTTAATTAAAAAAAAAAAAACCATGCCGTCACATTCAAAGGTGTCATCTGGCCAGCTACTTGGCATACTGGAGGCTGCCAATGTGTAAATCTAGGGTGCTTCCATGTTAAGACAGTCGAGCGCACACCTGGAAATAAGACTTGCCCTGACGTTTTGCTGCAGCAGAATATTTTTTCCTGGGTTTTGCTGTTTTACACTAGAACACTGTTAATAGCCATCCATATACTAGTGTGTCTATCTCTATGAATGTTCCTGTTTCATAACCAAGTGCAGAAGGAAGTCGAGGTTAGATGAGGGTAGGGGCATATTGGCCTTTTCCTGCCCCCCCCCCGGGTCCATTGTGATGGTTGTTCACCCCCCACGACCATCTTTATTGAGGAATAATTGACAAATATAATTGTATATATTTAAAGTACGCAGTGTGATGATGCTTTGATATACATATGCATTGTGTAATGGTTGCTAAGATAGAGATGATTAACATATCCATCACCTTGCATAGTTAACTAACTCTCTCTCTCTCTCTCTCTCTCTCTCTCTCTCTCTCTCTCTCTCTCGGTGAGAATGCCTAAGATCTACTCTCAGTAACTTTCAAATATACAATATTGTATAATTAATTATAGTCGCCCTGCTGTACATTAGAGACTCAGAACTTCTTTTTAAAAAATGTTTTATTTATTTTTGAGAGATAAAGCACAGATGAGGGGCAAAGAGAGAGGGAGACAGATAATCCAAAGCAGGCTCTCAGCTGTCAGCACAGAGCCCGATGTGGGGATTGAGCTCACAAACTGTGATATCGTGACCTGAACCAGAGTTGGATGCTTAACCCACTGAGCCACCCAGGTGCCCCCAGAGCCTCAGAACTTCTTATAACTGAAAGTTTGTACCTTTGACTTGGATCTCCCCATCTCCCCTTCCCTCCTAGCTCCTAACAGCTGCCATTCTATTCTGTCTCTATGAAATCAGTTTTTGTTTCTTTTATATTCTGCGTATAAGTGATACCATATGCTATTTTCCACTGTCTTATTTCACCTGGCAAAATGCCCTCCTGTTTCATCCGTGTTGGCAGAAATGGCAGGATTTTCTTTTTAATGGCCTAATAATATTCCATTGTGTATATGTGTATATTACCACATTTTTTAATGTGATGATTTACTGGCACCTATGTACAGAGGGTTGGGTGAGAACTGGAGTTGTTGAGTTGGTGGAATTATTCAGTAGGAGCTTTCTTTGAAGACTGTGGGAAAAGAGGGAGTAGTTTGGTGAGACCAAATAGTATAAATTTAGCTCAGTCCTGGGAGGAAGCCCATGATCACTTCCTCAAAGAATCTCACTCGTCCCTGCACAGACCCTGGCATTGTTTCCAGCACCCTCCCACGACAGTACTTTGAAAGAGTTATTCGCCATGATCAAGTGGGATTTATTCCTGGGCTGCAGGGCTGGTTCAGTATTCACAAATCAATCAATGTGATACACCACATTAATAAAAGAAAGGATAAGAACCATAGGATCTTTCCAGTAGATGCAGAAAAACCATTTGACAAAATACAGCATCCTTTCCTGATAAAAATGCTCAAGAAACTAGGGATAGAAGTAACATGCCTCTACATCATAAACGCCACATATGAAAGGCCACAGCTAATATTCTCAATGGGGAAAAACTGAGAACTTGCCCCCTACAGTTAGGAACACTGCAGGGATATCCACTACCACCTCTGTGGTTAAACCTTCTAAGGAATTAATGTAACAGCTTGGAAGGTTGGCTTCAACACGCTCTTTATACATATGGACAACGTGAAGTTTCCCCCAGTAGCTTTGTAAGCAATGGATATGGCAGCAAGGAGCCACAGCAGAAGAACAGGACAGATGGCTCCTAGACTGGTTGGGGAATCCTTCAATGTGCCACTGTGGAAAGTCCCAGAAATAACTGGGTGCTGAGATCCTGGCAAAGTGTAGGTAGAGGTGGTTAAGCCACTGACAGTTGGATTATAGCCATGTAAAGAAAGTATCCTGGGGCCCCTGGGTGGCTCAGTTGGTTAGGCATCTGACTTTGGCTGAGGTCATGATTTCCCAGTTTGTGAGTTCGAGCCCTGTGTCCGGCTCTATCCTGACAGCTTGAAGCCTGGAGTCTGCTTCGGATTCTGTGTCTCCCTCTCCCTCTGCCCCTCCTCCTGCTCACCCTCTGTCTCTATCTCTCTCAAAAATAAATAAACATTAAAAAAAATTAAAAAAAAGAAAGTATCCTAAGATTTAAAGAGGAACCTAAAAAAAAGCCTTTACCATATGGTCATCACTTATTGTTTGGAATCAGGGATATTTTGGTACTATATAATAAAAAAAAAAAAAAGATATAGAAAGAAATGCGATGCTGATGAGCATTCCATTTTGTGTGTGTATCCATCAAAACAGTCTTGCTCTCATTGATTGGATTTATAATTAAAAGCTGTGCAGTTAGGCTCAGAATTAAATCTATACAGGAAAGTTGTTTACTGAATGAATAAAAATAAATTACTATTTATGTATTTTAAGTACATATAACAGTTCACTTGATGAAAAAACTTCACTGATCTTTTTTTTCTTTTAACGTTTGTAAAATGCACAAAACATATTAGACAATGGGTCCAGAAGAGGCAGGCCATTGCATTTTCCCCTTTTTCTCATCTCATACTGGCAGTTTAAGTTGTGGTCCCTTAAACAGGTACTAATTACATTAAATAGTATTGCTAATTAACCAGAACAGGAAAACAAAGAACCCACAACAAACCAGATTAAACATAATGACGGATCACTATCCAGGAATATGGGGTAAATATGGGGGTAAATAATGCGCATAGACTGTGAACTGGGGAAAAAAGAGGAAGAGAGAGATTACAAAGAATCCATTGGAGACACAACTAAAGGTTAGCAGTTCCCCCTTCTTTCTTGCTCTCATTCTGAGAACAGAAAGATGAGATTGATTCAAGCAGATATGCTTTGGAATGCCAGAAAGGACACCTCTTCTGGTGCAGTATTGATAAACTGCCTGAGTGTATCAGTGGCATTTTAGTTTTACTAGCCCCTCAAAGAGAGTCAGGGAGTGGATTTTTACCTCCCTGCCCACCTGCCTGTGAATTGTTTAAACAGTTTCTGTGTGTGTGTGTGTGTGTGTGTGTGTGTGTGTGTGTGTGTGTGTGTGAGAGAGAGAGAGAGAGAGAGAGAGAGAGAGAGAGAGAGAGAGAGAGAGAGAGATACTCCGCACCACTACCTGCTGCGTTAAAAGCTTCCTTCTCTGGGGCCTCTCTGAATTCCCTTGTCAGATGGATGAGAGATGCAGCCTGTGCCCAGCTGAACTTCATTATTTGGTTTCCTGCTGTATTGTAACCAGAAAGCAACTACCCACAAGTGCTTTATGTCCACACCCCCATTTTCTTGGTGGAGGATTCGTAGGCCTCTTAGGTAAAATCATACCAAGGTAGAGTGGCAACATCACTCTGTGTCTTCCAACAAACAGCCACCCTGCTGCCACTGATCAGTGTTCCTGGGATAGTGGTGATTGAAATTTAGCACTTAGAGCAACTTAATTGGCACGCAGACCTGTTAAGCATATGCCCCCACCATAGGTGCACCATCTGATGTACCCATAGGGTGCCCAGTGTTTCACACATGCTCAGATTTGAGCATGTTTTGAGAGGCAAGTTTTGAGAGGCACCTGGGTGGCTCAGTTGGTTAATCTCCTGACTCTTGGTTTTGGCTCATGGTTTGTGGGTTTGAGCCCCAGGTCGGACTCCTTACTGATGGTGCAGAACTTGGTTGGGACTCTCTCTCCCTCTCTTTCTGCCCCTCCCCTGCTTGTGTTCGCTCTCTCTCAAGAAATAAATAAACTTAAAAAAATTAAGAAAAAAATTAAGCAAGTTTTGAACAGTTCCTTGAAGGAAGCCTGTGCTGTGGTTTAGGACAGGGGTGGCCTTAGAGCATGGGTCCTGAGATCTCTGCCCATCTTTGAGTTACCATATTTCTTCCTGCCTGTGAACTTGGAACAAACCTAAGGTTGTAGAGTTCCAGTTTGCTTGCTGTGAAAGAAGTGTTGGGAATCTGCTCATTAAAGCTTGTGCCTTAATCAAGCCCTGTGCTAGCAGAGTGGAACTTGGAAGGATTCAGCATTCCTTGGCAGCTTGCTGCCTTGGAATTCAAGGTTAGAATGTTTTGTGCTCACTGTGACTAGAACTGATCCCTTGGTCTTCCGGGAAAATCCTGGAAGTCGATGTCAACATTTTTCTGCTGAATTGGAAACAGCAAGCCTGGGCCAAATGTTCTAGACTATGAGAATTAGGAGAGAAATGGAAATCTCAACAGAAAACGGATCAGACCTATAAGTTCTGGTACTTATGTAAGAAGAATAAATGAGAGCTGGGAAATCACTGGTTAGGAACTCACTGCTCTGTTGAATCTTCCCAAGTGTCCTGGTGCTCATGAGCTCTAGGTACCCAGGGGACCCTTGGCATAACTGCAGATGCCTGCAGAAGCAGCCTTCTCAAGCTGCCATGCTGAGTGTCAGTGGGACTGAGAAGGGGAAGATCAGCTGTCTTTCAACCTAGGTTTTGTTTGGTGAGCTTGTCCTGTCCTAACTGGATCACAGACCAGCAGGGCCCATCTGTATTTATGTTCTCCTGGGCATCGGTGGGGGGAAATCCTGGGTTCTTAATAAATGGTTAATGAATTGTGAAAGAAAGAACTAACTAGTTGGGGTTTCTCTGAGTGATGTGGACAGCAGCACTGGGCTCAAATCAGATGGGGGTTTGCTGTGATGCTAATGAAGCTGAAATGTCAGTATCCCTCAACTGCAGAGGCCCCTTCCTGGGACCCGTCCCTAAGTTTAAATTCATAAGTTTATATTCTGCTCCTTATGGAGGGTTCCCCAAATCCTGTAAGCTTCAGGACCCCACAGAGCATAAATATGCTCCTTTTAGAATGTTCTTGCTGAGCCCTGTGGAAGCGTGGATTCCATCCAGTGGCTTTCCCAGAAATTGTGGAGAATCAGGAGACATCGATAAAGCCAAACCTACAAAGCAAAAGAAAGGGAAGGAACTGACATTTAAAAACGCTATGCAAATTGAAGAATAATTAGCATGTATTACCTAATTTAACTCCGCACAGCAACCCTTTCTAGGCAATGGCATTACTGCCTCCATTTCTTTAATAGTCGGGAATATTGAGGTTCAGAGAAGCAAAGCATCCTGCCCAGTGTGGTACAGCTACTAGGGCTGGGAGCTACAACATTGACCTTTCTCTTTCCTGACCATCTGCTCACTGGCCCCTTGCAGGGTGCACATTTGACAGCTTTGCTAGTCTTCCCTGAAAGCCTTAAGCCCACTAGGGTAAGAATTGCCTGGATGGGCAGGTAACGCTTCCTGCAGGATACAGAGAGAAGTTGGGGAGGGGATCAGGTCTGAGCGGTTTAAAGGAAGGCACTGGCAAAACCCTTCCCCAGTCAGCATAAGCAATGTTGTACCAATTCATTCAATTATGTTAAGCACCTATTAACGGAATCCTGAGTCCTCCCTTGGGCCATTTCACAGCTATGAGATTGTAATTGTTGGAGACTAACCATGATCTCTTCTTTTGCCTTCAGGTGATTCTCATTTTGACAAAGCTGTATGACTATAACCTGGGGAGCATCACTGAGAGCTCGCTTTGGAGGTATGTAGATAAAGTGAGCTAATGGTTACTGTGTTCCTTGAGCATCACACCCAAGACTGCTCTCCCTCACCCCCTTTTCCCTGGTGGGAGGATTTTTGGTTATGTGTTCTCGTTGCCTCCCCTTTTTGCTGTTTGCCTTAGTCATGGGTTGGGGTTTATCTCCAGGCAGGCCAGATCCTTCCTTATTTCTAAGTTTGTATTGGTCACAGGTCTTTTTGCAAAACTGTTCATCAGGTTGTCCTGATGCATTTGGGTTCCCCTCAGTTCTCGCTGATCTTTGAGCTCATTGGAGCAGCAGTGAGGGAATGCAGGTGTCTTTGAAGAGGAGATCAACCTCACCTCTGGTTTTGCAGTGCCCGGGGAACCTTCCAGTGTAGTTTCTGCACTGCTTCCCTTCCTGGCCCTCAGCTCACCAGCGCACAGGTGTGCACACACACTCGCATACATGCCTTCATCTCTGGGATTCACAGTGTGTTGCCTCACACATGTAAGGAGGTGCAGTAAATTCTTTTCCAGGGGAATGCCATGCCATAGATCCTTCAGGCTAGCACAAACTCACTGAACACCAGCACAAATGTGCAGTTGGGGTGAAACTAGGGACAGAAACGTCCTCAGAAATCCAGGCAGCTATTCTCCCCTTTTGTTCTTGGGGACTATATGTTCTGTTTGTTTCTAAAAATCTGCTTTATTGTTCTAATCCCGATGGGGTCTTTGCCAGCCTATGTCACGTGTCCACACCCAAACCAACAGGAGAGCACTGGCTCTGATTGGTTAGGCCTGGATCTTGTGACAGTCCCCGGGCCTGGAAGAGGATGGAGATGACTTCAGGGGTGATATTCAGTGATCATGGGGTGACGTCCAGCCCAGAGTCTGATTGGTCAGTGCCCTGGGTGTAACAATGGCTTAAACATGGCGTATATCACTTCTGATCAGCCATCCCTGAATACATACACTTGTGTGCACAGATAAAGGGGGAAGGGGTACACTAATAACAGAGACACTGGGAGTAGTCTCGGGGCAGACACAAGCTAGCGGGTGTCCTCCATGTAAGACCAGTGGGGAATTTCATCACCTGTCAGTTAACATGACCAGAAGAGACCAGCTGCTGGTCCTCAGTCTTAGGGCTAAAGTCTAGGGAGAGAGATTCCAATCTGCCCTTCATGCCAGGGGTCCATGCCTGCTACAGTGAACAATGACAGGGGTGGTGGGGAGGAGGTTACTTTACATAGTAACAGTTTGGTCCCAGGGCCTGCCCCTGTGAAATCTAAGGGAATCTACCACACAAAAAGGATGTTCATTGAATTTTGTTTTAACCTGATGGCTATTTTCCATTAGACTTCATACTATGTATAAGAAGCCCAAAAATAAATTGTTGTGTGCTTTAGGAAAACCCCAGCGGACCAAAGAAAAGGATAGAATCCTGTTCTTGTGTTTGTTGTGACGTGTTTGTTTGTTTATTTATTTATTTATTTAATTATTTATTTTTAAATATATGAAATTTATTGTCAAATTGGTTTCCATACAACACCCAGTGCTCATCCCAAAAGATGCCCTCTTCAATCCCCATCACCTTCCCTCCCCTCCCCTCCCTCCCACCCCCCCATCAACCCTCAGTTTGTTCTCAGTTTTGTTTTTTTTTTTAATTTTTTTTTCAACGTTTTTTATTTATTTTTGGGACAGAGAGAGACAGAGCATGAACGGGGGAGGGGCAGAGAGAGGGAGACACAGAATCGGAAACAGGCTCCAGGCTCCGAGCCATCAGCCCAGAGCCTGACGCGGGGCTCGAACTCACAGACCGCGAGATCGTGACCTGGCTGAAGTCGGACGCTTAACCGACTGTGCCACCCAGGCGCCCCTTGTTCTCAGTTTTTAAGAGTCTCTTATGCTTTGTCTGTGAGGTGTTTAGATTATTGAACTCCTCCTCCAACTGGAAGGTCAATAATGCAGAGTTTCTGTCCCAAGGAAATTATGTCACTAAATTAAAGTGTGGGGAATGTGGAAGGAGCCTGAAAAAGTACAGTTCTTTTAATGCATTAAGACCCTGACACTTGCTCTGTTGTTTGAATTCAGTACCCCTTCATCAGGCTGTGACTGAATAGGCTTCTGCTTCCCTGATAGATTTCTCTAATGCATGTACATACATGAAAGTAAAAGCCAGCTTTTATTCCTCAGTGCATCTGCTGTATAAAGTGTTGTCAGCATATTAGAAAATTAAAAGATATGCAATTCTGTCTCAGTGGGACGGAAGCTATCAGCAGCCCTAAGTCTCAACCTGAGTGGTGGGAAGGGCATGCCCGGGGCCAGGAGGAACAGCTTGCCCTAGACTACAGAAACTCAGGTTCGCTGCACCCATTTCCCTCTCACGGGGCCACTGTGACCAGCTGAGGGAGAATAGTTCTCTCTCACCTTGGGGGAGAGGGTTAGTAAAATAAAAATGATGACCAGTAATACCAGGTCTTTCTTCTGAAGGAGCAACCTCCAATGGCCTTAAGCTTAGGAAAGTGTGGCAGGGGCGATCTGCTGACCCTTCAATCTTACCTTCAATCAAACCCCTCAATTTCAGCGGAGGATATATACATATATACACACACACAAATACACATACATATATACACACGCATGTATCCACACGTAATATACCCACATATATTTAATTTTATGATATACCCACCATAATCATTTGCCATGTATGCCCTATGTTATACTTGTCATTTGTGGCAAATAACTATTATGGGTGCTCTATACCATTAGAACTATCATTTTAATACTTTGATAAAATAATCCATTTCTTAATGAAAATATAATTTAGAAAAGAGGCAAGGATAAAGAAAAATATATTTAGAATACTTCATATATGCTTTTGTAGGGTGTGCATTTTTGGGTGCCGCGTGATGCCCATGTTTGGTCTTTAGGGAATCTCTTTGGGGGTGTTAATATAGAAGAAGAGATAGGTCTGGGTCAGCCTTGCTTGAAGGAAACTAGTGCTAAAGTGTGGACTCATTTTTTCCTACATCAGCTCTTACTTGCTTTTCAAAAAACCTGCCAAAAATTGTGGGGGGCAGTTGCTGGGGACACACCAGGGTTTAGGTATTCTCATTACATCCACAGTCCAGAGCACTGGATTTATCCCATAGATGATGCTTGGTAAGTAACCGTTTCTGAACAGACCAGCGAAATCTATGATTTTATATTCTTTCTTATTCACTTGTTCAACAAAGATGTATTGAGTGACTTCTTTAGGTCTTAGATTGTTCTGGTCCAGGGAGAGGAATGTGGTTGATACATGGATCGGCAGCACGTGAGCTCTGTCTGACTGTCCTTCGGATGTTCATTGTCTAGAGGGGGCAAATTTCTGTGGATCATTCACATGAGAGATAAATGTACTTGTGTATAACCAGGGTATTGAATCAGGTTCTTAGGCAGCCCCCTAGAACTGCCAGATCCCAGAAGAAGATAAGATAAACCTAGTGTAAATAGACAAACTGTCATACACAAGATAAGTGTTCCATCTTTACTTTGCTCATGTGTATATTTTCTTTTCTTAACTGGACTTTAAATCCTTAAACTCAGCACCTTTATGATTTAATGATCATCCTTTTTAATGATCACCCTTTATGGTTTAATGATAACGGCAATGATGCTGGTGATAATGGTGATAATGACAATAGCAAAAACTAACTTTTATCGAGTGGTCACTATGCATCAGGCACGATATCAAGTGCTCCACATGCATTATTGCATCCCCTTAATTCATTTTTATGATGTATTCAAGGTCATCCAACTAGTAAACAATAGTGCAAACACTTACGGGGGTAGTCATAAAGTTCAATCATTTCACTGCTTACCTGTCTTCTGGAGTCCCATCTGCCTCCTGGTGGCTCATTCTGTACCTAAGCAAATGAACAAACAACATTTTAATCGTAAATATATGAAATGAGTATCATTTTCAAAGCACTGTGACATTCTGAGCAGCTTGTTACCTATTCCAGAAAAATCCTGGGCAACCGGGAAATGGCTTCTTGTCCAACAAACAGATCCAATGCGCTTTTCAGGTGAGCCCTTGTTCTATACAACTTTTTCCCTCTGATCAGTGAGAAGGGCTCAAGTTGCAAATGCCTTGGGGTGTCAGGACAGGAAAGAGGCCAAGAGGCAGCTGTCCTGGTAGTGATGTCCTAGGGCTTTACACCTTGCTGTATCAACAAGCCCTGGATGATGGGGTGAGACGCTGCTCTACTAAATTAATGAGCGTTTGCTCCCAGATGGTCTTGGCGTTGATTACACCTTAATCGTGGAGCAAGTTGTTGATTTTGTTTTGTTTTGTGTTGCCGTTCACTCAGGGAACCAAACTGAGAGGAAAGGGGGATGGTCTGACACGGAACAATTAACTACACCTTAGAATCTTCTCTGCTTTACAGTGGATTAAGCTTTGAGGTTTGGTGGAACTGGGGGTTTTACCATATTGGAGCAAGATAAGCTTAAAGGTTGAGATAAATAAAATGTCACAATCTAGATACAGTCTCTCTGAGAATAAATACATTCATCTTTCTTCCCTCTTGTGCCGGGATAATCAGCACTTTGCTGAGAGAGGCTTAGCTGGTGAGAAAGCCCTAGGCAATTCTGGAAGCAGCTGAAAGGATACTCTTCAAGGGACACGCAGCCTGCAGCGCCTCTGTCCTAGAGGTCGGCTGACATGGCTGACTTCTCTTCAAGTCCAGTATCCCAGTTCAGATTCAGGTGAAACACAAGCCAGCATCCGAGCACATCTTCAAATGATGTACTTTTCAAGGAGCACTACTTGCTTTGGGGGGACAGGTGCGTGGGGTTAAGGTAGGGACAATGGTTGGGCTTTCTGCTTGATTCCAGTCCGGGAGCCAGCCCCATCTCCTCATCACAGGAGTATCTTTGTTTCTTCTTGGGTGTTCACACTGCAGCTGTCAAGAGAGGCTTCCCAGTGGAGTCTGTGGAGAGAATGGCCATGGAGTGCCTTGGGGCAGCGTCTGTGTGGGGCTGGCTGCAGAGAGGGGTCTCTGGAGAGCGCCTGGGGTCCAGGCTGACAGCAGCTGACCTGAGGTCTGTGACTCTGCCAGCCCTGTGGTTGAGGCACATTAGCTAAGCGTGTCTGGCCTTCCCACTCATCATCCAGAGGAAGAGCAGGGGGCAGCTTAGCACAGGTTCTCAGTCCCTGCTTTGTAGGATGGTTTGCTACAAAATCCTGTCAACCACAAAAATAAGGATATGAAATAGGAATACCCAGCCTAAAAAAAAAGAAAAAGAATTGAAAAAAAAAAAGAAAAGAAAAAATAATGAAAAGAATCAAGCTCGAGTGTGGAGATTTCCCCACAGGAGGGCTCTTTATGTCACGCAGCTCTGATGATGTCCCTCAGCCCCGTGCAGGCGAACGTTTAGTGCCTTT
Organism: Panthera pardus; assembly: GCF_024362965.1. NCBI lineage: Eukaryota > Metazoa > Chordata > Mammalia > Carnivora > Felidae > Panthera > Panthera pardus. Next base: position 64,215,887 of record NW_026526788.1, on the reverse strand, counting down.
CCAGGGGCCCCAAGGGGAGAGCCACACTCCCCAGCAGGACCAGGAGCTGCTTTAGGTTCTGGATTCTTTTAAGCTTTCTAAATTTCACTCCCTTTCGATATTTGTGTCATGTGGAGTTGCTGTGGCTCCTGGAGTTATAAGCTTATTGCATTAAACCTTACTGTAATATATGCTCATTATAATGAGCCAAACAATGCAGAGACTGATAAAAATTTTAATAGTCTCTTACTCCTCACACACGTCTAGCTTTCTTGAGGTAGGTGATTCTGTGAGCTTTTGGTGATTCTGTCCATACCATTAGGACCCAACTCAAAAAAAAATTATATATATGTATATGTATATGTATATACGACATATGTATATATATATATATATATATATATATATATATATATATATATATATATATATATATATACATGACTATCTCAGCATCACTTTTTTCATTTGTTTAAGAAAATAAGAGTAAGTATCCACAGGACTCTGATAACCTGTTTGTTTTACTTAATAATGAGTCATGGGTGTCTAAAAGAACACATTAGAAAAAAAAAGTCAGCTTTGTAAGCATCAAATAGTGTGGATGTTGTATGCTGGATTAAGCAACGATGTCCTAATCAGCTTATGCACTGTTTCATGTGCACCAGAAAATGTTCCCAGTGCTGTCTACCTGCCTACCAACACTGCAAAATAGACATTGCTTGTGTCCCCAGTTTACACATGAGAGAAGGGAGGCTTGGAGAGTTAAGCAACGCTCAGCATCATGCAGCCAGGAACCGATCTTGTGCTAGCCTGTGCCTCCTGTTACCTTTTTAAAAAAAATTTTTTTATGTTTTATTTCTTTATTTTTAAGAGCAAGAGAGAGCATGAGCCAGGGAGGGACAGAAAGAGAGGGAGACACAGAATGTGAAGCAGGCTCCAGTCTCTGAGCTTTAAGCACAGAGCGCAACATGGGGCTCAAACTCACAGCCCGTGAGATCATGACCTGACCTGAAGTCAGACCCCTAACTGACTGAACTACATAGACGCCCCACCTTCCGTTATGTTTTTAATGGATCTATAGCTCATTTCCACAGTATTTGCAATTACACATAGTGCTTCCACAAACAGATGACTTTCTGAAAAGATGGGAATAATTCACATACCAAACAGCAGCAATAAGTTACATACTTCCTGATGATTTCACCAGTGCCGGCTGTTTTCAATTTAAAAGTTGAATTTAAATTTTTAGTTTTAATTTAATTCCATTTAAAATTTTGCTGGTCTTTTTAGTAGAAATGGTGTCTTAATCTCTGCGTGGTTTAATGGGTATTTCTCTGACCACTAGTGATGCTGAACACTTTTTCATATATTTATTGCTCTGTGGACCTGTAGACCTCCTGTTCCCACCTGCCTCTCCCTGAAGCAAAAGTAAATTGTTGCTTACTCAGTAACCCCATAGTGTGTTACGTATCTTTGTCTTAGGATGGTTATTAGATATATATTCATTTGGTTTAGTTTAGCACATACCAAATAGCCCCCTATTCTGTGCCAGGCACTGTATGAGGCAGACACTGGCAAGGAAGGAACATGTAAGTAATTGTTTCTTCCCTGCAAAAACTGAAAATCTAGTGAAGGGCCGACACTCAGCAGGTGATTTCTGAAGTGTGGCAAATACAATGCAAAAGTTATGCATGAATTAGTGTCTATGTTCGCCTATTTCCATTCTGACCTCTTTCCGAACTCAAAGGCTATGGTTAGGTCTTAGTTATTTTTGTTTGTTTGACACTCACGGAACTTGGCACACAATAAATATCATTAATTTTTTTTTTTTTTTTTTTTTTTTTTTTTTTGCTTAGAAGCAGTATATTAGGACGCCTGGGTGGCTCAGTCGATTAAGCGTCCAACTTCTGCTCAGGTCACGATCTCACGGTTCGTGGGTTCGAGCCCTGCATCGGGCTCTGTGCTGACAGCTGAAAGCCTGGAGCCTGTTTCAGATTCCGCGTCTCCCTCTCTCCCTGCCCCTCCCCCACTCACGCTCTGTCTCCCTCCGTCTCAAAAATAAATAAACATTAAAAAAAAAATTAAAAAAAGAAGCAGTATATTAAGAAATGGTTCAGGGTTTCCGAAAGCCAGGTCTATGTCTTATACTTGCTTATATCCTAAACTTTTACCCTAATGCCCTCCATGTAGGGGATGCCATTTTGAATAATGTGTTGCATGATCTGGTAAAACCCCAGGACATGCATTTTAAAGAGTAAGCACACAGCCAGCGCCCAGAGTGAAAAGCCCAGATTCAATTGTGGGAACCCAGTTTGTCCATAGAGCACCATGAATGCTTGTCAGCACCCTCAGCTCTGACACAACCTTCTTGCATCCCCACATGGAGGCTGTTTCTACAAGGATCTGGCTGCATTCTGCCTGCAGACTCTGCAGACCTTCCCGACCTCTCTGTGAGAGTCAGCCTCTGGTTGTACCTCTGCACTCATCATTTGCCTCGTTTGCCTCAACGGTTGGCTCTCTGTGGAGTTTCCTATTTCTCTCTTCAGCAAGCAGTAGATGAGATACATGCAAAAGCATTCATTGCCCTGATATTCTAGAAACATTATCAATATGAGCCCAGGAAATAAGAAAACTTTACTAGAGAAAGTGGAGGAACTAACATCCAATGTTAAAACTAGTTAGAGATTCAGGAAGTACTTACAATGTTAATTACCACTTTACTACACTGTCTTTGGGTAAAGAACTTTGTACTAGACCTCAAGAAGTTCAGAAGGTACAGAATTTAATTATCATGTGTAGCTATATACAGTCTCATTATTCGGTCAACATGACTAACTTCTCATTTTTCAGGTCTCAGCCTGAACACCACCTTATTTTTGAAAAGGCATTTACATCCTCCTTATTTTAAAGAGGACCTTTGTTTTTGTCCATCACAGCTCTTTGCTTATTTTATTCACTGTACGTGTCCTGATCTGTGATGATTTTATTCATTACTTCTCATTGGCTCATGCCCACTACTAGAATGAATATAAGCTCCCTGAGGGCAGAGACCTTGTCTGGTTTACTTTCTGTTTTTTCTCACATGCTCGGGAAAGTGCCTGGCACATTGACGTTCAAGTGAGGTTTGTCAAATTAACTGAATGTATAAATAAGTACACACCTAGAATGATGCTAAATGGTGTGAATCCAGATATGAATAAGATCTGATTGTTGCCCTGAAGCAATTCACAGTCTGGTGGGAGAGACAGATAAATAAATGAGAGATTAATGTGTCAAGTACCATAATAGAAGCACCACAACATGCTCTGGGTCGGGGAAGGGAAAGCTTCATGGATGAGACGATACCTGATCTGACCCTTGACGAACGAGTAGGAATCAAGCCAGTAAAAGAGGCTATTTATTTATTGTGTACCGTATTCTAGGCACCTGTACATGCTGTTGACATGGCGTCTTAAGGAGACTACACAAGATCACAACATGGTCTTGTGTGTGGATGGAGTATTTGGAAATGATTTTGGAAAAATTGAAATGGGCCAGTCCATATTCAGCTGTGCTAGATATTCTGACATTTATCCCAGAGGAAGTAATGCATCATTGAAAGTTTGGAGCAAGGGAAAGACTTGGTGAAATGTAAATTTTAGGGGGAAAAACTGACCTCTGTATCATGTTGAGGATTCCGTTGGAAAAGAGCGAGACTGTTGACCATGAGAACAGTAGTCAGTAAAGTAAGAGAGGAAAATGAGCTGACTTGTTTTTGTTTTTTGGTTTTTGGTTTTTGTTTTTTGTTTTGTTTTTTGGTGGGGAAGCATGAAGAAATGGAGTATGGGATATGGTTGGCAGGGGGTGATGATTCCAATGGATCTTATACAGTGAAAACGAACAGGACCAATAGGAGGAGTGAGAAGGTGTGAAGAAGAGGCATTTCTGCAATGACTTTCCTGCTGGTGTCTTGCATAGTGCAGTGGATGGTGAGGCTGTTACTACATACATTTGCTCCACTGATGTCCACTGAGCACCTGCAACTGTGTGTGAATGAGAAAAGGGTATGGAGACAACTCCTCCAAGAAAGCAGCTGTGAAGGGAAGTAAAGGAAGGGAGCTGATTTTTCCATAAAGGTGGTCATAGGCTAAAGGAATGCCTTCCTTTCCTTAAGAGAGGGCGATGCTGACCGTGTTTTATAGGGGAATAAATAAGATGTTGAAAATGCAGGAAAACCTCAGAGTGAATGAAACTGGTAGGAGATCGAGTGGCAGAGAGGGTATGGGTTGGGAGCTCATATGGGGGACTATTCAGCCATGTAGATCAGAATGGGCTGAGGGGTGAACACAGCGGGAGCATTTCTTTTACCACACAGGGAAGCCGGAGTGGGGCACACATAGATCAGCTTTCCTGGGAGACCAGGAGTTGAGAGAGTTCCTGACATTTGGCTTTACGGTGAATGGAAATGGGCTGGAGATGGGGTTCAATAATTTGGAAGAGCTGCTGCGGAGGCAGGAAGCGGGACTTCTCAGGGGCCTGCAGGTGCAGTGCTGGGCATGCTCAGATCCCAGCTGAGGCTACAGACTACGCTCAGTGTGCCTGTGCTTTCACTACCGTGAGCCTTGTGTAATACTCAAGAAGGCGGCTGCTTATGTAGTTCCTGAGAGTTGTTGAAGAAGGACAGCAGGACATGAGAGCTGAGGGGAGGTTGCAGCAGTACATGAGGGGGTCCATGCCAAATCGAGAAGAAAGGAAGTTTGGGATTGGGGGAAGACAAGCAGTGAAACAGCAGAACCCCCAATCCAAGCATGTTGATAAGCTTAAAGAACACTGAAGAAATAATACCCAGAGGTGTGTGACTTTATAATATTAAACTTAGAACATATCTCGCCCCCAGCGGATGTTGTGAAAAGGAACTGGCTGGAGCAGGTGGAGTTTATCAGAAAAGCCTTTTTCTTAAAGTTGCTGTTAAGAAATCCACTCAGCTCTGTGGGAGAACGAGCTTCTATTTTTCTGCATGTGTATGGAACAACTGGATATACTTGTGAGGTCCCCCACATTCCTAGGTATTTGTGAGTGACAACTTACCTCCACATCTTTGGGGAACACTAAGCAGCATCCTCAAACTGGTTATAGTAGCTTTCCTCCAGGCAGGTCTTACATTCAAGACCTAAGACTTGTCTATTAGCCACATCTGGTAGTCACCGCCTTACCTGTGTTTAAGAGAGAGAGAGAGGGAGAAATAAAGAGAAACAGAGACAGAGAGCAGCCCACATGTCACACTGAAGCGATGTTGAGTTATTTCTGGTCACTTTTTTTTTCTTCCCACAGTGTCCCCTGGAGCCCATGCCAATGATTTGTTCCTTTTTTCTTTAAAAGTCTAGTTTTGGGATTTAATTTTCTGGATTCTCAATTCTGCCTTTGGCTTCTCCTGTCTCTCTCCTCTCAAATAACCATATTCCTTGAACTTGGTCATTCCAGTTATTAGAACTCTCAATAAAGGAAGATCATGGGGCGCCTGGGTGGCTCAGTTAAGCACCAACTTCGGCTCAGGTCATGATCTCATGGCTCTTGAGTTCAAGCCCAGCGTCAGGGACTGTACTGACAGCTTAGAGGCTGGAGCCTGCTTTGGATTCTGTGTCTCCATGTCTGCCCTTCCCCCAGTTGTGCTCTGTCTCCCTCCCTCTCTCTCTCTCTCTCTCTTTCAAAAATAAACATTAAAAAATTCTTAATAAATAAAGGGAGATCATTATATGTTCCCACCATGGTGAACTCCCTGAAGGTTTTGCCAAACAACGTTTCCTCTTGGAAGGCTGGTCCACAAACAGGTCAGCACTTGGGCTTGGATGTTGAACTGCCCACACATGAATCCAGGTTCTGTCCACTTGCTAACTCTGAGGTGCAGGGGAGGCATCTTAATCTCTGCTCCATTTCCTCATCTGGAAAAAAAAAAAGAGGCTGTAATAGTATTTATCTCATAGGACTATCAGAGGACTATGGTGACATTTAGGTTAAATGTGTATCATCTACTGAGCACTCAGTAAAGGATGCAAAACAAAGAAACAGAAACATTGGATCTTATACTTCTATGGTCATCTTTGTTTGAAATGTCTTTTCTCCTGTGTTCGATTTATCTAATAAATAAAAATAATAGCTATTTATACTGGCTATTTACGATGTGCCACGGACTTCTCTTAAGAGTGCTTTATACATATAAATTAAATTCTTCCAATAACCCTATGAGTTGGTACTATTATTATACCCATTTTATAGATGAGGAAACTTGTCCATAGGGTCACAGGGGTATTAAGCAGTAGAGAAGAGAGATCTGGATCCAGGCTTTCTGGTCCAGGGCCCAGGCTTTGAACCTCATGGGGAATCTTGTGTGATTCCTTCCCTGACCACCGCCTTCATACAGAGAATAAATTACTACTCCTGTGCTAACTCTTACTGTTAGACACATTTTCCTTTTTCAATGCATTACTTTGAATTGTAAGTACTTTCTTTATATTTATTTCCCTTACTGGGAATATTTTGAAGGTCGCCTACTGTCTTGCTCAATTTTGTATCCCTGATGCCAAGCACAATTCTTGGCTTGTTGTATGTATTCAGTAAAATGGAGCACTGGGGTAAATGTACTGGGGAAAGGAGATTTAAAAAAAAATATCTATGGACTTAACTAATTTATGTAAAGGTTGTCTCATACCATATATCATAGGTAATCAAAGGTTAACTTCCCTCTGTCATTGAATTCAATTGTCAGTTATTGCTGTCACTTATTGACATTGCACATAAAGGAGGTGACAAATATTAATTTGAGTTCAGCATGTAGATTGACACTTTTATGCTGCACGTCTGTGGCGATGCCTCTGTGAGTGTCAGAAGTGGGTATGATTATAAAAGGAAGATGAATTTATTCCCATCCGTGTCTCCTAGTTACTTGTCCTGTTAGCGTTAGAGAGTTGTATAAAATAAATATATGTTGAGCCCATGGGAGTTCCTGATCCTGAGTGCTGTGCTGTCACCAGAGAATTAACTTTAGGTAGAGGGACATGGGACATCATGATAGACGGGCCTCACTGGGAGCAGAGGCTAGGGGAGTTGTACATGTCAATGAAGCTGGTATCCAGGGGTGGGGGCTTGCCCTGTGTGTCCTAGGACAAGAGGAACAAAAGCAGCATTACTGGAGAACTTGAGAAAACCCTTTTTCTGATTTCAGGTGAGGTTTCCCGAAATGCTGTTCATCCATAAATCAAGCTGGGGCACTTTCCGTTCCGTTCTCTTCTTTCCAAAGGGAAATGGTGTGCCAAAGAGTTATTCCTCAGCACGGCTTTATTTCTTCCTCCTGCTGGGATGTATTAGCAAGGTCATCACCTTTGGTTTATTGGCTTCAAACAATCTGTGATTGCAGAGGATTATGACTTCTTAGCTTGCAGAAGCAGGAGATGCAATCAATTCATGAAAGGCACAGGACTTTTTTTTTCTTTTGAAAAATGTATATTTATTTCTGCCAGCATTTCTGGGGACCAAGACTTAAAAGAGCTTTTTGAAAAGAATTTATCTTTGAGTGTCCTGCTTCATCGTCCCTTTCAAATACGAACATTGAGACAGACCAGTGTGAACTTAGCTTTAACTTTTTGAGTTTGAAAGAAATAAGGTGGCTTGACAGAAGTCTGTCTTCTCCATCCCCAACTCTAAACCATATTAATCAGGAAATTTATGCTTGCTGCGTTATACCAGAAAGATACACTTGGAAATAATTGGGGGCTGGGATTAGCCAGGCCTATTATAAGTTGATGTATAAATTCTTTTCTTTGGTGAGGCAAGGAGGTTTTTCATCTGAAAACCCTTACTTGATTGGTAATGATTCTGAAATTTGTTTTCTCACTTATATTGTCGTTTGGCAACTTCCTAGATCACCCTTTCTCAGTTTATTATTCCCTTCTCCCAGTTGGCGATCTATCACATCTGACCCCAAAGAAGTGTGAGAATTTAAACCACCCTCTCCCTTCTCCATTGCTTGGGCCATTTCCTCTTGTTGGGTGGCAGAAAGCCATCCCAACCACCTGTCTCTTCAAAACTTAAATGGATGTTATAACATGGTTACTATACTTTTACCGGGCAACAGTTGATCCCAGTCTGTAGTGGCCTTAGCAATCAGAGTTTTGCTGACATCTAGTGATTGTGGTTACTGCTGTACTCTTGATAGAGGTCTGGCCTCTAATTTCCCCTTCTTGGAAGCTCTGCAAAGAAGCTGATGCTCTGATGCTGAGATGACATAGGAATCTGTGGGCTCTGCCTATATCTACTACTTTAAAATAATTGGGTCAGTTTTAGAGTATCTGCAAAACTGGAAGACTCTCGCTCAAAAAGGCCCTTCTTACTTATCATTGGCTTGTTTAAAACCAACATGATACAATCGTTCCCCCGGTCACCAGGAAATATTTGGGACTGGGGAGGGGGTGCTACTGGAGTTGGCTACTGTCCAGGCTTTGGCCAGCATGGAACAGCTAAGGGTCTTGCCTCCTTGACGGTTCTAATGATTTCAGTTTCACTAGCCAGCATGGCAGCCTGGGGTACATCAATTTGCCCTTTGCTCTTGGGTACTGATTCATCTGTGTTCCTCATCTGTTCCAGATACAGCTCTGCAGGACATATTCGAACTGAAACTTAGAGTGATTTCTCTTATTCCAGAGACCCATTGTAGTTGGGCGAAGGTCAAGGTACAGGTACCAATCTAGTTAATAATGGAAAACATCAAGCTGGTGGATGTGGGGTGTGAAAAGCCCCTGAAATAGGCTTCAGAACCTAGAGCAGATTTAAATTGTGCACTTTGGTTCCTCTTCCCTCTAGTTCCAGGGCCAGCTTTCTTTGTAGATTTGGCACTTTATGTCACCCAAGAGTCCCTGTACCCACCGGAAATAATGTTACCCTTCCTTTCTTACGGATTCTTTGTCCTTGTGGAGAAGGTAGAGTTGAAATGTCTAATTACGCTCTTGAGCCCTCATTTCCCTCATCTGATACATGGGGCTGATAACCTGCAGCATTTCAGATTTAAAGAACACAAATATGCTAATTTAAGATTAGACTGAGTTTTTATTGTATTTAACCAAAGGCAAAAATTGATCAAAAACAGGGTGGTCACAAAGAACTGTTAGTGATTTTGTCCGTGAAGGATAGTTTGCTGCCATGTCTGAGAATCTGGTATTTTGAATTTTGATGATGCTTTTGGAGTTGAGGCTTACATTATATTCAAGAACAATCGTTGTATTTGATACTTACTTATAAGTTTTCATTTTTCTCTGGGGCTAATGCCAAGCCTGTCATCATCTGATCTGTGGAGGAAATCAGGGTTCACTAAATCCCTGAACAAGAGCTCAGCTTCCGGCTTCCCAGTGTCCATGAAAACCTAGTTCCCTGTAAGCACATCTCGTGTAGGTTTGCTGTGAGGAAAAATCGTTTTTGCAGCTGCAGATGCACAGTAGGGCTCAGTAAGTGTAAGTTTCCTCTATCAATAGTATGTTCATACTTTGTTCTTTTCTTGGTGGCTGAAGACTTTGATTTCAAGCTGCTGAAAATCGCACCAGGGCTGAGAGAAAACCTCTCAGATGGGCTCACCCAATCTTGGCTCCTATTGTGGACTTGAGTGTCTTCTCACTGCATTTCACCTCAGTTTTGTGCTCTTTTCTGGGCATAGGATTCTGGGGTTGTGAGTTAGTACCAATCCTGTTGTTTTTTCCTCAGAGAATCACACAACTAGTGGCCATTAGCTACCACTCAGGACCCAACTGGACATAGGAAGGAAAGAGCTTGATGAAGTGCCCATGTCACAACGGATGCTTTGGAAGACCAAACTGAAAGTTAGAAAAGAGGGGAATTGAGATTTTCAGCAATTAATCTGCATTTAAGAATAGTTAGGTTCCTGTATCATACTACACAGAACACTTTTGCAGATTTTTAGGAGGTAGAAAAGAGTAACTCACACTCAAATGTGGCCCTAGATGGTGATAAAAGTGTGTATTCAAAATAACAGAGCTTAGGGGCTCCTGAGTGGCTCAGTCAGTGAAGCGTCCCATTCTTGGTTTTGGCTCAGGTCATGATCTCACGGTTTCATGAGTTCAAGCCCTGTGTCAGGCTCTGCGCTGACAGTGTGGAGGCTGCTTGAGATCTTCTGTCTTCCTCTCTCTCTCTGCCCCTCCCCCACTTGTGCTGTCTCTGTCTCTCTCAAAATAAATAAACAAATTCTGCAAAAAAAAAAAAAAAAAGAGGAAAAAAAAAAGAACAAAGCTTAAAAATACAAAACAAAAGCAAAAACAAACCAAGAAAACAAAACCAAAAAAAGAACAGTGCTTCCAGGCTGCCAATTTTTCAATTTTTAACTTTTACCTTTCAGAGTAGTTTTCAGAAATGTTAGAAATTCTAAATGAAAGTTGAATAAGTTTCATCGTAGACTTTCCTCAAACTTTTGCAAATACGTCAAAGTATTAAATCTGTTAAAGATTGATCCCTACTTTAGTCATTCCTATGAAAATAAATAGTATGTCTCGTGCATGTTTGAAAGTTGGTATGAACACATTGTGTGTTCTAATCTTAGCACTGCCACTAATTGTGTGATCCTATCCAAATCATTTTATTTCATAGAGTCCCAGGCCCCTCATTTATAAGAAGAAAACATGTACTAGATGGACTCTGATTGTCACGATAGCTTTGATGTTCCATATGTCTAAGAATTGTTGCTCTGAATAGCTGTGTTGCTCAAAACACATGTCCTCATATATTTTGGAATGCTAATGAGAAGATATTAATACCCTTATTTTAGATTTTTTTAGCCTCACATGTCTCCATGATAGCTTGTTGCTAGCTTATTAGAGGTAGACAGAAGCAGGCAAACTTACTCTGGGTTTGCAGGTAGTAACCTGGTTTTATGGCCACTAAATTAGAAACCCCATACTCGAAATTAAAATGACATAGAACAGGGGTGCCTCTGTGGCTCAGTTGGTGGAGCGTCCGACTTCAGCTCAGGTCATGATGTCACGGTCCGTGAGTTCAAGCCCCGTGTTGGGCTCTGTGCTGACAGCTCAGAGCCTGGAGCCTGCTTAACATTCTGTGTCTTCCTCTCTCTCTGCCCCTCCCCCATTCATGCTCTGTCTCTATTAAAAAAAAATGAATAAACGTTAAAAAAACATTTAAAAAATGACAGAGAACAAATAATTAGCTTGCCTATATCACCTTATGTCTTTGAACCTTGATTTCCATATCAGATTGGTGATGATAATAATTCCGTCGATCAGGTTACTATAAGGAGTAAATAAAAATTTTTAAGACTTGTCTGATACGTTTTAAGAGGTAGAAACAATGGAAACTCAGGTCTTCTGATTGTAAAGGAAAAGAGGGAAAAGAGCTAGCTATCATTTACTGAAAAGCCGCTGTGAGCCTCACTTTTGTAAATTTTGTAAATTTGTAAGATGAGGATTTTAAAAATGCTTTCCTTAGCTACGGTTGTTCTAACTATCTGGTAACCAGATATCATGATGATCCACATGTTCTTCAAGTTGTAAAGTGATCTGGAGGTAGTTATTCTTAGTTAGAAGTTGGAGCAGGGAAAACTTGACCTTTGTATTTGCTCCAACATGGCAGGGGACATCCCAGATGTACCTAGTGTCATTTCAATTCTCTAGACCCTGGGCTCCTTGAGAATCAGTGTTTGGTTTGCAACTTTTGCCTTGTTGCACTGGAACAGAGAACAATGCCTACCACATAGTGAATACTCAATAAGTATCTCTTTAATGAATCAGTGAATTCATAAATCACTGATTTCATTTTATTTTCTGTCTTATTGATCATATGCCTGGCATTATGCTAAGTATATTTCATAGTCAGTGGCTCTTAATGCTGGGCACATTAGAATCTCCTGGGCAGCTTTTAAAAATATGTGTGTGTACCCACCCCAAATCAATGGAATCTGAATCTCTGGGACTAAGCCCGGGAGATAGGTAGTTTAAAAGCTACCCAAGGGATTTTAATGTGTGAGAGACACACAGAATCAATGAACCCTTGATCCACTATTTTCCCGGGGTTTACATGACCGGGCTGCTTGCTAATGTTGCCAATTACTTACTTCTGGGCATCCAAGTTTCAGTGAGCATGTTCTCCCATCTTGTCATTTGTCATGGCTAAAATATTCTACTTTAACAAGGATGCAAATTTATCATCCACATTAAGAGTGTAATCTTTTTTGCATCTAGTCCTGAAATGCAGCCGTGCTCTCCATGTAAATCATAAACTTAGATCCTTTTGTAGTGTGAAAGAAAACATGTAAATTAGGCTGGAGAAAATTAATGTTGACGAAGATTCTGGATATGTTGTAAATTGGAGAGGCCTGGGTCTCAGACTGGTTTCAGAATTGCAACATTTGGTAATTGTTCCATAACATTATGAAATGAGGAGGCAGCCCTGGGAAGGTGGTTTGAATTGGACGCTAATTCCTATTGAAGTGTTTGCTTCGCAACGGTGTTGGTGCAAACCAGCTCACTACTGCCATTGCCGCCAGGGGGGAGTGCTCACCTTGAAGGTACTTCCGATTCTTCGGATGGGAGAGCAGACAGGATCATTCTGGGTGTTTGTTGAGGATGTCCTTAGAGCAAAACTTTGTCTGGATTCTTCAAAACCATGTTGCTTTTTTTTTTCTTGGACGTTGACATTTTCTTCTTCTTTACTTCTCGAGTCCCACTAACGTGTCCTTTTGTTTAAAAAGCTAACATACCTTGTGCTGTAGTCAGTATGCACACACTTGTGTTGAGGAGGAGGGGGAAAGATTGCTATCACTCCAAGGCAACAACACATACCTTTGCTTTGTCACTGAGTGACAATGTAAGATAACAACTCAGAATTCCAGTAATAACACAGGGTGACAGGAGTGCTTTGAGGTACTTCAAGGAAGGGTGATTAGATGCCAGATGAATGGTATCAGGGGGCCTATCAGCAGCTACATGTGAAGTCATTTTTACTCAAGCCAGTGTTTCTACTCTGTTTTTAAAAAACCTTAGGGTATCTCCAGGTATTTAAAAAAATGTCACACACTTCTCAAAAATAATAATATACTTGTAGCGTATATTAATATCATACCTAGTATGCTTTTAAGGGAACATGGGGGTGGACCAAAAATTCACATAATGTCACTGTTCCAGAAATGAGGGATCATATGGGTAACTGATCTGCTTGACACATCATTTCCCCATGAGAGCACCTCCCGACTGTAACTGTCAATGTCCCTAAACCCTGTCTTTTTTGAACCTCCTGGAACCATGCAAGCCTGTGACTATTCCTGCTGTTCTGGAAGAATCTGCATTTTTTTCCCCAGACATTTGTGCTATCTCACTGGCATATGCAATCTAGATTTGTGGTGCATTTATCTCTTATCACCCTTTTGTTTCTCTCTTTCCTCTTACCTTTGATTCCAGAAATGTTTTTAAAATAATGGATGGCGGTTAATAAACAGCATGGCAGGCTGGAAAAAATGAACAGTGGTGTGCTCATTTTGATAGACTATGCTGTCTACAGATAATTTACCAGGGCAGAGTGCTGACATACACAGCCCCACAGAAAGGGCTTATCCCTGATCTTAAACCAAAATCATTCTTGAAAGTTTCCATTATTCATAAGGCATGATCCATGAAAACTGCAGGAGGCTGTCCCGTGATGATGCCTCTGAGCTGGTGGCTCTCCGGTTCAGGAGCTAGAAACAAGCAAACATCTGTATTTGTGCACTTGGGGCGATTGCCAACTTCCAGAGGAAGAACTTCACGCTGGAGTCCAGCATGGTGAAACAGAGTTTTCTGCCTTTCTGACCAAGTATTCCGCCTACCCACTTCCATGCCCTCCCCAATGAGTTCTGAGACCCTGTTCTTGCAGCTGCTTTTAGCTTCATCGCATTAGATGCATTTCGTCACCTTTCTGTCTTGCCTCTGCTGTAAACCCTTTGATGGTAGGACAATGTGGCTTTGTGTGTCCCTCGCCTACTAGAGTGCCTGCCACATCAAGTAGGCTCATTAAAATTAAATGACCAGCTGAGTGAATGAATAAAGATCCAAAAGAATATTTCTGGAGTGTTCTGGGTAGTATCTGAGTGAACCCTCTTCCCAAATAATATTGAACCTTCAGAGTCCGCCAGGAGATGAAGAGCAGGACAAGAATCCCCACGTCTTCTCACAATTAGGAAAGAAACTATACAGTGTTTATCTTCCCAGGATTCTACCCCACAGCATATGGCTTTTCCAGAATCACACACTTATATTTTGGGGGGATCCAAAGGCCACAGTATCCGCATTTTAATATATCACATAGCCAGCTTCACCACAGTTCAACTCCAGGAAGTTCTGATCTCAAAGCTCCACTGAAATCCGGTAAGATTATCCTGTTTTTGAAAGGCAGACTCCCTTTTGTCTGCCTTTGGCTACTAAAGCTGTGAGCAGATATGAGTTGGAGAGGTCATGGGAAACATTAGGACACTAGGTCTCCTAAACTTTTGATAGAAATTTCACTTAGAAACCTTACCTAACAGTGTGATCAAAAACCAAAATAAAACAGGGGCACCTGAATCACTCAGTCGGTTTCTGCTCAGGCCATGATCTCACAGTTCGTGAGTTCAAGCCCCACATCAGTCTCTCTGCTGACAGCACAGAGCCTGCTTGGGATTCTCTCTCTCTCCATCTCTCTCTCTCTCTCTCTCTCTCTCTCTCTCTCTCTCCCCCTCCCCCTCCCTCCCTCCCTCTGCTGCTCTCTTTCTCCTCTCTCTCTCTAAGATAAATAATAAACTTAAAACAAAATGAGAGTCCTTACTCCTCTAAGAACCAGTGTGTCTTTCCAGATTCTAAGAAAAAACTAAACACAAAACAAGACACACTTGATCTAAGTACTGATACCATCAGTAGAGCTCTCCTGTCTATGGCCTTGGAGCTGGCCATTCTCTTTCATGCAAAGACGGTAATTTTTAATGAGATGCACAAGTGTGCACATACATGCATAAACCTACACAGGCCAGCTTCTGCGTATTCCCAGAGGCAAAATGAGGCAAGGCTAGCAGAGGGTTCTGTAAATAATTTGTATTCAAACATACAGCAGCCCTGACACTTATTTTGCGGGATAAGCTGATAACTGTTTACTCTAAGCATAATGACTCTGTTAAGAGTGACCTTTCGTGATGATTTTCTAACCAATTGGTCTTAACCCTTTAATTAATTCATTTGTTTAAGCAGAGGGAACCCTTCGACCTCTTTTCGCTTAGCCATCATTCATTTGACACCATACTCAAAATTATTGGTTTGGGAGTTTTAATGACCGTACACCATTTATTTTCATCCTTCTGGCTGGAATATCAGCAATGGAGGGTTCTGATTATTCTGGTGTGTGTGTGTGTGTGTGTGCGCACATGCACGTGCGCATATACCTTCACAAGTGTGTGTGGTCATTCGTTTATTGTAGAAACCTTGCTGACTGCTCCAAAATTCAGCCAAGAACAGCACTGTGAGTGACAAAGTTTGATTTTCCATGCACTCAGGATACTAAAATAATGGAGGGAAAATGAACCAGAAAGACTGCAAAATAGCCTTTCTTCAGTGATTTACTTTTCCAGAAGCTGATGAGGGCTCTGATCTGTCTTGATGCGGCTTCATTATTAGAGACAGGGAAAGAAGAAGAAGGAAATAGTGCCTTTTCTTTACAAAAAAGGCCATTTTAATAGGGATGGAAAGTAAGCACAGTCCATATCTCTGGGGATCTTAGTTTTCTATAATGGGACAATTCACATATTTTTCTATTCTAATATCCCAAATCTTTTTTTCTTTCCTTTGTTTATGATTTGAATTTTTCTATTAACTGTTACAAGATCTCCATATAACATATAGTGGAAAGGAGATGTAAAAAGGCTGAGCAATTTTAGAAGATTTTAGAAGTCTTTTGTTCTGAAAAAATTCATTCTCTTCTGATCTTTGATATAATCGTAATCCCCTTCTAAGTCTGTCCTCTAAGGCTAAGCCACCCTTGAACATGAAGCGGTTCTTAACCACTAAAGCATATTCATGGAGACAAAGCAGCACAGAAGGAGCCATTGATAATCTCACCTGGGAGAGTGTCTATCTTTCCTGTGGATGTTTTAATGCTTCTCATCATCAGTATACTTTATTATTTTATTTATTTTTTTTATTTTTTGTCATCAGTGTACTTTAATAGTATTTTCTAATTGGATACAATTGCAAGTAAAAGAAAATTTTCTTTTTTTTTTCCTATAAAATTACACATACAAAAAAAATAAAATAAATAAAATAAATAAAATAAAATTACACATACATGCAATCACAATCACTGTAGAAAAACATTTAAAAATATAGCAAGTTTATTTGCTTAGAAAAGAGGCAGAAGAAAAAGTAGACATGGAGGTGGGTGGGCAGAAGCTCCTCCTCTTCACCGTCTCCCTTTTCTGACTTCTCTTTGCCTTCTCCCGGAAGAATGGATTACTTCTGCCCACAATCACCTGAAATGCCAGATCACATGCTCAAATGGGACCACTGTTTCTGTGAGCCCAGGGCATAGCCAGGACAGGAGCCTGCCCACCCTGCCTGCTCTGTTGTCTCTCTCTGGTCTGTGTACCTAGCTCAGAAGAACCCTGGCTACAACCCTATAAATATATTATTTTTCTTTTATGTTCTGTTCCTTGTACCAGCATAGATACATGCATGTTATCACTGATGTAAGCATTAGTCACTGTCTCTTGATGGGAAGGATGGCTGTAGCTTAAGACCCTTGATCTAATATCATTTTAATACCAGTAACACTATTTAATAATTCTTCTGCTTCAGAGTGAACTGTTGGATGTGTGCCTCTTTATACTTCTGAGTATCTGAGATTTCAGTCTACTTTTGTATTGTGTCTTCTTCTCTAGTATTCTTTTTGGTTTTAACCACATGGGATTGTGATTTTTTGACCATTTTTGAACTACAAATGGTTTGATCTTACAATAATAGTGAGCGCTCAGTAAAATGTGACTTTATCATTCATTGAACACTTCCCATGTATCATCCCCATTAAATCCCAAAACAGTCCACTCAGGATTGTTTCTTTTAATCCCCACCTTTCAGATGAAGTAATTGAGGCTCAGAAAGACAAAGTGACTATTCATTATTAGATGTCAGACCAGGAGGCAAGCCAGGATTAACATGCAGTTCTCTTTGACTTTCCAGTTGTTTATTCAAGGCAAATACATTATTTAAAAAAACACATGTTCTTAATGGCAATGTAATAGCTCATTATGTAGATCTGCTTTAATATTTTTAACTTAAAAATGTTAAATCCCCTGATTAACATATACATTGTTAATATTTTTTCATTATTATAAAGAATGCTGTGGTGAATATAATTCTTAGTATACATATAACCATATGCTGTAGCTGGGACTAAATGTATTTTCTTTCCCTGTATCTAATCCTGTGACCTCCATAGATGGACAATATCCAATACCAGCCTCAAGATACCAACAGAAAAAAAAAAGATACCTTTTTTTAAGTCATTTTTTTACTTGTAAAGTTTTATTTTAGAATATTTTTAACAGCAGAGCTCTGGTTATGTCTTTATATAAAACATTAGGTTTGTGCACAGATTTCCAGGAACACAACTATTTTAGAGAGCCTGATATACCTGTAATTGCTTCTCCTTTCCATCATCAAGGAAATCTTAACAGAGTCATTGGCTTTACTACTCCCTAGAACATGATGTCCCTTCGGCTCTAGTATTACTCCCAAAGATATAGGGCGACTGTTTTGTATTGTGTCGTTTCACTGGGAAGGAACAATTTCATCATAAAAATGGAGAAATAGACTTGAAGCAATTATATGTGAAATGCTACATGAACAAATTTCAGGTTATCCAGACAAAAGGGAACACTAATTGAACTGAGACATTCTTCTTCTCTCAAGCAATTTTTGATGGGGGGGACAGTGAAGTGGGGGTAGATTGCTATTTAGGGTTGGAAAGACCCTGACTCTTGTCCTGGGGTCTCAGCCAGTTACGCATCAGGAAATGAGCTTGAGGCCAGCAAGAGGGGCTGCTTATGAGCACCTGTATTTCAAGTCAATTTCATGCTAAGCAGGGAGCTTGTGTAATTTGGGTGTTCAGTTTCTGCTGCAGGGACAGCCAGTTAAGTGCGGTGGTGGTCCCATCCAGGAGTCCAAAAGCAGATAGTGAATGCTGTGTCTTGTGGAAAATGAGTCATGCAGAGTGTGTAGCATGAGTAGTGGCCAGCAATAAGCCCTGGGGGATATTTGAGGCTGCTCTGACTACAGAGCAAGAAAGGATTGGGGAAGGGACCTTTGTGAGATACGGCAGAAAACCTTAGAGAAGACAATCACTTGTCAAGGATTATGAGGCTTTTCCTGCTTCAAATTAGCCATTCTGCCAGAGTTTGATATTTTAATTTGCAAGGTCTCAATGATTGCAAAAGGATATTTTTAATGTGTATGACATGATGCATAATATAGAATCGAAGAGTAAAAATATAATTTTAAAATAACTTTTGAAGTAGATATGTTTTGGAAAAGTATGTGTGTATTTCTCTAGTATATCTATTGAGTGAGCAAAATAATTATCATTTTGCATAGATCAGAACATCCAAAGTTTGTTGAAAGCAGAACGAAGATTTATAAAACTCAAGATACTTACGAAAGTTACACAAGAAATACATTTGGCTGGTCTGTCTTTGTAGAAAAAGTGAATTCACATTACAATCATGTTACCTTGAAATGAAAACAAAACAGAATAAAATGTACTTAAATGTAAAAAGTAAATTTTTTTTCAATATATGACGTTTATTGTCAAATTGGTTTCCATACAACACCCAGTGCTCATCCCAAAAGGTGCCCTCCTCAATACCCATCACCCACCTTCCTCTCCCTCCCACCCCCCATCAACCCTCAGTTTGTTCTCAGTTTTTAAGAGTATCTTATGCTTTGGCTGTCTCCCACTCTAACCTCTTTTTTTTTTCCTTCCCCTCCCCCATGGGTTTCTGTTAAGTTTCTCAGGATCCACATAAGAGTGAAACCATATGGTATCTGTCTTTCTCTGTATGGTTTATTTCACTTTGTAAAAAGTAAAATTTAATGGGTGGAGGATTCCTATTCACTCCAGGGGATATCCAGCCACAGTATTAACATTGGCAGAAGTGAAAGGATGATGGTCAACTGTTTTAACAAGATCCTTCCATGCCACTCATTGTCATCTTCTTATACTTTCTTTTCAAATTTCTCTTTTGCCTTTTGCATACCTTTGGACTAGCTCCTACATATACGTCTACAGTGTACATATTATCTATATCTCTGTCTCTATATGGATATTTAGCGAAGTTTCTGGAATTTTCATAATATTAACAAATGTCAGAGCCTTTGTTTCTTTGTTTTGATTTCATTTTTTACCATATCAGGCAGTTTTATTGTATCCAACAGGCTTAAAGATCCCTTTCCATCAGTGAGCAATTTATCGGGCATCTCTGTCATCATGTATTTCTCACTATAACCAATGATTTTAATGAAAAAGTAGATGATCACTTTAAAATATTTTTTTCATGAGAAAGAGAAGACAAGCCACCAGACTGAGATAAAATGTTCGCAAAAGACACATTTGGTAGAGGTGTGTTATCCAGAATTTCCAAAGCACACTTAAAACTCTACAATAAGAACCCACTTAAAAAAATGGGCAAAAGATATGAACAGGCACCTCACCAAGGAATGTATGCAGACATCTCACCAAAGAATCCATATGAAATGATGCTCTACATCATCTATTATAAGGAAATTGCAGATAAAAACAACAGTATTCCATGGCACACTTTTTAGAGTGGCTGAAACACTGACAAAACTAAATGCTAGGGAGGGTGTGGAGTGACAGAAACTCTCATTAATTGCTGTTGGAAATCCAAAATGGCACAGCCACTTTGGAAGATGGTGTGGCAGGTGTTTACTTGGTATTTACTCAGATAAGTTGAGAACTTATGTTTACATAAAATACCTGCACATGGATGTTTTACAGCGGCTTCATTCATAATTGCCAAGACTGGAAGGCAATCAACATGTCCTTCAGTGGGTAAATGGATTAATAAACTGTGGTATATTCAGACAATGGAGTATTATTCAACTCTGAAAAGACATGAGCTACCAAACCATGAAAAGGCATGGAGAGACCATGAGTGCGTATTTCAAAGTAAAAGTAGCCAATCTGAAGCGGCTACATGGTTCCAATTATATGCCATTCTGGAGAGGGTAAAACTATTGAGACTATAAAAGGAACAGTGATTACCAGCATTTTGGGAGAAGAGGAGGGATGAAATGGGATATTTGGAGCAGTGAAACTATTCTATGAGATGCCATAATGGTGGATACATGTCATTATATACACCATAACCTGTAGAATGTACAATACCAAGAGTGAACCCTACTATAAACTATGGACTTTGAGAGATGATAAGGTGCCAATGTAGGATTATCCATTATAGCAAATTTACACATTGGGTGCAAATGTTGGGTGCAAATTTACAAATTGGGTGCAAGTGTGGAAGACTGTGTTGGATGCCAGGATATAGGAACTCATACTTTCCACTTAATTTTTCTGTGAATATAAAATTACTTTAAATTAAATAAAGCCAATAAGAAAAACACCTAAAAACTCCTTTGGCAAATTCTATTACTTGATGGTCCCAATTCTTTGACTTTCTGATCAACATTTTTATCCATTTGTGGTGTTTGTTTACTCTTATAAGCCCTTCAGAGGGGAATTATGGGTCTTCCCAGGTAACAGAAGCTGCTGGAGTCTTCATGTGCAGTTGAAACCAAGTAGTCTCATCTTCCCTGTCCTTTGTGAGGCAATCCTACAATTTCTTATTCTGTTGAGGTTCTGTATTAGCGCCCAGTGGTGGTTGCATTTTGAGCCCATGATACGTGGAACCTGTATAAAGGAAATCAAAACTTTGTCCTTGGAACAAAATTAAGTGCCCAAAGTAACTTATCCCTTTCATTCTTTCTTAAGCCCTAATGTTCACCACCTGAGGAGACCTGTCTACTCAATATGACTGTCCATTTACAAGTGGCATTTTCAGATTCTTGACCTTATTATATATTTCTTAGTGTTTTCTGCTTCTGGGACTTCAAAAGTTCAACAGATCAGAGGGGATTTCTCAACTCCATATAAGAGCACACAGGAAAGCAATTTCTTAGATTTCCCTTGTGGGAGTAAGGTGCTTGGCTCGTATGAAGAAGGACCCTAGAGAGAGCTTTTCGGGAAGCCCAGGCAACAAGAAAAGAAATAAGCACTGTTCAGATTGAATTTGTAATGGATGGAGGAGGGATGTCAGCCTGCTAACCTGGTTTTGTGTTCCTAGGCACTAGACCCTTAATGTTAATACTCACAAAAGGTTTATAGCTTCCAATGAATCTGTACACTTTCTACTGAGGTGCCAGTGTGATAGGCAGGCATTACAATTCCAAGGTTAACTGTGAGGTGAACACTCCCCTCTCTCCTCAACCCCTGCCTTCCCTACCGTATTCTGACTTATAAGTTAAATGGTTGTTGTAACCTGTTTCTACATTCACACCCTTTGGTCAAATAGATGAGTCGGATAGAAGATACACAAATATGTCAGGAGGGTGAGAGTATGTTGTAAGGTGGGTACCATTACAAAGAGAGCCAGAAAAAAGTATACTCTGAGCCCTATCTTCCCAATTTCAGGAGGTTGGTGCCTGTCACATCACTTGAGCCTGGTAGGGATCAGGAGGCAGAGGCATTCAGTAGGACTTGCGTGTGAGGAGCTAGATGAAGAAGGTTTCTTGAAAAGGAGTTATCAGAGCACTGAGCTATTTCTTATCACCATCACATGGTGATGAAGAAATGGGCTTCAAGAGAGCTTCCTCTCTGTCTCCCCAAATTTGGCGATACAAAGACTAGCACCTGACTTTTAACTGAAACAAATGGTTTGTGGATTGGGGTGGGACTCCTGCCTGGCAAATCTAAAGCAAGAGGCAGGAGCCAACCACCTGCTCGATGATGGGTCACAGAAGGGGCTGCTGCTTTGGTGCCCTGGGTCTGGGAAGTGGAAGTGTTTAGCAAAGACCAGGCTGGAGAGAGTATCGCTGGTGTCTTCTTGGGTCTTGTTCAGCAGACCTGTCTGAAGAGGCCAGGAGACCTCACAGTGGAAAGGGGGGCTTCCAGGTGACCACCAGCTTGGGATAGGGTCCCCAGTTATTACTTAGACTGGAGATACGACTGCCCAGGCCCCGGGAACATAGGAGGCAGGGATGGCAAGGGCTCTGAAGACCTCCCCAAAGAGTCACTTTTACCATCCTCTCTGCCCAGTCTGCTTAACCAGCCAGAAGTAAGAATGACCCTTATTCCTGCCCTGCCTCCTCTCCTGCCCTTCTGGAACAAGGCAACATGTAGAGAATTCAGCAGGCTTGGTTAGAGTGCTCAGAGAGCAGAAGGCCTCCCTCCCACAGTGCAGGCTTCAGGCTGGAAGGCGTGGGGGGAGTCAAGGTGGGAGTAATGGGGACTGGAAAGCAGGTGTGGGAGGTTGGAAGGTAGGGAGTAGGGAGAGAGAAGGGGGAAGATTTAATGCAGTCAGATACAGCTTTCGGATTACTAACTTCAACTGGACAGTTAACTGAATTAATGCAGTATGCAGCATTACGTTGACTTTGGGGCTGTTATATTTAAATAAACAGAAAGCTCAGGGGTTTGATCCAGGAAACATTGCGCAAAGAATAAATTTTAAGAAGAGAAAGAAACAAAACCATATTTTAAGTCAGAAGTCATGTGCGTCTAACACTCTGGTTACAGGTGTTACCTGTAGATTTGAATGTGGAAGTTGGCCCTGGGTCCCAGTGGGTGGCTGGGTCACTTTATTTCATGCTTAGTGTCTGCCTTTTTCTTTGCATTGGCCATTGCTCTCTGGTGTCCAGTGGTGGGAGTGTAAAATTCCTCTCCTGAGAAGTGATATTGTAGCCTCTGAAGAGAAGGGAGGAACTTGTCACCTAGTCCCTAAACCTATCTAATATCATGAACAACCTGTGGGAGGAAGTATTCAACTATTTTAAATGTGATTATACATGAAACTTAATAATGTACTAACCTAGTCACATACATTGTGAACCTGGACAATGTGCAATTTAGCAAGATTATTCAATTATCTTTTCAAACTGTGATCCTTTTGAGAGGGGACGCTAGGAATAATCATGTTGAGACAACAGGAATAAATTGGGATTATCCTGAGCAAGCCGGTACATATGTGGTCATTCTATACATATTCTGCTCCTAATTTATAGAAAAAAGAGTTCCGTCCTTCCTTCCCTCCCTCCTTCCTTCCTCCCTCCTTTTCTTTTCTTTTCTTTTCTTTTCTTTTCTTTTCTTTTCTTTTCTTTTCTTTTCTTTTCTTTTCTTTTCTTTTCTTTTCTTTTCTTCCTTCTTTTTGCTAGAAGTCAGAGCTAAAATCTTACCCTGCTTTTGTGCCGCATCATGACATTTACTATGTATCGCCATTAAGCATTCCCTGAATCAAGTAGCTTAGGGAATTTACTTTTTTTTTTTTTTTTTTAATTTTTTTTTATTTTTTTATTTTTTTATTTTTGGGACAGAGAGAGACAGAGCGTGAACGGGGGAGGGGCAGAGAGAGAGGGAGACACAGAATCGGAAACAGGCTCCAGGCTCCGAGCCATCAGCCCAGAGCCTGACGCGGGGCTCGAACTCACGGACCGCGAGATCGCGACCTGGCTGAAGTCGGACGCTTAACCGACTGCGCCACCCAGGCGCCCCGGGAATTTACTTTTTATTCACTTCACGCTCAATGATATTATGGGTCACACACACACAGCCATCAGAATCCAGCCAAGGCACTCAAACAGAGGTATGAAATTATGAAACAATGCACATCTTTCCAGGAATCCGTACCTGCTCCTGGTTAGAGGTCCTGGCAGATATTCTTTACCCAGGCAGACCACGTTCAAGGTAATAGGGGAAAAAATGACCACAACTGTCACGATACTATATGAAGAGTCAGTGAAACTAGGTGTGTTCCTCGTAGGAGTCCATGGGATTGGGTTAGAAAGTGTATGAGATTTAAAATCAGAAGACCTTGACTGAAATGCCTCATTCTGGTATTTACCACATGAGATTTAGCAGGTATTTAACCCTTCCCCATGAAAAGAGCATTGCTCCCTTTCCAGCCGCTCTTTATAAAGAGGTGTTTAAGTGGTCAATATTACAAAAGGCCATAGAATACACACTATATTATACAACTTCCAAGGTAGTCATTATGAAAGCTCCTGTCACTTCTTTTCATTTACCACTAAAATTAACTATAAAACTTTTCAGCCCTGCCTCTTCCTCTCTCTGCCTCTGAGCCCAGATGTTGAAACTTCTGGTAAGGAGTAATTAATTACTTGTTTTTCAGTCCTGATCACAGATTTGAGGCGACTGAATACACCATTCATTTCCATCTGTCTCTGTCTCTCTCCATATCTCCCTCTCTCCAGGTGTCTCTCTGTGTCCCTCTGTTTGAGGAGGTAATGTGTGTGAGAATGCGCAGCAAATGGCAAAGTTCAACCATGTCTTCATTATTAAGAAGCCACTTTGCTCAGGTGCTCTTGTGTGTGGCAGAAGGCACTGTAATAAACCAGGTGCAGATTCTTACCTCTCAGGAGGCTGTAGTAGACAGGAAGATAAAAAATACAAAAGGTAGTTACAATGATGAAAACTTAATTGGTGAGTTCAGGGAATAGTAAACAAGATATAAATTCACCTAGTGATCCGAGGATGTTCAAAATGAGCTGTATCTATTGAGAAAACAATTACTAAGGAAGAAGTTAGCATAGGCCTCCAGCCAATTTGGCTGCAGTTTCTAGCCCTTGAAGTGAACACCACTCATAGAAGCTGTCAGGTATTTTTAGACATTTGTTGTGTTCCTTGGCTCGAGTGGAACCATTCCTCCCAGAATTTGAGGGACTCTTAAGAACCTAGAGATTGTCAGGCTCGTTTGCAATCCATTAATCAACACTGGTTGAATTAAACACTTAATCCAGTGGTTTTCAGTGGGGTATTGAGGGGTGAATGTTTCCCACACATGATATTTGGCAATGTCTGCAGGCATTTTTGTTTGTTATGGCTGAGGGTGGGGGTTGCTACTAGCATCTAGTCCTTGGGAGGCTGGGAATGCTGCTAAACATCCTGCAGTACCTGGGACAGCTCCTCATGACAAAGGATCACTGGGTCCAAAATACCAAGTGCCGGAGATGACAAACCCCTGGCCTAACCTTCCTGTGGATTTAGCACCATGGGGGATACAAAACAAGGAAGAAATAGGATTGCTGCCCTCAATAGATTTAGAGAACTAATTCAGAGACCAGAACACTATGTTCATTAGTTGAAATACTTCTACATTCTGAAATATTTGCTGAGCACTTACTACGTGCCAGGGAGTCTGCAAGGTTTTTGCATCACTAGTAGTCATGGTAGCATCTGCACTGACGAAACGTAGAATGTACTGAGGACACATGTTGTAAAGGAAAACCTACAATTCACTGTATCATGAGATAAGCCATAATTGGAAGGGAAATCCATGTTGTCCTTAGAATAACAAGAAGGTTAGATTGGGTGATCAGGGAGAACTTCCCTGAGAACATGGTATTTCAGGTGAGAAAGAGTTGGCCAGGTGAGAAGTGAAGGGGGTGAGGGCAGCAGGCGGTGAAAGCCAAGTGGCCCCAGGTCCCAAGGCAGAAAAAAGCTTGTAGTTGTAAGTAATTCAGGTAGTTTGGGTGTGCCAAAACGTATAGATGGGGTGCAGTCAGGTCAATTAACCTGGTAATAATTCAAGGAAGAGAGAAATAAATACAG
This sequence comes from Panthera pardus, assembly GCF_024362965.1. NCBI lineage: Eukaryota > Metazoa > Chordata > Mammalia > Carnivora > Felidae > Panthera > Panthera pardus. The sequence continues at coordinate 64,190,015 of NW_026526788.1, read as the reverse complement.
GTAAGAGTCAGCAGGGAAGATCTGGAGGAGAAAATAGGAAGTTAGTAAGCGGGAGAGAGGGATCCGCAGGCAATGGTTTGGAGAGAGAAATAAAAATGTCTGGTTTATAAAGAGAAAACAAACAGTCTGGCCTTCTTGGATTAAAGCAGGACAAAAAAGATATGAACTTTGACTTTCAATCAGAGTGGTTTTTTTATTTTTATATATTTTTAGTGTTTATTTTTGAGAGAGAGAGAGAGACTGAGAGCAGGGGAGGGGCAGAGGGAGACAGAGAGTCTTAAGCAGGCTCTGTGCTTAAGGGGCTTGAACTTATGAACCAAGAGATCGTGACTTGAACTGAAGTTGGGCACCTAACCAAAGTCAGACAGGAGCCCCTTATTAGAGTATTTTTTAAATGGGGCCCTTCCTTTGGTGACATTGTATGTGACTGATTGAAAAAAAAGAAACGAAAAAGAAAAATTTGGGAAAGTAGACCCTTGTTTGTAAAGGGATTGACACAGGCAACTTTATGTGGAAGACCACTCTAGCAGGGAAAAGTCATATAATTCAAAGAAGCAAGTGTGTGGGCCTGGAATTGGCTGATGGTGGGATGGAAAAATATAAAATGTATTGCTATCAGCAGCTACCCACTTCGTTCAATAAATGTGTTCGAGTGTCTGATGCACTAGACCCTGAGAACATTTTGGTGAGCAAAATCAGAAGTGGTTTTCAGCTCTCAGGAAATTTACAATTAAGCACAAGAGATTCCACTAAAATAATGAAAGTAACTCTTCACAGAGTTAAGTACTGAAATGAATGGAAATTTGTCCTCATACACACCAATACCTAGAGGATTCTAGCTAGACAGCAGTGACAGGAAAGACTGTTCTGAGAAAGTGGCGACCAGGAAGCATATAGATGTTGGCCAATGAAGTGGGGTGGAAAGGCAAAGAGGAAACACCTCAGCCAGGGCACTGACATGTGGAGGGAGGAATCATGACCCACAAGAAGATCTCAAAGAACTCCAGTGTGATTGAAAGGGAAGGGTATGGGAAGTAGAGTATGGGTGGAGACCCACTGGTAGGGAAGGTGGGGGGAAGATGGCATAGAGATGTGGGTGAGAATGGGGAGAAATGGGCAACTGTGCATTTTGGAAGATCCAGGAGAAAGTGCTGTCAAATCATGTAGGAAGATACTGCAGAGAACCAAGAGAGGGATAGCGCATCTTGGTTAAGGTCTTGACAGTGGGAACATGCGCTGGTTTGTTAACATTCAAGAAATGCTCAGCAGGTGTTGGGGGCCAAAATCTAAGATTTGGGCATAAAGCCATTGAAGGAGATGAGAGTGTCAAGAATGAAGGCGAGGTGCCTGAATTGCCTAATGGCATAGATAATGGTACCGTTCACTGAGGGAGGGAGGCTTGCAACAGGATCCATCTTGGGGAAGAAGATCACAGGTTCAGTTTTAGAAAAGTTGCATTTGGGGTATGTTTGAAGTATCCTAGAGGAGTTCTCTCATGCAGGTCTGGAATTCAGAGAAGAGGTCTGGGCTGCAGATAAGCAACCACCCTGCTCCTGCTTCCTTAAAAGCCGACACTCCTTCCTCTGGAGAAGCTGGTCCCTTGCCCCACCCCTCCACCCCATCCTCACAGTTCCATCTCCTTTGACCTGCAGGCTTGAAAATGGGGGCAGCCTACCCCTTCCAGCTGACAGTACTGCTGATCAGAAGCAAATCAAGGAGCCAAAGAGAGTTTAAATCCAAGATCAGTCATTGAACACACGCTTAGGGGAGAAAGAAGGAGAAGGGTTAGCAATCAGGTATGCCAGTGGGAAGGGGGAACACTTCCACCCGGCATGATTTGGATAGAAGGGAATGGAGTCTCGCATTAGCCATTCATATAAGCCCCGAAATAGCTGATTAATGCTGTGCTGGCTAATGAGCTAATTGGATGGCAGGACTGTCTTTTGGAAAGGGATCTTCAGAGTTATCAAAACCCATCCTTGCCTTTTGGGGTTGAAGAAATTAAGGTCCGGGGAGGATAAATGGCTTTTACCCAAGTTCATCCCACATATTAAGGACGTAGGGTGGCTGCCATTTCAGTTGATTTCACTGCCCTGTTGCGCTCTCCCCAGGAATTCTGGTTGTGAAGGGCAGTAACACAGAGTATTATTTCACTGCCCTGCACTTGGAGTGTAGACGTTGATCAAATAGCCCTAGGCCCCTTTGGTTGAGGAGAAAGTGTTTTGTTACTTTTTGCTGGCATATACTTATAAATCACCCCACTGAAACCCAGAATAGCTTAGATAATGATATGAACCTTAGCTACACATTTAGCAGTCCGTTATGGCATTCAGCAATTTTAGTTTATTACTATCCCAAGGGGAGAAAGGGGGGAAAACAGTGTAAGAAACAAGCTAATAAATTTGTTTTTAAAACCCAAGGTCCTCCTCCCTCCTCCCAGCAAATGTTGTAAATTCTGGGCATTTATGGTTTGCTTGAGGAAGCAAGCTCAATGTCAAAAGTGTTTTAATAGCCTTTGATTTACTTTTTAAGTGCTTATTAGGATGATTGATGACAGTGTTTTGAAACCAATCACAAACTTGGGAGAGGCAGGGAATTCATTGCTGTCTTCCCCTTGACTCCAGTGCCTGTTGGTTTGTTCTGTTTGGGAGGGGGACTTACAGGCAAAGCAGAGACTCTTGCATTACCTTTTCTCTGGGAGTGCCAGGTGGTTCTTCTTTTTCCCATTTGTCACCTAACAGAATATGGTTTGGACACATGGACATTCCTTAGGCTTCTGTCCCTCAAATGCCCAGTTCTAGTAGCCTTCTACTGAGTAGGAATGGAGGTGGCCTGTTTTGGGGTCTTCACCCTGCCTTCAAGATGTCCAGGAAGAATTATCCTTCTGTGTTAAGCCAAGAACTCAGACAAGAACCAGCACTCCATCTCGTATGCCTCCAAGTCCTACTGAGAAGTAAACCAGGCAGTTGAAGCAGTAATTGGCTTGGGTCTTCATTTGTTCAGGCCATAATAACTGCCTCACCGTGCACAGTCCCAGTGGGGTGAGCTGTGAATCCCCTCTCCAGTAGACAGAATTAAGTTGCATTTCATCCTGTGCTCATTCTCAGAATCCCCAGTGGCCAGCAAAACTGGACTTTTCAGATGTAAATACTATCGCCTCTGCATGAAAATCCAGGAAGTCAGTTCCTGGGTCTCTCCTTACAAGACATTTAGAAGAAGAATCAGTGTATTTCAGTTCCAACAGCATTGTCCTTCCCTCTATATCCAGCCACAGTGTTCATCAATTTGTTTAATAATGGCTGGGGAGCCTCTGGTTCCAGGATTGAGTAATGGACATTGGGAGTGCTCACTGCTTTAAACACTTTCTAAATCTGGATTCCCTTCTGTCCAAAAGGCAAATTGACAGGAAGGAGATTTTCATTTTCTCATTCTAAAGAGAATTGACATAGAGAAGTGTGTTTGGGTAATGACACCTGGCCAAAGGGAAAACATTTTGGCAATGTAGTCCCTGCAATTTTTTTTCACTGCCCAGTGGTGTTGCCACCACAGAAGAGGCTCATAATCCAACTGCCTATCAGAATCCCATATGAATCTTTAAAAACTTCAGCAGTTCAGCTCCCACATCTGGATGCCTGGAGTCGAATCTGGGTGTCTGGATTTTAAAGCTCAAAGAGTTTGGTTCTCCTTATGCAACCAGAGTGGGGAACCAGGACTGTGCTACCTAGCAGGGATTGCTCAGTTCTCTCATGTAATCACATAGAGTGCCAATGGTTCTATCTTTTGTGGACTTAGATGCGCTGGGGAACCTACTGAAATGCAAATTCTCTGGTCCCCAGACATTCTGATTCCTCTAGGTCAGGGGTAAGTACCAGGCATCTACAATTTGACAAGATCTTCTTGTGCAAGACAGAAAAGGTCATCTCGTGAGAAAAAGTGGCATGGGTAGACTGGCAGGTGCCATTGGTATTACATTTTACTTGTTTTTGTTTTATTCTTGTTTGGTTATTCTGACCTACAGGATTTTGCTACTTTAAACACATTGATTGCACTTCATTCCTACTTCTCTCCATGCTCTGTAGGTGCAGCCTTACTTTCTGGCCATGGTTAACCTAAAGCAGTGGTCCCTGAGGAGTCTTCCTAAGGAACTTTTAATGTAAATGGATGCCAAAGCCCCTGCGTCCACCAAGAGATTCTAATTAAATTGGTTTGGGCTGGCACTCAGACCAGTACTTTAAAAAATTTCCCCATACAATTTATAAGGTGCAACTGAGATTGAGAACCACTGTCCTAGAAAAATGTGCAAAGCCCAGGAGTTCTTGGATTGGCAGAGAAATGCAAAGAGCTTTACTATGACTGCAGATACTGACAGTGCTTTTGGGGTCAGGTCTTCCATCCTTGGGGACCATGCTACCTGATACTGAGGTCAGGATCCTGACTTCCTGATATGGATGTCCTGAAGTTAATCTGTAGAGAATTGGGCCGACACTTTGTGACTTTAAAAAAAAAAAAAATGTCAAGAGAAGAAAAAGCGAAAAGGACATATGTAGGTTTTGTTCTCATTACTGGGCTCCAAGGGTGATGTCAATAATCGGTTACCGCAGTAGGGAATCCCAATGTGCTACTGGCTGGGATTGTAGTCATTTGTGGAATCCCGAGTGACACATCAACCAGGGAGCTTATGGATAAAAGAAGCTCTCTTTTCTTTGAAAAGCCACCTTGTTGCTTTTCAAAACTAATCTACAGACATCATCAATAACAACAAAAAGTTCTTGGATATCAACTGAAAATTAACACCATGTACTTGCCCAGTGCTTTACAGTTTATAAAACCCTTTCACATACATTTTCTCCCTTAACCTTTACAAGAGATCTGTGAACGGGACCAAATGAAGCAAGTGGGGTTCAGAGAGTTTAAATGATTTATCCAAGTGCACACAATAGGCATAGACCAAACAATATTGGGGTGCAGTAATCAAGCTGCTTCCAAATGCAGACAGTTATCATAGTCGGGACGTGGATAGACATATTTAAGATGTTAGTCATTGCTACTTATTTTATGAATAGTAGTCAGTGATCAACAGCACATCGGACCTATGATGTAATGGTTGTTATCTTAGATCAGGCTAAGAAAAATAGTTGAGTTAATTGAAAGAATAAAAAAGAAAAGTGGAGTGAAGGATAGCACATGTGGTGGTCCAGCGATTAGGTAGAACCGTGGTGGCACATGGATGACCCTGGATTGGGCAATGCTGCTCCAGTCATGCCTTCTTTATGTGCGTATGTATGTTCTAGCAGATACTAATCATTGGAAAGGTTAAGCACAGAAAAACCATGCGGTTAAAAAACAACTTACTATAGCTTCCTCTGCCTTCCAACAGGAGATAGTTGTCGTAACTGACGTCCTTGGTAGTAATACATCCCCACCCTCTATGCTCTGTGCAGTGACTGTTAGAAGGAGTTAGGCAGCAAAGTTGTGCATGGCCCTCTGTCTAGGGCAAACACTAAAAAGGGTTTACTCTGTGCCAGGCACGTGATGAGCACCTTTCCTGGGTCATCATTTCATGTGTGCCTCACGCAACCCCCATGGCTCAATATCATATTCTTTGATGTCCTTTTGTATTATCTCCTTAGCTGCATTTTATATGTAAAGAGACTGTGGCACAGAGTTGTATAGTAGCCTACCCCAGTTTCACACTGTAGAAAACCAGACTCCTGGCATCCAGAGCCCAGTCCTCAACTTCATCCCTACACCTCAACCAGTTGCAGACTTTGCATATGTAAAGGAGAGCAGGGTCAGATCTATGTTTGGAGGCAGAGGCCACAGAGAACAGAATTGTTCTGCACTATTTATTTAGTAAAGCTGTTTTACTTTGTTAAAGCAGAATGGTTTGGCTAGGAAAAAAAAAAAAATGCCAGTAAGTAGTTATGAGCGAAAATTGCTAAAAAGTTTTTAAAGTCATTTTTCCTGCCATGATATGCAATTTGGTTTCCTCCCCATTGTGCTGAGCTCTGGAGACTTAACTCCCTGCAAATCAGCAATCATATCGTAGTGATACCTGCACATGTATTGTGTGGATATATATATACATATGTATGTGTATGTGTGGAGAGATAACAAGCAAAGGGGACTGGATTTCACAGATAAGAGGGAAAGGAATGTCCACTGGAGGTAATAAGTGAGAGAGATAGAGAAACCAATTGGGAATTGGAAGTAATTTTGAAAATTAAATATTTTGAGGATGCATGAAAATCCCGGGAAGGATGTGTGGTAAAGGGATTAAACTATTAACCGGGATAGAACAGCACCTCCCCCCACCCTCATTTATACAGTAGCACGTAGTTGGTAGAAAAGGCATATCTATGTGTTCTTGGCAGAGGTGAAGTAGGGACATGGGCATGTGGATTTCAGAGTTGATATGATGCCATGGTCTGGGAGCAAAGAATCCCCCTCTCTGTATGTACATGTGTGAGTCTGCACTTCTCTATTTCAATTTCTATTCCTGAGTATATTTTCTTTCTCCCGCTCATGCCACACTTTATATTCTCCTACTCTCTACCTATAGCCACTTTGCAGGGAAAAGATGATGACTTATGACCAAAGGAAATACATTCTTTTCACCTCAGTGAAGTCAGCAAGGGTCCTCAGCATGAGAGCTATGGATTGAGGGCAAGCAAGGCAGCCATGCAGCAGCATAAAATTGAATGCAGCCCTCAAAAGTCTGTGTGGTCTGTGGATTTTCAAATGGTTGTGCCAGAGCCTTCTTCCCAAACACCAAGGGGGCTACGATCCTACACTCTAGGAGGAGAGGGAATGGAGAGGGCAAGATACTGCTTGCGTAGTGGATGTCGGATGATTAGCTGAGGTGCGCCTCTCAGGGAAAAGCTGACCTGGAAGTCAGGCATATATTTCGTCCAAAGCATCTGAGGGAACAAGGAAGACAGGAAGGGTACAAGTACCATGAAGGCAAATAACGGAGTGCATGGAATGATTAAAGTTGGTTGGAGGGACAGGAATTAGGTGGTGGAGCCTAAAGATTCCTAGTGCAGATTTTAATGGTTTCCACAGATGCAGATCAGGATAATTCTTGAAATCATAGATGAACAATCCAGGACTGACTCGAAGAAGCAGAATAGTGCAGTCTACCTACCTAGGATGGCTTCTAGTGCCACACAGGGAGCAATTCTATTGCAAGGTCCCTCCAGTGTTCGGGGTGTGCTGTCTAATAAGGACTAGTGGGCCCGTGGGAAAGGGTAGACAGTGTATCCTACTGAAGATGCATCCAGCTTGTCCCTTGGGGGTAGCAAACTTAACTACACAGGGAAATTCTTCAGCTGTACAGCTAAAACAGAGAAGTAGTCCTCCTATCAGCCATGCCAGTCCAGGGAAAGGACAAAATTGATCATTGGAATAAAAGAGGATCAATGCGAAGAGTTCCTGGAAGCCTTTAGTGTTGATAAGCAAGTGACATCAGCTTCAGGTTTAGCATCTAAATTCTGTGTAATTGTGTGTTCATGAACTTCTTAGTACTACTCGGTGGTAAAAACACCTATCCTAAACATTAAACATTTCTAAGGCTGTTGGGGACTTAGGACAAGGAGTACTAGCATATGCCCAGAGGTCATAAGCTCTATTGCCTGACAATGCTGACGGGGCTGCAGATACTTGGGTGTAATGGTGTATAAGCTGCCGTGCCAGGTTCAAGGGTTGGGGAAAGAGACGTATAAATCATGATTGCTGACCCTCTAGGCAGACTTCTGCCCAGAGAAAATGGTTGAATAAAAACTTAAGGCTACATATTTTGAATCAGATTATGGATACATTCCACACTCAGAGGAATGACAGTGGTCTCTGGGTGTTAATTAAGCTTTCCTAGGAAATTTGGACCTGACTGTACTTGCATCGATAGGTATAGGTGGCATAATCTTTTTTTTATCTTATTCATAGATACGCCTATTTTATTTTTGTTATCAAAATGGAAATACTCTGATTACTTTTCTGATTGCCAGAGTAACATTGACTCTTTAAATATTAGAAACAATTAAAATATATAAAATCTACCAAAATCCCAGTATTCTGGGATAAAAACTTTGATATTTGTGTATGCGTGCTTCTTTATTTCTGTATGGGTAGGCACAAATAGGGGGCTAGCTTAATCATAGCACATTTGACCTACATCCTTTATTCTTTCCTCATATTAGCTATGTATTAAGCATATTTTCATGTCAGTAAATATAAATCTACATCTTTATTTTAATAAGGGACAATACTCACTTATTGAATATATAAAACTGTGTGCCAGTGCACCCATTATCAGACATGAGGTTCTTTCTAATGTGCTACGATTATTTGTAATACTGGGATAGAATCCTTTGACCTAGCAATTTCACTGCTAGGAAAGAAGCCAGAAATCCTGTAAAGATTCACACAAAATGATGTACATAGTTACTCTTCAAAACAGTTGCACTGAACATACACCTACCTGCAAGTTATTTAAGTGCTTGTCTCCCACATACATTTGGCAGAAATGGGTATTATCATTCTTTTTCAATTTTTGTCATTCAGCTAGCTTGGAAAGAAGGTGTGGTGAAATAGCATTTTGGGGGGTCTGTATGACCTTTATAGTGTCTGGAGACTGATTCTTTTATATTATGGCAAGTTGGTCAGTTGGCACATCCCTCAGTCATGTACTCAGTCCCTTCCCCAGGGCACTACAGCTGAACTTTCCACACTTTATTAATTTAAAGATGCTTTGGGATCCAAGCAGAATGTCGATTTCCGTACTCTGGCCTCAGCTTTGTATTTAAAGTAGACTCACCTGTTATTACAACATATAGTTGTTGAACCTAAATGCTTCCCCAAAGGAGAGAGAGGTGTTGATATGAGACAGAAGAGATTAGGTTATAACAGGAAAGAAATTGACTTAGTTATAACCTCAGAGACCATACAGAGTTTATAGTAAATTATGGGAGGTTACTAATAATAAATTGTGAGAGTGTTTTAAAGCATTCTGGGACTTCCTAACCCTCAAATTCTGTGTTTGCACAGTTGATAGTAGAGTTGGCCGCATTCCATGTAAGTCATTCTTCTGACACACCCATAAATATACCCACATACACACATGTATGCACACATGAACCAGTGCTTGTATTATAGGCAAAGAAAGTGAGATCAGGGAAGTAGCATAATTTGATGAAAAGTCAAACAGCAGATTATCGGAAAACCAGAGTCCTAAGTCCTAGCTTGTTTGCAGATTCATTCCCTAACATTTTGGAGTGAAATTATATATATATTTTAAAATCACTCACAAAATAGCCTAACTCTGGAGCCTTCACTGAGGAAGAGGGAGATATGGAAGAACGACTAATAGTTCATTAACTTTTAATAATCTTGCCCCATATAAATCACAGGAATGAAAAGTACAGCGTAGGGAATATAGTCTATAATATTGCAATAACATTGCATAGTGACAATGGTAACTACACTTATCATGGTCAGCATTTCATAATGCTGGCAATTGTCATATCACTATGTTGTATACCTGAAAACAATAAGACATTGTATATCAAATATGCTACAATTAAATATATTTTTTCAAATTTTTCTTTATTGCATTTAGTAATATCAATTTTCTTAGAAATGTATTAATTTGACCTAGATTTTCAAATATATCAACATTATATGAATAGAGGAATTTATATATTCTTTAAACACTGCATTTACCTTTTTCTTCTCCAGTTTTATCTCTTTACTTTTCTATTAGTGAATTTACCAGATTCACATATTAATGCTTAATATTCATATACTAATTCTGTTTCCCTAAGAAGCAACTCCTGGATTTATTGAGAAATTTTAATATATTTTTTCTCTTCTCTATGTCATCCTTTCCCACCTTTATTTTTATGGTTTCCTTCCCCCTGCTTTTGTTTGTAAAGATTATGGTTATTTTTTACCTTCTTAAATTTAATAATCACTTTTTTTGCCTTCATTTTAACTACTTAATTATTAAAGTGTTTGAAATGAAGCATTTATTTTAGATGCACAGTGGAGTTGTGGTATATCCCATGTTTTGATAATAGTGCTTGCATTTTCATTATTTTCTAATTAGTCTGTAATTGTAGTTTTCATTTCTTCTTTCACTCCATACCTCTCTTTGGAGAGTGTTTTTGGTTTCTTAGTATAACATTACTCTTACTTAAAAAAATTGTTTAATAACCTAATTTTACTTCTGGAAGTTAGCAAGTTATGTAGCACAGTATAGAAGTCACAGATCCCAACGTTCCTCTTTATTTTACACCGGATGTCTACATACAAGTTGGCCAATAGGAGTCCACACGGTTGGACCCATCTGTAAGATAATTAGGTAGGCTTTTTCCACATTTGACATAGTTAAGCTGTAATTTTATGTTTCCACTTCTACGGCTGTGTACCTTTCCATGATTTTATGGGTTTGTCCAGAGAAGGGGAGGGAGATAGCGATGCCACTGATAATAGTTCTATTAAAAACAGTTAATGATCTATTTCAAGTCTCAGTGTTAGCACCCAGGATGCTTGACCTCCACTCTCCTCTCAAGCCCTGAGCTGTGATTTGTCTTATCACCAAACTCCTGTGGTCCTTAGATGCCTTCCTCTCTGGTACTTCTTGCTTCTCCTCTTTCTGGGGGTGAACCTTTGAATATGGACCTCCTTTTCTCCATTAGAAAGTAAGCTCTTAGAAGGCATTCTTACATGTTCTTTTATATCTCTTAATATAGACCTGAGCATATACTATACACATAATAAACTCTGAATGAAGTTTTTTTAAAAAATAAATCAAGACCGATTTTAAATTTTAAAATTGATGTAAATTACTTGATTTGGCAAATTTCAGCACATTTCATGGCCGCCTATGAGACTGGTGGGGAAAGGCAGAGCTGTAAGTATACATTTACTATACGGCACATTTCCCTGGTGTCGACTATTGATAATATTCCAAGGAGGAATTTACAGGAGCTGGATGATATCCATGATTCCAGTAGTAAATATGTGAACTTTGGCAATGTCAGTTCACTTCTCTCTGCTTCATCCACAAGCAAAAAGAAGCTATGTTTTCCTAGAGCTAAGACTCCTGATTCCTAAACTCTGAGTTAGTGCTGGAGAAAGAAAGGTGATTTTTCTAAATTATTACAAAGCAAACAATGGCAGTGATGCACAACCCATAGCTAGTCTTGGAGAAATCATAGTCAACAGGCAAATAAAACCATCTAGTCCTTTGCATACAATGGATGTAAATTATAAGATTTGTATATAGCTACAGTCCAGTCCCTAAGACAAAACCCAAACAAATGAAGAAAGGAAAACTTTTCCCAAGCTGAGGAATCTCACAGTAAGTAGGATTTGATTTCTTTGCCCCACTGAGAATGTTGTTATTAGTATAATTTAAAGGTAATTAAAAATACATTTGGTTTAGTTGTTGCTTTCTCTTCAAAGTCTTCATTCTTTCTTGTCTCTGAGAAAGTCCTGCTGCGTCAGTTTGATCTTCCAAAATAAACAATGCTTGTTAACTTACAGATATTTTAGGCAAAAGCGTTAAAAGACGATGGTGTGGGAAATCACCACAGATCCAAGTCAAGACAGAATTGTCTTGCATTGTTGTTGGTTTTTTTTTTTTTTTTTTTAGTTTTCTAACAGTTATTCTGCTTCAACTCTTGGAAATGACAAGAAGCAATTGGCACTCACGATGAACCTCTTTTTTTCTCAATTCACGAAAACAGTTTATTATCAGATGCATGGCCTTGGCTTTGCTGCTTTTTATGCTTGTCAGTTGTTGCCCTAATTGAAATTGCAGAAACAAAAGCTTTCATCAGGGTCCATGAGCCCTTAGAATTAGCACATGCCCATTAACCACAAGACTCTCCAATGATGGATGTTAGGACTGAAAACATTAAAACGGAAGGGGAGGCATGCACCACCAAATCTGGAGGATAAATTAGACACAGGGAACACTGTGTAAATGATTTTATTTCACCTGCTAGTACTTGTTCTTGATTCAATGCCCGATATGCCCTGTCCTGCAGGAATAACCATCCGTAGAGTCACTTTCCCGGTACAGCCAATCTAGATTTCAGAATAACTTCACATAAATATAAATATTATGCATGTGTATTGCAGGAAGTTTGGAAATTTCGTAAGTGTTGGTAAGAAAATAGGTCACCCATAATTCCATTACTGATTCTAATAATTATGAACCACTTGATGTTTTTCTTCCTATTTTTCTAGGTTTATTAACATTAAAAAAGTAAGCTCATACCATATATAAATTTATGAACCTTGTGTCTTTTTAAGCTTTGTACATTAATTTCCATGGCATGTTGTAGCTTTTAAAGGCTAAAATTTTAATGTTTATTTTAAGTATCCTAACATATGGTTGAATAGTTATTTTTTTTTCTCTCAGTTGGCTTTTAGGTGATTTTTTAATTGGCTATTATAAATCATAATGTGGTGATTTGGGGGACATATTTTGTTGTATACATGGGTGTGAGTTATATCCTTAAGGTAAATCTGTAGGGGGGAAATATTAAATTAAAGGTTATGGAATATTTTTAAAATTACTGGGTCCAATTTCAAGGTCTATATTAAGGCTTCTATTACAAAATGCCAAATTAATTTTCAAATATGTTCTCCCAATTTACACTTCCACTGACATTATACCAAGTGCCTATTTTACTAAAGTTATACAAGCATTGCACATTATCTTATTTTAATCTCTACTTATTTTTGTAATAGAAATGTAAAATCTCCTTTTCAAAACTTTGTGTATCTTTGATTGTTTAGGAAGTTGAACATTTAAATGTGTTCTCTTCCTTGTCTTAATGTTGTAGATAAATTCGTATCTCTTCTATAGTCTTCTACCTAGTCTGGTTTTCATTAAAAAATAAAACAGTAGATTTGTGTACTACATTTGTACACTGTGTGTACTGTATTGAGCTGTTTTCTAGTTATTGTGGAAGAATCTCTTGTAACCTGGGTGATCATCGTGATGGCAACACTGTTTCTAAGGCTGTAGAGTGATCTCTGTGTTTGGTCCTAATATTCTCTTAGGGAGGGAGTTTAGCATGCAACTCCATAGGAACTTTCTCTAGAGAGCAGCCTTTGGATAGAGGGGCACCATCAGCAACTGATATGTGAGCTTTTAAAGTAAGGATGCCAGAAGGGCTAATGGACAAACAAAGCTGGTGGGGGAAAAACCCATGAGGTCCTATAGGTAGACTGTCCCTTCAATTACATGCTGTAAACTTAATGGAAGATTAAACTCTCTACACCTCAGTTTCCTCGCGTATGTAATAAAGATGATATTACTTCCTACTTCATAGAGTTATATGACTTCTTAAACTTAAAAAAAAATAGTATTGGATACTGTCTTAGGTGAGTTCCCCCAGAAACACTTTCAGATAGTAGGATTCTGGTACAAGATATTCATTCTGAGACAATCCCTGGACACCAAATTTGGACAATGGAGACAGGTTTAGGAAGGGAAGGGTACAATGTAAGCAAACATTACCAAATCAATCAACACTGTGGGTTACTGGAGCTTAATCTCACTGGGGACATCTAGGAGTCACCGTAGAACGGCCACCCCTGAGGCATCGTGTACAAGGGGTGAGGGTTTTAGATTATTTACATGCCAACTCTTATCAGTCTTTGTTTGGAGGCTGCCGCAGGGGGTGTTCATTCCCTGGCACCTCCTGGAGGGCGGGAACCCCCAAAACCCTAGAAAAGCCACAGGCAGTTGGAAGTAGGGTTATGAATACATTATGGTAGTGAGGCCAAGGACGTATGGGTAGAGAATTGGCAGCTATGTCAGTACCAGAGAGACTACAGATCCCTGGACAGTCGGTACCTGAGCACTGCTGTGATCCTCACGCCCTACCTCAAACACAAGCAATGTCACATCTGATTTCAGTTCTAGTCAACAAGTATTGTTGCCAGACACTGTGAAAGCCACTGGGGATAGAATAAGACATAAATTCTGGACTCAAGCAGCTCACAATCCTGTTTTTGTACACAGCGGGGATAAGCCAACGGTGTGATAAATGCATGCCACTTCACATGCAAAATCAGGGATTGATGTAGATTTCTGAGAGAGACAACCGTGAGAACTCACAAGGAGAAGTCACATCTATGTAGTGTGTGGTTTGGAGGGTGGTTTGGTAGAGGTGACCTTTGAGCTTCCTTTTGAGGTATGAGTAGGTAATAGCCTTTCAAGGAAGGATGAGATGGATACAGGGAGAAAATCTATATAATGTAATGAGTAAAATCATGGGATGATGAAATAAGATGGTTTAGCCAAGGATTTACCAGTACTTCCATATTCCTGGAAGGAAGGGCTCATTTGGCCAATTGGTAGTTGTGGAGTCTTGAGAGCCACACCAGTGGCAGGCGATAGAGAACCTGGTGAAGGAAGTAGTGACGACATTTTGAAAGTCTTGGGGAGTCACAGAAAAACTTTGCACAGAAAGCATTTTGAGTGCTATTTAGAAGAGACTCTGTACAAACATGACTCTGGAAACAAGGAGACCAGTTTAGGGGTAACTGTAGAAAGTTTAGCCAAACAGTAGTAAGCCCTAGTGGCGGAATAGAGTTAAGCGATGGTAACGAGGTGAAATCGAAAGAATGTGAGCGCTGAGTCATGTGTAGAATTATTGAATCACTGCATTGTACACTTGAAACTAATGAAACACTGTATGTTAACTATACTGGAATTAACCTTAACAACAACCACAAAAAAGGACATGAGATAGGTTATGGGGGTTGAGGAGCCAGATGAGTGAGATGGAGCAGGTCTGGATGGTTTTCAGGATTTCTGACTAGGCCACTGACTGCATGTTTGTGCCGCTCATCAAGCGGATGTTGGAGAGAGAATGGAAATTTAGCAGGTGGAGGACACGATGATGTGATGAGGCAGGGTGTTGCTTTCTTTCTTTGGTGTCTGTCATTTCCCCCACCTTCTTCCCCATTAATGTCTAGTTTAATCCTCAGTCTTGATGGAGCAGATTTCACTTTTCTTGCCAAACCCATGTCGTGAAATCCTCAGGACTCAATGGGGAATCCAAATGGGGAACTTCATGGCTGCCTCTTTGGTTCATGTGAAAGTAGGGGCAAATGAGTTGGATTAGGGTGGGTTTTTACCTACTACAGAAAAAAAAAATGATGTAACCCTGGCTTCTCATCCCAGCAGCCCTCCCACCTACCAGTAGGACTTCGGAATGGTTCCCTCACTACCTGGAGAGATTGTTGTGAGAAATGAATGACATAGGAAGTAAAGAATACGCTTAGTAAAACCTTAATGACCATGTAAAAAAGTAATTAATCCATAAAATAAGGGAAATCAATTCAGTTAAAACAAAACACTACTCTGACAAGAGTAGGCAAGACCATGCAGTAGGTCCCTTACCTTTGAACTGGGGACAGAATATAAATAATCGTCCTTTAAGGTTTGTGGGAAAAGGTGATAAGAAAGACAAAGGCAGAGATGGGTGGCTTAGAACAGGGGAAGAAGCCATCAGAATGGTAAATAAAATCAGGAGCTTTTTCCTAGGGGAAACATAAGGAGGGGAAAACAAAGAGATTAAGATGAATGATGTAATCAGGCTGGCAGCCCTACCCGTCTTTCACTCCCCCACAAGTCTGGCCTTGGCTCCTGTCAGACACACCACCCACACCTTCTCAGCAGTATCGCCTGAATCTGCACCCTGAGAGCCATCTCTGCCTTCCCCCCCCCCCGAAAAACAAACCCTCATCTTTTTATTAGTGACAGTGGCCATTTGTTTGACACTGGAATTGTGGCTTCCTGGGCCACGTGGCTTTTTGGAATGGCTGACATGGTGGTTCTTTCATGAATAATCACAGGAGGAGGATTATGAATGTGGGTGGCTCACTAGCTCCTCATCTACCTATAAAACTTTCCGCATGGAAAGTCCAACAGAAGAACAGAAATCTTGCTGAAGAAGTTGGTTGTCAGACATCTAATTAGATGGGCGGATGATTAGCAGGCTCAGTGCTGTAGGTGAGCTTATTTTAATACTGTTTGGGACATCAGTGGGCAGAACTGCAGCTGATCAGCATGAACTGAAAGAAATCTGAGGAGCAAAATAACAAGACTGGAAGCGGGAACATGGGGACATTTTCAAAACCTTGCCTGAAAAGAATCAAAGCGAGGAGAGGCTTTCACAGGGCTCTTGTAGCTTGTTGAGATGTCAGTGAGGGCATTGCTCGTTTGAAGTTATTTGTGCAAATAACATTGTCAGGTGGTGTTTTCTATTTGCAAGCAGTGGAAATCAGCTCTGGCTAATTAATTGAAGTGGAGGTTACTTGCAGGAAAATTGGTGCTCACAGAAGCAGTAGGAGTGATGCCCCAGCTTAGGAATTGACGGTGGCCAGACCCACCAAAGGTCTGACAAAAAGGGACTTCAGTACCATCAGGTCAGGATGCTGATAGGAAATGTCCAAAGCAATGGTTTCTTCCATTCTTATGTTTCTCACTTAAAGTTCAAAATTCTGGGCTAGGCTGTCACCCTGGCTAAGCTTTGGCTACAGGATCACCCTGTGGTTCTACATAGTGGAAGGGAAAGGATTCGAACCCCTTTGAATTCTACACAGAGAAGACACCTGCTTTTAACCTTCCCACCCAACCTTCTTCTCAGTGATGGAGAGGTAATCCCCCATAAGGGAATTTGGATGTTGGGAAGGAAGAATGGATTTTGAGTCACACACGTACGTGCCCGTACACACATACACACACAACAGCAAGTTTCCAGTGTGGAAATTTGTGCCTCAAGTGGTTTCAGTTTAAAAGCTGGAGTAGTGGGGCACCTGGGTGGCTCGGTCGATTAAGCATCCAGTTCTTGAGTTCGGTTCAGGTTATGATCTTGTGGTTTGTGAGTTCGATCCCTGTGTCGGGCTCCATGCTAACAGCACTCCCTCTCTCTCTCCCTCTCTCCCTAGTCCCTACTCCTGTTCATGCTCTCTCTCTCCCTCAAAATAAATAAGGAAAAAATATAAAAAGCTTAAGTAGATCAAGTTTACCTGGGGATCCCTGTCAGGAAGGCTCCCAGCTGATACCTGGATTATATCTGTAAGGAGAAAAGATAATAAGTTGGAATATTGGAAAAAAAAAAAAAGACTTGAGGCACCTGGGTGGCTCAGTCGGTTAAGCCAGGTCATATTCTCACAATTTGTGGGTTCCAGCCCCGCATCAGGCTCTCTGCTGTCAGCACATACCCCACTTCAAATCCTCTGTCCCCATCTCTCTCTGCCCCTCCCATCCTCTTGTTCTCTCTCTCTTTCCAAAATAAATAAACGTTAAAAAAAAAAGAGACTCATGTAATCCTCTTAATAGCTATATGAAACATATTCTCAGATTATCCCCATTCTGTAGATTGAGAAACAGATTTGTGGAAAACAACTTGCCCAAGATTTTACTAAGAGTGTTTCTGAATCCAGCTAGAGCTCTTGGCTCTTCTGCTAGATTTTGGGATTCTTCATAATGTCAATAATGTGATGAAATAGCAGGTCACTTCTTGTTTTACCTGTCTAGAAAGCTTTGTTTTGCTGATTTTATGCATCCAAACTCATGAGCAACTACTTTGCTTGGTGGAAAAGTCAGATTGACAGCTCCATCAATCCCTTCCTTCCTTCCTTCCTTCCTCCCTCCCTCTCTCCCTCTCTCTTCCTTCCTTCCTTCCTTCCTTCCTCCCTCCCTCTCTCTTCCTTCCTTCCTTCCTTCCTTCCTTCCTTCCTTCCTTCCTTCCTTCCTTCCTTCCTTCCTGGGTTTCCCAGGTTTATTCCACACGATCTTTTTTATCCCACCTCAGAGGTCTCCAGCATTGCTGCTGTCATTCTTGTTATTTTTCTAAGTCCAATCCTTTAAGGACCTGGCCTGAGATCACCACATCTTACTTAACAGGGATGGTCTCTCCAGCCCATGTAATTGCTTTAGACTTGTATGAACAGGGATTGGAAGTTGTGGCTTAAATGGCTTTTTACACAGACCATATAACTTCAGCCTTCTTGCCTCACGTTCACCACAAAAGACTTCCTGTTCTCTCTCTCTCTCCCTCTCCCTCTCTCCCTCCCTCCCTCTCTCTCTCTCCCTTTCTCTCCCTCTCTCCCTCTCCCTTTCTCTCCCTCTCTCCTCCCTCCCCCCCTCTCTACACACACACATACACACACACACACACACACACACACACACTCACACACACACCCCATTAACTCGCTGCATGCTGACAGATTTTCCCAGTTTGCTGTTCATTAAGTTATATTAACTGTGGAAATAAAATATGTCACATGATCAAATGTTATTAGATAAAAATGAATTTGCCACCTGCTGCTTCACCCCTGCCCCTCTGGAAAATAAAAAGAATTGGATTTGCTGAGAAATCCCCCGACTTGTTTTTTTTTTTTTTCTCTTTAAGAAGCTCCATATGTCAGGGACAGAGCCACAGCTGTAGTGAGTCGTTGAAAAGTCCATCTCTGTTAATAATGAAGAACTTCTATGCAAATAAAAAGCCCCATTTTATAAGATAAACTTCCTGTTTACTTGCAAACTCATGTTTTATATCAGAACTGATGATGTATTCAACCTCATGCTGCTGGCCAAAAGAGCTGGGAGATAATTACCCATTTTGGAAGAGTGTGAAGTGTTGAATAAAAACATTCAGTTTGTCTTTTGAGCTGAACACTCCCTTTACCCTTCTTTCTCCTCTTCTTTCCCACCTACTTTTTTTTTTTCTTCATCTGTGACTCTTTTAGAGGGGGAAAAATGACACTTCCTGACCCTTTCTACTATTTTTTCTACTTATTTTTCCCTAGACTAGATACAGCATATGATGACAGCATCTTTTATTTTTTTTTAGTATATATTTATTTTGAGGGACAGAGTGTGAGAAGGGGAGGGGCAGAGAGAGAGGTAGAGAGAGAGAATCCCAAGCAGGCTCTGAGCTGTCAGCACAGAGCCTGAAGTGGGGTTTGATCCCACAAACTGTGAGATCATGACCTGAGCCAAGATCAAGATTAGGACTTTTAACCGGCCGAGCGACCCGGGTGCCCCAACAGCATTTTTTAATTTGAAGGCTATTTAGGGATATTCATAAATTTGGGTGTGTAAGATCATATTTCATTAATTTATTTCGCTCATTAATTAATTGTACACATTCCATAAATAGTGCAGTATGGGTCAGGCACTATGCCAGGTGCAGATCACATACTAATGATCACAGGTACATGTGGCCCTTGCACATCGCCTTTGCATGGCGTTTTTAAGCTAACAGGAAAGAAAAAAAAAAGGTTAGTAGCTTAAATGAAGGTATCATGATAAAATCTGAGCTAAAGTTGATATGTATAGATCAAAAGAGGTGTTTCTCATTTATTTTGTTGACTTATAATTTTTATAGAGTATTCATTGAATGTGATCATATTTGGTAACTGATGACAAAACTCTGTCCTTGGATGAGGGTAGGAGAATGACAATTGATAAATTTTTGAAATGGATCTTGTTTCTGTTTTCCTGTGGTTTTATTGAGGGATATTTGCAAACTATACAAAAAAACATTATTTTTTCATTTGAAACCTGGAGTTTAGTATACAATATATGGGGTTTTAATTATTGAAAGCTCTTTAGAATGTTAGAACTGCACATTGTGAACCCTAGAATAATAGGAATTATTCTTACTTATATTTACATCTTACCTGAAGGAAAACTCTGGAGAGTCTGTGGAATAATTGAAGTGGATGTATAAATGAATGAATAAATATATGGCTGTAACTTAGGCGCTGATAAAGTCCTAACATCTGTACCTACAACCTTTATCATCAGGTTTAAAGGCATTGGACTAAGAGGGCACTTTGGTAAATGTTGGCGTGGAATGGTCACCTGTGCTAGGCGTTCTATAGAGCAGAAGAATGACACAGACCCTAGGTTTTCCCAGCTATGGTGTGATTGAGGACATTGTCTAGGATAAACAGCCACATCTGTTTAAAATAAGTCAGACTCTGACTTAGAATAATATACTGTTTTTGAATCAGAGAAATAGTCTAAGTTGCAATCCTACTTGAACTGTTGCTTAACTCTAGGGTCACCAAGGAGTATTGATAAGTTGACAGGTACCCTGGTTGACTTGACCACAGGGGAAATCTTGGTGCATTTCATTCAATTTCACATCTGCAGATTAGCCTACTAGCAAACCCATATAGGGTACAAAATGCCAAGAGACTTTGCCCATGGATATAGAGAAGGATTTGTGTCAAGTATATTCAGGGTCACATGTAAATATAGTCTGACATTGAATGTTAAATTTGGAGCAAATTGATCAGAATTAAGGCAGTGTTGATGCATACCAAATTGGGCAAGCTATGGTGGAATGAATAGTCTATCTGCTGCGCAAAAAGAAATGACATCACAATGCATCTCTTAAGTAAGTTAAGCATGGGAGATTGTCAAATAAAACTAGATGACTTTTAATTCTCCTTTATGTGTTTAAAAAAATAATGGATGGATGGATGGATTGGTTTAGCTGAAACCTTAAATTAAGACAAAAGTCTATGATGTAGTTCTTTTTTCTCTGTTTAAATCTTTTCTGTGTAATTGTCGAAGAGGAAATCATATTCAGTTTAAAGATCTAAATTGAAACACAGGATTACTTTAGTATATTGATATGGATCAAGGGAACTGTAAACTTAAATCTGTTCACTCATTCATGTATTTGGCACCTGCTGTACACAGGCATTATTGTTCATTGTGATCACTCTG
This sequence comes from Panthera pardus, assembly GCF_024362965.1. Taxonomy (NCBI): domain Eukaryota; kingdom Metazoa; phylum Chordata; class Mammalia; order Carnivora; family Felidae; genus Panthera; species Panthera pardus. The sequence continues at coordinate 64,169,230 of NW_026526788.1, read as the reverse complement.
CTAACTTGTTTATTTCTCATCCAAAAATACTTTTTTCTTTAAGTTTCTAAGGGCCACTGGTTAATAGCACAATTTACCAGGTGCACTGTGTAAAAACAGCTTCTTACCCGCTCCAGACCAATCATCAGCTTGATTAATTAATTTAATCAAACACTCCAGTGTGACAGTTCATCCTAATTAGCTAATAATATTCTATTTCTCAGCACTCTTGGGACATAGATATTTTTGTTTTGTAAAATAACACAGTCACCATATTGCCTTGCTATTCCTGAAGGCCTGGGGGCTACCCAAATGTGGGATAAGTTTAGAAAATGTTTTCCACTGAGAGTGAGTCAGAGAGGAAAATGCATCATAAATAATACTAAAAGAATAATCTTTGAATCTGGAACACATGCTAAGTGCTGGCCTTTCTGCTGGAGCAGTCATAGTTTCTATGACCTGGTATCGATGCTCTCAACTCTGTTCCAAAGGACAATTTATTCAGTCCGTGTTGAGACATGGGCCCACGATTCTACTTTCAGCATAGGTGTCCAGGGGAAAACACACACAGAAACACACACACACAACTAGATAGATAGATAGATAGATAGATAGATAGATAGATAGATAGAGATATCTATCTCTATCTATCTATCTATCTATCTAGTTGTGTGTGTGTGTTTCTGTGTGTTTTCTGTGTGTGTGTGTTAGATAGATATATCTATCTATATCTATCTATATACATATACATACGTATGCATACATATACATACGTATATGTATGTATATATATATCTATATGTATGTATATATGTATATGTATGTATATATAGAGAGATGGATAGATATAGATAGATAGATAGATAGATAGATCACAAATAGCGCCAGTAGCTGGCATTCTACTTAGGTTCATAGTGTTGGTAACTACCATAACTAGGCTTTTCGCACTATAAACCAAGAGGGGATTTTGTTAATTTCACAGCCACTGCTGAGTTAAGAATTGAGAAAAGTCCCTTATTGTTTCTGTTCAACATTCTTCCCTTGTAACCCACTGATTTATTTGACCATCGCCTGTTCCTTTGTCTGCCCTATATGCCATTTACAAAAGTTTTCCCCATCACTAATGCCTCTTAGGGCTGATTTTACATACTCATCACCAGCGATCACATTTTAATTACATGGGCCTTTGTTTTGTTTTCTCCTTTTTAATAAGGCTCCACTGAGGAGATCTTCCCCTTTCTGGGTCTAATCAGGTTGTCAGATCAATTAAGGTAATTGACAGCAGGTTTATCACATTCCTTAATCAGGAGTGTAGCCTTTTTATTAGAGGAGAACAATCCCTAGATGATTTAGAGATAGAAAAAAAGGTTCAATCTGTATAAATAGAGGTAAAGAGACAACCTGAAATGTCAGAGTTCTGAGTGAGAGAGGAAGATCAGACAGAAATATAGTAGAGGGTTTTCAGAGCCAGACCCCATCAAAAAATAATGCAGTGGTCCCCAGAAGTGAGTGTGCTTCAGAATCACTGGAGTGATCGTTTAAAAATTAGATTGTTGCTGATAAAGAAATGTATGAAATGAACACATTGTTCATCTTAAGCCTACACAATGTTATATGTCAATTATTTTGAAATAAAACAGAATGGAAAAAAATTGTTTCACACATAGCTACTTAAGTAGATATTTGGGAGAGCCTAGAAATCTGTATTTTTACAAAACATTCCCCCAGATGTGTAATCCCAGAAGGTGGTCCTGTGCACAGAGCACTCTGAGAAACATTAAAGATATCGGAAGATGGCGGCCTAGTATCAAGCTAGGTCAAAGGCAGTGCTTTTTACACTTTACTGTGTGCACAAATCACCTGTGTGCTCTCTCCCATTGGGCGTACGTGTGCTGTGAGACTCGTGCTCTTCTAGCAAGCTCCAGGGAGGGATGCTATTGGTCCTGGGCAGTGGAATGCACTTGGGGTGCATTGGACCCTGTTCTTTTTTTTCTTGGTTTCCTCAGTGCAGAAGGCAAGTTGACAGGGCCATGGGCCAGGTTGTCTTCCCATTAGAGCTACTAAAAGTCATGAGGTAAGGAGGTGAGGCTTTCTGCCAATGTCTGGGTTGCGGACGGCACCAGCGAATGGGGCTTAGTCTCAGGATGCCTCAGCCTGTCACAGTAACATCTTGACTTCCTCTAACATGCTCTGAAGCTGTAAGAGGATTATATCTAATCTCTAAATACATAACACAAAGACAGGAATTTTTGTTTTGTCTTAAAAAAAAAAAAAAAAGTACCTCCCAGTGAAAGAGTTTATTGGAATGACCTTAATGTTAGGCAAGTCATTATTTTCCCACTGTTCTTGCGGCACATAGGCCTCTCCCTAAAAACGGCACCTTGTAATTTTGAATTCTTTCAAATTTCTCAGACGCCTTCACATCTGTGGTTAATTAATTTATCAAACAGGAGTTCTCTTCTGTTGCTCCAGTGCCAGACACGATGCCTGGAGCAAGACCTAGAACTGGGTTCCTCTACCCTTAAGCTTATAATCTAATTGAGATAAGATATAATTCAGTGGTTTGTATCACTGGCTGTGTTTTTATTTTGTATGCAAATAGGACATTCAGTCCAGTGGAGAAAAGATTAGTTCCATCTGAAATCATCACTCAAGTGACACTTTAATTGGTCATGGAATGAAAACCTGTGAGGCCAACAAAACAAAATATTGCTCCCCTCAGTTTAAGTAATGTAACCAAGGCTAACGGGTTCCCTGGAATAAACACGTAAGTCTGTTTTAAACAGGTTGGTCTTGATTATTTCCCCCATGTTGCTTCTGGCCTCCATCTTTTGACTTTCTTTCAGTTCTGTTTCTAGAGAGAGAGAGAGAGAGAGAGAGAGAGAGAGAGATGGGGGGGGGGGGTTGCTCTAACCTCCCATACCTTCTAATAGTCGACTAGGCCATGGTGAGCTTGATTTTATTAGAAGACCTAAGACTTTACCTATTTTTTGACCACTAACATATTATTCTTTCCATCCTTTCCATAAAATACGTACTACCTCAGACCAGCTTCTGAAGAATGGAAAAGTGCTCATGTTCCCTGTGTTCTCCTTTAAGAATGCAAAGAACATTCTCAGATTCGATTTCACTTATCTTTGTGACACCATGGGAGGTGGGGATGAGCCAACCCTCTCCCCATTTATAATCAAACAAAGGCCTGAGGAGCTGAGGATTTGCTTCAAGTCATCCAGTAGGTCTGTGATAGAGGAAACGACACAAGCCTATCTTGGTGAGCACATAGTTGTTAGTTTTTTCTGCAAAGCTCTTCTGTCTTCGGGCAGAGTGTTTCTGTCTGCAAGAGAAAGAACACAGAAATACAAGGTGTGTAATAAATTACCCACACATTAGGAAACAATGCATTCGTAATGAAAATTATAGTCGCTTAAACATTACAAGAGCATAACTTAAGAAAGTAAATCTCTAATGAACAAAGGAAAAAAAAAAAGGAGAGAGACAAACCAAAAACCACTCTCAACCATAGAGAACAAGCTGATGGCTACCAGAGGGGAAGTGTGGGGATGGATGAAATAAGTGAGGGGAATTCAGAGCACACTTATCTTAATGAGCACTGAGTTATATATGGAATTGTTGAATCACTATACTGTACACCTGAAAAAAATAACACTGTAGGTTAAGTACACTGGAATTAAAATTAAAAAAAGAAAGAAAAGACAATCACAAAAAGAAATACTGCACAATTTTGCTTGTATGACCTGTCTAAAGTAGTCAAACTGATGGAAGCAGAAAGTAGAATGTTGGCTTCCAGGGCCTAGCGGGAGGGAGAAATGGAGGGGGGAGGGTATTGTTTAATGGATATGGAGGTTCAGTCTGACAAGATGAAAAAGTTCTGGAAATCTGTTGCACAGCAGTGTGAGTATACTATTGAACTGTACTTAAAAATGGTCAAGACAGTAAATTTTAGGTTATGTGTTTTTTTTTTTAACATGTTAAAAAAGAAAGTAAACCTCTATAGTGATCATTACTAGATCATCTTGTATTTATTTATTTATTTATTTTAGATTGTGTGTCATATGGGCAAATTTTATAAGCTAATTATTTGTCCCACATAGTAAGGGTTATCACTTATTGAAAGCCTACTATGTGCTAAGTGCTTCACATCTGATTCTTTAATTTTTTTTTATATTTTTGAGAGGGTGGGGAGAGAGAGAGTGTGTGCACACACACAAGAGCAGGGGAGGGGCAGAGAGAGAGGGAGACACAGAATCTGAAGAGGGCTCTAGGCTCTGATCTGTCAGCATAGACCCTGACGCGCAGCTCGAACTCACAAACTGCAAGATCATGACCTGAGCCGAAGTTGGACACTTAACCGATTGAGCCACTCAGGCACCCCCACATCTGCTTCTTATTTGGGAGGTTTTATTTAAATTTGGAGTCTCATGACTGTGCCACAGTAATAACATTTTAAATTTTCCAATAACCCTTTAATCTATCTAAGATTACTGCATGTCAGGTGTGATTTTGCCACTTTGATCTCTCTATTCTTTTTAACCCAGAATAGTATAAAAATGGTTATATAAATAATTCCTGAAGAAAATAGTGATGTTATCCTGAAATAGTGTAAATGAACACATTTCTGACTTCATTTTCATTTTACCTTGTCAACGGTTCCATAGTTTTATTTAATTGTTTTAGATTTATTGAAATGTTATAATCATGATCAATTATTAATCAATATTGATATTAAAATGAATTAACATGAATATTTTCTTGTGTGACTGATATTGGTATTTCACTGATGTTTATGAATCTATTTGTAATACCTGTTGTAACTGATATTTCTACCTTATTTCAGAGGACTTTGACTGTTGGTTCTATGCAGACAACTCTGTTTTCAAGGTCCTAAGCCTCTGCTATGTTCGGGGTCATCCCTTTCTAAACATTCTGCATTTAGAGGCACCTGGGTGGCTCAGTCAGTTAAGCATCTGACTTCGGCTCAGGTCATGATCTTTCAGGTCATGGGTTTGAGCCCCATGTCAGGCTCTGTGCTGACAGCTCGGAGCCTGGAGCCCACTTAAGATTCTGTGTTTCCATCTCTCTCCCTGCCCCTCCCCCACTTCTCAAAAATAAACATTAAAAAAATAATAAACAAGTATTCTGTGTTTGGTGACTGGCATAGCCCTGGACACATGATACTTAATAAAAAAAAAACTGTTTTCTTTTTTTTAACGTTTATTTATTTGCAGAGAGACAGAGGCAGCTTTAGAGGCAGAGAGAGAATCCCAAGAAGGCTCCACGCTGTCAGCACAGAGCCAGACACGGGGTCCAAGCTCACAAAACTGCAAGATCATGACTTGAGCCAAAACCAAGAGTCAGACAGTTACCCGACTGAGCCACCCAGGTGCCCCACTAACCACTGGCTTTTGGACGCAGCTGCAAAAAGCTGGCTTTTAGCTGCAGCTACTGCAGCTCTAGCATTGCTCATATCCTCATATTGTCTACTAAAACTGAGCTCCCAACATCACACTTTGAGAGCAGGTGTTTCCACATATAACTGTCTGTGCTTTCGGGCATTAGAGGTTCTAGGTTCCAGAAAGGGAATGGATCTGACACATAATCTTTTTGTATGCTTGGAAGTCAGTACATTTAGTTTACTTCTAATGAATGATACCTGCAGAGCAGCTACTCAGGATCTTTAATAACATCCATCCTTCTTTCATGCCCAGGCTGGTAAGGTTGAGTTGCAATGAGCTGAACAGATCGATAGTAATCACAGGGTGCTTGGAAAAGACAGCCTCCTCTATAATCTTGGGACAGCTTAGTTAGTGTTGCCACTCAACACAAGATGAGTGTGTGTGTGTGTGTGTGCGTGTGTGTGTGTGTGTGTATGTGTGTGTATAATAGTTGATTTTAAGTACTTCTAAGAACAAAACAACAACAACAATTCATGGCTCCTACTGGCTTTTCTTCTTTATCAGAACATAAGCGTGTAAACAGCACAGTAAGCACCCCTACTGCTGCTGCTCGGAGACTGTCTTGTACTTTTCCCCCAGAGTGGTGCTCAGAGACACGCTTATTAGTTTCTCATCTTTGCTAGAACAATGGATGCAGTCTTTTCCTAAGACCTGCCAAGTCTCAGTCCTTTGCTGCTGACCTCATGGGCAAAAATCATCTTTAGATGTTCGGCCATGAGTCCTTTCCTTTAGAGTAAAATCAGGAACCATTTAATAATTAAGGGCCAAAAAGTAGAGAAACCAGGACATGCAGTCCTATTTGATCTGAGATTGACCTGAGGAAAGTGAAAAAATGATTTTTTTTCTTTCTCTCTTTTTCTCCAAGTTCTCTCTCTTTAAAGTTTTTTTTTATTATGTTTTTAATAAAATAATTGGCATATCATGTAAAAATTAGAAAGCATAGAGAACCAAAAGGGGGAAAAATGATGTGATCACTGTAGCACTGCCTATCTGTGTCTGTCTAAATTGTCTGTTTATGATATCCTGCCGGTTCCATCAAGCTTTCCCAGAAATCCAAAACAAAAATTTTCTACTGTCCAAAGCACTGTCTTCAGCCTAACACGAGGACCATAATTTTACCAAACCATGTCCCTAATGATGGTTACATCTTAGTTTCCAATTGTTCATGTACTTTTGTATCCTCAGTGGGATTTGTAAGCTGCAGTGAGCTTAAAACCTCCCATGCTTCTTTCCTCAATAATAGATGTTTAAGTGCTTGTAGCATTGAAATGATTTTAATTATCCAGTAAGATCATGTTTTCGTTTTTTTTTTTTTATTACCATCTTGAGATAGCTTTTTATTATGAAAAAGAAATCTAATTCTTGAATAAATAAATAGATATCCAGGTCTTTAAAAATGCTCTCGGTCTCTGTTGTTTTGGGTGACTTTCCTAATTTCCAACTACTGGTGATATTCAGTACTGAAGGTGTTTGTGCTCCAGACAAGTGGAGGGAAATTTAATTTGCCTGGTATGGGCTTTAACTGACAAATGTTAAAAATTGACCTTTTCAACAGAAATTTACTTGGAAGTCCTAAGTGAAACTCTGCTTTAAGCTAAATTTGTCACCAAGACATGATTAAATTCTTTTAAATGTAGATCAATTGCACATATTATTAATGGGAATTGAAATCTCCCTAAATGGTTCCATAAATTTAAAAGAGAAAAAAGAAAAAAAAAAGGATGTGAAGGTTAAGGTGCCTTATCCACCAAGTGGATAATCTTGTATTATCTTGGAACTCTATTTGAGGGAAAGAGTAGGCTGTGGCTGGACTATTTACAGTATTGCATGATGGGATTGAATGCTAAGTTTCCAATACCACTAGAAACCAAGAGCCCCACATCTCCTACCATATGGTGACAGTGATGAAAATATGTTTCAAATGAGAGAAAGAAAGAATGAGAGAGTAAGAGAGAAGGAACAAGGGAGGGAGAAGTTTTGACAACTTTCCTAGATGCTAAGTAGCTCACAGAATTAAGGAGAAGAAGCAGTATTAAAGAGATGTGGCCTGAGAAATGGCTGACATGTTCAGCAGGGAAAATAACACTGTATTTGGCTCAAATCTCCAGCTATGGGTACACTGTGAAGTTTGAGCCTTGATTAGAGATGCCAAAATATAAAAACAGAGAACTGGATTCTTCCTGTGGTGACACTATATGAAGGGTCACCTTACCTGTGCAAGGTCAGAAGCATCATTATTTTCTTTCTCCTCATGAGTCAGAGAATCCTAAGTCAAAGAAATGAGTGGAGCTGGTAACAGAGATGCAACCAAGATCATTGGTTAATAGATTTGTGAATTATCTTTTATGATTGTGAATATTAGCTCCTATGTGCCCCATTCAACATTTGAGCATGACAGAACCTGCAAGATGAAAGAGAAATGAAAACTGTATCAAAGGGTAAAAGGGGGAAAATGTGAAGGTGTTATTATATCGCTGATAATTTATTCTAAACTTATGAACCTTACCCCTCATTCAGAGGTACTCTTAGGGCTTATAACATGCTTATGCAGATCAGACACATATCTCAGATTGGTGGTAAGTGGCTCTTCTAAAATCAAATCAAATTGAAAGACATCTGCTTACTCTGAAAGGTCAATGACTCTACAAATGACAAGGGGAGCAGGCTGGTTGGATATTACCTAAGCAGGCTTGGGACACCTTATATGGAACCTCTTCTGGGACTTTCAGCAGCCATGTCTGCATATCATCTGGTTTTTGTGGGCAGAATGATATGGCTTCTAACGTATGGTGATGGCAGTTGTTCACTATAATCAGAATGCAACTTGAGTCCAGGTTTTGCTGTTGGGGAGGATTTTGTTTGTTTATTTTGTTCTTTGTTTTTCAATTGAATCCTTTAACTTCAGCAGTCATCAAGAAGTCATTTACTACAGAACTCCCAATACAGCCCTGCCTGGACTACATCTCTAGACAACATAATTTGTTGTTTATCCCATTTTTACTAAAATTCTTTAGGAAAGCCTTCTATGGGAACTTGTGCTTTGTGTTTCATTTTGTTTTGCCATTCGCCTCCTGTTCCATTAAGTGTGTGTGTGTGTGTGTGTGTGTGTGTGTGTGTGTGTGTAAAATCTCAGGATAAAAAGCTGAGTCAGCAACGAGGAATTCTAATCTGAAGAATCTAGAATGTAGAACAGAGTCAGAAAGCTTTGGCCAAATTCTACCTACCACATGTTTTCGTGAATGAAGTTTTATTGGACCACAGCCACTCCCATCTGTGTATATATTGTCTATGACGTCGTTCCTGCTACAGTGATGGATTTGTATGGACCACAAAGCTGAACATATTTTGCGTCTGGCCATTTAGAGAAAAAGGTTTGCCAAACCCTGATCCAGACAATATTCCAAACATTACTCCCAGGATCAGGTTGGTAGAACTCGGTAAATTGAAGAGGAGAATGACACATAGACAACCCAGGAGCAACCACAGTAAATCTATAGGCAGAGAATTTAGGGATTCACTACTTTCACTGAGCATCTGAAAGAGATGCTAACTTAGATTTTACTTTACATGAGATTTCCCTTCGAAATCCTAGAGAGAAATGGGCCAGTTCATATCATTTCTGTGTCCAAGGTATTTACAGGGCCTGCAGTATATAATCAAATGTTCAGTACCTGCCGTCGAATGAATACAAATATACCATAGGGCAATTGGCACCATAATTATTACCAGTTCACTGGGGTTGATGGGGCACCACATAAGAAATATGTTTTAAGAATGCTGGGTTACTAGGATGGCAGCAAATTGTAATCTTCTCAGCTCCTGCTGTTAATCCCATTGGTCTTTAACTACTTTAGTTGTCTCGATTTCTTTTGTCTCTTCTCCGTAAGTACATAAGTTGTGGATGGATCATAGGCATGAATTTTATTAGATGGGATCTGAAGAAGACATTCCTAATATAAATGAAGTTACTGGAACAAATGACTAAGAGATGTTAATGAGTTTCCTTTTCTGGCCTTTAAAAATTATGGGATGCAAGGCCTGCTCTCTGAAAAGGTTAAAGACCAGGGGTGGGGACTAGTCAACTTAAAATATATTTATCACCCTTGGAATTTTTGTCTCCAACAGAGAGCAGACAGAAGAATAGATATTTATTAAATTGGCACAATGTGCCAAAATGATAATAATTCTTTTAATCTTCACTACCACCCTAAGGGCTAGGTACCATTCTCATTTTGTAGGGAAAGACATTAAAACTTGACAAAGTTGGAAAAATTACTTGTAGTCATCTTGTGAGTGAACCACTCGGGTTATGAATAAAGGTCTAGCTATCTTCAAAGCCTAAGGCAGTTCCACTGGACCATCATAGCCCCTCTCTTCCCAATTGGTCCTTTCTGTCCTTTTTGAAGGGATTTACTCTATTTTGGAAAGTGGAGCTACTTCTTGGTTTTCATAGTAGCATCTGATTCTGTGCACTGGTGCAAAGAGGAATTCTGATATTTTGTTCCATTTTCTTTCTTCTGCTTGTTTGTTAGCCTCCTCTTTGTTTATCCTGTAGAGTTTTAAACACTCTAAACCTTTCTCAAAGTAGATTGTTCTAAATCTAGGAAACTTTTGAAGTTAAAGATTCCTGAATACTTCTAGGACCTGTTGGACTAGAAGCTCTGGGGAAGAGACCCAGGAATCTGAAGTTTTAGCAGGCTTCCTTCCTCCACCTTCTATCATAAATATCAGGCAGGTTGTCCTTTAGAGAATTGGCCTTTTAATGCCCCTCAATGACCTATGATTTAGGAACTCCTCAACTTTGAACTGTTTTCCTAATTAAGGTTATAGATATAGTTTTTCTTTCTTTTTTTATTTTTTTACATAAAAAAGATTACCTTTTTGTTCTTTAGTTCCAAATCTAGTCTAGTTAATATTTCTAACTGCAATATGGCTGGCTCTTTATGATTCTGTCAGGAAGAATAGAGCATGCTTGTATAACTAGTAAAATGGAACTCTTGCACACGAAGACTTCATTTTGGACCGTCATTGGGAGCCTGATCAGTATCTGTCTTAGGGTCCAAATAAGGATACCCATTACAATTTGAATTCCAAACTCTTAGCCACCAAGTGCTATCATTATCAATCTTATTAAAACTAATATCTCCCATGAAACTCTATTAGATTTCTATTGCTGCCTAAAAAAATTATCATAAACTTAACAGTTTAACAAAGCACAGTTTTGTAGATCAGAGGTCCAGGTGAACTCTGCTGGTTTGCTGCTGAGGGTTTCACAAGGTTGCAGTTAAGGTATCGCCTGGCTAGGCTCAGACCTGGGGTATCTGGGATAACATTCTCATCCATGTTAATGGTCAGGTTATTGACAAATCCAGTTCCTGAGGCTGAAGGTCTGAGGTCACTATTTCTTTGCTGGTTGTCATCTGGTCCTGTTCTTTGTGTCCAGAGACAGGCCACATGTCTTCACACATGGTCTTTCCACGTTCAATCCAGCAGTGGCACCTGGCATCCTTCTCAGGCTTACTCTATGGCTTAGTCTTCTGCCTCCACCCCCTGACTTTAAAAGCACGTGTGGTTGTGCTGGGTCCATCCAGAAAATCTACGATAAACTCCCCATTTTAAGGTGAACTGATTAGTAATCTCAATTACGTATGCAACGTTCCTTTTGTCATTTAGTCTAACATATTCATTAGGGAAGGACATCTTTGGAGAGGGAGGCAAAAGTCTGCCTACCACATCCACATACATCATTAAAATTTAATTAAAAAAAAGTCTAACTGTAATATAAAGATAAAAGAAGTATCGTGTTTAATAAATGAATATATTTTTATGTATTTTAAAATGTAAGACTATAGAGCCTACACTATTAGAAACTGTCCACAGGAAGAGTATGATGAAAGCTTGATACAAATGGTGAGGATCCAAGTTCCATGAGCAGCATGTGATTTTAAGAAACTGTGAACAACTCTTGGAAAAGTTCCCAATAGAATTTTGAAAAAGAATAAAAAGAATTCCCTTGAGTTAAATGGGAGTCAGATTCTGTAAAATTTAGTATATATTAAAAATTCAAAAATATATATGTTCATATGTACATGGAGTTTGACAGTAGAGATATTTTTCCAGCTATAGGAAAGCCTAGTAAAATATTTGAAAATGATGTATGACAGTATCTATCATCTCTAGGCCCATGTCCTATATCCCCCCAATCATTATGACAATTCTAAAACATCCAAAAATTACAAAGGGTCCCCTAACAGATGATGACACCCCAGATGAGAAACACTAGCAGAGTGAGAAGGGAAATTTTTCAGCTTGGAAATACTGGTTGGTTCTCTCTGGACCTTTAAAAGAAGCTCTGTCGGAGCACCTGGGTGGCTAGTTGGTTGAGTGTCTCTTTATTTCCACTCAAATCATGATCCCAGGGTCATGGGATTGAGCATGCATTGGGCTCTGTGCTCAAAGTGGAGCCTGCTTGAGACTCTCTTGCCCCTCTCTCTCTCTCTCTCTCTCTCTCTGCCACTCCCCTACTTGTTCGAAAGAAAGAAAGAAAGAAAGAAAGAAAGAAAGAAAGAAAGAAAGAAAGAAAGGGAGGAAGGGAGGGCAGGGGAGGGGAGGGGAAGAGAGGAGAGGAGAGGAGAGACAAGGAAAGGAAAGATAACTCCTCAAAAACAAATTCACTAAGTATCATACAATCTGGCCACTTACACCATAGGGACATGCATAGACAAGGAATGAGGGTCAGACCTGTAGTATTCAGTTCATTCTTGGGCAGTGTGTTACAGAAAGAATGTAAGATAGAGGTTACAAGTATGGACTTCGGAGTCAGACAGATTGACATTTGAAACCAGGTTCTACCCATTATCTGTTGTCTAGGTATGGACAGGTTCCCTTAGTTGCTGGAGCCTCACTTGCATCATCTGTAAATAGGAAAGTCTGTCTGTAAGAGTACCTTGCCAGATGCTATGGAAGAAGCCTCTGCTTTTTTCAGGCATGGCCTCTCCCTTTGCTTCTGTTCCCTGTACCTCAGCACCAGAGCAGGGTTCTGCATGTAGCAGATGGTTCATCTTTAGGGTATAAGTTCTTGAAACTGCAAGATGAGGTTGGCTTTCCAGAGGGACTGGATTCTTCGAGAATCTGCAGATTCCCGTGTCCTTCTCCAAAATTCTTGTCCAGAAGGTCCCAAAAGTGTCTCATGATGAGTAGATCAAATATTCAAATACTTAATTTCCACTGCTCACCAAACTTTGCCCATGGTTCTTGCTGAGGGCTCTATCCATTTTTTGACTAGAGTATTATCTCTTCAAAAATAGATTGATGTTTGAATTTTCTCCTACAGCCCATTAAGAACCTGAGTTTTCTTCCCTGGGTTTTAGGGAAGATTGGTTATTGTTGATAATTTGTATAAAATCCCAGCTGTGGCAAAAAGAAAAGGTCTCAGGATTTTCAAACACATTTTAAAGCAAACAAGGGTTGAAATGTCTTCGGAGGTATGAAAATAGCAACCGATTCTCATTAGCCTCATCACTGTAAGAAAAAAAATGGCAAATGCCTAATTACTGAAGTCCTTATGCCAGGTGCTATGCAGAGGACACTGTACAGGCACAGTCTCTGTCCATGGGACGCTTGCTCTAGAAAACCCTCTTAATAATACGAAAGTACCGCATCTTTGGATACAAGGATGGGTGCTGATGGTGGTGGTATTTTCAGGAGCCACAAGAAATTACATTGCAATGTGGGAGGGAAGTATAGCTCACAGCTAACCACATAAATGATGCTCAAGAAAGAGCTAAAGATTCAACGAGTCCTGGAGACTTCTTTTCCAAGACAGTCTCTGAACAGGATTTTGGGGAGACCATCCTTCATTTCGAGAGAATTAGGCTCATGCATGATGTGGAAATGCTGGGGCATCCTGTCTGTCATTTCTCCGCCACCCCTCTGTGTAGTTTTGACACACGATCCATGTGGCTGACCATTTTTCTTCTGGGAGGAAGCCAGAGAGTGCATTCCCTTGAGCATTTGCTCAGGTATTAATCTCCAGCTCTGTGCTTTCATTTCACTTCCTGTAAAATTCTATCAAATTCCATCTGTAGATCCTGTGCTTGACCTAAGGTTAGATGGCAGGGGAACAAGATACTGATTCTCATTTTGAATCACAATAGTTGCTATAAATAGCAAACTTTATAACTTGGTAGCTCCCTTGGATGCAACATGATGGATGAGCTTCTGCTGATTAAAAAAAAAAAAAAAAGTCCATAACTCTTAAACTATAGTTCAAGTTGAAGTAAACTATAATAATAAAGCACAACTAATATACTCCTGAATTATTCATGTTGAGTATAAAAACTGCGCCTTCAATGTCAAAGAAGCCACATCCCCTACAGTGTATCTATAATCAGAAATCACAGGAATTACCCAGTCCAAAATGAAAAGGAAGGTTCACGTACTTTTGGTGTTACGGTAAAAAGAGCATGAACCAAAGAAATTATTGTAACTAGAAAATGTTATAAAGAATAAATCGAAATTATTATAAATTGTTAATAGAAATCATTGTTAAGTTACTGTGTTTTGGTGCAGTTGATAAGTTGATGATGACCTTCAAATACTCCCCACTGACAAATGAAGCCCAAGGATGACTCCTGACTGAAGTCCTTCGTCCAAGCCATCCTTATCCCCCAGCTGGACTCCCTGCTTTTCCTATTTCTGCCATTCTCGAGTTTGTTCTACAAACAGCAGTCAAAATTACCTTTTAAAAACTGTTGTCAGGTTGTGACATATCTTTGAGCAAATCCTTCATATGCTTTCCCATCTCACAAATGAGAAAATCCACAATTCTTATGCTATACTCCAAGGAAGGCCTTGCATAATCTAGCCTCTGCCTGCTTCTCTGTACTCATCACCGTCTAGAAGCTATAACCACACAACTTTCTTTGGTCCCTTGAATATACCTTAAGGCCTTTGAACCTGTCATTTGTTCTGCTTCAAATGTATAGCCATTTCCCTCCCCAGCTTAAGTCATCTGCCCAGAGAGGTCTTCCAAGGTCATCCAGTAGTCACCAGCCTGTCACTTTTTTATAGCAATACCCAGTTTTGTTTTCATCTGAGAACTTATATAAACAGTAAAATATCCAATAATCTTCTTCGTGGGATTGATTGCCTCTTATGCTAAAATGCATGCTCCTTGAAACAAGGATCCTTTCTTATTTTGTTTTGTTTTGTTTTTGTAATTTGAGTTTGTTTATTTTGAGAGGGAGAGAGAGAGAGAATGCATGCACATGAGCTGGGGTGGGGCAGAGACAGAGCAGGGGAGAGAGAATTCCAAGCAGACTCTGTGATGTCATCATGAGGCCTGATGCTGGGCTCGATCTTACAAACCATGAGATCATGACCTGAGCTGAAATCAAGAGTCAGACTGAGCCACTCAGACATCCCAAGATTCTTGCTGGTTTTATTGAATATTTTATCCCCAGTATCCAGCACATTGTCTGTCATATATTGTCCACAAGTCATCTGCTTTGTTGACTAATAAGCTCAGTTGTACACATACGTTATTATAGAAGTGTTATATACTTTTCCCATGCATATACTTTTACTGTTTTAATGGGCTAGAATCACTGTTGTTTTTTCTTGGTTTTTTTTGTTTTTTTTTTTTTGTTTGTTTTTTGCTTGATAGGTAACT
Organism: Panthera pardus; assembly: GCF_024362965.1. Classification (NCBI taxonomy): domain Eukaryota; kingdom Metazoa; phylum Chordata; class Mammalia; order Carnivora; family Felidae; genus Panthera; species Panthera pardus. Next base: position 64,154,104 of record NW_026526788.1, on the reverse strand, counting down.
AAAGCCTCACTGATCTGATTCACTCCTACCACTAACAATAGGAAACCTAGACCATCCCCAAATGCCAGCAGACTTATATTTAAGAGAAAAGAATGATTTCAGGCACAATGTTGACTGTCATTGTGGAGTCCAGATATCATTTTCTCTGATTATGCAAATTCTTTGGCTCTCAGATGCCATGAGCTCATTGTATATTAGTAAATATTTATAAAGTGCTCTGTATTGACTAAGTGTTTCACAATAAGGTTGATTAGTGATTCCTCCCAGCAACCTTGTGAGGTCAATCAGCATTATTAAAGAACAGCCCAGAGATGTTGGGCAGTTTGCCCAAGGTCACTCAGCAGGTCACTGGCAAAGCCTGCATTGGCAACTTCAGCGCCCATTACTATGACAAGCCCTGGCGTGGACTCCTCTTGGAAGGGTGACCCTTAATTGCTTCTCTTGTAAGGTAGGCGTATAAACACTAAGTGTTCCGAAGTGAGAGAAGAGTAAAGGCCTTGAGTTGAAGGAGTTATTGGTGCAATTAGAAACTGGAGCCAGCTATTGAAACTTGAAAATGGTGCTTAATGGAGGTGAATTAGAGGACATTATTTTTGAGAGAATGAGAAAATTACAATGTGAAGAAGTAGGAATGTAAAAAGCAGGGCTATGTGTAGAAAATTAATTTGGGTGGCATTGGAGGTTGAGAAATAAGAAGTTATAGGACCAAAATATTTTAGGAAGAGTCTGGGTTAGGGTATCAGGCGTGAGTTCCATCCAGAACTAATTTGAATGTTCCAGAATAATATGCCATCCTCTCAGCTGCAGCAAGCAGTGTTTTCTGATGTTTTTTGAGGGTAAAACCTGCTTTCAAGTGTTTGATTTCCTAAAGTCCAACCTACAAATTACACAGGTCCCATCATTTTCTTGCTGAATATCTTCTAAAAATGATCTGTTTTAAGAAACCTGCTGCATCTCACTTCCCTTTACATTTTTCTTTGTTTTTTTTCTTCCTTCAGGATTTAAGATAAGTTGTTCTAAGTAAGTGATCTATTATGTTCTATATAATTTTCATCCTTTGCAGCTTCAGATTATATCTCCTTACTCTGTTCCTTGGAAGCAAATTCTCTGAAACTAACCACCAACCACAATAATAACTGCTTGCATTGAAAAAGGATTTCTTGCTACACCAAAAACTTTTCAGGGAGCATCTTCTCTGACCCTTCCAACAACCCAATGAGAAACAGATACCATTTATAGCCCCTTTATACAGACAGGGACACTAAGCTCCCAAGTGTAAATCCAGAACCTTTGTTCTATGAAAATGTTAGTAATATAATGCTTGCCCTTCTCAGAACCTTCCAAAAGCTTATCATGGCATGCAAGGCTCAGTGTGGTCTAGGTGCTATCGTCTTCATGAGGGGCCAACTGTGTTAGCACTCTCCTCCTTGTTTATAGCCTTTGCTGTAGACGTGCTCACCTCCTTTCCGAGTCACGTACCCGGACCTCATTTAATGCCCTGGTACTTGTTTTTCCCCACTGTTCGTAACACTCTTTCCCAACATATACACCTGCCCACCTTCTATGATTCTGATTTATTCTCAAATGCCTTATCAAAGAGGACTTTCTATGTAAAGTGGCACATGCCATGTTCACTCTCTGTCCTCCTAACTCTCTTATTTTACTTCATGGTGTTTACCGTCAATTGAAAATTTATACGTTTGCATATATGTTTATAATCTGTCTCTCCCCACTGGAATTTAGGCTCCACAAAATTTTAGCAATTTTGTATTTTTTTCATTTGTCTCTTTTATTTCCAGGGCTCAGAATGAGGCCTGGAACATGGGAGACACAACATCACCTAAATAATTGTTATTTGAGTGAATGAATGGACCATGGCACTGTATTGCTTGCTATACTATTTCTAATAATTAGATTAACTTCATGGTAGCTACACATTATGCCTGGTTATGAGGAATCAGTTTTGGACTTTTGGTGAACATTTTGTAGCCCCTGTTACCAAGCATTCAGGTGCCATCAGTGCTACAGAAAGATGTGAGCCAAGAAGGATGTGAGTGTTTTAATTTATAGTATGTAAGAATTCAGGGAAGGGGCTATTTTAAGATCATGGATGGGACTGCCAGTTTTTCCTAGATTACTTTGCTTTTTAAATAAAATCAGAAAATCTGAGGGAAGTGGGACCTGGAAATTCTCCTGGGTGCTTGTGGATGTCAGTGTGGTCTGGAGTAATAGCATAGGTTAAAAGTCCATCCCCAGTCAACTGGACCATCCAGATTTTGTTGAAGGGATTTTGCTTGTGGGTCACTTATATATCACTGCAGGCAGACTGGACAGAGTACACATCAGTGATTGAAGTGTTGGGTTTTGTGTCTGTTTATTCCATGAGGGATACTGGAGTACTTTCTTTGTAAGGATTGTATGTAATTTAAATTTTTTTAATATCCTCTTTGATTGACTCCAGCTCTAGTCCTGCTCCCTTTCCCAAATGTAATCATAATATTCAATTTGGTATGATTCCAAAGTACAGTTGTATAAGTTTCTTAAACATCTAAGCCTCTGTTTCTTTGTTTTGTTTTGGGGGAGAATCAGCTTTTTCACATATAATATTATGTCCCTTCCTTACACTATTAAGTGATTCTAAGAAGGATAGGCTTTATAAAGTGATTTTTTTTCTCTGATGAGATTAAAGTACTTTTGCATATTTGATAACCTGTAATTCTGAGAAGTGTCTTGGTATGAGAATCAGAAAACCTGGGTTCTCTTCATGACTTGAGACTCAATTGAATGCTTGACTTGCTTTACTCCTGACTCTTAGCTCCTTTGTCTGCAGAATCATAAGGCTGGGCTTATTCCACTGTGTGGAAACTCCTTTATTGATCCCCAGAAGTTGTTTGAAAATGTTAAAGAGTTAGTAAAACAGGGAGACTAGGGTGTGTGTGTGTGTGTGTGTGTGTGTGTGTGTGTGTGTGTGTGAAGAGATTTGATGGGTTGGGACAGACCACAGGTGTTTCAATGAGGATAGTTCCCTATCTGTTGAATGCATAGAATAGGGCTTAAACTCTTCCACTGTGAAGGAAGGAAGGAAGGAAAGGAAAGGGAAGGGAAGGGAAAGGAAGGGAAGGGAAGGGGAGGGGAGGGGAAGGGAAGGGAAGGGAAGGGAAATAAAGAAAAGAGAGAAGAAAGAAAGAAAGAAAGAAAAAGAAGGAAGGAAGGAAGAAGGAGGGGGAGGAAGGAAAGAAGGTAGGAAGGAAAGAAGGAAGGAAATAATTGAATAGAGATGAAATCATCTCTAAGACCTTATTGAAGTTCTAACAGTGTGGCATTTTTAGTTCTCCTGAAGGTAACAAGGACCCCCCCCCCAAAAAATGGTGATATTATACTGCAATGATATGCAGCAATGAACAAACTATGTTTTCTGACCAGGCTCAGTCATTTCACTTTTGAAGAAACTAAAAAGAAAATAGACAAGATATAACAGGCGAAGGATATACCTCCATCTTAACACTCCAACCCCTGGCTGTCTCCTACAATTTGGGGATGAGAGTTTTCTCTAAGCTTTACTTCTCAGAAGTATGTTGTTGGCTCCTCTGTGGATCAGAGTTCCCCCATACTCCTCCAACTACAGGAATTCTTGAATGTTAGAAAACAAGGCTAGAGATCAGCTAGTCCAGTCCTCTCCAATTACACATGGAGAAGCACTCATTCATTTCTCAGTCACTTAACGGTTAGGATACTGAAGGTAGCAAGAGCTCAGTTATGCACCATCATGTGAGGCTGCAGTTCCTTCCATCTATGGGGGGGGGGGGGACAAAACAAAATAACAAACAAAAAACCTGACAATCTGACCCTAGACCATGACACCCAGAGAACAACTCACACCTCAGGATAATTGGATCATTTAATATCAGGGAATCAAGTCAAGCCCATTGTCACTGCTAAATGTGTAGCTGCTTAGGCTTCCAGAATACATTTTTTTCACAAGTTTCATACGCATGTGCTGATTGAAGTGCTAGGAGGACCGAGTAACATTGGCTTCATTCACAATGAATGAAACATTTACTAAAGTTTGCATATTCCCAGGGCAGGACAGATATAGTGCTTCTTTAGCAAAACAGCGTGTCATGTACGAGAGTAAAGCACTCTGGCAGAAATCACATGTGACAATAAGCAATTGCAGCTCAAATTCTTTTACTGACAAGGATGGTAAAAGAAGCGATATATATACATGTGTGTGTGTGTATGCACGCACACACACACATACGTGCCATTTCCTGTCTGACACTACACAACCAGGGCGAAAGTCCACCGTGGCCCCTGGTACCATCAATACCTCTGGAGTCTTAGTTTATTACATGCTTGGGCTAAGGGGTCCTTATTCAAACACAAAATTGGCTTGAGGATGAAAACTGGCGGATATTATACAGTGGTGGTTGATTGTGTGAGAGGCAGGTGACCTAAGTTCCGTGTGCTTCACTGGGAAATACCATCTCTTTTTCTCCCCCAGACTATCTTCCTTAGAAAGAGCACAACTCCAGTGCATAAGCTGCTACATCTTTGTGTTAAGCATGCTGGCTTTGGGGACTCACTGCCTGGGTCTGAATCGGGCTCTGTTGCCATGTAGCATTGGGAAAGTCAGTCATCCTCTCTAAGTCTTGATTTCCTCGTCTGTAAGATGTAAATCATACCAGTACTTAACTCATGGAGTGCCATGAGAATTGAGTGAGCCAATCCTTGTAAAGTGCTCAGCCAGAGTGTGGTATGTTTTCAGCATTCAGTCAGTGTTCAGTATTATTATTCATAAACAATTTGGCAAGTCGTTATGAGTGTGTGGTAACGCGGCCTGTGAAGATGTGGCCTCAGCATGAGGATAGATGCCCTGTGCAATGGATCAGAAATGCCTGAGGATTAGGGTCCTATCAGAAGAGAGAGCCCTCAGTAAAGCTGAACAGACATGCCTCCCCTCCTAAATTTATCTTTGTGTAACTAATAAATATATGTTATGTTTTCCATTGCCATATTTATACAGAATACATTAATAATGCATAATACATTCTATGTACACATTTGTATGAGTTCTTCCTAAGTAAGCCCCTAAGTTCTCTTATATTTATGTCTCTTAATGACTCTTGCCTGACATAAACTCAGGGCGTGGTAGCCCGGAAATTTCCTTGCCCCCTTACCCTCCAAAAAGAAATACAAAAACCAAATGTGGAATTTCTCCAATTATATTTTCTGATAAGATGGGAGAACATTTAAGAGAGGTGGGGTTCACTTCACTCAGCAACATGATTTGAGCCCGTTCTAGATTTCAAGAAGTAGCTCTCATGTTGGAGAGAAACACAAGAGTAAGTATAAATGAACTGTGCTCTCTAGTCGGTGGTATCAGATGGGGAGAGGAGAACCAGGCAAGGTTATACATGGCAGAATATAGAAACAACATAGGAGATGTTCAGTTGAGTCTGAGCTCCGTTCTGCAGAGGGATGTGAGAAAGTTCAGTGAAGGAAGGGATGTTTGAATCCAGCCTTGAAAAGAGAAATGGGCAGAAAGAAGGTTGAAAGGGTAAATACGAACTACTCCTGCCTTTGGAGAGCACAGTCTATATTAACACAGAAAACTGTGAGCATTGACAGTTTCAATACAATATATAGCCAAAATAGAGACCCAGGTATCAGTGTTACCTGACAACTTAAAGTAGCTAAAATTCAAATTTTAGTTATTTTTATGCTCGAAAGATGAATCTAAAGATATTTCAGAGGTGAAAGTAACCCCTATATTTGGTGCTCGCTGTGTTATAGACCAACGGTCTTATTACCCCCAGCAGAAGCATGTGTGGAAATGTGTTGTTTACTACATCGCCGCCCTTTCCTTTCCGTGATACATAGAGTCACATTGAAATGCATTCCGGGTTCTTACCTCAACTGCCCTGTGTGGCTAGAAAGAAACTTCAGGAACACAATGTGATAATCCCACAAGGAAAAGAAGACAGTGGCACCGAAAGACCAGAAAGATGAGCAAGAACTTTTATACCTTATGGACACAAGGGTACCCATCCCTTACATTTAAAAAATAACTTTAAAAAAAATTCCAGATCAAAATAAATTGGAAATCCCGTGACCTCTGGCAGAGTGGAATTATCTTTATAGCACGCTGCTGTTCCTGTCTCTAAATCTACTATTTAACCCCCTTCTCTCTAACTCTGCCAATTAACCTGAGAAGCTCAGGGTATCCAAGAAACAGAGGGAAGCTTGTTCAGCTCAGGATGTACCATAACGTCTCAGCAGCACGTTTAAATGATACGTTTAGGCTGACAGGCAAACGTATTTCACGGCAGAATCCTTAGAAAGCAGGAGACAATTTCCTTCAGGTCCACGTCATCGTTTGATGTAGATTGCCTATTATATTCTTGAGGTATTATGAAAAATGGATTTGGAGATATTTTCTTGACAGTGGGTAGACTAATGGAATCTGGTGACTGTATTTAAAATGTGCAGGGGTTTGTTATAACGTGGTAATAGAAATATCAGTTGCACTGACAGGTTAAAAAAATCTGTCAATGCATGATAATGAAGTTATTTAAATGTCGACTCACTCGCAAACATTTTCCAAACCCTAAATTATTCTCACTGCTTTAACCTCATGCATCCTAAGTTATTAAGGAGCAGTGTCTGCGATGCAGCCAATGCGCCTTTGGCTTTGGAAGCTATTTTTATGCCGCCAAATGCATGAGGAGCAATGAAAGTGGCTGCTCTTAATGATTTTAGGAAAGAAACAAAACACAGAAGCCGCAACTGCTTGATTTAGAGGTGAATGTTGTTCCACTTTCAGGATATCTCATTGGCACCGATTTGAGTAATGCTCCTATGCTTCCTTGCTTCCTGTCCCCAGGCTTCCCTCTACAGCTCAAGTCTTTGCTTTGTGACCTTGGAAGTATGGCTTGATGGGTCTGGGATAGGGCATGTTACCTCTCTGGGGTCTGAAGGGAGAGGAGGAGGAGGTCAGGTTATTTGGATACTCTCTAAAGCTTTTTGAAGAAGTAGTCTGACTCATTCTTGGTTCATTGAGTGTCCATCAGGCTTCATGCATTCATTCACCTTCCATATGGAGAAGACACCTGATGTGCCAGCACTGTCCTGAGTCCTGGAGATTTAGGGCTGACCAAACATAAGCCCCCTGCCCTTCTGGCACTTCAAGTAGTCTAAGATGCTAGGCAAGCGCTTCTTAATTAACAAGGAGAGGAGCATAGAACATGCTCCCAATGCTAGTCCCATGGTACCCCACACAGCCGATTGACTCTGTTAATAGCAGGACTGCAGCACCCTGGCCAGATTATGCAAGCTTCTTAATTTTGACTCCGTAGAAGTCCAACTGACCACACAAGAGGAGCAAGCTTCCACTGAGTCAGCCGGTCAGTCAAGAACAAATTATGAGTGCCTGATGTGTCCGGGGCACTCTGAAAGCTAGGGAGATAGAAGTGAACAAAACAGACATCTTTTCTACTCTCATGGAGTTTTCATTCTGGTGGGGGAAGACAGAAAATAAAAAAGTAAGTAGAAATCTATCAGATGGGGATAAATACTATGGAGAGAAAATAAAAGAGGCCAGGGAGGATTGAGTGTGCTGGGGGTGTGGGCAGATGCTATTTGATACAGGATGACTGATGTTCAGAGAGAAATGAGGGGCCATTTGGGGAAAGAGCTTTCCAGATACATGGAATAACAAGGCTGGAGTGGGCGAGGGCAGGGGCAGGCAGAGAAGGCAGGGAGATTAAGAGTTAGACATCTATTCTATCACCAACTTGTTAGATAAATAAGTAAATATGACTTGTCCAAAGGAAGTCTGAAGTTTATTTGTTCAGGAAACCAGGCACTGACTGGTTACTCAGCTACTGAGTTTCTGTGTCCACTTCTGTTTGACTCCAAGTATTTAATCTTTCTCTTAAGCTATGGCATCTTGGTAGTCTTCCTGAGACATCGTCAAATAATTAACAAGTTGACCCACTTACTTTTTCCATTTTTCTAACCTTACTAGGAGCTAGGGTGGATGAAAGACATACCTTCTCTTATCATTGTGAGAGGCTTTTTTAATGCTTTTCTTTTTTTTATTTTTAAAATTATTTTATTTTATTTTTATTATTTTTTAATATGAAATTTATTGTCAAATTGGTTTCCATGCAACACCCAATGCTCATCCCAACAGGTGCCCTCCTCAATGCCCATCACCCATTTTCCCCACCCTTCCACCCCCCATCAACCCTCAGTTTATTCTCAGTTTTTAAGAGTCTCTTACGGTTTGGCTCCCTCCCTCTTTAACTTTTTTTTTTCCTTCCCCTCCCCCATGGTCTTCTGTTAAGTTTCTCAGGATCCACATAAGAGTGAAAAAATATGGTATCTGTCTTTCTCTGTATGACTTATTTCACTCAGCATAATACCTTCCAGTTCCATCCACACAGCTGCAAATGCAAATGGCATGATTTCATTCTTTCTCATTGCCACATAGTATTCCATTGTGTATATAAACCACAGTTTCTTTATCCATTCATCAGTTGATGGACATTTATCTCTTTCCATAGTTTGGCTACTGTTGAAAGTGCTGCTATAAACATTGGGGTGCAAGTGCCCCTGTGCATCAGCACTCCTGTATCCCTTGGGTAAATCCCTAGCAGTGCTATTGCTGGGTCATAGGGTAGATCTACTTTTAATTTTTTGAGGGACCTCCACACTGTTTTCCAGAGTGGCTGCACCAGTTTGCAGTTTATGCTTTTCTTAAGATCAGTTCTCTCTGGCAGGCCCTCTGTCCTTTTACCTGATAGGAAGAAAAGCCAGGTTTTGGTCTGCACCATGTAACATCAAAGATTTTGAGTTCACATTCCTTTTACAAAGAAATGCTAAGCCAAATTTTGTAAATATGTTTTCTTTTTCTTTTGTAGCTTTTGAGAGAGGCAGTACAGCATGGAGTTAAGTTAGAAGTCATCTTCCAAATTCTCTGGCATTAAGCAGTTTGACTCTACTCCTGGATTCTCCTTATCTGTAACATGTGATTAGTATCAGTGTCGATCTCATGGGATTCTGCATGTGAAGAGCTTAGATCACATTTTAAGCACCCGATAAACGCTCATTTTTGTTCCCTATTAGATTTCCTAAGCATAATAGTCCATTCAACAGTGGAAATCCTGGAGCAGTTATTATGGAAGCAGAGTGTGGGATCTTTCACTTCCAAATTCTAATTCTTACCATTACTCCTACAATTTGAGGCCCACACAAAGCTACTAGCACACATAACCTTTAAAATATGATAGACTAGATTTGGTTACATTTAAAAATGGTAGGGAGGGCGCCTGAGTGGCCCAGTTAGTTGAGCGTCCGACTCCAGCTCAGGTCATGATCTCGCAGTTTGTGAGTTCGAGCCCTGTGTCGGGCTCTGTGCTAACAGCTCAGAGCCTGGAGCCTGCTTCGGATTCTGTGTCTCCCTCTCTCTCTGCCCCAACCCACCCGCATTCTGTCTCTGTCTCTCTCAAAAATAAATAAACATTAAAAAAAATTGTTGGGGTGCCTGGGTGGCTCAGTTGGTTAAGCGTCCAACTTCAGCTCAGGTCATGATCTCATGGTTAGTGGGTTCCAGCCCCGCATCAGGCTCTGTGCTGACAGCTCAGAGCCTGGAGCCTGCTTCAGATTCTGTGTCTCCCTCTCTCTCTGCCCCTCCCCAGCTCATGCTCTGTTTCTCTCTGTTTCCAAAAATAAATAAATGCTATTTTTTTAATGGTAGTAACTTCATGAATATTTTCTAAGAAAGCTAAATCTAAATTATTTTTTGTGACTAGGATTCTTCTTGAGGGTTCATGTTACGGGTTTTGGTGAGTCCTGGGTAAAGAATACCAAAAACAATCAAGAAAAAATTAGTGATAAATAAACAAAAGCTGCCATTTAGAGATTGCCTATTACATGCCGATCATTGTGTTCAGCACAATGAATGGATTTTATGGATTAATTTCGTTTACAAATGATTCTGTGCTTATTTATTACCTCATTTGATGGTATCAGATTATAGCACAGGAAATACAATCGCACATTTTATTTCGACCACTTCTGTGGAAACTAGTCATGCTGTGTGTCCTTACCTTCTTTGAGTGTGATGGGACACTACCCTCTGAAAGAGATCATAAGGTCTCTGGGAAGGTAGGTGGGACCATACACTGAATGTGCTTTCTCCATCCATCAAGGAAACTCATTTCAGCTCTTCGAATATAGTAAACACTTAAATAAAGACATACTTTCAAATGCTCTAAAAGTCACTATTTAAGAGATGTTTGCAAAAAGGTAGTGTAAGGATTAAGGATCAAAAGCAAAACCAATGGCACCTTGATTTTATCACTTGCATATTTACTTTCCTGGAATGCTTATTTTTTTAAGTTTTCAGCTTTTTCTTGCACAGCATAGGTGTTGACAGAAAGCCTGTTTTTCATCTGTATATAAGTCAACCTATAAACAGAACTTGAAAAAAATTGCTTTGGAATGTTTTAAAAAATGATACAAGTTGAGAAGTCAAGGCTGTTTCTATCGCATCTTAAATACATCTCTGCGTGTTATATTTTTTTAACATTACTTTTTTTTTTTTTGGCCTTGACAGCAGCAGTCACTTTTTAAAATTTTATTATTATTTTTTAATATAATTTATTGTCAAATTGGCTAATATACAGTGTGTACAGCATGCTCTTGGTTTTCGGGGTTGATCACGTGGTTCATTGCTTACATACAACACCCAGTGCTCATCCCAACAAGTGCCCTCCTCAATGCCCATCCCCCATTTTCCCCTCTCCCCGACCCCTTCATCAACCCTCAGTTTGTTCTCTCTACTTATGAGTCTCTTATGGTTTGCCTCCCTCCCTCTCTGTACCTTTGTTTCCCGCTCCCCTTCCCCCATGGTCTTCTGTTAAATTTCTCAAGTTCCACATATGAGCGAAAACATGTGATACCTGTTTTTCTCTGACTGACTTATTTCACTCAGCATAATACCTTCCAGTTCCATCCACACAGCTGCAAATGGTGTGATTTCATTCTTTCTCATTCCCAAGTATTATTCCGTTGTATATATAAACCACATCTTCTTTATCCATTCTTCAGTTGATGGACATTTAGGCTCTTTCTATAATTTGGATATTGTAACAGCAATCACTTTATTATTAGCATAGGCTGGCACTTTTCTCTGAAGATTTGATTTGTTTAAGTATTTTTATTGTTCTCCTTTTCTTATAAAACCAAGATTCATAATCTTTTGCTTTTTATTTTTTGCCTTTGATATGCTTTTCCAAAGCATGTTGCTCAGAACACTAATTTAATTAGCTATCTTTCAAGAATGAATCCTGTAATCAAATATGTTTGGAAAATGCTTCATGGAATATGCATTTAAGAGGTTCACAGTATATATTAAACTAGAAAAATAGATACATGTGTGTGAGAATAATAAAATTTATATGTTCTGAAGTAAAGGAACATTAAATTTTGCCTAATAAGGCATTTCCTTTTTTTTTTTTTTCTTTTTTTTTTGATCTTGGATAACACTCCTCTCCCTCATAGCTAGGAATGATACTTAAAATATTTACCAGCCAGTATATTGGCTCACCAGCCAGCCTGCTGCTCAACTGTCTGTCTCTCATCCGTTCTTTCAGAGCCCAGGTCCCTAGGGGGCTTCAGTCCCCACTGTTGACCATGTTAGGATAACTGTAAGCATCTGTTAGCTACGAAGGAGAGTTTGCAGATGGGCACTAGGAATTGCTTTCCAGGGTGCAGTGCCTTCTCCAAGGTCACTGTCTCCTCCACCAGGGCTCAGTCTGATTGGCATGAGCACTAACCAATCAGAGCAGGTGCTCATCTTAGCGCTGAGCAAGTTTCTTGAGGACCTCTGCTGTGCCAGCTTTCAATCTTTTGGTTGCTGGACTTTGAGGAAATCTAGGAAGCCTCCAAGGGAGAGGCCATGTGGTAAGGCTGTCAGAAGTGCTACTCAGAGAACTTAGTGCAGTAACTATTTACCAATTGGTCTGGAAATAGTAAATATTTTTATTTATGTACCCTTGAACCAATCTATCCTGGCTGATTGTTAGTTTTACCCAGGACACATGTAACACTCCATCTAATTCTAGTTCTGTGGGACAACCTTGAACACCTGCTAGTATGTCCTGTTTTGTGTGTGTAGAAATGCATCATTTTTTTCCCTCTCTCCATCTATCAGTTATTATGATGTCATAATGCCTAAACATGCAGCTCTGCTGAAATTGAGAATTAACAAATTTTTATTCAGTTTCTGAGCTTTGAAAAATCAAGGGGCAAGAGATGGCATTAAACAGTAATGGCAGATACCTTGAAGGATCTGTACTGCTGATGTTATAATAAAAGGAAAATATCCAATAACATACTGTAAACTCTCTGAAAAAAAGTTACCAATGTTTATGTAAGCTAGTAACTCTATTATTGTCATTACATTGAGATTCAGCTAAACACACACATACAGACACACACACACACACACACACACACACACGAGTGAGTCCATGTAGTGTCCTTAAGGGATCATCCTCATTTGCCCTGTAAAGTATACTTTTTGAATGTAAACATATTCATTGAATATCTTAAGGGTTGAGTTGGTAAAAATGATGAGAAACTCATTATTGCCCCTCTATAGATTTGTTCCTACTTCTCTGGCCTCCATTTCCATTATCCCACCAGTAAAACTGAACCATTCTCTCATCTCCAACATTGTCCTACTGATGTCCACCTATGGCTAGGCAGCACCTGTCAGTGTAGCACACCCTGTCCCCCTGGCATAGCCACCCCCATGATAGATTTTGCATCTATGTGTTTGTTCTTGTGAGTATTGTTCAAAATAATGATTAGAAGAAGTAATCTGAAGAAAGGAGCTAGAGAAAGGCTAGTGAAATTTTAGAGACAAGAAAGTCGTAAGAAAGAGATGACGTTGATCTAGTAAGGCCTGGTTAGGATTGGTGGGGGGAGGGGGGCGGGGATACACCAAACACCAAGATTGGGCAAGTGGAGAAAGCAGTCTTAGAAGTTTTTGAGAGAGCTGGAGGAAATTTCATATCAGCTTGAGTTTGAGGGAAAAAGATGAATATGGAAGGAAGATCTAAAGAAGTGTGCTGTAGTTCATGGATCAGATCTGTGAAAGCTTTGATTGCTCTTCAGATATTCTTGGCTATCAAGCCAATGTTTGTTTGATTGGGCTAGAGAACAGGCTGGTCCAGAAGAAAGCCAGTTATTTATTTGGGTAACACAAGGTGCCTTCTAGTTCATCATGCTCTGATTACTTCCCTTTCCTAAAGCTCTACCCATTTTCCATTTTCAAGTGCATTAGTTCTTCCAAGAAACTTTACATAATACCCCAATCTTCACTGATTTGGAGCTTCATCTAAACTCTGTAAAGTGTTGACTATTAGAGAATTGTATTTAATTATTATATAATATTTATAATTTATAATATAAAGTATATAGTTTGTTATATAGTAATATATCTATAATGTTTATTTATAGATAATTATTAGATAGGTATGACAGATAATTATAGATATACATTATAATGTTTCTATGATATTTATAGATATTTTATTATATAAAATTATGATTTATATTATGAATTATAAATATTATATAATAAATTATATAAGATTATAGATAATATTTATATTAAAATATAGTATATAGTTATATACATGCATTTATATTTGTGTATATATATATATATATATATGTATATATATGTATATATATATACATATATATATATAGTTTATATGTGTATAAATTTTAGGGATAAAATGCCCTGGATCCCCAGCCAGAATAAATTGTTAATTCCTTAATTCCAAGATCATGTATACAGCTTTCTTGCTCCAGTGCCTGGTCCAGGGTGGGTTCTTAATGTATGATGATGTGGCTGTTAACACAAATGCCTTCTATGTAGTCTTCATGACCTGTAAGGATTTGTATCTTCTATTAATATCAAAGATTAATTAAAATAGTTACATTTCTATGTGTCCAATTACACCAACTTTATTTTCTAAGCCTTGTTAATTCTTTTTTAAAAAATGTTTATTTATGTATTTTGAGAGGGAAAGAGAGCGTGCACGAGCAGGGGAGGGGCAGAAAGAGAGGAAGAGAGAGAATTCTAAGGAGGCTCCATGCTGTCAGGAGCTTGATCTCACAAACAGTGAGATCATAACCTGAGCTGAAATGAAGTGTCGGATGCTCAACTGACTAAGGCACCCAGGCACCCCTAAGCCTTGTTAATTCTTGTCTGTAACATTGAAGTTAGCACATGATAACCTTATATTTCTGCCTCTCAAATAAAATTGTTAGATTTTGAGAATGGGGCAATGTATTGCACCCTGGTACATAGCACAGGTTTGGTACATTTTAGTTCTACAAATGTGAATGAATGAATGAATGAATGAATGAATTGGGAATCTCCTATATGTAAAAAGAAGGCAAAGAGGAAATTATGTTTCCTTCATTTTATTTTTTTTTAAAAAAAATTTTTTAACGTTTATTTATTTTTGAGACAGAGAGAGACAGAGCATGAACGGGGGAGGGGCAGAGAGAGAGGGAGACAGAATCAGAAGCAGGCTCCAGGCTCTGAGCCATCAGCCCAGAGCCCGACGCGGGGCTCGAACTCACGGACTGTGAGATCGTGACCTGAGCTGAAGTCGGACGCTTAACCGACTGAGCCACCCAGGCGCCCCTATGTTTCCTTCATTTTAAACAAAGAAACAAACAAACTGTGGTTTAATAGAAGTAATGCGGGACTTAGGGCCAGAACACCTGGATTCAAATACTAGCTGGCAATTTGTCAGCTGTTTTCTTTGAATAGGTCACTTAAATTCTGTCAACCTCTTACTTGAAATAGAGATAATATTCCCTCCTGCACGCGGTTGTAATGATCTAATAAGATTACAATTCTGAAATATGTAATAAACTTTGATAGAGAAGGTGATTAAAGCCTATTGATTCAGTCAGAATTAATAAGTTATTGACCAAGGGCTAGATAAAGATGAGAGAATCTCCAAAATAGATAGGGTCAGTGCCAAGAAGTAATGTCCTCCCAGCTGAAGGTTGCTTAACAGCAGAAAAGGCCACCAAATAAGATTGTGAAATTTCACTTATTATTAAGATGTTTTCTTACTCTTAAATAACAGGAAAAGACTGAATGACCTTTGAAGGGACTGATGCACCATATATTCTATGACTCATGAAAGGAAACACGATTTGTAGATAAATCATGAGAACCTGCTTTTCCACGGTGCCAGACATAAAGCAAAAGTTTGAAAATGTCAAATCTGCCAAAACTCTTCATTTATGTGGTCAATTCAAGAGACACTCTCATCTCTTAATCTTTAAAAACCAACCACATATTTTATGCAGAGTACGTACATTAAGGAGCAGTAAAGAGATGGAGTTTTAATTTTTACCAATTCAATTTAAATGCAAATGTTAACCACTCACATGATGCCACTGTGTACATAATTAAGCATCATTATATACTACATGAATCATCTAGAAACCTCCTGAGAGCCATTCTACTATGTAAAACATGCATTATACTGACAAGCGGCCAAGTGACGTATACTTCTGTCCTCATTAATGCTCCTTTTGAATTATAGGTCAACTGATTATGGAACAACCTATGAGAAGCTGAATGATAAAGTTGGGTTGAAAACAATTTTAAGCTATCTCTACGTGTGTCCTACCAACAAGCGTAAGGTAAGATATGTATATCGGTGCACTGTTTCTTCATGACGTGACTTGTATCTTGGTTGGCTAGCCTCTCTAGCTAGCTAAAAATCCATGATTTTACAATTAATCTGGGAGGAGAGGTGTAAAGATGAGTTGATGGATGTTAAGGGGGTAAAATGTCTGACTTCTCATAATTCCCAGAGCAACAGCTGTGAATGTAGGAGGGTGAGAGGTAGGCATATCATTACCATTTCTGAAAGGCAGCTCCAAGGAATCCTTGAGTGGATACTGCTGACTCTCTTGCAAGAGCTCCGACCAGTCACGAGAATCAGAAGCAGCCTTGACAAGATAGAAAAAGAGGTGGGGTCTTCCTTTGAAGTGCCCCTGTTTTCCCCTGACGTGAGTAAATTACACAGAATTGAAGTGAATGTGTCCTCTGGTAGCAGGTTGGGCATTTAATTTCTAAAGTGTGTTCAGCCTGCATACAAATGTCAGAATGGAGGCCCTGCTGGAAGGAACCATGGAGATTGTCATAAACTGCACCCTAGTTTTCTAGATGAGAAAAATTAAGGTTCAGTGAAAGGTAATGCTTTGCCCCATTGCAGAGTTATGGGTGCAACAGGAACTAGAATTCAGGTTTCTTGGTTGTCAGCCATACTGTTGCCTCTGCATTTTACTGCTCCTAGTGAGAGGGTTTATCTGCTTTTCCGAAAGAGATGTGACTTTCTCGAAGAAGAAAACATTTGCTTTTAAATGATAAAGACTTATTTGTCTCAGGAGGAGAGAGCGGCACCACATCCATTCTTTGGTGTTTGTAAACTTGCATTGTCAGATTCTGAATTCTGACATACGGTTTCTAAGTATTGTGCGAACTGCATGAAATAACAGTATCCATCCGGAAATAGAAAATTGTTGTCCATTAATATGTCATAAGCCATATTTTTTTATGATGGTAGCACTGATATCCAGGTTCTCGCTTTAGATATGTCAATAGTTAAGTGTTAGTGACCTTGGCTAGGTTCTGCGTTTTGTTATCTGAACTATGGGAGGTAGATGAGAACATCTCTCAACCATCATTCCTCAACTCTGGCTGCATATCCAAAGCACTAGTTGATTCCCAAATGTGCAAGCCCTGGTCTTACCCCCATTGCTCTGGATTAGGGCCCAGGTAACTGTACTTTGAGCAAGCTCCCTGGATGCTTCTGGTATGTATCTAGGATTGAGAACCAGTTTTGTCAAGTGTAACATTCCCTCTGGCCCTAAGCATTTCAAGTGCTTCGGTAGAAGCAGTGTAAATAGACTCTGGCGTCATCTGGCTTGAATGCAAACCCAGCTAAACCAGTTAACAAGTGTATAAACTATGGTGATTTACTTAATGTCTCCAAGCAGTGTCATAGAATTTAAAACAGGGGTAATTACAATTCCTGCCTCATATGAATAGTGGTAACTATCATATGAAATGAGGCATTTCAGGTGTTTAGGACAGAACAGTTAAGGCTCTTATCAATGTCTTCTCTTTATTATTTGTTTCTCATCTGCCTCTTCCTCCTTCTTCATATAATTATTAGAAGTCATAGTAGCGACTATCCTCCCTAAATAGAAATGTTCAGTAGACCTTTCTGTAATGATAGCAATGTGCCTTTAATCTGTCCACCACCTGAGACATTAACCACTTGTGGCTATTGAGTATTTGAAATATAGCTGGTGTGACTGAAGAACTGGGTTTTAAATCTAATTTCCCTTTGACTTAAATGTAAAAAACCACCTGTGGCTGATGGCCCCAATACTGAACAGCATAGCTCAGTAATGTCAACGTCACGGATGTAGAGGTGTATGTTGAACATTCCTTCTTCCCCTCACTGGCCAATTACTGGTCCATCATCAGCAATTACATCCAAACAATTTGACCTACTGTATACAGTCCTAAAGTGAACAACTGAACTTATATCCTTTAGTTTTATAATGAGATTTAGTTGTTGGTTAGCTTTGAATCAATTCTTATATCCCCTATTGATTTTTCCTCCACTTTCACGTTTTTAATTAATTTCATTTAAGAGTCAACAATCTGTGGGCATCACAGGATACAAAGAGAAATAAATCACTCTTCCACCCTCAAAGGTACTGTATTCTAGTAATAAATGGAATGTGACTTTCTGTCATTGAAAGTTCCTTTGACTCTGTTTCCACCTAACAGATGACTTTGGGTGTGACATTTACATGTTCCCCTTTGCAAAGTGATAGACGCAAAAACAAAGGAATTTATAGCTGAAAGAGACCTCAAAATTGTTTTCAGAATTGTTCTAATCTAGTGATACGTCCCTGTTTTACTGATGCTGTTAGAGAGGCATATTATTAAAAAAAAAAAAAAAAAAAGATAAGATGCCAACTACTGAGTGTGAGCATAGGATTTTCTGTAGCAGCAGAGCAAGTGGCTCCAACATTGTCGGCAGGAGCAGAGCTTGAAAAAGGAGCCTCTCAAGCCCAGGTGTGGCTCCTAAGGTGGGAAGGGAAGCTTAGAGGGAACACAGCCAGGAGCCCTGCCCTCCGATCCACTCACGTCCCTCGGTGTGCAGCATCAGCCGCTGCACAATTAGTCTGTTGTTATCTGCAAGAATGTGAAAAGTCACCGGCCATGGCATTTAGCTAAAATTAAAACTTGGCAGACCCTATTTCCAGAGAAAGAGAAGGCATTGTCCGTGACTGAGAGAACAGCTTTCTCCGGGCCTCTTACCTTCTAGAAGCAGAGGCGGGCCTGCACTGTTTCATTCACACCGTTTAAGGGTGAACCTGAGCCGAAGGATCTTTTCCTGTACAGATAAATGAGGCCTTCAGGGTCACTTTCTGAGACGCTGATAGATTTAAGAAATATTGGAGGACGATGAAGGTCTTTACAATGGTGCAGAAATCAATAATGTTGACATAGCAGTATATTTGTGTACAGTTTCTCTACTTATGAGGTGAATTTATCACCATGAAATATGTATTCCCCCCCCACCAAAAGGGACATACTCCAACCAAAGACATAGTACCTGCACAACATTTTAAAGTGTGAATGTATTTCCCCCAATCAATGAGAGTTTACATTTTTTTTAAAAAGGTGAAGAAAGAAGAAGAAATAAAGAAATATCAGACTCAATTAATTATGCAGGACAAAAGCATTCAAGTTCGCTCCAATTCTCCTTGGACTTCTGCGTCCTCCAGTATAAAGGCAGACTCCTTTGTAGGGTTGTATTAATTCTTTTCCGTCTCTAGGGTGCCATCGAGCAAGTTAACATCTTTTGTACCAGATATGTCTCTCTGCTTTTCACATCAGTGGGAGCAACTGGAATAAAACCGACATCAGGGTAACTGCCTTGCATTCCCAGAAACCTGTTTTTGCCTTCACATCCTTATTGCTATTTTTAGCTGCTTGGGAGGACGAGCACAGTTCTTCAATCAACGTGGCTCCAAAAGCGGGCATGACACCCTCGCTTTGCAGACAGCTTGTTAGGGGCATTCCTGGGATCAGAGTCCAGAACAAAACAGGCCCTTATTTACAGTTTAAATTAATGATCATCCATTGGCTGTTTCTCTGCAAGCCTGCTGTAAATGACAGCAGCTTTCCTTGGATACGTCTGTTACAGTAAAAACTGTAATCTCATCATAGGGCAGTCTAGGAAATCTTGACTAAGAGACCTAGAAAGCCTGCTCCCAGGTATTGTCCTAACTCATGCATACCCTCTTTCAAAGGAGCCCTGCACCTAGTAGATGAAATAGGCCCAGAAGAATAAGGATAAGTGGATCCTGGTGCCGGAGGAGAGGCAGGCTAGCTGTCTATCACCACGTCTCCAGAGGAGAGCGCTCCCCAACCCAGCCCATGATAAATCCCAAGGCTTGTTGGTGTCGGCAACAGTTTATTGGCTACATACATGTAATCGTCTATGGGAAAGGATGATTTAACATGCACCTGAAATGAGCAGCTAGGATGTGGAGGGTGATGGAAAGAACTAATACAAATGTAACAAAGAAAAAACAAAATCGATGCTGAAATCTTAGTCTCAATCTTAAATTCTCACTGAGTTTATTGGTATTCTGCCTAAAAAGAAAACTTCTTTAAACTCTGTGTGTGTCTATCAGCAATACCTTTCCCATCACCCCCAACCAGCCTTAGCTGCTCTCCCTTCATGAGGTGTTGTATAACATCTTCGAGGATTAAAGAATACAAAATCCCAAGTGGAATTCATTGAGAGGAAAAATAAGAAAAAAAGGTGTTTGGTTTTGTTTTTTAACCTGGAACATACAGTTCATTTCATTGTTATATCCTTGTCCTCTCCATGCACTTTGTTCTCAGCAAAGAAGAAACCTAGAGAGTATTTGCTCTTTATATTTCCTGTGCCCCCCCACACCCCAGTTTCTTCTCCTTTCTGTGTTATCACCACTTAATTAATACTATTCCTGCTGAGAGAGCCTTCCAAGACTTTCATCCTATAAATAGGACCCCAGCTCCTCAGACGCATTGATCATTTTTGCGGGTCTCTTGGTATATGCCAGCATTAAACACTGTTTGCATTTTCTCCAGATGTTAGGTTTTAATTACCTTACTGTACGTGGCACTTTCTAAATAAGCGTTTGGTTATTGACTCCTTATCTTTTCTCTTTATATCCAGGGCATGCTTAATTCCTCTTGACATTTCCTTGGGAGGGGTGTGTGTGTGTTATGGATATAGATAGGTATAGATATAGACATAGACATAGATATAGATATAGATTAGATATAGATATAGATATAGATATAGATATAGATATAGATATAGATATAGATATAGATGTCATGCATGTGACTTCTGGGGACAGAGAAAAGATGCAGTTGATAATATCTACCAGCTTCTCTTAGGAAAAAATATGGAATCATTGAATCAGAGCCTAAAAGTTGTTAGAGGTATTCAGATTCTGCTTTCTCATTTAACAGATATGGATACTGAGTCCCTAGAATTTAGTGACTTGCCTGAGGTCGCATGCAACTCAAGTGAGAATCTAAGATCATTAATTAGACCTTTAAGGTAAATGTCAAATATCCTCTGTTCCACAAAATCTAATCAATTCCATTAAAGAAATGTTCTCACTCCTTTTTTTTCTTTCTTTTTTTTTTTCTTTTCCAAGCATCTGCTTCTCTTTTCTAGCACTTTTCTGTCACTCCTGAGTAGTTGGTCTTGACCCTGTCTAATGCCCCATTTAGAATGAAAGGCCATAGAGAGGATAAAGTACCTTCATCAGCTTCCTAGGTTGTAACAGGCCGAGCGCAGCATCCTGGCGTATGGTAGATGTCCAACACATGGCTGAGGATTTGAACCAAACTTAGGTTGGCTTTTGAGCTCCTCAGCTGGAACTTGAAAAGCAAAAGACATTGTAAAACCAGCTTTCACTCGTTTTTTTTTTTCTCTAATTATGAAATTAATTCTTTCAAGTGAATAAATAAGGATAGTAAAAATCCCTGTAGGTTTTAGTTATTTCTAGGCCAAAATGTATAATTTTATCTTTTCTAGCCAAGAAGGGCATGATTAATATTTAAAATGCCAGGACTTTGCATAGCACTCCCTCAACATTATCTGGCGAGGCCAAGGGGAACCAGTTTATTGTATAATACATCAAAGGGGGTACATGACATTTCCCTTGGCAGATACTCAGCAGTTGCTCATTCCGCCCTAACTCTTTTATCTGTCCCTTTGTACACAAGATCATGCATTTGCCTCTAATCTTTTAAAAATAACATATATTTCATTCATGAAGAAGTGCAGCCCATGAACTCAGAGACATAGTGGAAGTGGCATTTTCCAAACTTCCCTATGCTTAACCCGGGCAATGATGGCTAAAGGGAGAGATCATCTCCTCTGATCCTTCCTGGGAACAGTTGAGTGTATGGGCTGTTTCAGTCCATCAATCTCTGTTCTGTTCTCTTCTTGAGCATTCAGAAAGAAAATCAAGTGCAAGAAAACATGCTGCATGTACATTTCCCGCCCCCTCTGGGTGATTTTCCAAGAGTCATCCAAGCCATTGGGTTTCAGACAAGCTACAGAATACTAAGTGCAAAGTGCTCTGTTTGAAACAAGCAGGGTGCCAGGAGCTGGGCCCGCGAGCAAACCCTCTCAGTACCCCAAGGTGGCCCTGGGGAGCCCCCTGGGACTCCTGGGCTCCATAGAGCAGAGTTGGGGAAAAAAACACTCATCTATCTAGGCCATCCATCCTCTGTATACTAAACTACAGCTGAAACAGCCATGTACCTTGTACCATTTTATATGAATCAAAGCACCCATGATAACATTTATAAATAAATAAATATGAATAAAACCATAATCTTTTTGATTTCAGCACATTATGTTTATAGTAGCACCTAGCTGATTTTTATTAAACCTTATCTGTGTCTAACACTAATGTAAAAAAACATAGCAAGTTAATAATATACCAATTTTCTCAGAACTGATCCAGTTAAGTAGTATATTACTGTTTTATTTCATGTAGTATTAAGTATTGCTAAGTACTTTTTTACTGGAAAGAAGCTTCTTGCATAATTAACATCATATATTTCTTATTCCTCATTTGTAAGATGTTGTGTCTATCACATACAATAAACATCTAATACATTAAATATTAATCATGAGTTGCCAATTTAAAAAGTTATATGTGTATGAGGATCAAGTTTACACAACATTGCTTTCAAAATTCAGTTTATTATGATTTTTTTTTAATTTTTTTTAATGTTTATTTATTTTTGAGACAGGGAGAGACAGAGCATGAACGGGGGAGGGTCAGAGAGAGAGGGAGACACAGACTCTGAAACAGGCTCCAGGCTCTGAGCCGTCAGCGCAGAGCCCGACGCGGGGCTTGAACTCACGGACCGCGAGATCATGACCTGAGCCGAAGTCGGACGCTTAACCGACTGAGCCACCCAGGTGCCCCTGTGGTTATTTTTTAAAAAATACACAGATAGCTAGCTAGCTAAATAGGTAGGTAGAAAGATGATAGATCCACAGATCAACCTTTTCTAAGTTTAGATAATGCTTTCTAGTTGGCATCAGGTGGTGTTTCTTTATCACACTGAGGAAAAAATTAGAACTCTATGTTTTGGTTTTGTTCTTTTTAACAAATGAATCTAATCAGGATGGATCTAGTGTGCATTGGTCTCCAAATATGATGAAGTAAGACTGGCCCGGAGATTGCGTTTTTCTTGTACCACTGACTGGCTCTGAAAAGGTAGGTTGCTTTTGTGGCCAGGTGAGCAGAAGTTTTCAAAAAGGGAAAGAAGCCTGTATCAGACACTGATCATTCTTCAAATACACATAATAGACCCCCTGCTCAGCCTTCTTTGGGGATCAGATTTTTTTTTTAATTTAGCTATCTGTCTTTTTTTTTTTTAATTTATTTTTGCCTCATCATCTGTCCTTATTAGAACTTGTATTCTCTGAAGTCTGGCTGGCCTAATGTTAAATGCCCATCCATTACCCTTTTATGAAGGTCAAATGCATCATTTCAGGTTGGTTCCAAGTTATGCTCTGCTGTGGAAAATGGTCAGAGGTCTTTTCAACATTCTGGTCTGTTTGCTTCCAGCATACTCCCTGTGGCTTCTCAGAGGTTTCCATCATCCGGTGTTTGACATACTGTATCTAGAACATTTGTTTCTAGTGAATAGCCCGAGCTGCTCTCATGATGGATGGAGATGAATGCCGGCCGCTACAGGAAATTGCCATATTTACTAGGGTGGGGATGTTTCACTCCAATATATCAGATCTGCCTCAAGCTTTCTCTTGGTGCTGTCAGGAAAAACAAAGTCAATGTCAATGAGCCTTTAATAAAACCACTTTCTCCCCCCTTGGAGAAATTAAGAGAATACCACCAGCCTCAGAGGCTAAATCGCTTCCATTTAAACATTCCTTCTTCTGACCTGACCTTTCTCTTAACCAAATCTTTTTCTGTTGGTTTTGTTCCTCTGTTCTAGGCATCCACCTCCCATTTTACTGGGTCCCTAACTGCCCGTGTACTTCTCATTCCCTAACCTTCCAAGTCAACTACTGAAAATAACTTATGCAGAAAAAATACTGTAATTTGTAGGTAACAGGATGGGCTTAGATCTTCGGAGGTAAAAAGGCCTGCACTATGGGATATACATTTTGATGACCGGGAGAGAGAAATCTCTCCTTCTGGCTTCCTGGGGCTGTGTGTGTGCGTGTGCGCAGGTGCGTTTGGGGACTAGAATACTAAGTATTTCCTTGCCTGGCAACTGGCACCCCGGAATGAGCATTCCTGTAGTGAAGAAGAGGATAATGTGGATGAATCCAAAAACTAGAGTCAGAAAAAATGAAACCTCCGGATACACAGTCTTTCACAGATAAAAGAAGAGGTGTAGGAGGAAAGGCACAGATGTCAACCCAAGAGAGAAGGTGGCAGAGACGACTGCACAGCATTTAAAGTAACAAAGCATTGATGAGAGAAAGCTAATACAAAGCGCACAGTGAAGGCATAAGTTAGAAGAAAAAAATATAATAAAACTATAAATGTTTTCAACAGTAGATTAAGAATCTCTTGAGATCTCTCAGAGAGAGGAAGGCTAATTTACTGGGAACTTATTAAGACTTTCCAAGGGAGTACAATTTACCCTTATCTCTCTGTTCTTCCTGAGTGCTTTCAAAGGGGTAAAGGATGTTGATGGCTGTGGCCGAAATTGGTTTTGCCAGAAGGGAAAACACAATTATGACTCAAGTGTGGGGGAGTAGGAGGCCTCGATCAGCTCCCCAGCTCCCCAGCGGCAGATTCAAATATCACTGCTGCCACCCACAACTTAATGATTTTTTGTCCTTTTAATGCCTCCTCTCTTAGCTGCTCCCCATCCCTCTGTGTCATGGCCTCTTCTATTTACATGGACACCTTGTGATTTCTGCACTTGTCAGGTGTTCCAGCTCAGCCCCTATTTACAGTCACGGTGGAGCTACATTTTGTCATTTGAAGGTGGTCACTGTAAATTTTTGCCTTGTGGAATCGTTAGTTGTGGTATAATGGTTCATGTAATGGACCCTGGAGCCAGTCTGCCTGGCTTTAAATTCCAGCCAAGCCACATACTAGTTGTATGCCCTTAGACAAAGCTTTATTTGTTGGTGTGTGTGTTATTAACCTCTCTGTGATAGTTTCCTCATGTCTAAAATAAAATAGAATGATGCATCAATATCATAAGGCAGTTGTGAGAAGAATCAAAAACAGGCAAAGAAGAACCGTGCCTGACACATAACAAGTGTTCAATAAATGTTAGTCTCATTGTGACCACTATTATCGCCTTCAAATGACATGGCATTGCCTACGCTGTCATTTGTCAACTCAACCAAAATTATTAAATGTCTATTTTGTGCCAGATCTTTTTAAGAGCTAGGAAGTACAATAAAAATATAAGACATTGTCCTTTCTCTTAAGGATCGTGCAGTCCAGTGGAAGAGATGAATGTATAAACAGTCAACTACAGTACAGAACTTATGTATCCTAATAGCTGTGTACATAGAACTCTGTCTTTGGGGATTCAATGAAGGCTTCACAGAGAAGCAAATATTTGTCAAAGGAGAAGGGAGAAAGATGAAAACTGTCTTTCATTGTATGTCTTGAGAGAAACCAGTGTTCATAGACCACAGTGCATACATATAGCTTTGATTGGTTTGCAGATTTTAAATGAATAAGCATGTGCCTATTTTGACTCTTAAACATGCTCATTTCCATTTCCATTTCCATCTGACTATATTGACTAATGAGACCAAAAAAATGCTTTCATGACCCAACTGAATTTTAATTCTAAAATAATAACACAATGTCTTTTCAATTGTTATAAACCTTTTTCCTGTCTTGCTTATGAAATCAGTAAATGGCCAGTGGTGACATTATTAAGATTGAATTAATAAAAGTAAATTTTACCTTATTGTAGTTGATCAATACTGATATATTCAGCATTTATCTTAACTACTTGTCATTCAGAACTACTGATGAGATTTGGAGGTACAATTTTAAGAAATCAATTTACACATTTTATTGAACACTTGGCTTGTGCCCAGTTCCTTGCAAGCATGTTGGTGAATGTTAAAAAAAAAAAAAAAAAAAAAAAAAAAAAAAAAAAAAAAAGAAGTGTGAACCTTGCATTGCCCTTATG
Organism: Panthera pardus; assembly: GCF_024362965.1. Classification (NCBI taxonomy): domain Eukaryota; kingdom Metazoa; phylum Chordata; class Mammalia; order Carnivora; family Felidae; genus Panthera; species Panthera pardus. The sequence goes on along the minus strand of NW_026526788.1, from coordinate 64,128,219 downwards.
GAATTTACCATCCTGCTGCAGGGATGCAATTAAAGAACAGTGCGAGTCAGAAGATGATGGATTGCATGGTACAAATGACAAAGGCTCTAAGAGTTTAGAGAGGAATGTAGTCTGGGATTGTCAGGAAAACAGCATAAGAGGGGCTTAAATTGCTCAGTGAAGCAGACTGGTATGATGCAGGGTCCTGACATTTACAACAGAAAAATGTAATTGAGTTGAACCAACATTATTTAGTGCTAGGTGGTGGAGATACACACGTGCATAAAACAGGGCACTGTCTGCAAAAATGGAGATTGAGGGGAGAGGTATGTAGGTAGAGATGGACGTGGGTTTACGTTGGCACAGGTACTACACCTTTTATTTCCTGAAATCTTAATAACTGGATAATATAAATTACGCATCCTACTCTTTTGCATTCTAAAAGTGCTCCTCAAAGTGGTCCTTTGCTTATCTGAATTGTGGATTTCGAAAATATAGTGTCTTTAAATGTATCGAATGCTTAGGAGAGCGCCCAGGTTAAGGCAGTAGGTGACTGTCAGGGATGACAGGGAAGTGAGAAGTATCGAGTGAAACAGTGCAGTAAGAGAACCAGTGTAGCATTTGTAGGGGGTTGGGAGGGCGATCCCCTTCCCACTGAACACTTCTGGTGTTCATCTTTTCCGGGGACAGGAACTCATCCTTTCCCCTACTACTGCTAAGAGGGATGCGGTTTTCTCTCGAGAGAGGGAAGAGTTACAACTTCTTAGCAAAATGCTGGTGTTCTCTTTCAGCAAACCCAAATTTCACTCGGATGAAGTAGCTTTAGGAGCTAAGCCCAACCAGCTTGACTCAAGTATCGGTAGAGTTTGAATTTCAGAGGATGTCCGGGAAGACAGCCGAACGTCTGCTGAGGAAAAAGATGTTGGTCTTAGGAAGGCACTTGTCTGATAGGGGAAGCAGTCTGCTTTATTTTGAATTTATGTTATGTGGATGTTTGTGTGTCTCTGCCCCTTATGCTTTATTAATTCACTATTTCACCGACAGACTCACATATTTTCTCCGACAGCTAATGCTGTCTTTGTTCCTTGGGCCCAACGCCTTTGTGCTTCCATGTGGAAGTGTGTTACTGACATTTACAAACTCCCACAGAGGACTCAGTCAGTTACCACCATAGATATCCATTGTTCCAAGAGAGCTGACCTTTACCCCCAGGCACCAATTAAAATCTACTGCTACTCACCCCTGCAGTGCTTGCCGTAATTCTGGCTGACTGCCCAGTGTAACTGTTAGGATGCCTTCTTCTTTAGTGCCAGCTTCTTCTTTTTCTTCCCCAAACAAGAAGAGAATGGCCTGCAAATGGAAACGCATGCTTCTTCTGGAAGAAAAAAGAGGCAGACCACCAGAGCGGACAGCAGTTTTCAATTAAATCACCTTTTGTGTTGACACAAATGAAGACCTTAAATAAATGGTATAATTAGGCGAAATTTGGGTCACTGCCTGCAGGTTTATCCCAGATTCACATATCAGCAGAGCTCTCCAGTTACTTGGTGGTGGTGATTTGTTACTAATTGCAGGGCCGCTGTGCCCTAAGCGTAGCTGGACCTGCTCTGTAGCAAGCTGATAGAGACCACAATCCCAGCATGCAGGAAATCAGGCGCCAGCCCTCTATATGTCACATTATATGTGTTACCAGCACAGCGCCAGGATGGTCAGCTTAAGTTCCTTTCTATAAAGGATTTTGAGATCAGGGTTTTTAGGGCTGGAAGTAGTTTGTATGAGATCACAGATGCTCGTCATAAAAAGATTGATATTTCTGCTGGACCAGCAAATTAAGATGTGCTTATTTAGGGAAACAGGCATGGCAGTGTATTCAGAGGTGTATCACCTCCTTTGTCACTCGTTCCGCTCTTCGTATCCCCACCTTCTGTATGCTGGGAGTATGATATTGCTGACATTTTAATGGTGTTTGAAGACAAATTCTAGTGACCCAGTTATTTTAGTAGAAATGGCTGTCGTGCAAACATAGAGACAAGTGGCCCAGGAACGAGTCTCTATACTCAGATTGAGACCAGAAGTCCCGATTTGCTGAGAGTAAATGGAGCTTGAAATTTGCCTTTCCCTGTTTAGTTTAAAATTCCAGAGGTAAGCAAGTTAAAGCTTGATGGAAAGCACTGTCCTCTTCTTGTAGAAATGGCCTCTCCCTCCCACCTTCCCCCTGCACGGACAATGTGAACCACACTGAGAGAATGCAATTAATTCTTGCATCTGCAGAGCAAACGGTTCCTGCAGTTATATTATGCTCCCCCTTTTCTCCTCTCCTTACTATTTGAAATTTTATAGACTTGTAAAGATTATATTTGTATGAGGGCTTAAAATTTCCCACGAGCCACCACATTTCACTTTTCCCGCCCCGCAGACCTTGGTAGAGCCTGGGAGGGGTAACGCAGCAAGTGGGAAGCCATCTGGCTCCCTGGAGATCCATGTCAGCATTTCATTACCCAGAAACCACTGGAAACTGGTTAAGCTCATATGACAAAACCCAGAAGATTATCAAGCCCAAAGCATTTGGCTCCACTTATTACAAATACAAAGTTTCATCCATGGTTCATTATGTTCCTCCTATACAAACCCAACTCAGGGGAATTACAAAGAACTCTGAAATAAATACGTGGGAGAGAGCGGTGTTGAAATGGGATATTACCTGTCTACAACTGCTTAGTTTGCTGCTGCTTTCATTTCCTTCACTCCCCAAACCTTCCCTTTCCACCTTCCTTCCTTTCATATTCTCTCTCTTTCTTTCCCAAACTCATTTATATGGAAGAGAGAGAGACAAGAGCACCTTGGGTATTTGGCACAGAATATATTCTCAAAATGATTACAAAATGTGTGTGTGATTGTCTCCTCCATACAAAAACATTGGGTGGGTGGAGAAAGTATTTCCTACTTGAAACCTTGTTAGTGACTGGTAGTCTTTAAGCAGAACCCAGGTCTTTGCATTTCTGGTCTGTGTTCCTTCTTTTTTAAATTTATTTGTGAGAGGGAGGGTGGGAAAGAGGGAGAGAGAGAGAGAGAGAGAGAGAGAGAGAGAGAGAGAGAGAGAGAGAATCTCAAGCAGGCTCCACACTCAGTGCAGAGTACGATGTGGAGCTTGATCCCACCACCTTGGGATCATGCCTTGAGCCAAAATCCAGAGTTGGACACTCAACTGACTGAGCCATCCAGGTACCCTGGTCTACCTATGTTCCTTCTATCACCACTTCCTAAGTATTTCTCCAGTTGTCTTGTCTGGGAGGTTACTTTTTAATAGTATTCTTGAGACTAAGTGCTGATTCCTCTATAGACCTTTAATAAATTTTGTGTTTGAAGTATGAATTATATAATCTCAGATAAAATGTGAAGCACGGAGAAAATGTAAAGGCAAGCCATATGTCACATTTGAAGTCAGCTTGTATAAAATCATTCAGCCTCCTGCTTATCATTTCATGATAATAGCCTTGACACCTTTACAGGCTAAATCTGATACTTTCAGAAATCTGAAAAGGACTCCATACACAGTCCCAAGGAAGTTTCATTTTAACCCCAGGTCCCAGTACCGCTTCCCAGTTCGAACTCAGGAAATACTTGCTAATAAATGACAAGGGAATGAATAGATAAATGAGTAAATAAAAGAAAGGTTATGAATATATTTCTTCCTAAATATTTCTCTCCCTAAATATTTCTAAGATGAGAGTGGCCAGCAATAATCAGACTAGATTAGCTCTGGCAGGAGGATGGACAGAGTAACCATCTTAGCACTTGTTAGCTCTGTCCTTCCATCCTGTAACTGGCAGTACTCCTCGGGCTGGCCCTGAGCTTTCGTGGTAGCCCGGTATGCTGCCTTTGTGACTCACAGTCTGTATTTGTGTACTCTGGGTTATTATTTTCCACTAGAGGAAATGCATATCAGACATGCACCTGTCCTGCCATCACACCTGTGGCCAATGACCTGAGAAGCGGGACAACTAGCCAATATTTGGTGCAGGGATCTACTTAGACTCCATCGGGGGCACCTGGGTGGCTCAGTCGATTAAGCATCTGACTCTTGATTTCAGCTCAGGTCATGATCTCAGTGGCTCATGTATTCAAGCCCTGTGTTGGGCTCTGCTGACAGTGTGCAGGTTGCTTGGGATTCTCTCTCTCTCTCTGTCCCTCCCTGATCATTCTCTCCTTCTCTTTCACAACACATAAATAAACTATAAATAAATAAACTATAAGTAAGTAGATAGATAGGTAGATAAAAGTAGACCCCATTATCCTAAAGGGTGGTCCCTGGAGAAATCACACCTTAGAAATGATTCTAACATCATTGCATATACACACTGGGATGGATTTGGTCTTCCCCTAGCGTGGGCTGTGATTAGACCTTGTGACTCCATCATTGTTTTTCAACTTTGAAATATATCATCATTCAATCTCTCGACACCAGCTTTTTCTGCAGAGGCCACTACTCACTTTTAATTCCTTAGAGATCCTCTTCTTCCAAGCAATTTCCTCTGTAGCAGCATTGCCAGCAAAACAAAACAAAACAACAAAATTACCTTGTTAAGAGTTGACACATGGGCCCAAGTGAATAAACTTCCTGACTGCCCCCCACTTTTTTTTTACATTTTTTTCTATATGAAATGGATAGTAGAAAGTGTAAAAATTATAAGAGGGAGAGATGTAAAAGAAGCATTAGAAAGGAAGTTGTTCCAACTAGACCTAAATTGGAACTCGAGATTTCCCTTTGCCTCTTGGGCTAAGTGGCATTTGAAATAACCCAGGCTTATATTTGCCAAAGAAGTAATAGAACAGTATGCTTCCTGTTTCTCAAATGCATGCGTATAATAAACTGTAAGCTGTAAGATAATCACATATGAATGAAATGTACTGAGAGTATTCCCACGCGTGATGATAGTTGATGTGGAAACAAACAAAAAAAACAAAAAAACAAAAAACTCTGAAATCAACAGGGAAAGCACCATAAACTCCATTTTGACATTGACATATGTAAAGCTCAAAAAGTGGGCTGTCCAGGTCCTGTAGGAGGTAACCACACATAGAGTTGGCAATGAGCATAAAAATCTTCCGAAGCTTCTTAGTTAATATTCACCTTCCTTACACACTAACTAAAGAGGATAATCTCCCTAGAGCCGCAGTTATTTCCTCCAGGGGACGTGGAGGGCAACAGCATCTGCTTGAGGAAGCGAGCAGTAACCATAACTCTGGGTTTTAGCTGTTTATAGAAGAATGCTGTTAGCTTGAATGCGTTGCTATCTGTAACCTGATATACATGCGAATCCTTCAAAGAATGTCCACCTGCCTTTCAGAAAATTCATGGAATGAAGTGGCCAAATTGGTACTGAGTTTTCTAAACCTGTGAATATATTAGATATTAGAATCACCTAGAGAGATTGTTGAAATGTAGATTCTGGGTCAGAAGCTCTGAGAATGTGCATGTTGACGAGCAGGGACTGCCTCCTCGTCTCCCCGGAATGCGGTGGCACATGGGCCGAGGGCTACACTGCTGAACAGGGAATTGCTGTCCTAACAGTGAGGTATCATTTTCCAGTGACTCCCTTGGTTTCATTTCTCTCTAGAAAAGTAAAATAAGTAGGTACAGTTCTTGGTGTTGGTGACACACAAGTATATTTAAGTTATGTGTTTGGAACTGGCTGCCCTCTGCTGGACACTGGAAGATTTGATGTGAAATGAGACTTTCTCTCCATTTGTCCCTGACATTAAAACTGGATTCATCATTTCCCTCCCAGAAAGACAACTGTATATACATTTGACTGCTGGGTGGATAAAGGTCACAAGCACATAGACGCACCCAGGGCAGTTTTGAGATTTAAGGAAATGGATTTAGGAGACTTGGGAGTAAATTAGGAAAGAATAATATACAGGCGTGTGTCATTCTTCTTCTCTTCCACCTAAGAATGAAGTAAGTAGGGACTGGGATGGTAATTCTTAGGCACTTCATGGCACAGAGCTGCTTCCTAGCATTTCAACTTTGCTGAGCTGTGGAAGGCTACTATTACAGTGTTTGTTTAGCTCAGGGAAGGGGGCTTCTTGAAATTTTGCTTTGTACCAGTTCCACTCCATTATCCCCGGGTTCTGACTTCATTCCTTTGCACAGCAAGTGGCTCTGTGTTGGTATGAAAAACAGGCAGCCCACACAGCCTGACTTAGTAAAAGCTGCTGTTCAGAGAGCCCAGTAGAGAGAGGAACATTAAAAAATAATAATAAATGAGGCAGGTATTTTTTGAAAAACAGGTTTGGGTATAAACTCTAATGTATGTCATCGTAAGACGACTGACAGGAGGAAGTATCCTTGCTTTGAGTTTGGACCAAGGAAAGCATGGTTTTACGGAAGCATGGATGTGTGAACTCTCACCTGTCAGTGAACTTGAACCCTCCCCAGCTCCCAAAAGAAGGATGGTAGTGAACATAAGGACTTTTTATTTCACGTCTCTGATGCCTCCCCTTCCATACCCACAAACATAGGTAAGTGAAATAAAAAATAAAGGAAGAAAAGGACCAATGTGAGTTGGAAAAGAGACAGACACAAATGCCCAGAGGGTTCTCTTACTTTACTCTAGAGCCAGACACTCATACAGATTCTGGAGCTCTCGTTCATATTGAAGGAGAATCTATGAAGGCCATAGAACGAAAGGAAGAATAAATTGTTCAGAGACCACCAGATGGCCCCTTTCTAGCCCTTTCCTTTGTACCAAGAAGCTCAGCCTTCCCTTGCCCCAGCATTGCCAAAGCTTAGCTGTCACTCATCTCCATCTTCTAGTTTGACTGTCATGTCTTTCCAGCTCCTGCAGTGACAAGTGGAACTGAACAGGGCTGGGAGGGGGATCCTGGCACAAGAAGGCCTTCCTGGGAAACCAGTGTAAGACTGGAGCCTGCTATCTTCTCCAAAGGGCAGCCCGGCTCCAGAGCAAGTGTATCAGCCAAGGGATGAGTAAGTTCCTTCATCCCTGGCACCTGCTGTCTCTGTGCCAAGACCCAGTCCAGCTTCATTTCCCATGTCCAAGAACTTGGAGGAGACTTTTAGTCTTGGGGGGATTTGCTTGTTTTAATTGTATACCTCTATAGTCTCTCCCTCCCCTTTCCTCACACCTGACTCCCACCCCTGAAAGCAAGCAAACAAGGTGAGAAAGAAAGAAAGAAAAGAAAGAAATGGAGAGTGAAAGAGAGAGAGGAAGGAAGGAAGGAAGGAAGGAAGGAAGGAAGGAAGGAAGGAAGAAAATATGCCTTGGCTAGGAAAAAAAATATGCACAGATTGAATTTGAGTCTGATGACTTGGCTCAAATCCCATATCTTGTTTTCTTTACAACTGGCAGTAAAACAGACAACTGCTTCAAAGCTATCTCAGCTTTCCTCTGGACAAGTTCAATATCCTTTTTATTTCCTTTTCCTCTTCTGAGTTAACCCTTAAGTCCTGTCCAAAAAACAAGAAGCAGTGTGACTAGTGTATGTGACATGAGAGCGTGTGGAATGAATCAGGGGATGTGGTATGTTCGTCCCACTTAACACTTAGGCAATGCTGAAGGGTAGTTAAGAGTGCGGCTCCTGGAAGCAACCAACCTCCACCAATATCCCAGCTTTAGTGACGCTGGTGTGTGTGCCTCAGGATGTATTTCTCCGTGCAGTAGGGAAAATGAGGTAGGTGAGCTGTGTGCTGACCATTAAATGAAACAACACACACAAGTATGTGGTGAATACCCCTGACTACTAACTTTGTTCTGTATCCTCTTTGTCTTTCAAGGTGCCAGGCTTTGCCTTCTGTGAACTCAAAAGCCAATGGGACTTTCATTCCGCTGTACTTTTTGTAGATAAACTCAAAGTGCAATTGCAAAGGAGAATTGTTTTCCTATTGTTTTTTTTTTTTTTTTCCCCTGTGTGTGTGTACATGTGTGTGTGGAAGACAGACGATACCTGCTATTGCACGGCGCTCTTGCTACAGGGTGCAGACAGTCCTAGTTTACTATTCTAGACAAGTACAGACTCGTAGGACCAGCCTTGGGGAAAGTGAAGACCAGAGGGATTATAACCATTCATTCTGAGTTCTATAGGTGGTTCATTTCAGAACCAGCAAAAGAATCCCAAGCATCTTATTCCATCTCGAAAATGGAGAAAGTACTAATTCTCCAACCTCAGGATTAGTGAAAGAGTAAAATGCAATCATACATGAAAAGATAGCTTTATATTTCAAAACTAAGTTTTAGAGGTACACGATCAGTGTTTTTATAGTTACTTCCAAGACAATGTCTTGGGGAAATGATGGAGAAGGTTTATATGAAAAAGGCATTCTTTGAGGTATGGAGAAACGTGTATGTGAGAAAAAAAAAAAAAAGTAGGAAGGAGATTCCTCTATGATCACATCTGGCAGTCTTTTCTCTCTTCTCTCTCTGTCTCTCTGTTTCTCTGTTTCTCTGTCTCTCTGTCTGTCTGTCTCTCTCTCTCTCTCTTTGGCAGGGAGAGACAAGAGGCTTAGTTTTTGCAAAATTGTGAAAATGCCACCTACAGAGCAGAGGGGATTTTAGAAAGAGAACAAAGATCCCTAACTGGGATGGAAGGCTCAGACTCTTCTGACTTTAATTACCACCCCGTATAACACGGCACCCTCTCACCACTTGGCCTTAAGTATTCTCTTGTGTGATGTATACGCAAAACCACACAATGTTGGGTGCTACTATTTCTTTATTTGTGAATAGGGATAATAGCACAGATCCTCCTAGCTCATTGCACTGGAGCAAGGACCAGGAAATTACAAACACAAAGGGATACATATTTTTTTGAGCTAAATTCATTATTTTAAAACTGTGTTAATACCACAGGGAAGAAACTTTGGAGAGGGTGTGATCAATCCCTCCAGGCAAGCTTTAGAAGGACTCTTGGGAAAAGAAAAAGTTTTGAGCCTGGACCTTGACAAAAAGGGAAGATTTAAAGAATGTCCTGGCACCGTAAACTGATGAGGGAATCATGGCCGATGACAAAGGAGGCTGTGGTGATCGGGCACACTGTACATATTCTGTGCATCACTTAACTCCAGAAACTGCTTTGACCCAAAAGTAGTTGGAGCCCAGCAGCTGGTCTTTTATTGGCAGAGGGGCCCAAGAAGACAGCATGGGGAGAGGCTTTTGTTACAAAGTTCCTGGTGGAATGCAATTACTTGGAATGGAATCTGGCCAGGGCAGTTGCTGTTAATATCACTTACCCTTGCAGAAAGTTTCCAGGGAGCCTTCATGGCTCTGAGTGGTCAGGACCTCTCTTTTACATCTCAGTGAAGAGCCTGCAAAAGGACACAGCCGGAAATCGCCAGCCAAGAGAAATCACTGTTGGTACCTAGATCTGCAAATTCAACATCTGAGCCCACAGGTGAGAAGCAGGCTGTCAGGCAGTTTTAGTGCTAAGCCAGTGAAACAGTTTATTATAACATGTCTTAAGTGTCATTTCAACAGAAGTTTATATTTTCAAGAGGGGCACCTTCTCATTCAGTGTTGCTCTTTGGTCTCTCTCTCGACACACACAAAAAAATGTTTTTTGTTTGCTTGTTTGTTTTTGTTTTAATCCAGCCCTACATTCTTCTTATTGATACAAGTCCTCTCTCCCTCGCCTCCCTTTCTTCCTTCCTCCAAAGCGGATGGTCATGTTAACAGAACACCTTTGATAGTGTCACGGACCTATACTACAGTACAAGCTAAGCTGCTACGGGAGTAATCTCAAGAGAAAGATGGGAAAGAAAGGGAAACCTAGTTAGGTTCCCTTGAGTTAACCTCATTGTGCTAACGTTCCAAGGGAAGAAGGATGGTAAACATATGTGCCTTTCTCCCGTGGCTTTATTGATATTCTGTTCAGGACTTTGAAAATTAAAATACAGTTTCTCAGCTCCATTTATAGCATGATGGTAAGTGAGTGGGACAGGATGTTGAAAAGAGCCAAGCAATTATGCATTTGTCATGGGTAATGGGGAAGGAGGAGTTGTCTTCTTTATTTAAAGGGCTTCCTCTTCCATCAAATGGGCTGTAGTCCCACAGGACTTTGCCTGCTTTAAATGTGTAGTTTCAGTGTTGTTCTGAATACCCAAATGTAGACATAGAAATCAGTGCTCTGATGGCATGAGTTCACTGTTGGAAACTCTGAACGACAAGCCTGTCAATAGGCTGAGTGGCCTTGGGCAACTTGTCTTATCTTCCTGGCATGTGGGAATAAAATAGCATCATAAGATTCTTTTTTTTTTTTTTTTTTTTTTTTAATAAGTTAAATGGATAGTAACCTTAAGATTTCATATAAATGCCATGGGGTCCTTTCTACTTAACATATTCCAGTTCCTTTGATGTCTACTAGAATCTGCTCTCTTTACCTGACCTTTACTTTGTAAGACTAAGTAGTAATTTGTAGCTTCTGGCTTCTGCATGGGGTTCCTGAAGGTAATAGATTCCAAGCCTTACCTATTCCAGGAGTAAGTTAATCCTTTAAAACCTCCACAGTTAGTGCCTTATCATCCTTATCAGGCTTTCTGATACTTGTTAGATAATATCCTTTAATCTAACCAATTGATTTGTTATCTCTGAACACCATTGTAGTCTAATTTGCAGCAGTGATGTCCATTAGCAAGTGATTACAGTAAATAAACTTAAATTGAGATAAAATACCTTTTCAAGTCCTTTGGATGGCCTGGGGAGTGATAAATCTGTGGTGCTCAAGAAGGCTTAAAAGGTTATGACAGTTGGATCCTGAGGTTGATACAAATGGTTTTGAAATTCAATTTCTTATATTTATAGTTTGCACATAATCTTAGGGCATCAGCATGAGGTCATTCTGAAAACACTGAATAGCTGGAGCTAGTTTGCAAAGTGAAAATATAAATGAATCCTCTTTTCTTAGTGCATTCATATCCCACAGAATGGGTTATCTATCTTCAAAACAGTGATGTTTTTCCCCAGAACTTTAATTCTGAGTACACCTCTGTGCCGGGATCTGCCGTAATACGCTATGTTCATGACGACATCTGCGTATTTCAGTATTGTTTGTGGGTGTACCATGCTGGGAGATTTCATTACTCTGTTCAAGTGGAGTTTCTACATAACTGTAGCTTATCTTTACAAGACAGTACTGCCTTCCTTCCCTTTAGTTTACCTAAAAATATTTCAAAATTATATGCTCACCTTCCTTATTAAACAAAGTATTCTAGATTTGTTATTTCCTTCATTGTATGAACTTTAAATATTTTTTTTATCTTTGTAATAGTAGTATATGAATTTTCTCTTTTGATTCAATTTTTTTCTTTACCTTTGTTGTTGTGGTTAACTTACTTTGCTTGTTTCTGTTTACCGTATGGAAAAAAGTTGTCCTTGGATAAATAATGTCCTGTCAAGGCTTCCATTTTGCTACTTTTAATAAGGAATTTTCCGACCCTAAATGGGAAAGAAATGAAAATTTTATAATGGCTTAAATTGAAACAATTGTATTTTGATTAGCTTATTATAGAAGTCAAGGACTTCTGTGGCCCTTTTAACTAGTACTGATGAATGGATAAAGAAGATGTGTTATACACACACACACATATACATGCAATGGAATATTACTCAGCCATCAAAAAGAATGAAATCTTGAAATTTGCAAGGACATAGATGAAGCTAGTGTGTATTATCCTAAACTAAATAAATCAGAGAAAGACAAATATATGATTTCACTCATATGTAGAATTTAAGAAACAAAACAAAGGAACATTAGGGGGAAAAAAAGAGGGAGGCAAGCCATAAGAGACTATTTTTTTATTATTTAAATTTTTAACGTTTATTTATTTTTGAGAGAGATGGACAGAGAACAAGCAGGGGAGGGGCAGAGAGAGAAAGGAAGACACGGGATCCAAAGCAGGCTCCAGGCTCCGAGCTGTCAGCACAGAACCCGATGTGGGGCTCGAATTCACAAACCATGAGATTGTAACCTAAGCTGAAGTCAGATGGTTAACTGACTGAGCCACCCAGGCGCCCCTAAGAGACTCTTAACGATAGAGAATAAAATGAGGGTTGACAGAAGGTGGTGGGTAGGGGATGGGCTAAGTGTGTGATGGGTACTCAGGAGGGCACGTGTTGTGATGACCACTGGGTGTTATATGTGAATGACTCACTAACTTGTACTCTTGAAACTATTTTTACACTATATGTTAGCTAGCTAAAATTTAAATAAAAACTTGAAATACAAAAGCCAGCAAACAAACAACTAGTGCTTTGCATTCTAGCCTGTAGCAGCTCTCTAGCAACAAGTTGCATGCTTTTTTTTTTAAATTTTTTATGTTTATTTATTTCTGAGAGAGAGAGAGTGGGAGGGAGAGAGAGAGAGAGAGAGGGAGAGAGAGGACAAGCGGGGAGGGGCAGAGAGAGGGAGACACGGAATCTGAAGCAGGCTCCAGGCTCTGAGCTGTTAGCACAGAGACTGATTCAGGGCTCGAACTCACAGACCATGTGATCATGACCTGAGCCGAAGTCAGACGCTCAACCGACTGAGCCACCCAGGCACCCCAAGTTGCATGCTTTCTTTTTAAATTTTTTTATTTTTAACGTTTATTTATTTTTGAGACAGAGAGAGACACAGCATGAATGGGGGAGGGTCAGAGAGAGAGGGAGACACAGAATCTGAAACAGGCTCCGGGCTCTGAGCTGTCAGCACAGAGCCTGACGCGGGGCTTGAACTCACGGACCACAAGATCATGACCTGAGCCGAAGTCGGACGCTTAACCGACTGAGCCACCCAGGTGCGCCCCAGCATGTTTTCTAAATGGCATAAATTTCCCTTGCCTGACTTTTCATTTCTATCCTATAACCCTTTCAGATGGTGGTATTTGCTTATCACTAATGCATCAGGGGTGAAATTCTAGCTTGATTCACCCAAACTTCAAGGATGCAGCTTTGCAAGAGTGATATCTATGTTTGAAAGTCCATATAGGCTCTTCAGAGTAGAGTCACCACATGTACTTGAAGCAAAGAAGAAATGGGTACCTTCTGAGTGTGTGTGTGGCGGGTGGGGGGGTGGGCAGGGGGTGACAGGAACCATCTCCTTGCATGTACTTCCATCCTCCCTTTTGCCTACAAAATGAAAGTGGCAGGGCTCCACCGAGATGGGTCTGACTTCTATTAGTATGGCATTCTTAGGCTGGGTAAGAACCTTCTGTTGAAGAAAGAACATGGCTCCATATCACAACCCATTCCTCTACTGCTGACACTGGGCTAGATGACTTGATGTGGCTCCCACTCTGGGGTGGGGATGTTCGTGATGGGCTTAGAAGGGCAATAGAAAATATATCTGAAGAAGGGAGACACATTCTGCCATGGGTTTTCAAATTGTTTTCAGGCCACTCAGCTCTATTTGTCAAGGTTTTATTGGCCTCTCCCAAGCTCCCAGCTCTGTCATAGACAAGGTCATGCTCTTTAATTGATTCAGCCATCACTTATTGAGCATCTATATGTGAGGCAATAATCTAGGTATGGGATAAGATGGTCAGGATACTTCTTCTCCATAGTTTTAATTCTAGTAAAAAAAATGCAGATTATAGAATAAATAGTTACTAAGGGTTTTGCCACATATAGGTCAGGGTTCCTTAAATAAAAGCCCATGGACAGTACTTGAGCCAGATTTAAGGTAGGCAGAAGGTCAGGAAAGGTATTCCAAGGATAGAGGTGTCAGATTAAGAAATTAAAGAATTCAAGGAGATAAGAAAGCATGTCTAGCTAAAAGTGTGTATGTTAAACACCAATAGGAAGGATCACTCACAGACTCAAAGACAGTTTGTGACAAGATTTTGAGTTTGGGGGGGGAATAGTTATTCAAGGCTAAAGAGGGAGGTGGGAGTAAGATCATGAAATGTTTTGTGTGCCATATAAAGGAGTTTAAACATCATACTGAAAGGGATGGAAATACACTGGAAATTTTAGGTGGAAAATGGACATGAACAGACATTTATTTTGGAAAATCAGAGAGCGCAGGGGTGAAGGCAGCACAGGATAAGATTTAGGAGCCCAAGGCAGCAATGTTTGAAAAAGATGATGCATTTCTAATCCCCAGGCAACTCAACCTGAAAGAAATTAGCTAATGTAACCTACTACCTAGTGGAAACACCAGTCTACAATATGCACTGTGTATGAGACAGAAGAAATACGTGTAAGGACTAAAACCAGAGACTTGATCAAAGAGTGAAAGTCCAAACATACTGAGATATGAAAACTTGAGATTTGAGAAAACCAGGAAGAAAATACCATTATATTCAGTAAAGTCCTGATTTAAAAGGCCAAGAGACAGGTGGAATTTGCCTGAAGAATTTCAAGAATTCCCACGTTCGTACATTGTCTTTCAGAGATTCTAAGATATTTTTTTTTTCCATTTAAAAACTTTTTAAATACCTAAGGTTTTACTCAGAGACTTCTGGGAAAAGATTTTGCTTTGGTGATTTAAAGACACAGTCTTCTGAATTTGAGAATAGTATCACCTGACCTTAGATTTCCATGGGATTTCAGGGTTATCTGTAGATGTTTTGCTTTCCTAAAATAGAATTATTTTGGGATTTTAGAGTGTGTCTGTAGCTAGCATACCTTCCTTTGGCATCCCAGAAACACGCAGGCTGTATCCATGATGTCACTGACATCTAAGTAAGCGTTGCTTCCAGATGTCCAGGTTCCAAAACATCATCCTCCATTGTCTCTTCTGAAAAACAGCATTTCACTATACATTTTCCCCAAAAGCATGAGATTAATGATTTCCATACACATCGTTGGTAGTTATGTTTCCAAACTACTGCTGATCTGGCATCTAGTGGAATTAGTCTCTGGGAAGTGTCCTCTTTTTTGAATAAGAGATTTTCTTTGATGAAGCAAATATGACAAATACTTTCTCACTCTTTCCCATCAGTTTGTTTGACTGACCTGTGCCTTGCCCAACAGACTTCCTTTTTCTAATGAAACCCCAGGTTTCTAAATACCCTTCTTTTTTCACAGTTGCCACAAATTGGTCCTATATTCTCCTCAAATTTAACCTGTACGATAGGCCAATTGTGAAATGGTTGCATGTCAGTTTCACTCACACGAATCATCTATACAGTAGATATTTGGAGATTTTGATATGAAAAATGTCCTTGTAGAAATCAGCTGTAATAGGGAACTTTCTCTAGCCATTCTCTGTTACAAACCCAGATTGGGAGCCAGGGAGAGGATGTGAGGCCATCCATCTCATTGCATCCCTCGGCTGTTACGATTCCATAGATACTGCATTCAGGACTTCTTTTATCAGTTGTTCATAACTTTCAGAGAATGTTCTTCTCTCCCGTCCTTATTCGCAGCAATCAATAAACAATATACTAGCTGGAGATAAGCCAAGATGTGTCATTGAGATAAGGAAGGCTAAAGAGCTGATAGATGTTAGAGAAGAGATACTGAGTGTTACCAGTACCCACTACAGCGTGGATTCTCACAACTGCAGCCATGCTACCAAGAAGACAGAATCTAACCATGCAAACATACAGAGTATTATGACAGTGAAAACCACTGTTAGGCATCAGGCTTGTGTGTGTGTGTATGTGTGTGTTTCTGTGTGTGCATGTGTAGGTGAAGGAGCATATAGCGTCCTGTAAAACATGCACTGGTAAGTTAGGTGCCCCAATTTTGCATATTTCCCCACTGTTCAGTATTCTCTAAGTAAGCATGTTCTCCTCTTCTAACATAAAATATACTTCTTTGTAAAGGCATGGGTATATCCTGGAATGATGTGTCATTAAATCTGTTTCATCAAGGGGTGCCTGGGTGGCTCAGTCGGTTAAATGTCCGACCTTGGCTCAGGGCATGATCTTGTGGTCCGTGAGTTCGAGCCCCGCTTCGGGCTCTGTGCTGACAGCTCAGAGCCTGGAGCCTGTTTCAGATTCTCTGTCTCCCTCTCTCTCTGACCCTCCCCCATTCATGCTTTGTCTCTCTGTGTCTCAAAAATAAATAAACATTAAAAAAGAATTAAATCTGTTCCATCAAGAATACTACCCCTCATTGTCAAAACCATGATTTTTATCTACAGGCACATTGCTTAAGCATCTCCTTTTAAATCTTGCAATCTGGGTGATTTTGCTTTGGTGAACAAAGGTCTGGGCCCAAGATCTGTGCTCTAGGTTGGCTTCAACTTATGTTGCAGATGGTAAAGCCCTTGCACATGATCAGGTAAAAAGAGAAGTGGCCCAGTCCTCCTTATCAGAAGGGAAAAATTATCCACAAATAAAGGATGATTCTTTCCTTCCTGTGTCATCGGCATTTATTACATTTTTTATTATTTTTTTATTTAAAAAAAATTTTTTAACGTTTATTCATTTTTGAGAGACAGAGAGAGAGACAGAGCATGAGTGGGGAAGGGGCAGAGAGAGAGGGAGACACAGAATCCGAAGCAGGCTCCAGGCTCTGAGCTGTCAGCACAGAGCCCGACGCGGGGCTCAAACTCACGGACCATGAGATCATGACCTGAACCGAAGTCAGACCTCAACTGACTGAGCCACCCAGGTGTCCCCTGTGTCATCAGCATTTAAAGCAGCATTTTCCTGCAGGACTTTTTTGTTTTTAATTGTATAACATCAAGTTTTGCTGAGTATCTACGCCATTGCACATGCTTTGCTTTGCCTCCTCTACAGGCAAGGCCTCCCTGAAGCCAGGCTTACATTACCTGCCTCGTGATACTTTCTGCCACTAGCCAATCTTCCCACATTTCTTCTAACCCTTGGATTCTATAGTATCTGCACCCCATTTGAGATTTTGTCTTTAGTCTCAGGTTGCTACTTTCTATTTTAGAAAATGTGATACGTACTCAGTAAAGGAACTTCAGGCAGAAGGTATTCTGAGGCAGTGACTTAGACGTATCTATCCCTCATGTGCCTGACTGAGTGAGTTGACCTTTGAAGGTGCTCAGTACATGCTTCTAACTTCACAGTGAGGCCATATAGCATAAAGGATGGAAACATATTCTGGAGCT
This sequence comes from Panthera pardus, assembly GCF_024362965.1. Classification (NCBI taxonomy): domain Eukaryota; kingdom Metazoa; phylum Chordata; class Mammalia; order Carnivora; family Felidae; genus Panthera; species Panthera pardus. The sequence goes on along the minus strand of NW_026526788.1, from coordinate 64,111,215 downwards.
AGATGTTTACATTAAATCTGGGCTTGGCCACTTACTATGTGTGATTTGGGGCTGGTCATTTAACCTGTCTGTGCTTCAGTATATTAATCTGTAAAATGATAAGGCTAATAGGAGCTGCCTCGTAGCCTTTTAGACGTACGTGAGTTAAGATCTAGAAAGCCCTTAGAACAAGTCCTAGCAGATACGAAAGGCTAGTACATATTGCTATTAATATGATGTCTTGTGAATTAGTAAGATATCAAAATTACAGTCTAATTATGGTTAATACATAACATGTATGCAGGGATTCAGTTTAATGCCCCAAACAATTCTATTTAGGGACATTCTTCCTTGTCCTTCTTGTCCCCCCTTCCCTCCCTCCCTATTCTGTTTCCCTCCTCATTTTCCTCTTTCCCTTTCTTCCTTTGTCCCAACTGTCTTCTTTAGAATTACAAACAGTGGCACATATATTAGGCAGTGTAATAATATGTGAATATTAAGTGCTCATTTAAACACTTTATGAGTTATGAGTACATTATTCTAAAATACAAAACAAAATTCTGTTCCTGTGCATTCCGTCACCATATTAACAACTTACTGTTCAGAAGACACTAGAAGAGGATGAAAGATGCTGTGTGTGCCATGGATACCCCAGTCTGTAAAGGAGACACACGAGTGAAGCAGCAACAACACTGAGTCATTGGTTTGGGAATAGTATTACATCCAGTGTGGTTTTGAAGGACAGAGGAAAGTCACCCAGCCCAGTCTACTGGGAGTATAGGAGACTCTCTTTCTTCTCAAGGTGGACCTATAACCTGTTTACGTTTTGGCCTCTCAGTTTGTGGTGTTAGTGGTTTGTTGATGAATGAGAACATGTAGACACAGTAACGTCTCATAGGTAGCTTTGTTTACAGTCCTAGAAGTGTTCTGGAAAACAGAGATGCCAACCTTCAGGAAGTCTTGCATTCGTATGTTGGCTTTATTTAAGTATTATTTAGGGGAGCACTTTTTTGTTTTCAAAATGATTCATGGACGTGAGCAATTACTTTCTCTGGCATCTGAGTCCTCTGTGCATCTCTTCACTCATAGAGCGTCATTTCTTGGTTGGGAGATTGGAGCTGTAGCTTAGAGCTGAAGTGTTGGGAGACAGTACTCACTGTAGGTCAGTTACAAATGAGATAACACATCCAGTGCAACAGCGCATCATCATCAGAAGCTAGGTCTGTGTTAAGATGCAGCACAATAGGGTTGGCAGCCGACTCTGATTGTGTGTAAAAGGGCCTGCTTGATCCCTTTAGCCAATACTGCGTTTGAGGAAGTGCATGTAATGGTTCTGCCCTCGGTCCTATAGATCTTTGCCTGAATCTAGGAATTGCAGGGTTCCGTGCAGGAAATGGAAAAATAAGGTGACTGAAGGCATTTCTCCCTTTAGGACCCTTAAGAAATGGTCCTCATATTTCAAAGAAAGGTCAAATAAACTTTTTGTGTCTTATAGCTTTACTTCTTGGCTAATCTGCCTACTGTTCTTTAAAAAAAGAAAAGCGTGTGTGTGCGTGGGTGTGTGCGCGCGTGCATGTTTTGGAGGATTGTGCGATTAGTTTTATTTTGTACAACCCTATACCACCCTGGGGAAGTACCGTTTCCCTAGGTGTCCAGACTGCTCATTCAGAGCCCCAGCCCGCCAAAGCCATCATCTGAGTATGGTTGATTGCATGGACTTGAAGGTGGTAAAAGCAAACTGGCCATCTGTTGGGGGCCCGTGTAGACACATAACAGAGATGATACTGGATAATATTCAGATTGATGTTTTACCCCAAGGGTGGTTAGAGGGGGGTTTGTTTTGCATGTTTTTCAACAGACCTGGTTTAAAAATTCATGGATGCACCTGGTTGTTTGTTCCTGTTCTCTGTTTTTCACATATTGTGGTACAGCCAAAAACCTCCTCAGCAAGAGACTAAATTGGAAAAGGGTTGTATTCAGAGCTTAGAAGAAAATCTGTGCAGTTTTCATGAAAATCACCTAAGCATAGTGCTGTAAACTGAAAAGATGGGGTATTTTTCAGGTCAAGATTCCCAAGAATTAGCAGCACCATGCAGTTTACTTTTCAATCAGTCTTAGAGTAAAACATCCTTTAGCCAAATGCTATATTTGAAAAATGGAAATTTGGGTTGGATCCTATTGCCTTTGAATTCCAAAATGCTCAGAGGTATTTGATGCACTAGATGAGGACAAAAAGAGCCAGAACAAAATGGCACTGTTTTTTTTCCAGTAGGTAATCTTACTGAATCTCTTAGAGTGAAGGTGATAGATCAGTGAGCAAAGTGGTTATCGGATCAAAAAAAAAAAAAAAAAAAAAAAGAAAAGAAAAAAGAAAAAGAAAGGTGCTATCTCTTATATGTAAGATTTATTCTCGGTTCAAAGTAAAAATTCCGGTTCAACTGTGGATGAGCCAAATTAAATTTGGTTGGGATCCAGGGAACTCAGTTTCACATCAATTAATCAGTAAAAAGTTTCTATTCCCCATGCTTCTTTGTCTCTGTCTCCCGCTCCCTCCTTTACACCAGGAAAAGTGAAGAAAAATATTTAGCCTCAAGGCTGAGCTTTAATAAACAGAGTGACCTTTACATTTTAGCTCAAAGAAATAAATATAATCTTATAGGTATCATTGACAACTGAGCCTGGGTGGGATGGGACTTAAGGGGAGAAGGCAGCACTAGAATTTACCTTCAGGGAGAAAACAAATTTGATAAGGGGACTGGTGAGAAATGCCGTATGTCAAGAAGATATACATCTTCTTAAAAATCTGTGATCTTAGATATAGAAGCTTGCTGAACTTTCCACAGTTTAAAGCTCCCATTTAGTACAAACTTCTTTTGGCTGTTTTTGGTACCATAGGTTTACCTTGATTTCAGAAAAATCTGAACTGCCAACATATTAATTAATCAATTCTTCACTAGACACAAACAGCACTGACTTGTTTTAAATAACAGGCAATCCTTATACGTTCTACTAAATAAGAACAAAATTTAAGACTAGTGCCAGGATCTAGTGCCAAGAAAAGATCAGTTAAAGATAAAGAATGGTATTTTTGGAAAAGGCAATGCCATATAAAGATATATAGGTTTTGATTGACTAAAATTTGATTTGCCCATAATCTCACTAGAATGTTCCTTTTGCCCCAGAATGATTATGTTATGTTTGAATCAAAAGAGACACTAGAAACTGTATTTCTTTTCCAACCCAGACTTTTAAGAGGTGAAATTACGGCTCAGAGTATCTTTCCCAATGTCCCAGAACTGGACAGTGGCAGAAATGGAGCCTATCCATTTCTATCCTGCTAGATGCTGTTTCCTATCCAGCTAGATGCTGCCTTTCCCCATGACCTCTCCTACAGCTCCCCTACCTTTACAGAACATTCTGATCGGGAACAGCGGACCTCTTTCCTAGTCCTATAGTTATAACATTCTTTTTAACTCCCTCATATTGGATAACCTGAGTACTTGTAGCAAACATCTCGCTCCCTACAAATGCCAAAGATAACGTAAAAGTTCATTATTCTAAGGGCTCAGAATAGATGTAGATTTGGTCATCTCTTCAAACAAGAAGGATCATCAAAGCCAGGCCTTCTTTCCACGTCTGTAGCCAGCAACAATATCACCGGATCTGTTCCTCAGTGTTCCCATTCTGATTGTTTTGTTTCTTGTCCTCACAGATAAATTTGAAAGTCCTGAGATTGATCTAAAGCCACAGAAACTGGAAGGAGTTATAAGAGGGAACTAACACCTGCCATGTATCATCTCAGACCAGTAATGTAGATAGTGGATCAGTACTTCCCAAAGTGCATTCGCAGAGTCCTGCTTCTCCAGAACCACCATGAACAAAAACGCTTTCTGTCTTCTAATACATTTGACAGATGTTACAAATCTCCTTCATTTTGATTCAGAACGTGCTTTCTAGAGACTTTATTTAGTAAACCAAAGAAAGGAAATGTAAACATTTTTTTTTCTTTACACTAGTATTTCTCAGATTTACATAACAATTGCATTTTTATAGGATTATAACAATTTTGCTAAGACAATGCTGTACTCCTTGCTTTGACTCCCTTTAATAATCATCATGAACACCTACTCTGTGTAGTGGGCATTTTTAGCCCCATCTCATAGCCATGGACATAAAGGATCAGACAGAAGAGGTGGTTTCCCACCTCTGCTAAGAAACAGCCCACCTGGGACTCAAAGCTAAGTCTGTATTTTTGTTTCCTACCTAGGAGTCTCAATTTAAATACCTGTTCGCTTGAACCATTAATTATTGATGAGTTAAGTGGCTAGGGACTTTTTGAGCACATGCACTTTATTTTAAGGAAAAAAAAATTTAAAAAGAGCATATGAGTTGAGGGAAGTGAGGAATAGCTTCAGTATCTAATGTGCTCCCTGGCCTCGCAATCTGTTGTTTGTTGTCCTGTTTTGAACAGCAACAGTGATGCTATACTTATCTTTTATTTTAGCTCTGAGTTTATGCTGTTTTCTTTTTCTTATATTAATGACAAGGGCCAACAGAGGCCAGTTTTCAGTGTCGAGAAGTCAACAAAGGGTGAGGTGGAGTATGGTAAACTGGAAACCATATGACCTCTCTCTGTAGGAGATGACAGCTCTAAAGCTCTTGTTGGTTATGGCCACTTGGGAATAGGGTCTCTGTAAGTCTGGAAGTTATTAGAAAATAGGCTGATAAACATTATGCTTTGGGCTAACATTGTCTAAATCAAATGGAAGTTGGGTGCTGGTCAGAGTCAGCTTGGGACCATGGAGTTTTAACCTCTGCATTGCACTGTGCTACTTGCCAAGGGGGGGAAAAATCTCGCTGAAATGATTCTTTTTATCCTAATGGTTTCCTTTGTGGCAGTTCCACATTCTGTGGCTTGAGGAATGTGTTGAACATTGAAAAGGCACATGTGCTCACTTACATCGGCAAGTGTTAAATTGGAGAGACATATGTTTATTCTCCCCTCCTGTTGGATCCTTGAAGAGTGTTGGTTGTCAGATATAGCTATAATTTCCTAAGTGGTGTGCTTCTAAAAAGTCTTTTTTTCATAATCTGCAGTACTTAAAAATATGTCTGGAAATAATTATAAAGTATGATTGGAATCCCAGTGGATTGGAATCCTTGTAGTAATGCTTAAATGCCCAGTTTTAGGACTACTTTTAGTTGGTCTAAGATTGTCTGGGTATGTTCCTGACAAACTTTTCTTAGATGAACCATTGCAATAACCTCTCAAGTGAGTTCCTTGACTCCACATTTTCGTCGCTCTTTTTTTTTTTAATTATATAATGTTTATTTATTTTTGAAAGAGGGAGAGAGAGAGTGTGTGAGTTGGGAAGGGGCAGGGAGAGAGACACACACACACGGAACTCGAAGTGGGCTCCAGGCCTCACATTGCCAGCCCAGAGCCCTATGTGGGGCTCAAACTCATGAACCATGAGATCATGACCTAAGCCGATGTTGGACATGTAACCAACTGAGCCAGCCAGGTGCCCCAATGTTTTCTTTTCTCTAAGCCAACCTCTTTATTACCTCCACGGTAAAGATTCTAAGTGAGCTATAGTCTTTCTGTTTTCCTGTATTGAATCTGTATGGATGACTCAGAATAAAGAGATTCTCTTGCCATTTAAGTCATAATCCCTTTCCATGGCTAATGAAGCTATGGAACTTGGCTGTAGACTGCTTGACCTAGCTTCTGCCATCGTGAGGGACTGGCTATTTCCTGAACATGTCATGTGTGTTCGCATTTCTCTGTCCTTGCATGCTGACTCCTCTGCCATGAAATCCTTCCCACCCCTTCTATCAAATACCTACTCAGCCTTCAGAACCCCTTTTAGTGTCACATGTTCTGTGTCTCGTTCCCTCATTCCAAGAACAGGAGCACAGCTGCTTTCCTGTTCCCTCACGTTACTTTGTACATCCCAGGACCTATACACCTGTGTGTTTTCCCACTGAATTTTGTCTGTTGTTTCTGGATCAGAGCTGGGTTGTAGAAAATTTCAGTCTAGTAAGGCATTCAGTGTCTCATTCATCACTTCCTCCCCAGTCTTAAGCCTAGTAGCTAGCACTTGGTACCTAAAACTACCTAAATAAATTAGAGAGAAGAAAAAGAAAGAAGGAGAAATAAATGGCTGAATGGTGAGCATCTGGCCACCCCACAAGGAGTGACAATTTTCTCTCTCTCTCTCAAAAAAAAAAAAAACCCTCTATATTCCAAAAGTCATATTTTTTCTATTCTTGAAATGCCTAAAAAGGGATTCTAAGGATTTTAATTATTGAGAGTATTTTTTATATTTTTATTGAAATATCTTATAAATAAGATTATAATGTTCCATTTAGTGTGTCACTTATCATTTGAATGTAAATTGTACCAAAAAGGAAAAAATGCCGAATTTACATTTTCTCATACGTTTGAGACAAAGTAGGTTAATACTCAATCCCAGCTCATGCTCACTGGATAGAAAGCCTGCTTATTATATGGTCTCATGTTTAGAATACAGTCCTGGGAATTGGGTCCTTAGCTATGAGCCATAGAAATGCCAAAAAATGCTCTGCATTATCTTGGTGAAATCCTCATACCCTCCCTGCCTAATTTCACCCCCTTGAGGTTTGCTTCACTTTCTAGTTGGAATATCTTAATTCTCATTTGTAAAGTGCTATATCATGCTTAAATGGAAACATCGTGTATGTATAAAATCTTCTTAAATAGTAGTTTAACAAATTTGAATCTCTTTGTGAGTGAACTATTTTTTAACATCTTATGATTTACGATAAATGGATGACAAGAAAGGCTTGCCTGTGAATTGATGGCATAGTAAAAAATGGAGAAATAATGTTTTCTGCAGCTTCTTTATTCAGGGAACACAATTCCTGAAATATTGTGCAGTGTAGAGTTTCTAATCTCTTTGGAACTTGTCTTCAAACTTGAAATACTCACCTGGGATCACCCTTGTGTATGTGTTTAGTATGTGCAGAATGATAGTACAGAGTGTTTTCCAGAAACTTAGATAAGGATAGGAAATATGTATAAGCACATTAGGCACTGTTACAAATAGATAATAAGGTAGGAATGGCAATTTATACAAATCAACAAGAAAAAGAGGCACGATCATGATTTAAAATGGAGTAAAGGGGCGCTTGGGTGGCTCAGGTGGTTAAGCGTCCGACTCTTTCCATGGTCTTGCAGTTTCCTGAGTTAGAGCCCCGCATCAGGCTCTGTGCTGACCCTGTAGAACCTGCTTGGGATTCCCTCTCCCTCTCTCTCTTTCTGCCCCTCCCCTGCTCGTGCTGGCTCTGTCTCTTTCAACAATAAATAAGCTTTAAAAGTATTTTAAAAATAATAAAATGGAAGAACAAATCCTGATCTGGATTTCATTATTATTAAAAACTGCTTTGGGGAACATAGGTGGCTCAGTCGTTAAGTGTCTCTTTTTTTTTTCCTTGTTGTTTCAAATTTTTATTTAAATTTCAGTTAACATGCAGTGAAATATTGGTTTCAGGAGTAGAATTCAGTGATTCATCACTTACATACAACACCCAGTGCTCATCATAAGTGACCTCCTAATACCCATCATCCATCTAGCCCATCCCCCACCCCCTCCCTCCATCAACCTTAAGTTTGTTCACTGTCATTAAGAGTCTTTTATGGTTGTGTTTTGGTGTCGTATCTAAAAATTAATTGCCAAATCCAAGGTCACCAAGATTTTCTTCTATGTTATCTTCCAGAAGTTTTATAGTTGCATGTTTTACATTTAGATCTGTGATCCGTTTGAGTTATTCTTGTGAAAGTGTAAAGCCAGAGGCTGATTTCATTTGTTTGCATGTGGATGTCCAGTTGTTTTAGCTATCTTTTCTCCATTAAATTGTTTTGCTTTAAAATACTAATACTAATAAATAATAAATAATAAAGTGGAGAAAAAATATGAACCAGCAGTCTACCAAATGAGGATATTCAAATGTCTAAACACAAATGACAAAAGGAAGAGAGAGAGGAAGGAAAATTGACTATCATTAGTAATGTGTATTGATGCAAAACATGCCTTTTCACCCAGTCAGCTTAGAAAACATTATAAAAAGAGAGAGAAAAATCTCACGTTGGTAACAGGTACTTCCCAAGACATGCCAAGGAACTCTGAATTAGGACTTTCTTTTTCTGAAAGACATTTGGTCATATGAATCGAAAGAAGTTACAGAATTCATGTCTTTGCTCCAAAAATTCTACATTGAGGAAACGACTTGAGGAAATAATAATTGATGTACAGAAATATTAATATACTTTGGCTCATAAGATTATGAACCAGTGAAGTTTGGGTACCTTCTAATAAGGGATACATTACGTAGTGGCTTATCCATACAATCAAATTCTGTGTAGCCAATAAAAAATGATAACACGGAAGAATATTTAATAGCCTAGAAAATGTTTGCAGTATAGTTTTAAAGTGAGGAAAGCAGGTTAAAAAAGTATCACGTGTACTCTCTCGCTTTATAAATCTCTTTTCTCTCTCTCTTTTTCTGTCTCGCCCCCTGTGCTTTCTTCTCCTCCCCCATTTGTATCTTTGTGTGTATCTGTGTTTGCATAGAAACAAAGATTGGGAAAGCAGATATCAAAACATTAGTGATAATTATCTCTGCCTAATGATGATTGAGTGATTTTTCTTTTCTTTCTCCTAAGTATGTTTTAAGGGCATTTTTCAAAATTTACTGTAATGCATACATGTTAATTCTTGCTCATATTTGAAAAAAATTACTAAGTTTTAAAAAAAGATGAATAATAATAAAAAAACCCCAACATGTTCATACCATTGGCACATGCATATTTAGCACACACTAGACACCTGCCAAGTAGGTTAAAAACCTGTACTCCTATTATCTTTGTCTTTATCCTTTTTTCTGAGTTGAAGGAATTAGGTCCAGGACCAGCTGTTTGTGAATTGAAGAGAGACCAGGTTTGAGGGGCTCCCCAGTAGCAAGACTGAGCTGCAACTTGATAGTTAAAAGTGTGGCCTTTAGAGGAAAAGAACATGATTGGTGCGGATACTAATGAAGAACCTGTTAGTCTTGTCAGCTGTTCCACAGAGGCTGAAGCAAGTAGAGAGTGTCTAAGAACTGGGAGGTAGTCACTCACTATTTCACGGGTGAGGCTTCGCTTAGTGATCAATATATTTGGGTAAGGTTTCCAGAAAAACATAAATTTTCTTTAAGACAGGTTTAACTTGGGAAATTCGTTCCTAATTTAATAAATATATGTCATTGGGAGAATTATTTAGACTGAAGGTGGAAGAGAGGTTTCTATTATATTAGCAAGAGCCTGTCTGACAGTGGAAGGCTGGGGGTGGGTTAAGAAAAATGGTCTGACTTCAGAAAACTATTTCATGTTCAGCAGAGAGCTCGGCACACTTCAGTAGTTCTAGAAAGCATTATTATATCATAGCAAAATGAATTAATTGAGATATATTTTCATGACCCCGAGTTTCAGAGAAAGGTAAGTAAAGGATATGTGGTGTAATTCTGTTAAGGAATGTGTGGGTCTACCCATGTGTTTGAAGATTTTTTTTTTCTCTCATTAAATGTAGTAACTGTTTTTTTTTTCTTTTGTTTGTTTTTAATTTGCTTGGTTACCTACTTTTGGAATAATGTTTTGAGGGTTTCAGATAAATCTTTGTCCCACTAGGTTGACTTGTAATTTATTGCCCAAACAATACATTTTTGGGTGTCAATAATAATATTTATGATGATACAACATGACTAAACCAGGACTGTCTAGGACGAAATCTGTCCAGGACATATGTTCACTCTCCCTGGGATCCATTCAGAGAAAGCCAAACTGGCTGTGAACTGTCATATGGTCAAAGCAGCTCTGAAATCAAGATCAGCCAACTTTGTAAATGGTAGTGTCTTTATAGGTGTATTCAACTCATCACATATCTGAATCCCAGTCTAAAAGTACTTTGGTACAGTCACAAAAGAGAATTGCACCGTTATAATTGGATCGTATGGTAGCACCTTGATTAAAGAATCAGTCTAATTGTTAAGCGTGGTAACTTCTGAGCAATTGTGATGACAAGACTCGTAAATGATGTTGGCACAGACCCGTAAAAGATCATGTGGTTTGCAGAGGTTCTATGGTGGCAAGATTTGTGTTCTTTTTGAACACTTTTTTAGAGCCCTTTTCTTCCTTTTGAATTGGGGTGCTGAGAAATACCACTGAAGTCAAGAGAGTTGACTTTGTGGTTATTTTCTTAAAGTGTAGATTCCCTGTTGGTAGTATCTTGGAGCAGATGAGTGTTTTACAGAGTTGGCATAGTATCAGTAGGAATTGAGTTATGCAGCAGGATGCGTATAAAATAAAAAAAACATAAAATAAAAATTTTGGATGGTTTTACACAGGCCTGCACCATGATAAAAATTGAAATTTCTGTATGTGTCTGAGACACATTTACCATTCATCCATTCACCCTCAGACACAAATGGTCTTGTGTTGTTTTTGTTAGTCCGAGGTTACCTAAAAGTCACTTGTTTTTTTAAGACCCGAGAGAACAGTAAGTATCTTGGTTTCAATTGCTAGGTTATATTGTAATTGGTATTGGTGCTTTTTTTGTTGACATAAAGAGACAAAGACTATTTTGCTCCTAAGAAACTCATTTTTTAAAAAGTATCGTATCCTTAATTAAATGATGAGACTGTAATACCTAGATATGGGCTCCCTTAATAAAGACTTAGTTATGCACACTCTAATGGACATTTAACAGATTTATCCTTCTGTAATTTAATCTGGATAATTTATACACCCTAAAAAATCCACAGCCTAGAATTCTGTGACCTTGGGTCTCTTGATGTCTCTGTGACTAACAATAAAATTCATTTGGTCTTCAATAAGTATTCACCTTGAAGTGATACCAGATTAGGAATGTACTGCGTTCAAAAAGTTTAAGGTAGCTGAAACCCAATGAAAAATCTGACAACTTCAAATTATCTGTATGTCAAATATGCTCTGATCACAAGAAGACCTTAGTATTCATATTGAATATAACAATAATTACAAACTTTGAATCATATTCTCCTTTTAATTTTAAGTGACAAATTGTGCAGAAAATAGTTGTCATCATGTATCTCCAAAATGGCTGCCACCAATTCTTGCCACTCTTTCCTCTGTATAAGTATTCTTCCTCCCTGAAGAGGTGGAGTTATTCCCCACCCTGCCTTTACATCTCACCCAGAATTGGTGACTTGTTTATCCAATAGAACGTGGCAAAATGGATGTGCTGGGACTTCTGAAGCCAGGTCATAAGAAGCATTGCACCTTCCACTTGAGTCTCTTGAATTACTTGCTTTTGGGATACTCACACTTTGAGGAAGCTGGTCACCAATTAAGAAATCCAAGAATGATGAAAATTCAATGCTTTGTGAAGTTCAGACAAGATGGAGAGAATGCCCTTCCATGTAGAAAGAGAGAGATGCTAAGGCCAATTACACGAGTGAAGAAGCCATCTTGGAAGTAGAACCACTGGTTCCAGACTCACTGTTGACATCATGTGGCTTTGAAACCAACTACCTCGCTGAGCTCTTCCCGAATTCCTGACCCACAAAACCATGAGCAAAATAAATAGTTGTCTGAAGCCACAGTTTTGAGGTACTTTGTTAAACAGCAGTAAATAAGTGGAACAGAGACCCTTTTCTCTTTAATATATTGTACCCGTTGTGCTATTTATGAGTATGCATTTTCAAGTGGAATTAACCTGAGATATAGAAGGGCCTAGAAAATGCAGTCTTGGGGGGAAAAACCACATCATCTTAGAACACTGCACTGCTATACCACCTGCTCTGAAGGAAAGGAAGAAAGTAGGGAGGAAAAGCAGCAGATCGTGTAATTACCCCCAGGGGCATGTCGATTAAGCATATTCACCATTTTCTCCCTCTAAAAAACAACTCGAAATGATCAGTGTCTGTCGTTAAATAATTGAAGACCTAAGGAAAAAAAAATTTACATGAAGCAGATCTCTGTGTTAACAGGAGGCACTTCTTCCTGGATGTTCCCTTTCCGCCCCATCTTCCTGGGAGCTCTGCAGTGATACTGCAGGGGAGATTCTCACTTCACTAATCTGCAAATCCTGTTTGAGAGAAACCCCTGGTGGTCTCCACAGTCTTCTCAGGAAAGCTTTAATAGCCAAACGCATTAGCAGGGTCTCGTGTGGCTGAGACCTCATTAATCTTCCCCGATCCACCCTGGTATATTTGCCCATTTACCATGAAGCATTAATAGAAGTAAGTAAAACTGAAACATGCTTGTCAGGATGATGGTACGGTAAAGCAAGGGATGAAGAATGTGGGCACATTCTGTTCACTCGTTTTTAGGATAGATTCATTCGTATGGGCTCTTCTTTTCATTCTCTTGACTTTCAACTTGACATTTATTCAAACTCTAAAATCAGATGCACAACTTAGAGATTTAACCAAAAATGGTGTGTCCCTCACCTAAATCAATGTTAAAATATACCGATAGCTTCTCTTTCTTGCTCTCTCTTCCTCCCCACCTCTTCTCCTTTTATCGTTTCTGGTGGAATAAAGAGATTTCTTATCATTAAATGAACATCATTTCTTGTAAAGTTTCCCAGGAGCAAAGAAGATGAATGTCCGTTTCTCCCAGCATCGCTCCTCTGTCTGATAGCAGCTAACATTTTAAAATGATGTAACCTTTTGGCATTTATAGATCTTTGGGGATTTAAGAGAGAAGTTACTCTGGAACTTGTAATGACCATGGAAGTGTGTTCTGATTGAGTTTGAGTGGATGCTATGGGATAATGCTGGAATTTTGAAGGAAGCTCAAATATTCTCAAGGTTTTTAATCAGTCTCCATAGTGGCTGCAATACTAAAAATATCTCTCAAATTTGTCCATCATTCTCTTCCTTTAAAATCTTATTTTTTAAATGTTTTTATTTATTTTTGAGACAGAGAGAGATAGAGCATGAGCAGGGGAGGGGCAGAGAGAGAGGGAGACACAGAATCTGAAGCAGGCTCCAGGCTCTGAGCTGTCAGTACAGAGCCTGATGCGGGGCTCGAACTCACAGAGTGTGAGATCATGACCTGAGCTGAAGTCGGACGCTTTAACTGACTGATCCACCCAGGTACCCCTAAAATCTTATTTTTTAAGAACCAGATGATACAATGCTAACTGTTCATGAATATTCCATATTCCCTCCTTTCCCCTTTGTATGACAATAGCTATTTCTCTGGTAAAATGACTTCATTTTTTAGGTGCCAATGAGTCATATGATCTCTTTATCATAAAATCAGTTACACTGTTAACAATTTTTATTGGCTTTAGCATAAATTTCCTCGAGAATCTACTTGTGAGGGAAATGTTTGTTTCCCCACCTGTGCTATGATTAAGTCAGACCTTGTTTGCTCATTTCTGTCATTTTTTTCTAACCTATACTTGTGATAAAGCATAAAACCAGTCTTCCGGAGGAGTGATGCTAGAAGGGTGAGAAAAGAAGGCCAGGGTCATTATGAAAAATCTGAGTGTGAAGCAGGTCTGGGTATTTTGATTTCATAGATTTGTATTTACAGCCAAAACATTACCTTTATTTCTTCAGGAATATCTCATCAGTCATTTTGTTATTGAGAGTCTCCATTACCTAACTCCTAATTGCTTATTGCCAACCCCCTTTCCTCATCTAGGCAATATTTTTGTGAGATACTTAAAATATAGTCCATCTCTCTCTCTCTCTCTCTCTCTCTCTCTCTCTCTCTCTCTCTCTCTCTCCCCCCTTCCTTCCCCCCTTCCTTCCTCTCTCCTCCTCCCCTCTCTTGAACTCAACTCCCACATTTTTATAAAACATACAGTACTAAATGTGCCATTCTTTGTGAAGTACTAATATTAACATTAGCATAAAATTTAGCATTGCTTTCACACGGATGAACTTAATCTATACATAAACCCTTGCAGCATATGCCATAGACAGCTTTACCACTGACTAGCTGTGTGACCTTGAACTAATCACCTCATTTCTCTAAGCCTCATTTCCTCATGTGCCAAATGGACATAGTATCTACCTGAAGTATTTTTAAACAATTTAAGGAAGTAATATTTTAATGGCTTAGTAGAGTTTCTTGTACACAACAGATACTCAGTAAGTGTAAACTTTTTTTATATAGTGTTACTACTCTCAACAAGAGAACAGGCTCATAAAAGATTAAAGTGAGCTATGAGCTTTTCAGAGTGGCATAACTGATACATAGCAGAGATGAAACTCAAATCCATCTTTGGAGTCAGACCCCTTGTTATTTCCTGTGATTATAATTTATGTTTATAGTTTGTTTTTCGTTCTTCTCGTGACATGAATGACCTTCACAACATGTACTCTCTTTCTTTGTTTTTTTTTCTGAGAAAGTACACACATTCACAGCAACATTGACTGGGGTCAGGTTTAGGACTTGATCATGACTCTTCACATGGAAAACAGATCTGTGGTTCACGATCCCTATGCTCAGCCCTGGAGATCAACCTGTCCGTGTACATGAACATACGTTTCCTTTGTAGGACGATTAGTTTCATCCACGGTAATGGAAGCAGATTCTTGCCATGAAATGGTGTTTTTTAGTTTGATATTCTCTCAGTTGAGTCAAAGGAGAGAATTATGTTCAGTAGTTCCAAGAGAAATAAGAACTCAATCGTAGGCTTTTTTTCTTGAGTTGTCTTCCAAGGAGTGTAACCTATACATTGTCATTCCCAGTGAACATCATTAATTTTTTGTGTACTCTACACAGTTGGGCAAAAGGAGCACAGTTTATTGTTATGTAATAATTAAGAACTGGAGTTTTCTGACAAGGCTAGTAATAGATGTATGAAGGACTGGAATTATAATATTCTATATACTTCTTGAAAATACTTTTTGCCCCTAAAAAGTCAAAGCCTTTGGGTCCGCATTAAGAACAATAAAATTGAGGGGTGCCTGTGTGGCTTAGCGGGTCAAGTGTCTGTTACTTGATTTCTGCACCAGTCATGACCTGGTGATTCTCGGGATTGAGCCCCCATGACAGGCTCTGTGCCGACAGAACAGAGCCTGCTTGGGATCCTCTCCCTTCCTCTCCCTCTGTCCATCCCCTGCATGTGCATGCTCTTTCTCTCTCCACCCCTGCTCTCTCAACATAAACAAACTTAAAAGTAAAGTCACAGAATAAACTGTTTAGAATATAATGCCACAGTTTCCCTGCAATTTCATTGAATCAACTTTCAGGTCAGGAGTAAACGGTCTGTTGCCCAAATGTTCTCTTGGCCTCTTAGTATTTAATGACCGTACTTTGTGTTAATGAACATGGATTGCGCGTTAGAGGAGCTTCACTGAGCTTGGGAGGGGGGGCCGGTGGGTAGGAGTCGGATTGTATACTGAGTCCACCTTTCTACAGATTCTACCAGTGTATACTTATTTGAACTTTTTTTTTTTCTATTTAATCACTTCCCTCTCCTTTTCTTGCTGTTGTTTGTACTTCAGTGACTTCCTTTTCATGGGTCACTCTAGGATCCTGTATAGCTTTCCCTAACACTGTCCTCCAAACGGCAGCCACTTGGTAAGCGCTTATTGTTGTCACTCTCCACTCATCTGGTAAGGATAAATGCTCAGCTCGCCTTGGGAAAAGGCAGCTTTTCCACCTATATTGATAGCACATCATTTACCTGCTCTGATTCAATTTTACCTAATTTGTTTTTAATATTGAAGCCAGAGGTTTGCAAATAGCCTCTTATAGTGTTTATAGATAGATTCTTGTTTCAATACAGTGGTTAGGTAACTGGAGTGCCCAGTCGCTACTATCAGTATTTTTTTTTTGTCATTGTCATTATCATTATGGAAAGTATTTGTTTTGCACCTGTGATACAGGCGTCTAAATCTCAGTTAAGCCTTAAGCAAAGCAAGAGAGATATCCCCAGTATATTACCTCTTCATGATTAGAGTCCATGAACGACAAGGAGTAGACAAATGAGCAAACAAATAGTGAACAACACCTAAAATAAATACTTTGTGCTTTAGGACCAGAGGAATGGTAAGAACAGGTGTATTCCTGGAGGTGGTGAAATTGCCCCTTATTAACTACCACTTTGTCTAAATGGGTAAATGATGGAATTCCAAGAACAACACATCTAGGAGAATGTGGAAAACTAAATAGTAGGGGGATGTCCTCAGTAGGCACCTGGAAGAATCAGAAGGCTGCCAGGCAGACTTTTGTAGAATTACATCATGTAGCCATATGTTGAGTCTGAAGCAAGTCAAAGAGAATAAAGATGTATTTAATTTCTGATGACACTGAGTTGTCAGAAGGACTAATACCAAAAAAAGAGAGAAGTGACATATTTTAAATCTATAAATTGTATTTCGTGTTCATTTGTCACCTCTAGGAAAAGCAAATAAAGTTTCTTCCTTCTCCCAAAGTGGATGATGAATGATTGCTTAAGGTTGGGTGGCGGGAGCCTGTGTCACTGTTATTGACTTTCTATGGAAAACAATTCATCTACAGATGCAGTCAGCGTGGTGTGTGTGCACACCCAGCAAGGCATACATAAACTGGTTCTAATCATTCACGGGCTGATCTGAACAGAGAATAATTACTCTCCTGTTAAAGACAGGCTCTTCCCCTTGTCTCTACCGTCCTTACCTCCAAGTACAAGAGCAAGGATTTGTTTGAGAGGACTCAGACTCATAATGTCACTGGGGTCCATGGACTGCATTCAGCCAAAGTCAGGTATGAAAAGAACCTACTCATTTACACACTCATTTATTCATTCATTTGTTTATTTACAAAGATCTATGGACCTACTATGGACCAAGCTTTATGCCAGCCAAACAAGGTCCTCTCTGGTTAGAGAACTGACTTGAGGAACTGTACAAAGTTTAGATTCATGCCTTTTACAAAGTCCTCCTAAAATTCCCTCATTATGATCCTATTCTAGAATGCAGAGGATTAAACATTAAAAGCCAAAAGGGGCCAGAGAGCCAGCATAAACCAGCAAAACCAGGGATCATTGAACATATTTAAGAAATATAATCTGTTGAGGCACCTGGGTGGCTCAGTCAGTTGAGCATCCAACTCTTGATTCCATCTCACGTCATGATCTCATGGTTCATGTTTGATCAGGTCATGATCTCATGGTTCATGGGTTTGAGCCCCACATCAGGCTCTGCCTGCACTGACTGAGTGGAGCCTAAGTGGGATTCTCTGTCTCCCTCTCTCTCTGCCCCTCCTCTACTCATATGTACAGGCATGTACTCTCTCTCCCTCTCAAAATAAATAAACTTAAAAAAAGAAGTGCAATCTGTTATTTTTTGAGGAGTAGTAAGTAACTTGAAGGTATTATTTTGATAATATTTCCTAGGAGAACACCTTTTTGAGAAGATAGAACTTTATTTATAAATGCCATCATTTATGTCTAAAGATTGGATCACATTTATTTTTACATTGTTTCTTTTTCTCAAATAGGTTAAACGTTTTTCTATTTAGATGTTGCTTAAATTCATTATTTACTTCTTAACTTATTTACTTGTAATAACCTTCAAAAGGATACCATAAACCTCAACCCATTTGAGTAAATTACTAAAAAAATTTGAATTTAATGACTGAAATAATAGGATTCTATGTATTCAGTTAATAGTAAATTGTCAAGTACTTATCGCTACTCAACCACTGCACTGATTGTAACCTAATTATGTTGAAGGCTATGATTAAGTAATTGAAATATTTTATACACAATGGTACATACTCGTGTGAGGATATGCATTTGTGTGTTTCTGGTTCAGTTAGAAATGAACATAGGCCATTATATTAAGTGGGAAAACCCACTACATCCATGATATTATATATAGATGCAAATAAAGAAGTAGAGGGAAGCACACACATGGTTTGACTTGTTCAAGGAATGGGGTCATGAGCAATTTATTTTTCTTTTATTTTAAATTCTTCTGCAGCCTTACAAAGTTGTTTGTGCAATAAAAATGGCTAAATAAAAATGGGTCCAGATTGACCTGTTTGTTTTGCCTGGATTTGAGCAGATATTTGAGAGAGGAACCACTGGAAGGTTTGTGTCATACAGATACACCTATAAATCTTACAGGGGAGAATTTCCTGACATCTTCCATCATTTCCAAAATGTCAGATTTTCAGATAGGGTTTCAGGTGAGGACTGGAGAGAGAAGCTGAGATTTGGGTCTATATACTTTTAGCATTTGGAATAAAAAACCAAGGGGGTCAGGAGTTTTGTTTATTTAATATTAAGTATCCTTGCGTTTGAAAATGCTTGTGTTATTCTATCTCCCCTCAGCCAGTATTATCTGGAATATCTCATATGGTCTCATGACTTACACCATTAGTGAGTCTCAAAAATATTTTAGATGACACATGAAAATCAGCTTGATTTGAGGATATTCTGTAGGCCTACTGTTTTTATTTTGATGAAACAGTCTGCCAGGGGAAGCAGGTGGTGCAATCTGCTCTCATGGGAAGAAAGGAAAACATATTTTGGTTGACAGGGAAATAGAAAGTCAGAGGAGGAAAAAAAAAATCACCTTGCCTGAGACAATGGCCGCTCTACAGAATCGATCCTCTTCATACTATCATGGAAATTACTTTCTGGCGGTAGAGCCGAAAGGTTGTTATGTATTATTGTCGACTGTGGTTGGAGACACAAAGCAGTGCGATCATTTGATGACTTATTTGTTATTTGGAAAATGACAGCTTTTATGTGCCAATAAATGTGAAATCACCTGCAAGTATTCTTGTGAATTTAGGAACCATCTGAATGTCCTTTCTTAGTGCATAAGGTAGAGTTTAATGAAGCCACGTGACTTGTACTTAGTCGATTATCTGGCAGTTCTGTCTCCGCCATCTGATGAGGGAACCCTGTCCGCTTGGTGAGTGCAAGACAGAGAGGCCCGTGTAACTTTGTCAGAATTTCTGGTTGGTGGACAGCGGCTTCCCTGGAACATGGAAGGAGGCAATTAGTCTCCAGTTTTAGGTGTGCTTTTCATCTTGTGCAGAGTGTGGCTGACGGCCACAGCATCCCGCTTACTCCACCACATCCCTTTGTCTCCTTCAACAAGGGTGGGTTGAAGGAATAGCAAGGAGCTTTAAATTCGTCCTGGGTTACAGAAACACAATCCAGGCTGAGTGTGTCTGGCGTGCGGTGGTCATGTGCCATTGGCGGTGACAGGACACCACTTGCAAAGATGACGCTGACTATTCTGAGGTTTTAATATGATTGCCTCCGCACGCTTGAGAAAGCCCCATGTGTTTGATCTTTTATGACATGACCCTATTTTTTTTTTCCTTTTCTTTCCTCTCTCTTCTTTTCCTGGAACTGCTGCGTCCTCAGCTGGCAGTCTTTAAACCCTGGGCTGCAGTGATTTCTCTTCATACGACCACACATTAAGCATATCTTTCATGCTTCTCTGAACCAAACTCAGAAAGTGCCAATTAATAAGTTGATGGGGAACAAGTTAATGGGTAGCATTAAGGCCACCTGTCTGGAGGCATTAGGTGTGCACGTTGACTGAGTGAAAGGAGACCTGCAGAGAGTCGGGAATGAGGTACTTTATCACGCATTCCTAGAGGCATAAAATGAGAGAATAAAAGTCCGTTTTCAGGGCAGCCCCTCCATCTTGTTGCTCTTGTGGATTGTTCACACTGCTCTGGCCAAGGTTAACCATCCTCACGAGAAAGGACAAAGCATCTGAAGCTGTGAGTGTTTACACATGTAAAGCATATTTCTTGGTCAGTAGGCTAAAGATTGAGAAGAACATCCGATACTTTTCCATGGCACTTCCATTCATATCTGCTCCAACTATTCTGGGCATCTTTCTATTGGACGTGACTGGTCTGAGAACTCTATTCATTCATTCATTCATTCATTCGTTCATGTATACATTCATTCATTTATCCATTTATTTATTCATTCATTCATTTGGAAAGTACTCACTGAGTTTATAAAATACACTGGGCCTTACTCTAGCTGCTGGGAGTATACTTGTGGGGGAGAAAAAGAGAGGAATATCACAGATCCCTGTTCTCATTGAGTTGATGTACTAGTAGGGAGTATGTAGATGAGAAGCAAAATAAATCAGCAAATTATAAAATAGGTTTAAAGGTGATAAAATCTGGCCTTTATACAATTTCCAGAGGTGGATTTAGAAAGCTCAGCCTTTGAGTCAAGACTCAGAAAATCAGATTAAAGGTAGGAGGACACAGAATATTGTTGGTGTGAATAAGAGGGCTTATGATTAGAGGAAAAAAGGAATGGGCCCCATCCTCTTTCTCTTTCTTTCCACCTTAACCACAGCAGACTATGACAAGTCTTGAATGGAAAGTAGACAAGGCCCAGTAGGAAAGAGGGCTGAGGTTAGGGGAACAGTAGGGCATATTTCAGATTAAGGACATAACCTTGAGAAAATACAAGGAGACCCATAGAAGACAATAAAATGCACTTCATTCTTTCCTCTCCCTTTCAGCTTGTCTGCCTCTTTTATTTTTTAGTGAAAACAGTTTCATGGCATTGGTCCAGGAGAACAAAGCGACAGAGCCAATGTCCTTGTTTAGCCAAGCATTCTTTAGTCCTTCCTGCTGTCTTACCGAACTGTTAGCTTCTTTCTTTAGTTTTTGTAAGTTTGGAAACTTAACGTTTTGTTGTCTTCTTTCCCCAACAATTCTCGGCTGCAGATCATGTTACTCACAGACCCGGAGATTGAGAGCAGCTTACTGATCAGCTCAGATGAAGGGGCCACCTATCAGAAGTACCGGCTGAACTTTTACATTCAGAGCTTGCTTTTCCACCCCAAGCAAGAGGACTGGATTCTGGCATACAGCCAAGACCAAAAGGTGAGCATAATTACCTCATTCGAGACAACAGTGCCTGGTTTTCCAGGGGATGGACCACGAGTTGATTGTCTCTACCTTTCTTCTCGGCAGTGACTTTTGTTCTGTGCAGTAGCCTGAACTCTGAACCAGGGGGTCGGGAGTAGCAAGGAGGATTTCAAGGTGCTTGCTTGAGCTGTGTAAATATCTGAAATAACATACAAGGGAAGAGCCTGACACTAAGGAAGACATGGTGGAGAAGCAGTTATTAATAGACACCATGGGCCATCAGGGGCTCCTACCCCCCATGGAATTTGAGACAGTGTTTTGTGCATGTGGAGATGTGAGCATTTTTCTGGATTAAGGGCCCAGAGCTTTTTTTCAGAACCTTCTTGGGAAAGAAAACTCTAAAAAGGTGAAGAACACTAGTGATTTGCTAAAACAGTGAGAGACATGGCCAGAAGAGCAGTGATAATGTTCATAGAGGACATTATTCAGAACCAAGTCATTTCACGCTGACAGGACAACTCTGTCTTCTCTTGGTGGTTGTGCTGAAGGAGAGGTCTACTTTTTAAGAACATTGACTGAGGTTGTGCTAGTGTGTGTGTGTGTGTGTGTGTGTGTGTGTGAGAGAGAGAGAGAGAGAGAGAGAGAGATGTGTATATATTTTATGGGATATATACTATATACTACACATACACTATAAAATATCTCTAGTCCCTGCTTTTAAGAAGCTTAAATTTTCAGGTAGAATATAAGGTGAGCAACAGCAGATACAATTAAAGAAACAAAGGATTTACAGGCAAATATGAGACTCTAGCTATAAAAGCCAATGAGAAAATAGGTGAAATATTGCAATGCTCTTTGTGAAGTGAATGATTCAGTGAAGTTATTCTGCAAAATCTTTTTATGGGAATCTTGTGCTAGAAATTACATATATTTAAAGAGATACCGAACTTCTGTGAGTGAGGAGGTTATTCTAGGGTTTGTTTTTTTTTCTGTCGAGCAGATGTAGATGTGCAAGGTTCTTCCTGAAGGCAGGGGAAGGGTAGATGCAACCTTCCAAGATCTCTACTGACTCGGGCATTTTGGAGGTGGCAAATTAAAATTCTTAGGATTGGAGTTTTATTCATGCTGCCCTTACTGCCAAACAAAATGCACATTGAGCCTAAAAATAGAAAAGATTTACAATTAGTATCTTCTTTTCCTCTTGAGCAGCCTGGCTACCCTTTCAGCAGAATGTAAAATTTCATTCCTGGAGTCAGGCCACAGTGCATCTGGTCCAAGATGGTGCAGTTACCAGAGGCGAGGCTGAGCAGCTTGGGACACAGAGTATTAGTCATTTAATCCACTGGGTTGACTGTATTTTATTTGACAGTTGGTTAATTTTCCCCCTGATGCCAGAGGCACAGTGAGGACCAGATTTACCTGGCTAAGTAGAAACTCTACAGTTGTGCTGGAAGAGATGCCCACACATGTAACCCTTCATGTTCCAGCACTTCAAACAGGGCCTCCCACAGCCACTGTGGCCGAGTGAACAACCCTGGAGGAGTGTGGACATCTGAGTTGTGGCCCCAACTCAGCCACAGTACTTGGTGAATGGTACTTGGTGTTGGTCTTTGCCTTAACACGTGTTTACACAAATAAGTATGCTTGCAGGTGCACTTCCAATGAGATGGACAAAAATACATTAGACTCCTCCAGCTCTGTTGTAGATGCTCCTCATGGTGCAGTGTTGGTCTAAATCAGTTTATCAAGGAGCGTTCAGTCCATGCGGGGAGAGAAGATAAATGTACATGAGTTCACTAACAGCCTAAGAGAAGCCAAAAAGGCAGTACCCTCATTCACATATAACAGATACCCAGTTGAAGTAGCAGGATGGATTATATGAAATTGGCAGCCCAAAGTTCAGGAGATAGAGATCGTATGAAATGATTTCACCTTGACCTTAAAGAATATATGTCATATTTCTGTTTGGAGGACCACACTGTACACAAGAGGAATGTCCTAAGCAATAATATAAAGTTAGAAAAACAGTGTTCACAGGGTTGAGAATGCGTCCATTTGACTGAAACTGAAATTTAGTAAAGTTAATTCTGTATATATTTTTGGAATCTGATCTTGACTGCTTTTTGCTGTTTTGACTGCCTGACTTCTAGGCAAAATAAGTTTTGCTTTCATAATTAGGACCCTTTCGAAAAATTTGGCCAGTGTGATGATGTCTTCAGAGGTATACACTATGAAGGTTATTCTGGTAGCAAAGTTAGGATGAACTGGGATAATATGAGGTCAAAAGCAAGAAGACCGGTTAGGATTATATGGCAGTAGTCCTGGTCTGGACCAAAAATACCTTCTGTGACCATGGACCAAATGAATTCTATCACTTTAGAGCTGGAAGGAGCCTTAACAGTCTTTGCTGGTATGTAGCTAACAAACCAAAACTATGAGAAGTTAATGAATTTCCCCCAAAGAGAAAAACCACTCATTGGTATCACATGTCAAAGTTCAGTGAATGGAATAAAGGCTTATATGAAATTTGGTAGCATTCTCATTCTTGATTATGACATCTAGAGATTAGCAGATAGGCAGAAAGATACCAACCTTACTGTTGAGCTCTCTGTTTTTCCTAGAGAGAGTGAAGGAGAAATCATCCTAGAAAAAAAAAAAATTGTAGATAGCCTTCTAAGATGAGTAGGGGATAGAGTACTCCATATCTTAGGGCTTAAGTCACAGAATGAGGAGTGGGGCATTTGCTGGGAGGCAAGTGGGCTGCAGCCATAAGATGAGCCATTGGCCAATGAGGTTGGCTGGAAGTCAAGTGGAAAGGGTGTGTGGCCACTCAGGTGGGTCAGTGATATGAAAATAATAGCCGGCAAACACCCATGAATCATGGAGCTTTTAACACTGATGAGATGCTACACTGAGCACCAAGGAGAGCCCTGTGCTGGTGTCGGCAGGCCAATGACTATATTTGCCCAGGAAAAGGGAACGTTTCTTCTTTCATGTAAGGATTGCTCATCAGTTTTTCTGTGACAACTGCTATTGCTGCTGCGGCAGAACTCCCCGTGAAGATCTTAGTCTCATTGCTGGTCCTCGCGCCGCTGGATGCTTTTCTACGCCAGCCTGTGGTGAACAGAATCCCCAAGTAAAAGGTGCCGTCCCTTTGAAAGAATCTTCTTCAGGTGGCCACTCCTTGAGAACTCACCCGTGAACAGAGTCCTCCTCTCCCCCCTCCTCCTGGTCTCCTGCCCCCATTGTCTTCTCAGACGTGCCCTCCCTCTTTTGAATACATACTCTCCCTCTTTCGCCACCCTTGTTTTCCCCTTACTTCCCTGCCGTTGCCTTTTCTCTCCTTCAGTGCAGGAGACTTTTAAGGCCCTGAGGACGGAGTCTGGAGCCCTGGCTTGCAGGACAGAGCACATATGGGCTGCGGTGTTCTGCTCTGCCTGCATTTCATCTTGTGTGCCTCAGTACTGAGAGGAGGTTTTTTGATGTGCGCATTTTAAAGGACCCAAAGTGTTTTGTTGAGCCTGTTGTCCTTTCTGGCCCAAGAGAGAGTTTTACTGGCCACCAATTCCATAGGAAATCAGATTTGTTTTCTTAAAAATAGCTTTTCATCATGGACAAATGTGTATGGACAAAGGCCCTCAGAATTCATAAAATCAGGCCTTCTGAAGTTTCAGTCTTTTTTTTTTTTTCTGAGAGAAATCTGACTATGATATTCAATGTCTAGATGGTTGCCAAGAGGTGAAAGCTTTCTTGAATGAGCATGTGGCTTTCCAAACACCACAGGAATGACTGAAGCAGAAAGCAGTACCTTTTTTTTTCCCTTTAAGGTCCCGAAGTACCCTGGCTACTTAGGGAGCCCTGTCCGGGACCTAATGCAGTATAGACAAAGGAGTTAGCCTCCTTTGCTTCTAATGGGTCTTTGTGAAGGTGTGCCTTTGGAAAGCCCTGAAATCTCCAGAAATGTAAATATGATAGATACTATGGAAATTTTGTCAAATGGACAGAGCGATACTGGTCCCATAAGGTCACACTACTAAGAATTCTTACAAAATAACAGTCAGTCACAATGGACACAACAAAGAATGCATAGCATTTAGTACAGGACCACCAAGATCTTGCTCTCCTTTATTTATTTATTATCTTTTTTATTTCCGTAATTAGGCAGTCCGCAAAGCAAACATTCTGTACGTTTGGTTGTTTGTTTGTTTGTTTGTTTGTTTGCATTCGGAAATGGAGCCGGCACCGGAAAGCAGAGAGAGAGTTCTTCACTCCCTTGCTAGTTTCCCCTCACTTGCTTGCCTCAGTGCAGGAAACCACCCAAGGAAGGCTTAGCAGCAGGCTGAGTCTGCCAGATTACATCTTTATTTTAATTTGGCAATAAACTAGTGTACAAACTGTGCTGTAAAACATTGCCTCCAACGGCATCTCTCAGTCTGTCTTAAACACCTCACTAAACATGATGTGTTGGGAAACATTTGAAATGAGAGAAAACAAAACGCAGATGTGACTGAAAGAGAAAAAAAAGAAGAAGAAAATTATAGGAATGTGCATATACCTCAGCTTTGCAGACCACCGTGGCACTGGGCTCCCGGCCTCTCCATTAGGGGCTGCACTGGGGGACAATTTTTAAAGCGGGGGGGGGGGGGTCTGCAGTGTTGGGAAAGCAACATGACCACTTGGGGCTCAGGCCAGTGAGCAGCTCTAGAGGAAAGGCCCCCTCACCTGCTTGCTCCACTTAACCCCCTGGCAAAGATCTGCAGGGGGGCCTGCTGGCTCTGACCCTTTTTCTCTGGTCCCAGGAGGTGTACTTCCTCTTGCCGCCCTTGTGGATATCCAAGTTCATTGAGGCCATGAACGACAAGCAAGAAACCGTACCGAACAAAGCGGCTGGGTCTGGGCTGTGAGGTGGAGAGCAGGTGTTCATGTAGACATTTAGAGGGGTGGGGGTGGGGAGGTGTTGGGAGGCTCCACCCTGTTGTTCTTGCAGCCTTGGGTGGCTCGTCCAGTGTCACCAGACCTTCATATTTTCTCAAGAGAAGGAATCCTGGTCTATTAGATATGGTATTTTCATACTTTTAAGTATTTACAACTAACTCAAATTAAAAAAAAAATAATTTATTTATTTTTGAGAGAGAGAGAGATAAAGCATGAGCACGTGTGTGGGTGGGGTGCAGAGAGAGAGGGAGACACAGAATCTGAAGCAAGCTCCAGGCTCCAGACTGTTAGCACAGAGCCTGACATGGGGCTCGAACTCACGAACCGTGAGATCATGACCTGAGCTGAAGTCGGACACTTGACTGAATGAACCACTCAGGCGCCCCAACCAGCTCAAAAACTTAAAACAGAAAATGGTGAGGGGAGAATAAATCTCATCTTGCTGCCTTGCATTAGTCCCCAAATCACTTTTCTTTCCCTTCTGTCTTTCCCATCAGCTTTCTTTTTCTCCTGTTCATGGATCTCCCTGTCAGTTTTATTTCAGACATTAAATTGTTTTGTGATTTTTTATAAGTTTTATTTATTTATTTTGAGAGAAAGAGCATGGGAGGACAGAGAGTGAGGGGGAGAGAGAGAGAATCCCAAGCAGGCTCTGCACTGTCAGCTCAAAGCCCAGTGCAGGGCTCGATCTCACAAACCATGAGATCATGACCTGAGCCAAAGTCAAAAGTCATCCACTTAACCGCCTGAGCCACTCAGGTGCCCCTGTGTTGTGAATTTTTAAAAAAATGCATCCAAATTGGGTGATCAATTCTGTGGCTGTTAAGACAGAACCTTCAGGACAGTTTGGTGGGCTACCCTTCATTTTGTGGCAGTTCTAGAATATTCACCAGTTTATATTGTTTCATTTATTCTGGAGCTCGATGATTCAGCATTCCAAGTAATATCACATGAGAGCCTGCTCGACTCCTCTGTATTCCAAAGAATCACGGTTTATGAAAGAAGCAAGAAATCCTAAGGGTTGCATGTTACCTCACCTTCAGTATTTTGGCATTTATGTGTATGTGTGAGATATACACAAAACTGAATCATAGCTTTGAAGGGGGCGAACATGTTTTGATAAGGAAGCTCTTTTCACACATAATTGAAACCCTAAATATTAACAGTCAGCATTCTCTGCATGAGTGAAGACTAAGTTTGAGCTAAAATGATATATTGGTAGAAAAGGAAAATTATACTGCCAATGTGTTCAATAGCATACGATAGAATTTTAGTAACCTGTATAAAAGTAAATAAAAAAAATACTCCTTTTAGTTTCATATCCATTCCTAAAAAGCAACAACAACAAAACAAACAAAAACAAAACACCTCCCTCCCTCCATTCCTTTTTAATCTTTCCTACGTCCTAACAGAAAGCCATTGCTGATCTTGGTTGTTCTGGATCTTAGCAAACTGTGACTGCTTGGAAAAGGAATAAAGGTCAGCATTTTCCAAAACTCAGTCGTAGTGCTTTCTCGCCAGTAGGAGACAATACAGCAAGCCAGATAAGATCATGAGCTCTCTACTCTGTCAGGTCCTACCAATGGCGGGGTGACCTTTGGCAGGTCACCGTGTGGGTTCTACAACTGTAAAGTGGAAGTAACAATAAGAGAATGTGCCTCACGGGACCGTGTGAGGATGCTGATATAACGTGTGTAAAACACTTACCACAGAGCCTGGTGAAGAGTAAGCATCGTAGAACTGCCAGCCAGTGTATGATTCAGAGGCCTGAGAGCGAGCCGACCTGGTGTGGTGTCGCTGGATTTAGACACGGGCTGCCTTAGCAGCAGTTCGGTGTCTCCCCAGTACCTGAAGTCGTAGACATTTAGGTCAATGTCAGATGCTCCCTTAGCATTCAATCGCTGAAAGGTACCATGGAACCAGAATGAATGGAGCAAGGAAGAACCAATGCGCAGTACTCAGAAAGTATTGATTATAATAACAGTAAACCATTAAATATTAAAGCATTTGTCTTCACAGTAACTCTGCTTGTTTTTTAATAGACCTGGTAGCCCCTAAATGTCAAAAGGGCAAGATTGTAATAAATGATAAATAGATCCTTGAAACTCAGCTCCCCGGGGATAGTCAAATAATTTCTGTACAAGTGCACTTAGCAAACGCATAGCTACCTAATGCCATCCTGTTTCTCCAAGGCACGACAGTAAGTAAAAAGGCACTCAGTTATGTGTATGAAATATGTTGAGCATTATAGTTCTTGCTGATTTGGTAGGATTTCCATGTGCTTGAAATTTTCCAATGTCAGAGCTGATTTCTATTCTCATGAATATGTAAATAATGTAAGTATCCAACTACAAAACTGGCAATTAGAGTGGAAACCAGGGAGCTTGCTAAATGTCATCCCCAGTGCTTGTTTATAAAACAAATTCTCTAGCTGAAATTCCATAATATGTAAACAAGAGAGGCCTCTGTTCACCTTAGATGCCTTGTTTAACTAGGTGATACCGTTATTTTTCACTTGCGACCTGAAACACTTTGAGCTACCTGTTCCTAACCATTTGAATGGAAGGGGCTGCAAGAAGGAAAACTGGGACATATCGAAAGGAATTGCTAGGATTAAGGTTTGGACAGGCACAATTATGCTCTTTGGTAGCTATTTAAGCTTTGAAATAGGGTCAACATTTTTCCTTGTGCCGCTTTTTAGCCAGCTCTTTTGATCTGTTCTGTCCACCAGTACTTGTCTGAATGGAGTTTGTCACCTCCTTAAACCAAGTCCCAGTCTGGAAAAGTTTGGAGGACATTAGACTGCTGAAGAGAACCTGGATTTCTTTCCTTAAAGAGCTCATTTGTAAGATGCCCAGAAAGCCCTGCCTCTCAGGGGGGCCCTTTAGAAATCTTATAATGCTAGGATTTTCTGGATTCTTCCATGTCAAGAGTGGTTGCAAGCAGTGATGTTGCCAAGAAGGGCAGGGCTTTGGGGAGGAGGAAGGCTTGGCCTTGTGAGTAGACACATTTTGTGAATTTATGACTATGATTTTCATATTTTAAAAAAATGATCTTGGCCAACCTTTTACCATGATATTGTAAGTACATATTACAAATGGCACAGTCATTGTTCCCAGGGACTCAGAGGCCAAGATCACATAGCTGGCAAGAAGAAGAAAAACCGGAAGTTACACACCCTCCTAAAATTGCCAGGTTCCTAAAATCAAATGAAAAGGCACTGATACAGACCTTCAAGACTCTCATTCTCCCCACTTACTTAACTCCAATGCCTGTCTGGCCAACGCAACTACAGGCATGTCGAGAAAATATCCCAGAACAAGAAGACATGTGATTCAAAGCCAAATAACTTCTGTTGCCCTAGGAAAGTCCATAATAAAAAAATATTCAGCCTCAGAGGCTGGGAACTTGGAATTCTTATCTAAGACCCTTCCTTGCTTCCAGAAAGTCTGGAAGAAAAAGACAGTCACATCTGCCTCTCCCTATCATTCCTGCCTTCCTCAGGGTCTGTGGATACTGAAGCTTGATGGCAATAATCCGTAGCAGAAAGAGGAGCGAGACAGAACTAGCAGTGACCATTCATTCATCCTGTAGCAAGCCTTCTGCAGGGTTTTTCACACCAACTGCTCAACTTTATTCTTGCAGCAAGCATTAGTGATGTTATTATGCTCATTTAGCATTTGGGGACTCTGTGGGTCTAAGGAGTTAAGAAAATTTCCTAAGATGGCCTGTCAAGCAATTGCTAGAACCAGAGTATAGTCGTTGTTTGAATGTCTTCACACTCTGTCCTCATTGCATTAAAAAATCCAAAACCCCCCCAAAAAAATGTTTGCCTCCCTGGAAAAGCCATTATGTTTTTAAATTTTCTTTAATTGCCATTTCCCTCCCCCTGTTTTTATGTAATTGTCTCTTCTCTGTCCGACCTACCACATATGCCTCTGACAGATACCGCGGTGCCCATATCAGGAGCTGATTTCACAGCAGAGGGAGGACTGTTGTTTGAAGATCACGCGGGAGAGGAAGCGAGGGGTGGTGGGACCTGTGAGCTGGAGGGAAACCAGCCCCCACTGGTTCCTAGGCACCCGCACCCCTTGTGATAGAGAGGAGTCTGCTTGTAAAACTTCCCCCTGCCCAGGCCAAGTGATGGGGCTTTCAGAAGTGACCCACTCCATGGGGACGCCTGGGTGGCTCAATCGGTTAAGTGTCTAACTCCTGATCTTGGCTCCGGTCATGATCTCAGTGTTTATGAGTCCACATTGGGCTTCACGGACTTTGTCCTGACAGCACAGAGCCTGCTTGGGACTCTGTCTCTCCCTCTCTCTGCCCCTCTCCTCTTGCTGTCTCTCTGTTCTCTCTCAAAATAAATAAATGAACTTAAAAAAAAAAAAAGTGACCCAGTCTAATGTTCCACTTCTGGTCAGATGTTTTTCTTTTTAAATGTTGTTTTGTTTGTTTATATTTTTTAATGGCCTCCCCTTCCCTCTGTCTCATACCCAGGGGCCCTGTCTAATCAGGCACTCACCGGTCCCCCGCCCTGGTGAAGCACCTTCCAGCTGGCCTGTCTCCCCCATTCCGTCTTCACGGTCCTAATGCATCGGTCTTACAGAGACACAGCTCCAATTACGTTCCAAGTGACAATTTTCTCCTGCTTATTTTTATGTTTCACAACTTCTGAGCTTTATCATCTGTGCATTTAAAGAATGGTATGATTGTATGGCTATGGAGGGCTACTCCTTTTATCATCAGTTGCCTTGATATTATGGGATTTGTCACATAGTTTCTATTTCAGCATCTAATTATTTTATTTATCTTATATTTATTTCTCCATCTATATTAGATCATCTTTAAGGCCAAGATTCCATATTATACACACACACACACACACACACACACACACACCTCCAGACCCCAGGTGCACAGGAAGTATCTATAAATGAAAGTGGCCCTCGGTCACATATTGAACCTTCCTTCCCAGACAGCCCCAGCTCCATATGTCTAATCTCCCAAGGCTGCCTCAAAGTGCCAAACCCAACTGTGGGGCATGTGACAGACTTCAGTGACAGCTGGGGAATGGCCAGTGACAGATTTGATAAATCCAGCCACAGGAGAGATTGATGGAGCCAGTGATATGCCATCATTCCTGCTCACTGGTCATCAGCAAAGGCTGAATCCACAGCCTTGGTGCTCTTGTCTTTTGACCTTGGTGACATTTGGATCCAGTCTGTATTAGCTCCCTGCAAGTTTCAGTAGGATCGCATCTGTCCATCCGCATCCATCCCGCACCCAGGCTCTGTTTATAGCCTCTCGGCCCCCATGGCTTCACCTTTCTGCACATAGCCCAGTCAAGCTGGGTCTCTTGCAGTTCACAAACAAAGAACAAAAACACGACCCTAAGCTTTGCAGCTCTGTTTATTTGCTCAGACTAACCCGTTCATTCTGGAACACTTTTTCACCACATATTTATTTTAAGGAATTTTAACTGTCCTCCTAGGCCCATCTTGAAAGTTCTGCCAGATTCCCAATCTGGAAGAGTCTCTCCTGCATAGGCCACCATAGCACTCTGAACTGAACATTATACATGATTACTGTATGTTATCCGTGATATTCTAGCCTTTGGTGTGAGGAATTTGCATGTGTTGGCGACAGGAGTGCCGGTCTGAGACAGCCATGATGCGTCTCTCACCACCTATCCCTATACCCACTAGCCAGGAAGAAGACTCGTGCCAAAGCTTAGGGAAGCTTTGTCAAACTACTTTAGGTACCTCGGGGTGTGCTATTCCCTTCAAGTGAGGTCAGGCCTTGTTCCGTGCTGTAGAACCAGAGTATCCGGCACACTTCTGACGACCATGGATTTCTGTGGATGGATTCTCTTTCTTCCTGTTGAAGCTGGTGGACGAAAGAGCTTGATATTTGCAGTGCCTCGGGCCTGGCGTTAGGAATTCATTTGAAGTCCTCAAGGTGCCATCTCTTTTTTCCTAAGAAGAATTCAGTAACAGCATTGAGAACTGGAGAATCATGAGGTAGATGAGTGCTTTGTACCCAGACCATCCCCAGGGCATTATTAGGATGAGGCAAATAAAATAAAACTGGCAGGGTTTTCTGTCAGCCATCTCAAGAAGTGCAATTTGCAGGCCTCCTGCCTCTAGAATGTTAATGGCAGAGAAGCAAAAAGGAGCAAGCAGGCAACCTTGAAAAGAGCCCCCAGCAGGAAGTATTCTGCCAACATGGAAGCCTCTCAAGGAGTCTGTGTGGCGGAGACCCAGGGGCCTGCCTCCTCACTGGGAAAGTCTCCGTGAGGAGCTTTGTGGAGGAAGCATTCAGTCCTGTCAACCACAGATCTAAAAGATGTTATCGCTCTTCCCTTTTGCCAAATTGTGTCCTCGCACCAATATCCTAAGTGCAGAAGAAAATCCCTAATGTGCACTTGTCTCACTTTGAAAGAGTGGCTGCATTGATCTGATTTAGAAATATTGAGAAGACTTTCCAGGGACAGTGATGATTGCAGGCTTTTGCATCGGCACACGGAAGTGGGATTTCTCTTCAAAGAAAGATGCTTCCCTGCTAGGGCTTCAGCCACCATGCAAATGGTAAGAAGATGGAAAATGGAAGTTGCCACCAGCTGTGCTCACACCCCCCTTCTCTCACCCCGGCTTAGTCTGCTGAAGAGCAGGAACGCTGAGCAATGCCACTGACTCTCACTACTTCTCACCCGCAAGCTCTCGGTCTTCCTGTGGCATCCATCTTTGTTCTCCCCTGAGCCTGCAGCCCTAATCCAGTTGCATCTCTGCAGCCTCCTGAGGACGGCCCCAGAGATGGCTGAACCGGTTCAAAGCTCACAACAAAACTAACCCGTGCCATTGTATTCTTTGCAATTAACTGTATTTTTATCTGGACTCTTCTCACAGCAGACAACGGCAGATGGCAAAACAAACCAGTGTGAGAGATGTCTAAAAAAGAAAAAAAAAAAATAAGAAGAAGAAAGAAGGAGGGAAGGGGGGAGGGAGGAGGTGGGGGGAGGAAAAGAGAGGGACAGACCATTCTGGAAAGGAGCCTGGCAGGAGGGAGAAGTATTGACAGGCCCAGACCAGCATAATGACAGAGTGGAGGGTCAGGCCCTGAGGCTGATAGTAGATCTAGAGTGTAGATGAGCATTGGGTTTGTGCTCATTAAGTTATATTTACTGAGGAAGGAAAGAGGTCTCCGGTAGTTGAGGATGATTTGAGACAGGAAGGGCTTTCTGCCTTGCATTCTTAGTCAACCAGAATCCTTTCCATGTTCCCTTTCTAAAATTTCTACTCCTTCAAAAATTTTCCCCAATTTCCCCCAATAGTTTGTACCAGTGTTAGCCTAATAAAAACAAAACCAAAAACCCTTCAAGAATGGTGTTTTGGTGTTTACGAGAGGTTAGTAGATGAATGTTGCCCTCCTAAAACAAATATTGTGTCTTCCCTCTGATCTCTCCCTCTCTCTCTTTCTCTCTTTCTCTCTGCTCAGCATTCCTGGAGAAAGCTGTTCTGTTTTCTCTGATATGACAGATAGTAATGATAGTTCTTAGTATTGTGTTCTGACAGTCAAAAGAAACCTTAGAGCCAGAGACAGACAGACAGGGAAATAAATCTTATTTAGGTACTACCAACACTATGAATTGTATTAAAGGACGTTGACTCGTTCTACACAAAAAGCCTTCCACTGGCGGCTGAGACAGTGTCATTGAGTAAAAGGCCTTGAGCCCTTTCTCTGCTTTATGGAGGAGAATTTTGCTGTCAGACTCTGCAGGTTTCATTAACACGTTAATTTGAGTGGCTCTGAGTTGTTAAACTTTTCTTGCTCTGACTCCAGCCTGGACACTAGGGGGAAAATGTTTAAAGTAGTAGGTGAAGTACACAGAGCAGCTTTGGCTAAGGGTAAATAGGCAAGACCCTGCTTCCAAATCCTTGGCAGTTTCAAATGTACAGATTTTTTATTGTTTTGGCTTGTTCATTTGTTTATTTTTTAGATATAGACCTCTACTGTGGATCTATGGAAATAAAACATATCCCTCTGATAAGTGACCTTTGTTCACCCACTGGGAAACCTGGGTGGTACTTTACTGGGTAGATTCATCACTAGGGAATTTGCATGGTATAAAATCGATACTTCCCCCCCCCCCCTTATCATCACTATGTGCTAGACGCTTTCTGGAAGGAAAGGATTCCCGATACCTATGAGCTTTGTAGTCCTGTCAAAGGGGCAGTGAGTGGTCTCAGATATTTTAGAGTGATTTAAGATAGGGAGGAACTCCTGCCTTGCATTCCTAGAAGGTTCTCTTGGAAGGCTACTGAGTAAGTTAAATATAAATAGGTGGCCTGTAGTTTGATACCATCTGTGGAACCATAGATCTTTGGAAATGAGGCCACTGGGAATTTTAGTGTGTAGGAGAAAGTTCATAGAAAAGGTATATTTTGATCTGGGCCTAAAAAAGAAGACTGACATTGAGGTAGGCAAGTCCTGAAGCCACCGCAGCCAGAGTGGGTAGCATCAGTGAAGACACAGCAGAGGAAATGTGTTCAGGTGTGAATGAGAGAGTGAGAAGGTGGAGTCCGCCAACACCAAAGGGGACCTTTTGAGAAAGAAGGCTGGAAGTAATGTCACCAAGCTGAATAAGAGGCTTGGTTTATTGGAGTGTCTGGTATATCTACTGCTTGAGGGGCCTCTGGATGTTCACAAATAACAAAGCAGTCCGTGAAGACGATAAAAACAAATATCATGGGACATACCTGACTGGTCCACAGATTCTGAATCCAAGCCTAGAGGGATCAATTAAGAAAGACATAGAAAACACACACACACACACACACACACACACACACACACACACAGATGCCAGCCCCCAGTGATTCCTCACAGAGATGAATTTTCTGTGGCGGCAGGGGTGGCCCCATATGAACCCTCAGAGTTAATATTTGGTTTTCAGGATATCTGGGAGTCCAGCTTCACACCCAGAGTTGTTATTATTTCAAACCATCCTTCTTCTGTTACAGTTGCATAAATCCTTATATATAAAGATAGATATTAATGTACATTTATATAGAGACAGAGACACAGACAATGGTGTGGACTCTGTTCTCTTTAGACTCATGGAAAGAAGTGTAGCTCTGGGCTTTAAAAAAGATAGAGCAAGGGGAGAAGGAGGAGCAGACCCTCCCATTCCAGGTGCTTGCTGTTGTTCCCCAAGTCTGTGCATTCAGATGCCAAGTGTTTGCAACAAGCTGGCAAACAAGTAGCAGGACGTGTGTGCCCTGGCTGCTTGGGTTCTGAATGGAGAGGGAGTGAACTGTCCCATCTGTTGTTATCTCTGTGATGGGAACTGTGTCCCCAGCTCTGCGTGGCACTCTTAAAAGGAATCAAGCATAAAATGTATGCAGGCAACCTTTCCCCAGGCATGATGGGGCAGAGAAAAATAGTAAGACTTGAAAGAAACAGCCATAAATTCTCCTTGACCAAATACCCAAATACTGTGTTGTTGGACTCAATTGAGCCACTTGCTTAGTAATCACATATTTCAGCCTTTTCTTTTTGGCTTTAGAGTCTGTTTTGAACCACTGGACATACTGTCATAGGAAGCTCTTCCAAGGGTCAGTAAATACTCACTTGAGCTGACCTGTTCCTTGGACTTGCCCAGTGCATGTGCAGCCTTGGCGAATCACTCGGTGAGTCATTTGACCCTTCACTGAGTGCTGAAGCTGGAGACAGGACAAGGCTGGGCAATCATGGTATTCAGTAGAGTATGACTCATTATCCATTCACTGTGGGATTGGGCTAATGCAGTGGTGGAAGATTGGGATGTGAGTGGGTTACAGACCAGGCACACAGTAGAAAGGAGGTGTTTCCAATGATATTTATCACATCGGTAGCCAAATGTCCATGGGACCCAGAATGCCTAGAGCAACAGGAATCTCCGGGCTGCCATGAGGACACTTCTCTAGAGCTGTAAAGATTATTGGAGAGGAGCAGAGGTGTGGAGTGAGCCAGGATAAAGAGCAAGATGTAAGAGAAGAATGACATTTGGAAGGAATGGAATATGTGGAGCATTAGACCCTGTCTCATGAGCAGTGTTTCTTTGTAGTGGCCTCGGGAGAGTACTGAAGCCATGTAGCATGTGGACTTGAACTCTTACCAGCTGTAGAGCCATCTGCATTAACTTCATATATCACGGGGATGATGTGTGGATGAAATGAAATAATGCATGGGGAGCCCTTGGATCAAAGTGAAGGTGTAGTCCACGTGGGCTGCTGGAATAGCCTGAAGCTTCTCTGGCTGTTGTGGAAAAGACTAACAACAACACTGGCTCCCCTGGGCTGCAGGTTCGGTTCCGGGCTCCCTGACTTACCATTCAAAGCCTTTTCCCAAGTTGCCCTCAACATTCACATCTATAGTTACATAGATAAGCCAGGTTTATTTGTATACTGTCCCTGCACATCTCACCACTTTGACCACATCACTCCTTTTGCAATGAGTGT
Organism: Panthera pardus; assembly: GCF_024362965.1. NCBI lineage: Eukaryota > Metazoa > Chordata > Mammalia > Carnivora > Felidae > Panthera > Panthera pardus. The sequence goes on along the minus strand of NW_026526788.1, from coordinate 64,074,924 downwards.
TCTGTTTTTGTCACTGTGAATGCTGCCATTCATTCGGACCTCAGCTGAATCCGCACACATCTGTGAAGCATCCCTGATGTCTGAGTCTCCCTCCTTGGCATTCCTCTGTCCCCGGTGGCCTCATGCATTCCTCATGACTTCAGTCAGGTTCAGGTCATACTATCGGCTCTTCGAGAGCCAGGTCTCGATTTTGCACTTCTTCGTATTCCACACATTGATCTGCACGTGATATCATTAGGTCACGAGGTACCACTGGCTCTGTCACCGGGGGGAAACCAAGTATGAATCCCAGCTCATTCTAATGTTTAGAGGGTATGCGATTTCCAACAAATCACTTAATCTTCCTGCACTTCAGCTTCCTCAGTTGTAAAGGGGGGATATTAATATCTGACTTGCAGAGTGTACATGAGGAGTAGAGATGACACGTGGATCATTTACCTGGCAGGCACTCAACAAATGGTAGGCACTAGTGTTGTTGTCGTTGTTATTCTTACTGTTATTGATCCCGTGAACTAATATATGTATATCCGATGTGCCACGGGTCATAGTGCTGAACAATTTCTCTTCTCAACAGTTATACAGCTCTGCCGAATTTGGGAGAAGATGGCAGCTTATCCAGGAGGGTGTCGTACCAAACAGGTTCTACTGGTAAGTCTCGTTGTTTTTGTAACACATTAAGAGATCACCTAGTAAATGAGCTTTGGAGTCTTTTTCTCACTGAAAGCTCTCACATGAGGTCTGTCCTTTTTAGACATGCCTACATCCCCCTACAGAGCAGGATGTGATGTTGGAATAGTCAGCACCTTAAGGGAAAGTTATAAACTTGTCACAAACTGCTCAGTAAGCCCCAAATAGATCACTGAGATTAGTGAACAGCATGGGCTTTGTAACTGTTGTTTTATTCTGTTTTGATGGGACTAGTGAAATAGACACTTTTAACATTTTAATACTGGTTTTTGTCACTAAAAGCATTATATGCACATATATTACAAAGTCAAAGGTTTTCAGTGTAGATAAATAGATCTTATTCATCCAAAAGTAGCTTTTCCTCCTATCCCTGGTTTCATGTCTCCTAGATCTCATCATGTGGACACAACCAGCTTTCTTCGGTTCTCATTTCTCCTTCCGTGAATTTTCTATGAGTTACCAAACATATGTGTATTCTTAGCTTGGGCTGCTATAACACAATACCGTGGACTCGGTAGCTTAAACAACACATTTCTTTCTCATGGCTCTTGAGGCCAGCAAGTCCAAGATCAAGGTGCTGGCAGATTCCGTTCCTGGTGAAGATCAGGATATTTCAGAGGATATTGCAAGATGTTTCAGAGGATAGTGCAGGATATTGCAGAGGGCTGCCTTCTCGCTTTGTCTGCACACAGGGGAGGGGAAGAGAGGAATAGCAAAAGAAAGAATGAAGCAAGGAAAGTAATATTCTTTCTTTTCTTTACCACCTATGCCCATCCCCCTGGTGATACTAGAGGTGCCTTCCCTCCATGGGAATGGGTGGCCCCAATTGAAAAGAAGGGAGGGGTGCCTGGGTGGCTTGGTCGGTTGAGCATCCAACTCTTGACTTTGGCTCAGTCCGAAATCCCAGGGTCCTTGGATCAAGCCTCACAACAGGCTCCATGCTGAGTGTGGAGCCTTCTTGGGGTTCATTCATTCATTCTCTCTCTCTTCCCCTTTCCCCTTCTCCCCCACTTGTGCCTTTGATCTTTCTTTCTCTCTCTCTAAAATTAGAACAAAAATTGGGGGGCACCTGGATGGCTCAGTTGGTTAAGTGTCTGACTTCGGCCTAGGTCATGATCTCCCAATTCATGAGTTCGAGCCCCGTGTGGGGCTCTGTGCTGACAGCTCAGAGCCTGGAGCCTGCCTCAGATCCTGTGTCTCCCTCTCTCTCTCTCTCTGCCCCTCCCCTGCTCATACTTTGTCTCTCTGTGTCTGTCAAAAATAAATAAATGTTAAAAAAAATTAAAAAACTGAAAAATAAAAAACAAAATTAGAAAAAAAAATTAAAAGAAAAAAAAAGGGAATAAAGAAGTTCCTTTCGTTTTTTGTTTCCAAGGCCCTACATCCTGGCAAAGCAAGAAGAGTAAGAAGTGTTCTAGTGTAATGTTGACTTTACTTATCAGCCACTTTTGAATTTACAACCTAACCCCTGCCAGAAGATGTGACTACCTCACTTGACCTAATCTGCCCCTAGAAAGGACATTTAGATTGATGTTAGACTTTTGCTGGTACCAACAGTACTATAAGAACTGGCTCAAACAAGAGTTTCAATATTTCATGTCCACATCATTCAGAATCATTGGAACCAGGACCTTCAAGGAGCCAACAAGTTCCTTGCTTGTTGTGCGTCTCCCATTTACTCCTCCCAAAATCACACTGCCTCTCATCAGCCTTTGGGCTTACAGGCACCTGATGGCTCCCCACACCCAACCCAGTTCTCTCACTTCTAAGAGCAATGTGTTTTCATCTTTCTCATTTTCAAACCCTGCCCTAAATACCCTTGTGGGAGTTGAAAGCCCAAGGAAATGCATTAGAGGAGTCTCTTAACATACTTGTGAAACTGCCTGAAAAAGTGAAGGATAAGTCATTTGCAAACAAACTGGCTCAAAGAGAACACCTAGAGAACTATGTATGGAACAATACCTTCTGTGTCCGCCTCATGAAGAGACATTGATAACTAAAGGGGCACCTGGGTGGCTCAATCAGTTAAGCATCCGACTTTGGCTCAGGCCATGACCTCATGGTTTGTGGGTTCAAGCCCCATGTCGGTCTGGCTCTGTGCTGGCAGCTCAGAGCCTGGAGCCTGCTTCAGATTCTGTGTCTCCCTCTCTCTCTGCCCCTCCCCTGCTCACACTGTGTCGCTCTGTCTCTCAAACATAAACATTAATTTTTTTTTTTTTTTTTCAAAAAAGAGAGACATTGATAACTGAAGAAGGTTTTTATTGCACAGGATCTCTTCACCTCCTTCCCCCTGCTTCTCTTGCTCAGAGGTGGCTTGAGCCTTGCTTTCAGGGTCCACATCAGCCCGTCTCTTCTCCGGGAATTCCCCTCTAGCTGTCACTTAGTCTCCCTCCTCTGGTGGGCATTTCTTGCTGTCTTACTCATGCTGTCCCTTACTCACAAGTATGCAAGGTGTCAACCTTGCAGCTCCATCTGTTTTGCCTTATAAATTATGGAAAATTATGAAATCACTTTTTGGAAAGAGGGTCCATTTTATTTCTTTTTTTTTCTTTCTCTCTTTGACTTGATGTTCCATGTGCATAGCTTGCCAGTGAAGAAGTGTAAGGGACAGATCTTTCCTCAATCCTGCTTCCAAGTGACTTCACATAGCTGCCTGTGGACCCAGCAAAAGAAAGTAGGAAGTTGCAATTCACAAAGGACTAGATAGACATATGTTCTTACCAATAGAAACAAAGAAAAAGAATGACTGAAAAGATGGACAAGAACAAAGAACTAAGATGGGACTATTTCCCATGCATGTGGTACATGGTACACACTATTTTCTAGCTCATGGAAGGTCTTATTCACAAATAGCATTTTGAGGTGAACGGACCAATCATTTCTTTGGCGGGTGCTAATTACAGTCCATTTTTATCTATTCTCTGAATAGAAGTCTTTCATCTGAAAGCCTGATTAGCAAAGCCCTTTTAACCATATGTCGTAATACTATTATCTTTGTAAAAATGATTGTGGATGAATCCTGATTAATCTGTTAAGTAAAATAAATAATACCCCTCTTTCTACCTTTGGGAACAGAGAGACACATCTTGTCCATTCAAGCCCCACACAGTGATAAGTATGATTCAGACTTAAGCTATTTAATTCTTATAACAGTTTAATGAAGTAATGAAGTAAGACTTGCATTATCATCATTAACAGATAGGGAACCTGTGGCATGAAGAGATTAACTAATTTAGCCAAGGTCACACAGCCAGAAAGTAGCAGAGCTGGGATTCAAAGGTAGACAGTCTGGCTCCAAAGCCCATGCTCTCCTAAATCGATGGATTCCGTTGCCTCTGCCTCTTGGCCTTTTTTTTCTGGGCTGAGGCTATGAGCCCTGGAAATTCAGCCCATTCAGGCAGATGAGGAGAGAAAACCCGAAGCTCTTTTGGCCATGGTGCCGGCATGAGTATCTCTCCAACTGGGCTTGGCAGATGGCCCCCATGGGTCCTTTAAGCTCTTTGGTTTTTCCAGAGAAGGCATGAGACCTTGTAAATTGCACAGTGCACATGACTGTTGATGAAAATCTCTTGATCTCTGGCCACGTGGTCTATATTTCTGACTGAGCAACTTCCTGAGGCTGGCAGCAAAGGTGTCAGTCAAAGCAATATTTATTAGACTCACTCCTGGAAACCAATTGCTTCAAATGACATAGGAACCATAGGGCTATCTAGGATTGCTCAGCAAGCTTAATTACAAGAGTCCCCCTTTAATCATTTTTGCTTGGAGCCTGACTGCAGGGGTGTGGAAAGGCCTGAGGGCAACTTTTCTAGTGATGAATTATCTAGCGTAAGGGACTCTGGGTAATAACACAGCATTTCCCATAGAGAGAAATGAAGATGAATTCATATCTTTTCCTCATCACCAAGTACACTTGAGAAACATCTCTTCTGGTTGGCAATAGCAGTGCTCTCTCCGAAAGTAGTCGATGGCAATTAGAAAATAATTATGGAACATAAGACCTTATTCTTATGTCATCGCGGCGGTCCTGTTAGTACGACCATAACTAACATGAATATGAACTGTCCTCCACGGAGTTCATATTGTTTTTAAAACAGATTTACAGATTTACACGTATACATAGCAGCTTATAAAACACATCTTAGTACAATATTGCCCTTAAAAGAGTAGGTGTCCTTTTTATTTTCCTAACTGTGATAGCAGTCTTGTTCTTCGCTACGTCAGGAATCAATTACCCTGGGAGGCAGGACAACCTGGAGATTAAGGGGCCCAGAGATACTGAGGTAGGAGTTCCAGCTTTACCATTTAGTCTGTAAGGGATCCCGGGGAAGTTACTCCTGGTTGTCTCAGGCTTTTCCTCTCTGAAGTGGAAATAATTACTACCTGCTTCATTAGATGAGATGTTTCTTATGAGCTGGTTACATACCTGGCACCTAAGAATTGTACTAAGTGCCCACTGACTAATCGTAATGATATTCTTAATAGAGGCTGACCTTCGACATCTATTAGTTTTATTCTCCCCCCAGCCCCCACCATGCTGGCTTCATTCTCAGGTTGGTTCTCCCACTTGTGGTAGTGACAGACATTATCAGCTCTACTCTACATTCTAACAGTTCAGAAGCCCTATCAAATGAGCCTACCTCTTTCCTCACATTTCTAGGGATCAGATCTGTGTGATTAAGGCTATACAAGGCAGTACATTACTCATGTAGGTCAGGGAACTGAAACAGGAGATGGGGTTGAGTCCCAGGCAAACTGCATGGTTCAAAGTTAGGGGAGATAGGATTGCTAAAAAGGAGGAAAACAGGATTCTGTTATAAAAGGCAAGAAGAGATTTTTATGAGAGACAAAATAGAGATGGGAGAACTGAGTGTCAGCTAGATAAAGTTCCATAACAGGGATTTGTATACAGTCACCAAAATGATCTGGACGCCTGATAAAAGCATGCCATTTGATCCTTATAACAAGACTGTGAGGTAGGGATTCTTGTCCTCATTTTGATGAAATAGAAAGACGATGTATTTTATCCAGCATAATATATATAATACATAATACAGCCAAGTTTTGAAACTTGGTCCGTCTAGGCCTATGGCCCTTGCTTACAGTAGTAAAAATCGGTCCTGTATTTAACACTTATCTCTGACCTGCTTCCTTCAATAATAGCAGTTTAATAGTTTATTAGGTAAGAGCCAAGGTTTTGCTTTGACATTGAACAAGGACACAGAGTTGGAAGATCACTGGTACCCAAATGCCTTGAATAGAGTGAAGTTCCTGCCAAAAATTCACTAATAGTAGTTGCTGAATGTGGCCTTGTTGGGATCTGATTCAACTTTTGAACAAAGCATTGGAAGGCAGTTTTCATTATAAGCTACTCAGCAATCTATTATCTATGCAAAAGACAAGGCAATCTTAGGGCTGTTTCACTTAATTAAAAATAGGTTCAGACTTATCTTATTGATTATGTTGTTCTGACATATAGGGGGCTGGCTGGAAGCAGGGACAGCTGAATGGTGATTACATATTTTCTGTGACTAATTCACGCACAGAAAATTAAAAGTTGACTCAACAATGAGCCTTTGTATTCTGGAATGCCAGCCTTGTTTCAGTTATGTCCCTCAGGGGACACATGACAGCTGTATTGTACAGCACAGAGACACAGGAATACTCACAAGTCTATACTCAGTGCTTTTGAGCATGTATACACATTGTCATTCATTCCCATGTGCCAGTCAATAAGAATGACTCCCCATTCCATGTCTTTGGCAACAAGTCCCATTTATTGAGCACTTACTATGTGCCAAGCCCTATGCTTAGTGCCTTGCACACATTGTTTCAGTCAGTCCTCAAATCAATGATCAGAAATAATTTAGTCATCAAAACTTTTTCAAGATACGTGATAGAAAAATGCAACCTGTTTTAAGGGAAAAAAAGTTTTTGATTTTTTTTGTTTGTTTTTGGGTGTTTTTTTTTTTTAAGAGATATGGGGTCATGGATCTAGAAAGTCTAAAGGTCCAACTGTATTTAGACTCCACTGATTCAGAGGCTCCTTAAGTTGATCAGATCTTGACATTTCAGCTCCACCCTCCCGGATGTTAGTTTCACTCTCAGGCAGGCTTTCTTCCTGGCAATCTCTGGCAGCTAACATTTTCCCAGATTTACTCCAGTGGAAAAGAAAATACCTCCTTGCTTGGCGGTCCCACAGAAGTCCCGGGATTAAATTTCATAGTCCTTGATGAGGTAGCATGCTTACATCTAGACCCCGGGGGTAGAATCAATTCCAGTAAACCACATGGACAGAAAGTAAGGAATGATGATACCCCTGAAAGACTCAGTAACTTTTACCAAAGAAAGTGAGGTTAATGGGATGCTATCAGCAAGAGGTTTGCATTGCTGGTAAGTGTTTTAATTCCCATTTTTGGATGAGAAATAAATGAGACGATAAATAAGAAAACAAAATCCCAGAGAGATTAAATAATCCTGACTCGTGTTATGTGTTAATAAGTTATGGTGACACAATTTAAACCCAGATCCGACTGGCTAAAAAGGCTGTGTTGTGTAAGCATGCTCTGTTCCCTGGCTGGAACACCAGCTTTCCTTGAAGCTTTTCTGAGGACCCTGCTCCACAAAGCTTTCTTCTCACTCACAGCTGTAAGGTTAGCAGGCATTTCCTTTTGACCTCATACCCTTTGGGCCTGATGTCCAGTGGTTAGAGTCACATTTGTCTATATACCTGGCCTGTTTTTCCCATCCAGAGTTCCCTCATCCAACCTCGGGCATGAGACACAGATGCATAAACTTGGGCTGGTGTTATATGGCTATGCCAGAAAACACTTCAGCGCTTAAAATAATCTCTCTGTGATTCTGACTCATATCACTAACACTCATCCCCGAGTCTTTATTGAATATTGCTGCTGGGCCAATGCGAGGAATTTTTTTTTTTTTACCCTTGTTGTTGTTTGGTAGTTTGTTTTTTATACCACCAGGCCACCATGACCTTTCTTCTTCCTCCTTCAGATATGCTGGCCACTCAGCATGGCATCTCCGAGATTTCTAAGCCATTCGCAACAAAGGGGCATAGAGGATGTGGCATGAATTGGCTGTGACTCTTTTCTCTTTCCCCAGATGGGTTTAATGGATTCCTCTGCACTCTTCTTTCCCCATGTCTTGCAAAGTGGAAATGGATTGGGACCTAATCATATTACAAAAATAAAATAAATAGAATAAAATAAACTAGTAAAGTAAAAAGTAAAACTCTGTCTTATCAAAATAGCTAGAAAATTGGGTGTACTTTATTAGTAAGGGAGTATGGCTACTTTTTGAAGATACTCTGCCTCATCCTTCACCCAAAGCTCTGAAGTGGGTCTTCGTTTGCCAGGAACTTATTTAGAAGTTCTAAATAAACACCATCATTAGCTTTCGATTTTATGCCGAGGTGGAGGTGGAACATCTCACGGTTCAGAATCGGATTTTGATTTTTAGGCGTCTGTATTTCTGTGTATCCTGTAACCCAGCCTTAGCATTTTTGAGCCATATTCCCCTCTGTTCTCTTACTCAGTTCCTTTTATATGTTGATTTTCCAATCCGCATCACTCCCTCCATGAAGTTACACCTGCCCACTTTCTTTTCTATTCCCATTACTCTGGCTCATTAGGAATGGTGAAAAAGCCCCCCTCTCCTGATAGCATACTCATGCCTAAGGAATCTTGTAGGCATTTCCCTGATCAAGCATTTGCCTTGTTCCTCATTGCTTACAACATAAAATTAAAAAGAGTAAGAACATAACTAGATTCTTGCCAACCTGAGTTTGAATGCACATTTTTCTGACCTCCCCTCCCCATCCTCCCAATTCTGTGTGCTAAATTCCAGAAGGCCAGATAAATAACTCTAAGCACTGATTAGTCTATGGACCAGTTTATCCCTCTTATCTCTCTGGCTTTATAAATATGCCTACCTGGGGGATAAACTGTCCTTATTATCATTATTATTATTTTTAGCAGTGACTACTTTTTAGCACTTACTATGTGTTAGGACAGTTTTGATCTTTGAATAGAAAAATAACGGATGAGGATTTTTGTCATTATTAGGATCACAATGTTGGATCTTTATGGCCTTACACTGATGCCTGCCTTTACTCTCTGAACCTTCTTCGATACGTGCTTCTTGTTTTTCTAGGCAAGAAGAATCTCTTTCTTTGAATGTAAATGTGGTTAATGTGAATTTAAATATGTCACAAATAAAATGCAGTGCATCATAAAATGTGTTGTGCTGCAAATCTGTCTATGTGATTGTTGGAAGGAACACAGGCTTGGAGTCAGCACATCAAGCTTCAGATGCCTGCCTTGCTTTTTTACTGATTGAGCAATCCTGAGAAACTGCTTCACCTGCCTGAGCTTCAGTTTCCTTCTCCCAAGGCTTATTTTGGGAATTAAAAAGGACATAGATAATTATTATTAAGTAACTTAGCACTTAGTAGGTTTTGCATATCTGTCTTTTTATTTCCTCATTTCCCTTTCCTGCTAATGGATAATTTCTTAAGGGCCAAGACTGTCTTTAACATGTTTCCACCTATTTTATGTAGGGCAATAAATGGAACAGCAGAACTTGGTGTGCATACACGCACACACACACACACACACACACACACACACACACACAAGGTACTGACTTCATCAAATGCACACATATATGTATATGCACTACATGAACCTGCAGATACATCCAGATTGAAATGCATCTTGCATGGACTCCATTTGTTAAGTCAAGGAGCCATAAAAGACGCCTGGGTGGCTCAGTCAGTTAAGCATCCGATTCTTGGTTTTGGCTCAGGTCATGATCTCACAGTTCATGAACTCAAACCCTACGTTGGGCTCTGCACTGTCAGTACAGAACCTGCTTGAGATTCTCTCTCTGCCTCTTCCCCGCTTGTGCCCTCTCTTTCTCTCCCAAAATAAATAAATAAACTTAAAAAAATGAAAAAGTTAGACTTCTAAGCTGTCTGCGTACATATTGAAGGGAGAAGAATTCTAGGTCAGTAAAAGGAACACTTTTCTATGTGGTAGGCTGCTTATTAGCCTAATAGGCTGTCCTAGGGGATAATGAGATCTGTGTAAGCACGGATGAGGTGACCGCACCCTGGACTGCCCTCATGGGGAGTTCTGCCCCAGACTGCCCAAACTGACAGATCCTTGATACACTTCTGAGTATGGGCTCAGGAGAAGAACCCCAGACCGCCCTTTCTTTGGAGTATTGACTTCATTGTCTCTTCTCTTACACTTTCCCCCTTCCTCCTTCCTCCCAGACAATCTTTTCTGGTCCTGAGCCCCCTACCAAACTACCGTCTGAGCTGAATCATGCCTGTGGTTTGAGTCAGGAGCAGGGAGAAGAGGCAGGAAGTCATTCCTGAGATCCCATCCCCAGAGCTACACTGGGGCATTTCTGGTACCTGTGCTGTGAGTGCTAGATAAGAGGATTTTCATTTTTCTTGAGAGGCCTGATGCTTTATCTTTTTTTTTTTCTTCCTTCTGTTAATGATCTCCACATGAGTGCCATTTTCTAATCCTCTTACACTTTCCTCCACTTTGTAATCTCCCCGTGTGATTAGCAAGTTTCCCTCCACATTAAGTTAAATTCCCCCTGCTGCTTCATGTGAGCCCATCACTTTTCTCATGGTCTTCATTCACTAATGGCCATCATTGATCCCCGTCCTCCTTATCTTGATGATTTCCTGTCTCCATGGGCTGCAGCTCCTCCATCTCTGAGCAGCTGAGACTCCATCACTTCTCCAGATTCCCACTAAGAACTATTATGATAGCAGAGTGCAAGAGCGAGGGGAACATCCTCATTATTATGGCTTCCTAATTTAGAACAATATTAAAAGAAACTGACTTATGCTCTAGTGATCAGACTTCACTTAGTCTTCAAGTTCAAGAGCCTCTGGGTTTATGCTGTGTCTGTGTATGTGGTTTCTCTTGCTCATTCATTCATATGTCACTTTTGTGTGTTGTCTTCAGTCAATAAGAGGTTGTGTTTAGGGGCGCCTGGGTGGCTCAGTCGGTTAAGCGTCTGACTTCGGCTCGGGTCATGATCTCACAGCTCGTGGGTTCGAGCCCCCGTGTCGGGCTCTGTGCTGACAGCTCAGAGCCTGGAGCCTGCTTTAGATTCTGTGTCTCCCTCTCTCTCTGCCCCTCCCCCACTCATGCTTTGTCTCTCTCTGTCTCTCAAAAATGAATAAACATTAAAAAAAAAAAAGAGAGATGGTGTTTACGGTTTGCAGTTGAGAGCTCTGGAGTCAGAATGACTTTGCTAGAATCCTGTTCTCAAGGGGGTGTGACAATGAGCTGTTTAATTAAGCCTTATAGTCTTCATCTATGTATCAGTCATCATTGTAGGGTTGTATATACTTATCAGGATAAAAATGAGAACTCAGGTTAAACTCTAGATACATATAATACATGATGAGTAAATATGAACTATCATCTAAAAGCGGAATAAGGAAGAGTTGGGCATTAGTTTCTGGAATGTGGCAATCTCATTTTGACATCCAGTTTCACAATTTATATTTTCAATGGGATTTTTTTTTAATTTAAATGTTAGCTAATGTATAGTGCAATATTGGTTTCAGGAGTAGAATTCAGTGATTCATCACTTACATACATCACCCAGGGCTCATCACAAGTGCCTTCCTTAATACCCATCACCCATCTAGCCCGCCCACCCCTACCTCCCTCCATCAATCCTCAGTTTGTTCTCTATCTTAAGAGTCTCTTATGGCTTGTTTCCCAGTCTCTTATCCCCCTACCTTTCCCATATTTTCATTGGTTTTTGTTTCTTAAATTCCACATATGAGTGAATCCTATGATATGTGTCTTTCTCTGATAGACTTCTTTAGCTTAGCATAATACATTCTAGCTTCGTCCATGTCATTGCAAATGGCAAGATTTCATTCTTTGGATGACTGAGTAATATTCCAGTGTGTGTGTGTGTGTGTGTGTGTGTGTGTGTGTGTGTGTGTGTTGTATACACATACACGTCACATCTTCTTTATCCATTCATCGGTTGATGGACATTTAGGCTGTCTCCATACTTTGGCTATTGTTGATAATGCTTGTATAAACATTGGCATGCATGTACCCCTTTGAATCTATTTTTTTTTTTATCCTTTGGGTAAATACCTAAGATTGCAATTGCTGGATCATAAGGTAGTTCTATTTTTAGTTTTTTTAGGAAACTCCATACTGTTCTCCAGAGTGGCTGCACCAGTTTGCATTCCCATCTACACTGCAAGAGGGTTCCCCTTTCTCCACGTCCTTGCCAACACCTATTGTTTCTTGTGTTGTTAATTTTAGCCTTCTTACTTGTGTGAGGTGGTATCTCATCATGGTTTTGGTTTGGATTTCCTTGATGATGAGTTGTGTTGAGCATACCTTCATGTGTCTGTTAGCCATCTGGATGTCTTCTTTGGAAAAGTGTCTATTCATGTCCTCTGTCCATTTCATCACTGGATTATTTCTTTTTTCGAGTGTTGAGTTTGTAAGTTCTTTATAGATTTTTGTATTCTAACCTTTAATCCAATATGTCATTTGCAAATATCTTCTCCCATTCTATAGGCTGCCTTTTAGGTTTGTTGATTGTTTCCTTAGCTATGCAGAAGCTTTTTATTTTGATGAAGTCCCAATCTTTCATGTTTGTTTTTGTTTCTCTTGTCTTCAGTGATGTATCTAGTAATAAGTTGCTCAGGTTGATGTCAAAGAGGTTGTTGCCTGTGTTCTCCTCTAGGATTTTGATGTTTCCTGTCTCACATTTAGGTCTTTCATCCATTTTGAATTTATTTTTGTGTATGGTGTTGTTCTTCCACTTGTTGCCATCCAGTTTTTCCCATTACCATTTGTTGAAGAAACTGTCTTTTTTCCACTGGATATTCTTTTCTGCTTTGTCAAAGGTGACTTGATTATAGAGTTGTGGGTCCATTTCTAGGTTTTCTCTTCTGTCCCATTGATCTATGTGTCTGTTTTTGTGCCAGCACTATACTGTCTTGATGACTACAGGTTTATAATATAGCTTGATATCCAGAATTGTGATAGCTCCATTTTGGTTTTTATTTTTCAGGATTGCTTTGGCTATTTGGGGTCTTTTGTGATTCCATACAAATTTTAGGATTTTTTTGTTCTAGCTCTGCAAAAAATGCTGGTGGTAGTTTAGCAAGGATTGCATTAAACGTGTAGATTGTTTTGGGCAGTATAGACATTTTAACAATGTTTGTTCTTGTAATCCGTGAGCATGGAATACTTTTTCATTTCTTTGTGTCCTCTTCAATTTCTTTTATAAGTGTTCTATAATTTTCAAGTACAGGTCTTTTACCTCTTTAGTTAGGTTTATTCCTAGGCATCTTATTGTTTTGGGTGCAATTGCAAATGGGATCGATTCCTTGATTTCTTTTTCTGCTGCTTCGCTATTGGTGTATAGAAATCCAACAGATTTCTGCACGTTAATTTAATGTCCTGTGACTTTAGTGAATTCATGTATTTTTCTGACAATTTTGGTGAAGTCTTTTGGGTTTTCTGTGTAGATATCATGTCATCTGCAACTAGTGAAAGTTTGACTTCTTCCTTGCCAATTTGGATGCCTTTTATTTATTTGCTGTCTAACTGCTGAGGCTAAGACTTCCAGGACCATGTTAATAATGGTGAGAGTGGACATCTTTTTCTTGTTCCTGATCATAGGGGAAAGGCTCTCAGTTTTTCCTCATTGAGGATGATATTAGCTGTGTGTCTTTCATATATGGCCTTTATGATGTTGAAGTATGTTCCATCTATACCTGCTTTGTTGAGAATGTTTATCAAGAATGCATGCTGTATTTTGTCAAATGCTTTTTCTCCCTCCGTTGACAGAATCATAAGGTTCCTATCCTTTATTTTATTAATGTGGGGTATCGCGTTGATTGATTTGTGAATTCAGTGGGAATTTTTAATGCAGACATGTATTTTACTTTCCTGTTGCCCCAGAATCAGGAACAATGGATAGAAAATCAGTTTAGTGTTTAATTTTATAGCTTCTCAATTACTTAGAAACCCTTGTTACTCGGTTCATTTAATTTATATCAATTGAGTGAGTAATTTTTAGATCTAACTCCTGGCCGTGAACTTAGAGGAAACACAGTTGCTGTCCTGGAGGAGTTTGCAGCTGCTGAGTTGGGACTGTAGCATGACCCCCTCTGGGAGTTGAAAACCAGCATCTGGCTTGGGGCCTGAGGGCGCGAGGTTGGCAATCTGGAAGAATAGCTGGACATAGACCTTGGGAAGGGAAGGGCAAGGACAGACCAGACCATAACTTGCCAGCAATTTTTTGCTGTCTGTTGGCACCTTGAACCAAAACGACCTTCAGAGTGAAATGGCTACTGCTTCCCTGCTGTCTTCTGCATCTCATATGTACTTCCTTTTGGTCAGTTCTAATCTGAAATTATAGAGACTGTGGAAAATATGGTTGTAGATTGGGCAAGTTGATCCAATACAAAATCACCACAGTCTACCCCTTGAGAACTTGGTACCTGGCACATTTGTAAAACCATATATAATCTCCAAGTAAAAACAAAAACATAATTATGCTTCACCTGACAGTGATGTGATTGTCCCCCATATAACATAAAACATGATAAATGCCTCCCCAAAAAGATGAGAAAAAATTGCATATTCCACATTGTTTTCAGGTAATATTCCTCTTTTAACTGAGTCATGCTTCTCCTTTTTGTATTCTGTAACCAAAATACCAAGAAGTAAGGTCAGCCACTATTATCTCATGTTAAAACATTGAGAAATGAGAAGAGGAGAAGGAAAAAATAAAACACACACACACAAATATATATTCATATTAAGTTATGATGGAGGGTGTTCCTGGGGAATGGTTTTTAAGGAAAGGGACTTGTCTATTGATAGGCCAAAGATGAGAAGAAATTGACCAAAGAGCTAATGGAGTGAAATGCCTAGAACACTGCCTGGAGCATACCATATCTCGTCAACTCTAAAATCCCATTGAATGATGATACCTTTATTTTATGTATTGTCAAAAAAAACATGCCAGTTAAACATTATCATTTATTTTTCTAATGTTTATTTATTTCTCAGAGGGGGGTTTATTATTTCTCAGAGCAGAGAGAGTGGGAGACACAGAATCTGAAGTAGGCTCCAGGCTCTGAGCTGTCAGCAGAGTCTGATGTAGGGCTCAAACCCACGAACCACGCGATCACGACCTGAGTGGAAGTCAGACACTTAACTGACTGAGCCACCCAGGTGCCCCTAAACATTATCATTTCAATGATTATAAGATACCAATGAATTTAAGAGATGTTAAATTTTGTTTTAAAAAGTGAGCATTTTGGAATTGATAAAGTAGATGCTCAATAAGTATTTATCAAATATGTGAAAATTAAAGAATGAATATGGGGATGAGGCAGCCACAGATACCTACTTTTCAAATCGAAGGTTAGATAATGTTGTCTTAATAGGTAACTAATAAGATGTGGGATGGTAAATCCTAAACAGAATGGTAGAGAAGATCTATGAACTGGCTTGTTTGACATGGTAGGAAAGAAAGGCAGAGTGGACAGAAGAAGATCCTTAAACCAACTCTTTGACCAGGGAGTCCGTGTAGATGACCAGCCCTGATGTGTTTATGAATGTATTCAGAATGTTACCAGGATTCTTCGAGAACTTTGAAGCTATCACATATGACCTCCTATGAATTGAAGGAATCCCTTCCACACAATTCTAGATAAATGGGTAAAAACAGCCTTTTGGATTGAGAATGAACTTTTTTCTGTCTGTCAGGATCTCTCTTTCTCTACAGAGAATAACCAGAGGAAATGGACCTGTCCCACTGTTTTTTATCGTTTGGCTCTGGCACTTAAAACATCAACATCTCTAAACAAAGCAATTCCATAATTTAGAGAAAGCTGTCAAGGTTTTCACAGGCATGGCAGGATGTGCCCTGGGGTGGAGGACAGAACCTGCTGCAGCATTTATGAAATTTATGGTAAAGGGTTTTCCATGAGTGCCTGAAGTTTAAGGCAGATAAATACCAGAAGACAAATTCTACCAATAATTGAATTACAAAGCCATTATCATGTGCTGAACAGAGCAATTTTATGACTCTATTGTGACAAGATGAAACTTGTTAGAATATTTATGTGCCTGGGAGAGCTTCTGCATCACTAACCCAGAGAACAAACTAGCTCTTCCAGAATGTGCCTTCTATGGGCAGTTAGCCTTCCTGTATTTGGAAGCCGAGGAAGACAAGGTGCCTAAGAGAGAGGAACCCAAAGCAGGCACAGTGTACAGGCACATCAGCCGGAGCTTCACATCCACCCTCACACTTCAACAGTTCCTGGGCCAACCGATTTATGTTTTCAGCTGCAGTCAGACTCCTCCCACAGTAATCAGGGCAGCTCTAGAATCAGAAAAAACTCTGGCTGTCCACATGCATTTCTACTTCTAAATAAAGGAAGAGTAAGAACATCTCAGTAATAAGAGCCGCTTTTCCAATCGTATCATTTTTTTAATAGTATAACTTCATTTTTTGTGATTATTGAAATCTATGAATCATAAATTTACACTAGTTGGAATGCTACAGTAGTTTACCCACTTTAGGTGATAGAATGACCTGACCCATCCATTCCATGTGACGCCAACGATTTAGAAAGGCCAGATCACTTTCCTATTTATAGTAGTTTTCTTCTAAGCGAGTACATCTTGGGAGATTTGGGTATAGTTTCCCCCCTAACTTTTTATTTCAAAGTAATTTTAGCATTAAAGAATTGCAAAGATAGAATGGAGAGTTCCCATATCATCTTCAGTCAGCTTCTGTTAAGTTAACATATTTTATGACCATGGAGTAGTATTTACAAAGAAGAAATTAACATTGGTAAAAGGCTGTCAATTTAACTGGAGATTTGGTTTGGATTCCCCCAAAATTTTTACATTAAAAAAATGTCCTTTTTTCCCCAAAATCCCACATGGCACTTATTTGTCATATCTTTTAGTCTCTTTCAATCTGTGGCAGGTCCTCAGACTTTCCTGGTCTTTGATGACCTAGGCAGTTTTGAAGAGTGCTAGTCAGATATTTTTTAGAATGTACATGAAATCAGGTAGTCTGATATTTTCTCATGATTACAGCGTTATAGATTATTTGGAAGAATATCACAGAAATGATGTCCCCTTCTCATGGCATCATATCAAACAATATAGTATATCAATATGTCTTATTACCAGTGATGTTAACCTTGATCACTTAAGGTAGGGTTTGCCAGGTTTTTCCACTGCAGAATTACTGTTTTTCCTGTTCCATACTCTATTTGTTAAAAGCGAGTTACTAAATCCAGTGCATTCTCAAGAGAAAGAGAATTAAGCTCCAACTCTTGGCAAGAAGAGTATCAAAAATTTTGTGAACATATGTTAAAAACACCAAAATAATTAATAAATATTTTGGGAAAGATTCTTTGAGGCTATGCATTTTGCCCACTAATTCTAGTATTCCTCAGTGGATCTTGCCTGTAACAGTTATTTCTGTGGTATTCTGATGGTAATTTCCTACTTCGATCATTTCTTATTATCAGTATTAATTAGAATTCCCCTATAAGGAATAATTGTCCCATCTTGATCATTTATCTATTTATACCATTGGTTAGTGACCAGAAAAGATGGTGAATAAGCCCATCTTATTGGTGTTGTTGTTTCTTTAGATATCTCTGTGCCCTTGTTCTGGGCTAGTTGGAACACAATCCCATTAGGCACTAATATGCCATTAAGGTGCCACTTGCTAATTAAAGGCAAGATCACTCTGTCTAATAGAATCATTTTTAAAGGGATATTTTAGGGTCTGACCTGGGATGAAGATCTCAGAAGGAAATGGATTTTCCTAGTGACACAACTCCTTTATTGGTCCTGGAGGAGGGGATTCCCCTCCACGGTTCTGGGCTTCCCCCAGTTTGTTCAGTTGGGCATCTCACAACATCTTCATCATCGGGAGGGTGACTTGGAGGTACTCATCATCATCAACACACACACACACACACACACACACACACACACTTCTTCCTTTCCCCATCTTCTTTGTCTTCATCAAAGAAAAAGCAAGATTTTCTGCTTCACACCAAAACCCAAACTTCTATAAAAGAGTACTGACCTTTGTTGTTCAATAGTGATTTTAATTACCAAAACAAAGGTACCTGGTTGGCTCAGTCTGTAGCGCATGTGACTCATAATCTCAGGATTGTGAGTTTGAGCCCCACACTGGATACAGAGATTACTCAAAAAAAATTAATTACCAAAAGAAACAATCCAGGTTCCAAACTTAACCTGTTAAAAGATATATGAAAAAGAAAGTACAATAAATGGGTAAACATCCTAAACAATTTAATCCATTTTACAAATGAAAACTTGAATAAAAATCATCTCTGTGGATATGAGGCCCATGAACATGATAGGCAATCTATAAAGAAAAATAAAAGACAAAATGAAAATCTTGAGTCTCACAAATCAGAAATAAAAACAACAAAACAAACAAGATATACAATTTATTAAACTATCACAGGGTTAGATTTTTTTAAGAAGATAGTACTTAGCCTTGGTGAGGCCTTGGGGAATGGACACTGTGTATGCTGTTCTTAAGAGCATAATTTATATAAACTTTCTGGAAGACAATTGGACAGTGTAACAGGAGTCTTTTTTTAATGTTTTTATTTATTTTGACAAAGAGAGAGACAGAGCATGAGCGGGAGAGGGGCAGAGAGAGAGGGAGACACAGAATCTGAAGCAGGCTCCAGGCTCTGAGCTGTCAGCACAGAGCCCAACGCGGGGCTCGAACTCACAGACTGCGAGATCATGACCTGAGCCGAAGTCGGACGCTCAACCGACTGAGCCACCCAGGTGCCCCAATGTGTAGCAGGAGTCTTAAACAAATGTTCATTCTCTTTGAGTTAGTGAAATTCCCTCCTTGAATAATTCTGCCTATTAAAAAATCAAGAGTTTAGAAAGACAGACCAATATTTACCTACAAAGATAATCATCACAGTATTATGTATGGACACTACCAATATTCTGTAGTCAGCCTATCAGTTAAGTAAATTACAGAATACTGGTGCAGCTGGCAAAATAGTATGTTCCAATATTATGGTATGTTATGCTATGTTCCAGTATTATGTTATGCAAAAGTTGTTGTTTTTTTTCTAAAAAGGAATGCCTACAGAAGCAGAGAAAAAGTACCCTAAAAGATCAACAACAAAATGTTAAAGTTGGTTGTTTCCAGATGAACGCACTGTGTGAATGTTTTATTTTCCTTTGTATACCTTGGTCCGCTTTCCATTACAAGTGAACGCATATTATTTTTACCATTAGATTTCTAAAAGCAGTGTTATTTAAATAAATTATACCAATTACAATAATAATAGAGCATTCAAGGATAATTTCCAGCTGGAGGAATTCAGGGTGGGTGCTGGTGGTGGCTGGAGACAAACAGGAAGGCTTAGTGACCTGCAGAGAAGCCACTGGACAGAAGCTCTCCTTTCCTGCCCCTTTCTTCCTCCTTATCAAGTCTTCACCCTTCCATCCAGGCCTCTTTTGCTCCTTGCCTGCTCTTCCCCCCTCCTCTTTCATGGCTTCTCCTTTCTGCTCCTCTCCCTCCCCTCTATTTTAACTTCTCCCTGCTTCCTCTCTTTTCTTTCTGTCACACTGAGATGTTTCTGACTCCAACTTTAGAATTTTCACCCAGAGTGGATTATTAATTTAAAAAAATCAAAATGTATGTTTGATGCTTTCCATCATCACATTCGTTTCCTCGGCCAGGCAGTTAATACGAGTTCAAAGACACACTGGCACTGGCCTTCAAAGTATTTTCACGGGGTATCATCGCTGTGTTTGCCCAGTTCCAAATCCCTGGACACCTTGTAATCAGAACTCCAGAAATTCTTTGTAAATAAGCAGAGTACTGGAGAGAGTAGCTGCCATGTGACACCCCAGGAATGTGTGCCCCTGCTGTGATGAATCTGATTTCTTCCTGTGTGTAACTGGATTCTGCCCTTGCTTCCCTCCATACTTACTGACTGGGTTACTTTCCCTTCTCCACTGAGGGACTTGTGAGCTATAGCCTTCTGGGTACTTTTTCTGCAGTGTCAATATCCAGCAGTGTTTTTGTTTCATAATAGGCTCAAAAAGTAAAGCAGAGCTATGAGAATGGTTAAACCAGCCTTAGGTAGGGGCCGGGGACCTACCGGTCCAGTGTAGAAACTAACATTATGTTTCTCAGAAGGATCAGAACTTATTGTCATTTTTCAAGTAACTGCAGAGAAGCCACATAGGGGCCCTGATATTTGAGGATCTAAGCTAGACTTAATTTCCAGGCTAGTTTCAGATTCTAGGATATGGAACCCACACAAATATGCCTAGGTCCACACTACCCTAATGCCCATTAAACATGTTTTAGTCCGTTGGGGTTGCTATAACAAAATACCACAGACTGGATAGCTTATAAACAACAGAAGTTGCTCTCTCGCAGTTTGGGGGGCTGGGAGTCTGAGATCAGGATGCCAGTGATATGGGGGTCTGATGAAGGCCCTCTTAAGTGGGTTACAGGTGGTTGGTTACCTCCTTGCTGTGTTCTCATATGGTAGAATGAGCAAGGGGGCCCTCTCTGGTCTCTGTTATGTGGGCACATATCACCTACCCAAGGCCTCACATCCTAATACCATCTCCTGGAAGTTAGGCTTCAACATAAATTTGGGGTGAGGGGGACACAAACATTCAAGCCATAGCATCGCATAACCCTCGCAGGATGTCACATTGTCTGAAGTTTTCCCATCATCTCTCCTTACCTTTTTGGTGTAAGACACATACATTATCTTCTATATTAATACTATCTTTGCTGAGATACTAAGGAGTAAAAGGAAAATGAATTGTTTTTCATGAGAAGGACCATTGGAGTAAGTTAAGAACCTGGGTTAGTAGTTTCAGTCTTGACACTGTCTGAGTGATGTGGCCTTGGACAAGGTATTTGCTCTCTTGAAGCCTTGGTGTCCTCAATTGTGACATATGGTGTTTGAATTAGTTAACCTGTAACAGACTTTTCATCTCAAGACGATCCCTTAATTTATACTGTTGACGAGAGTGATAGCTTCACCTACTCTTTCTTTAACTCCTCAGAACAGTTTTTTTAATGAAATCTTGTTGCTAACATTCTTTTTTACAGATGATACATAGAACTGTAGAAAAATTAGAAATCCTAAGTTCCTATCTGATTGTGTCATTTATTAACTCTATGCCCTCAGGCAAGTAAATTGCGTTCAGAGCTGCCACTGCCTTTCTCTTATCTCATCATTATTTTTCCTCAGTTTGTGTCATGTGTGAATTTTGTAGACACACAATAGGTATTCTCATCCAAGTTGTTGACAGTTGATGAGCAGGAAGCCAACAAGGGCACAGCCTTGCAAGTCCTGTGTGGTATCGATTCTGCGCTTAACAGATGGACACCAGCCATTGATCAACACCGTATAACAGTGGTGTTTTTGATGTAGTTAAAGCTTCGTATAGTTTGTATATATTTTTCCTACACAACTCTCCAGAAAGGTTGTTATCACCACCTGATAGATATTTATGTTTATTTATACCTTCCCTGCCTTCTGCATTGAAATGGAACATCGTGAAGTGCAGTGACTATCCTGTTTAATTTCACTACTAAACCCTTAACACATTAGAACTTTCTCTGGCACATGGTCCCATATCCAGTAAATATTTGTTTAATTCATTCATTCATTCATTCATTCATTGAAAAACTTGAGAATCACCTGTCTGCCCCTCTGAGGTTTAAATACTAAGGATAATCCAGGAATCCTTAATCTAAATTTTTTTTTAACGTTTTATTTATTTTTGAGACAGAGAGAGACAGAGCACGAACGGGGGAGGGGCAGAGAGAGAGGGAGACACAGAATCAGAAGCAGGCTCCAGGCTCTGAGCCATCAGCCCAGAGCCCGACGCGGGGCTCGAACTCACGGACCGCGAGATCGTGACCTGAGCTGAAGTTGGCCGCTTAACCGACTGAGCCACCCAGGTGCCCCCAGGAATCCTTAATCTAGACCAATAGTCTCCATGGTGATTTACTCGCAGCAGCACCCCAGAGATGTAAAAGATGATTCATTCAGATGTAGGGAGAAGATACTGCATTTCCTGGGTATTTTGCTCCTGTTTTACTTTCTATTTTGTGTATATTTTCTAGAGTTAAAGTGTAAGCATCTTTGTGCATTTCCTCATCTTACAACTAACAAATCATTGTATATTGGCATGTGCTCATTTTTGTTTTCCTTCCTTGGTATGTTCAAACAAAAACTGTGAAGTTTGCTGTTGTTGGACTTCTCTTCTAGAATATAATTTCTCTGAGCCAAATTGTATCCAGCAACAAAATGCTCAGGTTTCACTTCCTTTACACTTACTTGTTCTTCTCTCTAAAGTCCTTTGCCCTTAACAGAAATGGAAAGAAAGGGGAAGTGGTGAAGTTCTGTCCTCTCCTTGTCTTCTCTTAATATGGCCCCTCTAGTCTCAAGCTGGACATTCACACCTTCCTCCTCTCACTTAGAATTTAAGACCAACGCGCGCACACACACACACACACACACACACACCCCCTTGTGTCTTTAGTGGTGCGTCCTGCCACTGCTCTTCCATAGTATTACCTTCCAAGCACTCTTAGTAAGTTGGTGGCAGAAGTGCAAGTGCTCTGGGGTTCGAGAAAATTCCAGGTCTCCTCTGCATGCTAACCTCACTCATTGCTTCTCTCAATCCCTTTGTGACTTGCACACATCAATTATGTTTCCTCATAGATTTTGTTTTCCAGACTGAATAAACATTCTTACTGTTAATAATAGTACAGGTTTATTATTATTAATTATAAGAATAATGCATAAATACATATTCCTTGTAAAAAATTAAACTACTGATAGGGACAATGATCTCTTTGACTGTCACCCCCAATTCTAAAACCTCTCTCAGAGATGACTACTGTGATAAATTCTGTCTGTGTATTTCCAGTGTTTTCTTTTTTTCCTTTATTATACATTTCTGTTTCAGGTCAATCAGTAGACAATAGGTAGACAAACTGGGTATTTTCATTTAATTTTATGATGTGGCATGGAACAGTCTCTAAGATGTATTAGAGTAAAATTTACAAGTTGCTAAAAGTGCATAGAGTATGATAGCACTACAGTTTAAAAAGGGGGGGGGGAAGAAGGGGAGCGCTGGGTGGGTCAGTCGGTTAAGCGTCTGACTTCGGCTCAGATCATGATCTCACAGTTTGTGAGTTCCAGCCCCGTGTCGGGCTCTGTGCTGACAGCCCGGAGTCTGGAACCTGCGTCCAATTCTGTGTCTCCTTCTTTCTCTGCCCCTCCTCTGCTCACTCTCTCTCTCTCAAAAATAAACATTAAAAAAATTAAAACCAATAAAAAGATAAAAATAAACTTTATTAAAGAAATATTTTGAGCTACTCCTTTACCTCAATCCCAAACTGTTGGATCATTTAAAATATACTTCTCTGTATCTCATTGGCTCACTGACTTCTGTTTGGGGACCCCACTGACCATGTAGTCACCTTCCCTGGTGCCTCTCTAGATCCCCTCATCTGTATTCAGGAAACAACAAAGGTAAGGAGAGGGTCCCAAACAATGGGAAGTGAGAAAGTGGGAAATTAACCAATGGTTTTAGAAGCAATGCCATTAAATGAGAGAAAGGGAAAGTAGAGGGAGGGGGAGCATTGTGGCAAGATGGATTTTCCTGACCAATTTAGATCTGGTTGTTTCAATGTCTAGAGAGACATAGTGCTAGTTGTTCAGTATTGCTTTCTGTGTTCGGCTTTGTTTCCACCATGCACTTTGTTTAACAAACATCCTCATCCCCCTACTGCCTTCCTGAGCTTTATGTATCTCTTAACTGAGTCAGATACCCTCTCCATTCCTCACTTTGCTTCTGTAAACACATACACAAGCACATGCACACACACACATTTGTTGCAGATATCACATAACTCAATGGTTGGGCTTCCAGTTGGGGGGAGTAAGGATGGCAAAATGCAGAATGTGATGGGGCTAAGGATGTTGGCCATGTTGATTCACAGTAGCCATTATGCATTTAAAAAACTAAGCACTTATTTTTGTCTGTCTTTCTATTTATTTGTTATTTGTAGCAACTATATTTGGTTTTGGGAAATGAGTGTGACAGTGTGGAGGACAGAAGAAAGCAAGCAAGCATGTTTCTTAGGATTCAGAGAGAGGCTAAAATGACGCTTTTAGGATGCTTTTTATTTACTTTTTCCTAGCCCATTTTCTCCAGAGGGGCAGGAGATGAGACCTCAGGATAAGCTGCTTTGTTCTAGAATAAAAGTTATCGCATTAGCCAGGACTCTCCTGATGACCTTTGTCTTGAGTGCCAAGCTGTGAGGGTTGCAGAAGAGGGAACCCTTGGCTACAGAAGGGGAAGTCAGGGGATCCAGCCACTAATACCTGCCAGCAATTTGTTTCTTCTCCCTGGAGCAGGTAGAACCACTTGCTTCTATGGGCTTTGTTTATGGAGAGAGCCTGTGGGAACATGAATGCTCTTGCAAAACAAAAAGAAAGCAGGGGTTTCCAACTCCCCAGCCTCTGTTACTCTGCAGATCCCTATTCCTTCCTCCTTATGCCATTAGCTGCAATTCTAAATCTGAATAAATAGGTGCTATCCCATCATGGTGTTTATTTTTTAATACTTGCTCTGCGGTTACCCATATCAGGACATTTTGTGGCTCTGCAGCATTTACTGAGCACTATATTAAACTGGTATAAACTCAGACAAAATGCCAAGCGAGTGATAAACTAGTGACATTTCTGAGTTTCTCTGTAGAAAATGTCTGCAAAGGCTGCATTTGGCTGATTGCATTTCAGAAGGCTGACGTTGCACTATATCAGGGACTGATTGTTTTATTTGCATTCTTGGCTTTAGTTACCCTTAGATTTTTATTCAAAAATGATTTCTGCATGTGAACACCACTTTAAGATACTAGAAGCATAGGTGTGAGAGGCTGACTTTGTCTTGTTTTCAACAACGGAGCTGGATCTAGCATGGCCTGAGGGCCTTCACCTTATACTTTGCCTGCAAGGGGAGACCCACACATAGATAGACTGGGATGGAAGTTCTTTTTAGCTATTTACAGCCTTGCCCACTTAACTCACTTCATCGGCATTCCATGGCTTTTAGGATCCACTAAAAAGCACAGGGTGCTTCATGAATGGACCCCTGGCTAACTTTTGATTTTACTTCCTACATCTCTACTCTGCAAACGGATCTGTTTACTTGCTAGTAGATGCCTATATGGGCCATTCTCTCTGACCCTGGGCCTTTTTATCTGCTATTATCTCTAAAAAGAATGTTCTTCCACCTCTTCTGTCCATTGATCATATTACTGCATATCCTTGAAGATTTAATTCATTTACTCTAAAGAGTTCTCAGACCTTCCTTCTCCCACGAGTTCTCAGACCTTCCTTCTCCCACAGGTTCCCGTCTGCAAGTAAAAGGTCACTCCTCTTATGTCCTTAGCTAGCACCCTGAGTATCAGAATTCTTGTTACATGGGGTGACTCTCTCCTCTTTAGCTCTAAAGCTCTTGAGAACAGGGAATTTTTAGCCCTTATTCTTAGAATGTTTCACTAAATAAAAAATGGATTTTATTTGTTCATATAGTTGATCTCTGAGCTGTTGACTCTTTTTTTGTCTATTGGTATATGATGATAAATAATTTTAATAAATAATTTTTGCGAATGGGGTACCCATGAAATCTCAAGAAACTTTTATTACCAACATTAGTTTTAATTTTCAGATGGATGTTTACATTCCCCACCTACTTCCCAAAATAAGAAAGGGGGAAAAAAAAGTGAAGAATTCAGCTGCATTTCAGAGCCCTTGCTATGTATAAGGAAGCTGCTAAGTGCTTTAAGATATGTATTCTAGGAAAACCTATTTTAGCCTCGTTTTATCAATAAAAATAGTAAAAGTACAGAGACATTAAGTAACTTGCTAAATTTCGTATATATGAGTACATTGATAGGGGTATCTGGAATCTCCGTCAGCTATGCATCTGACTTTGGCTCAGGTCATGATCTCACAGTTCACAGGTTCAGGCCCCAGGTTGGGCTGTGTACTGACAGCACAGAGCCTGGAGCTTGCTTCCGATTCTGTGTCTCCCAGTCTCTCTGCCTGTCCCCTGCTCGCACTCTCTCTCTTTCTTAAAAAGAAACATTAAAAAAATAATAAATAAATAAATACATAAATACATTGATAAATGTTTACATGTTGGTTTATACTTCTGCTTTTCTAAAAGCTCTCAGTAAACATTTATTGACTATCTATACATGGCATGCATTGTACCTGGCATGGAAATACAGAAAGGTTTGAGTTTGTGGGTTAATAAGGATAGACGGTGAGGTCACCAGTTGAAGCATAGCCTAATTTATACTATGCCAAAGTATGCGCATCGTCCTGGAAGTTTCTGGAAGGGCAACCAACTTAGCATAGGTGGCATCTTCACTGGAAAGTCTATTTTCAACTTCATGTATCTGCTGCTGAGCCTATAAGAGTGCACAGACTATAAGAGTTAAGAAGGTCTGGGGTGCATATATGTTTTAGAATTAGTGTTTTTGTTTTCCTTAGGGTAAATACCCAGTAATGGAACACTAGATCATATGATAATTCTATTTTTAATTTTTTGTGGAAACTTCATTCTGTTTTCTATAGTGGCTGCACCAATCTGGATTCTCCCAACAGTGCACAACCGTTCTTTTTTTTTTTCCACACCTTGCCAACACTTGATTATTTCTTATGTTTTTTTTCAATTATTTTAAACATGCTGATAGTTGTAAAGTTTACTGCATCATTATTTACAATAGCCAAGATATGGAAGCAACACAAGTGTCCATTGATAGATGAATGGGTAAATATGTGGTATATGTATACTGTGGAATATTACTCAGCCTTAAAAAAAAGAAAGAAATGAAATCTTGCCACTTGCAACAACATGAGTGGGTCTAGAGAGTATTATGCTAAATTAAATGTCAGTCAGAGAAAGACAAATACCATATGATTTCACTCCTGTATAGAATTTAAGAAACAAATGAACAGCAACAAAAAAAGAAACAAAAAACACTATTAAATGCAGAGAACAAACTGCTGTTTGCCAGAGGCAGGTGGGTAGGGTAATGGGTAAAATAGATAAAGAAGATTAAGAGTACACTTACCTTGATGAGCACTGAGCAATGTATATGACTGTTGAAATATTATATTCAAACTAAATATGTATGTGTGTGTGTGTGTGTGTATTTTTTTAATAGAGTTAAGAGGCACCTGGGTAGCTCAGTTAGTTAAGTGTCTGACTCTTGATTTTGGCTCAGGTCAGGATCTCACAGTTCATGATCTCATAGTTCACTGATGGCACAGAGCCTGCTTGGGATTCTCTCTCTCCCTCTCTCTCTCTCCTTCTCTCTCTCTGCCCCTCCCCCACTCATGCTTGCTCTCTCCCTCTCTCGCTGTCTCTCTGACTCTCTGAAAATAAATAAGCATTTTAAAAAATCTTTAAAAATAAAAATTAATTAAAAACAGAGTTAAGGCAGAAGAAGAATAAGAGGGAATTCCAGACAGAGACCCCCCCCCATGCATGCAAAGGCATGAAGTTTCCCCGCCCTTCTGTGAAATTCATTTCAAGAAGGGAATTCATTTTCCCAAATATATATATATAGACAATATAAAGATTTATTAGATACAGCCGCTTATCGCCTCTTTGTATAATTAAAGGATCCTGGATCAAACATTTTTATCTCACATTTCCAGAGAGGTTCTTTTTGAGCCCCAGAACTGAACAACCCAGTATATCAGATATTACAGCAGATATTGACCAGTGTGAAAATGTTGTCTATATACTTACTGAGGAAACATTCTTCTCTATGCTCTAGTGAACGCAGAGAGCTCAGTGATAAAGAAAACAGAAGACCTGCCTCGTGAGAGCTCAATGAAGTAAGAGAGGCATTTATACAAAGAGATCTAGCAAACCATTATGAACCATGACAGGTTATGTACAGGGTGATCTGGAAGCATAAAACAAGGGTGTCCAACCCTTTATGCCTAATACCAGAAGTCATACTTACTATCATGATGGATAGTGATACTTGAAGCCATTCTTGAGATCTCACTCTGAAAAGGAAATCATCAAGGGAATATTTTAGGTTAAATTTTATGTTTATGCTGTTTCTGATTTGTTACTATTTTTGAGACTTATTGAGGTATAATTGACAAATAAAATTAAAATATATTGAAAGTATACAGTGTGATGATTTGAGAAACATATACAGTGTAAAAGGATTTCCACACTGAGTTAACATATCTATCACCTCATATATTTACCCTTCTTTCTTTTCCTCCCCTTCCCCTTTCCCCTTTCCCCTTTCCCCTTTCCCCTTTCTCCTTTCTCCTTTCTCCTTTCTCCTTTCTCCTTTCTCCTTTCTCCTTTCTCCTTTCCTTTCCTTTCCTTTCCTTTCCTTTCCTTTCCTTTATTCTCTTTTCTTCTTTGTGAGAACATTTAAGTTCCACTCTCAACAAATTTCACTTATATAATGCAGTGTCATGGACTGTAGTCATGTTGTACATTACATCCTCAAACTTTATTCATCTTATAACTGAAACTTGGTATCCTTTTACCATCCCTGTCTCCCCCACAACCCCTGGCAACCCCCCATTATTATTATTGCCACCATTATTAAGCACAATAATTGGTCTTACTATACACAAATAAGCATCAAACCCCACAGTTACAAGTAAAATGTATAAATGTGCTAGGCAACAGTGCTTTGTGGTCAGCTGCAGTGATGTGCTTGTGCCAGGTGTCTGGTCAGTGACAGGACCGTTAAAACCAGCACGTCTGCAGACATTTAGCCTTGTTTGGCTTCAGCTTTTGAGAATGTACCGGGGCCACAAAGTAAAAGCAGCAATAATTCTTTATAATCTGTGACTGCAGATCTGGAGGTACTCCTAGACTCCCAGGAAAAGGAGCGAGCCTATCAGCAAATAAAAGTTGTTGGAAACATTGCAGTTTGACTTTAAGTTTTATTTTCTTGTTGCAGTTGCTTTCCTACAGGTAGGGAAAAAAACAGGCAGGGTAAGAGGAGCTGGTTAGCCACAGGAGACTTTGCGGAAGCAAATGATTCTGTTTTGTCCCTGTCTCTTTCTGTGAATTGATAAGAGGGGACCCATCACTTGACACAACAGCTCCTGCCTTTAGATGTGGTATAAAAGATCTTAAAAGAAAACTGCTATTATCGATTTGGGGCTATGAGCACATGGAAAGTTGCAACTGGATGCAGGGTAATTATTTCGTCTCCCGTTGACATTCACCATTAGCCGAGCAGATAGGTCTGCATGCTAGCTTTCACAATGTGTTTCTGGGATGCCAGCCTTCTCCTGGGAATAAGAAGAGCTAGTCACGTCAAGGAAGGAACTCAGGGCGGCAGGCAAGGTGGGAGGTGAGCAGCGTGCAGCTGCCTGCTAATAATTTGCAAAAACTCAGCAGTTAACTGCTGAGATTTCTAGTTGGAAGGTTTTTAGGGAGCTTGTTTTCTTTTTCAGCCTGAGGACTGTGGCCTTGTCAGAAGAGGTCACCTGTGGATCCCATCAGACCTTCAGTGTGGGAAGCAGAGAGCCACCATCCCCAGATGAGCTCTAGCATTTAACTGAAATGATGGTCAGGATGTCACCGACTGCCCGTATACAGATTGCACTGATGGGAAGCGTCCAAGTGTGTGTCCCCTGTCTCTTTGGGGGAAATCGTAAAACCCTTATGAGGACATTTCTGCTTCCAGAGAGAAGAAAGCAGGGTTTAATGTTGTGAGCATAGACTCTGAATTTCAGACCATGTATCAATCAGAGAAAACTTACTGACAGTGATAATAGGGCCGTTAGGAGACTCCTTTTCTTAAGAAGAAGAGAGACTAAGCTAGCTATGCTTCAGAGTCTTTGAGCTGAGAAAATGAGTTCAAATAAGAAAGAGCTCTGGGAATGCCCTTAGGACAGTGATTAATTTGCTTATTTCAAAGAGCTCACATACTGTTATATCCTCCCTCCCTTTCTCCCTCCCTCCTCTCATTTCCTTCCTTCTTTCATTCAACTTTTGACTATCTGTTATAGCTCAGGTAACAGAATAATTATTTTCTATTTAGTATGGCTCTCTGCAAGATTACACTAAATAATATACGCCTCCAAGGCACTTTAAATAGACTTTTATTTTACTTTTTATTTTATTTTACCTACACATATGGTTTCAGGCACCCTTCCTAAAGTGAGGTACATCTGCATTTTCCTCTCACCCTGGTTCAATATACAGAGAATGGTCGCTCTGTGCCATACGGGCCACTGCATCGGTTCAATCACATGGTTTGTTCCTAGTTCACAGGACAGTAGGACGTAGTTTTGCTCATTTCAAATGAAAAAATTAATTAGATCACTCAGCAATGTAAATCACCATTCAAATGACCCAACTAAAGCAAGCAGCTTACTTGGCATCTGCCTGATAAGTCTTGAAAGTCTAATATACTGTCAGTGAGATTGTCACTAGCTGAGCCCACAGAAAGACACATATGCCATGTGTAGGACTTATTTGCAAGTCTGAGCTAATAACATACAGCATCTTTGCCAGAGTTAAGCCCGGCCTTCGTCAAATAAAGGTTTCATTATAGTTTTTATTTGAAGCGGGAATTTCACTGTCAGGTTGTATAAATAAACATAGACATATTCCAAGGCTTGTGGTGTTTAAATCCTGTGGATGTTAATAGTCTGTGGGCTCAGCTGAGTTTCTTGAAGACACATATGAAGTCATTCATGTTGGTGTTCCTTTTCCTCTTTCCCCATGTTTTAGGTCTGTGATGGGATCAAACAAGGAACCAGATCTTGTGCATCTCGAGGCCAGAACTATAGATGGTCGTAAGTAATTCAACTCCTCCATGATGTTATCAACCTACCATGAGCCGAGTCTATGTTTTAGGGAAATCACAGTGGCAATAACCCAAGTCCTTCATAATCCAGAATTGTCTTAATCACTTCCGGCGTCTCTCATCCAATCAAGGTGTTTTTCTTTCCCGGTTATGGGAAAGTTCCCCAGTATCTTACTTCTGAAGTTTTTGTAGTTATTGTCATTATTATGTTATTGCTGCTGTTTTGTTTTCATTTGTTTTTCCAGTTTCCTTATTTTATCAGATACCACCTAGGCAATATTTCAATGTTTTGTCTGGGAAGTCACAAAGCACTTGGAAATGACAGGGACAAGAGAACCATTCTGTGTGTCCCTCATCATAAACAGGTTGAAGGACACATCGATCGGGTTCGTTTGCTGGCGTATTGATAATGTTTAGCAACCCAGTTAGGCCAGCTGCAAGGAGGAACTATGCTTTGTGTAGAGACTGGGGCTTTGAGTACATGAAACCGAAAAAGAAAATTGCAGTCCAGGATCCACACCCATATCTCAACGTCTCAAAAGTTCACTCACTAGTTATGAAAAATTAATATCTTGAAAAAGCTGCTTAAGTTCTTTATGCCTCAGCTTCTTCATCTGTAAATGAAATAAGTTAATAATAATGATTCTTGGGGCACCTGGGTGGCTCAGTCGGTTAAGTGTCTAACTTCAGCTCAGGCCGTGATCTCATGGTTGGTGGGTTTGAGCCCCGCATCGGCCTCTGTGCTGACAGCACAGAGCCTGGAGCACACTTCAGATTCTGTCTCCCTCTCTCTCTGTCCCTCCCCCGCTTATACTCTCTCTCTCTCTCTCTCCTTCAAAAATAAATAAACATTAAAAAAATATTTAAAAAATAATAACAATTCTTGTACTAGCTAACATTCATTGAGCACGTACCCTGTACCAGGAACTATGCTAATCACTGCATATATTTTATCACAAGTAATCTCCACAAGAACTTGTAGGTTATTATCCTAATTTTACAGACGAGGAAACCAAGGCATAGCTGGTTTAAGTAATATATTTAAACAGCAATAACCTAAGTTTCCTCTCCCTTCTTTGGTCCAGAGGATCTCCAGAAGGTCTAAGGAGTGGAGGAGTACCACCAGGCCTACGATAGGGCACCACAGGTTAAAGGGATCAAAGAAGGAGAAAAGAAGAAGAACAGGTGAAGTAAGAAAGGATGGGGGGAAGAAAGAAGTCAGTCTCAAGTGGAGAGAAGAAAAGGCAAACTGATATCCGCAGTTACTGCAGAGCAATGAGGTTGCCCAGCCCAGAGCCAGAGGGTGATGATCTAAGTATTGAGACCTACCCCTCGCAATTCAAAAACTTCATCATCACTGTCTCCTGTACCTGTCCACTTGCCCTTAGCTCGTCTGAACACAAAAGCGGAAGGTAGCTGTACTTCACTGGCTTTCAGCTAAAAGAAGCGGGTCACCCCTGCACTCCAGACTCTCCAGAAACCACACCTACTTCATTACTGTGCACACGGCATGAGCTTTTTCATCTCCAGCGGTTCCACTTCCCCTTTGGGGAATCAATATATTCCTTGGCAGAATCAGCGGGGGCACAGTTCAGGGTCCAAGCTATCACCTTCCTCCTTTATAAATTCAGGCAGGACTGCCACATGTAATATGTCCAGCACTATGCCTGACACAGAATGAACTCAGCAGTTTAGAGCTTTCTTCCTATGTCTTCAGTGGGCTCTCTCTGGTCACGACCCCCGCCCCCCCTCCCCCATTGCTCTAGAACTGATGAGGTTGTCTTGGATGGCAAGGTCCAGTTTTTACTACACAAGAGCCAGAATAATCTTTCCCTCAGGTAGAATTATTCAGGACACCTGACCTTGACCCATAGTTCCAGTGTAATCTGGAACCTGCCCATTTCTTTAGCTTGTCTCCCTGTGTCTTCTCTTCACTCCTTGTCTGCAGGCCTGTGGGCTTGCTGTGAGTTCTTGGAATGTGCAGGGTCCTATGTGTCATCACAAGGCTCTGAGACCCGCTGGTTCCTCTGCTTGGAATATCTACTTCCCTTCTGCCTTCCCTGACCCATTCGTTGTAATTAATCAGTATGGATGTTTCAGATGTAAATATTTCTTTTTTAACTTTTTAGTGTGAAATAATTTTAGGCTCACATAAAAGTTGCAAAAACTAGTACAGAGAGTTGCCCTGCACCTTGCACCTGGCTTCCCTCAAAGATGAGCACCAGTGTAACCACAGAATAATATCAAAACTTCCAGTCTACACCAGTGTCTTATTTTATTTGCTTTCGTTCAAAACTCTTCTTTGTCTTTATTGTGCTCATCTCAGCTTGACGTTACTCAATCTATTTACATTCCTTTTCCATGATTATTTGATTACAGTATCTTTCCTTTACCAGTCTTGACGTTCTAGGAATGAAGGGGCCGTGTGTATCTTTGTTCAATATTGTGTGTTCAGCACATGCCTCAGTGTCAACATGTAGATAGAGCTTAATACATATTTGTTGAATGAATGAATACACACAGTTGACCCATTGTCAGGGTTACCAAGTCACTTACTAAGTTGTCGGAAAATTTTAGGGCATTGCATCTCAAGCTTGGACATAACCTGACCCAACTAGGGATCTTGTTAAAACGTGGATGCTGATTCAATACGGGCCCAAAAGACTGCATTCCTAATAAGCTCCCAGGCGAAGCCAATGCTGCTGGTCAGTGAAACATGTTTAGAGTAACAAAGTCCCATAACGAAAACCTAATGAAAGAGCTTTAGGGTCTGTCTCCCATGACTGCACCTCTTGTTTAGAAAGCCACAGATGGAATTGGTAACATCCCAGATTGCTTTAATTTTCAAGCTTTTGGGGATAATACTGCTTCTGGCTTGTGGCATCTAATGCACATAACCCCCTATCCTGAAAACAATAAGGCTGTCTCTTTCCCTGATCTGCACGTTTTCTTTCACCCAACATTATTCCGATGCTCCCTGCAGCCATGAAGGTTGATAACGCCAGGCTGTCATCTCAGGCTCACCTTTCACATGGCATGAAATAGATCAGTTCTAATTTTATTTATTTTATTTTACTTTTTTTTTTGCAAAGGCAGCATCTTCAGAAACTACCCAAGAGTGAAAATTCAATAAAGGGATTTAATTTGAAAAGTTATCCCTGTCAAAACAAAACAGGAAAAAAGAAATTACCTACCAATTGAAATAAAGGATCTAAGCATAATGCCTGACCTGACTGGGTATAAAAAAATGAGATTTTCTCAATATCATATTCAGTCTCTCTCTCTCTCTCTCTCTCTCTCTCTCTCTCTCTCTCTCTCTCTCTCTTCCCCCCACCCCTTTTGCACTCTTTCTCTCTTCCTCTTCCTCAAGGTACCTACTTCAGGTCAAAGAAACAGAGTAGGAAAGACCACAGAGAGATCAGAGTAGTAAGGTATTAGAGTGTATTTATTATTTATTTATTTATTTATTTATTTATTTATTTATTTTTATGGAGAGTATATTTATGAAACTCAGGTTCCAGGCTGGTCAGTGGCTCTAGAAATTCCAATGTCTGATGTTACCTCTCTCCTTATTCTCTGATGGAGATCCTTCTTGTTTTTCTGTGCCTTCAATGTTATTTAGGACACAATTTAAATATGTGGAACCCATTGTTTATATTCCAGGTCATGCGTCTTGTAGGCTATATACCAAATCAATACGATATTTTTTACTCTGAATAAGTACTTTCTTTCTGATGTTAATGGATTCAGGAATTTTGTAGTTTTAACACAGGAAAAATCCTATACTAGCTTATATGTCTCCTCCCCACAGGGAGGCTTACAAATATTTATCTGGGCTTGATATTCAAAGTTTGGTTTTAGTCTCATTTCAAATTTCCCTAGGTTACATTTTATAATTTATTTCTGTTTCAACTGAAGTCTCCACAGTTGAGGACAAGTAAGCTCTGGAAAGCATTTGCTCTGTTATTGTCTATGACTAGCATAGACATTTCTGCCACTGGGCTCTAGAATCTAGATGTCTTACGGTTTACACTGTGACAACGTTGCTATTATTCCTTGCCTTACCTCTCTACCTTGTGAGGCAACCTCAATTACAATCAATCACAGGAATTATTACTGGAAAATTTTGAATGTATTTATTGGATGTGGCATTTGTTATTGGCCCTTGCATCTAACTCCGTACAAATTGACAGGTCCTCACCCCAGGTATAAAGATTTTGCTGTTTAAATATCTCGTGTGTGTGTGTGTGTGTGTGTGTGTGTGTGTGTGTGTGTGAGAGAGAGAGAGAGAGAGAGAGAGAGAGAGAGAGAGAGAGACAGACAGAGCCAGAGAGCCAGAGAGAGAGAGAGAGAATGTGCTTTCACACATGCATTATATGCACACAGTGCACTAAAATAATAAAAATGAAACCTATATTCTACTGTTTCACCTAATATAAATGCATTTGTGAATGTAATGCATGGGGTTAGAAAATGTTAACTAAACCATTATATTGAAAGCTTTGTGAAAAGCCATATCCTATTTTATTTTGGTTCTGTGTACAAAACAAAGCTCAGAGACTGACCCATCTGTTGACTTAATAAATTTCCTTATCTGTATAAGCATGTCTTCCTTTTTTTTATTCTACATTTTTTATTTATTTATTTATTTTTATTATATGAAATTTATTGTCAAATTAGTTTCCATACAACACTCAGTGCTCATCCCAAAAGATGCCCTCTTCAATGTCCATCACCTCCCCTCCCCTCCCTCCCACCCCCCATCAACCCTCAGTTGGTTCTCCGTTTTTAAGAGTCTCTTATACTTTGGCTCTCTCTCCCACTCTAACCTCTTTTTTTTCTTTTTTTTCCTTCCCCTCCCCCATGGGTTTCTGTTAAGTTTCTCAGCATCCACATAAGAGTGAAAACATATGGTATCTGTCTTTCTCTGTATGGCTTATTTCACTTAACATAACACTCTCCAGTTCCATCCACGTTAAGCATGTCTTCTTAAAGAAGGGCTTTAAGGGCCTGCAGAGTCCTGGAGGGTCAGCAGAGGCCTGGAGGGCTAATGGGGGCATGTGAGAACCTGTCCAACTCCCTGTAATTGTATGCCGTGTGTTTGTCTATGTGATTTTGGAAGAAAAGAACAGAACTGTTACCAGAATTCTTCACACAGCAATTATGCAGGGATGCATAGTTCCATTTTCATACACATCTGCAAACATGACCTTGGAAGAAAACCTGTAATACCAAGTTTAAACTTTATTGCTCCTCCCTTTCACTTCTGAAATGAACAGCCTCGCCAGTGACATGAGTGTTTCCGTACTGGTGGTGATCCGTGCTGCCATGGACAGGGGACAGGGGACAATTACTGGGCTCGTTGTCTATTTGCATGAGTAAGTAACCTTGTAACAACTTGCATAAGGACTCATCTCTTTCACTGGGGAAAAACAACCTTGGCCCTTCAACCAACTGTGAAAATGCCCAAAAACTCTTGCTGAAATGAACCACAGACCAGCATTTTACAAGGTGAAATAAAAATCAAAGGAGACTCACAACTTTATATAACCACCATACCACAAATTCTGGTCGTTGGTGAGAACTGGACATCCCCTTTCCACTTCCTATTCTCCAGCGCTCCAGTTGATTTCCATATTGAATAGCATGCCTAGCAGTGTCTGGAGAGAGGAAGCACGGCCGCAGTGCTCTGGGGCCGTGATGGAGACCTCAGTTCTCATCAGTCCTCAGGATGTTATCTGCGGGGCGCTTTCAGTTCTTCCTATAAAAATAGATGACTTTTATAACAACAAAAGTAGCAACCATGACAATAAAAAAAAAAAAAGGATAAGCCGCACTCAGGTGCATCAAGTGAAAAGGAAAACCCACTTCCTGACCTCCCTTCCCATTCCCCAGAGGTGGTAATTTTTTTTTTAATATTTACTCTGCATTTTTTCAGAAATCGTTTGGGCCCATACCGGTGAATACGTACGCGCATACACATACATACACACTCAGAAATGTTCACGTTGTAAAACCGTTATGCCAAATTTACTGTTGGCGAATACCATAGCCAGTTAAATTTTTCCACATCGGCACATATAAATGTAGTCACTTCATGACTGATCACTACAAAAAACCCTACCGTGCAGGCAGCTGTAAGCTAGTTTGCCGTTCTCTCACTGATAGACGTGTAGGTATTTGGCCCTTTCAAGCGGTGCCAATACATTTATCCACATGCACACACGTTACTTACTTGGTTAGTAAGCACTCACCCTTGTGCAGGCAGCAAGCACTGCTGAAAAGAGAAATTTAATAACTGCAAGCAGATCCCTGGGTCTGCAAGTATATACATTTAGCATTTCAGCAGACCTTGTTACGTTGTCCCCTGAGGTGCTTGTGTCGTGCACACTCACTCACTATGAGGATGCCTGCCTGTGTTTGTAAGCCCTCAGTAGTCCAGGGCATTATCAGAGATCTTTCAATAATAACCCATCTGATGAGCAAAGAGCCATGCCCTATTGTCTTAATTTGCATCGATTTAATTATGAATGAGATCAAGATTATTTATTTATTCATTCATTTATTTATTGGCTATTTGTATTTCCTCATCAAGGAACCTTCAAAAGATACCAAATCTCTTTAACGTTCTAGGGAAGATTCACACTTTGGCGTATGTATATAAATCTAAAAAAGGATCAGCCTCGCCACCCTCCCTCCAGCTGAGGTCCCAATACTAGCACACCAACTGGCATTATTAGATGCCATGTTTTATAATCTTCATTTACCTTCTTTTCCTGTCCCCACAGAAGGCGTCAGGCATTAGGCTGCATGGCGGCACCTTGCCGTTGGCTTTTTTTCCTGGCTGTTTCGTTCTGATCCCATTGTTCGTACTGCAAAAGCCACTTCATTTCAACTACTTGTGATTTCAGCTCGGCCTCTCTGAGTTAGTAGCCTTAAAGACAGCCCTGAAAACTAACCAGAAAAGCGTGAAACGTGATAACACAGGCTTCCCCACACAGCAGTGAACACCTGACAGTGACACACAGCCACAGGCTCAGCTGGGCAGCTTTCAAAGTGTGCTCTTTGTACCAGCTATGTGTTACTTCCCCTGTGTCCTGTATGCCCAGCCGCAGTGGGAAGGTCTGTGCCCTGACTTCCCATCCTCGGGAGGAGAGGACAGAGGTACACAAGAGAAACCTATTATCCCTAGGCTTTAACTCTACGACAGAGGTCTGGGTTTCTACTGGGTGTTTAGGATCCCCCAGGACACAGCAGCACTAGTCCATATAATGTGTGACAATTTCCGGCCATCTGGAAAATTCCTGATGCTTCTGACTCCTGCTTTAAAAAAAAAAAAAAAAAAAAGTGTTCTAAAGATCTTGGCACTAACTCCTACATTCTCTTTCTTTGTCCTCTATGTTCTCGAGCAACAATGGTGCTGGTGTCATGGATTATATTCCTATCATTGGACAGGCACTAAGGCACTTCCTGCTAATCTTTCGCTGCACCCTTACATCAATTCTCGGAAATAGGCTCTGTTGTTATCGTTCTCATTTTAACTTTGAGGAAAACAAGGCTTTCAAGGATTAAATGTTTTCACCATTGCCTCAGGGCTAGAATATGAAGCCAGGTTTGCTTAACCTCGGACATACTATTCCTTCATTCAACAGATATCATTGGACCTGAATGCTGTGCCAGGTGCTGTCCCAGATGCAAAGGAGAGATGGAAGGGAACGTAGCAAAAGCCTCACTCTCCTCGACTTTACCTTGTAGTTAGGGGAGATGTCATATTTGAGTGAATAGTGAAATAGTCTCTATCCCCAAAAATCTGCTGGCCAGGTGGGCATAACACGTCCACAGTTCTGTGTGATGCAAAGTAAAATAAATGCTGTCACAGGACAATTTCTGGCACAAAGTAGACCATCTGTGGAGAGGTATAAATTTGGGTGACCCTCACCTGTGGGCTCCCAGCACCTGATCCTTCCTGGGATGCACTCACCATACCGCATTATAGTAGGCAAGTTATTTATTTATTTTTTTTTGCATTTCTATTAAATTATTAAGTCTCTATGTTCTGTCTCATGGCCCTATTTCCTAGTCCTGTACTTTGCAAAAAAAAAAGGTATGATCTCAGAACTTTTCCTGGAGTAGTCATGACCTCATGAGGACAACATTTAGAAAGTTATACTGGACCGAAATCAAGAGATTTCATAGAAGAAAGCAATGCCACAATCTTGTTATGCCAAGGGAGAACATTTAATCTAAGTTTATAATTTTCATGGAAATTTTTTGAACTCTGCATAGTATTTTCAGGGGCCATGGCTAGAGTCTCATTTTTGCAGATGCCAATTTCTGACTGGTACATGCCACAGAGGGCGCTCGAATCCTGATGGTACTGAAGGTTATATGAGCACAAGCATGTGGGCTCGACGGGTGTGTGTGTGTGTGTGTGTGTGTGTGTGTGTGTGTGTTAAGTGGGAACATTTAAGACGAAAGTTCTCAAACAAATAATGGAACAATATAAAGGACAAAAGAAAGATTTATATGCAGATGCATGGGCTTTAAAAACTTCCCTGTTTTAAGGTTGAAAATTAATGGAGTTTAGGGTTTTAAAGTGCTCATGACTGACTGCCTACAGAGTTTATGGCTTTGTCTAAAATGAAACTTTTGTAATATTAAGGTATACAAAAGGATTTGGTGCTAAATATTTTTTGAATAATAGAATCACTGGTAGAGTTCTAGAGATCTGTGATGTTTTTCTTGCTGTGTCATTTACTAGCATGTGAGCTTAGACAAATCTCGTCTCTAAGTCTGGAGTTCTTCATCTGTAAAAAGTACCTCTTTCTGGATTTTTTTTTTTTTTTTTACAAAATTTAAAAAAGAAAAAGCATGCGATCCACTTAGCATGGTTCCTGACCCAGAGAAGAGGTCACTGTGGTAATTCTGGAGGTTAATGCTGCTGCTGCTATCATTGGAGAGATTCTGGGAAAGGAGAGGTCAGCCTGAGCCTCAGGCAAAACCCCACAGAAGAAAGCCCAGCAAGTATTTGGTCAGGGTAACAGGCAAGGAAAAGGAAATTCAAACCCGAGTAACTGTCTGAATGGACACAGGTGTCAGCCAGGAATGAACGTGCTGTTTAGAAATAGCAGAAGTCCTGAAAATGTAGACTTAACCAGCAACATCACGGAGCTTCATTTCTTCAGGCAGGGGTGGGAGGAGACAGGTTTCAATGGGTAAAGTATAGTGAAGACCTGTCAGATCTTAAAGTAATAGTCTGATTCTTAATGTCCTTTTTTAGTTCTAAAGTTCTCTCTTTTTTTTTTTTCTTTTTAATGTTTATTTTTGAGAGAATGAGACAGAGTGGAGCAGGGGAGGAGCAGAGAGAGAGGGAGACACGGAATCTGAAGCAGGCTCCAGGCTCTGAGCTGTCAGCACAGAGCCTGATGGGGGGGGCTGGAACCCACAGACCGTGAGATCATGACCTGAGCCGAAGTTGGATGCTTAACCAACTGAGCCACTCAGGCGCCCTATAGTTCTAAAGTTCTAATAATCTTCATTACAAAGAGAAAAAGTCTGAAACCTGGCTTGGTAAGTGACCTTCTCAGAGTCATGCAGCATGCTGGAGATAGAGCTAGGACCTAGAACATCATTCCCAACAGGAGGAAGCATTCGCAAAGCAATATGGCTGTGGGCTGGCAGGCCCTGTGTGCTGGGCACCCAGCCAACTCTCATGTCCTCTTCATACCCCTGGTTATTTTCCATTTCTGCCCACTGCCCACTGACTCACACAAATACCTATTAATTATACAAGGAGAATACTTTTCATGGTGCTTTGAAAAATACTTTAAAAAATCTTTAATTGAAACCAAACATCAAATATGAAGAAAGATGTGTCAGGTAGAGATGTCTGGAGTACTTTACAGTTGAGACACAGTGGATGGTAGTGGTGATTCAAGAGAGAGGGCTTCAGTAGCAATCACTGCTCCTGTTATTGGAGCACGGTCTAGCCCAGCCCTAGACTGAACACGTTTCATGACTGAAGTCTTTGGGCATCACAACCACTGGCAAGATGGCCCCCATGTTTTCCATTTTACAGATCAGCGTGCAGAGAGGTGAAGTGGTTGCTTACGTTTACAAAACTAGCAGGCCTTGAACCTGCATTTAAAGCCCTGTTCCTCTGCTCAAAGCCTGGCCTTCGAAAGGCAGCCTTTGTCTACATCACAGATTCTGCAGGGGTGGGAATTGCATTAAGCCAAGCGGCAGCTGTTATACAGAGTGAGGATGCCTGAGAAGAGCAGCACAGGGCCCTAATTACCTATGGCAAGGAAAACATCTGTGTGGGAAAAGTAATGAAATTAATTCTAAAGTCTAGCAGTTGCATGCATTAATTGACGTTAATTAATGCCAAATTACAAGATACTTCCTATGGAATCGCATCATACACTCACTAGAATTGAATATGCAAAGAGTTCATCATACTTAATGCTATTACAGTAAGCCCCAAGGGGAATAAGAGTGATTGGTCCCTCATTATGAAGTGCAGCCAATTTCTCTCTGTTTCCATTAGGAGGAGAAAGAGAACAAACCAGGAGCCCTTTACCAGGGGCAGGCAGCTCAAAATTGTTCATTTCCCCTTCAGCTTGCAAATTTCACTTTGAGCCTCTCTAAGCAAGCAGTGGTTTCAAAGCCTCTTCCTGGGACTTTGCTTGTGTCGCCCAATGGAACCTTTGGTATTTCTTAGCCCAAAGACGGGCTCATTACACATATTGTTCGTGGTGCTCTGCCTCAGTATGTGTCATGGGGAGTGGGAGAAGCAGAGGAATTAGAGAAGCTTCTCAGATTTTTGTGGGACAGATCTCACACGCCGCCTCCACCTCCTGGCTGAGACATGCTTTCCAGGGCTTTGCACACAGTTGTCTCCTTCTCTCATATCACTACCTGTATACTATTGTTGACATCTCATGTATATCTTTTATTCATTTTTCCAGTGTAAGCATACATATGTAGATATCTATATATACAACTTGCAGAAAATCGGGTTGATATGCACATATTTTGGTAACCTACTTATTTTGGAATAGTTTTAGGTAAACAGAAAAGTTACCAAGATAGTACAGCTTTACCTAGCTCTCCCCGATGTTAACTTCTTAAATAACCGAGGTCTGTTTTTTAAAACTAAGAAATTAAAACATTGATACAAATTATTAATTAGAAACCTATTTTTATTACATGAAATGCATTAACCACTTCCGTAAATCTTCATATACTCTTTAGAATCAGGATTTTAATAACAAACATGTTCTGAGGTTTTAAAAAGTTATTCCTCTATGTTTGACCATTTTTCTATTTAGTTTTGTTATAAACAACACTGATGAAAATTGAAGTACCTAAATCTTTGCATAGATCATTACTTATTCCCTTGGTTAGAATTCTCAGAAAT
Source organism: Panthera pardus (assembly GCF_024362965.1). NCBI lineage: Eukaryota > Metazoa > Chordata > Mammalia > Carnivora > Felidae > Panthera > Panthera pardus. The sequence goes on along the minus strand of NW_026526788.1, from coordinate 64,032,791 downwards.
AAATGTGAGGTCAAAGAGAGTATTTTCAAGGATCTTGATCCTATTGCCAAATTACTCCACACAAAATATAAATTTACTTGTCTTTCTTTTTGTATCTGGGTGTATGCATTGCTACTTAGATCAAAGACGAAATATAATTAACAGAAGTTGGCCCCAAACTTACCAGCATTCTTCACACAATACAGAGTAGTGGAAATAAACCAGCTTTGGAGCCAGCCAAGTTTGAAACCCATAATGCTATTTCTGTAAAACATTACGTATTTGAGCTTCATTCTCTTTATCTAAAAAAATAGTCGATATATTATACTTTGTAGTATTATCAAGATTAAATGTATGAAATAAATGTGAACCTGGAACATTGGTATTCAACAATTGTTAGTTTCCCTGCTCTTTTATTTTCTTCCCAAATCCCTCAGCTTCATAGTTTCTCAGTAGCTGAGTTATAAATATGAGAAGTGTATCTTTATATTTTCCGTCTTATACTTGTTCAGGAACCTTTGAAGAGGAGGTTCAAGTCTTAAGAAAGCTTTAAACTCTGAGACCCCATGCAAAGAAAACAAGCACTGTGTATTTATCAAAAGTTCTCATCAGGTGACAGTCCAAGAAATTCTGATTGGAAGTTGTATTTGTAATTTGAAGGCCAAGATCTCTTAATCAGGAATCTTTGATTTAGTTTGGTTAATCATTGTTTTTGTTCATTATCTCACATAAGAAGTGCAGAAAAAGAGCAGCTGTAAGTTCAGTATAATCAGTAACTCAGTGTCATCAGGAAATAGGTCCTTTTCATCTCTTTTCATACTCATTAGGTAAGCTTAACTGTAAGCTTACTGGCTCCTCTATGTAAAAAGAAGGCTAGAGCAGTTCTCAGCATCACATTATTCTAGAGAGGCAGAACAGGGTCTTCTGCTGTATTTCCTGGTCTCTCCCTTACAAGACTGCCCTCTCTTCTCATTTACTAGAACTCAGTTTTAATGCTCTTTCCTGAACCAACCAATGACAAGGGGAGTCAGAAGACCTTTTGCGGGCATAGACCCAAGAGGATTAATCCTTGCATATGGGCACTTCTCAGTCATGCAGAAGGAAGGATAAGTCAACCGATCCAGTATTGGCTTTTCCATCAAAGAGGCCGGGAGGAATGGGTATCGAGCAGGTCACCAAAAGAAACATAGCTGATACAGAAACATAACTGGAGTACTCAAATTCAGTTTAACTAGCCTTTAAAAGGCCCCCAAACTGATCCAATTATTGTGAAAGGTAGCAAAAGAGAAAATAGGAATGTTATCATTATTGATAACAGCTCGTATCTGTACACATTTGAGTTTTAAAACATTCAGCATATATGCTATTATAGTTAATTCTTAGAGCCAAAATTCAAGAGAGTTGACATTGGCATTCACATTTAATGGATGAGGGTGGCAAGGCTCAGGAGATTGAAATTTCTTTTGAACTATGTAGCTAGTAAGTGACCAAATAAGAACTCAAGCCCCGGTCTCATAGTTACCAGTGTCCATTGCTGTGACCCCAAGCTACCTTTGGAAAAATAAAAGTCGTTTAAAAGATGTGGAAGAATCTGGTGGAGTGTGAAACTGTGAGGTGAAGATTTTGTGTGCTATGGTGGGAAAGAGGACGATTCTGGGAAGGACTGACTCCCAGAAATTGTCTTCAAGGAGAAAGACCTTGAGTTATGCCCTAAGATGGAATGATAAAGAATGTTTGAAGAAGGTGGTAAGAGTGAGTAGATGGCCCTTCTTTAGTTCATCTACAGAGATGGTTTCACTACAACCAGATGGCTTAAAGTACTTCAGAGCCATCCCATCCCCACAGATGGCAGAGGCATGAAGGAATATTGTGAATAAATTTCACCTCCAGTCTCATAAGAGCTTATCAGCAATTACATGTCCTTGGTCAGATGGAGCAAATATGCATGCCGCCCCCTTGTGGTCCTCCTTGTAGAATACAGATTTTACCCAATTTCCATAGGTAAAGATGGTCCTGGAATTGTCCTTGAGAGAAGTCATTAGTGAATCCTTGCATCCAATGCTATACTATTGCCTACCCCCATTTCATGTAAATCTTCATCTCCTTATTTTGTTTTAATTTGGAATAGTGGATTTCTTTATACATCCCTGATATCCTAAAATCAAACATCCATTTATTAAGCATCAAGAAAAAAAAAAGGTAAAATGACTTTCTTCTTCATTGAAAAAGATATATTACAATAAAAAGGCACATTCTAGTGAATATTTACTCATTGGCCAATATGTCCCTGGAACAGTATTAGAACCTGAGGGTACATCAGTGAACAACAAGTAAAAGGAGTCACTATCTTCAAGTAGCTTATATTCTAATAGAGACAGACAGAAATGAATTCCATGGGGGGGAATTAACAAAATGGTGTGTGATCCAGATTAATCATGGAAGACCCTCAGAAATAATAGTAGACTGAAATCTAGAACTTTCTTTGTGAACAACCAGGGGAAAAGCATTTTAGGCAGAGGGAATACAAGCGAAAAGTCTCGTAAGTAGTAGAAAGTTTAGCCAAATTTCTGCATGTAAAGGAAGCCAGATTAGAAGACTCACAGAGAGAAGAAGAGATTAACATGTGGGGACATTGGAGTGGTGGGGAGTAGAAGATTTGAATTTATTTTAAATGCAAGGAGGCAAAAGGAGTTTTAAGTATGAAATGATACCTGATTAGTAGAGAGAGCAGAATAGTTGTGGTTGAAAAACCAAGGCAGCCACCCTGATACATTGCACTTCCAGCCATAGATAGCAAATGTATAGAAGAGTTAATTTAACTGATAGGTTTACCATCTGCTGTCAAGTCTCAGGTAAGATTCAGGGTCTTGGTTTTCTCGTCTGTAGAATTAGAGCAAACTATTGAACCCAAGGAAACTCCTCTCTATTCTATTTCACTTAAAATTATTAGAAGAAAGGCCTTTGTCTTGACATGGAATTTTACTGCTTCTAACAATGTTTATAACTTCTTGCATGAGATGGCTGGTAAATGCATGTTATATCCACGTTTCCCTGCTTGTTGGTCAAAGGTCAGAGTGTGGAGGAAGAGCCTACAAATGCAAAAAAATAATTAGGAAACCGTAAATATTATTGCCAGTTTTTAAAAATATTTTCATTTAGGTTTGGGAGAGGAAAATTAATTAATGAGGATTTAGTATTCCAGGATGGCAAGGTTTGGTGGAGGTGAGGGGGCATGCTGGTGATGGTGTTGACAGAAAGTGAGTAAAATAATGGGGTGCCTGGATGGCTCAGTCAGTTGAGTGTCCGACTCTCGATTTTGGCTCAGGTCATGATCCCAGGGGGTGGGATCAAACCCTGTGTCAGGTTCTGCGCTGAGCGTAGGCCTGCTTAAGATTCTCTCTCCCAATGCCCCTCTCTGCCATTTGTGCTCTCTCAAAAAAAGAGTGAGTAAAATAATAATGATACCACTTTGAACGATAATAATGATAAAAATAATGCAGCTAAAGAATGTGAGATTTGTTTCAAGAATTGGAGATAGCAAGGGAAAGAAAAAAGGTCCACTCTGAGTGTGATACTCAGTGTGTATACCTTCCCCCTACCTTTTTTTTTTTTCTTTCAGATTCACAGTACCTAACTTGCCGAATGCAGAACTGCACAGAGGCCAACAGGAATAAACCTTTTCCAGGCTACATTGACCCAGACTCTTTGATTGTCCAGGATGATTATGTGTTTGTTCAGGTATGAAAGATCCATTTCTGTTGATTGTCTCAGACAGTCCTCTTCCCTGCTTCCGTCCCTAATGCAGCCTCCTTTGCCTGCTTACACTCCCTTGAGGGTAAAAAAAGGAAGAAAAATAAAATCATTATCTTCTTGACAAAAGGAACATTGCCAAGTGTCGAAGCTTCTATGCTCACGGAATATTAATTAGCTCCTTTGAGCAGCGTCTGGAGGACCTTATCAACACGTGGTCACGGAGGCACCGCTTAGAGTATGAAGGTTGTCTCCAGAATGATACACACTTTTGTTCACCCTTCCTCTGCCTTCAGTGAGACTGAGTGGATATGTCACTCTCTTCCTATCAGAAGAGTCAGCCAATCAGCCTGTTCCTCAATACTTACCTTAAAAATAGAGAAACAGATGGCAACAGGAAGCTGCGGGGTGACTGGAGGTAGTGGGAGGCAGAGGCGAGGTGGAGAGTAATCAGCCATTATTGTCATGCTCTGACTATGATTAGGATGAGAAGTGGAGGAGATGTATGCAGTCGGGTTTTTCTCTCCTAAAGAGAGTGGGAAACCTTTTGAGGTAAAGTGGTTAGAAGAGAGAGGGAGCAAGTATGCTTTGCTGCTTTTCAGCATTTCAGGAAAGTTTTAGGTTTGTTTGAACAGTGATTTATTTAGTTGTTAGGTAAGTTTAGACAGACTTCACTTATTGCTTCCCATGGTAAGAGTGACAAAGGTACAATTGCTGAATAGTTCTGTGTGTGTGTGTGTGTGTGTATACATTAAATATATTGACATATTCATTACATATATTCATTTTTACACACACACACACACATATATATATACATATACACAATTTCACTATGATTGAGACACATTCTTAACACTAATATATTTATTTGGACAAGAAATCATAATTCAGAATATTCAATCCCATGTTTTAAGGAAGCAAATGTTCAAAATGCACAAAATCAACCTATGTACTCTTAAAATGTTTTGCAAATGATTATACACATACATATACTTCATTTCTTTGTTGGGGAAATGAATAATGAGTACTCTGATAACTTCAGCATCAAATTGTCAAGTGACATTAAAATGGTTACACGTTCTAGTTGTATCTATAATTCATTTCTCAATCACTGTTTCTGCCAGGAACCTTTTCTGTTTTCTAATAATGATTTATAATCCACATATGTGACTAACCAATGACAATCAATTCTGCCTTTAAAACGTTATGTATTTTCTACCCATACCGCTGTGAACATGATCCTGTGAGCACTGTGAACATAGCCCATCCCTAGAATTAGGAGGTGATCTGGCCCAATCATGGTGGACAAGATAACTTGCCAGTCACTCTCGTACGTGTCTGATGGACCTTCACCCACAGCATTTGTTGACACAATCTGAGTATGCAAACTCCAACTGATGTTCCAACTCCAGATATTTATATGGATTAAGAGTGACTCCACCAACTCATAGAAATACAGACTAGATGGTCCTTGCTACGGGGTGGGAGGTGGGGAGACGTTGGTCAAAGGGTACAAATTTCCAGCTATTAGATGAATAAGTTCTGAGGATCTAATGTATAGCATAGTGACTATAATTACCAATATTGTATTGTATACTCGACAGTTATGAAGACAGTAGATTTTAAATGATTTCAGTACACACAAAATATCATAATTAAATGAGGGGATAGAGGTGTCAACTAACCTTATTGTGATCATCATTTTGCAGTATATGCATTTATCAAATCATCACATTGTACACTTTAAAGTTACCTATCTTGTATGTGAATATCTCAACCAAACTGGGAAAAAAAAAAAAAAAAAAAACAGGGGCTACAAAGGAGAGGGAGACTGAGAGTGGAGCCGTTGCCACTCCACGAAACAGTGCTCGTGCTGGGGTGGAGACCGCACCCCTTCTTGCCCTCCCTCGCACCCACGGGGTTCACTGGGCTGTATGTGCTGGACAGACTTGGAGGAGGTAGCTCAGAGTTCTCTTCTGGAAGATAGAGATCTATAATGATTTGGGGCTATGACCCTGGCCGGTTTTCCGTCTAATGTGTCAGCAGCGCGGCTGTAGGTGAGACATACTCACATTCATCTATGGTACAGCATCAAACGGAACTCAGCGCTCAGAGATGAGAGGCTCCAGCTCTGCCGCCGTTTCACCCGGGCTGTTTCCTTCTGATATGGCATGGGGACCTGTTTGCGTGGTCATAGTCTTGGTCTGGATAGCTGGGGACGGCTGATGGACGTTAAGCCAATATGCCCTAAGGCTTCTCTCGTTAGAAACACAAAAGAGAAGAAAAATAAAAAGGAAATGAAAATGTTTCCTTGTTTCTGAGCTACAGGGCAAATCCAAGAATTTTATGTTCACCCAGTGCGCTAGGTTGGGCCTCAGACCAGTTCACATAGACTGTATGAGTCGTTTTTGAATGGAGCTCTAGTTCTTCACGCTTGTCTACCATAGTCATTCACACTGTTGTGTTGGCATCTACCCCCTTCCATTCATGGCTGTTGTTTGAGGGCCTGGAACTATTATAGGAGCTCTTCTTACAACTCTTGTGTTTATGATCCAGCTGACATCAGGAGGACGGCCGCATTACTACGTGTCCTACCGAAGGAATGCGTTTGCCCAAATGAAGCTGCCCAAATATGCTTTGCCCAAGGTATGAGCTGAATGGATTTCTTCATTTTAGTATTTTCTTCAATTCACATATTCTTGACCTCACCCCTTTCCCAAGGACCCTTTCAGTCTTTCATATTCATTTATCTCTTCTCATCCCCCATGACTGCTTTTCACGTTCTCTCTCTCTCTCTCTCTCTCTCTCTCTCTCTCTCTGTCTCTCTGTCTCTCTGTCTCTCTGTCTCTCTCTCTGGAATTCTTGTTATAGGAGCATCTAAATAAATTGTCAACTGATTTGCTTTTACTTTTCAAGAAATATGTACTGGTATTCTAGCAAAACAAAAAACATGCTTTGGATATTATGTCAGTAAGACGGGGGTGACACATTTCTATCCCATTCTATTGTGATTAATTTTTGAGAGGGGGTACATCTATACGGCATCCAACCTTTGCTTTCTCTCTCAATAGAACTTACGATACTGGCTGTCTTTAGAGTTCTGAGGCACAGCTAAATTTTTTGGACTTTCCCAAAGACGTTACTCCTTTGGAAATAATGACAGAAGTTAAAGACCCTCAACTGCTGACATTCCCTGGGCTCTTTCCAGAAACACTGAAGAACTGTGTTGATATGGAGTGCCACCTAGTGGAGGTCAAACTGACTTGGGCGCTCCAAACTGTGGATTTGTGGTCTGAAGTAACAAATGCATTGTGCCTTGATCTTAGAGCAAGGGAGGTATGTATGACCGTAGGAAGGGGGAAGCGTAGGTTTAAATATAGTTGTAGCTCAGTTTTGAAACCTTTGGGTTGGGCAAAGAACATAGAGAACTTTTTTCGACTGAGTTTTCATGACTATCTTGTGTTTTTGTCCATGACTTTGTAGTATGCTATCGTGGCCCATCACCAGCTAGCTGCCAGGGAATCGTGTGATAGACACAGCACAAGGTCATTGCAGATCTCTTCTTCCAGGAAAGTAAATGGTAGCAGTTGCTCTGGCTTCTCCAGGCAGAATTCTCCTTCTGGGCCATCATTTTGGCTCTAAGCCTAACAGGAGTAAGGTGGGCTGAGACATCAACACATTTGGGATAATAACACACATTAAATCTCCCTGTTGACTCCATGAACAATATCCATGTTAGTAGTTACTAATATTTCTAGCAGCTAAGAAATTAATGACAGTGGTAATTGCCCAGAACTATTTCTGTGCTTGTATACATTTAACTGCTCCTTGCTCTTGATTCGGTTTAACGTGTTTTACAAAAGGACAAGCTACAACTTTGGAGTTGTGCCTTGGATGAGACATGGGGAGAGTCCATATGTAAAACTAAATCTGAGTGCTGTTAAAAGTACCTTGGATAATCTTTTGGGAAGGCCCAGGAGGGATATGATCATGCCTCCTCAGTAAGTCCAACGGAGCCGTTTTGGGTTTTTTCCCCCTTCAAGTGCCGAAATAAATTGCTATTTCTTTGATTGATCAGCAAATGCAGTAGTTAGCTTGCAAGATTTACACCTTTAAAAACAAGAGTTAAAGTCAATGCAGGGAGATGCCCTTGCTCAAGAGGCATGTGGGAATTGAGACCAAATCAGGAGCAGCAGATGTGAGTCAATCATCTTGTTCTAGCTCCTGGGAATATACTCTTTGAGTGGAATAAGCCTGGGCCAAACCAAATTCTGTCTACAGCAGGACTGAGGCCAGCACTGAACTCCCCTGAGCTCCCAAACTAGCATCCTTTATACCTTTCTTCTCTTGAAATAATTGAATAGTTTACTATTATAAGATAGCAGATCCCCCACAAATTTTGATATACTGGAGGGCCATCAAAAGAAAAAAAACCATGGACCAAGGAGCCCCAGAAATGGTAGTTTAAAACCAAAGGAGCATCAGACCTGGCACTGGAGTGTTAGGAAAAACATGTACTTTGCATTGCTTCTTCATGGCCATCACATAGATCGATGTTGACAGTTGCCCCCAGTGACATCTAGCCACTTGTACTTTGAACCTGAATCTACTGTCTGTCCCCTCCCCTTGCTATCCCAGATGAGCAAGCTCCATTACTAGCTTGATGTGAGATATGAGGGTAGAATGCAAGGATTATTTTAGCTTTTCCCCGGAAAAATAGGAGTCAGTACAGCAAATGAATGTATTATGTAGTCCAAGGAGATGTTTACTTAAGGCAATGAGATGCCTCATTACAACCCATTACACCTTCAAAGAGAAGCCCCAGCTTGGGTGGAGTGATTTGTGGGAAAGGCACATGTATTTCGTGGCCTTCTATCAAAGCCAGGGCTGCCTTGGCTGGAAAGGAACAAAGCTTCATGCGCAACAAAGGAATCAAGACAAACCAGCACTTTGATGTCAAATTTTCTGTAATCATCCACCGCCTTTGTATCAGCTCTTGAAAGACTATGGTTACCCTGAACTGTGTTAAAAAAAAAATTAATAATAATAATAATAATAATAATATAATGGTAATGATGACCAGAGAGGGGGATGGGGAAACTTTAATGTTGCCGCTGCTATTAAAAGCATGAAAGCCCTAGACCAGGAGACACAGTGAAGGTTTCCTTCCCTTAACTTACTTGGAGCTCATTCTGAGCCCCTCAAGTGAGATAAACGAGGCAATACATATGAAAGTGCTTCAAGCACTTTGGAGGACAGATACTCTATAAAAGCAAGGTAATATTATTATCAGTATAGATCTCGTTGTCTGTGTGGTCGGAGATCGATGGCACCCAGGGCATGGGTGGTGCAGAGACTGTTTGATTCACAGAAGGAGGCCTGGATTCCAGACCTACATAGGTCACTAACTTGCTGTGGAACCATGGACTGGCTTATCAATTTCTTTCTCTGTTTTTTGTTTGTTTGTTGTTTTGGTTTTTTGTTTTGTTTTGTTTTGTTTTTACATTTTTAAAATAAAATAAATGTTACTCTGAATCAAATATCCTTAGAGATACCTCATGAAAATTTGGCTCTATGATCAAATAAATTTAAGAAGAAACCTAAATTTCATTCTATGTTCTTTGCCTTAAGAGTAATGGTAGGTCACTGGTGTCGAAGTTTCTAGGATGTCCTTTGAGCAAGAAAACTATATAATTCATCACTGATCAAACATTCCCAAAGAGATCCACTTAAAAAAAAATAAATTCTGTTAAAAGTCCAACATTGCTGGTATGCTATGGAACAGACTTGGGAAAACACTCTCGTAGAAGATCTAAAAGGCTACTTCTTGTTCTACAAGTTTGTGTCTCAGTAAAAGCATTCAATATAAAGTGCCATTCTGGTAGAAAAAGCATATTTACCTGATAGAGGAGAATATAGGCATGAATTAAAAAGGAAGATGCCATTGAAATATGTCAGATCCTTCAATTCAAATACCTAAGACCAACATCATTTTTTAAGTCTCTTCACTGTAATTGGATTATATGGAGAGAGAGAGAACTGATCTTGGCCCTTATCTAGAGGTAGCCATTTGAATTTGTTATTGTTATGTGACTGGTTCTCTATGTGACCTTGAGGCACTGTGTTTTAGTTCTGAATCTACAAAATAAAGATTTGTCTGAGTGGGATAGTATAGTTAATGTACTCTATCTAGTCCCTAGCATTTATTAAGGAGATGTCTGTGGTGACCCAGACTTCAGGGGTTCACCAGTGCACAAATTCACTCCAAGGCACAGAGGTAGGAAGTAGTTATGTAGGGGCCAGATCTATGGTTAAATATCATAACATGAATTCAGGAAAAATACTGCATCCTGCTGATGAGTGAACATGAATTAGGAGTAGTTCTTTGAGGATTCTAAATGCTACAATAAGGATTTGGGTCTTTGCCCTAATTTAGGAAATGGGGAGCCATAGAAAGTTTGCCCTCAGTGGTTGAATGGCCTTTGAGCTAATTTCCATACCTAATCCCCTCCATTCAAAAGAAGCAAAACACTTGCATGAACTACTTTTTATTAAGTATACTGGTTAACACTCCAACATTTGCGGTGAAAAGAAAGGCCAAATCAACCTTGCTTAATCAACAGAAGAGACTTAAGGGCATGTGTCACTGAAAATAGCTAGCCCGTATGAAACAAATGCTACATGCCAGGCACTATAAATGTGTAACACTTAGTAACTGATTTAATCCTTACAACTCCATGGAGGGCACACTGTTATCTCTGTTTTACAGGTAGAAATGCTGAGGCACAGAGTTTAGTTCACACAGCTAAGTTACAGAGGGAGGGTCTGAACTCAAGTAGTTTTACTTGAAAGTCCATTCTTTTAACCTTTTTTTTTTTTTTTTTTTCCCCTAGTGTTCTCTCTAGCTGAAAGGTTTACAGGTGGGGCAGGCTTCTTAGCTGTCCACAATCAAAGTCTCAAAGACATTCACAGAATGTGGCCTCTCTTTCTTTTGAGCCTATTTTCTTCAGGACTGTCTTCATCTCCTGCCGCTAAGATATGTCTCCATCAGATCTAGAATTTTATTTTATTTTATTTTATTTTATTTTATTTTATTTTATTTTATTTTATTTTATTTTTTATTTTATTTATTCTTACTGCTTATGAATGAACTAATAGTGAGATATATATGTGTATATATATATATATATATATTTTTTTTTTTTTTTCTAATAATGCCACAGTCATTCTATAATTCTGTCTTACTGGCTTTTTGTTACATACCATCACTGATCCAACCACTGTGGTCAGGGACATTGCGTATTCAACACGCTCATTTCTGGTGCTGAGGGTGGAAGAAAGTAGCAAAGACTGAGTACAGGGAGGAAATTTCTCGGAGAGCAATGAGGGTGTTTGTCAAAGAACATCAAGCTACAGTTAGCTGAAGAAATGGAAATAGACATTTGGCTGATATAAGCAATGGCCAACTTCCATACAAAACATAAGTTTGCATTATTGACCTGCAGTGAATTAATGGGAAGGATTCATTTCTGGCCTCCTACTCTGTATTCTTTTTATAAAAACATTATCAAACTCCGGAGTATGGCATGTGGTACCTAGTAGGGGTGAAGGAACATGAAGCTGTCTGCATGAGGATCTCTTCCTTCTGGGGTCATAGGAATTCACTGTGATCCCGGTAATGGGGAGAAAGACTTGTTCCTATACATTAGAGCAGAATCCAAGCTGAATTGCCTTTGTTTGATTGAAAGAACGTCAGCATATACAAGGAGAACTTTAGGATAGAAGTTAGGTAGAATTTTCTAGCACTGATATTCTTTCCAAAAATCATTCAACAATCTCCCGAAGCTTTTCAAGAATGGAGGATGATCCATCTGGGAAGATTTGAGTATTAAGCTGCACAAAGGCCAGGAATATTTCCTTATTGTTCTTCTGTCTTTGTGCTTCTATATAATTCTGGCTTTGGTTTCGTTTTGTTTCTGTTTTTGGTTTTTGAGAGTTATACCAGTGTCTGCTGCCTTGGGCAAAGGGTGAAAGGCCTCCAAGAGCTTGTGCGCGGGAGACAGCAAGCCTTGGTTTATGTCAGCCTCTCCCTGAATATTCACTACTCTGGAGTTCTGAATGGGGAAGAAAGGATTTGGAATTCCCACCCCAGGGACATCTACTCACTGCCTCCATACTATCTTTGCCTTATTTTTATCTTCCAGAACTATCAGAGTCTGAAAGTGTCATCAGTTAAGTAGTCTACTTTTTTCCCTCTCTCACTTAGGGTTTTCCAATGAACTTCTCAGAGTAAAGGTTTAGATAAACCACCAAATGCTTGAGCCCTCATTGACATGACAGCTAGTGCTTTGGGGTTCTCAGGTGAATGTTTTCCTCGTGGGCTTCTGGGAGTTGCTGAGCCTTGGGCAGTGTTTCTCAAACTTTCACATGTTAACAGTTAAACTTTAACGAACTTTAACAGAACTCTGAATCAGTGAGAGATTTTATTTAAATGCAGATTTTTTATTCAATAGGTGGGCCTGAGATTCTGTGTGCCCGACAAGCTTGCAGGTGATGCCCCCATGCTGCCCCCATGGGCCCCAGTGTGGCCCATGAACCACACTGAGAGATGCAGGGCTTGTCTATTTTCTCGCTGTCTCTCTGACTTTTCCTCATATTTACCCCACATAAGCCTTCTGAACATGTACCTTGTTTGTGCCTGGCAAGTATATCAAGATGACTGATTCTCCAAAGTCATACATATTTGAGAAGGTATTCTTCATTTATCTAATGAAGTAATTAAATTGTAAGTGAGCTACCAAGCATTTCTCTGCCCTATTTTCTCATGGCCTTACTGCTTAACTTCACAAATGAAAAAGGAAATACATGGTTAACGCTAACCTGATCAATTCTTAGTTCACAAATATACACAAGGAAAATTTCTATCTTCCACTACAGTGCCTAAGTGCCTATCCTGTTGGTCTTCATTAGATTCCACTCTCTTCGGACACATGCCATGTTAATGTTCGAACCTCTTCATCCTCTGTATCTTTCTTCAGGACATGCACGTCATCAGCACAGATGAGAATCAAGTGTTTGCAGCGGTGCAAGAATGGAACCAAAATGACACCTATAACCTCTATATCTCAGACACCCGTGGGGTCTATTTCACGCTGGCCTTGGAGAATGTTCAGAGCAGCAGAGGTCCTGAGGGAAACATCATGATTGACCTCTATGAGGTATGTCACGAGGCATGTGCAGTCCTGAGCCCCTGTAGTGCCTGGACTGGAGGTAAAGGCCTACCATTGGCTGTTGCCTTGATCATCTTAATTATTAGTTCCTTACGTGGCCTCCTGTCATTCAGGAGAAGAAGGGATTTGTAGAGCATTTTTGTTGGTTAATTTTTAATCTACAGAACACCTGTGGGAAGAATTCTTTTTTCATGAAGTCCACAGACCATGTAGTCTCAGAGACCTAGAGAGAGTATCTGGAGAAGCAAACAATTGAAAGGTTTGAACAAGAGTGATCCTAATGGGAATGTTGAAAATAATCTTGAAGGGCAGACACGGTGTCCCAATGTGAGCAAAGGGGTAGTGGGCATGTTCCCTCTCTCTTTGAAGAAAGAAAGAGGCAACTCTGCATTGGATCAGAAGATGCTCCCATTGGATTTGAATACCTTTTTTTTTTTTTAATATTTATTTATTTGTTTGGAAAGGGGGTGGGAGGGGCAGAGAGAGAGGGAGAGAGAGAGTCCCAAGCAGACTCTGCACTGTCAGCACAGAGGCCAACTTGGGGATTTATCTCATGAACCGTGAGAGTGAATCAAGACCTGAGTCGAATCAAGACTCAGATGCTTAACCAACTGAGCCACCCAGGTGCCCTGGACCTGAATACCTTTTTCATTAGATAACTTCCATTGGCTAATTGTCATCCTCTCAGCGGGCCAGTGAGTGAGACAAACATGTAGGTCTTACTCTCCTAAATGGGAGGGGGAGGAAAGACAAAAAACAAAGTTTACCATAATTCCCTAAGAGAACTACGGCCTTTTGCTTCTCAAAATGACCAAGGTACAAAATAAAATCATACATGTTGGATCACTTAGCTTTCATGACAAATGCCAACACTTGAATTGCCATTTAAAGCACAGCTAGGTAGAAAGAAAGCTGCTATTTGGGGATGGATTTTAGCCATTTGTCAGTCTTACCTTCCACTATGAAAGATTTATAATGGGTTATAATGAGCCATTACAAAATGCATTCAAATTTGAGAAGTGTCTGTATCATATACCTATATCCTATCTGAAAAAAAAATCTAGACTGGATTCAAATATGTACAGTCATAATGATGCTATCTTTTGGTTGAGTGTGAGTTTCAGAAAGTCAAGAAGTTGCTTAAATAACAAGAAGCAAGGGAATAATATCCAGTATATCAAAGAAAGGACCCAATTTCACTTAAGAAGTTTAAACCCACTGTTGTAATTCTTTTTAATGCTGTCTACCTCTTTTTTCCTTTAGGGGCTCTTGGGGATTTTCTTCTAGTATCTAAACTTCTCTGTATGTATAAATGTGCATTAACAAACTGTATGTCCCATTCAGAGTGCAGACTAGCATGGGACATAGTTTGTGTGTATATATTTAGAAAAATGCACTGCAAACTTTTTTACACATTCACAAGTTTTTTTCCACTCATTTCCTGCCCATGTTCCAGATAAATATAGTATCATATATCTCAGTCTCAATCTGAAAATGTATTCTGGAAAATATTTACATATCCTGGTGATTTAGTTTCAAATTTGTGTTGGATAAAATTTGTGATTTAAAGTATAAATTTTGGAGTCAGGTTGACTGGATTTAAATCCTAGCTATACCCATGTGTATGTATTCTAGAGACAAAGCCAATAATTTCCAAGCCTCAGTTTCCTTGTTTAAAATATGGAGATATACATAGTATCTACTTGATAGGATTTCTCTGAGGATTACTTGTGTTAATCTTAACATACTGTAAAATGGTTCCAGGAATACATCAATGCTCAACAAATTATAGATAGCATAATTAATACTATAGTCCAATGAGTTTAAGCCCCAATGCAATGTTCTATTCTTATAGTCTTAAAATCTACCCATATTGTTTAAATACCCAACACATTTCTACTATTTTGGATCTCTCTTGCTTCCCATATTGCACTTAGCATGGCCATAGTAATTCTTGAACACCAACTACTTGTCTTCTTATAAACGAGCGTAAATTGCCACATTTCTTTCCTCACTTCTAAATGCTGTACAAACATTTAAACTTTAAATGTGTTTTGTGGAAATGTCATTCATTTTCGTGCCTTGATCCAGCACTTAAGATGGAAATACCTTGCTTCAAGAGTCTCATAAGAAGTCAAAGCAGCTGCCCCAGATCAATCACCCAATTTGCTTCCCTGGTCTTGACTCTGTCCTGTTCTCCCGAAAATATTTTCTGGTTTTCAGGTTGCATTTTTTTCCCTTTCTGATTAACTGCTCCCCTCTTTTCAATCTATTGTGGAATAGTTTGTTGTTGTTCTGTTTTGTTTTGTTTTGTTTTTTGGGTTTTTTTGTTTGTTTGTTTTGTTTTTGGATAAATTTTGTCTTCTGCCAAAACAGAGACCATTTTAATCGGTCCCTTGATGATGGAAAAGATAACAGCTTTGGACAGGAATGACTTTGCAATGTTCTGTGATTCACACTTGTTCTCATGAATGATTTTCTGAATTCAAACACTGCTAACAGGTACGGAATGCGAAAAGGAAACAGGGTGTCTTCGGGACACGGCAAACCATTTCTTGGCTGATCCTTGTGTTTCCCCTTTGTGTCTCTCTTGCAGTTGACTGTCTGTAGGGAAACTGCTGGCTCTTATTATCATCACTTTGAGCGGTGGTGTGACTGCATTATGTAAAGGTGTTCTGCGTCCTGGGGCCGGGGAAGAAGAGTCTTTGGTTTTATTAGCCTGACAGTTCACAGCAACTTGAATTGAACTTGATGTGATCAGAATGGCGGTGCCGTATCTGCTGATTACCTAGATAGAAAGAATATTGGCTGATGTGGAACCTGGCACAAATGTTCCTTAACTCTGATTGTTCTGGTTAGCAGGAAGCTGAAAGCCATCCAGCATGAATTTCCCAGTAGAATTGCAATGAATGATGAGTGCTTAGAGGTAAATGAAAAGTAAGCAAATCTGTAAATGAATTAATAAGGAGCAGAGATGAGCAACATATGAGGTAGGGGTAACAAAGACAGAATATATGGAGTGCACGTCTGCTCACATTTGGGGGTGACTGAGGAGGACGGCATGAGTTCGTTGCTTGTATGCTTCTGCATGCCAACTACCTGCCATTGCTGTTTGCTCTTTAAGCTGTTTCAGCAGAGGCCGACTGTGTAATGTATAACAATAGGAGTCCATGTATCGAGGAAATGTACTGTTGATGAGTCTTTGCGGGAAATGCAAAAGGAAGCACATGTCTCATTAAAATCAATCATTATGTTCATATACACACATTAGAACCTTACAACAAACGTGGCCCTTTCTGCCGTAGAAGCACATGTGTGTATGCGATGATGTAGGGAGTGCTGGGGACCAAGTGTTGGGTGACCATCTTGTGTGGTTTAATCACTGCAATGCTAGAATTTTCCCTCAGTGTCAGTTGGCCATTGAACATGTACCACATTTGAAAGAGTCAAGACATGTGAACCAGGAGAGTTGCCCACAGAGCAAAAATGCTAGATAAGGATTTTTGTTGATGAAGGTTCATAATAACAATAGATAATATTTTAGGGGCCAGTTCTTTACACAGTGCTGTGTAAATAACCTCCCATTATTATCTCCTTCAATCCATACATTAACTTTATGATACTAGGACTATAATTACTCCCATTTTAAACATGAGTAAATAGAGGCAGAAAGAATGCAATCAGCTTTGCAAGATTACAAAGCTAGTGGCAGAATTAAGATCTAAATCCTAGAGTATGCAACTCTTTTTTTAAATTTTTTTAATGTTTATTTATTTTTGAGAAAAAGGGAGACAGAACATGAATGGGGGAGGGGCAGAGAGAGAGGAAGACACAGAATCTGAGGCAGGATCCAGGCTCTGAGCTGTCAGCACAGAGCCCGATGTGGGGCTCGAACCCACAAACCATGAGATCATGACCTGAGCCAATGTCGGACACTTAACTGACTGAGCCGCCCAGGTGTCCCTAGAGTATGCAAACTCTTAACAACAAACTATTTGTGTCTCTAGAAAGATTTGGGCTTGTATTTGGTTGTGACCCAGCAATAGCCCTAAGAAAAGACATTGAAAGGTAGGATAAATAGTACTAGACTTTACCTAGAAGTAGAAGAAACCAGACAGAAAAAAGAAAACAGTCTTGGAGAAAAGCCAACTCAGGACCTGCAAATGATCTCTCTGGACCTATTCACCACCTTCTGAACCACCTTAGTCTGTAGTTAGAGCTAAATTCAGGCAGCACTATCATGTCCCTTCCGATTTTGTCTGGTGGATGTGTTTCTTTCAGAGAAGCCTAGAAACAAGTGTTCTAAAATTCTGTCATTCCTGAATAGCACAAACCCTCCAGGGGCATCACGTGGGGATGGGTAAGAGAGGACTGCATGCCTGATGGTGGCCAGAGCAAAAAAAGACATGACGAGTGTGTCTGAGACGTGTGATTCCTAGTGTATCCGTCTGGTGTGGATGATGAGAGGGGGTCTGACAGCTTTGGACAATATCCATCCTCCTCTGGGAAGGGAATATTAATTAATGATGATGAAGAGCACTTTGGCTTAATGGGCAATGACAGTTTATCCCAGCCAAGTGGAAAGGGCTGTGTTGGGAGTCAAGCCACCTGGCTGGCAAACTGGGGATGCACAGAATGTGTGCATACATGAGTGGGCACAGTGGGCATGATGGAAGACATAACCAATGAGCAGCACATGTTCTATTGCACACATAGTGTCTTCTTCACACTATGAGTGCACCTCTTTAAAAGAGAAAGCCGAACAGTTGCGATGATGTACTGACACCTTGACTTCTTAGGGAAAGGCTGCCTCTTATAATCCAACATAGGAATTAGAGAAGAAAAATGCTTTCCTATCCAAGATATATTTCTTACTGGGCACAGAATGTACCATCTAATTGTATTTAAGGTTACTTACTCTCTCCTTAGTAGGGTAGTGTTGCCTGGTTAAGGCAATAGGGAAGAAAAGAACACTTGGACATTTCGGGGGGAGTGGGCTCTTTGATTTCAGAGTTACCCCTGACCCCGCTCTCCCTGAGTATGTGTCTCTCCTGGCTGCAGTTCTCTCTTTAGAACAGAAAAATATCCTGTCTCCAAAGCCTGAAGAAATTATGGTCACAGATATGTTCTCTTTCTAGCTACACTTGTTGATTCATATTTTTTATTCTTTCCAAATTTTGACACTTTGGATTTGTAATTAATGTCTGAGACAGAGAGGGTAGGAGGAATCATCTCCCAATCCTCAGTAGAGTCAGAAACAAGCAAAAACTCCTGTGCAAGGGTTTTCCTAGCTTAGCCTCCACATGCAACATGTGAAAGAAAGTTTGGGAGAGAAGAGCACCCTCTAGAGATGCATATTAAAAAAACAAAGGAAGAATATAGGGTTCTTCGTTAAAATCACCAAAGAAACCCAAGTCCCAGCACCGAACACATTCCCACTGTCAAAAACAATCTGTTCAATGAACGTATAGTTACTTAGACATTCTAGGTGCTTTATCGTCAGTGCTTGGAAGAATGCATGATAAATAGTTGATGCTCAAACAATATTTATGGGATAACTATTAAGGAAACGTACTGAAGAATGAATAAAAGGTAGCCTCAAGTAAGTATGACATCCCATCCCTGACATTTCTCTCAGAATACTCTAGGATGACTGAGAAATTTGAAGAAATAGTAGGGCCCAAAGCATTAAGTGTGTGGGCTCTCGAGTTAGACAGATTGAAGTGGAGTCCAGCTATAAGGTTCCCTGGGGAATGATCTTAGGGAAGTAACTGACCCCATCCAAACTTTGGTTTGCATACCTGTAAAATGAGGACATCACTGACTCTGCCATTTCGAGTGCATGAGAGATTAATGTGCTCATGCTTACAAAACCTTTCGTATAGTGCCTCACACTTCATAAGTACTCAGTAAATATGGGATAGTGTTATTGCTGTCCTATCTTCTAATGCAGAATTCTTACTACCTATTTTATTAAAAGCAAAATAAGTCTTATACAAAGTGACTCTTCTAATATTCACTTTTGTGAGGGAGTATGGTGGAGTGAATGATAATCCAAAAGTTACATTAGAGTGGGAGACTATAGTGTGAGATCTGTCAGGAGAAGTGCTGATGACTATATCATGGTAAGGAATGTAAGGAGCCCTGGAGAAGTTTGGGGGAAGGCTGATGCTCTTAAAAACCTACACAGTTGTTGAGAGCCATGATGTCGTCTGGGGGACAAATTGGAGGTAAGAGAGGAAGAGTTGGGGACAGTTAGGGGTTCTGGTTTCTGGGAAAAGAGCTTATGGAGCTGGGTTTTGAGGTATGCCTGGGTAGAGAAATTTCTGGATATTATCCAAGGGAGTTGGGGACAGCCTATGTGAACAAGGAGAGTAAAATAAGAGAAGGGAGGGTGGCACTCCAAAGCTATCATCCTAGGGCACAATGAATGTGCCAATATATTTGTGTCGGCTTGAGGTTTGAGCTGTAACACTTCATGTTTAAAGTCTAATCAAAATGGTATTTGGGCTCATATGATATTAGAGAAGAAGAAATAATAACTGATTACCTTTGAGACTTCTGGTATCAAATTCCCCATATGCAAGGCAAAGAAAGATAAGTGGCTTCTCAATACACTCAGCATTCTTGTGCAGAATTCAGAAAGGTAGAAAACGTAACAGGTCTTTCCCCAAAGGAAGACGAACTCCCAACAGTGAGCTGTGTCATTCCCACAGGGGAACATCTTCCTCAGAAACCGTATCCATGTGAAGGCATGTCTTCCCCGGGACTATTACTTTTTCCTGTCCTGTTCCATCCTTCAGCCCCACCTCATTCCAAAGCAGCACATACTGTAAATACTGAGGGAGGTTTTCTCGCAACATAAACATGTCCCCCCATCCTCAGTGGAACCCCAGACGCACTGTTGTACGTACAACTACACACACATTCCATATTTTGGGCACTAACACCACTCCCTTGATTTCCAAAGTGATAGCCAAAGTAAGAGGGTAGCGGTTGCAAGAACCGTAGCGTGAGACCTCACGAAAGAGCCCTTGAGGAAAGCGTGTCACGCATTGGACACACACAGAGATGGGCTTCTCAGGCTCGGAGCAAAAGGAGCAGTGGATGAGCACAAGAAACTTAAGAGCAGGGGTGACCGTCTCTGCAGACCAAAGAAGCAAGACAAACGAAAAAGACACCACAAATGGGATTTGCACAGATAAAGTGCCCTGGCCACAAGAGGAAAATCAGCAGACCCACTCCAGATCCATCCCTTATTGTCACACGTTGCCTCTGCCTTGGCACGTTTTTATTCCCCAAGATAAACCTGAAGGCCATGCTGCCAAAGATGAATTACAAAACGCAGCTCTCTGCTCAAGTGGCATTTGATAATGCCACGCAGTCGGGGGCCAATAAAGTCACCGCTTCTGCAAATCAAATGAACCAGCTCCTAAACACATATAACCCTGTTCTGACACTCTTGCCAAAAAAGGGAGAGGGCAGGAAGGAAAATGGGCAATGAAACTACTGGAATAGGTAATCATTTTATTCTTTCCGAACTTATCGTAACCTAGAGTGTCGCGTGGTTAAGACAGCATTGCTTCTCATGTGTGAGTATGCTGTGGAGGGAAAATAGGACTTGGTGAAAATTCTGATTTATGAAATCTAATTTTTAAAGAACTGGCAGTTTAGTCATATTTAAACATGTAACAGCCTCTGGAACATATGCAAAACCAATATGGGGTTCCCTGGCGAGCAGTCCTTGTAGAGCTGGGATAGTGAATAACTAAATATTATTTGTAATTGACGTACCATTGTCGGGAGGTATAGCGCTCCTGGAATTTATGTCTTCCGCATTTGTCGAGAATCAACAATGCAGAAGAAATTGTCTGCTTGCTCTCGAAATGAGGCTTGTTTTCCTAAGTAGTTCAAAGTATTCCTCCCAGCTACTCATTTATACCATTTATTTGCTTAACAAACTTGTCGTTCCAAAGGAGTACGAAGTTCGCCCAACTCTAAATTACCCCAGATGCCAAATCAGCAGGTACAAACTAATGGGGTTTGACTGTGTCAAAAGCCAAGGTAAAAATGTACATATTCTGTTGATTGAAACCCAACCTCTTTAAGTTGAGAAATTCAGAGCTGTATTTGTTAAAAGGGCGTTGGAAGTCAGACAGATCTACATGCGAACCCCAACTCTGTCATCATAAGCAATTAAAATTTGCCTACATCTCAATTTCCTCATCCATAGAATCCAGGTCCTAGCTGTTAGGCAGGTTTGTAGTGAGTGTCGGATGTTTTATATATAAAACACTATGTTTTATGTATAAATACTACATTTTATATATGAAGACACTATGCACTGGGCATAGTGCCCAGTCTGTGCTTCACAAAGCCACTCATTGGGTTCCGGTTTCCTTATCCTCAAGATATGGCTGCTGATAACTCTATCTCATGGTTACTGCAAACATTAAGGGAGGTGGCTTGTGCACAGCCCTGGAATGTGCTGTTCCACACATTCAGACCTTTCTCCCATTGGCCCCCACTCTCCCTGGGTTGTCATAATTCCAAGTAGAATATAAAAGAAGTATAAGTGCATTTAATACATTCTAGAACACTTGAAAAATACGGTACACACTAATGATTTGTTATTGCAGTTTGTCAACTTACCAATTATTACCTCTTTCCTAAAGTATGGAAGAGAGAAGGCAATCATATTGTCAGAGCCAAGGAATTAATAAGGACTGTTTCTAGTGGGAACAAGGTGCTATAGGAATGCAGGAGGGAATGATTTGACAGTTTAGGGAAATCACTGTGTCTTTATATTTAAAAGCTGTTCTTTTTTGTTCAGTGTATTTCAGTGACTTAATAGAGTGATCTTTTTACAGAAAAAAAAAGGGAGAGAAAAAGCAATCATATTTGGATCATGGGCTTTAACTGACCTTTTCCAATTGCCTAAGGCTGTAAATAGCTCAATGGTTTAGACAGTTGTTAAGAACATGGTCTGTGGAGCCATAAGTAGAGTTAAATTTCCAGGTCTGCCACTTACTATCTGTCTGACCTTAGGTAGCATGACCTTGGAGAAGTCACCTTACCTGGATAAGCTTCAGTTTCCTCTTATATGAAATAGAATGAGTGATACTTAGCCAAGAGTTTTAAATGAGATAAAGTATTTAAGACCATGGGTGCTATGCCTAACATAAAATTAAAGTAGTCCTATTTATGAATCATTTACCAAGCACCACAACTGAAAGCACCAGATTTTAACTCTAGGCAACTGTAAGATACCACCAACTTACCTGAGAGGAAACAAGAAGCTTCTATCGAATTTACAACACAATACCCATACCATAAGGGTCATAGACCTATTGCCATGTATCCCACAGTTCAGGGAATCATTCTGCTTGAGGATTACCACCTCTCCACTATCCCCACCCTCTTCTTCCTCCACAACAAGTGCTCACAGCTGAATTGGACAATCTGCTTTTTTTTTTGTAAAGTAAATAAATATATCCCATCTCAAATTGATGTATTTTTCAGCCATGTCAATTTTTCCCAGGTAGCAGGGATAAAGGGAATGTTCTTGGCTAACAAGAAGATTGACAACCAAGTGAAGACTTTCATCACGTATAACAAAGGCCGAGACTGGCGTTTGCTGCAGGCGCCTGACACAGATCTAAGGGGGGACCCCGTGCACTGCTTACTGGTGAGTGTTCACATTGGAGAGGAATGTTCTGCACAGTGAAGGGCTGGAACTGGATATTAAATAAGCAGATGAAGATCGTTCCAGGGCTTGTTGCTTAATCGGTGAACAAAAGGGGACAGGGCTGGGAGTGAAGGCAGAGTATGTAGAAAAGGGGCGCTGTGCTGCCTTGTGTGATAAGCCAAAGAGATAAGAGGACTTGAGTAAGTTCCTTGCTCATTTCAAGGATTTTGAGTTGTGACCAGGTTCTGATGAGGACCTCAAATTGTAGTTTAAGGGAGAATGTGATCCTTTCCATCTATGGTGGGGAGATACACCCTTACTTTTGCATGAATGATTTGTTACATATCCAATGATGCATAAATTCAGCTGCAAAATTGATGAACTGACAGCAGAATGTATAGGTGTATTTTCCAACAGAGATGTTTAATCATACTTTCAGAGGAGTTTATGCCTCAAACAAGGGGTAAGAACCACTGATTGAAACCCTCACTTGTACCCTTTGTAATGTGTTCCATCCATCTATGTCTCATTCTGTATAGCTGAGATTGGTAAACCATGGCCTGTGGGGCAAATATGGCCCACCAATTGTTTTTCTAAATAAAGTTTTACTGGGACACAGTCATGTTTATTTATAAATTGACTCTGGCTGGTTTTGCTCTAAATGATAGAATTGAATAGTTGTGGCAGGGACTATGTGGTCCATAAAGCCTATAGTATTTACTATCTGGCCCTTAAGAAAAAAAGATAGAAAGTTTACTGTACCCTGCTGTAAAGTAAAGCTTTATTTTAGTTGCCTAACATTTGACACTGTGTAGATAGATCCGCATGAATTTATTTATATATTTGATTATATGAAGGTGTCCAAGAGAAGGATCAGAGCTGAGTCTTGCCTTCAGGGAGTTTGCAGTCCACTTGAAAGACACTCGATTAATAAATGAGAGAGTAGAGGGTCACATCTCACTCTTCATGGTGGTTTTGGGGCTTCCCTGTGCTTGATACATGGATAGATACTGAGTGAATGCAGAAGGAGGGGAGGATGAGATTAATTGCAAAACAAAGTATAATTAAGTGCTAATTTCTGTGAAACAATTTATAAAAAGGAGACATCAGTATGTAAACCTAGAGGGGAGACTTCTTAGTTTTAGTAAGAAAGTTTTGTATACACACACACACACACATATGCACATATGAGTGTTTGCAGTCTTCATACAATTCTCACTTTGATGTTATCCACACTCAGCTTGCTTTGTCCCAGGAAGTCTGAACAGTCACTTTGCAGGTTCATCTCATACAGCTGTAGGCGGGTCACCCTTGTACTCGAGAAGATGCCAGCAGCCATAGCTTGACCTTATTAGTTGCAAAGGATATCACAGTTGTCACTGTGCATCAGGAAAGCGGGTTACAATTCAGCCTCCCACTCAGCTACCATCCTTATTACTGGCAAATTACAGGGGGGAGCGGGGGTAGTAAGTGCACAAAGCCAGTGACAGTAAGTAAATGTAACAGTTATTTATTGAATACCCACTGTATACAGGGTATTCATTGTCCAGTAGCTTTTTAAAAAACCAGAGCCACCTTCCAAGTATAGCTATTCCAAGTCGGGGCATTGTGGTATTTAGCCAAAGAAGCATGGGATGCACCAGTGCTTTAACATGGCCCTCCATCCTACCGTGCATTTTGGAGATTCGCATTTGAGAGCGAATTAACCATATCACCTGACGAGGCTTGCCTGTGACCACTCTGGCATCATAAATGCGTGGGTGGAAATACCTCTGACACAAAGCACTTAGTGAAGGGCCCCCTGTTACAACTTCAGCCCAGTTTTAGGAAGTCTTATTGCCATGCCTCCAAAATATAAACGCAGTATCAACTTGTTTACCCATCTCTACTGGGACTGTTCCAATCTAAGCTGCCATCATTTCTCACCTGCCCTGGAATGAGAGGCTCCTAACTGGTCGTCCCGTCTCTACCTGGCAATCTCTTCTCCACACAGCAACCAGCGCGATCTTTTCTTTTTCTTTTTTTTTTTTTTTTTTTTTTTTTTTTTAATATATGAAATTTACTGTCAAATTGGTTTCCATACAACACCCAGTGCTCATCCCAAAAGGTGCCCTCCTCAATACCCATCACCCACCCTGCCCTCCCTCCCACCCCCCATCAACCCTCAGTTTGTTCTCAGTTTTTAACAGTCTCTTATGCTTTGGCTCTCTCCCACTCTAACCTCTTTTTTTTTTTTTTTTTTTTCCTTCCCCTCCCCCATGGGTTTCTGTTATGTTTCTCAGGATCCACATAAGAGTGAAACCATATGGTATCTGTCTTTCTCTGTATGGCTTATTTCACTTAGCATCACACTCTCCAGTTCCATCCATGTTGCTACAAAAGGCCATATTTCATTTTTTCTCATTGCCACGTAGTATTCCATTGTGTATATAAACCACAATTTCTTTATCCATTCATCAGTTGATGGCCATTTAGGCTCTTTCCATAATTTGGCTATTGTTGAGAGTGCCGCTATAAACATTGGGGTACAGGTGCCCCTATGCATCAGTACTCCTGTATCCCTTGGATAAATTCCTAGCAGTGCTATTGCTGGGTCATAGGGTAGGTCTATTTTTAATTTTCTGAGGAACCTCCACACTGCTTTCCAGAGCGGCTGCACCAATTTGCATTCCCACCAACAGTGCAAGAGGGTTCCTGTTTCTCCACATCCTCTCCGGCATCTATAGTCTCCTGATTTCTTCATTTTGGCCACTCTGACTGGCGTGAGGTGGTATCTGAGTGTGGTTTTGATTTGTATTTCCCTGATAAGGAGCGACGTTGAACATCTTTTCATGTGCCTGTTGGCCATCCGGATGTCTTCTTTAGAGAAGTGTCTATTCATGTTTTCTGCCCATTTCTTCACTGGGTTATTTGTTTTTCGGGTGTGGAGTTTGATGAGCTCTTTATAGATTTTGGATACTAGCCCTTTGTCCGATGTGTCATTTGCAAATATCTTTTCCCATTCCGTTGGTTGCCTTTTAGTTTTGTTGGTTGTTTCCTTTGCTGTGCAGAAGCTTTTTATCTTCATAAGGTCCCAGTAATTC
Source organism: Panthera pardus (assembly GCF_024362965.1). NCBI lineage: Eukaryota > Metazoa > Chordata > Mammalia > Carnivora > Felidae > Panthera > Panthera pardus. The sequence goes on along the minus strand of NW_026526788.1, from coordinate 64,007,058 downwards.
ACTTTTGCTTTTAATTCCCTTGCCTTTGGGGATGTGCCGAGTAAGAGATTGCTACGGCTGAGGTCAGAGAGGTCTTTTCCTGCTTTCTCCTCTAAGGTTTTGATGGTTTCCTGTCTCACATTCAGGTCCTTTATCCATTTTGAGTTTATTTTTGTGAATGGTGTGAGAAAGTGGTCTAGTTTCAACCTTCTGCATGTTGCTGTCCAGTTCTCCCAGCACCATTTGTTAAAGAGACTGTCTTTTTTCCATTGGATGTTCTTTCCTGCTTTGTCAAAGATGAGTTGGCCATACGTTTGTGGGTCTAGTTCTGGGGTTTCTATTCTATTCCATTGGTCTATGTGTCTGTTTTTATGCCAATACCATGCTGTCTTGATGATGACAGCTTTGTAGTAGAGGCTAAAGTCTGGGATTGTGATGCCTCCTGCTTCGGTCTTCTTCTTCAAAATTACTTTGGCTATTCGGGGCCTTTTGTGGTTCCATATGAATTTTAGGATTGCTTGTTCTAGTTTCGAGAAGAATGCTGGTGCAATTTTGATTGGGATTGCATTGAATGTGTAGATAGCTTTGGGTAGTATTGACATTTTGACAATATTTATTCTTCCAATCCATGAGCAGGGAATGTCTTTCCATTTCTTTATATCTTCTTCAATTACCTGCATAAGCTTTCTATAGTTTTCAGCATACAGATCTTTTACATCTTTGGTTAGATTTATTCCTAGGTATTTTATGCTTCTTGGTGCAATTGTGAATGGGATCAGTTTCTTCATTTGTCTTTCTGTTGCTTCATTGTTAGTGTATAAGAATGCAACTGATTTCTGCACATTGATTTTGTATCCTGCAACTTTGCTGAATTCATGTATCAGTTCTAGCAGACTTCTGGTGGAGTCTATCGGATTTTCCATGTATAATATCATGTCATCTGCAAAAAGCGAAAGCTTGACTTCATCTTTGCCAATTTTCATGCCTTTGATTTCCTTTTGTTGTCTGATTGCTGATGCTAGAACTTCCAGCACTATATTAAACAGCAGCGGTGACAGTGGGCATCCCTGTCGTGTTCCTGATCTCAGGGAAAAAGCTCTCAGTTTTTCCCCGTTGAGGATGATGTTAGCTGTGGGCTTTTCATAAATGGCCTTTGATCTTTTCTTTTTCAATCCAACTTTACTGAGGTAAAACATACATAGAAAATACCCACTTTCGGGGCGCCTGGGTGGCTTGGTCGGTTAAGCGTCCGACTTCGGCTCAAGTCATGATCTCACGGTCCGTGAGTTCGGGCCCCCCGTCGGGCTCTGTGCTGACAGCTCAGAGCCTGGAGCCTGTTTCAGATTCTGTGTCTCCCTCTCTCTCTGCCCCTCCCCTGTTCATGCACTGTCTCTCTGTCTCAAAAATAAATAAACGTTAAAAAAATTAAAAAAAAAAAAAAAAAGAAAATACCCACTTTCAGAGTATAGTTTGATGAATCTTGACAAATGTTATGGACCTATGTAACCACTACCACAGTCAAGATAGAATATTTTCATCACTCAAAACTTCCTTTGTGTCCCTTTGCAATGAGTTTTCACGCCCCCGGTCCTAGGCAATCACAAATCTGCTTTCATTTACTATAGATTAGATTTCTCTTTTCTCAAATTTTATGTCAGTGAGATCAACTTGAGCTTTAAAAATTCGGGTCTTGTTCTTAAGGTTTCTAATGACTTTCTAATCCGGGTAGAGTAAAGTTCAAGTACATTACCATGGCCTGCCAAGCCTCATATAGTCTGGCCCCTGTTTTCTTCTTCTGCCTGTTCTTCCGCCTCTCTCTCTCCTTCTCTACATAGTCCATTGTGGGGGAAGACAGCACTTTTTTGCATACCTTTAACTCACCCTGCTCATTTATGTCTTAGGCTCTGCATTCACCATTATTTCTCTTAAAATGCCTTTTCCCTCGTCTGGCTTTTTCTTGGCATTCAGATCCTTGCCGGATTACCTTAATCTAAGAGGCTTCTTAAGTTTTCTCTAAGAGTTGACTCAACTCTTTTTTATCCACGATCCTTCTCGTTCTCTGAAATTAGCACATATGTTTGTTGACTGTCTTGCCTACCTTCCCCTGCTCAAATATGAGCTCGAGTATAGGAACTGAGCTGGCTTTTGGCCACTCCAAAGAATAAGCTCAAGAATCTTACCTGACACGTGGTAGGTGTTCAACATGTGTTGTTATGGGTGTTGTTTGTCTGAAGTCGATGTTCCACTGACAGGTGTTGGTTGAGTTTCACATTTCAACTTGAGTGGAAACTTTCCCTTGCCACTGACAGCCACACAGAGGGATTCATAATACCCATCCCTGAAACTAAGAGGCCTAGGTTGACCCCACAGTTAAGAAAATCAGTAGGCTCATTAAGATCCAGGAGAGATGAATTAATGGGCTCTAAATGTATGGCACCCAGGAGTCTTTGGCCTGCCTCCCTCATTAACTCTCTGATGTAGTTTCAATCTGAGTTTTAGAAAGCACGCTGAGGAAAGGCAATGGCAAAGGGAGTGGGGAGCAGGGACCAAAATCACTTATAAAATCTGCCAAAAGCACAAAATAGAAAAGAAAATCTTTGAGCTACAGGAGACCCAGACTGTTAAGAACCTTCTTTATGCTTGGGAGCTGGTGGCAGAGAGGAGATAAAAAGTGATTTTAGATTGTGAGTACTTGGAAAGTGACAGTGTCACCAAAAGCACAGCCTAGTGATTAGAAAGGAGATTTTCCAGCAGGGCTGTTTCAAATGTGGAGTGGAACAGGTTCAGAATTACAGCCCCAAACGGAATGTTCCTGGTAAAATGTATTCTATAGAAATAAGACATCCAGAGTAATTTGGGGCTGTATTTTTGGGACTTTTAGACTGATTGCCTGGAGGGCTCAGCTAGGATTTCTTTTCCCTGAAGAGTGCATTGTACACTTAGATGGGGTATTACAGGTCATGGTCCACCTGCCACCAAAGCCTCAGAATTGGGTTCCCAAGAGACGAGATGTGAGCTGAGCCTGTGACAAATCCTGGGTCCCTAGGGAAAGCAGAGTGTTCTGTAGAGAGAGGCTGTGACTTCTTTATGGATTCAGTTGACAGTTCTCTAGTGGAGCTAAGCAGCCAGCTACCCCCAGGAGATTCTTGACTCTGCTTTCTGCTCCTTTGCACTGGCTGTGACTCCCCACGCTGTGCTGGATTGGAGTGCAGCTCAATGCCCCCAGACTCAGCCTGTTGGTGCAGAGCCCTCTCTCTCCCAGGCTGTTGACTCTTTACTAAGAATCTAATGGATTTCTAGCTCCAGTTCAGGGTCATAAATAGCATAAATGTGTGAGTTCAGGCGTGGATTTGGAGGATACTGTTTAAGACCTTGGCTGCTGCCTTACTGATAAAAGGTCTGATTTGGCTTTTCAGTACAATACTCAGATTAGGGGCCCTAGGGATAAGGGTACCATGAAGATGAGACCCAAAGGCTGTCAGTGCAGAGGATGGGGAAAAGAGGAGGTGGAATGAGATGCTGGTTGACTCTTAAATAATCTCACAGTTTTTTAGTTGATTTAATTCATGGTGGGGGGGCATATCTCCTGTCATTTAGTAATTTTTCATTGGTCAACCACAATGCTCAGAAGACAGTAGCTGGTTAATGGATCGGTTAAATCCAACAGACATTTATTGAACACTTACAATGGCCAAAGGATTTTGTTGGTTAAAATAAGAAATACAAGAATAAGACAAAAGAAAGGTAACTTGGAGCTAGAGGTCCGCAATGGGCTTCAGGAATCTGTGAATTCCCTAAAATTGAACATTAAACTCTGTGTGCATATGCCTTTGTGTAATTTTCCTTGGGATGGAGTCCTTAACTTGCCTCAGCTGCTCAAAATCTGAACCTGATCCTGAAGAGATTAAAGACGAGAGATCTAGTTGCTCCTAGTATTGACCAGTTGATGATATGCCATGCCCTGTGACTGTGTGTGAGTAAATACACAAAGGATGGTTTCCAAACATGTATGCTGCACCCTTCATTGTCTGTAAGTCAGCTGCTAGGTCTTGGTGGTTTCAAGGTACAGTTCTGTATTTTCTTAACGTGGAAAGATAAGGAAAATAGATGCCTTTGTGACAAACTGTACTTTGACTCTTCCGAATTGGGGATAACTCTGCAAAGATACTCCGGTATTTCTGACTTGGTAGGTAATGGGAGAAAAGAAGGGAAGAAGGCTGGAAAGAAGGAAGGAAGGGAGAGGTAGACAAAGTGCCCCTGCCTGGGCAAAATGTGCATAACAGTTAGCGAGCCCTGTCCTGTGTCCTGTGTCCTGCAGGAGTTGGCAGTGGCATTATAATAAACCTCTCTATTAAGTTTTGGTGATTTGACTTTGACAGATGTTCAAAGCTGGTCAGGTAGAAAAGTTTAACTTAAAAAAGTAAAGATAAACCACTTAACATTGGTTTTCTTTGAGCATTGATGCAGGCTCTATAACTTCCTTGCACAAATGGAAGAAGGAAAAAAGAAAAGCCACAGAATATTCTCCTCACACCAGCTGGGGGCAATCCAGTACTGCAAATGTGAGAGTGGAGGAAAAAGTGCACCAGAAAGAGCACGTCTAATGTTGCTGCTACCGCCTGAACTGGTGTCTTTTCTTCTCAAATTAATTTATCTCGGGGCTCTGAAAGCCATAGCAACAGAGCAGTGCTGAGGTGACCAAGCCAGAATGCCCTCTATTCTTTGGAACAGCCAGGACCAGATATCAAATAATCCTTGATCAGGCCGGGTGGAGAGGGAGCATCACAATCTTCTAGACTGTTGGGTGGTGAAGTAGGTGGCAAGCATCTGGTTCAAGATTGCAAACCAGGTGCTCCCTTAGCCAGGGATGTTCCCTCTGTGGGGGACACAAAAGTCCCTCCATAAAGCCATGGGACTAGGCTAATCCCCTAAGAGTTAGGCATGTCTTGGAATGCCATGGCGATAGTCACATTAATCTGATTATGCGGTTTATAAATAAACCCAAGATACTTCTGGCATTGTTCCTAGGTCAATTCCCAGGAATTGTTCCTAGACCTGTTTCAAAAGGTCTTGTAAGTCCTAACGTAAAGCATTGCTTCATGTTTCGAGCATTTATTGACTGCCTTTTTTTAGATTCTGTGCTGGGTTCCACAGAAGACTCAAAGTAGCACTTAAAGTTTTCTCTTTGTTTGTAGAGTTTCTCTCTTAGGGAGGTGGTTTCTTATTTGTTGAGTTTATCTCTTAGGGAGATAAAACTGTAGGTACCTCAGACAGATAAGACAAGATTGCAAGTGGTCAAGTAAACAGCTGTAAATCAGAGAAGGAGGGGAACCTGATAGCCTGTCGTTGTCAGGAAAACTTTCATGGAAAAATGGTTTGATATCTCTTCTTTATCCTGTCTTAGCATCTATCTGAGTGCAACGCAACACTGTCCTGGAACTTCTGGAACATGTAGCAGTACCCGTCCTCGTCTTCCTCTTGGGCAAAAGGAAGCCAAGCATTTAGTTCCCACTGATTCTTTTTATTTGTATTTTTAATTTTTTTTTTCATATTTATTTATTTTTGAGAGAGAGAGAGAGAAAGAGCACAAGCAGGAGAGGGGCAGAGAGAGAAGGAGACACAGATTCCGAAGCAGGTTCCAGGCTCTGAGCTGTCAGCATAGAGCCCCATGTGAGGCTGAAACTCACAAACTATAAGATGAGCCAAAGTCGGACACTTAACTGACTGAGACACCCAGGCGCCCCCCCCCCCCCCCCGCCACCTTGTGCCACTGATTCTTTTTATAAGGGAAGCCTTCCTTCCTCTTACGGAGCATTATAAAGTAAAAATTCCTTTTGTGAAAACTTTCTATGAAATTTCCATGCAAAACTGCTCTTTATTACTGTCTTTCTCCCTTGAGAGTTTACCTTCTGTATTGGCCGTGAGGAAGGCCCTGTTGCGACCCACAGTTTTATTTCACCAGTATTTGGGCTGCTTTTCTTCCTGAGATTCATTTGTTGTTTGTCATTTACTCTATCCTATATAAATGTAATCACTGTATCTCTGTAGCTTTCTGAATATCTGCTGGCTGAGACTTACGGAGCAGAATGAAAGTAATAACAGAGATACATTGGTGATTCCAAAAACTCAAGTCGATAAGATTAGAAAATAATCTTTTTGAGAGATGAAAAGAGATGTGGGTTCAGACACAAACTTGTAGTTTTTGACAACTCAGTACCAGAACTATTTTAAATGAAATTCGTGTAAGATTTATTATCCTGTATTTGAAAACTGTTGATAGCTTCATCAGAGAATTTGATCGAGATTGTTACACACAGACATCAAGTCCCTTAAATTTTCATTTAGATTGTTATTACCAGTACATTTTGTCTACAGGTATGACTTTTATATTGAATAATACTGATCCTGATAATTCCCTGACATGGTTACTATGTCAGTCATCTGACAGATGTTAGGACAGTTTCACACGCAGCTTCTTCTGTACAACAGAGACCAAGTTCTCCCGTGGAGGGTGGCTGGGAGGTGCCATCTGACTTCTCAGAGCCCTCCCAGTCTGACCAAACCTTCTTTTCAGACTTCATATCCATCCTTCCTCCTCACTGTAACCTGGCTGCCTACTGTATTATAGCTAAACTCATTCTGCTTCTTTTCTTTGTTATTGATATCAATTAGGCCTGAACTATCCTTCATCCTCCTGAACATCTCACCTGCTGTTCATATTCTACACATCATTGCCTCAGGCACCATTTTCTCCCCAAAGCCTTTTTCTGATCCAGCGTTGAACATAGTTGTGTCAGCCTCTCAAACTTCATATTCCGTCTGTATTGATCTTATGACTGTTAAAATAGTCTCTCTTTATGGTAATCAATAGAAAGATCTTAAGCTATATATCTCATAATGGCAAAGACCAAAATTTAGTCAGTGTAAGTCTTTCATAAGCTACATCTCGTGTTTTTCAGATAGAGTACTAAAATATTTCTTGAATGACCAAATGGCAATCAAGGCAGTAGAACAGGCCTAAATCAAAGGGGCCCCCACCTTCACCAATTTGGCAGCTGTCTTATACTTAGTGGACCCCAGGTATCTGTGGAATGAAAGGTGCGTGCATGGATGGATGGATGAATGGGATGGATGGATGCCCTGAAACTGGACTTTAGATGACCTTTCTGATTATATGCTTTCATGACACTCATTTCTCCTCTTCTCAGCCCTACTGCTCACTGCACCTTCACCTGAAGGTCTCTGAGAACCCCTACACCTCAGGGATCATCGCCAGCAGAGACACAGCCCCCAGCATCATAGTGGCTTCAGGTAAGAAGCTTGCCTGGTTGGCTTGCTGTGGAAGATTGCGTTTATTTTCAGAAGCTAGATATCTGTGCTGGAAACTTAATGAGTAAGCAAAAAGATATTTTGAAAGTCAACCTAAAGCCATTGACCCCGTAGCAACTCTGCAGAAAAACCCTGCTCAGATACAGTGTTTACAGTGTAAGTCCATCTCGAGCAGTGGCGATGGCCATTACAGCCCATTGTTAGCTTTTGTGAAAAGCTCCTTTCACTACTGATGATGTGCTCTTTCTAGGTAACATAGGTTCCGAATTGTCAGACAGCGACATCAGCATGTTTGTCTCTTCAGATGCAGGGAACACCTGGAGGCAGGTGAGAAAGTATCCTGGGTCAAGTTGCTGCAGTTTCAATGACATAAAAATTGTTCAACTGGGTTAAATTCTGAGAACTCATTCAGCTGTACATAAATCCTAAAGCTTGTCAATGTGTTTATTTTCCTGTTTTGTTTTATGAGAGTCTTAAAGTTTAGCAAATATTTGTGCAATTTGTTTGTTTGTTTTGTCATTCAGTAAAAATGACCCTTTTTCAGAGTCTCTATGTAAGAAAGCTTATAAGTGACAATGAAACCAAATCGGATCTGAAAGAATTTTTTTCCATAAAAGGACACCAGGATCCTAAAGAGTTTATCATATTGGGAACATGGAAGCTGGAGGGTAGATTGTATACCCAGCACTGAGCTGCCCCCATAAATTCCCCTTGCCTCAGAGTCAGAATATAGAGGAATGCAATGATTCTGAAATAGCCATTACCCAGGTGGTGTTCTGAAATGTCTATATGTTATGTGCAGAAGACAGAGTCATAACCATCAGGGTGCATATGTTAGGAAAAGTAGAATTGGAATCACTGTAAACCAACATGTTTAGCTTAAATGCTTCCTCTCTTTCTTCTAAATGAAAATTAGATACCCATAGCTTATAAAACAGGCATTTAATGAGATTTAGCAATCATAACAAGATATGTGCCTAATGCACGGTTGTTACACTTCAATAAATATGTTTTAATAACCTACTGACGTTTAATTATCATACAGTAACTAGCCCCGTAAATTGAAATCTAATGCACAGGTAATCACACAGAAGTGAGAACTCCCTGCTTTATGTTTTAGATAGAGATGCCCATGTTATAGTCCAAGTTACCATTTCCTGGCTTCTGACCCCTTATGGACCCTCTGTATGATTCACATGGTTTGAGGAGAACAAGGCAGGAAAGATGTTTGCTTAAGAATCCCCAGGGCTATTGCTGGAGCCTGCTTCAGATTCTGTGTCTCCCCCTGTCTCTGCCCCTCCCCCACTCATGCTCTGTCTCTCTCTGTCAAAAATAAATAAACATTAACAAAATTAAAAAAAAAAACAATAAAAAGAATCCCCAGGGCTAGTGATCTTGGAGGTATGTAGGAACATGGACTATTAAGCTTCCTCTGGAGAATAGCTCGAAAGCCAGGATCCCATTTTGTTTCTTCCAACACCCCAAACAAAGAAAAGGACTTTTTACATCTGTAATCCTGAGGTACGTCTTAGATATAAGAAACAAACAAAGGGAAAAACAATCATGTCTGTAGTGTAACTGCAGACAAGGTGACACCAACAAAGCAATTATGAAAAAACCGCGCATATCTCATATAGTGAGGACACAAAACTTGTTTGTAGCCCATCTCCATTTGACTTCAAATTGGTTTCTCCACTTTTGGAGAAAAACCTAAATGATGCGTGTACCCAAAGATGATTCCATTTGGATCAGAACTCCTATATGGCTTGCTAGAGAATCTATGAATTGAACCAGAACAGCTTTCCTCTGAAATACTTGGAAAACTTGAAATAATTACATCTGGAAAGGGCCCTATAACTCCGCAGGTCTCGGACCCGTGAATTACTACACACATGGTCTTGGGTAAGTCACCACATCTCTCTAAACGTTAGTTTTCTCATCTGTAGAAACGAGAATGCTGGGGTAAAGTTATCTCTAAGGCTTCTTCCATCCAAAGATGTTACACAATATGATGGTTACCCTGCATTCTGAGAAGTGGGTCCTAAGTGGGAATCAACAGAACTTGCCATAAAAATATGGGAATAGAAGCATGAATACATAACTATTAATTCTGCAGGTTCATTTGTGGCACACCTAAAATCATTTTGTACAGTGCCAGTGGTATATGCATCCCACCTTGGGAAGCATTATTTATAAGTGTCTTTCCAAAGAGGTGGGGACACCTTGGTGTATCATGGGAAGGACTTTTCCTCCTCATATGAAGGCTAATTCTCTGAACTCTGGGTGTGTGTCCATGTGGATGTTTTCCTCTTGCAGATCTTTGAAGAAGAGCACAGCGTTTTGTATCTGGATCAAGGTGGAGTCCTGGTTGCTATGAAGCACACGTCTCTCCCGATTCGACATCTCTGGTAATGGCACTGATCATGAGTCATGCACCCGATGGTTCCATACTGCTAAGACCAGTTGAGGAGTCAGGCTATCAGTTGGTGACGGTGTTTGCGATAAACTGTCAAAGTCTACTAGAACAGCATCTATGCCTTTGCTCTATTAAAATAAGACATCACCAGCGGTTTCACAAGAGGAGGAAAGGAGACAGAGAGAAGGAGGGAAGGAGGTGGGGGTAGGGCTGGAGGGAAGGATATTGAGAAAGACCGAGATTCTACCCCTGAGAGAAGAGCTGCATTATGGTTTTCAAATATGACAGTGCCCTCCCCAGTACCTTACTCTTTGAGCACACTTGTGGGTACAGTGGTGTGTCAGGTAAAATAGGTAGAAGTCAAGAGAGGCTTAACGTGTGTCCGTTATGTGTGTTCTGCACAGAGATCAGCAGTTCGGGGCAAATCTGTCCCTATCTCATTTCCCCCTGATTCTATTGGGGGAAGGAGGTTACCAGTCTGCACCTCTACCAGTAGGTCTTGCCCAGATGGACATTTAAGGCCTAACTTCCAGAATGGTTTCTAGTAGACTCCTTCATCTCTGTTTTTGAAAAGGGCTCTCTCCACAGTGCAAGCTTGTTCAAAACCAAAAGCCTGATTTTCCGCCTGGTGTGAATTACTTAGGAGACTGAAGAGAAAACTGTGGAAATAAGAGAAATGGAGGCTTAGCGTGGGGGAGGGCATCCGCAGGGAAACACAGAACAGAGGAAACATCCTGGGTGACCTTCAGAGTTGCAGACTTCTCTTACTCGCAAGAGCCAGTCCTGTACCCATTCACTCAAGGAGTCAGCCAGGATGCAAAACAGTGTTAAGAGGGAAGCCACCAAGGGTTTGATCTCTTGGAGGCAGCTGGTTCAAGTCCATCTAAGTAGGTCTTACAAGGCCATTGCTCTTCAGAATCACCAGTAAGACTTGCTGCTAGATTGCACTGAGGTTTTGGAGAGCGTCACATTGAGATCTAAGATCTAATAAAATATCCAAATTAAAAAAAAATTCTATCAAAGACTTATTATCATTCCCATTTCATGCAGCTCTCCCCTTATGGCTGTTATAATACATCTGGGTCCCGAATCGCTTGGCTAACTGTATTTCTACCTTCTGATGTAATTAAGAGTACGTATTCACATAAAAGGCTCACTTTGACAGTGTCCCCAGTACTTTTAAAATGTATTCTTCCCTGGCTGATAGTATTTTTCCTCTGAAAGGATTTTTTTTTCTTTTGAGATCTGATGCCTGTTATTTTTTTCTTTCATTAGGTTGAGTTTTGATGAAGGGAGATCTTGGAGCAAATACAGTTTCACATCTATTCCACTCTTTGTGGACGGGGTTTTGGGCGAGCCTGGGGAAGAGACTCTAATCATGACGTAAGTGGAAAACTATGATGTCCTCTAGTCTTAATAGAAATCCAGGAATATGTTGTGTTTAGCAAAGCCTATTCACTTTGCTACTCTTATATTTGAAATTGCTAGCAAGGTCAGTACACCTGACTTCATGATTCCTCCGCAAAGGGCAAAGAAAAATGTGGGCGTGGCCAATTTCTTGGCTCTTTACTAATTAGGAGACCCATACTGAGGGCTGGCAGCACAAGGGCACAGTCTATTTTTTCCTATGCTGAATGGGTTTAGGGAAATTAGAAATTATTATTTCAACAGAAAATAAAACTATAAATTTAAAACTTTAATAATAAACTCAATATATAGAAAATCACAGGCATATAAGAATGATTTCACTTTAAGGCAGAACGCAGAGCTTGATCAAAACCCCACAAAGGATTTTATTTTTCCCTGGCTCTTTACCTAACCCAATTGTGAGGCATATTAGGAAAACTGTGAGAACAATCTGTTCTTGTGAAATTGCATTTGCACTCATTCTTGTCTGGAAAGTGACGATCATTAATTTGTGAAAGACTTGATTAATGAGTTGCCTGCTTAAGGGTTTCAAAACATGAGCTTTGAATTTGAAATATGAAACGGTGAGTTTTTTTTCTTCCCCTGGAAAATTAGACATGGAAAACAGAGAGAAGGTTTTAAAGTAGTCGACCTTGTGATAAAAAATCATAGTGAGTAGTTGGTACATTTTCTAATTTTTTCTTCCCCTTTTTTAATGATAGAAAAGATCAACATAAATTTAATATGCCTAATAGCTACCCTTTGCCCCTGGTATACATAGCTCAATTAGCAATTTGTTCCATAATTTATCTTTATTCAGTTTTCATATTTGCAAAACTCGGATGAAAAAACACTGACTGAAAAGGTTACCTTGTGGCTTTTATCCGCGGATATCTATGGTTGGTGATTCAAATGCCTCATTATATACCCGAATTTCTCTGAATAAGGAGAGTGGAGTGCACAGTGTAGGAAGCAGTTCTAACTAGTTGGCCCCATTGACCACATTCCCTAGGGACTGGTGGGAAGGTAAAATAGCATGGAAACCATGGGAACCAGGGATATTAGCAAGAGAACCTACAAGTGTAATCTTGGACCACATAGAATGCAGCATTTGTAATGTTTTTCTTACTTTCTTTTTTCTTTTCTGTCAACCAACCATTCTTGTGGTACGATACGCAGAAGTGGGTTTTTAAGTCAGACACCCTGTGTTCTGAATCAGCCAGGTCTTAGTTGTTTCTTTGCATATCAACAATACTCTCTGGGCCTGAAATTACTCAGATGTGATAGGGTGCCAATAATAGTAACCCTCCTCATACATGTGCTTTGAGGATTGACTGATATGATCAATGTAACGTGTTTAGCATCATACTAAGTTCATAGCAAACACCCGGCAAACGCTAGCTATGGGCCCTGTTACTCTTGTGATTATTTTTATCATTTTGAACTCTGTAGAGTGTTTGGACACTTCAGCCACCGCTCCGAATGGCAGCTGGTCAAGGTGGACTACAAGTCCATTTTTGATAGACGGTGTGCCGAGGAGGACTACCGACCCTGGCAGCTGCACAGCCAGGTAGGACGAGGACAGCTGAGGTTAAGTCCTGGGTGGAAGGCATGGGTCATGTTGGGGGAAAGCTGGCCATTAAAATGTAGGAATAGGGGGTTCTCTAGGTTACACTGCCCATCTACCGCTTTCTTGCATGTTTTGTGTTCCACAGCGGTGAGCAAACTCAACATTTATAGCTTGTGGTGAAGTAATTTCTTTTTTTTCTTTATTGTCCTAGGAGATAATGAGATAAAATTCAAATGTGCTTGGCTTAGACTTACAACTCAAAATGAAATACCAACTCAGCATGCAGATCCAAACATAATTTATCTGAGCATGTCATATGGTTGCAGGGTAGGGGCAGGGGTGACAAAAGGATCTTCAGTTTTATCTAGCAAAGCAGAGATGTAAAATAACAAAATTATGCACGGTGAGCAGTGCCAGTAAAATCCTCTCCTGTTGCCCTGTGATTCCCTGGGATTGGGTAGTGCCTCTTGCCTCCTCCAAAGGTACTCTGGGTACAAGGGGGCAGAATTATCAATAGGAAACTTTCCTTCATTCTGGCCCCTCCCCTGATCAGCTCGTATCAGAATGCTTGGCCAAAAGCATTTTTCTGTTGATTTCCCAAGGTGGAAGTCATTCTACAGGTCTCTCTGAGGACATGGCAGAGATTCTCACTGCACAGCCACCGCCATACTCAGGGAGGAACCCATCGTCTCCCCAAACCTAGACTAAGTACACTTGACCCTTGAACAACAGGGGTTTGAAATGTGCAGGTCCACTGACAAGCAGACTTTTTTTCAATAAATACAGTACAATGCTTTAAGTGTATTTTTCTCTTACTTACGATTTTCTTCATAACATTTTCTTTTCTCTGGCTTACTTTATTGCAAGAACACCATATACAATACACATAACATACAAAGATGTGTTATTCAACTACTTATGTAATCAGTAAGGCTTTCAGTCAACAGTAAGCTATTGATAATTAAGTTTTGGGGGAGTCAAAAGTCACATATGGATTTTTTACTGTGCGAGATGGTCAGCACCTCTCACTCCTGTGTTGTTCAAGGGTCAAAGTAACATATTTACATATAGATGTGTCGTGGAGCCAGTTAAAGTGAATTTGCTCAAGAAACACAGTGTATACTAGCCTGGACAAAACTTTTTTCTGTCCTTGAGACACAAAGAAAGCTGCGTTTGACAGTAAGGGCTGCATCAGTTAGCATCATATACTCTTCGCAGACTCAATAATAAAAATATTACGTACATTGCTGTTACTTTCCCTTTTGAGATGTGCAATCACTATGCTATTCAAAGATTTTATTTATTTTGTGGAGAAATACTGAGTTTACTTCTCTCACTTGTCTGGTAGTTGGACATAAAATCAGTGCCATAAAGCTGTGTGGGCAGAGGCATAATAAATTGAGGCAAAATGGATCTTTATACTTCTTAGGAAAACCCTTCTTTCATATGCTCATAAATGACCAAATGCATAAATCTTTTATTACAGAAGAATTAGACTTAATTACCAGAGATTTCTTGGCAATACATTTGTTATAAGCTGAGTCTTGGCTATCTGTGTGTCCCTCATAGCACTGGACCTCAAACCTCACCAGGTAAAGGTTTGCTGAATACATCAGGAGTGAAGGATGGTTTTTGACACACCCGCACTGCTTCTTAGGATTGCATTTATAGTTGCATTCTACACCAGAGTTCTCGACATCAAAAAGAAAATCCCATTGGGGTGCCTGGGTGACTCAGTCGGTTAAGCGTCTGACTTCGGCTCAGGTCATGATCTCACAGTTCATGAGTTTGAGCCCCGCGTCGGGCTCTGTGCTGACGGCTCGGAGCCTGGAGCCTGTTTCAGATTCTGTGTCTCCCTTTCTCTCTGCCCCTCCCCTGCTCATGCTCTGTCTCTCTCTGTCTCAAAAATAAATAAACATTAAAAAAAAATTAAAAAAAAAAAAAAAAAAAGAAAATGCCATTAGTACAAAGTAGGTGACCTATGTTCACATTACACTAAGGTTTGAGAACATCTCTCTGAATGTCCTGAATTGAAGTAGGGAAGGTCCAAGTGATGTGCCCAACTGAGATCCTTGTCTCCTTACAGGGGGAAGCATGCATCATGGGAGCAAAAAGGGTATATAAGAAGCGAAAATCAGAGAGGAAGTGTATGCAAGGAAAATATGCAGGAGCTATGGAATCTGAACCTTGTGTCTGCACGGAGGCCGATTTTGACTGGTAAGCTTGTGCTGATACTCAGTGTATCAAATCTGTGTGATTCTTAATGAAAGCTGAGGTTTGAAATAATAGTGACATATACAGAGCTAAGCGACAAGCCTCGTATTCTTATGAAATTACCTTTGGAGGACAACATTTACTGGTTATGGGCATGTGTATATGGAAAAACTAGGAATTTCTTTGGACTGAAAGAGGATTCAGAAGATGTCTTGTAGCTATCCCCACATATTTGCTAGATCTCAGGACAAAAAGGGAGACCAGATCCCCCCCTTGAGTTGCTTCAGACCGCAGCACTGAAAACAGTAAGTTGACTTTTCAGAGAGCAGATATATTTGTGCTCAAGGTAAAAACTTCCTAGAATCTAGGTTCCTAGTAGTGGGACAATGAGCTTATAAAGCAAAGTAAGTTTGCTGTCACTGGGAGTTTTCAGTCAGTGGTTAGTTAGCTGATGATTGTGTATGCGAGCTATGGAAGACTTTTCTGATTTCAAGGCCAGGATTCAGTGGCATTGGCAGTCTATGGCTCTGTGGACGTGGTAGTATGGGAGACCTCTCCCTTTACCAGGATTAAGCTAGTATAAACCAGAAAAGTGCTGAGATATTTGAGCACGATAGCATTCTTCCTGAAGCATTTGATAAGCAGAAAGCTAGCCTGTGTTGTCAGCAATGCCCTTACTTTGTTCCAGGTCAGTGTTGGCATTCAAATGAGGTTGGAAATTATTAAGGATGAGTAGGTGGTAACTCCCTTCATCATATCCATCTCATTTTCTGTTCCTTTTTCCTTTCTTCTTTTTTTTTTCCCTTTTTCCTTAAATTTATTTATATGTTTCGGTTTAGAGAAAACAATTGTTAAATATATATGTCAATGTTAAGTGATTAAAACTTGACGTGCATAAGGAACCAAAGTTATTCCTTTAACATTGGATATCTACCTATGTAGCAATCATAGATCACTTATCTGACCGTCAAAATATCAGTGCTGGGCTGAGATACTGTGCACATACACATCATATAGCTTAGGAAATGGAAGTCTTCTCTCATGGTAGACCTCTGTAAACATCCTCTGAGTGAATAGTTCTATGCAGACCTGCCAAAATTGGCCACCAGCTCTCAGACCAATAACCCAAGGCTGTTTCCCTCTTTTGGTAGACAAGGCAAGCCAAGAGCCAGTGCTAGATCTCTTGGGCTCAGCCAGAGGACAAGAGAACTTCAGTTACATTGGAGCTCACAAGGAATTCTGCAGGGGCCTCCCCAGCTGTAACTTCCATTGTAGCCAGTGCAACATTATTACAATGATAAAAATATATTTTTCCTGCCCTACCTTTCAGGACTGACACCCTGAAATGCATTCATAAGGAAAACTTCCATGGAATTTTAAAGTCATTTATCCCATCCTTCTTTCCAACTGTTTCTCCTTTATCCCCTCTATTCAAAGAGGATTTGTAAAGGATGACATTTTATCTTAGTCATTTAGCTTTGGCCTTACCAAATAGTCATTCCTTTGTAAAGAGCAAATGTATTCTAGTAGAAAACCAAAGAGAAAAAAATGAGATGAGATGTCTTGATTCCCTGATGTCTCCTGGAAGTGTTGGTTTTGGGGCAGTCTTTTCCACAAGGTTCCACAGTAAATGAGTCTTTTGTTATTGTCATGTGTTGTTTTTCTTCTTCCATTTTAAGCTAATCTAGAGTAAAAGGAACACAGGGTAAGGAAGGCAATTAGGCTTTGCCCTTCCCTTATCTCTGCCTCCCCTACAGTGTTGGCCCAATTCATATATTCATTTGTGACTGGAATCTACCTCTAACTGAAATGTATTCTGAGAAGTGGTCAATGAATCATAAACGAGGCCATTGCAAGGTTTTCTAGTCAAAAAAAGGGGGGGTTTTGTTACTGCATGATTTCTGAAAATATTTTGGAAGACTCACCATGACTTTGTTGAGTTTCTACCAGTAGCCAAAGCCTCAATGAGTCCACTTGACTATAGCGTAATAAAAGGTGGTTGTCACTAAATGTTCCCTCTTGGCTTGGCTCTCCCCTGGACGTTCCCCCAGATGACCTTGCCTGCCATCCCCAGCACTTGTAAAATAATTCCCTGAAATGAACACCGGGTATCCTGCAGGCAGCATTTCTGAAGTCTTCCTCTCCATGCTGTGTTGAACCAGCACCAAATCCAACTGATATGTGCAGGATTCTAAGTGCCAGCTGCCTGGTGACAGGCCCCATGGCTAAGCCTGTTTCTCCCTTCCCGACCCTTGTGTGCCAACATCTCACCTCCATCACACAGATGGGCCGATTCATACTAATGCTTGCTGGTGACTGCCTGTGATTTGTCTGTGCATGTGGAGGTCAATTTGTTGTCAATCTCTGTGCCCAAGTTCATCCTCCAGAAGCCAAGAATATCAGGCCATACAGAGGGCTCTGGAAGCAAGAAAGAGAGGAGGCTGGGAGAAAAATCTTTGACTCTTGCCAAGCAAGAGAGAGGCTTGCAAGCCGTCAGTCTCCACTGACAATGCTAACTGACTAGGACAAAATTTTCCTCAGAGAAATGCTCATGACATTCCTGAAGGACATTTCCTTTTCTGCTGTGACTTTGAAGCATATGGCTTGTGCACAGAGAGACCTGGCTCAGCTCTACTTGGTAGATCCAGATGTCTTGGAAAAGCACCCCAAAGACATCACCAGTAATGAGAATCGTACCACATGTGGCTGTGTTTGTGTCAGTGATGTTGACACTGAGGGTTGAGCTCCCACCACTGTGTGTTTTCTCTTTGTAGCTGTCTTGGGGCCCAGCCACCATCAGTGTTATGTATTCTCCTAATGAGAACATAATCTGCTCTCTCAGCTTAAAGCCGTTTAATTGGAACTATTGGTCATTGAGTCTTCATCTCTACACAAGCATCTCTGTTGCTTTCAAGTTATCTCTTCCGGCATTATCCTGGGTAATTGACAGATATTCCACAGGGGAAAAACACTTCCATTTTTGGAAAGGTATTGATTTGGTGAACTCTTGTTTGTTGACCACTTGGCTAGAGTAGAAGTTGGCTGTGGACTACCATGAAACCATTCTCAGTAATTTTGCCGCCTACTGACAGGTTTCTTTTGGCTCTTCCCCCCACAGTGACTACGGTTATGAGCGACACAGCAATGGTCAGTGTCTGCCAGCATTTTGGTTCAATCCGTCTTCTCTGTCAAAGGATTGCAGCTTAGGACAGAGTTATCTCAACAGTACTGGGTAAGTTTCTGAAGTGATGACCTTGAAAGGTCATTCTCTGCTGTTTTTCAGCCTGTGTGAAACGTGCACAATTACTCCTGCTTGAAGACCAGGGCCTTTGCTTTACAGCACGATTTATTTGTTTTTCGTCCTTTTAGTAATGTGGCACAGATTTGTGTGAATAGTACAAATTTCGTCTGAGAATGAGACCCCACTTGCAAATAAAGAAACAAAATGGGTTCCTTAGATGGAGAAGATGATGATGATTATAATAAGTTTCTTCATTTTATGATACTTCATTTCAGAACTATTTTTGTGAAACTACCCTTTACTCTCATTGCATCTCTGTGAAGAAGGCCAAGTAAATATTTCATAGGTGCACTTCCTGTTTTATCGATGTGGAACATAGAGCGAACAAAGAAGCTCAGTGACTTATCACAAGTATAAAGCTGTTCGTGGAAGTGTGTTTCTTTTTCTTTCTGTGTCCAGTCTTGACACATTTAAGGCATGCATCCTGATCTTTGTAAATCTGGAATTACATTCTAAAAGTTTGTGTTTAATGTTCTGTGTTGTGGGGCTTATCCAATATCATTTAAGAAATACCATAAAAGAAAATATTTCATGACTTTTCCACAAGTGTAGTTGATGTGTATAGACTTTAAAAATAGTATACAGAACTTATTTGGATTCTACTCCAAACATTATGTATAAAAACATCTTTCAGCCATTTGGAGAAATTGAATATGGACTGGTGATAAGGTGATATATTCATCAGGGACAGAGAAACAGAACAAATAGGAAATTACATACATACATATATATGCATCAATATATATATACACATGTATATACATGTACATATATGTACGTGTGTGTGTGTGTGTGTGTGTAGGAATTGGATCGCAAGTCTAAGTCCCCAAGATCTGCAAGGTGACTTTGCAAGCTGGACACTGACAAGAGCTGATGGTTTGTTTGAGTCCAAGTCTGAAGGCATGAGAACAGGGAAGCCAATGGTGTAGCTGCTACTAAAGGCCAGAAGGCTCAAAACCCAGGAGAAGCCAGTGTTTCAGCCTGAATGTGAAGGCAGAAAAAAAAAAAAGCCAATTTCCAGTTTGAAGGCAGGCAGGAAGAATTCCCTCTTACTCAGGAAGAGGTCAACCTTTTTGTTCTATTCAGGCCTTTACCTGATTGGACAAGGCCTCCCCACATTGGGAGAGCAACCTGCTTTACTCTATCTACTATTTAAAATGTTAACTTCATCAAAAACAGCCCTCACAGAAACACCCACAATAATATTTGACCAAATATCTGAGCACCCCATGGCCCAGTCAAATTGAGGCATAAAATTAACCATCAAGGTGGTATTAGATTATTTCTAAATATAAATATTCTTATTACTTTTATTGTGTTAACTAAATATAGTTACTTATTTAGGTGTGACAATGGTATTTTGGTTTGACTTAAAAAAAAGAAACCTTATGCTTTAAGGATATATGATGTGTGACTTTTTTTTTTTAACTTTATTTATCTTGAGAGAGATAGAGATAGAGACAGTGCAAGCAAGAGAAGGGCAGAGATACGAGAGAGAGAGAGAGAGAGAGAGAGAGAGAGAGAATCCCAAGCAGGTTCCACGCTGTCAGCACAGAGCCTGAAGCGGGTCTCAATCTCACAAACCATGAGATCGTGACCTGAGCCGAAATCAAGAGTCAGATGTTTAACCCACTGAGCCACCCAGGTATCCCGAAATTTGTTATAAAATGTTAAAAAACAGATAGGTATTGAAATTTTTTGAAAGTGAGTTAATGGAGGGCAGGGCTATTCATTATACCCTTTCATCTCACTTGTGCATGTTTGAATATCCTGATCTTAAAATGTGAAAAAGAGAGGGAGGGAGGGAGAGAGAAGGAGAGGGATGCCTCACCAGCAGGGCCAGATCCACGTGAAAGTTGCTCTTCTCCTCTCATGCCAGCTGCACTACACAGGTGAGGACTTCCACATTTCCATTTGAGCACTTCCGTATTTGAGATTGTAACAACGTGTTTTAATTAAGAACAAGAATTACCAAAACAGCATACATTTTTCTTTTAAAGGAAGGAAACAATACGGACTTGTGCCCTCAGATACTCTTATCTCTGATGTTAGGGATTCCCAGAACTTTGGAAAACAGGGATAAGCTGTGATTTATTCGAAGCATAGCATAAAACCTGAGGAAAATACAAATGACATTTTTACAGCAGGGGGTCAGTGAGGCCGTCAGCGTGCACAGCATGGAAAACTGCAGAGGGCTGCTGACATATCCACACTTACCAGTGAAGGAACGCCCAAGAAAAGAGTTTTATTACGTGCATGTACCAGCATGTTTAGACATTGAAAAGGGCATTGGAAACCGCTAAAGCTAATTTCAGAATTGATTTTTTTCTCACTAACTCAGTCAAGGAAGTTATATCATTTTCCCTTTGGTATTGATGAGGGGAGGTCCCAGTACACAGGGTCTAAATTGTTCCAGACACTATTCAAGTCACTGGAATAAGACTAAGTGTAGGCGATGACCCTCACTCTTCAGGTTATTGAGAATACACACACACACACACACACACACACACACACACACACACACACACACATTTTAGGCTATCCCTAAATAGGTTACACCCTCTCTTTGGTAGTTAGTATGTAAAATTCAAATAAACCCTGACCCCTATCAAAGAAAACCTCAGAGATGATTGAATCATAATAAAGAGTCTGTTCAATAGCATTTTTCATCTATATCCTATAAAATTAAAATTTCAATTAAAAATGTTACTCAGCAGTAAGTGTCCAGGTATATAAATGTTAGTCAATGCAGTTGTGTTTATTAATCACAGAATCACAGACATTACTGCCTACAACTCACCTGCTCTCTCAGAACTTTGTTCACGTGAGTATTGCATGACAGCATCTGACTCAAAAAGATTTTTGTTAAGTTACCACATCTACCAGGGCACCTGGGTGGCTCAGTCGGTTAAGCGTCCGACTTCAGCTCAGGTCACAATCTCGCGGTCCGTGAGTTCGAGCCCCGCTTCGGGCTCTGGGCTGATGGCTCAGAGCCTGGAGCCTGCTTCTGATTCTGTGTCTCCCTCTCTCTCTGCCCCTCCCCCGTTCATGCTCTGTCTCTGTCTCAAAAATAAATAAAGGTTAAAAAAAAATTTTTTTTAAAAAGTTACCACATCTACCAGTTTCCTCTGTTCCATGCAGACTTTCTCCAGAAAAGCATCCACATCAGTGAGTGGGCTTGTGTAAAGAGGAGATGTGGTAAATGCCAGCCATCGGCTGGTACCATAAGCATCTTGCTCTCAAAAGCAAGGTGCTCTCAGGTGGAGGAGTGACCACCCTCACAGGGCCCTGTGGGCTACAGTCAGGAGGAAGGGTATGAATAGTCACCCTGCTGATTGGCGTATTGGCTGTCTGTACATTCTGCATTAAGAACAAGAAGATCCTTAGCTGGAGCAGGTGCCTGAAATCATCTTCGTAGAAAGCCTCCTCCCATCAAATTCCCATTTGCTGTATCTGGAGCCAGCTCAGAAGTTGACAAGTGGTAAAGAATAGATGAAATTGAAAAAGAATGAAATGTCCCTCCAGCCCCTCACCTTGGAACTGTCCTGGCTTTGTGTTGAGTCACTGGAATTTATAAACACAGATTCAGTATTTGATGTAAGCCACTACAGGGCCGCCATTAACAATTTAGCTTTTCACTTAAAAGTATTTAATTGCAAAAGAAATATATACATATGTTTTTCTGTGTTTAAAAAAACAATTCAGATCGTCACCCCTCTCCTGCCCCCTTTTCCCACACAACTGTGATCTGTTTGGTATTCATGCTTCTGAACACTTTGCATTTGCCAGCAAATAATTATGCCAAGAAAGAATATACAAAGTTCATTTGAGAGGTTGTTCTTATATGTCATTTCCTATTAGATATATTATTATTCTGTTTTTCCTTTTCATTCAGAGGTAGATCTTAAACAACTTTCCAAGACAGAATATATAGGTCTCCCTTCCATATAATTTCTTTTAATTTCAGAGTATTAAAGTACCTGGTATTGTTTCACCGTGCCTTTTCATGGACATTGGGGTTATTTTCTATTTTCTGCCACTATAGTCAATGTTGGAATTAACAAGCTCGTACTGTAATAATTGTTATAAAAATACCCAAAGATAATTAGATTCTCTTTTGGCAATTGGAAGTGTTTCTGCTGACTTGTAAAACAAATCCCATTCAGCCAACTGCTTGCTTCTTAGACCTGCAGATCCAGGTCTAAAACTGCCAAGTCCATGCCAAATATTGCCCCATATGGGTTAAGACATTACCTTCCTGCTCACACACTACCAGGAGTCCCACATGTTAGGGATTCATTTGTATTAACTGTCATCTTCTTTTAAAATAAAAATGCCAATGGCTTATCTAAGGGAACGCTGAGAGGAAGGCCGAGTGGGATTTCCCAAGTTCACTAGGTGAGGAAGGTCATTTCAGGCAAAAAGAATAAGAGATGACTAGGCTGAAAGGGTCACGTGATGCCAATGCCTGGAAGTTGATCATAGACCAAGGAGCCACACTGCATCCTAAGCCTCTCCCAAGTTGGTCTTAGCTATCCATGGGCACCTGTGCTCTGTCAGTCTGGATTCCGTGTTGGCATCAGGCAGGCATGAAGTACACAGGAATCACAAGGGAAAGGGAAGCCTGTGGGTAAGAGAGACAACTCCATCAGTTGTACTGGCCAGGTGCCCTGCCCACCTCACGGCACCCCTTCCAGCAGAGCCCACGGTGCAGACACACAGTCAGAACTTGAACTGAAAGGGTCTACTGAATGACTGCCCCTTGTCAGTTGGGTTTGACAAGGAAATCTCCTAGCAGCACCTTCTGAGAGTTTGGTTTAAAGCATGCAGATAAACCTTCCTCTTTCTTTTATTTTGCCTCACCTTTACAAATGGTTATGGTTGCCTTCAGAGTCAGCTTATTACCCTGTATATATAGCAGTGTTCGCGGGTTTGCTTACTTCACCAGGATGGAAACAGTCTAGGATCAGTTATGATTATGCCTAACAGAATTACTATTTTTAGGAGATGCCGACATGTTTATCAGCTTCACTGTATAAACATGAACAATTTTTGTTTTAGCAATTAGCTACATCTGAGAAAAGATAATTGGAATAAGAGCGGAAATGGGTGCAAAATTTCCTTCAGGTGGCTGGCACTACCTGTCCTTAGTTCTTGGTCCAGGTCCGATTTCTAAGGTTCTCATCATGGAACCTCATGTAAGCAAAGTTCCACCATGTTCTCCATGGTAAGCTCCCTGCCTCTTTTCATCCTTTGCCCTCACACCTTCCCCAAGCCATTCCATGGAAAGCCAGGAGGCTGGACCAAGGCCTCAGGCATTATGGATAGAGAGTGAAATGTAATGGGGATGTTCTAAAAGGGAGTTATTTTAGAATTAAGCAAGTAAGGGTTTTAAACGACTTCTGCCATTTACTATTATCTTAGCAAGTGGCTTCCTTTCTTTGAGCCTTAGCCTCTTAACCTATAAGATTGTGCTATTTGCTTTTGGGGTTTGACTTAAATGGAGCACTATATAAAAAGCATGTAGCACAATGCCTAGCAGATAATGGTCACTTTGCAAAATGCATATGCCTATCGCCGATAGTCAGCATCTAAGGGCTCCTCTGGAGTGAAGGAAAAAAAGAGGGGAGACATCCTTTCATGGTGTATCTATAGCCCCAGGCATTTATTTGATACTTAATAGTATCAACTACTGTGACCTAGGACATGTTTAATCTAAGCCCCTGTTTTTTCATCTGTAAAACAAATAATCACCTGTATACACTCATAAAGTTACAGGATTACTAGGCATCAAAACACATGCCTCTTTCTCTCTACCACTCAAGGCAGATAACACCTTTACCTGATTAGTGAACAAGTTCCTTTTATTCAAATAGAATGAAATCAGTATTCATTTGTATAGTTTCCTGCATTTTAGTACTGAAATTACCCTAAATTTGTTTCTTTTTGTTTCTCCATCTGTGTCTATAAATATCTCAGTTTACACATACACAAACACAGTCTCTAGTTGTACTTCTATATGGTTAAATCTTGTTTATACGATTTTGGATCCAGGGAACATGCTGCAAATTCAAGTTGCTAAATTAACTAGGACATCGCTTGTTTCATGCCAACCGTAAAAGATTCTGTAAATATAAAATAAAGTGGGCATTGGATTGGTTTATTATGAGAAACCAAGATAATCTTCTCACGGGACAGATTTCTTCTTGCTATTAAGCTAGAGAGATTTCTAGATGTGTTAAAAAAAAAAGTATGTGTATAGAAATTTCTGTCTGTGGAGCTTCTTTTGAGAAGCCATTAATCCCTTCTGAGAGAATGTACAATAATAGTTCTTACTGTCCCTCAGGGTTAGTTTGTTAATATATGCAATGAGGATATTTACTCAAGGGGCCTAAATAGATTTTTAGCATTAATTTTTAACATTAATTCAGTATCTATGTAAGAACATTTAATGTGTCTGGCAAATACACAAACACATACACACACACACATCAATTCTAGCAGAATAGCAATCTCCATACTATCAACACACATTTGGGATGTTTTAAAAATTCTTTCTAGAAACATATTCCTTTCTACATAAGCCATAAGAACACTTAGACCCTGGCTAACCTGCCATTGCCCTGGAGTTACTATTTCCAGGGGCTTTGAGGGCTGTGGTCTTCTCCCAAGTGACCCCACTCCTGGGCTTGGAGGGGATTTTGATATTCAGTGTGATCTCCTCAGCAAGATTTGTCAGTGTGCACCATGGAGAATAAGCAGTCCTAAAAGTGGTGCATGTGTTTTAAGTCCACAGAAAGGAGATCACTTGCATAGTTTACAGACTGAACACTACAGGGGGCTGTGTAGCTGTTGTCTAGCAGAGCTGTGCAGTCTCACAGCAGATACTCAATAATTGTTTGTTGCCATGAAGTTGACTCTTTAGAGTACGTACCTTTGCTAGGATATAGTTTTCCACGTTTTTATGGGATGACATTGGGGTTGAGAAATGAAGAGGGTGAATGTCGCTGTGTGGAGACCTAGGTCCTCATATAGCTATTCTTGCCCATGTCAGTGGTATTGGCATTAATGATTCTTATCCAGGCTGTCTTGCACAGTGGCAGGAGACAGTAAACTTAGTCCAGAGACCCAGAGCTGTTAACCGCTTCCCATGTGACCTTGGAGAACTCGGAACTGTATCGCTTTTACTTATGATATTTGAGATCCCTTCAGACTCTGACATGTCCAGGACCAATTTGAAATGATCCAGTATTAGGATTCCTAGAACTCCAGGTGCTCAAAAAAAGGGAAAATTTCTTTATATAAATTAGTTGTACAACTCGTTGGCTCAGATCGTGGATTCCACGAGTCATTCTCATGATTCTTGATTTTTAGTCATTTAACCGGGCCATATGTAACATTTCATCACGTTGACATTCAAAATAAAGTCACATTCCATTTACTAGTCAAAATAAATTACTGCTTAGTGCAAGGAAAGTTGTTTTGTTTTTTTTGTTTTTGTTTTTGTTTTTTTTTTCCATCAGCTAGCCTCCTCCTCCTGGTCTCCTAATCCCAAGCTTGCTTACCCAGTTTAAAGGAAAAGTCCTGAGAACTGTTCCTTTGATGGGGAGAAACTTGGAGAAATGTGCTCAGTCAGCCACAGAACCCCATTCTTCCTGAAAGTTGATGTTAAGGCTACTACATAGGTTTTGTGTTGAAACATGGGAACATGGGTCTAGGAAGATTTTAAGTCTTAGTCATGCACTGTACTCACAGCTAGCTGCCTTCTCCCTACGACTCACACCGCCCTTTGTTTTGTTGAGTGTTGTAACAAGGCAGTTTTCCCTTGAAAGCAAAGGCACATAGTATGATCCAAGAAAATAAATCATTTAAAGTCTCATTTTGAGCACAAACGAGGGATACCACAGCTCAGTGACCATAAGCCTTGCCTAGACTATAAGACCTACAGTTACAACTCTGCCTTGGTCATGACGTGTGATGACTACCCTTTAAAAGGCAAGAGACAACACCACAGAGAGACATGATCTCTAAGCTGATTTTTACAGAATGAGTGAATGCTTGACAGGAGGAAAGAGCAGCCCAGGAAGAATGAAAAGCACAGGGAGAAAGAAGGCATGTTGCCTTCAGCGTGGCCTGGGCTCAAGAAGCACATTGGAAAAGGGCTGAAGCTACAAAAGTCCCCTGAGGATAGATTGGGGACTGCACTTAAAACTTCATTGGGATCCTTTATGAACAAGCCTACAGGAAGTTTTGAATGAGTCTAAGAAAGAAATTGACATAGTCCGATTGGATTTTAAGATCATGAGAGTACAATTTCTGTTTTCTGGAAACTTGCTGTGTAATAGCAAGTTCGTGTTTAATACTTTAAATGCTAACTTTTTAACTACTGATATTTTAATATTTATTAAGTCCTAACAAGGCATCAGAGTCTAAACTAAGCCCTCTTGAATGCAGTATCTTATTTAATCTTCTCAAGAACGTCATTGAAAAGAAAGATGCTGTAATTATCCCTCCCTAATTGACAGGCGGAGAATCCAAGCGTTAGAGAAAGGTTGGGTAACTGGCCAGGTTCATACAGTAAGTGCCCAGATTTAAACTCAGGCGCTTTGGTTCCGCAACACTAGTTTTAACCCCAGGGAAGTGGTCTTTAGTTCTGGATGCACACAAGAATCACCAGGGGAACTTAAAACAAAAACAAAACCACCCTAATGCCCAGAATTCTCAGTTAAATCGCAATTTAATCAATTCTCCATGAAATCAGGACCCCTGGGAACAGGGTCTTGGCATCTATTTTAAAAGTGCCGGCAAGTGATTCTAAAGGACAGACAGAGTTGCAGTCTACTGAGCAAGACTACAGTGTCACCTTAACATAGGGGAATAGTTATAAACATCCATATTCTACCACCACCCCAAAATCACAAGAAAAAAAAGCAAACTACGAAATAGTAAAATCACAGAAAATGAGGACTTTCATGGCTTTTTTTCCAGTTTTACTCTCAGAGAAAAGCTATGGCCTTCATCTGTTTTAAGACTGGCAGGCAGCAACGAAGAAAAAATCAAAGGAGGTAAGGGTAAAAAGGAAAAGGTGACAAAGGGGTTTCAAGGTGGGAAGGAAGAGAATGGTTGAAGTCGGGGCTGTTGAAGTAATAAGACACTATCTACTGATGAGCGGTCGGTAATATCAAAGGCACATTCGCAGAATGTTTCCTTTTCAGTAATTGTACAAAGACTCCCTTGCCATTACAAAGCACTTTTCTTCTTGGCGGATTGAAGAATGCTTTACCAACTAAATGCATCCCAGTAATATTCAGAGCTTAGGTCCAACATAATCATAAGTTGCCTTGTTATTATGGAGGTAGCAGCCCCATTTAATAACATATTAAATGCATTATTCATTTATGTAACTCAGACCCAGGGACAGCTGCTGGGATGAAAATAGAACCATTCTCTAATGCAAAAAGCAGGTGTGTGCTTACTTGAGTAAATGAACTCTATATTTCTGCACAATTTTCTTCTAAATTTCAGGGACAGGTCTGGTAGGGCTAATGTGATGCCATTTTCATCCAGGAAATAAAATGGTTTCAGAATGGTTTTTAATGAGCATTTAAAAAAAATTACCAACAGTCTTCTCGGTGGCAGAATCCCAGGGGGGATGGATTCGTGCTTTGGATTTAAGCAGAACTGTTGCTGCTGGATTCAGGAAAGCCTGGAGCAATGATTGGTCAGAACGGCGGCAAACAAAGGAATGTACTCTAGCTGATGATGCCAGTGGTGATGGTGAGCCCATGTCTTTATAGCGGCTCGCCAAGACAGAGTCACAGGTGTGCTTGGATGCTAAGTGATTAAAAATCATAACCTGCCTTCAGTGAAACGTGCAGGGAGTTTCTGATGCACAAACTCACTGGGATGGCATAATTACCGTGTGACATCACTGGTCATTTTCCTGCTACCTTTGCTGGTACCAGAATGTCACCATTCTGCAATGCTGGTGCATTTTTTCTCTCTCTCTCTTTCTCCCATCTACCATTATTTTCTCTTTTAATCAGTATGCACTGAAGCACAGTGGATTTTCTTAAATATCAAACGGAGTGATGTTAAAAATGCTCACCCAAGATAATGACCAATCAGAATGGGTAAGGATCCTAGCGCAGGAGCAGACATTTGGAGGCTGCCTGAGGGGCTAGGTGTTAACCCCTTAGTTTCTGGATTGTAAGGAGAAGCAGGGACTCCAAAGATAGGAATTGGTCACAGCTGGGCTGGTGAGTGAGGTGCTTGAAGGGTTTGGGGCAGTGGTCGTAACCAACTGCTATGCAGATACTTTAGCATTTGAAATGGTACAGTCAGGGGCTCCTGGGTGGCTCAGTCGGTTAAGTGTCCGACTTTTGGTTTCACCTCAGGTCTTGGTCTCACAGTTCTCATGAGTTCGAGCCTCACATCGGGCTCTGTGCTGGAAGTGCAGAGCCTGCTTGGGATTCTCTGTCTCCCTCTTTCTCTGCCCCTTCCCCACTCATGCTGTTTCTCTCAAAAATAAGCAAATGAACATTTAAATTAACACACACACACACACACACACACACACACACACACACACACACAGTACAGTCATCCCAGTGTGAATCTGCTATGAGCTTTGCATGTGCCCCGGGACAAGGATGCCCTCAAGGAACTTAAACTTCAAGTCACAGAGGAAGACAGTCAGACAAGGCATAAATGGGTTCCTATCAGGCAAATCATAAGGATTCCTTTAAGAGTTCAGAGGAGGGACAGTCTCCTTCTATTTAAAGAGTCAGTACAGTCGTGGTAAAGAGAGGAAGTGTTCTAGAGACACATTTTCTGGGGTCTTGACTATGTGATCATGAGAAAACTGGTTAACTTCCATGAATCTTAGCTTCTTCATCTATATATTGAGAATAATACTTTCCTTAAGCAGAACATTTCAGGGTATTTTTAAGATAAATGGCAAAAGTCATGTAAAGAACTTAGCACAATGACAAGTATAATTAGCACTCTCTCTATATGAACTTTTTTTTATTATTTCACTTCTTATTTTACTATCCTTGTCAGGAAAAGACAGATGAAAGGATTTGTTACTTAAAGTGTAAGTTTTAGGCAACTGAGAGAGCATGCACAAAGACAGAGAAGCAGAATGAGCAAAAGAAAATAAGTACTCTCGAAAGGATTGAAAATAGAGGTTTGGCTAGGGCAGAAGGAGCTTTTTGGTGAGAAAGAATTCAGAGACGTAGTGAAGTGAGCTTGCGGAGGGCTTCATGCACAAGATGACAGGATTTATGGCTTATCCTAAGGACATTTGGAAGCTGTGAAGATTATGAACAGGTCACAGAAATAATAATATTAAGTAAAAATAACTGGTAACCTTTCATAAGCACTTGCTAATCATCAGGGCGGTTTTAAATACTCTGTGTACATCAATCCGTTTAATTTGTACAACTACCTTGTGAGGTGAATTACATACTAATAACTGACCTTAGAGTGATCCATGGTGTTCAGAGTACTTTCCCAGACAGTGTTTAATTTGACTTTCTCAACCATGATCTTAAGCAGTCAGTCCTGAGACTCAAAGCACAGGAAAGGACATTGGCTAGATTTGAAGGAGTAGGAAAACGATGGCCTGCGAGTCATAGCTGGCATACTGCCAGCGTCGGGAAATAAGGTTTTACTGAAAGCCAGCTGCCTCCATTCTTTTACGCATTACCTGTGTCTACTTTCATGCTGCAATCAAAGAGTTGAGTACTTGTGACAAACAGCAGATAGCTGGCAAAGCAAGAATATTTCCTATCTAGCTCGTTGTGTTAAAAATGTCTCCACTTCTGGTCTAGAAGAGTGGAAGGACCTTAGACTTTGCTTCCACTCTGAGCTCCACCACTCATTCTAGGTAAGTGAGCTTGGGAAGTCTATTATATGAATTCATAAAGTGGTTACTATGGACCCCACCCAAAAAGATGATGAACAGATAACACTGAAGCTCAAAGTCTTAAAGGTGAATTGTCCTAAAAGCACAGATTCTAATTAATTATGAATCTGATAAACTGCATAGGACCAATTTGTGGAATAATCCTTTTTTTTTCTCTCTATTAAAGTTAAAATAAGAAGAAAGAAGTGAAAGAAGAGGGAAGATTTACTCAGTCTGCATACTGGTCTCCTTATTATGAGTTTTCAATAATTAGCCAGTATATCTCTTCATAAAATATCGAGTAGAAACGATCACATTTAGCCAACTTTCTGTACTACACCATTACCATAGCATCCTCTGTGGGGTTTAATGTTAAGTCACATAATCCATAACAATCTATTCTTTGCCTGAATTGCAAATTCCCTTGCAATATGCATTACTCATTCTAACCCTCAATCATATAGCCTTTAAAGTATCTCCTAGACTACTTACAGATGTATCTTCAAGATTATAAACATGGTGAGGGCAAGAAGCGTGGCTTCTTTTGCTGTGCACTTCCCGTAGCTCTGAAGTGAAATGATTCATTGACAGAATAAAAGAATGATATTAAAGTGCTAATAATATGTACAGTATGTTCCTCTGATGACTTGTCTTTCTGGCGGGTGCTTTATAGGAATTAGCTCTAATCCTCAGAGAACCATGCTGTGTAGTTATTGATAGCCCTCAGGGCTACACAGTGGTAGGTCTGGCTTTAAAAAATCGGGAGTGATTTGAATGGTAATGAGCCGGATTACAACGTGAGCTTCTCTGGTTTTAGGTATAGGAAAGTGGTTTCCAATAACTGCACCGATGGGGTAAGAGAACAGTACACTGCCAAACCGCAGAAGTGTCCCGGGAAGGCCCCGCGGGGGCTGCGGATCGTCACTGCTGATGGGAAGTTGACGGCAGAACAGGGGCACAACGTTACTCTCATGGTGCAGCTGGAAGAGGTAGGACCGAAGCCCGAATCCCTTTTGTCTTCTAGGGCCAGTGATTTTTTCCTAGGAAATCAGGCTTGGTGTGTTTTTGGTTTGTTTTTATTTATTTATTTATTTATTTATTTATTTATTTATTTATTTATTTATTTTTACACGTCGTTGAAACTGTTTATGTTTTTCTACCTTTAGGTCTTTGGTTTGTGGTTGTTGCTGCTGTGACTTCGCCTTCTCTGACACATTTCCTCAATTATTTTCATTTCAGTGCAAGTTGTTCTTCATGCTGACCTAATCTATCACTTCTTGGGAATTCTTTTCGGAGTTAATTGTGCCTTACTGGCACTTCCGGCAAAAAGGTTCCTCAGAATACATTAGTGGTATTCCTAAAATAATTAAGCACACACGCATGTTCAGCCTAAAAGGTATTACTGCTGTCTTCCTCTCTCAACCTGAAGTCTTGGCTTTTCTTTTCCGAAGGCAGCCTGCTGGCCATACATGGAACACAAAGGCTACTCTAAATATAATTGAGTATACTGTCTTTGGCAATTGAGAGTTTGTATTTTTGTAGCACCTCTGCAATATCACTATGAGGATCAATTACTATTTGACAAATTACGGTTACCTGAGATTTCTGAAAATGTAGACTGGATGAAATGAAACTCATACTGTGTTTTTTAAAATACACACAGGCATTTTTATCATCTTGCAAAGGAGGAAGATGTTCTCTAAAGGAGAAATAATTTCATTAAATGGTCTCAATTATGAAGCCAGGCAGTGCTGTATCCAGCCGTGTTTTCTGAGTGCTAAAATATGGGAAGCACTGTGCTAGGTCTTGTGAACACAAAGGGATTTAAAAAGTTAATAATGAGGGGCGCCTGGGTGGCTCAGTCGGTTAAGCGTCCAACTCTTCATCTTGGCTCAGATCATGATCTCAGGGTTCGTGAAATTGAGCCCTGCATTGGGCTGTCTGCTGACAGTGCAGAGCCTGCTTGGGATTCTCTCTCTCTCTCTCTCTCTCTCTCTCTCTCACCCTTTCTCTCTCTACTCCAACCCCTGCACGCGCATGTGCACTCTCTCTGTCTTGAAATAAATAAACTTTTTTAAAAAGTTAATAACGACACCAGGATTAAGATCATCATCATTGACTTCCATCAACTTCTGATAGCTCAGTGGCTTTCGATCTGTAATATGAAGAAAAATTACCTGGTGAACATGTCAAAACAGTTTTCCCAGGCCATTTCTCCAAAGGTTCTGACTAAGTTGGGGGGGGGGGGGGTGCAGGGGCTAAGAATATACATTTATAACAGGATCATAGGTTATGCATTGTGCTTTGAGATAAACAGGGGCACCTAGGTGGCTTAGTTGGTTAAGTATCTGACTCTTGGTTTCAGCTCAGGTCATGATGTCACTGTTCTTAAGTTCAAGCCCACATCAAGCTTGGGATTCTCTCTCTCTTACTCTCTCTCTGCCCCTCCCCTGCTCATGCACACACACACACACACACTCTCTCTCTCAAAGTAAATAAGTAAACTTAAAAAAAAAAAGAATAAACAACAAAACAAGGGCAAAGTCAAGGGGGATAGTGTAGCCTGACAGGCTCTGGAGTGTGACTTGAAGGGGAAAAGATGAAGCAATTAGGATTGCTTTGTCAGGATTGATCAAAATCATTGGTATTTTAATTCCTGTAGGAAAAACAACTGTGAATTAATGAGTTTGAAACTCCAGCTCAGGGTGGTGCTGAGGCTTCTGGTCCAAGGACCACTTAGAGAACCGTTCTTGTAACCTAATACTCCTTTCTGGTATCTCCTTAATAAGTGCCTTTCAACCATACCTAGTCGCCTAGATACTAAGGTTTTCCCAAATTTTTCAGTTGGATCTAGAAAGATGCAGACCAATTTAGGCCAGTTGGAGTTGCTTGCATTTCACAGAACTGGGACCAGTGCCTGAGGCTATGACATATTAGCTCACAGCAAATAAATTTATATATATATATATATATATATATATATATATATAGAGAGAGAGAGAGAGAGAGAGAGAGAGAGAGCCAGAATAAGATTCTGAGAGAGAGAGAGATGAGGGGGAAGAAGACTGTGACAGAATTGTCAAGAGGATTTAGGAAAACAAAATTCTTTTGTTCATAGATAGGACATTCATTGCCATGAGTCCAACAGTTCATGCTGAATTCCTCTCAAGAACTTTGCCAGTTCATACGTCACATGTAGAGGAGGTCAGATTTCAGATTCCCAGTTAGAAGGTCGAACAGAAAGTGTTGGCTAAAGAGTTGGCTCACAAGGCTGGGAAGATAAAAGTTGACTTCAGGTCAAATCCCAGAGAGAAGAGAAACATAGAAAAGTAGCACAATTCTGTGCATTTTTGTCCCTCTCTGAGTTGTTTGGCAGCATCTACGTGATACAGAAAAAATAGAACGCAGTCACAAAAAGGATGAGAAGTCAAGCATAGTTTTTAGAAGGATTACGTTTTGAGGAAATAAAAATTAGAGTTCAGGGACTATCAGGGAAGGAAGCTCTGGTGAGCAATACAACACTGGGTTCTTGAGACTTCTAGAAAACTCCGTCATATTTGTTTTTCATATAAAATATTGAACATTTAATTTAAAATATTACATATATATCCAGAAAGAGGACCATGAGGAGGAAAAAAAGCATCAGAAAAAAGAACAGTTGTCTGAGATATATTTAATATGTTCATGAATATGGGTTAAGATAGAAAATGTAACCCACCAGCAGCACTCAGTAGGAGGCAGTCAACAAATAGAAGTTGTAGAAATAAAGATGTAGTAACTGATATTAAGAAGTTAGATGGATTTACAGCCGACTGAACCCATATAGATAGAGGATCAGTTAACTGGGAGAAAGGACAATTGGAACTTTAGCATTTGGCATAAGAGAAGAAGGATAGAAAATAGAGAAAATAGGAAGGGAAGGGGCACCTGGGTGGCTCCGTTGGTTAAGCCTCCGACTCTTGGTTTTGGCTCAGCTTCTGATCTCATGGTTGGTGAGTTAAAGCCCCACATTGGGCTTGCTGTTGGGCTTGCCCACAGTGCAGAGCCTGCTTGGGATACTCTCTCTCCCTCTCACATCCCCCTCCTCTGCTCACACACGTACTCACTCTCTCTTTGTCTCTCTCTCTCTCTCAAAACAAGTAAACTTAGGGGCGCCTGGGTGGCTCCGTCAGTTGGGCATCCGAGTTTGGCTCAGGTCATGATCTTGTGGCTTGTGAGTTTGAGCCCGGAGACAGGCTCTGTGCTAACAGCTCAGAGCCTGGAGCCTGCTTGAGATTCTGTGTCTTCTCCTCTCTCTGTCCCTCCCATGCTCATGCTCTGTCTCCCTCTGTCTCTCAATAATGAATAAACTTTAAAAAAAATTCAAAATAAGTAAACTTAAAAAAAAAAAGAATAATAAAGGAAAATGATGAAAGACTACCATAAATGTAAGTGGAGACCCAGAGGAGAGAAGAAAGATATAGAGTCAGAATCATTTTTGAAGAGATAATGTCTAATAATATTCTGAAACTGACAAAAGGTGTGAGCATATCAACATAGATGGGAGAAAATCCACAAACCCCAAGCAGGAGATATACAAAGAAAACAAAAATCATGTAGGTATCATATTCAAACTACTGAAATCTAAAAACAAAGAGAAAATTTTTTAAAGCAGCCCAGGAGAAAATGGAATGACATTTTTGAAGTTCTGGAGGAAAAACAAATGTGAAGGTAAAATAAAGACATTTCTCGAACAGAAACCGAGATGAGTTGTATAAGCTGATTTCTATAAAAAGAAATACTAAAGGTAATTCTTCAGGCATAAAGAAAATGATGCCAGGGGCGCCTGGGTGGCTCAGTCGGTTGAGCGCCGACTTCGGCTCGGGTCACGATCTCGCGGTCCGTGAGTTCGAGCCCCGCATCGGGCCCCTGTGCTGACAGCTCAGAGCCCGGAGCCTGTTTCAATTCTGTGTCTCCCTCTCTCTGACCCTCCCCCTTTCATGCTCTGTCTCTCCCTGTCTCAAAAATAAATAAACATTAAAAAAAAAAAAATTTAAAAAAAAAAAATAAAAAAAAAAAAGAAAATGATGCCAGATAAAAGTACAATAATGGAAAGAGTGAAGAGAAAGAAAGAAGGCATATACAGGGTAAATTGCAATTAATAATAACTTTGCAGGCCAATAATGATCAGCTATGGGTTTAAAATATATGTAGAATTTAAATACATGACAACAATAATTCAGTGTGTATTAAATGGCATTAAAGTGTTTTCAGTTCCATGAAATGTCTGTAAAGAAGTAAAAGTACTAATTTATATTAGACACCAGCAAGTCCAGAATATGTGCTTTAATATCTAGAGAAACAGCTAAAAGAATAGTCAGAGACATTAAACTATCAAGTTATTGACAGAGGAACTGGAATAATATTAAATGCACCTCATTAATCCAAAAGAAAAGAAAGAGAGGAGAGGAAACATTCTTACAGTCAAGACAAATAGAACAGATACAGAAATAGTAGGTATAAACCCAAATATTATCATTAATTACGTAAAATAAATAGTGATTTTTGTGGCTTGCTTAAGAAGTCTGTGTCTAACCCAAGGTTGTGAAATCACGCCACAGTTTTTCTTTAGTTTCCACATTTAAGTCTATACCATCTTGAATAAAACCAAGGTAGCTACAGGTTTTTCTCTTTGCATATCCACTGATCCAGCACCACCGAAAGACAGTTCTTCTCATGCTGAATTGCCGTGAGCCTTTGTCATAAATCAATTAAATGTACCTCTGTGGATTTGTTTCTAGATACTGTGTTCCATTGGTTTTGATTTTCAAACCTGTGTTAATTGATCATTCAAACACATTTTAAGTACTCTAGATTTAGAGTAAGTCTTGATAATTGGGCATATAAATCCTCTGAACCAATTAAAAATCATATGTATAATTATATATAATATACTTTATAAAAATTTAAGAAACAAAACACATGAACATAGTGGAAGGGAAGGAAAAATAAGATAAAAAACAGACAGGGAGACAAACCATAACAGATTCTTAAACATAGAGAACAAACTAAGGGTTGCTGGAGGGGTTTTGGGTGGGAAGATGGGTTAAATGGGTAATAGGCATTAAGGAGAGCATTTGTTGGGATGAGCAGTGGGTGTTATATGTAAGTGATGAATCACTAAATTGTACTCCTGACACCAATACTACACTATATGTTAACCAACTTGAATTTAAATGAATGAATGAATGAATGAATGAATAAAAGAATGAATGACATTAAAATATAATGTGTACCTACAGACAAAACTAACACCTTATTTTCAATATATCTACCCAGAACACTACAACACATTTGGAAAAAATTTTTAAAAACATAAAATGTGTAGTGAAATATACCATGATTGTGAATTGAAACATAAAGCAAGGGCTCAAGAATAGCAAAGATATTTTAAGATGACTCACAGAACTGGATGGTTTACATTACAGATACCAAAATTTATTATAAAGCTATAGTAATTAAGAACGTGTCAAGATATATATATATTTATACATATATACACACATATATGTATACACACATATATACATATATATGTGTGTGTGTATGTGGTGTGTATATACATATATATGTATATGTATATATGTGTATATATGTATGTGTATGTGTGTGTATATATATATATATATATATATATATATATATATATATATGTGTGTGTGTGTGTGTGTGTATATATATCCTATATATCCAAGCTGATCAAGAGAGGGAATAGTGAGTCGAGAAATACACGCATACATATATATGCATGTGTGTGTGTGTGTGTGTGTGTGTGTGTGTGTATATACACATACACATCATACTCTTTGTGACAAATGATACACTGTAGTAGAGTAGATAAATTATCTTTTCAATACACAGTGCAGTGCCATCAAAGTCCACGTGGGAATACGTGAATCTTGATTTCTCTTAACACAAAAATAATTCCAACTGGGTTGTCCATCTGATTTTGAAAGATAAAACTAAAGTGTTTAAAGAAAATGCAGAAGAGTATTGTTAAGCAGAGATTGTTTTAAAACAGGAAATGAAACGTACTAAATATACAGAATAATATGGTTTGATTAGACTATATTAAAATTAGGAATTTCTTTTCTTGAAAATACATTATTTAGAAAATAAAAAGGTAAGCCCTGGAGGGTAAGAAGTTATTTGCAATACGTAAGTTCAATAAAGGACTCATGCCCAGAAAATTATAAATGAATTCTACAATCAACTCTACAAAAATTCTGGCAACTAGCTAGAAAATGCACAAATGACTTAAATGGACTTCTCAAAGAGGGCAACCAAATAGGTGATAAGCATATGAAAAAATTCTCAACATCACTGCTCATCAGGAATACACCTGAAAACTAAAATAAGATATTACTATCTACCTATCAGAAGATTAACATTTTCAAAGACTAATAATACCAAGTATTATTATTGGAGTAACTGGTCATTCATACAATAGTGCTTGGAGCATGGATTGTTACAGTTTTAGAGATCTGTTTGACATTAACTACTAATCACTGTACTGTTCTGTAAATATATGTGCAGACTATAACCCAGGATTTCTACTCCTAAGTGTACACTCATCAGAATGCATACAAATATGCACCAGAATATGTGGAAAATAATATACATGGCGGACTTACTCATAAGAGGTCAAACTGGAAATAAACATGTATCAACAGTGTCATCAAGAAATAAGTTACATTATACTTATAAAATGGAATGCGGTACAACAATGAAAAAGAACAAACTATTCCTCCCTACATAAACTTGGATGAATCTCATATCCACTATTACAGTAAAGAAATCAGACTGAGAAAAAAAATACATATATGTATACATATATATATGTATGTATCATGTGATTCTGTTTAATTAAGCTGCAAAAGTAGGCAAAGCTAATTTATGGTAACAGAAGTGACAGTGATAGTTACCCTTGGAGAGGAGGTGGTGGGGGGTGGGATTTGGGGGTACTGGAAATTTTCAATTTTTTTTATTGATTAATGGATGCATTCATTTTGTAAAAAAAAAATCAAGCCGTATATTTGATTTACTTATTTTTTCATTATGTCTTTTAATGCTCGACAAACAACTTACTTAAAAATCATTTGAGAAATTCAAATAGCATTTATCTGTACATTTTGTATTTAGGTCTTTAGGGAAAAAAAGAAAACGGAAAGAAAACTTTGGGGACATTTAGGAAAGGATGTACTTCCTGGGTCAATCCTATATTCTATACTTCCCTGTATAGTGAGCATGAAGTCATCTTTCCCAGAGATATAAGGAACCTGGTTATGATGACTTAGAAGGACATGATCTTTTGAAGCAGGAGATGTTTGTGCGGAAGCAGGCTTCAGAATTCAGAGTTTTGTTCCATTTCTAAGAGCACAATAGCGCAAGATCTGAAACAAGAACTCACGCCTGGTTGGCTCTGGCCTTTGTACACCCTCCAGGGACAGAGGCCAGGCTCTCATCCATTCACCTTTGCTTTCTATGTAGCAAAGATCATCAGGCATCTCAGACTTGGCTGAGTGATGTGAGAACAGATTGGGGAATCTGGTTCTAAGATGTGTAAATTCACGCCTTCTGGGCGCACGAAGGGGAAAAAAAAATAACAAGTTAGTTCATTCCACTTGAGTGGGCAAAGCTACAACAGTGAGAAAGAAATCTGCTATCTTCAGCTGTCAGACCTGGCCCCTTGATGCTCTTGTCTCTGAGTGCAAAGTACAAGCCAAAAAGACTGTCCCCACATCAAGAGGCCCTGGGGACCTCAAATGCAGCTGTGGGATTCTGTGCTGATGTTCACAAACTGTCCTTACAGAAACACCCGGTTTCTCTATTAATCTCTGGGTTATATACATAGGCTTGGGTGATGCACATGATCAGGCATACAAAGTAAAGGAAAGTAGAGTATCGCTGAGAAGCTGGGGAGCATTGATAAATGTAACACAGTGACAACAATTTGGATATCCAGCCTTTAATGAACACTAAGTGTAGTCCAGTTTGTGAATGTTTTCTTGTATTATTTCATTTAGATCCCACAGCAACCCTAGGGGAGTAGGTGTTACCCTCCTCATTGCATTTTATAGATAGCACAGTTAAAGCACAGAAAGGCAAAGTAACTTACCTGAGATCCCACAGCTACTTACACATAGAGTCAGGAGTCAGATCCAGGCTGTATGGTATCTGGCCTTTTTATTACTTCTCT
Organism: Panthera pardus; assembly: GCF_024362965.1. Taxonomy (NCBI): domain Eukaryota; kingdom Metazoa; phylum Chordata; class Mammalia; order Carnivora; family Felidae; genus Panthera; species Panthera pardus. The sequence goes on along the minus strand of NW_026526788.1, from coordinate 63,967,690 downwards.
CTGGTGGAAAGAGCCAAGTTCTGGGAACGGACCTCATGTAGTTCCTAATGTTCCCTAGAAATACTTCCCTGGAGACACATGGTAACAAAGACCAAGAAGTAGAAAAAATAGGCAAAATTTTCTATGCCCTAGCCAGTCTGGCTTATGGCTGCTGCTATATTCTTACACACTGGTCATATATAAAGCAAAATTTTCCTCCTGGATTTTCTGAGAGTATTATGGCTTGCGATCAATTTGTTGAAGACCATTTTAGCAACCAGAGATCCCAAATCCTTTCTAGGTTTCCTTCTCTTTGTAAAATTCTATCTGTATTGAATGGCTTCTATGTATCTGGTATTGTTTTATCCATTCTAAAGAATATTGGAAATATAGGACATGAATGCAGGACTCAGAGAGTTTGTCCTCCATATATGCCCAACTTCTCCAGAGTCTTGGGTATGAATTAGATTAGAAGAATTATTTAATCAAATCCAAAACAGAAACAAACAAAACCCCTGACATATGCCACTGGCACCACACGCGGTCTGTATTATCCCCCTCAAAGTCTCTGAATCCGCTTCTCATTTGAATTTGACACTCCTAAATTCGCTTTAAATACAGTATTAGGCTCTTGCCACCATACCTAGTGCCAATTTTTCACAACAGTAGGGACATTACTGCCAAGCTTCTGATGCTTCTAAAGTAACAAGTCCTCAAGGTACCAAAGGGGCCAAGAAGTCCCCACTACATTCTGATAATTACACTACAGTGTGATTAATGCAGAAATAGGCATGAGACTCTCCAGTGTGGTATACTATTTTGTCATTTGGACACCACGGATTAGGCCTATGTGTCTCCTGGCTTACTCATAATTCCGTCTTCTCCTATAGGCTTGTCTTCTGTCTATCGGATTGGGTAGGGCTAGGGACGGATATCATGCCCCGTTCTTTGCCCCCAGTTATTTACATACAAGCCCCTCCGTGTAGGCTCCACCTCCTGTACATATCAAGTAAAGTTTGAATGGCCTGAGGAATCAACTGTGCCACCAAATAGTTATCGTGTGTATTTATTGGTTCTCCAACACATATTTTACTAAGTTCCAAGTTTACAGCATGTACTTTTCATTTATGAGTAGACCTATTTCATTTTGTAGAGATCCGTGTTTTTGGTGAACAAGGGTCTCTGCCGTATCAAGTTTCAAATAACAATCTAACCACATGAAATATAAAATGGTAAACATTTTATATTCATTCAAAACAAACATACAATTTAGTTTACTGCATTATATTGTGATAATATTCTTGGCAGCCCGCCCAGCACACAATAAATGCCGTTAAGGTGTGAATCATGCCATGCTTTGTTGTAGCCCCAACATCTCTTCTCACTGCGCCTAACACATGGATAGAACTCAGTCAGCGTATGTGGATTTGGATAGGCTTCCCCAAGGAGTATAGAGATGAAGCCCAAACTTAAAAGGAAAAGACTCTTAAATTTTCCATCTCATCCAAAACATGTTTAACTCTTCATCTGAAATCTAAATCCCTTCCTTTGTTCTGTACTAATGCTTGTCCTAATTCTAACATAAGAATATCAATGAAGACCTTGCTAACATCAGAGCGAAGAAGAGAACTTCTTATTGACAGAAGATTCTCAAAGGCTAGGTACACTGATGCTGGCTTGTAGCTCCACACACAGTAGTATGTGTCAGAGTAAAAATTGTGCAGACTTGACATGTGCAAGAAATGGAAGGTGTCCTTCAAATAGCATGTGAGGCCACCCTCCACATCTAGGTGACAGAAAGGGCTGTGTAACACAGCTGGTTCAAACTCCCAAAGCTTGGCTCCCCCACCTGTTACTCAGAGAACCACGTAAGTCTGTTAAAGTTGAGGAAAAGCCCCTACTGTCAGGAACTCCGTCACTGCCGTTTTCATGTTCTCTCCCAAAGTACTCTAATGAAGGATCCTTCACCAGAAGCAACAAGCCAAAGGAGACAATATTTCTTCCACTGCAGACTCCCTCATTGTGGCTAACACAAGAACACACAGGGGCGCCTGGGTGGCTCTGTCGTGTGAGCGTCCAACTTCAGCTCAGGTCATGATCTCGCGGTCTGTGAGTTCGAGACGCGCGTCAGGCTCCTTGCTGACAGCTCGGAGCCTGGAGCCTGCTTCGGATTCTGTGTCTCCCACTCCCTCTGCCTCTCGCCCGCTCATGCTCTGTCTCTCTCACTCTCAAAAATGAATAAATGTTAAAAACAAATTTTAAAGAACACATATACATATACACTCTGCATTTATGCATCACTGTTTCCTTGGGGACAAAGAATAGTTAATCCAGAGACCAACCAAAAGGGGAGAGAAACTGTCCATAAAGTTATATCTGACTAGCCAAACATTTTCCAACCACACCAGAATTTAAGGGAGCCTATCAAAGGTGTTTTGCCCTGAGATCCAGGTATCCAATGACAGGTGGCATCCCTCTGTCTGGAGACTTGTTTAAGATGGATGTTCTCTGGACCACTAATGAGCACCTAATGAGCCTATAGACTTCTCAGTGCGATAACTCGGCTTCCTGGAGAAATCCAATGCAAGAACCTGAAGGCATAGGATGGATGGCAGAGAGCCTAATCAGTCTTAAGAACTCAACAAAACCCATTTGGAAGGCATTCATTGGAGAAGACTGTAGGCAGAAATGGTGTCTGTCTGTTACAGAAGATAATTAAATCTGTTTTAAACAGCTGTAAGAATAAGGAGATGCAATTCGCTGCATAATTTAAGACTTTTAAATTAAATCTGAGGCAAGGGACTAAAATTAAAACTTTGATCTGTATCTCATTGTCTTAATACTTCAATTTACATACAAAGACTGGAACTTAATAAGGAAAATTCATGATTATAACTTCTTCGGTGAGACCTAACTTCAAAACATGAAGGCTGTGTCCTCATTAAATGGATTTCAATGATCTGTAATTTCACATACATTGAAAGACTTATGGCAGCATAAAAGTAACCACAGTGTAATAACACTTCATAAATATTGCAGGATGCTCCCAGCCGTCGGATGATAGAGAACATGACTCTTGATAAAATTTTCTGTGAGAACCTCATTTGTTGAAGTCATAAAGGAATTTGACCTACTTTTTCATCTGGGGGAAAATTGGGGCCTTTAGAAGTGGCACAAAGAGTTAGTAGGCAGTGTTCAGTCTAGACAGGTATCAGTGTCTAAGCCAGCCCGGGGCGGACTCAGAAGCCTCGGCTGTTTTCTCCTTTCACACAAAGGAACAGGAGCTGATTTCAATGAGCCGTGGGGACTTAAGAGGCTTTCTCATGTATTATCCCATACTCTATTCAGCTTTATTCTCTTTGACTCTAGCAAGGTAACTGAGCCACTTGATTTCTTCTCCCTTGCTGCTTCAAGTTAAAAAAGAAAGAGGGAAATGAGGCGGGCGATATAGGTTGTCTCTAGCCAGAGGCCTAGCATCTGAAGTTCAGGTTGGCTTGGTTACCAGCTCTTTTTTTTAATGTTTATTTTTGAGTGAGTGAGAGAGAGAGAGAGAGAGAGAGAGAGAGCGCGTGATTGGGGGAGGGGCAGAGAGAGAGACACACACACACACACACAGTCTGAAGCAGGCTCCAGGCTCTGGGCCATCAGCACAGAGCCCGACGCGGGAATCAAACCCGCAAACCATGACCGGAGCCGAAGTCGGATGCTTAACCGACTGAGCCACCCAGGTGCCCCTTTTAGCAGCTCTTTCTAAGGCTCCACTTTTCCTTCCCTCAATACTGGTCCACATACATTGGGGTGTTGCTATTCTGTAGGGTTTCAGGGAATCAGTGTTTGCAAAGCACTTTGCCTTGACAAGCAAAGAGTGACACCTGGCTCATTACCGAGAGTTTCAGTCTCTCAGCCTGTCTGCTTTAGGCCCTACAACACCAGTGCCCCATTTCATTCACACGGCTGGCCACTACCCCTGAAGGAGAACTTCACCCAACCATGCAAGGTTTGCCCAAGTGTGCAGCTTCCTCAGGTTTCTGGCTTTGCACTTTGTCATTTATTATTCCGTGACTTTGTCTTATCAGCTCCTTCCTTAGTGTAATCCACCATTTTTTTTTAATTTTAATTTTTTCTATTAGTGTTCTTTATTTATAAGAGGCATGGAGAGACAGAGCACGTGTGGGGGAGGGACAGAGAGAGAGGGAGACAGAATCGGAAGCAGGCTCCAGGCTCTGAGCTCTCAGCACAGACCCCTGTGTGTGGCCCGAACCCACAAACTGTGAGATCATGACCTGAGCCGAAGTCGGACGCTCAACCGGCTGAGCCACCCAGGCGCCCCTAGTGTGATCCACCATTTGTGTCCGTGGACAGTCTCCACCTTGTGACCAGTAGCACTTGAATGAACTATGCATCTTCGCCTAAGAGCTGAGATCATTTTAGCAGCCTGAAGGGGTGTTGGAATATGAGTGGATCTTCACTAATGCCCATAACAAGAATAATACAATTATGAAAAATAGCAGGTCACCTACCCTAAATTTGATGATTTGGCTCATGGTCATTATGCCTATTTTTATAAGTAAAGAAATTGAGGTTCAAACGTAAATTGCATTTCAAAGGGCATATAACCAGAGTCTTCCAACTCCCAAGATGACTCTGTAGGGCACTTCTTCTTCATACAGTACTCCGTAGACCTCGATAAAGTCACTTAGATCTCTCAAGAACCTAATAATTTGGAAAAGTGAGGAAATAAGCATCTGGGGCAAGAAATCATATATCCATTTCAGAGATAAGATCTTATGACTTTGGTTAAGTCTAGCAAGTGATGCTAGATATAAAAGTTTTGAACGCTATTTAGAAATTTTGAAAGCATAACATAAAACAGTATAATGATTCCAGGATTGTGTGTGTGTGTGTGTGTGTGTGTGTGTGTGTGTGTCTACGCGTTTGCACATGTTCAAGTGCTTCTCATTGGTTACTATAACATTCACCAATCTAACAATGTCATCTCTGGGTGATACAATTATGAGCAATTTGAATTTTCTTTTTCCTCATTTGATGTGTTTCCTACATTTTCTTTATAAATTTTCCATGACTTTCTCTCTTTTTTCTTCTTTCTTCTAATTAAGCTAACATATTTCTATAAAGTATTTTCTAAGTTTTTTTCATTTTGAGAGAGAGAGAGAGAGAGAGAGAGAGAGAGCGCACATACAAGGGAGGGGCAGAGAGAGGACAGAGAGAATCCCAAGCAGGCTCCGCAGTGTTAGCACAGAGCCTGATACAGGGAACAATCTCATGAACTATGAGATCATGTCCTGAGCTGAAATCAAGAGTCGGATGCCTAAAAGATTGAGCCACCCAGGCGCCCCAAACCTAACATATTTCTATTATATATTTTACTACATAAAAATATGTAGGAAAAATTCATTGCATAAGTTTATTCCTAAAGGAATCTCCCTACTCCTTTTTTTAAGCACCATTTTGCTCTTATTCCATACCTGAATGCTTTAGACTGATTTTTTAAAATTATTTAAAAATATTTACATGATTTTTGTCATTTGGTGGCACCCTAGTTTTCCTACCAAAGCTTGCTGTGGGGATTCCTAAAGCCACCATGTAGTGGTAACAGTGTACTGATGTCCTATATTACCTAAAAAGTGTTTTTAAAACATAATGGGTCACAAGTATGAGCTCTATCTACCACAGTGTCTAGATGCCGTAAGCGGACCTCGGCTTATAGTTATTGATCTGCTTACACAAGCCAAATGTCCTTCCTGCCTTATGGTATTCTGTTCCATTCTAAGCCAGACACCAAGTACAAAAGACATAAAAAGAGAATGTGGAAATTTGCTGTTCGTTTCAAACACATGGTGCTATGGCTCATTTGGAAATGAAGGATTAAACCATTTTGTAATGTTCCAGTTGGAAATTCTTGGTCTGAGCATTAGATCCAGAAGTGTTTGGATACTTAGATAGGCAAATCCCAAGGATTAGAGTCCTCAGTGAAGGGCCCAACCATCTGTATTTCATCCTAGGGAAAGTGAAATATGTATCCAGTCAAATGATTTGGTGGATCCATAGTCTGGTCTTCTGGCATCACTGACCTTGTTGGACCTGAGTTCTCCGGTGAAATGTAAAACCCCATATGCACTGCCCTCCTCCCTTGTGTGAATATTCTCCCTCCGGGTCAGAGTGTACAAGTTTACTGCTGCTACCTTTTCTTGCAAGAGGTGTGGGGGTCTGCATATTTGGGGAGGCACCTGTGCCAGAGAAAACCACCTCTGAGTAGATAAGGGGAGGAGCTGACTCTATAATTATGCAATCATGCCACTATGTAAGTATCTTGAGATTGTGTCCAGAGCTCAGTTTTTAAGCTGAAGAGAAACCCAGAGAGCATGAATTGAACCACATTTTCAGGAAACACTTTCCCAGCAGATCTAGTGAGGCCATCTCAGCTTTCAGCAATGCTAGCAGCTCTTGAAAAGGATACCAGAGAGAACCAAGACTTGCTTAGGAACAGAAGATAGGGCATTTGCAACTGTCTTAGATAGACTAGTATTATCCTGTGCTGGAAGGACTCAGTTTACCATTATAAAAGGGCAGGCTCAACACAGTCATGTCAGTTGATTCTTGTTTAGAGTTCTTCTCACTCTGTTGAGCACTCACATCAGCAGGGTGTTCACAAAGAAGTTTTGCAGCTTCCGTGGTATTTTACAGAACCTGGAATATCATACTGAGCTCCTCTTACATTGCTATTTAATGAACAATTTGATCCATGTTGGCATTCCGTTAGAGGGTTTTAGCTACTGGAACTTACAAAAGCTTTCTGGTTTCACATATGAGTGAATCCTTTCTTCAAGAGCACCCACTGGGAATGAGCACAATAAAATAGTTTCAGTTGTGAACCAGTAGTAGGAGTGCTGAACTTGGAGTTAAGAAGAGAGAGTTTGGTTCAAACTAGTCTTGGGACTCAAGGCAAATCTTAACAGTCTTTTGGGGTTGAAGATTAAATGAGATACTATACAGAGAGCAGTTATTATTTCTGCCACAGTGAACTTTCAAGAAATGCTGTCTTTTCTCTTAGCGGCTACCAGGAGATGTTCTAGAATAGTCTTACTTGCATATTTTATATAAGAAGTCACCTGCCAGAGCTCACTCTTACTGAATAAGCACAAGGTATATAGCACTGCTCCCATGAACTTATTTCCACCAGCTGAAGAAACCTCCTGTTTGATAGTCAGGGCTCAGTGTACCATAGTGATCTCTTTTCCTGTTTCTTGTTGAGACTCTGTTAACCTGAGTCTGACTAAACCTACCGGGAGTAGGCTATGCAACGCACAGGTGGGTTACTTTTACTTTGTGCTCCCCACTCTGTTAAATATTTTTAGTCTTAGAAAGGGCTGAAATATCTTATTTTTGTTTCTGTCATTCAATGCTGCCTGATGAGTTTTTGATTGTACTTTGTCGTCCAAAGAGCATTGGAAAGAACAGAAATCTAAGACCAAAGTTGGCTGTACTCCATCATCAATCTATGATCAATCTGTGTCCCCTTCTGGTTGTTTCTCATATACCTAGTCAATACTTAAACATTTACATTAATGGTAGAAATAGAATGGTGTGTTTTGTGATATTTCTTGTGTCGTACCATACTCCACCCCCCGCCTTTGAAATTTGGTGAAATCTTTACTTTCTCTTATTTACTCCCTCCCTCTTTTAATCCTAAGTGCTGGTCTCTGTCTGCACCTCACATCTCTTTGCCCTCCATGGAATCAGTGTTAACAGGCTGCACTGTATTTACCATCACCTTTATGCTCATAAGAACACACACATATAGTACGTATACTGTTATCTGTTGTGTTTCTGTTTGTGACAAAAATGGGTTATACTCAAGTCAATTCTCCGCATCGTACTTTTTGCCACATGAACTTTAAGCTCCCTTTCAAAACTGAATTTTCGTGAAGGCTGAGGCAAGCTGGAGCTTTGCAGGGGCCAGGCTCTGACATATGAGCCCAGTTTCTATCTGCAGTGAGTCTATAATGCCTTCAGCAATGTCTTAGAATCTCATCTTGGGACAAGGCTGTCAGTGTTGAGTTACTATAGCATTTGTTTTCCCATTTTCCTCTCAAGCCATGTTGCAGGAACTGATAGGTTCATACACCTTCCATTCCTCAGGTTAATCTCGGCTCCTTAGTGGCCATTTGATATATTTGTTTTTCTATTACAGAAGTCAGTGATGCCCTTGTAGAATCCCCATATGGATTTCATGTGGCTTTTGTGCTTTTCTTGGGCACATCTTTTGAGCTAATAGTCCTATATCTATATCAGGGCACATGACGAAAGGGCAGCAGGTCTAAAAAACGTTATCTGGTAGCCTAGATATTTGCCAGCCTAGGTTCCATTTCAGGAATGATGATTTGTGGTTTATTGAATTGAAGTAACTCTCAATTATACACACATTTTCCTGACTTCTGAATTATGAGTACCTCTTGTTCCCCATATTGTCTATTCTCTTTATGGCTTCAACGTGACACTGCTTCACCAGAAGGAAGACATAAGAATGTAGTATGGTGTTCACATCAATCCATATTTCCCCTTCTAAACAAAGCTGTTGTCAGGGTGAGGGGGGGTGGGGAGCCAAAGCCAGGGATGGAGTCTAACAGGAAAAGAAAGTGATGCCTTGCCTTTGTTATCATCTTTCTCTCTCGCTGGAAACTATTACAAGTACCTTTCAATTAAGGAAGTTCACCAAGGACTGAACTGCGTGGATAAAGTTCAACCACAGATAATCTTAAACCCTTAAGTCTCACTGGCTGTGGGATTTCAGGCATCTTATTTAACCCGTCTGTGCCCCAGTCCTCCTGGTGTAGCAGAGCAAAAGAACATCTTCCCTTGCTATCTCCCTGGACTCCTGACAGCCAACCGAGATAATATATAAGGAAGCACTCCAGTGAACAAACAAATGGACAATAGTCCAAATTTGTTGAATTAAAAGAATGATCTGCAGGCCCTGCATCAGGCACTGAGGGCACAGCCAGTAAGGACACTTCTCAGCACCGAGGAGTTCATACCAACTACTTACGGATTAGCCAGCAACTCGTTTTCCTCCAGAAGTTAACTAATCTTGGCCACAGATAGTGTGGAATTTTTGCACATAATTGTGCACCAGACACTGAACAACAAGTGCGGTTCTTTCATTCCTGGACTTGTTGGTGCACCTTTCACACTTAGACCTCGAAAACATCCTGGGAAGGCTTCGCCACCATGCCAAGATGGAAGGAGAATAGCATCAGCTGGTGCCGTGCTGTATTCATCTGCAGATGGATTAAATGACAAGAAAACCTACTATTCAACCATCCGATCCCACGGGCCTCAACCTTCGGCACAGCCCAACATCTTCTTTGGACCTTCTCAGACCCCAGCAGCACTGAGCATCTTCCCCAGAGGCCCCGAGCCAAGAGGGGAGGGGTCTTGAGTGGTAACTGGGCATCAGCATTTTTTCTTTTAATTTCTACAAGAGATGCTGATAGCAAAATCTGAGATTCACTGCTTTCAAAACCAATAAATGATGGGAGTTAATTTTGACAGGAAGGTACATGTAATTTCCTGTTGTAACTCATATCTCAATCTCCCATCATCTACCCTGAGCTACCCCCTAATTAGCTTCCCAGAATACCTGGGCCTCCTTCCAATTCACCCTCCATATTGTAACCAGAGTGATCTTTTTGAATTAAAACCATCATCATGCCGTCTTCCACTAAACCTCACTTTAATGGCTTCCCATTGCTCTTAGGAACAAAGTAAAAATCAGAAACTAGGCCCCAAGTTCCCAAATGTAATTTTTCTCCCCTTCAGTCTGATTTAATAATGTGTCCCTCCTGTGTCTTTAACTTCCTTTGATTATATCACCCCCCTTCTGCTGCAGGGCGTTTGCACATCTGGTTCCCTCTGTCACCCTTGCCTGGACTCCTCACCTCCATGTCAGTCACTGGTGTCCTTTGTTTTAGCTCTCCACCTCTCCCGACTGTACAACTTGCAACACGATGTCATTCCCTGTAATAACTTTTTACTTATGTTTGATTATTTAATCTGTCTCACTGAAACAATAGGCCACATCTGTTCTGCTTGGTTTGTTGTAATTTACTTACCATCATTTTCCCATTTCATGCCTGACACAAGATAGACATTCAGTAAGCATCCGCCAATTGGTTGGTTGGTTGGTTGGTTGGTTAGTTGGTTTGTTAGTTGGTTGGTTGGTTGGTTCATTGGTTGGTTGAATGAATGACCAGAAAGCCAGTCAAAGTAGGGGAGTATGCCTAATCAAATGGTGATCAAGGACTTAGGCTCTCTTGCCCTTGCCCTGTTTCTCATTCTCTGAAACGACTTGGCAGCTCTGTCTCAGATGGTAATTTCAGCCCAAGGAAGTCAGAGGCTGATGACTGATGAGCCCCAAAGAGAAGCAGGTACAGCTGTGTTAGGCTTGGGAAGCACCTGAGAGCCTCTGAGGGCAAAAGTGTGGCATCTGGTTTGATCCGTTTGAGTGGGCAAAGCTGCAACAGCAGGAATAAAATCTGCTACCTTGGCCCCTCAGAGTTCTTGCTTCCCGGTGGAGAGTACCAAGCCCGGGGGCCTGCACTCGTGTCAGAGGGCGGGAGGGAGAGAGAGAGAGAAAGATCTTCCTAATACCTGACCTAATACCCTAAAAGCATGATTCCCCTGTGAAGTCAGCCCTGCTGATACATTAGACCCAACACCGTGGCTCTCTTCTTTCGTCTATTAAATGCATGGGGAGCATTGTCGTGACTGGATAATTAAGAATGCTGTCAGGCCAGAAGGCTAACATGACAGACAGTAGTCATCCAGACAGAACTTGGGAAGAGTTTTAAGTGCTGAAAGAGGTTTAAATCCAGGCCCACAAAAGCAGAGCGGTGAATACCAGACAGGAAGGGCAAGGCAGGTGGACTCCAGCAGGGGCAGCCAAGGTTGTACTTTTCCCAGTTGCGTGGGGGCTAAGGTAGAATCAGCTGAGCTGTGAATCTCCCCTCTGTGTTCTTGCAAATGGTGACTGTTACCTGATGTCCATTCTGTCTCCACAAAGAACCAACCCTTCAGCTCACTTTCTTTTTTTTTTTTAACATTTTTTAAATGTTTATTTGAGAGAGATAGAGAGAGAAAGAGCTTGTGAGTGGGGGAGGGGCAGGGAGGGAGGGAGAGAAAGAAAAACCTAAGCAGGCTCCATGCTCCCACATGGGGGGCCGATCTCCTGATTGCAAGATCATGACCTAAGCTGATATCAAGAGTTGGACACTTGGGGCGCCTGACTGGCTCAGTGGGTTAAGTGTCCGACTTCAGCTCAGGTCATGATCTCGCAGCTCTGGAGTTCAGGCCCCATATTGGGCTCTGTGCTGACAGCTCAGAGCCTAAAGCCTGCTTCAGATTCTGTGTCTCCCTCTCTCTCTGGCCCTCCCCTGCTCACACTCTGTCTCACTCTCTCTCTCAAAAATAAATAAACATTAAAAAACAAAAAAAAAAGTCTGATGCTTAATTGGCCACCCAGGTGCTCCTAAACTTCTCTTTCTTTCTCAGTCTCTGTTTCAAACTCCCTCCCTCCCTCCCTCCCTGGCTCCCTCCTTCCCTCCCTCCCTCTCACCCCTTCCCCTCTCTCTCCCCCTCGCTCACTGTCCCTCTCAGTCTCTCCTTTTCTCCCTTCCTGCCCCTCCCTCCTACTCAAGTGCCTGCGCACTAGTTTGCTTGAGCTCTCCTGCTAGCTCCCTCTCGCCCTGTCAGAAATTATATTTCCTGTCTTGTTCCTCGGTTAACCCAGTTAACCCTAGCTATTCCTGATCATTCCCGGGACACTTGTCCCAAATGATGTGAGATCTTAAGGTGGTTTCTTCTTCTGTGCCCATACCTATGGTTGTCTGGCAGCAACTCTGTTGAAAATCCAGAAAACATGAGAGAAATGAGCAGAAACAGCATGAGAAATTGATCAGTCTGATTTGTGCAAATGAAGGACAAGTCAGCAAGAATGGTTGACATTTATATTTATTAGTGAAGGGAATTCAGGTAACTGCACCATGTCTGGGCTTGTGGCTCATCTGTCTCGTAGTTCTGAATGGGGTTTCTTTCTCCCACCCTAGGGGAGAGTTCTTGCCCATGCCCTACTGAGAGTTAGCTAGTGTGCCCCCCACACAGTGCTTGGCTGGGCATAGAACAGAACAGTAGGTCATGGAGATTCATAGGATTTGAACGGCTTTTCCTTTCCTTGTGAATTAGCCTTTTAAATGTCAGCATTTTAAACTTGGCCTTTTCAAAAAAATATGATACCAGATGAACCTTACTTAATCGAAAAAAATTTTTTTTATTTAAAAGGTGTTTGTTTGTTTGCTTGCTTTTAGGTTTTTTTTCTCCCAGTTAAAATGGGAAAAGCTAAGAAAACAAACAGAAAACTTGAAACTTGATAAAGGATGGGCTGCATGGGAAGGAAGCTGTTTTTTGTGGTTAAGGTCTAAGCAACTTTGTTCCTAAATAATCTCTGCTGTTATTCCAAAAGGCAATATTCTTACAGGTCCCGGATTTCATAAAGCAGACCTGATCCTCCCTCTCCTGGCCTACTGGTGGGAATATTAGAATGGTAGGATTCCAATCCAGCTGTAAAAAGGGTTATGGCAGGTCCTTCACAACTGTGTTGTTTTGACAGTAATTTATTTTGAAGCAGAGTTTTACAGATGACTGATTAACTCACATGTCTTAGAACAACCTTTCAAGTTAAGAAAGTAAGGTATTCTTATGCCCATTTCATAGATGAGGTAATGGAGACCCAAGGAGGCTGAATGCATAAAGTCATGCAGCCTGTTACTGGCACACTGGGATCCAAGCACAGGGAGCCATCAGTGCTCTACCCGCCTGTAATGAATGAGCTGCAAATCCAGGGAGATGGGCTCAAATCCAGGTCTGCTGCTAATTAGCCATGTTAACCTTGAACAGATAATTAAAACGTTCAGCTTCCCCACCTGTAAAATGGACAAATATTGGCCTGTTTTTTTCTCTCCCCACTAAGATTCTGTGAAGAATAAAATGTTATCATTCTGATAGCACAAAATGCTGAAGTATGAAAGCATTAACCTTTATTATCTTAATAACAGGGCTGAGTCCAATGTCATATCAGGTGTGAGGCAAGATGTCTTTTATGCTTCTCCTTATATGGTTAGGGAACCAGAAATAAGGGGCCCAGGTGTTCCGAACACATGGCAGAGGTCTGTGACCATGTGGGGTAGGCTGAATTTTTAAAGCTGCGTGCGTATACCTTTTATTCACGTGGATGCTAAGGGCATAAACAAATCCCTCTGAGAAATTGAATATCAAATTAGAGCTGATTAACGAACACTGAATTTTTCCAAACCTTGAAACTTTCGGTCATCAGTGCCCTTCAGATTTGGAGACCGTCCATCTTGGTCGGTAGCTCCTGTCTGCTAGGGAATGTCACAGGGATTCTGTCAAACACAGACAGATGCTCCCAGCTGTAAGAGGGAGCCAGAGTGTGCCATTTTCCCGGAGCCAGGAACCAGGAGAAGCCCCTAGAGCGGAGGCAGCAAGCACCAACTCCCCTTTCCTGACGTTGGGCTGTTTTTCAGGGTGACGTCCAGAGGACACTCATCCAAGTGGACTTTGGTGATGGCGTGGCAGTGTCTTACGTCAACCTCAGCTCCATGGAAGATGGCATCAAACATGTCTATCACAACGTGGGCATTTTCCGAGTGACGGTGCAGGTGGACAACGGTCTGGGGTCGGACAGCGCCGTCCTGTACTTACATGTAACTTGTATGTTATTACTGTTGTTGGTTTATGACATATTTTAAATGCTGTGTCCTTTTAACATATAACCCCAAATGTCGTATCTAGAAGCAGCTCACAAGTTATCTTTGAGTAGAAGGGGAGAGGAGAATAAGAGAGCCAAATGGGGAGAAAATAAAAACAGGGGACAGAGTTTGAAGAATCCTAGAATTTGCGTTGCCCGAAATTGGTCTCATGGCACTTCCTGTGCGTCTTCCAGATGCTTCTGAGATCAAACACCTGTGTCTACGGCTGGGCCTAAGCAATTTGCTGAGCTATGTGACTGAATATGGATTTGTCTTTTTTTTTTTTTTTTTTTTTTTAAGCGAGAAACGTTTGAAAACAACTCCCATGTATGGCTCAGTCTACTGCATTGAGAATTAGCACTAGTGATGGAATTTCTCCCCATCTCATTATTCTTCTCTTCCCATGATACACCTCACTGTTGATAACTCTTTTAGACTCGTGCTCCTGTTTTGAAAGTGTGTTTCCTGGGCTTTTATCCGTGATGATTCGGTGCTAGAGAGAAGTTGGTGTCAAGAGAGGGAAAGAGTGTAAACAGTGTTGTGGCAGCTGCATTAAGAAGCAGTTCCAAGAGGTGTCGAAGCGCTTGCCCCACGGAGGAATCTAAAGATGTGTTAAGTCTGACGACATCATGACTGCTGCTAAGCTGCGTGTAGTACAAACGTGAGCCGTGAAGGCCCCTTGTGGCAGGGGTGGGGGCATCCCCAAACAGGCTTAGGACATCTTTAGATTGCTACAGAATGCTTTGCTTTAGAATGAAAGTAGCTATGTGAAGCCCCAGTGGCCTGATGGAGAAGGCACTGGCCTCCTAAAATGAAAGCTCCTTTTATGGACAGCCTGGTCCAAACTAATTCCAAATTCTAAGTGAAGAATATTAAGGCCAGGCAGTATCCCATGCCTCCCACCTGCCCCTTGCCCATGAAACTAAACTGAGTATAGGACATACCAACTCGAATCTTTTTTTCTTAAGCTTCTTTGGTCTAGTGGGAGGACAAGAGTATCCAGGGATTCCCCAAGTGATTGTTAATTACTGAGGATTTCAGCAGTACCAATAATTCTTGATCTTTCTCTCCTGTACACTCATGACAAAAGGGCTTTGAAGAAACGCATCCTCCCTCCTTTGGGTTGAAGCAAAGTTGTACAAGATTCCCAGTGTGCCCACTCCTCCTGCCTCTTTTCAGCTGAAGTTTATGAAGCAATTACTATGTGACCACTTTTGGGCTAAGCAAGCTCTTTGCATGTATGATCTCACGTCTCAAAATGACCTGAGGAAGTAGGCACTATTAGAAACCCTACTTACAAAGAGCTGTGGGTGTCAGGGAATTTGAATAATGCATTTGTAGACCTACTATCTGGCAAAGCCAGGCTGCAGACTCAGGTCTGCCAGACTCTGGAGTGCCAGCTCTTGATCACTGAGGTCAGTCTTGTCAGTGATGCAGCTTGTCTCCACCAACCCTTATCCCCTCCTCTCCTTCACAGATTGTCCCGAAGGAACATGAACTCCTTGCTGTACCACTACATAGGTTCAAGGTGCCTTCCATAGGCTCCCTTCCTGCTGACTCCATGACTGTCCCACCCCAGGCTGTCCTGTATGGACTTTCTGGAGTTGCCTCTTGCTAAGAAGTAATCTTTCTTACTAAGGAATAATCAGAAAATCTCTCAGAAGTACCTCACCAACATTGGTTATTAGTAGCAAAACTAACTTACCACACAAATGCTGGTACATTTGCTGAGAATGGCCACCTACCTAGCAACCTGTCGTTTTTCCATGGCTTATTCTGTAAGGGGGATTTTATCCTTACAGCCATTCAGGCTCTCCTGAAGAATTACAGTGATTTTATTCCATATCTCGCCTGTGTATGAAACATCTACCACATGCTAACCATGTGTAAATACCGAGTTCAAGTTCAGCATTAGCTTTGTGTCGCAGTTTCTCAGGCTCTCCCATAGATCATCCACACCTTGGTCTCTTGGTCACCCTGTGGATTCTTCCTCACCCCTTAAACATGATCAGATCCTCTGAGAGCTAGCTCCCTAACCTGGTTTTCTCCCAACCTTACTCAACCCTGGGAAGGAAAACAGCACAGAGATTAAAGGTTGCTGAAGCCATGGCTTCTAGAAGAAATGTACTGCTTTTTTCAGTGGCTTTTTTTTTTCTCATTAGCCTAGTTGAGTGAGTGGCTCAGTACTTTGACTTTCACCTTAATGGCAGATGGTTAGTAATGGAAAATTTTGTGTTCTTCCTTTTTTTTAAATTTTTTGTTTTTTACCTTTATTTATTTTTGATAGAGAGAGACAGAGCACAAGTTGGGGCAGGACAGAGAGAGAAGGAGACACAGAATGAAGCAGGCTCCAGGCTCTGAGCTGTCAGCACAGAGCCCCATGCAGGGCTCGAATTCACAAATCACAAGACCATGACCTGAGCTGAAGTCGGATGCTTAACTGACTGAGCCACCCAGTCGCCCCTGGAAAGTTTTGTGTTCTGATTGCAATTTTGTTAGGCTTATCTTGGATTAAGTGGTTGGATAAGCATACTTCATGTAATGGAACCCTTTCTAAGCCTGGCCTTGGGGATAAGAATGAACTCTTTTTTCCTAACTGCATCAAAGCAGGATTTTTTTCTAAACTTTCTTTAACTCACATACATCTAAAACCCCCGTCATAAGCAGTTTCGGCAGGTCTGACATATTTGCTCACGTCCCCACTTCTCTCCTAAAGTTCATGTCACCGTGCAAAGGCACATGCCCTCCTTTGCTTCTCCTGACACTTGTACCATGACAGGCAACATCAGCCCTTTCTTGCAGATGGAGCAAACGAAGATGGGAGAAGTGCTTTGACACCATTGTATACTAAGACGAAGTCAGAACAAGACCGTAATTGATTAACATCCCCCCAAATCTCAAACCTGAAGGGTCTCTTGGCCATTTTGGGCCACAGTACCAGGGTATGGGGGCAGGGCTGGGGGTGGTCTTTGTAGAAAAAAACGAAACCCAAACACTGGACTGAGTTGGGAGTTGGCCCAAACTCCTGGCCAAGTCACTCCATTTCCCTGAGCCTAGATTTTCTGCTGTCATGTGAGGAAGGCACATCTTGTTTCTCAAAGGTTCTTTCAAGCAAAATATGCTGTGACCTGTCAACTAGCAAAGCTTGATTTCCCATCATCACAAAGTAGCACGTACATTTCTACTTAGTGGGTTCTGAGCAGCAACCGTTAGGTCAGTTCGCCAAGCCTACCCTCCGCTTCTCTCACTAACACCCACCCCTTTGCCCAGAATTCTCCCCCATTTCCTGTCTTGAAGAAAGATTCTCTCTACCCTCCAAGTCGGAAAGGTGATTTGAGTCCAAATCAGAGAGTTTTGGTTTTGTTCTTGTTTTAGTTTTTAATACGGGTTTGCAGAAGTCATCAGAAACAAGTGGAGAGGATGTGCCTGCTGTAAAGTTTCCAGGAGTGGGTGAGCCATTCCCACTGGGAGGTTGGGTAATCTGTGGTAGCCTGACAGAAAGTTCTTGGGGATAGTATTTGCTGTGCTCTGCTAGTTTGCAAACTAACGGGACATGTGGTGGTGCAGCCAGTGTTGGCCTCAGCTGGTGGGAGCGGGTAGAATTTAGAGGACATGCACATTTCTGGTCAGAAAGCTGCCCCATCTCAGCCGGACTTGCAAGAAAAAAGCCACCGAATACTGTGCAGATTAGCAGAATGAAAGGTTAAAAATAAGTAGTTGAGCTAGATTTTGTAGTCCTTTCTAGATCTCTCTGCAATTACCTCCTAACATAGGTACCATTTACAGATGCCTTTCTGCTCTTACCTTAGGGTGAAGTGATCAGTTTGTTGAAAACCTATGTAGTTTTGCAACTTTTCACATGATTGTTATCTTGGCCAGCAAATGTTAGACTTGAGTTTTGTAAAGCGTGGTTGAATGAGTCACCCACCCCAGAACTGCATGATAATAATGCAGTGTTCATTCCAGACCTGCTGTATTGGAATTTCTAGAAACGTGCCCATAATCTGCCTTGAACAGATTAGTATAATCCGTATGCACATTGCAGTTTAAGGGACTCTGTTTTAGGATTTCATCTTTATACTTTGAACTACTTTAGTTTCTCCTAGAGCATTTTTTACATTTCAGACAAACATCAATGTAATGCATACACAATATTCAATTCTACAGTCAGAGGTCTCCAGGACAAATGGTAGAGTCAGTCCCAAACGATCATTGTGTGTGTGATTGCACGTGTACACACACACACACACGCGCGCGCGCCCGCGCGCACTTGCACGATGTCCAGCTTCACAGGCGTCAGCTGCTTCCTGCAGCACATTAGGACTAAACAAGAAAAGAGAAGGGAAACCCGAGTCACGCAAGTAATTTCCCATTTCCCTCAACCACCTTGCAGCAAAGATTCATATGGAGTGATGCAGCGCCACCTGCCGCCCTTCTTCGGCACCACAGGCACGTTTGTCATGGAGCTGCCTCTGCCAGCTTGTTCAGCTCTGGATTGAGCGCAGCCAGCCAGCTGGGGGCCTCCAGGGACTGGAGTGTCGCTTCCACGGCTCCCCTAGCTCAGACTGCACCCTCTGTACATAGAAGAGATGCTTAAAAGCTAGGTTTGGGGCAGCAGAAACTAGGTATGTCAAATGCACAAAAAGTAAATGAATACAAGAGGACAAGGTGGGAATATGAAAGGTAAATTGCACACATTTGAATGAACCCATGCAAACATATGCGTACTTCATGGCCTACAAGCCAACATGCTATGCGTCCTGGATCCTAGGTCTCCTTGGCTTCCACTCTTTCCCTCCATTTCTCCCCTGCAGCCAGTTGGACTTTCTTGCTAGTCCCTAAACATGGCGAGCAAACTTCCTCCTCAAGATTTTTGCACTTGCTCAACCCTCACCCCGATGCATCACAAATAGTGCACGCCTTCACTTTATTCAGGTCACTGCTCCAGTGTCATTTCTTCTGAGACACAAAACTAGCACTCTATCACGTACCCCTGCTTTGTGTGTTCAGTGCCTGCCTCCCTCAATAATACATAAGCCCCAGCAAGTACCAGATGTCCCCAGCACCTAGAATAATGTCTGACATATGGCAGCACTCTAAAACTATTGAATGAATTAGTGACCATTTTTCACTAAGAAGATTCAACTGTTGCCATTAAGAGGACACAGGCACCATCCTCACTTTGATATTCTGACTTTAAAAATATATTAATGGGGCACCTGGGTGGCTCAGTCGGTTGAGTGGCCGACTTCGGCTCAGGTCATGATCTCGCGGTCAGTGAGTTCAAGCCCCGCGTTGGGCTCTGTGCTGACAGCTCAGAGCCTGGAGCCTGTTTCGGATTCTGTGTCTCCCTCTGTCTCTGACCCTCCCCCATTCATGCTCTGTCTCTCTCTGTCTCAAAAATAAATAAACATTAAAAAAAATAAAAATATATTAAGTACTCATATGTGACAGAGACAAAGACAATGAACCCCGTTAGAATGGAACTGGCATGTCTAACAAAGCTCATCTAGTCCTTGTCCTCTAGCTGAGTCATTTAACTCAGATCAGGGGAGTCAGGAAGAGCATTCCAGAAGAGTGGTTCCTGGAACTGAGACTTGAAGACTGGCAGGTGCCTTGAGAGGGGTGTCTAAGCCAAGGCCTCAGGGCAGAACAGGGCCTAGCCTGCTGGAGCAAAACAGCAAGAGCCGTGTAAGAAATGAGAACATGTATAAAGTGCATTTGCCAGTGCCTGGAATGTATTTAAGTAATCAGTGGATGCTGACTCTTAATAGCTAATTTGTTAAAAAGGGAAAGGTCTTTTGAGCATTTGTCAGCTGGCTAGAGCACGAGCTCTAAAATCAAACTTCTTTGGTTCACACCCCAGAGTGGATGTTTCCTAGCTGCGTGACCTTGGGAAAGTCACTTTCCTCTGTTGGTTCATCTCTAAGCAGACCTGATAGTATCGCCTATTCCATAAGGCTGTGGAGAGGAGCAAATGAGACTCAAAAGGGTCATTAGCAGAATACGTAGCACATGGTTATCACTCAGTGAATGCTGCCCTTTTATTATTGTATTGAACCGTTCTGACTTATGAACGACTACTTCTTATCATATGGCTTATAAACCAGGAAATCAATTCTTGCCTGTATTCTGGTCACCGAGACTCTAATTCTATAAAGAGAGAGAAGCATAGACAAAAGGAGAAACAAGAAATTGCATTGTCTGTTTATTTACCCAGCAAAACACTCGATTATCTGCTACATCTCAGGAACTATGCTAGCCTTTATGTATAAAGGTAAATATGAAAGACTCTTACCTTCCAAAAGTTTGTAGCCTGTGTTCTCTGTCTCACAAATGTTAGATCAATAGGTCTTAACTACCATCATCATTATAATTAGGGAGTGTGAAATTTAGTTTTGAACAAGTGAGTAAGCAAGATCAACTTGGCTTTCTAGAAAAATCACTCTCACAACAGTTTGTAGGTTGAGAGGTACGTAGTCATTGCCATACATTGTATGAACATATAAATTGTATACATGCAAGAATGAACTCATACAACCCACATATGCATAGTTCAGAGCCCACGGACTGACATGCTATATGTACAAATACTCTTAGGTCTCAATGGCTTCCACTCTTTCCCTCCACCTCTCACTGCAGCCACTTGAACTTTCTTGCTATTCCACAAACATGGAGATCCAGTTCTTCCTCAGGATCTTTACACTTGCTCTACCTTCACCCTGGAGCATATGTTTTGTTCTGGGCACCGTGGCACTTGGTGCAGCTTGTCTATTACTGAGGCAGGCAGGCAGTGAACACACAGAGCGGGAGGGTGGATTAGCATGGGAGCAGGTTGGAAGCCAGAAGATCTGTACGGAGCGTGACAGTCCAGGTGTATGAGCCAGGGAAGGACTGGGGATGGTGAGAGGAACTCTAACTGAAAGGTATTTATGAAACCCGATCCGTGGTTTCTAACATAGAATGAGTGGCAAGGAATAAGGAATCTACATTGACTTTATGCTTCTGGGTTGGTGCCCTGGATATACATTGGTTTGGTTGGTTTTTTTTTTTTTTTCATTAAGATATGGAGATTACAGAAGGGGTGGGGGTCGTGTAGGAAATGATGAATTTCTTAGGAACATTTGGCTCCTAATGGAGTCCAGAGTCAAGTCGGTGATTTTTGAGTTCTAAGCATGAACTTTATTAGTTGAAGGTCAGGATGTGGATGATATTGTCCATCTAGCGGGCCTCCGTAGTTAGAATCGTCCCCCCCTTTTTTTTCTTCAGTTGAGCACATCCTGAGAACCTGAGAACCACAGGGCTGTCTCTACTTGCTCATGCACGCTTTGTCCTAGACAAGCTGACCTTAACACCAAACAGGTGGTGTTACATATGCTCGGGCAGCGACACACACACACACACACACACACACACACACACACACACACGTGTCTACACATACACAGATCTTTAAAATCCAACAAAGAGTAAAGAATCATCACATCTAAAATGGTTTGGGGATTTGTGAAGTCACCACCACCAGCTCCCCCTGCCACCCACCTGGACTCCATGAGGTTTCCTTCATCCTTGTTTACCGCCACAGATATGACCTCTTGGAAAGACTTTGCATCTTCCTGTGAAGTCTCGTATCATGGCTCTTCTTTTAAGGACTTCATACATTACTTGTAAATTTCTAAAGTTTTACACATACATAACTCAGGTTTTAGGCCTGGAAGAAAGACCAGTAAGTGGAAAATATTGAGATACAATGGGTCACGATATATATTTTTCTCCAAAGCAGGGGCAACCCCTGGCACTTTCCTCAGGGAATAGGACTGTCACGTTTTGGAGACTTCCAGAACTAATACGTATTCTCTTCAGAGCAGGGAAAGGTGAAGCAAAGAAAGTTCTTCCTTCTCCATGACTCGTCTTTTCTCTTGTGCCTCAGGTCCCCTGGAGCATGTACACCTGTCTCTTCCCTTTGTCACCACGAAGAACAAAGAGGTCAACGCAACTGCAGTGCTGTGGCCCAGCCAAGTGGGCACCCTCACTTACGTGTGGTGGTATGGAAACAACACAGAGGTGGGTCAGCCTTCCACGCGGCATCTAGTGGCACCTCAGCTCACACTGGCTGAAGGGAAAAGAGGAAATGAAATGGCTTCTGTAACTCAAGGGTCTAGGGTAGTCCTCGTTTCGGGGAGAGCAGGCTCTTAGTACACCAGTCATCTCAACGGTTTGTTGCCTTTGTCTCTCTGTCTCTCACCGCACCACCCCTACCCCTTATCTTCCTCCACATTGGCCTTCTTCTCCAGTGAGATTTGCCTTTGCAAAGACCCTTTGCAGCAACCTGAGCTATTTAACTGTCACCACCTAGCAGGGAAAATGAACTGTCTTTCATAGAAGTTCTTACAGATGTCCCAGAATGGAGTATTATTGACCAAGCCTTCCCAGTGGTGGGGGTGGAAAAAGAGGTGTTGAAATCAGTTTCCTTGGAACCACATGGTCCAAGAGAGGGGAGAAAACGGTCCACAAAAATAAAAAAAAAAAGCCAGTGGATAACAGAGAGTCCGAAGCAACAAATACTTACTACAACCCAGCCCCCAAATGGCCTTCTCACCCTGAATCAGACGTAGCCACAGCTTTACCCTTTATGTTTTCCCTGTGAAAAACCATGGCCTGTGACCAGAAGTCAGCAGCACCTTTAAACTCCATAGAGACCATAAACCTCACTTACTGTAAGCCCTTCATTTTCCAGAAAAAAATGAGGAGGACACACAGGAGGTGGTTTCCCCGCCTCATTCAGCGGCTTCACCAGAGGCCAGATCCAAGGCCTCCCCGTGCCCACGGAAATTGTTTTCCCCTCATACTAGGCTGCAAGCTCCGTTTTGCACTCACTCCATTCTCAGAGATTCAAATTGGCTTCCAGATGTCAGTGCAGGCAGCCAGCCTCAGGCCTCCCCAGGGGGTGCAGGGATGAGATGGTGGGACTAGAACCCTTCATCTTCCTCCAGCAGAGTCGTTTTCTTGCACTGGGGGGCTTTGCTCTTCAAATATAGTGCAACTTATTCCAATACAAATCTGTTTCTACCCCAGAGCTTAATGTTGGTTCTCACTGGAGACCTAATTTTGCACAGGCCCAGGGAAGATACCTCTCCTGACCCCAGCCCTGCTACATGCCCGGCAGGGGAAGGAAACGCTCACCTCTATGGCTAATTTGACTCAGCTGCTGAAAAGAAGCCTTTTTTTTTTCTTCTGAAACCTCGCATATAAATTTGACCCCAGTAGGGCCCACTACCCACAGTGGCAGGGGAGAAATCTAAGTTATTTGCCTGAAAGCTAGTGCTAGAAGGTGAACATACTAAACAACTTTCTTCCGTGTCTCCTTTTTTTTTTTTTTTTTTTTTTTTTTTTTAAACCTTTCAGCAAAAAACAAATTCTCCACAGATTGTGTTGAGTAGACTTCTTATGCCGGGCTTTGGTCTTCCCTCTGCCATACAGGGAGGAACATGAATTTAGATTTTAAAATTAATTAAGAAAAGACAGGAAAGAAAAATGTTTGTGAGGAATGAGTTGAGGGAGGTCAGTAAGCTAATAATCTTTTCCTCCAGGACCCCAGCATCCGATTAGATTACAGGCACTACTCCAAATCCTTTTTTTTTTTCTCTTTTTCTTTTTTTCAGTCCTCAAACCACTATCCAATTAGTACTTGTTTCCATAGCAGCTACTTCCAAAAACTGCTGATAGGGCTTCTCAGAGGAACCAAGCCACACAAGGCCACTCCAGTCTAAATAGTACAGTTTTGGTGTCCACGGTCACTGTGTTCCATTGTAATTTTCTATAAATGGTACACCCTGGAGATGAACAACTGGAAGCTTACAGATTTTCAATGACTACTGCTTAAATCTGGATTAATATGAACTGCCTGTTTTGGTCTGATTTGAGTATTTCTTTGTGTTAAGGGATCTGCCTGCTCTGAGCAGGTTACAGATAGAGAGCTATATCCCACCAAACAGCAAGACCTACCAGTGTCCCCAGAATGCTGTGTAAAGATACCGGAAGAGAGGTGTCATATTCACAAGGAATGGGCAGAGTTACTTAGGGTCGTGGTTCTCGTAGCTCCTTTCTAGCCTGGACTTGAGATGATGGGGAGGCATACATGGAGCCGGTCACCCAGGGCC
The DNA here is from genome assembly GCF_024362965.1 of Panthera pardus. Taxonomy (NCBI): domain Eukaryota; kingdom Metazoa; phylum Chordata; class Mammalia; order Carnivora; family Felidae; genus Panthera; species Panthera pardus. The sequence goes on along the minus strand of NW_026526788.1, from coordinate 63,943,707 downwards.
ACACCAGGAAGAGCCTATGCTGACTTAAGTGGCTTGTTGGTGGATCAGAGCTAGTGGCTGTCTCATCTGTAATTGAGCAAGTGTCCCCTGACTCTGGGCCTTCACCCATTTTAGCCTCTGATCACCTTGGAGGGAAGCATATCATTCAAGTTTACTTCTGAAGGGATGAACACCATCACAGTCCAGGTCTCTGCTGGGAATGCCATCCTGCAAGACACAAAGAGCATCGCGGTGTATGGTGAGTGCCCTGTCTACGCTAACCCGTCGCTGGGCCCAAGCTCAGATGAACTAGCCTGGTGCTTTCATCCCACTGGCCACCCTGGCTCATGACCTCTAACCAGGGAAAAGAGTGTAGTGGTAGAGAAAGAGCTGAGTCAAGTCTGATCTCCTCCTCTTGGGAGAGGTGGTTCCCCGGCATAGTTGCTGTCATAAGACCCTGGGGGCGCTTATTGGACTGTTTCCTGAAAGTGGCTCTGGGGCACAAAGGGCAACTCTACACCCATTCACCTGGGTGGGGTGGAATGAGTTTCATTATGTATAAAGCTGATCCATTCCATTTGGTATTCTGGTGGTGTTTGAATAACTAAAACCCCCATTATAAAAGAAAATAGATAATATTTAGGCTTTTGTTCAACTTTAAGGGGCACCTGGGTGGCTCTGCCAGTTAAGCATCTGACAGCTGATTTCATCTCAGGTCATGATCTCACAGTTCATGAGTTTGAGTCCCACATCAGGCTCTGGACTGAATGTGGAGCCTGCTTGGGATCCTCTCTCTCCCTCTCTCTCTGCCCCTATCCTACTTATGCGCTCTCTCTCTCTCTCGCTCTCTCTCTCTCTCTCTCTCTCACACACACACACACACACACACACACACACAATAAATACATTTCAAACAATTTAAAGTTTAACTTTAAGAGTCTTGATTATTAAGAAGAATCTACCAATATGTAAATATTCTGAAGATCTCTTCCAGAAATACATATCATTAAAAAAAATACTCTGATTAAATTAAAAGCAATATCATGCAGATGTCATGTATCATCATAGATTGGATATTGGTTGAACAAGCAATGATACAGAACAGTCTGCTAATCAGTTGGGGAAGTTGAATGTAGTCAGAGTATTGCACAGAATGAAAATATACTGAGATGGAAAGATAAGATCACTGACTTCAAATGGGGGATTAAAGACAGTTTATACATATCGATCTCATTTTGGTAAATTTTTTTTCTGCACCAAAAGATAGATAGGTATGCACTGAGTGTTATAGGTGGATGATAAAAATGTGAAAATTATTGTTAATATGAAAGTGGTATATATGCATCATGAAAAATTAAAATTTAAAAGTAGATAGGAAAGGTAAATGCTGTGCAGAGAGAGAGAGAGAGAGAGAACAAAAGACAGGGATGAAGGGAGGGAGGGTGAGACCAGGAGTGAGACAGAAAGAGAGAGACAAAGAGAAACTAGCTAGTGGTCCAAATATTATCAATTGCCCCAGTCCCAGAATTAATTGGCTCTGATGCAGGTACTGCTTTCATTTCTCATCTTGTGAACTTGACCTTCAAATTCAAAAAGCAATTTATAAGCATTTTTGAACAAGTCTGAGGACATTATTCCTCGCATGGCTGGGTGTTAAGAGTCATAATGTGTCCTCCCTCCTCCCCTCCCCACCCCCCCACCCCCACAGGCCCCTGAAAGTAGCTTGATCAAGCCCAAACAGTAAGTGAGAGCAAACCAGGGCTGTGGTTTTCCTAACAAGGTCCCATCAGTGAGGCAACCTCTTAGCCAGGTGGCCAAAATGGGGGAGTGCCTTTGCCTCTCTTTCCTTCTCCATCTCTTTTCTATGCTCAGCGAATGCACTGCACCCTCACGACGACCTAGCATATAGTAGGCGATGTTAATACTCTCATTACTTCAGCGGGACAGATAACTTGCCCCAGCTAGTATGTCGTGGATCTGGGCTTCTAACCCTACCCATCTAGACCCAGGGCCCATGCTCTGAAATTACCCCCACTAAATAGCTTTCATGTCTTTTCCATCTGAGACTCCCTTTCCTCTCTTTCCTTCCTGGATGTCATAGGTGACACTAATGGGCACTGACCCATGACTCCCAACAGATGTTCTCTTGGTTAAGCCTATCAGCAACCTCATCAGAACCACAGAGAGAACGTTAAACCTAGAGGGTCTTTGACCTGACCTGGCTCATGCCATCATGTCACAGAGAGGAAATCGTAGCCCAGAAATGGGAAATTACTGGCTTTGAGTCATTCTGCTATTCAGTGACAGCTCCAGTAATAATAATAATGGTGATGGTAGTGGTAAAAATTAACATTGACAAAGCCCTTACCAACATCTGTTCAAAGCACCTGATACATACGATGTTTTATTGAATTCTCTGAGCAGACTTATGAACAATAGGCTATATTTACTCCTATTTTTCAAATGTAGAAATATGAGCTAAGTGTAATAAACAGATAGAGCCTAGGAATCTGAATCCAGAGGGAATGTTTCTAACCACTTTCCACCCACTTGCCCGGCTTAGTTATCCTTCTCCCTAAAATGTCTTTAAAGGTGTCATCCAAGAGTGGATCGCTCTCCATCAAATGAGCTACCTTCACTAAAATCGTCTCTTTATCAAAAGCTTGAGCAAGGAAGTGGTCTTCCCTCCTCTAACCAAATTTCTGAGCAAATATCCTTCATTTATCTTAAGTTAGATGAAGTGTCAGAGTTTCAGGCATATTACTAGAAAATCTTTTTTTTAATTGTTTTATGTTTTATTTTATATTTGAGAGGGAGAGAGAGAGAGAGAGCGCGAGCATGAGCAGAGGAGGGGCAGAGAGATGAAGACAGAATCTTGAAGCAGGCTCCAGGCTCTGAGCTGTCAGCACAGAGCCCAACGCAGGGATCAAATTCACAAGCAGTGAGATCATGACCTGAGCCGAAGTCAGGTGCCCAACCAACTGAGCCACCCAAGCGCCCCTGTATTACTAGAAAATCTTAATGAAGTGTGTGATCTATTAAAGATACATTATATCGGGGCGCCTGGGTGGCTCAGTCGGTTGAGCAGCCGACTTCGGCTCAGGTCATGATCTCGCGGTCCGTGAGTTCAAGCCCAGCATCGGGCTCTGTGCTGACAGCTCAGAGCCTGGAGCCTGTTTCAGATTCTGTGTCTCCCTCTCTCTGACCCTCCCCTGTTCATGCTCTGTCTCTCCCTGTCTCAAAAATAAATAAAATGTTAAGAAAAATAAATAAATAAATAAATAAATAAGATACATTATATCACACAGAGTTAAACAGGCAAGATTGAACTCACCTAAAATAAAAGTCAGGAATATTTTTAAACCCGGGGATGAAGTAGTGGAGGAATTCAGAGGTGAGGGCTTATCACCGTCATTAGGCTGACTGTGTTTGCTAAATGGTGCTCATGAAAGGTAGGCTCCTTCCGTGTCATGGACAGAGGTCCATTGTGCCTGCCTGCCTTCCTTTCCTTTCCTTTCCTTTCCTTTCCTTTCCTTTCCTTTCCTTTCCTTTCCTTTCCTTTCCTTCCCTTTCCTTTCCTTTCCTTTCCTTTCCTGGTACACATGGCAAGAGTATGTCAATCTTATTTCTGTATTGAGATACAATTGACGTATAACATTTTATCAGTCTCAGGTATACAACATAATGATTGAGTATTTGTATATATTGTGAATTAATCCCCACAAGTCTGGTGAACCTCTAGCAGTGTATGTAGTTACAATTCTTTTTTCCCTCATGATGACAACTTTTAACTTTAACTGTTTTAGCAATTTTCAACATTCAATGCAGCATTAATAATTATAGTTACCATGCCCTATATTATATCCCCGTGACTTATTTATTTTATACTTAGAAGCTGTACCTCTTTACCCTCACCCATTTTGCCCACCTTCCCACTCCTGCCTCTGGCAACTACAAATCTGTCCTCTGTGTCTGAGGTTTTGTTTTGTTTTTGTTTTTTCTACATTCCACATATACATTCCACACGTTCTGTATCCGTTCATCTTTCTATGGAGAGTAGCTTATCTCCATATCTTGGCTATTGTAAATAATGCTGTGGTGAATATGGGGGTGCAGATATCGTTTCCAGTTAGTGTTTTTGTTTCCTTCAGGTAAATACACAGAAGTAGAATTCCTAAATCATCTGGTCATTCTATTTTTAATTTTTTGAGGAACCCCATACTATTTTTCTATCTTTCTTGATGGTTGCATTTCAAAGATATGGTTCCCAGGTCCTTAAGAAAGACATTCCTGGGTTGGAGAAGATGTGCATCTCAAAAGAGCAGAGGAGGAATCTACAATTGCAAGTTTTCGAAAGTAGTAAATGCTCTAGGAAAAGGGAGGTCAGTGGCTGTGGTCAGGAAGAAATTTGCCTAAATTTAGTCAAGCTGAGGGGAACATTAGGGCCATCATGGTCAGACTGAAGGAAGCATTATATTTGGGAAATGGACCAGGAAAAGATTGTCCACCCAAAGCCACAAAATAGACTGTAGGAAAGAAAATCTAATTTGCATTGTTTTCCTTAATTTGCTTCAGGGCACAGGTTTGCTTTAAAAAAAAATGTAAATATGCTGCAAACACATGTGCGCGCGCACACACACACACACACACACACACACCACAGGTGGCCTGTGAACAACACGGGTTTGCACAGGTCCACTTATATACAGATTTTTCTGATAAATACAGTACAGGACTTTAATGTATTTTCTCTTCCTTATGATTTTCTTAATAACATTTTCTTTTCTCCAGCTTACTTTATTGTAAGAATACTGTATATGAAACATAACATACAAAATATGTGGTCATCGACTATCTCTGTTATCAGTAAGTCTCCTGGTCAACAATACACTATTAATAGTTAACTTTGGGGCACCTGGGTGGCTCAGTCCCTTAAGCATCCGACTTCATCTCAGGTCATGATCTCATGGTTCGTGAGTTCGAGCCCTGCATCAGGCTCTGTGCTGACGGCTCAGAGCCTGGAGCCTGCTTCAGATTCTGTGTCTCCCTCAATTTCTGCCCCTTCCCTGCTCATACTCTGTCTCTCTCTCTCTCAAAAGCAAAGCAAACAAAACAGAACATTTTTTTTTAATGAATAGTTAAGCTTCTGGGGAGTCAAAAGTTCAATGTCAATTTTTGTGTACCAGGGTGAGGGAGGGCATTCTAACCCACACATTGTTCAAGGCTTAACTGTATGTATGTATGTATTTCGGCTACTTATGCTTTCCACTGCTCCCACATGCACCCCCTGCTTGTTGAGTAAACTAAAGTGTGCAACTCCTGTCCCCTGCTAGTGGGCCCGCTAAGTTATTACAGAGAGAGCTGTATCATTTTTCTGTTTGTGTCTTTTTATTAAGATAAACACCTTCCCTTATAGATTTGGTTTCTATGGTTTGGTGAGAGGTTCAGGGAAAATGAAAAAAAAAATCAACTTACATCTTTTTTTTTTTTTATTTTTTTTTAACGTTTATTTTTGAGACAGAGAGAGACAGAGCATGAACAGGGGAGGGTCAGAGAGAGAGACACAGAATCTGAAACAGGCTACAGGCTCTGAGCTGTCAGCACAGAGCCCAATGCGGGACTCAGACTCACGGACCGCGAGATCATGACCTGAGCCGAAGTCGGCTGCTTAACCGACCAAGCCACCCAGGCGCCCCTACCTTACATCTTTAAAGTGAAAAGTTAGGGTTCAGTGAGTGATTCCTTGGGGCTTCCATTTTCCATGCTGCTAATTAAGATGCATTTTGTTTTTCTCCATCAGAACTGAAGTGGTGATATTCATATAGGTGACCAGTGTCTCATAAAATGGACAAGCTTTGAAAAATAGGACTTTGGAACAGACTAACCACCGAAATACACACCTTATAATTTAAGAATCTTCAAAGCCTGTGTCTAATAAGTCTTTAGCATTGTTAGGAAATGCAGAAGTGGGCTCTTATGTTTTCCGAATGTGTAATTGGCATTGCTGATGTCACTGAGCCACTACTGAAACGTGAGGACATGCTTAAAACAAGAAAGGAATGGAGCACATGCACAGATTACAGAGAACCTCTAGAGAAGTTTATGCATTCATTCATTCAATAAAAATTTATTAATTAAATGACTAGAAAAACCTACCATGTGCAGGGCACCATCCCACAGGGCCAGGAACACAGAGTTTCCGTCCTCGTTGACCCAGTATTTCAGTATGGGAGACAGACAGTAAAAACAAAATACTTTAAGTGGCCAGAAGTCTGAAGATGACAAATAGGATCATATGATGAAAGGTGTCTGAGGCTGCGGAAGGGAGGATAACTCAGGTTGCGAGTGGCAAAGGCTTCTCCCAGGAGAGACTGCATGATGAGAAGGAGCCACCTGTGCTGTCTCTGGGGAAGCAGAAGAGTGCTAATGTGGGAAGGAGCATGACAACACACAGGAGCAGGGGGAAGACAGGGTCCTGGAGCACAGGGAAGCCTGTGGACGTGAGGCAGGAGAGAAAGCCTGTACCGGGTTATGTGGGGCTATGAAGGACATGGTTCAGAAGCTGAATTTTTAGGGGCACCTGGGTGGCTCAGTCGGTTACACACCACCTTTGGCTCTGGTCATGATCTCACGGTTTGTGGGTTCGAGACTCGCATGGGGCTCTGTGCTGACAGCTCAGAGCCTGGAGTCTGCTTTGGATTCTGTGTCTCCCCCTCTGTGTCTGCCCCTCCCCCGCTCGTATTCTGTTTCTCTCTGTCTCTCAAAAATAAATAAACATTAAAAAAAATTTTTTTAAAGCTGAATTTTTATTCTAAACACCATGTGGGGCCACTAGCAGGTTTTAGGGCAGCGACATGACCTGACTTGTACTCAGCTAAGTTATCCCGGGCTGGGCTCTGAAACCCGCCACTGTGCTTGGGCCAAGGCCACACCTCCCGTGTGCCAATCCCAGCTAATGACAGGGTGTGACAGGGATATTAAAGCAGACCCATTCCCAGGGTGCAGGGTACTCCTTCATCACTGATGTGCCTTCGGAGACTCCCTGACGGTCCTGCTGAACCTTCTTCACACTGCAGGGTGGTCAGCAAGCCTTGCTCCCTCTCTTCCATAAATGTCACATATGCGTCTGTCTTGGTGCTGTGGTTCTCCGGGTTCCTCTGGCTTCCCGTATTCTCCCCATCAGACCCTTGCTTTTGTCATCCCATCCTATCTTGAGGATCACGATGAACTCAGGAGCTACGGAGAGAGTGAACAAATTATTTGGGTTAAGGAGCTTAAAATTCCATCAAATGACAGTTCCATACAAACAAAACATAGCAACAGAATGACAATAATAATAATTATAATCATGTAATCAGATAATAATAATAATAATACAATCATATAATGATAATGGGGATAGGTGCTACTCACACTAGTGCCCTTAAAAAAGACAATGAAACATGGTGGGGAAAGGATTCAATCGGTAAGTGCTCAAACTAGAGCTTGAATACTGTGTGTGTGCACAATAGAAAGGATGGGGTGCTCCTTGGAAGGGACAGACAGTAAGTGCAGAAGCTCAGGGTCAGAAACCTGCCATGCATTCAGGGCATGCCGGGCCTTTCGTGTCTGGGAATGCACAGTTCAGAACTAGGAACCGTGGGCAAAGGCTGCAGAGCAAGGCATGGGCCAGACCTAGGGCTTTGGTTTAGAAAACGAAGGCTGGGAGAGGTAGCAGGCTTAGAATGGGAATAGCAGATTTTCCTTCCAGAAGGCTCTCTGGCAAGTGTGGAGGAAAAAGACACATTACGAAAGCTCTGCATAAAACATAAAGTACAGCACACTTTTAAGAAAACTCATGGACTTACGGTGATCACCCTACTGTTGTATCCCCAGAGGAATTCCGGTCCCTTCGCCTGTCCTTCTCTCCGAACCTGGATGACTACAACCCTGATATCCCCGAGTGGAGGAGGGACATCAGCCGAGTCATCAAAAAGTCCCTGGTGGAAGTGAGTGCAGACAGTTCCTTCTCTTGTCCCGACACATTTTTCTCTCTGTCTTCCAAGAGCTGCATGGTGAGGGCCTCTTGTGCAGAGAGCTGACAGGGCACGAGCTAGAGCCCGTGGGAGGTCTGGCTAAACACCTGCTTTCTGCGTAGTGGATCCCCATGCAGGCAGACACAGCACAGTCGCTTGGGTTAGGGGGATGAGACTGGGAACAAACACATGGTCCTTCCACCTTGTGAAACTTTTCTTCTGCTTAGAGAAGAGAAACATGGAAATTTATGACCATCATATTCATACGGCAGGGTTCATGATCAGGTCATTAGTAAGTGTAAGATCAGCCACCTGCTCAACACTGAAGGGACACAACATGAATACGATTAGTGAGAGCAACCCTGGCCTCCAGCCCCACAGGCAGTGAGCCCTTGGCACGTGATGGTCAGCCGTCTCTCTGTGTCTCAGTTCTTTTAAAGGCATTTCTCTCCTGCAACCACCCCAATGGGAGGGTATTATTGTCCTCATTTTGCCGGCAAAACAGCTGAGTTTCAGAGACTTTAAATAACTTGTTTAGGTCTCACAGCTAATAAGTGATGAAGTTCCTGCATTGAAGTAAAGGGTCTGAGTCCAGTGTCTGGGTTTGTACACATGAAACACAACCCCCTAAGTTTTCTGGGAGAATACCAAGATGGTGTGGTTTATCCCTGTCTGAGTATCACTGATAATTTGGGAAAACAGTCTCTTTAGGCACATCTTCCCCTGCATATGCCACTTTCATGAGTAAGCAGAGGAATGGGAATATCATCTCATGGAGCTGCTTGGATTTATTGCACGAACCCAGAAAATCAGAGATGAGCTGTCTTTCCCCAGGGTATCTTCTTAGTCTGTAAAGGAAAATCAGTTGAGGGTGTTTTAGCCATTGTTTCCTGGACCCAGGAACATCATGCCTTGTGACATAAAGAAGCTGATGGGCTAAAGGCATTCAGATAACCCCTGCTCGAAAAACAGATCTCATGTCCAGCCTTTTGACAAAGGGCCGGCCTTGTCCTCATTCATGCCATTGTCTGTGTTGATATTTATGTAGAACTTAACAGTATTCCAAAAACTCTTCTCAGTGCTTTTCCTTTGTTAGCACATTTAATCACAAAAGAACTAGCTTCTGATGTAGGTACTCTGATAATTCCCATTTTACAGCTGAGGAAACTGAAATAGAGACCTTAGGTATCCTGCCCACGGCCAAACTGTTAAAAATCAGACTCGAATCAGACCACCCTCGTGGGATCCCAACCACTCCATTCGATGGCCATCCTTTGCTTTATTACATGGAGAAACAGGAATACATGGAACAGTGGGGTGGAGAAGGACTACCTTCATGTGCCTCTGTGTAAATGCCACCTCACCTTTGTCCTCATGACTCAGCGTCCGAGACCTTGGTGGTGGCTAAATATCATGGCCACCAGGGGGCGCAGCGACTAGACGACAGGCCCCCTGGAATGGATCCTTCTGCCCTTGGAGCTGTTTGTCCCTGGGGTGACAACTGGTTTCTCTCCTCCGCTGTCCAAGAGAGATGACTCACACCCCTCAATGAGTCCACAGATACCTTCCTTCCATCTGTAGCATTCTGGGGATCCATATCCCTATAAGCCTCCCAGGTAGCTGCCCGACTCCCCCAGGTGATTTATCAACTAGGCATTAACTCGGCAGTGACCAGTCTTCCAGGCTGCTTTGTCTTCACATTTATAGTCTAGGGATCACATCCCCTGGGCGTCTACCTTTCCACCAGCTGTCCAGAAGGCTAGAAACTCCTGCTCATCAATATTTCCAGGCTGCCGCATAGCATAATCAGCTAAATACAGAATAAACATGTTGACTCAACATCTCTCAGGACAGGGTGTTGTAGGGTGGAGGGGCCAATCCCTTCCAATTTCAAAGACTCCTTGGCTACCCAATCTCAGGAGGCAGCTGACCCAGCTCCTGGTTCCTAGCATCCCACCCTGTCTTTGAGATGGGTAGTTACACTTGGCTAATTCCTTAAGCCCTAAGGTACCGTACTATCAATTGGACTCTAATAAACCCTATAAGAGATACAACTTGGAGTCAACTTTTTTTGTCATTTTTCTTCCAGTTTACTATGTAACAGAATATTATCTAAAAACCAGTTCCCTTTATCTCATCAAATGGTATTTTTCTCTTGACACTTCACAGTGAAATCTTTAAACAAACGTCATTCAATCAACATTTTTGCATATAATGAGGATGATTCAGATATAATGTCTGAGTTTCAAATCGAGGAAGGCCCTGAAAGAGGATGATAGCTGGGATAGGGGCTCCTGCATGTAAGCGTCAGGCGAAGGGAGGCAGTACAGCCGTGCTTGAGAACACGGGCTTCATGGTCAGACCACAGTTCCAAACTCAGCATCACCACACACTGCCTGGGTGGCCTTGGGCCACTGTTTAACCTTCTTCTACCTGCCACGTGTCCTGTGGCAGAAATAGAGATGCAGCACCCACATCCCTTGGGGACAGATTGCTAACTTCGCCCCTGGGAGTGTCATTGGCACGGGCTTCGGCGGCCTTGCACCATGTCAGGTCCTTTCCAGAAAACTCACGTCCTTCTTGCCTGCCTGCACCCCCCACCCTCTCAGAGTACTCCGTGCTTTTCCATGCTTCTCACCACCTTTTCCTGTGGGACTTATAGGAGCTTCTGTCTCTCCCTCAGGCCACAGGGGTCCCAGGCGAGCACATCTTGGTGGCAGTGCTCCCTGGCTTGCCCACCGCAGCTGAGCTCTTTGTCTTGCCCTATCAGGATCCAGCTGGAGAAGGCAAAAGGTCAGCGGAAGACCTGGAGCAGGTGAGTCCCCCAGGTGACGTTCAGGTTCCGCAGCAGTCTGAGCCACACCCCTGCTGGTACCGATCACCAGCACAGCAGCTCTCAGGGCGCTGGACCTGAGAGGGAGCACACTGGCTGCTTGTGGAGTCTTCAGTACTGTGGTCCTCTGTGTCTCATCCGTGATCTGGTGATCCTAACTACAGCGTCACCACAAAACCCACGCAGGAGTGGTGACTGTAGGCAGTGGCTAAACCATTCGGGATATATCTACACACTAGAGAACACGGTATTCACAATGAATTAGATAAATCTGTGTGACGAATTGTTCAAGATACTAAGTGGGGGAAAAAGCAAGTGGCTGAATAATACATGGAGGTTGAACCCATTTACTCCTTTTGTTTCTTACTTTTATCACAAGCGCGTCACGAGAATCAAATGGCATGACACACGTGATGTCTTTTTTTATTTTTTTATTTTTTTTAAATTTTTTTAAATGTTTATTTATGCTTTTGAGAGAGAGAGAGAGAGAGACAGGGTGTGAGTGGGGGAGGGTCAGAGAGAGAGGGAGACACAGAATCTGAAGCTGGCTCCAGGCTCTGAGCTGGCAGCACAGAGCCCGACACGGGGCTCGAACCCACGGACCGAGAGATCATGACCTGAGCCGAAGTCGGACACTGACCCGACCGAGCCACCCGGGTGCCCCCATGATGTCTTTTTTAAAAGGTATGACTTGTATACAAATCGTCAATCCTTTTTATCCCCACTATGTGAAATTAACCTGATTTGTGTTTGTAATAAATGAAGTAATATTAGCTCCAGATAATCTCTAGTGGTTCGTGGGGTCCATTTTTTTCCTCATGTCCACTATCTCCTGCAGTATTAGACTGGTGTGTGTGTGTGTGTGTGTGTGTGTGTGTGTGTGTGTGTGTGTGTTTCTTTTTCCTGCCCCCTTTGATCTTTGGCCTCTCCCTCTCTTCCTTTTAACTTCAAAAGATTCTTTAATCTGTGTTGTGAGGATTATTATTATTATGCTGTTGTTCTCCCTTCTCTACTTCCTCTTCTTCTTCCTATTCTCCCTCTCCTTCCCCTTCCCCCTGCTCCCCTTCTTCGTCATCTGTTGAGATAAAATGATCAGTCTGGAGCTGGTTACCTCATTAGAGACTGCACGATTCTGGTTTCTCAGTTCTTTCTGGCAGAAAGATTAAAAATAGGATTCTTCTCAGGCTCTGAATAAATACTGGCTTTGTCCCCTCGAGCACGTGGAGTTTTTCAGTTTGCTTAGAATGAGCCCATAATCGAAAGGAAACAAAAATAATACAAAAACAGGGAGGGGGACAAAACAGAAGAGACTCTTAAATATGGAGAACAAACAGAGGATTACTGGAGGGGGTGTGGGAGGGGGGATGGGCTAAACGGGTAAGGGGCTCAAGGAATCTACTCCTGAAATCATTGTTGCACTATACGCTAACTAATTTGGATGTAAATTAAAAAAAAATAATTAATTAATTAATTAAATAAATAATAAAAAGAATGAGCCCATAATCTAGTCCCATGATCTGTAGTCTGCCAGGCTGACTAGAGAATCTCCTATAACAGCCTTATAACAACAACCCCACATTACAGCCAGGCCCACCTCCCAGCACACACCCTCCTTTTGACCCTGCTTTCTCAGTTGGCAGAAGGCTCACCTCTGTAATTTCCTCCTTGTACAAGTAAGGAAGAACAAAGCTGTCCTGGAGAGCCCTGTTGAAGTCCATTTCCTAGAGAACTGCAATTGAAGAGCAGGTGGGGTGGGATAGGGGGGATGAGGGGAGTCCATCAGATTTGCTTCTGACCCCGCTCAGCCCTGGCACTCAGTTTCCCATTATTTTCCACAAGTTATCATCTGCACTTGTGACTTGGTGGGAGCAAGAAACGGATTGCCTCTTCTGCCAGCACTGCTGAGAAGCTGGGCGGAAGGTACATCAGTGTCCACAGCCTTTAGGTAGAAACACATACATTTGTTCCTCCTCTGGAAATCTTACCAGTTCTCCATGAAATCCAGATTCTAATGTTTTCAGGTATGGAAGAGAGTCCAGATTTAGAGCCAGCTAATTTCCTATCACATCATCTGTGCATCTCTCTTTCTCCCACTTTTCATTTTTTTTCCTAAAAGGATCCTATTTTCTCAATGAGAAATGTGGACAGAAGAGGGGTACGTTCTATGAAGCTTCTTTTGCTTGTTTATGAATGTATCTTGTTTTGACTCTTTTCTCTGGAGTTCTTGTTTTGTTTTATTCTCTCTCTCGTCTGAGAGAGACATTCTGAGAGATGAGTGGTTGTCCCTGAGGCAGCCTGGTGTCACTGATGAACCATTGAATCAGAGGTCTCAAGGCAGCTGGCTTGTTTGAAAGCTGTGTGACTTAGCATTTGGCACACATTCTGGGGAAATTAGCCATTTTATTAGAACACATGGGAGTAGAAACATGTAAACCACATTTCTAGTTTCAGCTCTGATACCCATTATTTTCATTATTTATAGATGAAGTAATTTAGGATAAGGAAAGTTAAGTAAGTTCCCCAAAGTCACACAATCTGTAATACCCATTTTGTAGGGTATTTGAGAGAACATTAAAGAAATGATACGCAGGGCGCCTGGGTGGCACAGTGAGTTGGGCGTCAGACTCTTGGTCTTGGCTCAGGTCACAATCTCACGGTTGGTCGGTGGGTTCGAGCCCCACGTCTGGGCTCTGAGCTGGCTGGCAGCACAGAGTCTGCCTGGGATTCTCTCTCTCTCTCTCCTTCTCTCTTTGCCCCTCCCCTGCTTGTGCTCTATCTTTCTCTCTCAAAATTAAATAAACTTAAAAAAAAAAAAAAAAGAAATGATATGCAAAGTACTTGGCTTTATAATAAATGCTCATTAAGTGGTAGGTAAATGATGGATACATGTGTGGTCATCTTATGATAACAAGAGAATATATGGAAATGCAAAAGGAAAGTTTTGTTTTTTCTTTTTTCTTTTTTCTTTTTTTTTTTTTTTGAGAGAGGGACAGAAGCAGTGTGAGTGGGGGAGGGGCAGAGAAAGAAGGAGAGACAGAATCCCAAGCAGGCTCCACACTGCCAGTGCCGAGCCCGACGTGGGGCTTGAACTCACAAAATCCCGAGATCATGACCTGAGCCGAAACCAAGAGTCAGGCACTTAACTGACTTAGCCACCCAGATGCCCCCAAAAGGAAAGTTTAAGCTTGTGAAAGAGACTATTGGGCTTGGTCAAGGGCATGTATTGAAGAAAGATGCTGGCGAGAGTGAGAAAAAGAGAAATGAATGAAATCACACAAAATCAAGAAGAGAAGGAGGACAGGCAGAGATAGAAAGCATGGACATGAGTAACTATGCAGGAGTAAGGAAGACCCATCAGAGTTTTCAGTGGATTTGTATCAAGAATGGAATCAGACTAGCAGGCTAGCAATTGTCAGTCTGTTTAAGGAAACTACAAGTGTATCCAGCTTATCTAGGACTCAAAGCAAGCAAATATCAAACCCAGCACATGGGAAATCAGTGTCCTTATATTAGGGAATGTCCCCATCCTGATTTAAAAAGTCCAGTAACAAAATCAACACATAAAACTGAGCCTTGGGTCAAGATGCTGTGACATGGGGTGCCCTTAGAAACCTGTAGTTTTCAACCCTAAGAGGCTGCTTGGGTGCTTCTCTCTGACTCAGTCCCTTTAAAATGAAGGAATTTGAGGTCCCAACACAGAGAAGTCAGCGACTTGCCTGAGGTGACACAGCTTCTGTTTCTACAAGGAACTCAAGCCCGCTCTCCCCCACTCGGCCCTGCTGCAGATGTGGATCAGATACCACTCTGCTCCATGGGCCTGAAAATACCAAGGCTGTTGCACCAAATGAATGAGAAGTGTTCTGTTTTGTTTTGAGTTTGGGGATCTGTTTTCTTTTTATTTCTGATTGCGACTGACAGATAACCAGTTTAAACCGGTTTAAGGAAAAACAGTGACATTATGAGCTTATTTAGCTGGAAGGTCCAAGGATACAGTGCCCACATGGATGAATTCAGAGCCACTCAAAAATGTCACCAAACATGCTCCTCCTTCCCTCTTTCCCCCATCTCTTTGCTACCATATGAGAACGAAGCCAATGGGCAGGCCTGAGAACCCGCCTGAGAACGAAGCCAACGGGCAGGAAGGCAAGGGTGGCCACAGGAATCTCCAGCCTCTATTCAGCTGGCCGGTCAGCCCCATTCAGGAAGCACTGCCTCTCACCCAGTAGCGCCACAGGAGTCTGCACTGGCTTAGCCTGGGTGAAGTAGGCATCTCTTACAAGTCCCTATAGTCAGACAGACAGAGTGCTGCCTCTGACAACTCAGAGGTTTGATATGTTGCCTGGATCAGGGGTTCGGAAAGCCTCTCCAGAATCAACTGGACAGAGATGGGGAAGGACATGGTTCCTCAAAGAAAAATAGGGAGAGAGAAGTAACACCAGGCAGACACATGCAAGTGACTCCCTTTGTAATAAATTCCACAGAAATTTAAAATGAATGCAAAGCAGATCCAAATAACAAGAAGGAACGCCCGCCCCTCCCCACTGCGCCCTGAAGTCTGCACTCAAATCCCAGATGGAACTTGGGAAGGGCTGACCTTACCCCTCTCTTAATGCTCCAGCTGCTTTCTTGTAAATATACAGCACAGATCTCCCAGCAGGGGAAGAAGTGGGACCCTGGCCAGATGGACCCAGAAGATTGTAAGGGTGAGACCCCAGCAAAGGGCTCTTGGCTCTCCTCCCTTGGCTTCCCCGGGGGAACGGGGATGCTGGCTCAGATCAAGCTATCTTGTCTGTGAAATAAATTGAAAATTCCTCACAGTGAGAAGTACTTGACCTTGTTATCAGGATAACGTGGGCAGGGTTAATCAAGTGACCTCTGTCTGGGAGGTTCTACCAGTCTTTATTTCAGATCTCTGGGGAGTAAGAAAAGGCTCACTTGCCCTTAGCTGGCCTCATCAGGGATAACACATCCTGCTTCCTCAGCTTCTCAGGTATGGAGCAACCTTCCCTCGGCCCCCCACCCTGTACTCCCTTGCTTCTGAGTCCTTGGAAGCGAACTGATTTGTATCTGGCTCTCCTGGAAGGAGGAAAGACCATCATGTTCTGCCAAGGTTGTTTGTGATGCTGTGCTGGGGAGATAGGGAGCCTACATGTTGTCTTGCAGAATCTTAAAGGGCATGAAAACATTTAGAAGAAACAAAACGATTATGGAAAAAAATGTCAACCATCAACAATGAATTTTCTCCTTAATTGTCTCTCTTATCATATACCTTTGACAGATGCAGAATCCACCATCTAGGGGTACCTGTGGCTCAGTTGGTTAAGCGTCTGACTTCAGCTCAGGTCATGATCTCACAGTTGGTGGGTTTGGGCCCTGCATCAGGCTCTCGGCTGACGGCCGGGAACCTGGAGCCTGCTTCAGATTCCTTGTCTCCCTCTCTCTCTGCCCCTCCCCCATTTGCACTCCATCTCTCTCTGTCTCTCAAAAATGAATAAGTGTTAAAAAAAAAAAAAAAATTCAAAATCCAGAGAAAGGAAAGGTGTCTCTGGAAATGGAACAGTCTACTAGCAGCATTTTAAGGAATTAAAGATTCATTATGAAATATAATTGATAATCTCAGACTATTACCTGCATAATCTGCCCTGTCCAGATTTTTTTAACATGGGGAGTTGAATTATAGAGATACTCTGGAGTTTACGAAGAAGAGCATTAAGGCAGGAAACTCTAATTGAAAGTTGATTAGGTAAGAGTTGGACCAGAAGGAATATGGCAAAGGGAGACAGAAACTTAGAGCTGGTGATGGGGAATACAAGGGAAGGAAATATGTATAACCAATGTTTCTTCATTATATCACGCAGGAAACTTCTCAGGCACTTTAATCAAGCTGATTCTTTTGGGCTAAGAAGGAAGGGAATGGAGTATGCTGGTGTTAGATAGAATTAGTGTTTGGTTCCATTGCCCTCTCCATGATATAACCCAAAAATTACGCTGGGTGAAGCGGGAAAGGTCTCCCTCTTTGTTGAGGGATCCCTCAAAGAGATCCTTCTTTGTTGACTCCAAAAAGATGATTTTGCAACTGCTATTTGAAAGGACCTTAATAATGTAACAGGATCAGGAGTGATCTACTTGGGCCAGCTCCAAGGTCAATACAGGCAAGTATCACTGAACAGGGCACCAGAATGCTGTCTACGTTCAGTAGGCTTTGCATTCCTCCTGCCAACTTCAGAGATAAACATTAATCTTTTGGCCCAGTGTAGCTTTATCATTGATACATCTGCCAACGACCATTTTGCATCTATAGTTTGACCTTGTACCATTTCTTTGGCTTATAAATTTCATAGATTTACCAACTTCTCTGTCCTTAAATTTCTCTTTTTTCATGTTTCAGTGTTTGACACTTCCATTACAACCTGAGAGTGTGTTTTCCCCTATTGGTTTCATTTAAAATTGTTTGTATGTTAAATGTGTTCTTTGTGTGGTAACCGTCACTGCTGTAGACTGAATATGTCCAGCTCAGGGCACTTGGGTGGCTCAGTCGGTTAAAGTATCTGATTTTTGATTTCAGCTCAGGTCATGATCTCATGGTTTGTGGGATCAAGCCTGGCGTCATGCTCTGTGTCGACAGCGCGGAGCCTGCTTGCAGGTCACTCTTTCCCTCTCTCTCTCTGCCCCGCCCTCACTCTCTCCAAAATAAATAAATCAACATTAAAAAACATATTTCTAGTTCCCTGCCTTCTGGATACATGATAGGGTTGTACCTTGGAGTCTCTTCTGTGGGCAGAACCGTGTGACTCATTCTGGCCAATGCGCTGGGAGCAGAAATGATTTGTGTCACATCCAAGCTGAAGTATTCAAATGCCAGTTGTAGACCCTTGAGGGCTCTTTTCCCTCCTGTAGTGCTGTGGATAGAAGCATCCGCCAGGCTGTGTCCCTATGTAACCATCATGAGCACCACTGCCTACCTGCAAGGGGTAGGAAATGTAAGCCAGAAATATGCCTTCATTGTTTGAAGCCTTTGAGATTCGAACACTGTTCCCTCTGCCTAACCTAGCCTATTCTGATTGCTATACTTAATGTTATATGTTGTGAAGAAGATAAGGAAGAGAATTGGCATTTTCTCTGTAGCAGGTCCCTCCCACTATGCTCTTCTGATGGCAGCTTTCCCAGCATTTTTATCTCGTCCCCACTGTGTTTTTAGCTGGTACTTCAAGTGAAACTTGAATCACACGCGTAGTCCACCACGAGGCGGATACCAAGAATAATATGTTGTTTCTTTGATCGTGATTATTTAGCTGAGGGAGAATAGAAAATGGACTGTGTAGGAGAGCAGCAGGAGAGGGATCACAGCACAAAGGATACATGAAATTTGCTAAGACAACACACTTTGGACAGTAAGAGAAAAATAAATATATGGAACTGGCTTCAGCAGGTTCAGTGTCCCAGCAGCCACACATTATTCCACTTAGTTTGTATCATGCCAGCTTTTGTGTTTCTCATTCAGGCTGCTGCCACTATGGATTCCCTATGGATATGCCAATCCCTATGGATTCCAGCTTATTCCACTCCTTTTGTAGCCGAAGTCTCTTCCAAACGTTACAAATTGTATTAGCTGGTGAACAGGATGTGGCAGACCAGAGGAGAGGGTTGGCAATTGCCTGTCCGCGCAGCTTACACTGGTCAGCTGACGTGGGACTGCTGTCACAAGCCGTGCACCTCACAGATGAATAAGAGATGGCAGCATAATTACTGAAATGCTACAGTTTGTTTTGTTTTGTTTTGTTTTAATTTCCTACACCTGATCAGCCAGACCTCTTTCCAGGTACCTTTTGCTCTCTCTTTTTGTCACCTGGTTCGAGGAAAACATTTTTAATGACAATGCCCCAGGATTAGGAGTCAAACAAAACCAAAGTCTGGTGTCAACTCTTCAACTGTTAACTGGGTAAACTTAGGTATGTCCGGTGAGATCCATGGTCCTTTCCGTGGAGACACCAGCAGGCTGTGTTAGAAAGATAGTAACAAATATACAACTCTGCCACTATAAAGTGTTCCATGCATATGAATTGTATGGTATATTATGTATCTGTGTATTATATAAATAAAAAGTAAGTTAGGATCTGATGAAAAATATAGGGTAAATAATGGTGCAAGCGGCATGAAAAAATTTTAAATATTGTCCAAATCTGTCAACAGTTTCATACTAATTTATTTGAATAGAGAATTGCATGGTTATGATTGAGATTATTCTTGTGTGCAATGTACATTTCATTTAGTTTTGTTTCTGTGTATAATTTCTTTCCCACAGATATGTGTTCTTTATTGCATGTCCTTTGATGCAAGTTAACTACATGATACTTACTTTCTGCTACCAGATTATTTTGGCATAGCCTGCTTAATTTTGTAAATGATACAGATAAATCCAATGAAGTAATGTTATAAACCAAAACAAATCTTGGAAGTTAATTATCTCACAAGGAACTCTCCTGGAGATTATAAATTAGAAATTTGTTGTTCTGATGAACTCTATTTTCTGGTTTAGTTATTTGCATCTCTCACTTGAGGAAAAAACATCTTCGGGAATAAGAAATAAATATCACTTCAACTGGTTGAAAGAGGGAAGTCTTTCTCTTGCAAATAAATGTTTCCCTTTTGGCCACAAGATGGACTCTGCAAAATAAGGCAGCTCTTCAATTACTTCTGACAAGTCTTTCCTATTTGAGTTAAAATAATTTACTACAAATGTAAAAAAAAAAAAAAAAATATATATATATATATATATATACACACACATATATACACATATATGCATATGTATATAAACACATATATTTCACACATATTTATACACATTTCTCTCTGTGTCTGTGTGTATCTGTTTCATAACCAAAACTTTTCTGATTGACCTCTACTAAAAATCCTCTGTCAAAGTCCCATAACAACCTTACCAATTGAATTATAAGATACGACAGGAACCTATACATTGCAACACTTTAGAGATCACAGAGGAAAAACATCTTATATAGTCTGTGTTAAAAATCTGTTCCTATAAACCTGGAGCATTCTGGAAGATCCTGCGTGTCCAGGAAAAAGAGTAGACTAACATAGAGGATAAAGTTGTTTTCACCATAATTGTATCACAGGCTTGTTTTTCTGCATGGTTTGCCAAATGAAAGCATTTGAGACGCTGAGCTTGCACTGGATCCCAGGTGTTGAACTGCGGGTCACTGACAGTCCTCCCAAGTTCCCGTTGTTAAGCAAAGAAGTTCATGTGCAGGGCAGTTCAGTTCCATTACCCATCAGGGGCTTCTGCCAGGAACTCTCTGCTTCAAAACAAAGCCATCAGCCCCTGCTTAATTGATAAAAGAATCAATCAAAGGTGTCATTTTGGCAAATCGGTGGACTACATAAAACTCAACAAATATAAAAGGGAAAAAAATGGTGGGTCAGAAAGCATCTAATTGGACTTAAATAGCGTACTAAATAAAATATTAAATTGATGATTAGAATATTAAAAGTAAGGCAAGGAGTCCAGATAAAAATAACAGGGGTGTGGTTTTCCCTAATATCTTTTCAGAAATTGTTCGAAAGAAGAAGAAAATTGAGCTGGGTTTTCTACTTTGAACAAGTGAACAGTGCTGCCTTGTCTATAAAACTGTCCTTATGCTATTCCTACTGAAACATGGTCCTTTGCCTCTTTTTAGGGTTAAATATTTTGTGGTCCAGAATTCCGTAGGTCTGCCCAGTACACCTGTGTCAGCCTGGGGAGTTGTTTAGCTGATGTCCATAGGCATGAAACAAGGATCAGCCAATGCATTACCTAGATTGTGCTTTTTATTATTTAAGCAGAACTATATTTACCATTCAATACATATTCATAAAGTATCTATTCTGTGAAAGCCACAGTATACAGTTGGGGGAAGGAGAAGGGAGCACAGATGAGATGGAGTCTACTATCAAAAGTAAAATAAATGAATACAAACCTCACCAGAATACATAAATTGTACAAAATCACTTCTCTTAAGTTTTTATATATAACAAATGCTCTTTCAAAAAACTGGGCATGGCTTTTTCTAGGATGATATAGGATAATGTTTTAAGAACAAATTTTTATATTTACTATTTGTCCTATTTTGTTGGATGTAAATTCCGGTCATGCTTAAAACACCATTATGTCTGCATATTCTGGAATAAAAATTCAAAATCATACGAGACTCATTTATATAACTCATGGGATGCCTTGGTAACTACAGTAAATATCTCTCAACATGTAGTTGATATGACAGTTTTGGTGGACTCATTATGACACTTCTTCTTTCAGATATCAGAACTGCTGATTCACAAGCTCAATCAAAACTCGGTGCACTTTGAGCTGAAGCCTGGGGTCCAAATCCTTGTCCATGCGGCTCACTTAACAGCAGGTCAGTTTACAGGTCCCTGGCTTCGGGCTAGTGGCTCTAGCAAAGGGGGATCCCAGTCTGTCTTTTCATCTTAGCAAGACGAGGTGGTACCACTGCTAACGAGAAACAGGGCATCAGTCTTTGGAGGTTCCCTTGCCTGGCATTTGTACCCTAATGAGGACCTGTAAGAGTAAGGTGACTTTTGTACTTAGGCACCAGCAAAACTGTCAGGGAATCACCTGGATACACACTCCTCAAATGATGACACGCTCCATCTCAGCAGGAGTCTCAAAAATAGAGTTAACCTTACAAATAACCTTTTTTCTGATCTTGTTGCAAAACTTTATTTTCAGTTATTTACGTTATCAAGAGTTTTCTTTCTTTCAGTTTTGGGATAGTGAGTAGAAATAACCAGGACTTAAGAGCTGTACAGGGCCATAGCCAAGAGCAACCCTAAGTTGGTCATGCATGATCTCAGTATCCTTGAGCTTCTGTCTATTCACCTCCAAAAGGTGGTTGGGAGATCCTCCTCCTAAGGCTATATAGAAATCTCAGTGATAATTCAGGTAATTCCAAGTGTATATAGATACATATTTTTGTGTTACATTAATAATAAATTAATATTTACTGAGTACGTATTTTTACAGAGTATAGTTCTGGCACACCATGGAATACAAAGGCCAATAGGAAATGGTCTTTGTCCTCAAAAAACATATAATCTGATTGTGGTGTGGCAAAATTTGGTGGCAGCAATGGTGATGGTGCCATGGGGTTGGGAAATGGGCAGTAACGGGGTATCTCAATGAGTAAAATGCATAAATGCTTAAATAGAGACTTGGTGTACTTAAGCACTAGATTTTGCAAATTTGCAGCCAGATCATAGGTTGCAATCTGGGCTCCCTCACTTCCTTGTCATATAGACCTTGAGAAGAGACTTAACATCTCTGAGGCTTAGAGGTGGCACTCTTACCTGTGTCCATGGGATTGTGTGAGGATTAAGTTAATTCGGGTAATGTACTTAGAGTAGTGCCTGGCACTAATAATAGTAAGCCATTGTTTCTCTTTCTATTTTTTTATTGTTAACAATCAAAGTTGTATAGGAAATGTAAAACAGAAAGAAATTGTGTGTAGTCAGAATGATACAGGAAGGCTTCATGGAGAAAGTAGTCTTTGGGAAGAACCTCGATGGATAGAAAGGATTGACCTCCAGAGATCATTTCAAGCACCAAAGCCCCAAGGAAGGATCATGAAAGTCTCCAGGGTTTGGGAGATGCTGAATAAGTGGGGAAAAAAAACAGCAACTTCCACCTCCCTTCTCTGGTTGTCTGGAGATTCTGGAGGTGTGCCTAGGTCTAGAGGAAGGCCAATGAGGTTGGCCACTGGCCTGTTTTCTCCTTGGATTCTATTTTTTGTATTCTTTATTAGGGTTTCATGAACTATTTTATTTAGAAAAAAAAATCCCACTGCCTTAAAAAATACTTAAAAGTCACTGTTGTGAGGATGAGATATGGAAGTAGAGTATGGAAATATGCCAGGCTGCCATTTGTACTTACTTTGGTGGGCTCTGGGAAGCCATCAAGGTGATTGAATGGAGACATAACTGAGTCAGAGTATCACTTCAGATGACCCTTCAGAGCAAGGAGGATTGAGGAGGGCTGATTTTCTATTCTCCAGCTTGTCATCCTAATTCATCCGTTGAACAGGCATGTACCGAGTACCTTTCTACTCTGATCCAAGCAATGTCCTCAGCATAGGACAGAGTCTGTGCCTTCATGAAGCTTCCATCACTGGGGAAAGCCACACAAGGAACAAATTAACAAATGCCCCTTTTTTTTTTTTTTTTTTTTTCAACATTTTTTATTTATTTTTGGGACAGAGAGAGACAGAGCATGAACGGGGGAGGGGCAGAGAGAGAGGGAGACACAGAATCGGAAACAGGCTCCAGGCTCCGAGCCATCAGCCCAGAGCCTGACGCGGGGCTCGAACTCACGGACCGCGAGATCGTGACCTGGCTGAAGTCGGACGCTTAACCGACTGCGCCACCCAGGCGCCCCAACAAATGCCCCTTTTTGAGTTGTGTTGCTATGAAAATGCCATGAAGAAAATGAGAAAGTGTGAGAACATCGAGAACAATTAAATAACACCTGTGAGAGCAACTGTTAAGCCTCAGGCAGGAAAGAAAGCTGCCAATTTAGCTCAGGGCATTTGATAATCTAGATGAACTGTTTCCTCCCAAAAGGTCGACCTTTGGTCTTTGGTGAATGGTGGTGACACAGGGCAGTTACACATGGCTGGTTGTACTTGAAAACAAAGTACAAGGACATCAGTTGCACTCATTCCCATGTGGCATCATAGCCACGCCATTGACGCATTTTTCAAATGACTGGACTGTAACAACTTCAAATTGTTTTCAATAGATTTACCAATCGGGGCACCTGGGTGACTCAGTCAGTTAAGCTACTGACTGGAGCTCAGGTCATGATCTCATGATTCTCGAGTTCAAGCCCCTCATGGAGCTCTGTGCTGACAGCTCAGAGCCTGGAGCCTGCTTCAGATTCTGTGTCTCCTTCTCTCTCTGCCCCTCCCCCATTTGTGCGCTCGCTCTCTCTCTCTCTCTCTCTCTCTCAAAATGCATAAACATTATTTTTTTAATAAAAATAAATAAATAGATTAACCAATCAATCCAATTAGACAGTCCAGCTTGTTTAGGTGGCAGACTGAACCTTACCATCCTCTCCTATGACAGCTAGAGTTCCTTGTTCCCTTTTGGTTTAGAGGTTAAAGACAACTGAGCCATACTCCACACTGAACTCTGGGTTTGAAGGGATGTGGCCAACTAGTCCATCCCCCATAGTGCAAAATTTGCTTTACAGCTACTCAGATTCTAAACGAACACTATCTTCAAGCAACATATTTTTCTGTGGAGTAGCTTCATTTATTAGAAAAAAACCTCCCTTACTGTTTACCTGGGACCTCTGTTGGTAAGGGGACTGTCCTCGGTTAAATGAGGCAGAGAACTAACCCCACTCCTTCAGCTCTGGAGGCCACCTGCATTTTCCACCTTTGCTTCCTCCCATGCTTCTACTCTAGCAGTTACTTTATGTGCCTGACTTTTATTTAACTGATTATCACATCACACTCCAGAGATGGTTCAGAATATTTTGCTAAATTCTAAATCTTATTTTAAATGTTACCTGAGGAGGCTTTCCTGTAATGACAACTGGTAGAGCTGGGATCAGGCTGAAAAATAGGGATCAAAGAAATGGGCAATTAGCTGAAACTGGTTTGGCCACAGCTTGGCCAAGGGATACCTATATAGCAAAGGCATCCAAAAGCATCCATGTGGGATTCATAGTTGCAGATAGGAAAGAAAGTCCATTCCTGATAACCATGAGGGTTAATTACACTAGTGTAAGTTCCAGCAGGCAAGGAATAATGCAAAGTTGGGAGGATCTGGAAAATTTATCCAATTAATGTCTATAGTTCGTTCCACCACTGGGAATTTGGGGGGCGGATCCCTGGGAAGAAGTGGTGGCAAAAGGAAGGTATGTTACCGGTGCTCAGGTAAGCGCACTGACATTTGAAGAAGAACTTCCTGCAATATAGATCTATATGATGCAAGATTACTAAGAGAATAAAATAAAAATGAAGCTCGGGGCACCTGGGTGGCTTGGTCGGTTAAGCGTCCGACTTCGGCTCAGGTCATGATCTCACGGTCCATGGGTTCGAGCCCCGCGTCGGGCTCTGTGCTGACAGCTCAGAGCCTGGAGCCTGTTTCAGATTCTGTGTCTCCCTCTCTCTCTGCCCCTCCCTTGTTCATGCTCTGTCTCTCTCTGTCTCAAAAATAAATAAACGTTAAAAAAAATTAAAAAAAAAAAAAAAGAAAAATGTAGTTCGAGGCAAAACCCCAATATTAGACTAGGTAGTTGGAAGAGAGTGAAGAAGTCTTTGACTTCCAACCACTGTGGCTTATTCAGGGTTCTTCTCTGTTAGATTGGAGAGTAGGGCCTTTTGACAGGATGACTTCCAGACATTGATCAAGTGGCATTATTGATCAATTATGACTGGCCCAGTGACTGGAGTAGATGTAGACTTCTATGTAGATAATCAGCTCCAGTTTGAAGAGTAAAGGAAGAGGATGTCAAGGGCTGATGGAATAACGGAGTTGGAGACTTGCTGTGTTGAGTGTGGCCATGTTCCCCATCACTGCATTAGAACTGGTGCAACATCACTCTTGGCCTCACTTTGACTGCAAAAGACAAGATTTAGGTTAAGGTGTGCTCTCTTTAATGACTGTGACGAGGAAGTGAAACGTGTGATGGATCAGTTTCCCATTGGAGATTGCTCCTAAATTAGCCCTGGCCATTCGATGTTGTAAACTGTTCGAACAGAGTAGCAGATTGTGTCTGCCGAGACTTTCTTTAAGTTGAAATTAGCACACTCCTGTTTGGGTGGCTAGGAAGAGAAGGCCGAAGGTCCCTGGGGGAAAGAGGAAAACCGTGAGGAAGAGTATTTGAGGCAGAATGTCTACCTCACTCCCTTTCCCTGCCTTTCATCCCCCCTGCAGGCAGGAGGAAATAAAAATTGAAAAAGAAGAAAAAAGAAAAAGGAAAAAGGACCACTGTTTGCAACATTTCATGTCTCCTAAGCAGGATTGCTAATACCTTCCTAGGGACCATTCCAGCACACTGCTGCATTCCATTAATTGCCCAGCAGATGTTCAGCAGGCTTCTTTTAAAAATGTTTGAGCCAGAGTATGTTGCTGGTGAGAGAGGCAGTGCATAATTTGGTTTGTCTCCAAGGAAAAAGAACTGTCTCCTTTCAGGAATTTACTGGCCTTATTTTGTTTTTCAAATTCAGTTCCCTGTTTGCTTTTATGGGAACACAAGGTAAGCACTTCTAGGTCTGGATGTCATTAGAGACTGGATTTAAGCTGTTTCCCCCTACATGTTCTACCTGGGAATTCATTAGCTTTGGTATCTACACTGAGCTAAACTTTGAACGCCGTCCGTGTTTTGTTCTTAGCCACTCCTGTGCTTCTCCGTTTCTTTTCACTTCCTCTTGAGAGCTCAGCCACTCATGACAGCTAGGTTTCTGAAATTCTGTTTGTGGAAAAAGGGATTTGAAATTGCATGTGAGTAGGGAGAGAATGAGACTATTAACAAGAAGTTGAGGGAGGGCTGTGGCCAGAGTGGCTCTCTTTGGCTTTTGAGACATGAAAGCAGCCGTGTTTAGTGGACAAAGGCCATGATGTTCCGCAACAACCCAGAGAGTGGGAAAAAGGAGTAGAAATCGATCAAGCCAGGTACCGGACTAGAACGCTGGTGTTTTGACTGAAGTGTACCTTTGCTCATGCTGTTCTCAACTAGAATATATCTACCACCTTCACCACCTCTCTGCATCTCCTAAGTCTGTTTGATTTTTAAGACTTAAATCAATGCCAACATTTGCATGGTTGTCTTTCTAGAGACTTTTACCCAGGATATCATCTATTCCTTCTTTCAACTCACATGGACTTTTTAAATCTATATTTGTCTAGTGATGATGGTAACCATTATACCTAACAGAGAACTTGCACATATCAGGTGCTCAATAACTATTGCCTTTATAAATAATTAGATGTGTAAATAATTTATAACCACTAGAGATATATTCAATATCCCATTCCCTCAGTGAACCTTTAGCTTCAGTTTACTGGATTGTGAATCTGTTCCATGACATCTTGCCTCTTAACAAATAACTGGTGAGGTAGACCTGGCCTTCTCTTCTCCAATAAGTGTCTGCGGAAAGCACATCTTTGTGTTTTTCTTATGTCACATGTCCCTTCAAGAGGCATTATAATTGTTTATATCCACGTTGTGGGAAATGAGAAAGTTGAAGAAAAATTAGAGTTCTGTGTCCCAGATTAAGGAAACCTAGAGAGGAGAAGGACTGGCAGGAGAGCTGTTCCAGAAGGAGACTGCACCAAGTATACGTAGCAGCCCTATTTCCCTGCCCTGGTCACTGGCAGGAGTGTTTCCCATGTCACACTGTGCCTCACTTCATGGCAGAGCTCAGGGTCAACACGTTAGATTGCACTATCTTGACCTTGTCAAACCAGACCTTCTTCACATCTTTTGTGACATCTCCCTTGAGCTCTCTCTCATCCATGGTTTTACCCTGGCCTTCTATTATTCCTTGGTATTATTTTTATTTACCTACATTCTTCCACATCTTAAGAGCTACGATGTCATCCCAGGGAGAGTTTTTCCAGTAAGACTCACAGGAAGGCTTCAAATCAGATGCAGAGCATTTGATCTCTGTTGGTGCTTATGAAAAGACAAAGTTAAGCTGTTAAGAAGATATCCTTAAAATGCCAGCGGTTTTTCTCATTGCCCCTCATACTTGGAATTTACTCAAGGGCGAGGTCCATTTCAGATTTATCACCTTATTCCTCAAGTGACACTGTGCCTTACTTTGCAATTAGTCCTTTAAACCTT